>NC_089513.1:70000043-71390043 GCF_036850995.1 Saccopteryx leptura
CTGAGCTAGCCAAGCTGGTAGCCCCCCGACCCCAGGAGCCAGGAGGACTGCAGGACCTGAGCCAGGAGAATGAGGGGTGCTGGCCTGGGCAGAGCTGGGACAGGAAGAACAGGGACCCAGCACCCAAGGCGCTGTGAGCGGCGGCTCACGGCCGACCCTGCCTGGCCGGTCCCACCTTGCCGGCAGCACGTCCATCTGTGAGCGAGGCTGCTGTGGCGACCCTGTGTGTGCAGGTGTCTGGGCCCTGTCTCTGGGCCTGGTCAGTTCTGATGTTTATATCAGTAGAAAAGTGCATGTGTGCAATGAGGCCATTTTGCATTGTACCTGAGCCCTGGGCTGGGTGGAGGCACTTAAGGATCAGCATTGCACCCGTGGCAGGTGGGGTGAGCTGGGGACACACCCGAAGGAGTGGGATCTGGGTCCCTCCTCTCCACACCCGCCCACTGCGTGAGTCTGGGGAAGAGTTGGTGGTGTTCATACAGGGGCAGCTACTAACAGCTACTAACGAAAGGAATGAAAGAGAGGGGAAGGGAGGGGCAGGGCTGGGTGGAGGGGGACATAGGTACAGAGAGGGGAAGAGCTGAAAGGTGTTCATGCAACGCAGCCAACTCGCCCGGCCCCAGACGCGGTCAGAGAGGACAGGAGGGGAAGGGTAGAGGAGAGGTACAGGAAGAAAAGCAGAAAAGACGGGAAGAGGAGAAAAGTGACCCAGGAGGGGAGGAGAGGACAAGGCAGCCGGTGGGAGCACCATCTGCTCCAGAGGGCATCGGGCCCAGGCTCTGCAGCTGTTCTCGCTTCAGCTGTGTCCATGAGCGACAGCTGGTGGCGCAGGACCCCACCCCAGGACAGCTGGCCCTCAATCACTCCCCTGCCACAGGCTGGCAGCCACCCAGGCCCAGCACAGAGCACAGGTAGATGCCCCAGGCTGGGACAGGGGCCCGGAAGGCCAGCATGCCACCTTAAAGAGTTCACACAGAGAGGGGATCTCTGTCCTCCGACAGATGTGGGCTAACTGCACATACAGACACCCTTGAAAGCCCAACGGCCACCCAGTACACAAATGTGTGTACCATGTGTCTCTTTCCATGACCCTACATGTCCTTAGACACCCTGTCCCGACGACATGAGGCATCACCTCAACACAGCAAAGTCAGTCCAGGGCCCCGAAGTTCCTGCAGCCCTTGAGGTTGCTAGGCTTGGCTCTGCAGCCCTTGAGGTTGCTGGGCTTGGCCCTGCAGCCTTCCTTTCTGCCTTGAACGCGCCGTGTGGGACCTTCTGGGTGAATTGCCTGGGCTAGGCGGGTCAGCGGGGCTCCAGCAGCCTGAACCCCCGAAAGGCAGTGTCTGGACCCAGACACTGCAAGCGGAGTGGAGCCTAACATTCCCATTGGCAGACCTGGCTCTGCCACTGCAGACGCCACTCTGTGGGTGTGAGGGGCTGGGGGTGTCTACGGCTATGCACTTGGGGTGTGTCTTTGTGTCCATGTGTGTCTCCGGGTGTCATGAGGCCCCCATGAAGCTTAGAGCCTGGGTGTGCTGAGCCAAGCAACAGTTCTCCAGGTGTGACACGTGAACTTCTCAGTGTCAAGAAAAGTCCTTCAAGGGCCCTTCAACGTCCCCTCTTTCCCATCCTTCACTGGTTCAAACGTCACCTCCTCCCTGAAGCCTCCCTGAGACTCGATTGCAGAGACCACTTCCCATCTGCGCTCCCACAGCTCCTGGCCTGGACCTAACACTTCAGTTGACTTATTATCAATGATTTCATTCAAACATACAAAATATATGACACAATCACCACCTGCTATGATGGACAGACCTCCTAGCGTCCGGGCCTTTGTGAGAGTCTCTTATTCTGAATGTGGGAAGGACCTATGGCTCTCTGGAGTCCCTGGAACATTTTAAACTTCCTCCTTTCTCCAAAATCTGCAAGAATTCTTATCCTGACGATCAGTTCCCAGCTGCATCACTCAGGACTATGGGCAAAAGTGACATCGCTAGGTAACAACACATCATGGGGCAGGACAGTAAGGGCTTCCCCAGCCCCTCAGCTGCACCACGCAGCCAGGGGCAGCAGGGGGCGCACTTCTAATGATCATTCACCAGAGAAACCGTTCCCAGTCCATCTAATTTAAATCCCTGGCACGGATTAGGACTACCATCCACATTCATTGACGGAAGAATAAAGGATTTCTGAAATAGCTCATGAGCCCTGTCCAGTTAGCTCAGTCAGTTAGAGTGTTGACCCAAAACACCAAGATTGTGGGTTCGATCCTGGTCAGGTCAAATATAGGAAGCAACCAGAGAATGCACAATTAAGTGGAATAACAAATGAATGCTTCTCTCTCACTCGCTCTCTCTTTTACACGCTCTCTCTTCCCCCTTCCTCTCTTTGTCTTTCTAAAACCAATCAGTAACTTTTAAAAATTAAAGAATAAAAAATAGCACGTGACCCAGAAAGATGATTTTGCCCAGAACCAGAGGACCAAGGGCGTTAGCCTTCTGGTGATCCAGGCGGAGCCAGGAGAAGCGAGATTGCTCTGTGGACAGGAACCTGCAGCTGGAAGCCTGGGTGCGCTTGGTGGCTGTCCCGAGATGCTTCCTCCTTGAGCAAGTGGTTCTTGTAGGGACCCGGGTGTCCTTTCCCGGCGGGAGAGAGGTGCTGTGGGCTGCAGTTTAAACGGTGTCATCCTCACTCCTACCGTCTCTCAAACGGTGACAGCAGGAAAGGGAGCAGGGTGCCTTCCGCCCAGCCAGTTTGCCGACACAGGCTTTAGTTCACCTTAAAAACAAGGTGGAACTGCCTGACCTGTGGTGGCGCAGTGGATAAAGCATCGACCTGGAAATGCTGAGGTCGCCGGTTCGAAACCTGGGCTTGCCTGGTCAAGGCACATATGGGAGTTGATGCTTCCTGCTCCTCCCCCCTCCTCTCTCTCTCTCTCTCTCTCTCCTTTCTCTCTCTTCTCTCTCTCTCTCTCTCTCTCTCTCTTCCTCTCCTCTCTAAAATGAATAAATTAAAAACAAAAAAAACAACAAGGTGGATCTGCCCTGGCCGGATAGCTCAATTGGTTCGTTAGAGCATCAACCCCATATGCCAAGGTAGCGGGTTCGATCCCCTGTCAGGGCACATACAGGAATCAGCCAATGCATAAATAAGTGGACAACAAATTGATGTTTCTCTCTAGTGCGCTCTCTCTTTCTCCAAATAAATAAATAAATTAAACACACACACACACCACACACACACACACACACACACACACACACGGTAGATCTGGGCACAGAGGCCGCTCCACGGCAGGCAGCCCAGAGCTGGGGTTCACTGCACAAAGTGGGATTCGAACCCCCTGCTGGAGCATGACAGGCGGCTCTGCCTCCAGCATCCCAACATACCCCCACCTCCAACTTCATCCTGTTGGGGGCAAAGCCTGTCACCCCACAGGGAAATGCAGCATTGAGTAAAACTATCTTTGGGAGAGGTGCCAAGTTCCTCAGTTCCGAGTGCTACAGCGGCTCTCCTGCGCTCAGCTCTTGTGGGGAGAGACAGGGGTGGGGGGTCACTAGAAGGCCAGGGTCGGTGGTGGGAGGTAGCCAAGGCACAGAAGGACAGAACAACCTTCCTTCTTCCTAGTTTGAGACTGGAGTCCTCCTCCCCTGTAGCGCTAGGGACAGAAGCAGTGGAGGTGGCTGGTGGCTCTCAGCCAGTCCTGACACTCCCATTAACTAGAGAGAAAATAAAGTCTCCTCCCACCTCTCCTGCTAGTAGCTTCTCTCAGCAAAAGAAATAAAATGGCCCACTTATTTTTATTGTTCACAGATTTCCTGGGAAATGAGCTATTAGTTTCCCCTTCTGTAAAGATAACAGGCTCATCCCCCTTGCCAGTGACACAGCCCCAGGGCTAGCAGGGTGCTAAGAGGGTGCTGGACCTGCTCGGCAAACTGCCTAGCCCAAGAGGGGGCGCCCAGCCTGTGAGGAGGAGGCAGACTTTGACCACCCTTCCGGGCTTCCCGTGGGGATGGGGATGGGGTGGAAGCATCCACGTCTCAGAGAGGGAAGCACAAGTTCAAGAGGGGACAGAGGGGTCCAAAATCCCTCCAGCGGCTTCGAGGTTTCAAAAGGGGTAACGATGCACCGGCATCCGGCATCTGTGGGAACGGAGTGGAGAGTCAGCAGGGACAACAGGCTGGCAAATTTGAGCATGCGTATGAGTAAGAGGGTCGGTTTACTAAACAGCTTCTTCCTCCTCTTTCTCCTCTTCCTCCTTCTCTTCCTCCTCCTCTTCCTCCTTCTCTCTCTCCTCCTCTTCCTCCTTCTCTTCTTCCTCCTCTTCCTCCTTCTCTCTCTCCTCCTCTTCCTCCTCCTCTTCCTCCTCTTTCTCCTTCTCTTCCTCCTTTTCTTCCACCTTCTCTTCCTCTTTCTTCTTCTCTTCCTCCTTTTCTTCTTCCTTCTCTTCCTCCTTCTCTTCCTCCTTCCCTGCCTCCTCCCCTTCCTCCTCCTTTTCCTCCTTGTCTCTGGACACTGAGGCCACAGCCTCGGGCTCCCTCTCCCCTACAAGCCCCGCTGGTGGCTCCTCGGCTAGGAGGTCCCGCGCCAGCTGCTCCAGGTGGCCCGGGCCGATCCTCTGCAGGCGTGCCTCGTGCTCCTGCCTCAGCAGCCGCAGCACTGCCTTGGCGTCCTGGGGCCCAAAGTGTTTGGCGAGAACCCGGTCCAGCTGGTGCCACAGGGGCTGGGGCCGGAGGGCCTCCTTGGGCGCGGCCTTGTCCAGGGGCTGCATGATGACGTGGATGGAGGCATCGGGCCCGATGCAGTAGTCGGAGAGACGCTTGTCGTCAGCCAGAAGCTGGCCACGGAAGAGCAGGTGCTGCTGCCCCGCGGGCACCTGCAGCCGCTCCGATACCAGCTGCTTGAGTGTGGCCACGCTGTCCTGCCCGGACACCTTCACGCTGCATCTCCGGCCCAGGAGCAGCTTGACCGTGAGGAACATCTGCCGGAGAGCGGGATCAGGAGGGACCCATGCTCTGTAGGCCACCCTGGGGGCTCAGGGGCCTGCAGGAGAGGGTGGCTTCTCCCTTTCAATGGAGGGCGGTGGTCCCAGAAGGCCAAAGGCCAAGCCCAGGAGCGTAGCCATTGGCTAGGGCACAGTGATGTCACAATGCCACAGGAGGGCTCTGAACTTCAGGGATTGTTAGAGGGGCATTTTAGGCACAGAGCATCCTTCCTCAGTGAGAGGGGGAAAGGAAGGGAGAAGGAGGAAAAAGGGGGTTCTGGAAAGGAGGCAGAGGATGGTGAGGAAGGAGGCAGGATCCGGTATGGGAGGGCCCGGAGGATGAGTGGGAGAAGGGAGCACGGCCACACTGATTCATTCATTCTGCACATGCGTACTGGGTGCCCGCTCCACCGGGGCCACCCCCGAGGGGAGAGCGTACCACAGCCCGTGCTTTCTGTCCTAGAGCTCACTGTCCAGGGAGCCAGCTGCCTAGCGCACACTTTACACGCTCTTCCGGACTGGGTTTCCCAGAAGCAGACAGAGACGAAACCCAGGACACGGATTTAGTTGGGAGGTGACCGCAGGAAGCACCCGCAGGGGGTGTGGAGGCCTCGAAGGTGTTGATGGCCAGGCTGACTTTGTGGGCACTGTGGGCGCTGCAGGGAGGCAGGGCAGTGGGCTCCTGCCTTTGGTTAGTGGGGGACTAACCTGTGTCTCCTCGGCACCTGTGGTCGGCAGGTGGGCAGAACACACTCCTGTGGCCAGGGGAAACCTGCGGGCAGGGGTTTGCAGAGGACGGCAGCAAGAGGCCATCACATTTTACAGAACATGGGCACCGAGGGAACAGGGCTTGGGCCACCGACAACGCCTGCTTTGGGCACATTGCCCCATTTGGTCCTTACCCCCTCCGAGGCAGATACCATCATCTCCATTTGCCAGACAACGAGGCTCAGCTTAATCACTGGGCAAGCAGGCGACACAGCTCGGGTCTTCCACGCTCCGGTGTGCTGCCTCCCGGAACACCTGCTCAGTGTCCTCGGGGCCCCAGGGCCCCAGGGGTCCAAGGCGAATGAGGACAGGGACACTGCTGGGGACTCCACTGTGTCAGCACCTTCTGTTGCATCAGCAGTTTTCGGTTCAACCTGTTGGCGGTCTCCCAGGCCAAGTCCTTTAGAGAGTCGGACACAGGGAAGCTCGTGAGGAAGGTTTTAGAAGTGAGTGAGCACCAGGAGGCCACGCGGACGTCCTGCAGCCGGCGGGGCGATTTCCCAGGGGTGCCCGCACCTCGCCCCGGCTGTCCGTGTTCCAGCACCGCCTCTCTGCCATCCCTCTTCCCTCCCCTCTCCTTTTCCCTCCAGCCTGAACTACACTCGAATGAAACTGTCTGTCGCCAACATCCTTGGACCTTCCAGACTTCGCCCGTCCACAGCACCCAGCCCTGACGTCCCCCACTGCCACCAGAGCTGCTCCAGCCTCCCCTCCCCTCTTCTGGCCTCGCAGCCTGGGGCAGGGGAAGAAAACACCCGCAGACACCGCAAACTCAGCTGCCCGCCCCCTCGCCTGCCACCGTGGTCTCCCTCTTGGCGGGTGACCCAACCCCAGACCAGAGAAACTAAGCTCTAGAATCAGGAGCTCCCTGACACCGGCCCTTTCTCTCACCTCCCCGTGTGCTGCCCAGTCCAGCTGCCCGCCCCTCCCCTGCTCCTCTCTCCCCTGCCAAACAAGCCCTCTTCTCACTTCCCTCCTTCCTCCAAACGTCTCCAAAATCCAAAGCCCACAGACTGCTCCCTGTGGCTCGGAACTCCTAGCTCTTCTCCTCCATCCAGTCCCATCCCCGTGGGTCCATTCCTGCCACCGCCAAAGGGGCTTTCCTAAGTCAGTGTGAGGTTGAGTCACTCCTGAGTTAACACAATGTACTTTAACCCTCCTTGCTTTGGCAGCCAGAAGCGGCTCCTCAGGCTGGCCTCCAAGGGCATCCTGGCCAGGCCCTGCTTCCCCCCGCCTTCACGCCAGCCACACCCGCATGCCATTTCCTCTACTTACTTGTCCCGTTTGAACTCTCCGAACTCATTTCGTGAAGCACGGGTTAAAAACTGCTTCCTCCAGGAGGCCTTCCTAGCTTTTCCCAGGCCCAGACATAGATAATCCCACCCCTCTCTGTACAGCCATAGGTCCCCTTGAACACCCCTGTGTGGATGCACCCAGCACGCGTCTGTCTCCCTCACTGACTCTAGGAGGCAGAGAGTGGGTGTCATCTGTCTTTGTATCCCCGCCTCTAGCACACAGAGCCCAGCACACAGAAGTCCTCAAAGACATGTCCACTGAATGAAGAAGATTAAATTTAGACATTTGAGCCATACAGGAGGATGCAGGCTGAAAAAGAGATATAACCCTGCCTGCAGGCCCTCCCTTAGACCCCCTCCTCTTTTCCCCTAGAGATGAAAATCCAAAGGTACATTAAAAATAAATCAAAGTGATCCCAGTCTTTACCAAAGGATCTTCTTTAGTATTCTTTAAATAGCCAACTGCCTTGGTGCATTTGAAAGAAGATAGGATTTGCAAATGTGCACACGGTATATAGGGAGGCCCCCCGTGACTCCACGATGAAGCAGAAGGTGAATGAGGTTTCCCTGCTGCCATGTGGGAACTCCCAGCCTCTGGAGGTGGAGACCCTGTGGTGGACAAACTGTGGGAGGGACAGGATTGAGGATATACCAAGGGAAATGCCCGGAGCAGAGCTAATCCAGGAAGGCTTCCTGGAGGACGGAGGTTTGAGTAATCTGAAGGAGACAGAAGGAAGGTGACATGGAGAGTGGCCGGCAGCCCTTCTCCCATGCTAGGGGACTTCTGAGGAAGGGACAGGAGCCAGAGCTCTGGGCATGGAGGCAGCTGAGAGCCGGCCTCTCCTCCTCAGACTTGTCTGTCCAGGACACTGGCAGCCCCTGGGGAAAAGCTGTCGGGCCTGGGCTTCCAGAAGCACAATTCAGGTTCCGTCTATCCAAAGCCCATGGCCACTTGCAGGAAGCTTCTCCTGTGACTGGGGCTTTGATGGCCTCAGCTGTTGGGTCACACTTTTCCAAATCAGGGTCCCTGGGCTAGAGTTCCAGAGCCCTAATGGGCTGTGAGGACAGAGGCTTCAGAATTAGGGATGTCCCTGGAAGCTGAGAGAGATGGTCACCACCCAGCCGTTCCTCTATGGCTGGGGCTCGCAATGCCCTCCCTAAGGGGGACAGTGGGGCGCCTTCTCGGGCCCTCAGATCATATTTGGATCTTGGAACTGTCATAATTTTCCCTTTGTTATTATCCCTAGTCTTAATTATGGAATTAGCACGAGAAAATGTAATTGTGTAATCAGCCTATGCAACCAGACAGTGATTGTCACAATCAGGAGGGAGATTAGCAGGAATGAGTGGCCTTTGTGACGTGAGGGAAAGGGACGTGGGAAGGCAGTGGGCTCGAACCCCTACTCACAAACAACTGCAAATGCAATGACGTCACAACACCTGCACAATGTCTGCGGCAGAGGGGAGCCAGGCGGGATGGAGGGTGCTTGGGGGCAGGGCCGCCTGCAGCCCTTGGCAATGCTCCTGGGGGCTGACTGGACGTGGGTACACGGAGGGCAGGACTCTTAGAGGATCAAAGCCAGGGGTCCAGCTGCCGGCCTGGGGCCGGCTTGAGCAAGCCTGCCCTGAGAGTCTCATTAGCTTCCTCTGTCTATCTGGGAGTGTGGTCACCGCCCAACCTCCCTGGCAGGGTAGCTGTGAGGGCCCAAAGGCGTAGGTCTTGCCCTCAGGACCTAGCAGGGTGTCTACCTCATAAAGACCTTCAGTGTATATTTGTATAAACTTGTAAATGTGAACTCTGTCACTCCCAAGTGTCGGGAAGACCCCGTGGCACCTGGAGGAGTGCCCCAGGTGTGATTCCCCCAGGCCGGAGTGAGCTCTCTGCTTGCACAGGTGAGGGCAGAGCAGCCCTGTGCAGACCTGGCCGGCATGGGGAAGAGCCACGGAGAGACACCTGTTGACGGCAGGGGCCTGGGCTTCGGGGAGGCTCCGACCACCCCCTGGAGCTGCATGAAAGCCTCCTGAGATAAACCCACTGTACCTCTGCCCACCTCACTCCCCGAGAACATTAGCAAGTTACTGCACTTTAGTGACAGTAGGCTGGCCTTCCAGGTGAGGCTGGGGGAGAAACAGAAACAGTGGTGGAGACAAAGCCAGAAGACAGACCGAGGGACGAGGGCCGGAGTGGCTGAAAGAGGGGAGGAGAAGGAAGAACAGGAGGGCTGGGCTGGGCCAGGAGGTGCTTAAAAGGGGAGGGTGCAGAGGGGAGGGGAGGAGAAGAGGGGAGGAGGGGAGGAGGGGAGGAGAAGAGGGGAGGAGGGGAGGAGAAGAGGGGAGGAGGGGAGGAGAGGAGGGGAGGAGGGGAGGAGAAGAGGGGAGGAGGGGAGGAGGGGAGGAGAAGAGGGGAGGAGGGGAGGAGGGGAGGAGAAGAGGGGAGGAGGGGAGGAGGGGAGGAGGGGAGGAGAGGAGGGGAGGAGGGGAGAAGAAGAGGGGAGGAGGGGAGGAGAAGAGGGGAGGAGGGGAGGAGGGGAGGAGGGGAGGAGAAGAGGAGAAGAGGGGAGGAGGGGAGGAGAAGAGGGGAGGAGGGGAGGAGGGGAGGGGAGGAGGGGAGGAGGGGAGGAAGGGAGGAGAAGAGGATAAGAGGGGAGGAGGGGAGGAGAAGAGGGGAGGAGGGGAGGAAGGGAGGAGAAGAGGGGAGGAGGGGAGGAGAAGAGGGGAGGAGGGGAGGAGGGGAGGAGGGGAGGAGGGGAGGGGAGGAGGGGAGGAGGGGAGGAAGGGAGGAGAAGAGGGGAGGAGGGGAGGAGAAGAGGGGAGGAGGGGAGGAGAGGAGGGGAGGAGGGGAGGGTAAGAGGGGAGGAGGGGAGGGGAGGAGGGGAGGGGAGGAGGGGAGGAGGGGAGGAAGGGAGGAGAAGAGGGGAGGAGGGGAGGAGAAGAGGGGAGGAGGGGAGGAGGGGAGGAGGGGAGGGGAGGAGGGGAGGAGGGGAGGAAGGGAGGAGAAGAGGGGAGGAGGGGAGGAGAAGAGGGGAGGAGGGGAGGGTAAGAGGGGAGGAGGGGAGGAGGGGAGGAGGGGAGGATAAGAGGGGAGGAGGGGAGGAGGGGAGGGGAGGAGGGGAGGATAGGAGAGAGGAGGGGAGCGGCCAGGCAGAAGCAGCACACAGGGCAGAGGAGGAAGGTCTGAAAGGACATTTGTGCCAGGAAAGAAAAGATGGGGGGGGGGCAGGAAGAAAAGTGCAATGCCTCTGTGCGCCTCTCTGCTGAGAAAGGTGTCTTCGTCCCCTCTCTGATCGGCAGGAAATGGTCCATGGGACAGCTCAGGCAGAGAACGAGGAATCCGGCCAGCTGTTCGCCGACAGGGGCTAAGAGCCTGGAGCTGCGGGTCCAGCACCCCTGCCACCTCCACCCCGTGCCAGCCCCAAGTTCACCAGCGTTTCCTGAGCACCCGTGGCGTGCGCGTACTCTACAAGACCCGGGAATGGGGACCACTGACTAGCACAGGCAGGGTGACACCAGCAAGTCCCCAAACACAGCCCCAATCGTGGCTGCCAGCAGGCCCATCACCGTGCTTTTCAAGACCCCATTCTGCCTGTGCCGCTCCTTGTGGCTGTCACCAGGGCCCGTGCCCCTTTGAGGGGCCTCTCAGGGCTGCATGTGTCCAGTCAGGCCTGACCCAGGCTCCTCAGGTGGCCCCTACCCCACCGCAGTGCCCGGCACACAGTAGGTACTATGTAGATAAATGAGGCCCACTGCCTGCCACCGGTCCACCGGAAGACACTGGCTGTCTCGGCAGATGCACCAAAGTGGGTCTGTGGCTGCTCCAGTGAGGACCCCAAAGCCTCCCCCGGGTCCAGTGGGCCGGAACCGGGAGCTGGAGGCCAGCAAGTGCCACAGGCTACGGGAGCCATCTCAGCCTTGTCCTCACTGACTGTGGGTGGCCCAGCATGTCTGCAGGCCTTCGTCCTGGCACCCAGCGGCCCAGGTCCTGCCCTGCACTGCTGTTCTGCACCCCCCAAATGTCAGGCACTGGCCGGGGCAGCCCAGAAGCCGGCTCAGAGACACGTGGGACTCAGACTCACCTTCCAGAAAAGCTCATGGGGCTGTGTCTCGCTGTGACCACTAGATGTCACTGGTGACTTCTCAGGTCAGCTCCAGCCTCAGAGGCCAACCAAGCCACCAGGGACTCCTGCCCCCTTGGGGCCTGGGCACCCAGGACCTGAATGGGCCCAGAGTCTCATCCAGACCCAAGCCCCGCCTCCAGCAGACTGCCAGTCATGGCCTGCCCGCCCTCTTGGCCTGTGCTGCCGGCAGCTGTGCTCCGGGTACAGACATCGGTGCCCACCCTGAGCTGGGCACGGTGCCAGCTGTGGGGCAGGAAGAGAGAACAGTAAGACTCGTCCCTGTGGGGGGGGGCACATATACATATAGCCATCATTTTAGCCGATGCATAAAGTTTACCACGGAGGGGAAGGAACTCCACCCCAAGAGGAGGTGGGACCAGGTCAAAGAGGCTTCACTCGAAGGGACCCCGAGTGGGTCAAGGAGGAGCCATCCAGGTGCAGGAGGCAAGCAGGGCACCTGCCAAGGGCCCAGCATGCAGAAGTCTTTGCGGAAGCACGTGGGACTTGGTGGGGGGCGGATGGGTAGGGGTGAGAGACTGAGACAGGGCAAGAAACAGGCTGGGGCCAGTCACCTTCAGAGAAGTTCTGCACGAGGCCAAAACTGAGTTTAACACGCCACGCCCTAAACCCCCAGGGTGCACCCAGGAGTCCCAAAAGAGCAGTCCACAACCATGGCTCGCTCCCTCTTAGGCGCACACACGCACACTCACGCACACACTCACTCATGCACACAGACGCACTCATGCACACTCACGCACACACATGCACATCTGCACACAGGCACACATGTATGTGCACACGTGCGTGCACACGTGCATGCACACAGGGCAGCAGGAACACCAGGACCGCCCAGCGCTACATCTGAGGGTGTATTCCCTCCCTCACTGCCTGTAGTGTGGCTGTGGCCCATCTCTGTGAGGGGCATTTCAGCCCTGTGATCCCAGCTGATAAAAAACACTTCAGGCGGTAGCCTCCGTACTGTGATGTTCATTTAAACACAAGCGAGTACTCTGAACTTCGGTGGGAGTGGTATTATAACCCTCAGGGGCTGGGACTCAGCGAGACAAGGGCTCCTCTTGGGGGCAGGACCAGCAGTGAGCACCGAGAGCCAGGGGACACACGGGGCACAAGGCTGGTTGCCACTCACATGTCCCTGATTGAGACCCACAGACATTCTGCACTCACTAAGCCTGTGCCAGGTGTTGCCACTGAACTGCGCTCTGCAAGTCAAGCAGGAACAAGAGGGGGTGCTGGGGCTGGACTTGGACTTGACAGGTGGGGCAGTGAGAGGCGGAGAAGCTGGCTTCCTCAGTCCTAGGAAAAGGGACGGGCCTGAGAAGCTCTGGGGAAAGCTGAGGCAGAACCAGCCTTTGCCAGCTCATCGGTGTCCCCGGGGAGGGCAGAGGGACTGGCCGTGGTGAGCCTCCTTCCAGGCCGGTTGAGGAAAGTCCTCCAGGAGGCGGGGAGGCACCGCTCAGACAGTGTCAGAGCTGGGGGCGGGACCTTTGGGGCCCAGCCCGACAGTGCCTTCCTCAGTGGGGGCCCTGGTGGCTGGGGCCGCCTGACATGCCAGGCCAGATGAGCCGTAAGGGGCCGATTGCGGCTCATGAGGACTGCTGCTCTATGACTCACCACGTGTCCTCTGGTTCCCGAGCACTCGTTTCCCCTATAAACTGCTTCCTGGAAAATCTACAATCTTGTCTTGGTTGCAAACAATAAGAAAAACAGATTCATTCACATCTAGGCCCGATTAAGCGGAGAAGCACAGGGGCTTCTCCGAGGTGGCGCGGAATGCTGGCAGCCATGGAGACCCAGCTGAAGGCCAGGGGGATCCTGGCCGGCCTGACATTGATGCGTACCCCCCGGGAACGGCTTTGATGAATGCTCCCTTCCCTCCAGGGGTGACTATGCCTTTGAAGATCTGAGTCATCCATCAGAGTGGCAGGAACCCCTCCACCGTGCAGGAAAGATCAAACATGATGGATGGAAAGTGAGGACAGAGGAGGTGCGCGCAGGGCCCCGCCCTGAGCACCTCCTGCTCTTGCTGGTCACGCAAGTCCACAGCCACGAGAGTCTCCGTCCACGTCTCGATGGAGAGGCCTACGGCCACTCGAAAGATGCTGCCACACCGATTCCAGAGCAGTTCCTGGTTGCCCCTGGAGAAATACCAAGGCTGGCCTTCGACAGGGCAGCCCGGCCTTTGGCCAAGGGCTCCAAGGCCAGTCCTTCGATGAGACCAGGCTGAGTTCTTCGCCAGACGGGGACCAGTGGCCCCCAAATGGGGTCTGGCAGGGATTCCAGGAGTTGACAGATAGACTCTTCTCTCCAAGCTTCTTCGGGGACCACAGAATGGTTGGTGCAAGCATCCCCCGAACTGTCCAAAGCCACACGGCACCCCCTCAAGCTCCCTCTCACACCCTGCCCCCCCCCCACTTCCCTGCAAGGACCAGGCTGGGGGCCGGGTGGAAGGAGGTATCAGTGCAGAAGGATTCAGGACTACATTTACGGAGACATTTCTGATTCAAGGCTGGGACGCCGCTTCCTGTAAACGTGCAGCAAGGAAGAGAACAAGCCCTGTTTGATTGAACCTGTTGGCCGGAAGCAGGGGGATGGGCAAGGTGACCTTGACCACCAACATATGACCTTGACGAGCCTTCATGTTGAACTTGGGCGGCAGTGTCTGGACAGAAAGACCCCTGCTCTCTTGTCCACCTCACAAACACTATGGGAAAAGGCCAACTGAGATATAACCATCACGTTTTGCCCAAGAGAAGAGATGACCAAATGGCCCTGCCTGGGGACCCTGGGTGGTAGGATCATAGCTTGTCAGAGGGAGAGGGGCGAAGAGAGCGAGTCCTGATACCCCATCGGGAAGCGGGGGTCCAGGGGGTAACTCGCGCACTTCCGCTCTATTTTGGAGGGGTTTCCAAGCCCAGGGACCCCTGGGGAGAATGCCTTCCAGGAGAGGAGCTGGCACCGAGCCCAAGGCAGTGAGGCCAGACAGCCGTGGGGAGTTGGGTGTGGGGAGTGGTCCCCAAGGCCCCAGCCAAGTTTCTGGGCCCCAGATGAAGAGTGAATCACGGGTTCCCCTGGAGGGGACCAGTCAGTCACACCGTAAAAGTTTATTTTTATTCGTGTCTGATCTATTTCACATCCGCTCTGATATTTTGACACACATTCAGGAAATGTAGCCCGCCCCCATATGGCAGTGTTTGGTTGACCAGACCTGGGGAAACTCAATAGGGTCACAGAGGAGCAGAGGGGAGTTGCAGCGCCAGGAAAGAATGCCGGAGGCCTGAGGCCACAGTGGGCACCTGGGCCAGCAGGCCGGGGCCTGGGATCACGGCGAGGTCAGTGCAGAAGTCCCCCCGCAGGGTGCAGGTCCCCAGGCCCCAAACCGAGGAGCCCAAGTGTGTTCTGTCTTCCGCCTCCAGGAGCGACGGACTGAGGACCGAGCAACCCAGGAGAAGACACTTACAGCCCAGGGGCCGGGCTGTTAGGAAGACAGAGACAAAGGCTGAGAAAGCACCTCAGCAGAGGGGCAGGGCTTCAGCCCAGTGCCCTGGTGTCCTGGCACGAAGAGACCCACAGCGCAGACGAAACAAAGGGGCAGGGAAAGAGCTCCACCCTGGCATGGGCACTGCCACCCGGACCTTCCCGAAGCCACCCGATCTTGACTCAGTTTTCTCGTATACAAATAGGGGTAGATGTTCCCCAACTGAGGGGTTTGGGGGGATAATAGGGGAGAACACACGTACAGCTTCTCGAAAGGGTCTGAAAAAGGAGACTAGTTTGCTCTGAGCTGTGAACTGGGGGGGGGGGGGTAGCATCTCCCTTGCAGGCAGTGGGAGGACAGAAAGGGGAGATGTGTGCGGGTCACCAACGTAATGCGTGGCTCCAGGCGTGGCCAGACACCCTGGTTCTTCCCTTCAGTTCTGGCCAACAGGCACCGAGCTCGGTCTGGAGGGAGAGAGACCGCGGCAGGTCTTTAAAGGTGGACAGGCCCTGGCCGGTTGGCTCAGCGGTAGAGCGTCGGCCTGGCGTGCGGGGGACCCGGGTTCGATTCCCGGCCAGGGCACATAGGAGAAGCGCCCATTTGCTTCTCCACTCCCACCCCCTCCTTCCTCTCTGTCTCTCTCTTCCCCTCCCGCAGCCGAGGCTCCATTGGAGCAAAGATGGCCCGGGCGCTGGGGATGGCTCCTTGGCCTCTGCCTCAGGCGCTAGAGTGGCTCTGGTCGCCGCAGAGCGACGCCCCAGAGGGGCAGAGCGTCGCCCCCTGGTGGGCAGAGCGTCGCCCCTGGTGGGCGTGCCGGGTGGATCCCGGTCGGGCGCATGCGGGAGTCTGTCTGACTGTCTCTCCCCGTTTCCAGCTTCAGAAAAATACAAAATAAATAAAATAAAATAAAGGTGGACAGGCCCTGTGAGGGTGTAAGCTCAGAATACTATGGAAGACCGGGGAGGGACACTTTTCCCCCCACAGGGTCACGGAGGGTCCTTCTCAGCTCTCCCAGAGAGAAAAGGAAACTCAATAACACAGTCATGGGGGGGGGGGTATGCATTTAAATTCATGGACATCAAGTTCTCACAGGGGCCCCGTGGAGGCAGGTTCATGGGGGGGGCCTTCCTAACTCATGGAGTTGAGGAGGGACAGACGTCTGGCTCTCTCCCCATGACCCCTGGTGTTGGGATCACACCTGGGGCATCAGCAAGACTAGACATGGGACACTGTCTCCAGAGGAAGCCACTGGGACGGTCCTAGTCCCGACACGCTTAAAAACCACACAGGTAGCCGGACCTTGGCCCGTTGAGAGCTCTGCCTCTCAGGGGCTCCATCCCCTTGGCTGTGGGCACTGCTGGCCTGGAATATGTCACTGCTTTGGTCACCCCCCCCCCCCCAGGGAGCTGGTTCAGGATCGCAAAGGACCAGGGCAGAGCCTCACAGCCCCGGCCTGGTAAGTGGAGTGGGCGAGCCCAGAAGTTGCAGGCACCCCCTTCCTTCCTTCCTTCTCCTGGGCTGCCCGGACTATGGAAGCTCCCCGAAGCCCCAGGGGACTGTCCCGTAGGTGGAGGCTGCACTTGGCCTCACCTCACCCTGTCCCCCCACCCACCTCCCTGTAAATCCTGGCGACACAACAGGAAGGCCCTTTAACTAGCACATAAAAGTACTCTGGCCTTTCAGAGGCCCAAGCTGCATTTACAGGAGCCTGAGACTTTTATGGGCCATTTCCAGTCCCCTTCCCCCTGACCTACTGATGCGACCTGGTTTCTAGCTGTGGTGTGAGGAGTTGTCACAGCCCAAGCCCAGTGACCACGGGGCAGGGAAGAAGGATGAGAGAGCACTGAGCCTTGGAGGCGAGGCTGCCACCCCGACTGGCCCCTGCTCTGCAGGGGGGGCACATAGTACCTTGTTATTCTCACAGAGTTGTTATTCATCAATTGACTGACTTGCAGCCACAGACCCAGCAGATCAGTCCTGGAAGGGGGCTTAGCAAACATCTCAGAAGGGGAGAAAGGGTCTTGCCCTGGGGAGAATTCAGCCCTTGCTGGAGGTGGCCAGGTAGACAAGCTGTCCACACTAGAATTCACACAATAGATCTTGAACCTGAAAGACTTCTAAAGATTGGGGGTAAGAATGATCAAGTACCTCGCCAACGCAGAGCGAGAACTTCCCCAGGCCGGTGGGTAGCCTTGCGGAGGGACCTCCGATCCTAGCTGGTCCAGGGACCTCCTGGCTCTAGGTGGGTGGGGATGGGGGACAGCCTCCTAGCCTGGGAGCTGCCAGAAGCCAGCTGGAGGGGAAGGGGTGGCCAGGACCTCAGCCTGCTGCTGCCTCCTCCTGTCCAGAGACCTCAGTCAGCAAGGCAGCCTGGCCCCAGCGCTGGAGGGGAAGGGGTGGCCAGGACCTCAGCCTGCTGCTGCGTCCTCCTGTCCAGAGACCTCAGTCAGCAAGGCAGCCTGGGCCCAGCGCTGGAGGGGAAGGGGTGGCCAGGACCTCAGCCTGCTGCTGCCTCCTCCTGTCCAGAGACCTCAGTCAGCAAGGCAGCCTGGCCCCAGCGCTGGAGGGGAAGGGGCGGCCAGGACCTCAGCCTGCTGCTGCCTCCTCCTGTCCAGAGACCTCAGTCAGCAAGGCAGCCTGGCCCCAGCGCTGGAGGGGAAGGGGCGGCCAGGACCTCAGCCTGCTGCTGCCTCCTCCCGTCCAGAGACCTCAGTCAGCAAGGCAGCCTGGCCCCAGCGCTCTCCGCTCTCTGGGCACACAGGAGAAGCCCTCCCTGGGGTCTGCCCGCTGTTCCTCTCCCGGGGCCCCTCCCCACCCTTCTCCACGGCCCCTCCCTTCTTGACTCTCTTCTGTCTAGTTCTTTTTTTCTAATCTTTCCCCCCCCCTCCCTTGGCCGCTTTTCCTCTCCCTCCCCTGCTTCCCTTTCCAGACTCTTCAGCCTCATTTCCGGAACCGTTCTCCAAACCCTTCCATTTCGTTCTTCCCTTTCCTTTCTCCTCCTTTTTCCTTCTTATTTGATCTATCTTCTTCCCTCCTCTCTTGAATGAGATTGTTGTTTCAGGTTTCACTTAACAATGAAATCACCTAATTAATATTGAAGATTCAATAAACGCCACGTACAAGCATTAGGCTCTTTAGCATTTATTCCTACAGTCAAAGCTCAGCACCACGCTCTGAAGCCGAGTTTGCTCCCGTTCCACAGGCACTAAATACTGAGGCTCAGAGAACAGGTGTGACTGGCTTAGAACTGCACAGCTAGTGGACGACGGCCCGAGGGTCACCTCCACCTGCCTTCAATAACAAGAATAATCAAGGCTTCCTATAGCCGCAGCATATAGCGGAAGGCCAGAATATAATACAGTGTATACCAAACAGGAGGTGTAATCAGGACAGCACACAGCACAGTGCCTGATACTGTGCTCAGTGTGTCCTGAGCGCACACATCTTCACAACAACCCTCTGAGGTAGGATCTACTGCTCATTTCACAGATGGTAAAACCGAGGTGCTGCCCCGGCCGGATGGCTTGGTTGGTTGGCCCATCATCCTGAACCACAAGAGGTTGCCAGTTTGATTTCTGGTCAGGGCACATTCCAGAGCAGATTGGTGTTTCTGTCTGTCTGTCTGTCTGTCTGTCTCTCTCTCCCCTTATTCTCTAGAGGAAAGAGAGGGAGGGGTGGGGGGAGGGGAGGGGCACAAAGAAAACCAGATAGAAGGTGACGGAGGACAATTTGACTTTGGGTGATGGGTATACAACATAATCAAGTGTCAAAATAACCTGAAGATGTTTTCTCTAAACCTCTGTACCCTGATTGATCGATGTCACGCCATTAAAATTAATTTTTAAAAAATAAAATCAATCAATAATTTTTTTAATTAAAAAGAAACTGAGGTGCAAAGAGATGAAATATTTTGGCCACAGTGCCACAAATTCACGAGTAGCAGAGCAAAGTTCAAACCCAGGGACCTGGCCTCCAGACTGTACACTCACTGCTGAAGTCCCCTCTCGTCCATGCTCTGGGCGGGGCGGCCCCTTCATCAGGAAAGGGAGCCTCTGGCCCAGACCGGAACAGAGCTCTCCGGGGCCCTGAGCCTCGCCTGAGAGGAGGAGACATCCACAGTGCACATCTGGGTCTGGGTCCTGAGGAACTCCAAGGCCAAGTGTTGAGATGCAATGTCACAGGAAGGGGTCGGCTGAGACAAGAGGATCCTGTCTTGTTTCCAGAATAGAGAATAAAGGCCTTTATTGGGAACCCCGGCCCCCAGCTGGGAGGGCCCTGGAGAGCATGCCCTTCCCCCTCCCTGGGAGCAGCCGCCGAGTCTTGCTCAGGGAGGGGCCCAGCCGCCATAGTCAGGCAGCACCACACTTGGCCCATGGACTCCCCAGCCCATGGGGCCCTCTCGGCCCGGCCTGTACCTGGGCTGGCTCTCCCCCCTGGCACAGCCAGGAATGTGCTTCTGTCATCCTCTCCTCCTTCCCCGACCCCAGCCCAGTGCAGAATTGGATTAAGAACAAAAATATGAGCTATGTTTGTTTTAATCAGCTTCAAGACATGGGGGCTTTTCAAGGGGAGGAGAGCAGGCCAGAGCCGGCCCCGGGGGCAGGCGGCCGGGCGGCACTGCCATGCTAGGGTCAGGAGCACGCTGAGCGGCGAGTGCATCTGCAGGTCAGATCCCGGGGCAGATACGGGAGAGGACCTGGGGGGTGAGGGCTGGGGCTGGGGGCAGCGCAGAGAGGACGGGAAGGAGGAAGGTCTTCCCTGAGAGCGGCCCCCGTCCCCATCCGGAGTGAGGCTGAGCCCGAGGGAGCCCCCGGAGCCCAGAGAGCCATCAGGGTGGGGGCTTCCTCCCGGGCTTTGGATTGAGGGGTGTTGGGAGGGGGGTGAGGGAGGGTCAGTGACGGTCTCCACCATCCAGCCCCAGAAGAGACGGAGCAGAGATGTCTGGACTTGAGCTGTGTGCCCAAATGAGCCAACACCAGAGGGGACAGGCGCCAGCATTAAGCCAAACAGGCAGAACCCAGAGGAACGCGGGAAGTGTGAGGGTCTGGCTGAGGGGACAAAGGCTCAATGGGGCAGGAGGCCGGAGATTTCAGGGGGGACGCAGGGGACGCAGGGGGCGCACGGGCGCAGCCGGCCCTGTGAGAGGAGTTCTGGTAACATCCACACAAAGTCTACCGGCCAAGAAAAAAGAGCTTCACTGGACATCAGCCAGGACATAAGCCCAAACCAGACAAATGGCCACTTGCCCACTGTCCCAAGCCTCAGGATGTATGTACCTCCCCAGCCCCTGACCGCTGGGACCAGTCTCAGAGCCTCCCTTCCGCTGTGAGTCAGGTCATCCATCCCTGTAGGTCAAGATGATCCAACCCAATGCAGCACAACTTGACTTAGCAGCCCCTGCCCTGTGCCCTGTGCCGGGGGGGTGGGGGGGCACGCATCATCCAGGGACACGGTTCCTACGGTACCACTGAGTCATTTAAATTTAGCATATACATATATATATGTATTCCTATGTATCTACTGTATCCAAGCCTGTTAAGAGGCAATTAGACTGCCTGACCAGGCGGTGGCGCAGTGGATAGAGCATCGAACTGGGATGCGGAAGGACCCAGGTTCGAGACCCCGAGGTCGCCAGCTTGAGCACGGGCTCATCTGGCTTGAGCAGGGCTCACCAGCTTGGACCCAAGGTCGCTGGCTCGAGCAAGGGGTTACTCGGTCTGCTGCAGCCCCGCGGTCAAGGCACATATGAGAAAGCAATCAATGAACAACTAAGGTGTCGCAACGAAAAACTGATGATTGATGCTTCTCATCTCTCTCCGTTCCTGTCTGTCTGTCCCTATTATCCCTCTCTCTGACTCTCTGTCCCTGTAAAAAAAAAAAAAAGAGGCAATTAGACTAAATAAAATATGACCAGTCTCCGGCCTCAAGGACCAGTTCTTGGGAAATAGCGCTCCTTACCTGAGCGGGACACAGAGGGGAGGGGAGGCGCAGTCCTCCCTGGGAGCGGGAGTCCTCCTAGCAGATGGAGTGAGCGTCCTGCACAGACCCAGCAGCAAGGCGAAGCCAGGACAAGGCCAAGCTGGCCAGTGGTGGGGCCTACGACAGATGCACCTGAGTGCTGGAGCCAGACTGGAGTAGGGAGGGAGGGGCCGCAGCCACCCCGCCCCTCCCTGAGGCAGGGCCCTCACACCACGAGGGGACTGTCGGAGCTTGTGCCTGTCCAGCAGGGCACTGTCACCCCAGGCGCTGCCTCCAGGTGTGGGTGACTTTTCCAGCCTTTCCTGGAAGCAAGAAAGAGGTGTCTTTGCCAGAAAGAGGTGTCTTTGCCAGGGTCCATGGATGCACGAAGGCCTCCGCGCAGCGATGCAGAGCGGCAGGGACAGGGCGGCGGTGGGCCGGGCCCGCGGCTGCCTCCCACCCCCTCGGGCAGCGCGGCTCTGTGCAGTCTCAGCCCCGTTCCCCAGACACCGAGGGACACCCGCTGCTGACACCACGGCATTGGGTTTCCCCTGGGCTGGCTCAGGCTACTGTCACCGGGCCTGCCAGGAAATTGCTGCTGACACTCGAGGAAGGGCCCCGGGAGTGGGAGGCTGGGGCGGCGAAGCCGGTGAGTTCTGAGCAGGCAGACAGCTGTAGGTCGGAGGGGCTTCTGGTGACGCAGGGCAGAGTCTTCATCCTGGTCCTGCCCCTCCGGTTTCCCCAGGAAGCTGGAGAATCTTAGAGCTTGCGGCCAGCCTGGCTTCATGGGCAACGGGGAGGGGACGCAGCGTCCAGTCCCAGGGTCTCAGGATCCCCCTCCACGTCTCCACCCCCAAGGTCGTACAGATGTGTCCCTTGGCCTCCATCCAGAAGGACACTACACTGCCTGCCTCCCCCCCCCCACCCCGATGAAAGCCTTCAGCCCTGGACTCTGACTATCCCCCAACCCCAGACAGGAGGAAGGGGAAGGGCGCCAGAGTGGCAGCAAGCCCCGAGTTGGCGCGGGAAGGGGCTGGGCCCGCTGGGAGAAAGCTCTGAGGCAGCCAGGCCCGGCTGCAGGGGGAAGGTGGTGATGGAGGCGGGTTACGGGGGGTGGGGGGGTGAGCATCTGTGTGAGTATGGGGCAGGGGTCGTGAGGGTCCAGCCAGGGTCTCCCAAAGGTGGTATATAGTTCATAGTACTGGTCTGGCAGCCTGGGCATTTGACCTCACCAACCAGCACTGTGGAGCCTCCACCAGACAAAGGCAGGCGTCTCTCTTCAGGGGCAAGAATGGATCGTTTACACGGAAGACCAATCCATCCATCCACCCACCAGCAGGTGTTTTATATGCCTGCCACAGACCTGACCATGTAACGAACATGCAGAATTGTCCCCCAAAAGCCCACCTCTCCTTCACTCTGGGAGACTCAGGAAAGCCTTCAGAGTAAGGTAGAGCAAGAGGGGGTGTCTAACTCACTGGCCCCCAAGTTTAGTATTAACAGACCATGAAAATATAATTTAATGTTTTTACTTTTCCTTTAACCAAGTAAGGACATTAAAGAGCTGACAAAAGGTACTTTAACACTTGAAAAAAATAATAAAGAGAATAAAAAACAGTCTTTCTCAATATCAATGAGTGACAAAGGTTAAACTTGGGGTTACTTCGGGGGCACGGACTGAAAGTGACACCAGGAGGTCTGGGGCACTGGTCAGGGACCAGTTCCAGATCTGGGAGGTGGTTACAGAGGTGTGATGGACACAGAAATAAGCAAATAAGCACAAATAAGTATACAATACAATGCCAACAGAGAACACCAAGCAGCTAAGTACCCAAAAACCTATACCTAGACATACCACTTTCAAATTACAGCAAACCAAGACAGACAGCAAATCTTGAAAGGCAGTAGAGGAAAAAAAAAACACTTTACCTATAGAGCAACAAGGATTAGAATCTCATGGAGCCCTGGCCAGGTAGCTCAGCTGGTTAGAGCTTGGTCCTGGTACACCAAGGTTGCAGATTCAATCCCTGGTCAGGGTACATACAAGAATCAACCAACGAATGCATAAATAAGAGGAACAACAAATCAATGTTCTTTTCTCTCTCTCCCCTCCTCTCTCTCTCTCTCAAATCATTCAATCAATTAAAAAAAATCACATCAGGCTTTTTTTTCAGATACCATGCCAGCAAGATGAAAGAGAAATGAAATGTCTCAAGGAAAAAACCCAACAACCTAGAATTGTGTATCCAGTGAAACTGTCCTTAGAAAGTGAAAGAGAAATATAGATGTTCTTGGAAGAAAAAAGCAGGTTAAAGAGTTCGAGAATGGCAGGGAAGGTGGAGCTCAGGGGGCTCAGGAGACCTCGGTCAGGAGGTGCCATCTCAGTGGAGACCTGAACAAGGAAAGGAGGGAGGCAGAGCCCTGGGAAGGTCAGGGGCAGGCAGCTCCAGGCGGAGGCAACAGCAGGCCCAAGGCCCAGAGACGGGGTGGATGGAGGAGCCGTTGGAGAGCGGTCAGCGGCGCAGAGGGTGTGAGATGAGGCAGGAAAGGCCCAGGGCCCAGGTCATGGAAGGAGCTTGCGTTTTGTTCTGGGAACCGTGGGAAGCTGCTGGAGGAATCTGAGCCGAGAGGTGATATACAGTCAGATTTATTTCTTCAAAAGGCTCTTGGCTCCGGTGTGTTGAGCAGGGAGAAGCAAAGGGACAAACTGTCCAGGTAAGCCGTGGCTCGGCGTGAACCAGGATGGCGGCAGAAGGAAGGGTTGGGGAAGTCACTGGATTCGGGAGACTTTGGGGAGGTGGGGCCAAAAGGATGATGGATGGGTTGGAACTGGGTGCCAGGCCAAGAAAGTAGCCACACGGAGCCCTGGCTGGTTAGGTCAGTTGGTTAAGAGTGTTGTCCCAAAACAACAGGTTGCGGGTTCGATCCCCAGTCAGGGCACACAGAGGCAGCAGCCAGTGAGTGCACAACTGAGTGGAACAACAAATGAATGCATCCCTTCCCCCTCCCCTCTCTCTCCCTTCCTCTCTCTGTCTCTCTGAAAGTGAAAAGGAGTTTAAGCCCTGGCCGGATGGCTTGGTCAGTCGGAGCACTGTCCCAGAGCACAGAGGTGGCCAGTCGGGTTCCCCAGTCAGGGCGCACACAGGAGAGGCTCCACGTCTCTGTCTCTCCCCGCCTCTCTCAAGAAAGAAAACAAGAAAAAAAGTAGCCAAGTGGGTTCTTTGGCTTGAGCAACTGGAAGGCGGCAGTGCCTTCAGCGGAGGTGGGCGGCCAGGGAGAGAAGCAGGGGGTGTCAAGAGTTCTAATTGGTTTGGACAGGCTCGGTTTGAGATGCCCACTAGACCTGCATGTGGAGAAGACAAATGGACAGCTGGACAGACGCATCTAAACCTCAGGGACACAGGCAGAGCTGAAAATCTCCTTTGAGACCCGTGGCAGCAGGAAGCATCACTCAAACTCCTTGCTCGCTCCCATGCTTGGGCTTTTCTTGTAACCATTATGGAAAATTCCCTGTAGCTCTGCTAAGGAAAGTGGAAACAGTCTTTCTAGGGTTGTCTCATTAAGGTCGGAATATTCTGGGCAACATCAGAGAAGGCGAGACTGCCCACCCCCCTTGTCTCCAGCAACTCCGTCATGTAATCCTCTGCCTGTGGGCCTGTGGGCAGAGGAACCGCTGGGGGGGGGGGGGCAGATCAGAGGCCGAGAGCTCCAGGAGTGTGTGCTCAGGGATCAGCTGACAGGGATGCTTTAGGCCAGTGGCCCACTCAGTGCCCCTGGGCGGACCCGGACAGTTTTAGGCGGTGCCCAGGAGAGTGAGAAAATTGTCCCTTTCCCGTTCTCTTTCATATGTGATTACGATATACCCTTTCAATAATAGCTGCACCTGGTCAGTAAAAACATGGCCAGTGGGGCTTTAACACCCTCTAACACTGGCTAACATTCCTGTTGAAGGAAAGCAAGCAAGCCGGAGCCTCCACGCCCTCCGCAGCCCGCTCTAGCTACAATGTAATCATGCGGCTATGATTTGATTTTATTTGTTTTTACGGCTACTCTGTTTATGACAAGTGCTACTAGTCTTCCATTTATGGTAAGGATGTAAAATTCCCTCTTAAAGGATATTCCTGTGTTTGTGTGTGTTAAGTTCATTTAAAGAAAAATGTTAATAGTACAAGTGGCACTCAGATGTGGCCAAAATTGGGAAGGTGCTATTCACGTGACCGAAATCTGGGGGAAAACACAAAGCTATAAAAAGTCTGAGGGATGAAAATAAGAGCCCTGAATCTTATATTCATACACAAAGCTCATAATCACCCAAACCACCCCAAGATCAAGGGCGGGGACACTTCCTTTTCCCCTCCCGGCCCCTGCGGGCTACAGGTGGAGAACCCTTACTGCTCTTGGTATTCGCGTGACTGGATTTCACTAAAAGGGGAATGCACAGTTCTCACCATCCCAAGGTCACAAAATTGATGCTGTTACCAAGGACATCCCCCCAAACGCTGCAAGTTTATGAACTGCTTTCTGAATCAGCACAGATTGCAATGTGCCCTTTAAATGACAGCTGCAGCCGATCGCACTTCTAACTCACGCAGATGGAAGTTTTGGACAATAATATCCCCACGTGGCATGACTCAGGGCCCCGAGCACCGCCCGGGCTAGCCCAGACCTCAGGTGGTCCACACACTGCACCGCCTGCCCCAGTCAGATGACAGCGGCTCTGCGGGGTCCGCAGACCCAGCCAGAGAACGAAGCTCGGGAGAAAAGAGGACGGAAGGTATTCAGGTGCCAGTCCTGCTAACCTCTTAGGACACCCACAGAAGCCACCACACCCTTCCCTGCAGACCTTTTGGCCCAGTGATATTATCCCAAAGGCAGGGAGCGTGGGTCTGGGGTTCTCAGCACCTCCAGCTGCTCAGGGCTGAGGGAGGCACAGCTGTCTCGCCCCGGGCTGTGTCTCTTGCGAAGGAGAGATATCCGGCCAATTCCATCAAGAATGTCAGTCAAAACGCAGGGAGGACTCGGTCAGGTCAGCTCAGCCATCCTGGTCAGCTGCTCGTGCGTCCTGAGAGCAGGCACTTGGACCATCCCCGGCCAGGGTGGGAGAGGCCCATTTCCTAGGGGCTGTGGCTTTGCAGCCCCCTCCACCCCACAGTCCTTGGGCTGGTGCCCTGCAGCCCGGGGGGCGGGGGGCAGGGACTGGCAGGATGTGACCCAGGATGTGGGGACCCGCAGGCTCCATGGAGAGATATGCGGAGGTGAAAGGGCAAACCTGTTTCCAGTCTCCTTATCAGGCCCGGCCGAGTGAAAGGGAAGTGGGCAGCCCTGGAGGTCAGGCTGGGGGTTCACGGCGGGGTCAGGGCTAGGCCCAGAGGACCCGAAGGAGACCCTGCTGGGCGGGAGAAGGAGAAAGGGGGTAAGATGGAGGGCGGGATGGGATGAACCAGCCGCAGGGCCCTTTCCCAAGGGGAGCAGCAGATAGGGTTGTCAACCTGAGATACACCTGGGGCCGAAGGGCTTCCAGGGAGACAGGACTTCTGGTTTAAGCCGGGGGGGGGGGGGCACAGCACCCTACAAGCAGCCCTGACTGTGGGGCTGTCAGACACACATGCCCCTGCCCCCCCCCCCAGAGCGTGCCAGCTTCAGCCCCCAACCTTGTGTGAAAACCTCCTTACTCTCCTCACTTGCCTTTAGTCATTCAACACACGGTAATGAAATGCCTACCGAGCGCCGGGTACGAGGGGCTCAGCAGAGAAGTCACAAGCACACCTCCGCCAGCCAGAGCTTGGAGACTGCGTCCTCAAAGCTCCACTAGAATCCACGCTCCCTTAGCCGCCTGCCTGGCCAGCCCACTGCTCAGCGCACCTGGGCATAGTTCTAAAAGTTTCTTTTTTTTTGTTTGTCCCTCCGATCCTCCAATCCCCGAAGGTGGGGTCTATGTCTAGTGCCTGGTTCTACCTCCCACTGAGCCCGGAACAGAGCCCTGAGCAGGACAGGGGCTTCAAACTCCTCTTTGATGGAGGGACTGAGGTATTGAGGGCAAGGTGCAGGTGGGGACACCTCAGCCAACCGTGAATGCCCAAAGCACCTCACCCACACACACACCTGCACACGGAGCATGCCTAGGCTTTGAGTGGCAGGCCTGTGGGCAGACGCCAGCCTAGATTGGGGCAGGATGGGCCTCAAGGATAAGGGGGGAACAGGAGCAGGCTTGTCTTCCCCTAGCTGACAGGTCTTAACCCTGGGCTCCCGGACCCTGTCATCTTGGAGCCTCACCTACAGAGAGCCTATAACAGTCAATGTGCGCCTATGTGTCTGGGTCACCATGGGGTGGCAGAGCCAAGCCTAGGCTCCCCTGGGCTTGGTCCTTTGGGAGAAGCCAGTGGGGATCCTGAGCGGAGGCCAGTAAGCAGGGGCACAGCAGGCACTGCTGGAAGGAGAAGTGAGTTCATGGAAGAGGCTGGGGTTCCAGTCGAACCCGAACAGACTCTACTGCCTACTTAAGAAGTAAGGAACTGTATCATCAAAGTCACCGTGAGACTGTAAGCTGCTCACAGGGGAGGGGCTGTGCGCACTCATCCTCGTCTACCTGGCACGGCACTACTTAGAGTGGGCTCCCCACACTTCCCAGGGGACAACGTCAAAAATCAAGCCTGCCCCTCAGAGAGCAGAGCCCCACGTTTATGTTCTGCCCCCTGGTGGCAGTTGGTCATATTGCAACCCACGGGATAGAAAAATGGGGTGGGTTTCTGACTCGAGCTGAGTTCAGGCCACCAGACATCCCCATCTTTGGAACCTGATCTTGGGGTATCATTAGGGTAGGGCCCCTCAGTGTTCTAGGACTAGCTGGAACCCAGTCACCCCTAACCAGCTGGGAAGAGGGAGAAAAAGGCAGAAAGAACGTGGGAAGACGACACCAGAGAACACTCCAGCCTGGGACCTGGTGCTCTGTCCCCCGGCCACAGACAGGGAGAGCACAAAGGGGACTTGGGACCTTTTGAAATCGAGAGTCCGCGCTCAGAGCTGGATTATGGCCTAATCATAGACTTCGTTCGGTTCCTGACACGTTCTCATGCCTCCGGTTAGTTAGTGTTCCCCCGAGCTGCTTTCCAGAGTGCACAGCCCCTGTGAACCGGCTTTTCCTCCTCTCTCTCTTCTGGGGCAGCAGAGCGCCACCCTCCTTTTTTCCCAGAGGAAATGTCACCTGGAACCCAGCAGGTCAAAAGTGCACCCATTCCGGCTGCCAGGAGGCAGGGGCGCCGTGGCCTGGCTCCCTTTCACTGCCCCGGCAGTCCCAAGTGAGTCGCCCCTTGGAATTCTGCAAGTGATCTATGCCAGCAATGCCCAGGAGGGCAGGGGCCTGTCTCCGCCATTCTCATCCCCACCCCTCCCAGCGCATCCCAGTTCAGTGCCCCATCTCAACAAATGCTGGGGGAATTGAATTGAATGAGATAAGCTACTTGTTCCATCAACTACCCAGGTCAGATTTGGAGAGGGGACACCTCTGCCTCCAAAGTGTCCCCCATCAGCCTACCACGTGTCTACCGTTCCCCATGACCACGCAGTCTGACCTTGCGTGTCCTCCAGGACCTCCTGAACAGACACTACCTCCTCCAGGCAGCCTTCCCAGATGTCCCCAGCCAGTCATCCAGCTGCCTTGGAGTGCTGGAGCCATTTCATGACACCTCTCTCTTCCATTTGTCACGCTCACTCCACTGTCAGGCCAAGCTGTTCGCACCTACCTACGCAGACACGCTTACACGCTTCATTGCCCCAGCCACGCCCAGGCCGCGTTCCTCCGGGGTTCATTCACTTCTGCGCCCATCTCCACGCCTTCGCACAGTAATATCGAATACATTTGTTTGAGGGAACAGGAAAGTCTTCGGATGCTCCCCAGGACGCTGTGTCTCCAGAAAGGCCTGTTAAGATTCTCCAGGAGGGGCACCTGGAATTCATTTGACCTACTAAGACATTAATTAGCATGGTTTATCGACTCGACAAACTGTCACCAAGCAGAAAGCATGGAAGAGATTCGGGAGAGGGAGGTCTTGGTGGAAAAGAGACACGCCAGAGCTGCGTGCAGAGGATGGGTCCCTGGCCCTGAGAAGGAAGGAACCAGAAAGTGTGGCCGAGGAGGAGCTGGAGGTGGAAGGAGGCTCCTGGGTCCCTCAGCACTTGGGTCCCCTCCCCACTCCGGTCCCCAGCGCCTCGCAGACTGTGACCGACCGGGCCTAGGGGACCAGTTCCCTTTTTCTCCCCAGAACATCTGGGGCTGCATCAGACATAACGATCTGGTAAAGAAAATTGTTATGGAAATCTGTAACCGTGAGACGTTATCAAAGGCGTCTTTAAAGTCCCTTCTCAACCCCCAGCCGGGTGGAGGGAATTGGAAATTGGAAAACTGGGGGACGATTACAGGACCATCAAAGTGGCCGAAATTCAATCCAATCTGCAGGTTTAAGGACGGCGAGCAGACCCTGCCCCAGCCCAGGAGGTTGCAGACCCACTGTTTAAAAACGAAATCAACGGCATCACCAGATCCGGGTCTGGAGCAAACAAACGGAGCCCACAAAGGCTTCCCTGGAGCTCCCTGGCACTGGGGAAACCTGAGAAGCCGGGCCCTGGGGAGGCGCCCGGCTGGAGGCTCCCATCTTCTCCCCACCCCGCCCCGCCCCGCCCCGCCCCGCCCGCAGCCTGGGCTCGGCTCTTTGTGTCTCCATCCCTCCTGATGTCTTTCTTCTCCATCTTTCTGGGCCGCTCTCTCCCCTGCCATCTGTCTGTCTCTCTTCCTCTCCTTCCACGGCTCTTTCTAGATTTCTTTTTCTAACCGTTCTCTCTCTCTCCTTGTTCTGTTTCCCTCTTGTCATCTTTCCATGACATTTCCACCCGTGTGTCTTTCAGCGTTGTCTCTGTCTCTTCGCATTTCTCTCTCTCTCTCTTGTTATTTCACAGCAACAACCTCTTTCCCTTGAACTCGCTTTAATTTTTCTGCCCTTTATGTTTGTGAATTGCCGGTAATTTCAGACTACATATGAGGTGAACGTCCTCCTTGGAAGGTTTATTTACCACTGCAAGGCCTAGGTATCTCCCCCCCCCCCCAGGTGTCCAAACACAAATGACCCCCCAGGCATGCCCATGCAGGGGTCCTTTCCCAACGTCTGTCACCATAAACAATATAACTGCAGGCAGCAGACACAGGCACTCAAAATAGACACGTGGTCTCTCCTATGAGCTGGCTCACAGACCCCGGGCATTTGTGTCCTGGGGGTGGGACGCTACAGCACACAAAACGGATGCATGCAGAAAGCGACTGAATTTACTGCTCCTTTTTATGTGGTGCGAAAGAAAGAGTATAATTTTGCTACTAGTAAAGTTCTCCGTATTTATTCTCAAAATGTGACCGGTTTATCTTCATTTACATTTCTCTTGGTCGTCACCTAGAAGGCCCGTCCGATGGCAATTCGTAAGTCGCATTGTCAACCCCGGGGAGACTGCAGAAGTTGTCAGGGGACACGCGGGGAAAAAGTGCTCCGCGTTGAGTCATTCGCCTTAGAAGGGTCGGGGATGGTGTAGGAAACCCACACGTATGGGTATCGAAGAATGGAATTGAGAAAGGACCCAGAAAACGAAAGCGGCAGGAGCCGCGAAGTCGCGGGGATAACCGGCTGGATGGGCGCGGCGATCCTTGCGGGGTCCGGGCAGCCGGCACCCGCTCCCCCGTGGGGCCGCCCGTCGGGTCCTCAGTCCGTGGCGGGCCCCGCGCACCGCGCTCCCAGCCCCCGCGTCTCCGCCGCCTCCGCCTCCGCCTCCGCCTCCGCGCCCCGCTCGTCCCGCCGCGGTGCCGACAACCTGCCCGCTGGGTCAGTTCACAGGCCCCAAGTCCGCCCGCGCGGCGCCCGTTCCTCGCGCGTGCGCCCGGCCCGGCCCAGGCCCCGCTGGAGAGAACGTGCCGGCGGCCGCGGGCTGAACTCTCGGGGCTCTCGGGCCCCGGAGACCCGGGGAGAAACCTAGCGCTTGTTCCCTTTGATCTGATTTTATGGAGGTTTGATGTTGACACTAAACTTGGAGTGCTTTTCCTCTCCTTCAGTGTATTCCCACTTCGGGAGGGGACTCCCGTGCCAGCGCGCGAACCATCGCTGCGGGCCGGCGAGGGCGCGCGGGCGGGACGCGGGCTCCGGGCTCCCGGATCCGCGGGCGACGCTGGGCACAGGCGCCCCCCACCACTTCCACCCGCAACTCCCACTCGCCCCACGCGTTCCCCCTTCCCACTCCCTCCGCGTCGCGGGCGCGGGAGGCCGGTGCTAGGCTGAGGCGCCACGGAAAGACGCGGAGCTCGGGGCAGAGAGGAGCTTGCAGCCGCCGCGGCGCCGCGGTCCTCCCTGGGCAGCCCCCAGCCCCGTGCCGGGAGACTCAGTGACACAGTTAATAAGTAAATCTTTTAGGGCAGGAGGCAAGTTTTCGGGGACCAAATTCAAGTCTGCGCATTCATAAGGAGTGGGACTGCCCTAAAATCCCGCCGGCTTTGGTGGAGCGGGGGAAGGGACTTTCGGGAACACAGTGTCTTCCCGGGATGATACTGGCCTTGCCTGGTGGGGGAACCCAGAGAGACTCTGTTCTGTTCTGTTCCCCACACATCAGCTCGGAATCGACCATTAAACTGGCCAGAACCCCGGAGCCCAGGGGAGAGACCCAGCGGAAACAGAAAGTGGTCGCTCCCTCCCCTCCCTCTCCCCTTTTCTCCTTTGTCTCCGTCATCCGTTGCCCAACGTTCTCTTGATCAGAGATTTCCAAACCTAGTTTTGCAACACTCCAGGGAAAACTCCAATTATCTCTAGGGCTTTGTGAAATGCTCAAAATGAAATAAACGTTCATTAGCTTTAATTATTTAACTACAGGTTAGGACCCCTGACCGGGCAGGAGAAGCAGAGGGGACCGTTCACACATCAAACACACCCTCCCAGGGTGTCACAGTTCCCTGAAAGTGAGGAACACCAGCTTCAGAATTTCAGGGCTCAGGAAAGGAACACCCAGTTCCCAGGAAAGTGGAGGTTTAGTCTGACCATCCGTCCGGGGCCAGAGACTCTGTGCGGCTGGGTTCCTGCCCCGACCCTCTGGCCAGCTGTCTCTATCTGGGCCTTCCTCCCCACCCCACTTCCATTTAAAATCCTCGAGTGAGGTCCTGTTCACATCTGACAAGGCAAACTGGCTCCTTGCTTCGCCGTTTGCGAGGAAATACAGACCACAGCCGAATTTCTGTACGGCTTGCTCAGGCATTTGGGCTCGTGTAAACACGCTATCTAGCCTGGTTCTGCTCTTTTAAGAAGAGTTACTCACCCAAAAGTCTCAGAGGGCCCCGCATTCCTCCTCACACCACCGCGTCAAGGACACTGCCCTTCACCTGAGTTCGGGGATGGGAGCCCCCGAGAGATGACCAGATGGCCCTGGTGGAAGACAACTTGCTCTCACTGCGTCTGACAAGGGCCCACATGTTTCCCTTACAGAGAACAAATCTGCCCCATTAAAGCGTTACTCCGTTGGGGAAAACACTGATGCAATATTGGAAACATGCTGGGCCCACCGAGAGCCGGAAGGAGAGGCAGGTCTTCTTGGAAGCCAGCGAAGGCCAGTGGGCGAAACTAATCCTGCCCACGTCCACCCTCACTAGGCCTGGCAAATAGGAGGGATCACTGACCAAAACATCTGCACTGCACCCAGTGACCTTGGAGGGCTGGCGGTGCAGTTTCAAAGACAGCATCCGGGACAGACAGGGAACGAAGGTGCTGGTGACCTGGGGGCATCTGGGGGGGATGTCCAGAGTCTGAACTTCAGAGCAAACACTTCCATGGTTTGGGCCCCAGCGACACTGCTGATCTAAACAGCTTATTAACAAATGGAAAATATATAAACACATAGCAACTGCCTCTAAGAACAAATTCATTAAAATCCCCCCATGCTATTTGCAAAAAAAAAAAAGAAAAAAAAAGAAAAAGAAATAGCTGAGACCATATGGGTGAGGAGGAAAGTGGCCTGAGTCCTAATTAGCTGTATTCTCTTGGCAAAAGTCCCCTCTCTGGGCCTCTAGTCCCTCGTTTCGACATGAAGATGACAGCCTAGATCTGTGGTTCTCGAACTACATCAGTATCACCCGGGAAAATATTGGAAAAACAAAGATCGCGGAGCCCCAGCCCTGGGGTTTCTGACTTAGTAGGTCTGGGGTAGGGCCAATAACTCGCCTTTCTAACGAGTCCCTCACAGCCGCTGGTGGCGGCCTGGGGACCATACTTGCAGAACCTTTGGACTAGATGACGTTGAAGCTGCCATCCACAGCTAACATTCTGTCCTACCTCCGTGCCCCTGTGTTCCCCCACACCAACTCTGAGAGGGCTGGTGGTTTTGGAACCAAAGAGGAGAAGGCTGATGTTTTTCCATTCAAGCTTGTACCCGCTGTCATCAGTACTGAATAAATCTTTCAGCTGGCTCACAGGGACTGGTCACCCTGCCCACTGAGCGATTCCTGACCCCTCGGTGGTACGATCATTCCACTTTGAATTAACCCCAGCTGGCTGGCTGCAGGGCCTGAATCTGCGACAGTGGCTAAGGGTGGTTTTCCTTTGCACCAAGCCTAGGGCTGGGCCTAGTCCTAGCTGCATCCCAAGCAGGCCTGCTGTGTAGCGGGCTGCCTTCAGAGCGGCTGGCAAGAGCCCAGGGTACATCTCCGGGCCCCTCGATGTGGCCGGGTGTCTGCCAAACACTTGTCCTAATTCACACACATGGACACGCACACACTTCGCCACACACGGAACCCCTGGTTGTCAGAAAAACTCATTTTACTTTGATGTACCTCTCTCTGCACATTTGTTGCAGCCCCTCTCTTGGAGCCATGGCCTTATTTATCTTCTTGGCATGGGTTCTTAGAATACTTCCATTCAGGCAGCAGCAAAATCACTCAGCTCCACCGTTTTACGAAGTTTATCAAACAGCAAAATATCCGGTCTCTTTGTCCAATGGATCTGGCGTGAATGTGCCTACAGAGCTGCTTCCCCCAGACATCCCGGGGCCTGCGCTCGTCACACATGCACCCCCTGTGCAGACCCCGCAGAATCCAGGGCTCGCCCGCCTGCTCGGGCTGCAAGGGCCCCCCCCGAGCAGATGCAGGGCTTTGAGGCTTCCAAGTAGCAAGACCCAGCCACCCGTAGTCCACACATGCACACGCTATGTTCACACGCCACCCGTGGGGCCCCAGGCCCCTGCAGCAGACTGACAGGACTCCACTCCGCCACCCCAGTGCCCTGGCTGCCACAGTGCCCTGGTCTTCAAAGCAGGGGCTGCTTCTAAAATCATCAGTGTCGTTTCAATCCCAAAGTCTGGGACCTTTGTGGAGAGGGACACCTCCCTTGCAGCTGAGGGCTTGGGCCCTCTCCACCCATTTAAAGGGACCAAGTGTTTCATAACCTCCGTGGAGAAACTCAAGACAGACACAGGCCCAGTCTTCTCCACGACTTGCACCCCCCACCACCCGAGCCTCCCAGGATTCAAGCCAATGCCAGGGCTGGGCTCTCGACCTCCAGCCCCACCTGAGGTCTCTGCCAGGGCTGGGGGTGGTCCAGACACTCTGAGGGACCAGAGAGCCAGCAGCCAGGCCACTGTTACTCAGCACCTGGTCCGCCCAGTGCTGTCACCAGGATGGCACCAATCACAGGACCCCAGAGCCTGGCAAGTCCACTCGGTACCCTTCTTCCTCTGTCCCCAAGTCTAGAGATTAGCCCGGGGCTTTGCGGATGCCCTGACTTTGTAGATGACAATGTATACTGAGTGAAGGACCCCTTTCTGAATGGAAATCTGCCTCAGGGGCTCCTAGTGTCCCCTGAAGACATGTCCCCGTGCCCTGCCTCTGCAGCACCCCCTTCTCTAGGTTGGTGACCACCCATTACACTCACCCTGACCCATATGGCAGTAAGTCTGGTCATTTCTTCCTACTGAAGATCTCTTCCTCTTCATTCCCTTAGCTACACCCCGGTTCATGCCCTTGTCACTTCACGCCACCTGGACCACTCTCTCACTCACTGACTGTGTCCCCTTCTCCTACATCCCCTGACTACCTTGGGCAGGTTCCTCATTCTCTCTCAGGGCAGAGAGATTAGGGTGGCTCCCTCCTAAGGCTGTTAGAATGAAACAAGATAATGTACTGAAATAGCCTAGCCTGTAGTAAGAACTCAATACATACTAGGCATTATTGTTGCTATTCTTCTGTCTAACCTACCAAAGTCCTCTTCCCAAAGCACAGCTCTCATTTACCTGCTCAACAACAACAACAGTAACAATGCTAACCCCATCGAACACGCCAGCCTTGCTCCAGGCGCTTCTGGACACTCTCCAATGGCTCCACTTCCGGCACCTGCCTCCTTCTGGTCCTGCCCAGCGTCTCGGGAACTGTCTGCTGCTCCTTCATGAGACCCTGCGCTGGAGGCACAGCCAAGCTCCCGGACCACAGACACGTCCTGACCACTTGACCTGGGCTCAGCACGACCCTCCCCGCCATCTGCCCACATGTGGCTGGCCTTTCACATTCTCTTGGGCTACAGTTTGGAGAGCTCCAAAAATTCTCAGCGACAGGGAGAGGCCCTTTGCCCTGGTCCCCAGGGCTGTGCAGCTGGGAGTCCAGGGATCAGGGCTGTGATGCTCACCACTACCCAGTTGTTTTCTTCTCCTCCTGAAAGTGACATGGGGGAGCCCCAGCCCCTTTCTGTGAGTGTCTGCTCCTCCGCAAGGGGAGCCCGTCTCTCACTTCACAAATACCTTGTATTACTGTGCGGTTGTCCACGTGTCCAAATCTTGTCTCCCCCGAAGAAAAGAAACCTAGTGAGAGGGATCTACCCCAGCTTTGGACTGAGGGTGCATTTCAGCCCCCCGCCACCCCCCAGCCATTCTGCCCAGCGCCATCTCTGCCCCAGGTGCTCAGATCCACTGAAGACAAGGCCGTGCGACATGCTGGGGACGTGGGGACGGCACCAGCGTGTGAGGCCGCCTGCCGGGGAGTCCCTCCTGGTTCCATCATTGGGGAAGTGTGTGACACCATGGACAACTTAATTTCCCTGACCTCTGGATCCTCCTAAGCAGATTATATGACACTTCCAAGTGTAAAGTGCTCTGGATCCTCCTAAGCAGATTATATGACACTTCCAAGTGTAAAGTGCTGAGTGTAGACCTGACTCATAGTGGCCCTCAGCACTAGCTCCCTTCCCTGTCTCTCAGTTCAAGGTGAAGGTCAGGGTTCCCTTTGCCAAGTCAACAACAGTGCAATAGGGAACTGTCATACGCTTCTCAGAGAAGAGGTGAGCATGCTTCCTTCCCTCCCCCACGTGAACAAAGAGCCCACGTGGAGCCCTGAGATCAGCCCCCAGAGTCTGCCTGCTGGACAGCTGAGCATTCTGGGTACAGAAAAACAGGGCACAGCTTGTCCCCGTTCTGGGGCCGCCTCGCTCTGCCTCAGGACAGGCAGTACGGTTCTCACTGCCCAGTGGGCTTTGCCACGTGCCTGCCAGATACCTCGTCATGCCCCTTCAGGTCCCCTTCTTGACCCATCAGCACGGGCTTCGAACTCAACACTCGTCCCTGGAGCCTCGCCTTGGGAGTCGGGAGGCTTGGGTTAGAATCCCAGCTGAACGCAGCAGCCGTGGGACCCGGGCAGTTTTCTGAATTGGTCTAGGGGAGCAGCCTCCTCGATGGCCCCCAGGAAGCCACACTTGTGGAATCTTCTACACAAGATCAGGACGGACACGCGTAACCCGTGAATGCAGCAGATGAAACAGCATACGAGTTCCGAGACCTACGTCATAAAAGGCATGGCAGCCTCTACCTCAGTCTCCCGGATCCTTCGCTGTGGGGGAAGCCAGCTGCCAGGTTGGAAGGACGCACAAGCAGCCATGTGGAGAAACCCACATGGGGAGGAACCAAGGCCTGCCGTCAGCAGCCCACGCCAACCTGCCAATCATGTGAATGAGCCACCTCGGAAGCAAAGCCTGCAGCCCACGTCAAGCCTTCCGAAAACTGTATCCCAGCCAAGATCTGGCTTGGGGTCAGGAGACACCCAAGACAGATCTAACCATTCTGCTGCTGAATCCTTGACCTATAGTCACATAGTTTGAAGCCACTAAGTTTTGGGATGATTTGTTTTTTGTTTTTTTGTATTTTTCTGAAGTTGGAAATGGGGAGGCAGTCAGACAGACTCCCGCATGCGCCCGACCGGGATCCACCCGGCATGCCCACCAGGGGGCGATGCTCTGCCCATCTGGGGCGTCACTCTCTTGCATCCAGAGCCATTCTAGCGCCTGAGGCAGAGGCCATGGAGCCGTCCCCAGCGCCCGGGCCAACTTTGCTCCAATGGAGCCTCGGCTGCGGGAGGGGAAGAGAGAGACAGAGAGGAAGGAGAGGGGAGGGGTGGAGAAGCAGATGGGCGCTTCTCCTGTGTGTCCTGGCCAGGAATCAAACCTGGGACTCCTGCACGCCAAGCCGACGCTCTACCACTGAGCCAACCGGCCAAGGCTGGGATGATTTGTTACACAGCATTAGATAACTACTACACAGACCAATCTCAGTTTCTCCTTTTGTGAAATGGGAATATAAATACAGACTTTATAACACTGGAAAGATGAAATGAGATGGTATTGGCCTGGCACACCATGGGTGTCCTGTTAGTGGTGGATGTTATTATTATTACCGCCCACCCTGCCACCTCTCCTTCACTGGAGACCCCAGAGGAAGCTGGGCAAAGGCCCTCCAACCCTCTCCATTTGCTTTTATCTGGTCCCTTGTCAAGTTCAGGCCCCGTCGTAACTGTTTCTGTTCCTCCTGTGTGGGAGCAGACACGACTGGCGTGGGTGTGTCTGTGACACGGTGGGGACACGACTGGCGTGGGTGTGTCTGTGACACGGTGGGGACACGACTGGCGTGGGTGTGTCTGTGACACGGTGGGGACACGACTGGCGTGGGTGTGTCTGTGACACGGTGGGGGCACGACTGGCGTGGGTGTGTCTGTGACACGGTGGGGGCACGACTGGCGTGGGTGTGTCTGTGACACGGTGGGGGCACGACTGGCGTGGGTGTGTCTGTGACACGGTGGGGGCACAACTGGCGTGGGTGTGTCTGTGACACGGTGGGGGCACGACTGGCGTGGGTGTGTCTGTGACATGGTGGGGACTCTGGGGCGGGTCCCCTCACACTCCGCAAGGTGTTCAGTGGTGTGTGCTTGCATTTCTTTTGAAGGGCCCCAAATGTGATAATTACATACTTGTTAGCCCTGTAAAATAACAAATCTGGAATCTGCACTCTGGAACCAATGGATTTCCTGCTGAAATGAGTTCAAGGGGTGCACTGGCCGGCACTCCCCTAAGAGCCAAAGCTCTGCTCCAGGAGGCCTCACACGCTACCCACCCAGCTCATGTCACCAGTGCCTCTGCCCCCTCCACTCAACTCCATCTCGCAGGCCCCAGCACACAGATGTGCTCCTGCCGTTGTTGATGCTATTTTCATGTTTTCTTAATATCTGCGTGATCCTGGGTCCCTCATAGAGTGGAGGCACTTCTAGGGCCTGGGGGCTTCTTCCTCCCTGACTCCCACTTGTGAATCCAGAGCCGGGCTTGGCAGACTGATGCCTGGGAGCCATCCGCCCCCTCCCCCCCCCCACTCCAGGAGTTTCTCTTGATTTCTGTGGACACCACTGTCTCTTCCTCCCAGCTCAACCCCAGCTCTCTTCCTACCCAGGCTCCAGCAATACTCCACAAATCCAGGTCCCCAAGCCGGGCTTCCGTTCTCTCACCTCTGGGCTGCTCTCTCTGGAATGTCCTCTCCCCCTGCCCCTCCGCACACCTTCCTCTGGTGAACCCCCCACTCATCTTAACAGCAGCCCATGGACTCAACCCGGAAGCACTGCACAACGAGCTGCCCCAACCCGAGGCTGGGACAGGTGCCTGTCTCATGGCCCCCACGACCCCTGCGCTCTCCTGCTAGGCGGGAAACACCCCGCCCGAGTGAGTGGTCTGCGTCTCTGACTCCATCCTCACTCTGCCAGCCCGTGGGCTGGCGCACAGCAGGCATTCCGGAAAGGCTTGGTGGATAAATGAATGCATAAGATTAATTGACACAGTGTTGAAACTGCCAAGGAGTTTAAAGCTGCCCCCTTCTGCTTTACACCACGCATGAGTTCACCAAAAGCTCCCCCACAAAGTGCCTTTTGGTCCATGCTGGCACTTGCCACAGAACTCCTTATAAACCTCAGAGGAGGGCAGGGAGGTAGAGACCAGGGCAAAGCAGTCCTCGCCCCGGGGCCCCGGGGCCGCGGCAGCACCCCTGGCATAGCTCCACCTCACAGCCCCTGCCCCCATTGCAACCCAGCCCCCAGGAGGTGGGCAGAAGGCGTGAGTGGAGGAATGAAGGCTCAGGGTGGAGCCAGGCTCCAGGAATGTCCGTATAAACACTGTCAGTGAAGCTGAACTGCGGAATCATGCCTCGATTTTCCAGGGAGAAAGAGAGGCGTAGACAGGGCAAGTGTCTCTCCCCAGGGAAACAGATCAAATCAGCAGAAGAGAAGAAACAGCTCCCTCACTTCCCAGAAATCTTACTCCAAAGCACAGACGTCAGCCTGGATTGTGAGAATCACAGGCAAGGGTTCTGGGGAGCCACAGCCCAAAGCCTTTTACCCCCTTCCTTCTTTCTTTTAAATATCACAGGCGAGAAGGAGGCACCGGATCTGACCGTTTATTTACCATTCCTCAGCCTGACCTTCCAGGAAGAATGTCACTAATGAGAAACAATCTACTCGGGCTCCCAAACCCAGAATTTTCATAAGGATCAATTTAGGATTTCAGAGTCTAAACACAGCAAGGGCAGTAACGACTATCTTCCCTTCAAAGTCAGGGGGGAAAGGCAGCTGACGTTTTCCTGTCTGGAAGGAAGTTTTGTATATCTCAAACAAATGTCAGACGGGAGGTTACATCTTTCCGGTTGTTCAGACCCCTTCTGGATCTCTACCGGGAGAAAAGGAGGGCACCCACCTTCACACAGACTGAGGGGAGTCAAAAAATAAAAGGAAAATGCTAGCTGGAACTGAAGCTTCCGTGATTCAAGAACTGACCTTACAGTGGAGGCTAGAAGCCAGGAACTCTGCTCCCAAGACCAGAATCCATAATCCAGTCTTATCCACATCCAAACTATTGAATAGGATTGTTTTCATCATGGAGGAGGCGGTGCCATCCAAACAGAGTGTCCACTCTTTGTGCCATGGGTACATCTGTCTTGCTGTCTTCCATATCACAGAGCCAACACGTGCCCGCCACAGAGTAAGTCCTCCTATTAAATGGGTGAATGAAACAATTAGCCAGTGTGAAAGAGTTACATAGAAACGGCCAGTCTGTATCATTTCCATTTTAGGTTTAAAAAAAGTTTCGCCTGACCTGTGGTGGCGCAGTGGGATAAAGCGTCAACCTGGAACACTGAGGTTGCCGGTTCGAAACCCTGGGCTTGCCTGGTCAAGGCACATATGGGAGTTGATGCTTCCTGCTCCTCCCCTTTCAATCTCTCTCTCTCTCTCTCCCCCTCTCTAAAAATCAATAAATAAAATATTTTTAAAAAATTTTAAAAAAAGTTTCTTTTTTATTGATTGATTTTAGAGGGGTAGGGGAGAGAGACAGATAGACAGATAGAGAAATATATGCATTCATTGGTTGATTCTTGTATGAGCTCTGACTGGGGATCGAACCCACAACCTTGGTCAAGTCCAGACGATGCTGCAACCATACAAGCTACCGAGCCAGGGCTCGTTTCCATTTTAAAAGGAATTCTTCTCAGCAGGTGTAGATTTTTCTTTTTAAGTTTTTTCTCACAACAGATCCTAGAATTTTCTGGATCATCTGGTCAGTTCACCTCACATGGTCTGTGGGCAATGCATCAGTGGCAAACGCTATTGTAATCCAACTGGTTATTAAACAGTGTGAACGGTGAACTTACACATTCTCTTTAAACTTTGCCTCACATCTGGCTGTGTCGGTGGGTCGTAAAACCTCTCAGGTGTGAGGCGCTCTGTTTCATTTAGTCTCAGCTTAGCAGAGACCGCTCTCCACCCACTGCAGGGCCACCACAGCTGGGTGCTGCTGGAGTCCCAATAAACTGCCACTTGATGGTCAGGAAGGCAGCAGTGTGACTCCATCCAGGACCAGCTCTGTCCCCCAGCTCTCTGGCCTCAACTTCTTCCCGTTCAGGAAGAAATCCTGACCTTCCGCCCTCTGGGAAAAGGAGGGTGTGCCTCAAATGATTTCAGCTTTAGCTCTGTTAACATGTTAGCTAAAGAAGGCCTGGGAGGTGGTCAGTGTCGGGTGGGAGACCATGGATCTGAAGGCAAATTCTGGTTCTGCCACTAAGTGTCTGTGTCCACCCTGGACAGCTGGCTCCCTCTGTGACCCCAGTCTCTCTATGAAATGGGGATAACTGTGCCTACCTTGTAAGGTTGTTGTTAGACTTAAGCAAATCAATGTATACAGATGATGTGAGATAGTGCCTGGCACACTGTAAATCAGGGGTCCCCAAACTACGGCCCGTGGGCTGCATGCGGCCCCGAGGCCATTTATCCGGCCCTCGCCGCACTTCCGGAAGGGGCACCTCTTTCATTGGTGGTCAGTGAGAGGAGCATAGTTCCCATTGAAATACTGGTCAGTTTGTTGATTTAAATTTACTTGTTCTTTATTTTAAATATTGTATTTGTTCTCGTTTTGGGGTTTTTTTTTACTTTAAAATAAGATATGTGCAGTGTGCATAGGGATTTGTTCATAGTTTTTTTTATAGTCCGGTCCTCCAACAGTCTGAGGGACAGTGAACTGGCCCCCTGTGTAAAAGGTTTGGGGACCTCTGCTGTAAATGCTTCTCATTAGCTAGTGTTTCTGTCTGTACAATGGGGGGGGGGCACTGTGGTTCTCCAGGACCTCTGAGCCCTCCTAAGAAGGAAGACGCAGTAACTGAGGTTGCCATTTTTTTGTGTTTTCTGTGCATCTGCCTCATCAAACTCCTCCCAGACCATACATGGGTCAAGATGAGAGTTTGCACTCGTGATTTAAAACGGGAACGGCCGCCCTGGCCGGACAGCTTGGTTGGTTACACAGCTTCATGTTCCTGCCTCTCCCCTCTTCTCTCACTAAAATCAATACACACAAAAAAAATAAATAAATAAAATAAAAGGGGAACAGCAAAGGTTCCTCTACATACCCTATCTTGCACACCCCCTTTCCAGAGGGGCAACTCCAGCTACCCACCCACCTGACTGTAAACTGGGGGCTCCCTGCCACCTCAATTCAATTGGTAACATCTCGGGATGGAAATTGGTTTGTTAGGAGTAAGTGAATGGCAGAAGAAACTTCTGGGCTTGGGAAGGGGTCCCAAGGTCTCTCTGCTCAACCCAGCCTCTGGTCTGACCAGTCAGGGGTCAGGAGCCTTCCATCAATTCAGTGACGAAGCCCAGAAATCTGGGCTGCTGTTTCTGAATATCGTCATGATGATGATAATCTCTTAAATGAACACAGTTTGTCACCCATTGAAACAGGGGTGCTTCTCAGAGATCCCTCATCCAGGTGCATGGCCCATTTTTATGATGAGGAAACAAAGGTTTACTGTATCGCCTGAGGCAAAACACTTAGCATTTAAGCCAGGCTGCCTTGTTCAAACTGTTGGAGGGGACACTTTTCCTGTGTCATGACTGCATCTTCCACAGTAAGCTGCTCAGTTCCTTTGTTGAATAGGTGGTGTCCTGAGTCGACACTAGCGATCTCCTCCCAGGAGAACAGTAGCCACAGCACAACCCAATAACTATCAAAAACCATTATGAATGGTCCAAAGGGATCACATAGGTTGCTTACCCAGAGCTGAGATCCACTGGATCCCAAAGAATGAGTCCCCCTGGTGAGGCCAGAGAGGAACTTAATTCTGAGCTGAGCCTCCCTCTTGGCTGGAAATACTAGCCCCAGGTGTTCTCATCTCCCTGCTCCAGTCTGTAGTCTGTGATTAGGGGCCCTAATGGCCATAATGCCTCCAATGTGGTGTTTAAACCAATAAGGCTTCAGAGAAGTTACGGTATGTTTAATAATGGCTTAATGACTACTTGTGAGATGCAAGGCTTCTGGTTCCTGTTTGGCCTTGATTTATAGCCCAACTCTGGCTGAGGACAGCCAAGAAACCCCCTCCAAGCCCCCAGCGGAAGAGGGAGGTGTTCACACCAGGTCTCTCGGATTCCTTTAAAAATTGAGAATTCAAATGAAATACAAATGATGTTTGACTCCCCACCCTTCTCACTGGTCTCTTGAGGCACTTAAAATAAAAATAAAATGGTGTGATCCATACTTAGGGACTCCTCAATCCCCAGAAGCAAGCAAGGCCCTCTGATATTTCTTATCCGACCTTAGGTAGGTAGGGTGAGGGCTGATACTCTTTTTCAGAAATCCTAAGCTGCTGTGCTAGTCCTATGCCGCCTTTTGGCCAGAGAACTCCAACTCTTTGAAGATGTGCTCCTACCCTCACTTCCCTCCAAAACGGCAGGTCAGGGGCACGAGCCCCGAGGTCTGGGCTGCAGGCAGCCTTCTACAGTGGGATCCCAGGGCACTGCCAGATCATTTGCCCACTGCTGTTCAAACTCAAAACCCACTCCACACTCCACCACCTGCTCCAAAGGCAGCCTCTGCCGGCCTCTCTTCGGTCCTGGGTTGCCCCTGCGAGTTTCCCTGTCTGCTCCAGCCCTGCCCCTGCTTCAGACCTACCAGGAATATATAAGGACTCTGAGGACTGACTCAGTCTAACTCCCAGTTAGATGAGAACTATAACGGCTGGTTCAAGGTCCCGCAGCCAATTAGTGATAGTGCCCAACTCCCAGCTCCCATTCCCTGAGCAGAGCTGTTTCCACACAACGCTCCCAACGATGCCTATCTCGGTGAGAAGCAAGAGATCTCTCTCTAAGGGACGTGTTTTTGGTGGAGGGAACGGTCCTCCAACTCCCAGCTGAGCTCGGTAAAGTTCCAGCCCATATCTGCCTCGGCCCTTACCCCGCGCTGATGCGAGGAGGAGACCAGGCCTAGGAGTTCTTTTTGGGGAGAAGGACTCTACCCGGAACTGCCTGACCGCTCTCGGGGCCGGAGCCGCTCACCGGATACCAGGACCAAGGGCGCTGCCCCGACCTGGGGCCTCACCAAGACGGGCAGACAAAAGGGTCTTACCCTCTGCTCCAGCTGCTCCGGACATGCGGGCTAAGGTGAAGCGGGGGGCTCCCGGGCTCCGAGGGGTTAACCGCGCGGGGCCGCACGTGACGCGGAGGGTTCCAGCCGAGGCGCGGCCCCTCGCCTGCCCCCCGCCCCCCGCGGCGCACGCCGCTCCCGGGGGCTCCGCGCCCCCGCTCCCAGGTCCCTCCCCCTTGGCGGCCGCTCACAGGCCGCGCCGGCAGCGCGAGCCCCGGAGCCCCGGCGGCCTGTGCGCCCCGAGCCGGCATGGACCCCGAGCGCTGCGCGCCGTTCGGCGTGGGGCCGGGGCCCGGCCCCTACGCGGCCGCGGGCGCCGAGACTCCGGGAGCCCAGGGGGCCTCCGCCGCCGCGCCTCACCTGCACCCCGCGCCGCCCCGCGGCCCGCGACTGACCCGCTTTCCGGCCTGCGGGACGCTGGAGCCCTACCTCCCCGAGCCGGCCAAGCCACCCGCCAAGTACCTGCAGGACCTCGGGCCCGGCCCGGCGCTCAACGGCGGCCACTTCTACGAGGGCCCCGCGGAAGGTAACGCGCGGTGCGGGTGCAGCGCGCAGCCCACCCGCTCCCCTTCGCTCCCGGGCCGGCTCCGGCCTCTCCGCTTCCCTCTCCCGCTCGCTGCTCAACTTGGTGACCCTCTCGCCCCGCGCCAGGGCTCCCTCGGAAGCCGGGCCCGCGCTGGGCCAGGCCGAGCAGAAGCCCGCGCGGTGCGGGAGGCAGAGCCACGCGTGCCTTCGGCGGCGGGAATGGGAGGCGGGAGGTCAGAGAGGGTGGCGGCCGAGGCTGAAGGCGGCCGGGACCGGGAAGGAGAGCTCGTGCTTGGCCTCCGTGGGGCTGGAGCTGCCGCCTCCCAGGAACCCCGGAACGGGCGCAGGCCCGGGCGCCGCACTGAGCCCTCGGCCCCGGTCCGGGCGGAGAAGCCCGGCTGTCCTCAGTGTAGCTCCTGTTGCATCCCCGAGGCCGGGCCCCGACCCAGACTGGCCCCGCCGGGCCCCGCCGAGGGCTGTGGCCCGGCCGCCGCCGGCCTCTCGTCCTCAGGCCCGGCCTCCGTGGGGAAGGCGCGCGCGGGTGGCCGCGGCCGGTCCCGCAGTGCCGGGGCCGTGCTCACCACGGAATGACTGTTGTGTTATTTCTCAGACTGACCTGGTTTCCCGCGTTACGCACCGCGGTAGCCACCGTTCTCGCAGGCTCGGCTTCCTCGCACTGGATCGTCACCGCCGGGCCGTCAGGAGCAGCCTCGGCGGGCCTGATCCCCGGGGGCCTCCGTGCCCCGTGCGCTGAGGCCGGCGGGACCGCGCTGCCTCCCGAGATCGCGCCTGAACGCGGGGTCCGCGGCCCCGCCGGCGCTCACGGCGCGGGCGGACCTGCGGGAGACTTGGCGCCGGGGCCCGCCCCGTTCTCGTTGCCACATCCCGCAGCTCGGGCCCAGGGCTGGATCCTCCGATCCGCCTAACCCGCCTTCGCCCCGCTGGCGCCTCGCGGGCCTCCGCGGAGTGGACGGGCAGCCTCGGCCTTCGCCCCGCCGGCGGTGGGAATGTGGGGAGGAGGGCGGGAGGTGTGTGGGGGTCAGCGGAGGAAATGAGCGAAGCTGCGGAGCTTCGTGTCTGCGCCCTTTGAAAGAGGCTCTCCTGATAAAAACCACAGTCGGGACTTAATGAGAAGCAGTTGGCCTGGCTCCTCTGATCCCAGCCAGAGGCGGCGGTCGCGCAGCGCCGACAGCACCGCCGGGGACAGGTACCCGGCCTCGCGGGGCGCGCGGCGTCGGGCAGGACCGGCCCCGCGGGCCCACGTCCCTGCTGGGCGCGCCGGATCCCGCCTGGAGCGCGGGGCACCGGGACCTGCCCGACGCCGAGCACACGGCGGAGAGCGCTGCAGCAGGAAGCGCGGCGGAAGGAACCGGCCACGGCGAGGGGGTCGGCAACGAAATGCGCGGAAAGAAAACCGAAGCGTGTAAACAAGCGAACAGAGAGAAAAAGAAAGGGAACAAAGCGTCGGAGGACAGGGCGATAACGAGAGGGAGAGGCGGCCGACGGGCTGGGCGGGCGGGAAAGGAGTAAATGATGAACGAACAAGAAACCAAAAAAGCAAGTGGAGATCGAACGAAGCGGGTAAATGGAGGAGGGAAGAGACGAATACAGTAGAAGCAGATAAAACGAAAGGAAAAGGCACACCCGAAAAGAGCAGAAAAGAGCAAACTGGGGGCAGGTGGGAGGAGAAAAGGAAGGATTCAGGCCGAGCGGAGGACAGGCCGAACGAAAAGGAGGCGCGGCGGGTGCGAGCGGAGTCTGGGAAGAGCCTTCGCGTCCCCAGGGCCCCGGCTGAACTCGGCGGCGGGAGGGCACGCGGCCTGCGTCCCTGCCACGGAGCCAGGCTGCTGGGGAGAGACGGGCCTGGGATTCGGGGCGCGCAGCTTGTGTGTGGGACGTGGCGGGCCAAGGGGGAACCCGCCTTATTTCCCGGCTTTTAAAATAACGGGCACGGATGTTTCCAGTTCAGACCAGTGAGCGCGCAGCTGCTCCCCATCTGCGGCGCGATCTTGCCCGCGGACGGGCAGTTGCGCGCCCCAGAGCCTGGCGCACCGCGTTGCTTTCCCGCCCTGGGCGGACAGCACCCATCGCTGCTCTGGACCCTGCCGCGTCCAGGCCGTGCAGGCCACCGCCGTGCCCTCTGCGCGTGGATGCTCAGAGCGCCGGCGAGGGGTTCGGCGGGTACTTCCTGCTCTGCCTGGGCCCGCGCAGCCTGTCCCCTCGCTTGGCTCCCGGACCTCGGAACTCGCCCGCTGGCCCAGAGGCCCTGAGCTGGGTAACCGTAAGGGACGCGCTCCGCGGGAGGACCGTGTCTCGGTCATTGCCCCGGCCGAAGCCTCTAGGCCAAAGCTGCGAAACTCTAGGGAGAGAACCAGGCCTCACTAGGGTCCCACATGCTGCGATTATGTCCACGTCGGCCTCGGGTTTTCAGCCAGAGCTGCAGGATACCCAACCTCCGCGACCACTGAGGGTCGCTTGGGAAACGGCGCGGGCGCGGAGCACACTGCCGGGAAAACTCAAAGCCGGAGGGTTGGTCCTGCGGCTTCAATGGACGCCATCGCGGGGGCAGTGGGGCTCCCCGAAGGCAACCCGAGCCGTGCGCTGCCCCTCCCGGCGGCCGGCTCCGAGGCTGCCGCTGGTAGGGGCTCCGGCAGCTCCCCGGGTGCGGTCGGAGTGCAGCGAGCCTGAGTGCGAGTCAGGGACCAAGCTCCGTGGCCCCTCGATGGCTGCTGTGGCCTTGTGGTCATGCACGCCCTGGACACCCAGGCGTTGAGCCCCAGGCTCCCAGTCTCAAACAAGAGCACTCCCCCTTAACTGCTCAGTGTCCCCACCAGGTGCAAGTGACCTCTACACGCAGTCTGTACACACCTCGGCCACACCCACAGCCTTAGAGCGCGTCCTTCCCTTTAGGAGTTTAGATCCAGACTGCTGGCCTGCTAAACCGCCCTGCCTCCCACCCCTCTCGTCCTTGGGCACCCATCCTCAGGAGGCTGCTTGGTGCTCTTGGAAGCATTCCCCTAATCCCCAAGGAGGGGGAAGGCCACCCTTGCCTTAGAGTCCTCCAGGCAGATGGGTAAGGGTTTGGGGCAAAGTCGATGAGGGCAAAGTTCTCCGTCTCCTGAGAGGGCTGTAGAGTGGCAGCCACCCGAGGCCAGCAGGCTTGGCCTTATTTGAGGTATCTATCCTGAGAAGTCCTGGTGCACATTCACCCCTGACCCTGGGTGGCTGACAGGAAGTCACCTTATAGCCCCAGATCTGGTCACTTCCTCTGGGCAGATCCCTTTGGAATAGATACTGAAGGCCCAAGAGGCAGAAGAGAAAGCCCCAGAGCTTTGGGGCAGGATGGGGGCTCTGTAGCAGTGTCAGCAGTCCCTGGTTCCCATCCCTGAGCCACACTCGGCATCTACTCCCAGAGTCCAGCAGGACCTCCTTCTGAACCCGAGACACCCAGACCTTCCATCTCAGCCCTGCTGTGTGTGGGGTGTCCCCTGTCAGTCTCCCAGTCTCCCCGCCTACTTCCAGTTATTTGACTCAACTTCCAGGAGTGCTGCTTCTGAAGGTTGCCCCTAGAACAACAACAAAAACATGTGGCCCAGAATGGAAGCCAGGGGACAAGAGCATTTTCTCCACTGTCTGTGCTCCACCTGAGCTGTGAAGGAAGCCCGGAGCCCTGTGTGTCATTGGTGCACAGCCAAGGGCAGGCCCTACCTGGCTCTCCCAAGCCCCCAGGACACACAGCATGGAGCTTATTTCACCACCTGGGTGGTCCCGGGAAGTCCCTGCCACCTTTCAGCTGAGGAGCACCTTGAACCACTAGTCGTCCACAGGGACTCTCAGACCCCCGACCCCAGAGCCCGTCTCTCCGGTCCCACCCTCCCCCGACGACAGCTGCCATCCTGACACCAAGTCTTGGGAAAGAAACTGCCTCCTGGTGCCAGCTCGCTGGGCCTCCTGGGGGCCAGGGAAGGGGCTGTGTGACTCCCTCTTTGTGAAGCGCCTTTGTGGCGTCACTCCTGCCATCCCAGTGGACTCCTCAGTAGAGAATTTATGGGGACGCTGCTGGGGACCCTCACCCAAGGACGAGGACGAGAGCAAGGCAGTTGGGGTGATCTGTTTCTCACTCTGCCCTGGTGGTGGCGGGACTCCGCCGAGCTTCCTGAGTGAGGTCTGGCACGCTGGAGTGGGCTGCTGGGGACGGTGCCCAGTCTGCAGTCAGGTGCCCCCTGCTTGTCCCATGCTCTTGGGGAGGGAGGGGACAGACTCGCTGGAGGGGAATGATGAGGTTGGGAGCTGTGCTCCGTTTTGACACTGGACTACCAGCTCTCTCTGAGCACAGCCCAGCTCCTGCCTGTCTGTGGCTGGAGCTTACATCCTTGTCCATTCGGGGAGGAATGAGAGGACCCTCTAAAATCCCTTCACCCCATCTTGCCCTTCATACCCCAGGCATGGGGGATTTGACTGGGCTCTGAGCCCTGGGATCCAGAGAACAGGGCACAGCCAGACCAGCCATAAGTTGTCTGAGTGTCCCTGTGAGCACCCATGGCCTGGGCAGGAGGACTGGGAGCCAAGGCCTGCAGAGTCAAGGACGGACAGGGAGGCCGTGTCTGGCGGGGGCGGGCAGATGTCAGCCGCCCCATGCTCACCCCCTCCTCCGCCCTCCGATAGGCCCTGCCATGGCGCCAATCCTGGCACCTCCACACCCTGTGGGAAGAGCCACCGCAGAGCGCTTCCCCGAAATGAACCCCCCTCTGGCCCCAGCAGATCCGCCCAGACCACAGACAGCATGGCTCCCCTGGGCCCCCTCCCCAGCTGGAGGCCCAGCAGGAAGGCCTCCTGATGCCAGGCTCCCATGCAGGGTGGCTGCTCAGGGAAGGGAAGGAGAGGGGAGGGGAGGCGGGGACTGAAGTGTCAACGGTTGCCCCCCTCCCTCCATTCCACCCACAAAACCGTCTGCTTCGGTTTCCATCCCGCTTTTTGTGTTTCCATTGCAGCTGAGGAGAAGGCCTCCAAAGCCGCCAGCTTCCCCCAGCTGCCCTTGGACTGCCGAGGGGGCCCCAGGGACGGGCCCTCCACCTTGCCGGGCTCCCCGGGCCCTTGCCTGGCCGGCTTGCGTGCCCCTCTGTCCCCGGGACTGCCCGACTCCATGGAGTTGGCCAAGAGCAAGAGCAAGAAGCGCCGGAACCGCACGACCTTCAGCACGTTCCAGCTGGAGGAGCTGGAGAAGGTCTTCCAGAAGACCCACTACCCAGACGTGTACGCCCGGGAGCAGCTGGCTCTGCGCACGGACCTCACCGAGGCCCGCGTCCAGGTGAGGGCACCCTGGGCCCTTTGGTGGCCTGGGCCAACCAGACAGCGGGCCAGGCCATGGAAGAGCCGGAGTGGCGGGCGCTAGCCCTTCACAGAGCCGCCCTTCCCAGGTGCCTGCGCCCAGCCTGGCCCTCTTGGGCATGCCTTCCATGCCCAGCCTGGCCCTCTTGGGCTTGCCCACCATGCCCAGCCTGGCCCTCTTGGGCTTGCCCACCATGCCCAGCCTGGCCCTCTTGGGCTTGCCCACCATGCCCAGCCTGGCCCTCTTGGGCTTGCCCACCATGCTCAGCTCTGCAGGAGCCACAGGCTGGCAGCCCAAGTTGAGGCTTTTGCTTGGGTATGGGGATGGTGACCTCTGGGAGTCAAAAGACCTGTGTGGCGGTCTCATCTGTGTCATGGACTAGCTGACCAGGGGTCTTGGGGCGTGCCATTGGCTGTCTCAGTCCAATTTCCCAATGTAGGAGAGAGAGTGATAGTACCACCTACTTAGGGAAGAGTTTTGAGGAATGCAGATGGGGCCGCATTTGGGAAGCCGTGGAATGCCGAGCACAAATCAGGGCTGCTCCAGAGCAGGAGGGTCCCCGCTGGGGGCTCAGGCTCAGTGCTACTCAAAGCCATCCTGAGCCAGTGACCTTTAGAACTCCCAACACTCGGACCCTGGCTGGGAGCCCCACCCCACCCAGCAAACGCTCCCAGCAGGGATCAGGCTCCAGGCTCCTAGATGGGGCCGTGGCCAACGAGGTGTATGGGTGCGGGTGGGGGGCTGGGGGCAGGGGAGAGGGAGAAAGGAAGTTCGAGTCTAGCACACTTTGGAAGTGAGAAGGAACACGAAGGCGGCAGAGGGAGTGGGAACGGGACAGGAGGCCTCAGTAGGAGCCTGGCCCGCCCGAGAGGAAGGTGGTCCTTGTGGCCTGGCCGTGAGCTGGCGTGACTCACGGGCTCCCTGGCACGGCCCAGCAGGAGGCCCTGGGACAGGGTTTGGTGCGGGCTTCTGGGGAACGGTGAGCAGGTGGCCTCTGGACAAGAGACTTCATAGGGGCGGAGCTCGTGCTGTCACCCCCTGCGTGGGCCTCTCTGGAGTCTGTGTGAAACCCTGGGGCAGGGCCAGCTCCGGCAGAGTATGGGGACTGACAGACCAGCTACCATCTAGCAGAGAAGGCCCTACGACTGTCTCCCTGGAGGAACAGAGGGGCGTGGGCTGTCTCCCTTCTCTGCCGGATCCTCCTGCTTCCATGTTCCTCCCAAAACAGGTTTCTGCGATTGTCCACTAGGGCTCCGCAGGGCCTGGGGCCATCAGAGCGAGATGGCCAACGGTCACAACAAGCCCAGATTATATAAGCCATGGAAATTGGAACATCACGTCTCCAGAGGCCTCAGCAAGCCTCTGGGCTGGGCTCTGACTAGTGGCCCCGAGGGAGCTGCTTTGGGACGTGGACGGTGCTCCTCTCCTTCGCCTGTTCAGCCCTGGAGAGGTGCGGGCGTAGCCATGAGGCAGAGCCACGCGGCCCCAGACCTAGTCCAGACCCTTCCCCCATGACTGAGGCCCTTGAGTAGGGATACTTTCTCTGACAAGAGTGTAACACCTCCCCATAGGCCCTGCTATGGAGAAGAAGAATAAGGCCACACGTGGGACAATACAGAGGGCAGGTCCAGAGTGCAGGTGGCAGCCTGCAGTGGGGACTCTAGGGAGAGCAGGTTGTGACAGCAAGAATTCCCAGTAAAGTGATCAGCTCCACTGGCTCCAGGGAAGGGAGAGTAGAGAAAGGAGGGCCGGGGGCTGGGCAGGGGGCTGGGCAGGCAGGGGGCTGGGCGGGGGGCTGGGCAGGCAAGGGGCTGGGCAGGCGGGCGGACGCTCCCTGAGCTTGCCAAGGCCTGTGGTGGCATCTCTGCAACCCGAAGGTAGGGGTAGATGTGCCCGGCTTCTTGACTCAGGGCCTTGCCTGCCTGCATGGGCAGGGTGACCATGGGGGAGTAGAAGGGGCTAGGGTGGGTTTACTTTTACACACATGCTTGTGCACGCATGCGCGCGCGCACACACACACACACACACACACACACACAACTTCTGTTGCAGTCCCCACTAGGTCCCTAGAAAACAGGAATGGTTATAGCTTGGTGCAGTTTTTTTTCTTTTTTCTTTTAAAAAATTGATTCATTTTAGAGAGACAGAGAGAGAGAGAGCATTTATTTGTTGTTCCACTCAGTTGTGCATTCATTGGTCGCTTCCCGTATGTGCGCTGTCCGGGGATCGAACCTGCACCCTTGGTGTTTCAAGATGACACTCTGACTGAGCTCACCGGCCACAGCCTGGTTCAGTTTTGAGATAGCCAACATCTAGCCCAGAGGCCAACACATAAATGTTCACTAAATGACAGCAATGCAAATGCACACATCAATACACAGAAACACAACAGTCCTCGGGCACGTACCCAATGACAGACTCATCACAGATACGCACACAGATGTGCGCAGCGCACAACATGCCGCCCTCAGCCACCAGGAGCTCACAAATAAATGGGTGGGACAGACTCCCAAGCACACGGTGGTAATAGGATGTGGTCCGAGAGACGCCCAGTGGTCTGTGCCCCTCGGATGCATGAGGGCGTGGAGGGCTAGGGAGGACCTGGGCAGAGGCAGGGAGGAGCAGGGGGCAGAGCGTGTCCCAGGCCAGCAGTGGGGGAGGAATGGGGAGGGTTGCTGGCTGGCAGGAGACGGGCCTGTGGAGAGGCGCAGGGCCTGGTTAGATAGCTGGGCTTGGGGCTGAGATCCCCAGGAAGCCACTGGGGTTTAAGCAGGACCAGGACCTGAGCAGACGGCTTTTAGATTTCTCAGATGCCCTGAGACGGGCAGACTGGAAAAGGAGATGAGGTATCTGTGCACTGGCACACCACGAAACCTCAGAGGCCACGAGCCCCGTGACACCCTGGCCAGACACGGCCAGGCGGGAGAACCAAGGCGTGACTCAGCCTGGGAGTGGAGGGGGGTGGAACCTCTCCTCGGCCCCATCCCGGGCGCCTCCCCATGCCGGTTTACAAGCTCTGGTCCGGAGCCAGCTCCCCAGCCCGTGGGACAATCAGCTCTCCCCAGCCCGGCCCACGCCTCAGCGCCGCTCTATCACCCCCTCAGCCTCTCCTTTCTGCCCCAGGTCTGGTTCCAGAACCGCAGAGCCAAGTGGCGGAAGCGGGAGCGGTACGGGAAGATCCAGGAGGGGCGGAACCCCTTCACGTCCGCCTACGACATCTCCGTACTGCCCCGAGCCGACAGCCACCCCCAGGTGAGACCCCGCCCCACGTCCAGGCTTGACCACGTCCATCCATCCAGTCTGGTAGCCAGCAAGACTATGAGCTCTGGCCCTGGGGAGACCGGAAATGGCGTTGGGTCCGGTGTTACCACGGGCAAGTCACTTCTTCTTCTGCCCAGTGGGGCCCTTACCTGTCTCCTCAGTGACGCACCCACAGCAACTGGCACTAGGACTCCCTGAGGAAGGTCTCATTTTGAGGAGCAGTAGCAGGGGACTCCCAAGATGCTCAGGAGTGCTGGGGGTAGGAGCGTAGCAGGTTCTAGACCTGGGCCCAGCAGAGGCTTCTGGGAAAGTGTCTGGAACCCCTAGTTAGGGAGGCAGCCCCTGGGGCTACTGATTGGTGAGCCTGCTTTCTCTCTCTTTTCAGCGGCAGAACTCCCTGTGGCCCAGCCCAGGGTCTGGGAGCCCGGCCGGCCCCTGCCTCGTGTCTCCGGAGGGCCTCCCTTCCCCGTGCATGTCTCCATACTCCCACTCGCCTGGGAATGTGGCTGGCTTCATGGGGGTGCCAGCCTCCCCCAGCGCCCACCCCGGCATCTACTCCCTCCACAGCTTTTCCCCTGCCCTGGGGGACCACAGCTTTGAGCCCTCCCCGGATGCCGACTATAAGTCTCCAAGCCTCGTCTCTCTCAGGGTGAAGCCGAAGGAGCCGCCCGGTCTGCTGAACTGGACCACGTGATCAGTTGTGTGGACACACAGACTAAGCTGCCACCCCCTTTCCTGTTCCAGGCTGCTCCCACCCCACCCTGGCCTGAAGGCCAGGGAGGACACACCTCTGCCTCAACCCCAGATGGTTCCCTGGGCCGGCAGAGCAGCTGGGACCCTCAGCCTCCTGCTGAGTCTTATCTCTTAGAATAAGGTGGGGCTGCCCAGGAGAAAGGGGGCTCCAAGCTGGTAGGACTCTTCCTACCACGCGCTGGGTCTCCTCACCCACACGCTGGGCTGGACCACCCTGCTTCCTTTAGACTTCGACCAAGTGTCAGTTATCCCTCCAGCCGAAGCGGCTTGATTGGCTCCTCATTCGGGGAACGCAGGAAAATGGGAGGACACAGGTGGAACCAGGAGTTCTCAGTGACTTCGGGGAAACCAGTCTTGTACAAACACCTAGGGCAGCCGCACTCCCCCCCTCGCACCACCAGGGGGCGTGCACCCAGCATCCGGTGCAGACAAGAGCCTGCAAGTTGGTGGTCAGTGTAAAAATACCCAGTCTCCCCTGCTCCAGCCACCCCTTCTCCCCTGCGCCCGCTCCCCAACATGCTGCACGGTCCTCTCCCCTCTCCACAGGGCAGAAATTCCACCAGAAACCACCAAATATTTGGATTCTCCTCCACAGAATCAGGCCAGAGCTATGCCATGGAAACCCTAGACTTCCCTGGTTTTACCCTCTGGGCGTTTCTAAGAACAAAACAGATTCCTGCAGACCCTGAGCTCCTGAGATCCCAACCCCTTTTTGTAAAGATGCTTTTGTAACAAAAAGTGTGCTGCCCAGCATAATAATAAAGGTGGCAGTGTGTTTGGACCCCGTGGTTGCACGCCTTCAGGCTTCGGCCCTGGGCTGCTCTAGCTGGTTTTTGCTCAGGGTCCAGGCGGGCTGGCAGCCCCCCCCCCCCCCCCCCGCCAGGCGAGGGGAAGGTGGGTTTGCAGCAGAGCCCTCAAGGTGGGTACACGCCACACCTGGCCCAGTCACCTGCCCGTGGGCTCTGGGGCTTTGGCAGGTGTGGGAGGCAGGGAGGAGAGCCCAGCTCCAGGGCCACTAGGCTCCTCAGGCGGGGCTGAGGGTGAAAAGGGGAGTGAGAAAGAGGGACAAGTTTGTGGCTGGACTGACAACGGGAGGGGCGTGGAATGGGAGACCAGGCAGCCCACTGAGGGCTCGGAGCCTGCCTGCCCGTGGACAAGGACCCCAGAGCTGTGGGGGTGGGGCGCCCCCTCCCCCCAGGAACCCCCGGAGCATGTCTGAGCTGTGGGGCAGATGAAAGCCAGGACTCTTTCTTGTGGTTTCAGAGTATTACCCCTTCTATTCTTCACCCCCACTTTCTGCCTTATCTCTGCAGCCGGAAGGCAGGAGAAGAGCGGCTGGGTCCCTCCCGCCCTCCCAGTAAATACCAGCACATTGCTCAGAGCTCAGCTTCAGATAGCAGCCCGCTACCCGACACGGAGTCAGCCAAGCCACAGACACCGGTGCTGGGCTCACTCCCGCAGGGGAGCGAGACCCTCCTCAGACGGTTCTTCCTGTCAGGACAGTCACAGCACCTAGTCTCAAGTGTCCCCCAGGGGAAACCAGTGTCCTTCTTTTCCCTTCCCTTCATTCAGAGCCTGGCTTCGGGCACTTTCTCTGCTCGGGGCTGACCCTGGCTCTGAGCTCCAGGTGAGCTCTGTGTCCATCAGGAAGGGAAGAGTCCGAGTGGAAGGGAGAGGATGGCCCAGGGCAGCGACTAGTGACCTTTTTCATTGCATAGCACACATAAACTAATTACTGAAATTTTGCAACATACCGAAAGCATATTTTTTGCTGATGTGACAAAAAAAAATAAGGATACTTTTGATTTCTGTACACTAGATGGCTATTACATTAGCTGTAGTCATTTTTTTTATTTGACACTCTAGGCCTGACCTGTGGTGGCGCAGTGGATAAAGTGTCGACCTGGAAATGCTGAGGTTGCCGGTTCGAAACCCTGGGCTTGCCTGGTCAAGGCACATATGGGGGTTGATGCTTCCTGCTCCTCCCCCCCCTCTCCTTTCTAAAATGAATAATAATAATAAAAAAAGACTCTAAGGGAAAAGCAGTCAGTGCCCCTTAAACAGGTACTGCATGTTTTAAAAATTCTTGCCTGACCGGTGGTGGCACAGTGGATGGAGTCTTGGCCTGGGACACTAAGGTCCCAGGTTTAAAACTCGAGGTCACCAACTTGAGCATGCATGGGATCATCAACATAATCCCAAGGTCGCTGGCTTCAGCCCAAGGTCGTTGGCTTGAGCAAGGAGTCACTGGCTCAGCTGGAGCCCAGGTCAAGGCACATATGAGAAGCAATTAATGAACAACTAAGGTGCTGCAACTACGAGTAGATGCTTCTCATCTCTCCCTCCACCCACCAAATAAATAAATAAATAAACAAACAAACAAAAAAATCCTTGTGGCACACCATTCGGAAATCACTGGCCTGGAGCACAACCCCGTGTTTCTAAGTCCAAGGCCAAGACTACCGCACCAGGTTCTTCACACGAGGAGAGGCCAGCGAAACTCTGGACTTTCTGTCTCACCAAGTCAGAGAGATGCAGAGAGAGCAGTTTGTGCTACAGATGCTGACTGAGTGCCCACCCACGCTGTGCCGGGCATGTGCTGCATGCCAGCGATAGAGCACTGGTCAAGCACAGCTCAGAAAAACGACGGAGAGCGGAGAGAGGAGAGGAGCTGAGAAAGCAAGGCCGGCAGAGGTGGGAAGAGACAGACGGGAGAAGAAAGTCGAGTTGAGCCGGAGACCACGGCAGCCAGCGTGGGAGAGGCGGGCAGAGGCCAGGCGGGGCTGGCGGGGGAGGGCACAGGGAGGCCGGAGACCAGCTACTGGCTCCCATCCAGGGGCATCTGCCCACAGCTCATATTTTTCTGTCCAGTGACAGCTCAATGAAGGGAGAGCTGACTTTACAACCGCCGCTTCACACATAATGAATATGAATGGGCACCCCGAGCCGTTCCCGGGATTATCTGTGTGCTGACGGCCTCTCCCGCTGACTGGGCCATCGCAGACGGCCTCTCCCACTGGCTGGACCATCGCGGCCGGCCTGTCCTCTGGCTGGGACACGGGCAGCCGTCCACCTGCTTCCCATTAGCCCCATTCCCATCCCCCCTCCTCCGCATTCTGGGCGTCTCACCACGAAGGCGCGGCCCCCGGGTCTCCTGATGCCCATGACCCCAGCCTCACTCCAAGGATGACCTCAGCGGTGGCCTAGGCTGCGTGCTTCCCCAGGGCTAAGCGGGGGCTCTGGTCACCCCTTCCGGAAAAGGAGAAGGGACGCGGCCCTTCCTGGGACCCCAACTTGAAGGGAGTCGCCTGCCTTTGCTGAGGCCCCTCCCCGCCCCAGGGAGGCTCACTCAGAGAAGCCCTGGATCTTGGTCCTGGCAGGGCACAGATGCCAGAACCAGGCCCAGGCCCAGGCCCAGGCCCAGGGCGGGGCCCTCGCAGGCAGGCCTGAGGCCCAGGCTTCTAGTGTCAATCCAGCCCCGGGAAATGCTTCTCATTAGAGGCATTCCATCTTCCTTCCCACCTCCCCCGGCCATTTACACATCAACCCGAATTACCACCCCGAGGGCAGACCCTGGACAGCCCCAGACAAGGGTAGGTCCAGCATCACAGGGCTCAGAGTCATCCTAGCCATTCGCCTGGGGGGGTGGGGGGGTGGGGGGGCACACACACACACACAGGACACAACGAGCACAAAGAACCCTCAGGGCCCTTGCTCCTGGTGCTGGGGACCCCTCCCTCCGCACTCACCAACTGCAGGCTCCCCCCACCCAGTCTCTGCTTCAGGAGGGGCGCTGGTGGGGGCCAGTGGGACCTGCCTGGTCCCGCAGATGTCTCTTTCTCCCACGGCACGACTCTCACTCACTTTCATGGCCGTCTATCGATTGTGAGCTCAAGAACAGTGAGCGTGGTGTTCTATTTCCCGGGACACGCAGGGCTCCTATGCCGGGGCCTGGCCCAGAACAGGCCTCCAAGGATGGTGGCAGGGCTGCTAGAGCAGAGGCTGAGGCTTTGGAGAGTCTTCTGTATTCCGAGAAGTGAGCTAAGGATCGGGGATACAGGAAGGCCTAAGACAAGGCCCTGGTCCTCAAAGGGGCTTTCTGCTTTCCAGGGGACACAGGGAATGAGTGCAGATCCATAGGGGTTGGAGCTAGAAGGACCATTAGCAATAATACTGAGAATAGCAGCCATTTGTCTACGGGCAGCCAGGTGTGTAGGACGTTTTCCATTACCTACTCAGGCCTTGCAACTGCCTGGCTGGTATTAAAGCCATTTTTTACAGGGGAGTCACCTGAGGCCGAGCTTGATGAGCTCAAGGTCCCTCAGTAACTGAATGTCACAGCCTGCATTGAGCAACAGGCTATCTCATCCCAAAGGATGCTTGTGTTATAGCCGGCAGCCCGAGGCTACCCGAGCCAAGTGCCCAATGAATGGCACAGCGACTGCTTCTCTGAGAAGTTGGTTCATCGGAGGACAGACAGGAAGCCAGCCTCCCTCCCGGGAGAGAGAGCTAACAGGCACAGCAGAGGCAGCCGCGCACGAGTCCTCTGGGACTTGGGAGAGAGCCGCTCAGGCTCGGACAGAACAGGAATAGAAGGTAGCAGCAGTAGCTCCCGAAGTGCCTTGAGGGGGGCCACACTGGGCACGCCAGGGGCCAGGCCAAGGCCAGGCTCGGGCGGCCAGTTAGGGCCTACATCAACTGACGTTTGCCAAGAACCTTCCCAGGGACCACACCTGAGCAGACACTCAGCACTGACTGAGGTGAGTAAGTGGGCAGACGGGCGGTCTGGTAAGTGCTGGGGAACAGCGATGATCCACGGCGGGAGGGCGTGGGGGAGCGGGGTGCTGGGGAACAGAGATGATCCACGGCGGGAGGGCGTGGGGGAGCGGGGTGCTGGGGAACAGCGATGATCCACGGCGGGAGGGCGTGGGGGAGCGGGGTGCTGGGGAACAACAATGGTCCATGACGAGAGGGCGTGGGGGAGCGGGGTGCTGGGGAACAGCGATGATCCATGACGAGAGGGCGTGGGGGAGCAGGGGGGCACGCACATTGCAGACAGAGCCGGGGTTTGCATCCGGGCTCTGTCTCACTCCTGCTGGAATCTGAGACCTTGGGCAAGTTCTTCCCCCTTTCTGCTCCAGCCTCTCGTCTGCAAAACAGGCACGGTAACACTACCTTTCCGGGATATTACAGACAGTAAGACGACACATCAAGTGCTCAGGGCAGTAGTAGCATATAGCAGCACTCAGTAACTGCCCACTGCCGGCTCCTGTGTGGAAACGGGCTTCCCGGCAGCCTCAGGATGGGCCCTGGCTCCTGCGTGGTACCCAGGAAGTGGTAACTCTCGATTAACAAGGCAGGTTCCCATCCTCAAAGCGACACCGTCGTGGGGTGATCTGTTCCTCAGCAGCTTGAAGGAGCGCAGTGCCCTGGGCCTGGCAGCAACAATCAATATGTTATGCACATCAGCCATCTACAAAGGGCATTCGTGTGCCCTGCCCATCTCACGACCCACAGAGATAGAAAGCCACAGAGATCACGTGGTCACTTGCTCCACAAGCTATTTCTGCGCAGACTCAGGCTCAACGGACCAACCTGCCACGGGCACACTGACTGTGGTAAGGCTCTCCCCCTCCCGGCGGCCCCCAGCCTGGATTCCCGGCCCAGGCTCCGCGGCCCTTGCAGCTAGACAGTCCGTGCTTGTTTGCACAGGTGTATACTGATTTTTACAGAGCCCTGCAAGCCTAAGAGGGAAAATGGCAGCTCTGGACAAGGAACGCTTCAGAGGAGGGACTGGGGAAATCAAAAGAGGAGAGCAAAGGCTCAGGCCGGCAGGCTGGGTGGCCAACTGCCCAGTGGAGGAGGAATGGGTAATCCAGGTGCCCAGACTGAAACCTCACGGCACACACTTCCTGCAGGTCCTGGCACAAAACAGCAGGAAATCCACCACGCATGCACGAGCTATGTCAAATTCCTCTGTCCCGTGCAAGGTTACTTTGGGGCAAAACTCCAACCAGTCCCGAGTCTCACGGCATAGGCTGTGACTTACATAAGGAGCACGCTGCTGGCCACCCCCGCTGCTGCTCCTCGCCACGCTGGCACGGCAGGCCTGTGCCGGAAGCCAGCTCCGGGCCTGGGCTGCGGCTCAGCGGGACCCAGGCAGCACAGGCACTGGATGGAAGAACCAACGCGGAGGACAATCCCCTAGAATACGTCTCCTTATAGGTCCAGACCCCCTGGAGACTTCAAAACCATCCCCAGGCCTACAGGTAAGATAGGGAACTTCAAGCATTTCTGAGAAGGGAACACCCTTCTCCCTGCACCAGAATGGGAAAACCTTCAGAAGCAGACCTCCAGACGGTCCAGAGGAGGCAGACTGTCCGGGGCTCCGAAGGCAGGCTCCGGGCCTCCAACTCACACCTAGCACAAACGTTTCCCTTGCTTCTGCCCCAGCCCTGGGGTTCCTGGGACCCAACGACACTTTTGTCCACTGTCAGGCTGACTCCTTAGAGCAGGGGTCGGGAACCTTTTTGGCTGAGAGAGCCAAGAACGCCACATATTTTAAAATGTAATTCCGGAGCCTGACCTGTGGTGGCACAGTGGATAAACCATCAACCTGGAAATGCTGAGGTCGCCGGTTTGAAACCCTGGGCTTGCCTAGTCAAGGCACATATGGGAGTTGATGCTTCCAGCTCCTCCCCCCTTCACTCTCTCTGTTTCTCCTCTCTCTCTCTGTCAAATGAATAAATAAAAAATTTAAAAAAAATGTAATTCCGTGAGAGCCATACAACAACCCGTGTACGTTACGCATTATCCAATAAAAATTTGGTGTTGTCCCGGAGGACAGCTGTGATGGGCTCCAGCCACCCGCAACCATGAACATGAGCGGTAGGAAATGAATGGATTGTAATACATGATAATGTTTTATATTTTTAATGTTATTATTTTTTTATTAAAGATTTGTCTGCGAGCCAGATGCAGCCATCAAAAGAGCCACATCTGGCTCGTGAGCCATAGGTTCCTGACCCCAGCCTTACTCTGCTGCCCTAGGCCCAGGGCACCCAGCCCCTCCTCCCTGGCTGAGGCCAGCTCAGGAGCGTGATCCAGAGGAACCCGGGGCTTCTGCCGCAATGACATCAAACCCAGGGGTGAAGGACATGGGTGGTGCTTCGGCAACCCAGGGCCCTGGAGCTGGGCTGCAGCAACTCCTGCCGGATGTGGAGAGAGAACACTTTGAAGTGCCCCCCCGCCCCCACCCCAGATGGGAAAGGCAGGCAGCTTGGCAGAAGACAAGTGGGTGACCTATCAATTCTGGCAAGAAAAGCCACTTTCTAGCCCTGGAGGCGATATTCAGGGGCCATATTTTCTGCAGACAAGACCGCTGGGATTGTTTTTGCTTCCTTTTAATGTAAACAGAATACACAAACACATTAAAAACCCCAACATGACACAAGAGAATACACACAGACTTATATATAGATATTTACAGGCCCTTGCAAACCGAGAGGAAAATGGCGCCTCTGGTGAAGGGCAGCTCCTCCCCAGCCCTGTCCAAACCCAAGTGCCGCTGGCGCTGCCGGGGCCTCTGCAGTCGCTTCTGGAGGAAACTCAGCAGGAGGCTGGAATGACATCAGAAACCCCCAAAGCAGAACCAGGATTCTGCGTTCTGGCCCTGGCCCCAATCCTAAACCCTCCTCCTTGGCAAGCTGACCTGCCAATGACTTGCATGTCTCAAGAAGAGTCAGTGTGAGCCCCGAAATTCAGATGCGGGGGGTTCCCAGCCCGCCCCAGCTTCTCCGAGCTTGGGGCTGAATGAGAAATGAGCTGCAACCAACCATGTCCCAGGGAGCAGGGCGGGGAGGAGTGGAGCGAGAGGATCCCAAGCAGAGATGGCTGCTCCCAGGCAGGACGCTGGGGATCAACCAGAGGCCAAACCCAGGCGGTGGGAGGGCACAGCGGGGCTGTGCTGCCACCTGGAGGGGGATGCGTGCACTGCAGCGCCGCGACATCACCCTCTGTCAGTCCCCTGCCCCGGGCCTCACTGCAGCAGCTCTTCCCAGGAAATGGGCTTGGAGAAGACCTCCCTTTCCAGCCACAGGTCGTAGTTCATCTGGAAGTCCTCAGGGAGGTCCACCCGCTGGCCCAGGACGCTCTGCAGGCAGTTGTCCACAGGCAGGAAATCAGGGTTGCTGTGGGCCCGGTCATAGCGCCGGGCATTGAAGCGTTCGATGTTGGCACGGAGGGCACACTCCTCTGCCTGGAAGTCCCAGGGCCGGGCATCCAGATCTGAAACAAAGCAGGAAGCCATGGTCAGGAGCCAGGCGCTGTGCCGGCTCCCCCTGCGTACATGCAGGTAAGGGCCAGGCCACCCCAGCTTAAAGTGCTGACTGCTGACCTCCAAGCCCCATCCTGGGAACACAGACAGGACTCCTCTCCTGGGTATGAAGGGGAGTCAGGTGAAGGGAGAAAAGCCAGATCTACAGAGGAGGACATGTGGCAGGCTGTGCGAACCAGCGCGGCGCCCAGACACAGCACTTCTCTGAGAGCCACCTTCTCCCTGGGATCGGGGGGACGCAGCTCCCCATGAGTACATCCTCTCGGTTCCCTGCCTGGGTACACGGTCATGGGTGCTGGGAACATGGCCCCTGCCCGGGTACATGGTGACAGGTGTGGGAACATGGCCCCTGCCCGGGTACACGGTCACGGTGTGGGAACATGGCCCCTGCCCGGGTACATGGTGATGGGTGCTGGGAACATGGCCTCTGCCCGGGTACATGGTGACGGGTGTGGGAACGCGGCCTCTGCCCGGGTACATGGTGACGGGTGTGGGAACACAGCCCCTGCCCGGGTACATGGTCATGGGTGCCGGGAACATGGCCCCTGCCCGGGTACACGGTGATGGGTGTGGGAACGCGGCCCCTGCCCGGGTACATGGTGACGGGTGCCGGGAACGCGGCCCCTGCCCGGGTACATGGTGATGGGTGTGGGAACGCGGCCCCTGCCCGGGTACACGGTCATGGGTGCCGGGAACATAGCTCCTGCCCCGGTACACGGTCATGGGTGCCGGGAACATGATCCCTGCTCCGGTACACAGTCATGGGTGCCGGGAACACGATCCCTGCCCGGGTACATGGTGATGGGTGCCGGGAACACGGCCCCTGCCCGGGTACATGGTCATGGGTGCCGGGAACATGGCCCCTGTCTGGGTACATGGTGATGGGTGTGGGAACATGGCCCCTGCCCGGGTACATGGTCATGGGTGCCGGGAACATGGCCCCTGCCCGGGTACATGGTGATGGGTGTGGGAACATGGCCCCTGCCCGGGTACACGGTCATGGGTGCCGGGAACATGGCCCCTGCCCGGGTACATGGTGATGGGTGCCGGGAACATGGTCCCTGCCCGGGTACATGGTGATGGGTGCCGGGAACATGGTCCCTGCCCGGGTACATGGTGATGGGTGCCGGGAACATGGCCCCTGCCCGGGTACATGGTGATGGGTGTGGGAACATGGCCCCTGGCTGTGGCGTGCGGGGCAGCAGCTGGAACACTGCGGCAGCGTGGTCAGAGGGCACGGGAAGAACCCGCTCCACCCGGAGGCTGAGCTGGCGCCCAGGGGGAAGAGACACAGGCAGACACGGGACAGTTGGGAGCTTCGGGGGAGACACCCTGAGGAAGAAGGAACAGAAGTGGGGCAACAGGCTAATAACAGACAGGACTGAGTATGCCCAGAGTCCCAGGCTGACAAGCTGGATCGGATTACAGAGGGGGGAGGGGAGAGGGGAGGGGGAGGGGAGGGAAAAGGAGGGGGGTGACGGCTGGGCCTCAGAGGCCTGTGTTTAAGAGTCTGGCCCTAATTCTAAGGGCAAGCTAGGGCTCACGAAGGCCTTCACTGAGGGCGGTGCCAGCAGAGTGCACTCGGGAAAGCCTGCTGGGGCAGCGGTCCGGGCACTGATGGGGGGAAGACCCTCGAGGCAGGGAAGCCATCAGAGCTGAAGGAATTTGTGGCCCAAACCAAGGAAGTGGCAGGAGAGAAATGACAGGAGAGTCCTGTGACAATTTCTGGAAATGGAATGACTTCGAGGGCGGGACAGAGGCATGGCAGATGACCAGACACCAAGTCTGGGCAGCTTCTCAGTCCCACCTAGCGCTGCGGTCCCGACCCGAGAGGGCAGCCCAGGGCAGAGAGGGCGGTCCCCTCCCCCCCCCCCAGGCCCTGCTGGGCTCACCGTTGCCGTAGGCCCAGTCATCGTTCAGCCGATGCCGCACCTTCTGGTAGATGGCCGACATGGTCTTCATGTTGCTCTTCCGCCACTGCCGGCCCAGGTACTTGGTCTGCACCTTGAGCAGCTTCAGCACGTAGAGCTGCATCATGGCCTGCTTCACCTTCAGGGCCCGCTTCAGGATGGGCGCCGACTTGAACACCACCAGCATCTGGAAGGGGCGCAGGGCGGGGCGGCCCCAGTGGGAGGCGGGACCGGGGCCTGCATCGCCGCCCTGCTGCTCAGCCCTTCCGGGGTCACGGGCCGGGTGGTCAACCGTCCAGCGCCTCCCAGACCCAGGGTCTCCTGGGATGTGGGACTGCCACTGCTAAAACCACCCGAGTCCCAGGCAAACCAGGGTCACCGGCCACCTTAATTACAAGTCATTTGGAGTCTGAAGAAAGCTATGAATCCTTTCACTAATACTGCAACATGCACACAGCTACAATTTTAGAGGATTCACAGGCCTCCCCACCTGAGGCATCCAGACTCGGGCTGAGGGAGGCTCCCAGCACCCTGGTCACAGAGAAACCCTGCTAGGAGTGTGCGTAGTTTCAGAGCATGGCTGAGCCTCCGGTTCAACTCACTGAGGAACCAGGAATCGCCCTTAAAATGCCAGGACGTGGCTGCAGCTGAGGTAGGAGGGAAGGACGCAGCGCAAGCCCACCCCAGGGACCCGTGCTCCGGGGATGGTACGGGGCGCGGACCGCTCTGAGCTCCCAGCCGCATGCCTGCTGACCGCGCCGACTCACCATCGTCCTCGAATGCTTCCATTTGGTCAGCTTGTTCAAGATCCGAAGGAGATTGATGCAAGAGAAGAGGTTCCTCCAGCAAAACTGGTTATTGTCCCCCGCCTCCTGCAGGGAGAACCCAGGAACAAGCATGACCCCACAGCAGCAGGGGGCTCGGCAGCTTGTGGGCCTCACTCGTGTGATCTCAGAACTGCGGTCTCTTTGCGCCTGTACCAAAAACCCAGTCCTTCCCTCAGCCCGGGGGAAACTCCCTCCCAGAAGCTGGCAGGCGGTGGGGGCTCCCTGGAATTTTCCTGCAGGAGACACAGAACATGACAGGGTCTCAGACAGCACAACCTGGAGCACCAGGCTCCCTCAGAGTGGTGGCCCCAGAGTTCCAGCGTGGGGAGAGGGAAGAAACACAACCCAATGAGCTCTGGGCCATCAGCCCCCGGAGACCAGGCTCCCGACAAACCAACCCCTATATCCCGCCCTGCAGGCTCAGCCTGCCCCAACCCCAGGATGCAATTACAGAAAGTGCTTCGGAGGCCGGGCACTCTACAGTGACCTCGTCTGGGAAGACACCTCTATCCCGGTGTGGGGGATGTGGGCTTTCCCCCACCGGGACAGCAGGAAAAGAGCCCCGCCACGCACCAGACTCTCGGCGGTCAGCTCCGGCAGCTCGTGCACCACGCAGTGGGGGTAATCCAGGACAGAGATGCTGCAGAGGGCGACAGCAGGCAGGTGCCATGTGAGCCAGGCTGGGGCAGGTGCAGCAGCCATGGCTGGGCGGGGTCCTGGCCCTCCGCCCTCGTTTCCTGGAGTGGACGCAGGACTCTAGCTGTACCACCCTGGTTTCCCCAGCTCTGAGATGAGGAGACACCTGCTCCAACAGAACTTACTAAGGTCCCTTTGGGCAGGGACAAGCTTGTAATCTAAGGATAGAGACACCTGCTTTCCCCACAGCAGTGACTCTGGGGCCGGGGAGAATTGTCACATGATGAATTTGTGCCAGGCCCCAACTGGGGACAGCGTCTGGCTGACGGCTCGCCCTGTGATGCACCACTGATGAGCAGGCACCGCCGGGAACAGCGGGTACCAGGCGAGGGGTGGCGGGTAAGAGTCCGCAGGCAGGGCGGGCCGGTGCACATGGCTGGGCTCCTGAGAGAGCAGGTAGCCTGGCTGGTTGCCTCCGAAAATGAAACGGGCCCAGAAGGACATGAGGGCAGCCCTGGAGCCCAGGATGAGCGTCCTCTCACCAGGCACACACTGAGCCGCTAGCCTGGGTAGACAGGGCTCTGACACCCGGCTTTCTCCACAGGCAGGGCCCAATCTCATTCATCGTTGCGTCCTGAGCCTGGCAGAGCGCTGGCTTGGAGGGCTGAGAGGGCACAGAGGGACCAGCCAGTGGGAGCCCTGTCATCTGGGCACACCCACCCCTCCCGATCCCTGGTCCTTATCACCTGTTCTTGGCAGTGATGTAGGACATGATGTTTTGATTGAAGAACTTTAGGATCAAAGGGATGCAGTTGGCAAACACCAGGTGCTGGGCCATGTATTCAAACTGAAAGCAGGAGAGAACAGGCACGCCCGCTGGGACCCCAGTCTCTCCTCCAGTGACGAAGAGCTTCGGCCGGGAGACCGAGCGACAACATCCACGTGCAGCTCAAGGGCGTTTGCAGGCCAAGGCCTCCACCCTTTGGGGTCGGAGCAGCAGCAATGACCAAGGCCCAGGCCGGAGGAAAGGGAGGAAAGGGAAGAAGGGAGGGAGGAAGGGAGGGAGAGAGGGAGGAAGGGAGGAAGGCAGGGAGAGAGGGAGGAAGGGAGGGAGGGAGGAAGGGAGGGAGAGAGGGAGGAAGGGAGGGAGGGAGGAAGGGAGGGAGGGAGGAAGGGAGGGAGGGAGGAAGGGAGGGAGAGAGGGAGGAAGGGAGGAAGGGAGGGAGGAAGGGAGGGAGGGAGGAAGGGAGGGAGGGAGGAAGGCAGGGAGAGAAGGAGGAAGGGAGGGAGGGAGGAAGGGAGGGAGAGAGGAAGGAAGGGAGGAAGGGAGGGAGGAAGGGAGGAAGGGAGGGAGGAAGGGAGGGAGGAAGGGAGGGAGGGAGGAAGGGAGGGAGGGAGGAAGGCAGGCAGGCAGGCCTGGCAGGTACCTGGTAGATGTGGTTCAGCTTAAAGTGCTTGAGCAGCAGCAGCAGGACAGCAGAAATGGCCTTCACGATGACCTCTTTGTGGCGGTTCACGTCCACCCCCAGCTTCATGCTCTGCAACACCGTGGTGCTGGGGACACAAGGGCCTGGTAAGCGCTGCGTGCAGCACCTTCAGGGCTCACAGCGGGAGGGCTCTTGAGCCCACCCGGGGACATCTCAGAGGTCAGGCTGCTTCCTCCCTCCTCCTTCCTGGGCTTAGCACAAATTATTTCTTCCTTGTGATGCCCCAAACACACTCTTAGCCTATTTCCCTGCTTTTCCTCCAATAATGGACTTCTTTTCAAGACCTGCCCGAAGCTTCTGTGCCCACGCACACCTGTGTCCTTCCCGCGCCCTGCAGAACAGCTCGGCTCCGAGCGCGCACGTTGGGGCGAGACGGGCTTTGGAGTCAGATGAACTTAGGAAGCACTGAGTTAAATCAGTTTCTTTTTTTTCTAATTTATATTTCAACTAAACTTTAAAATAATATTATTTTCAAGTGTACAACATAGTGATTAGACATTTAAAATAAGTTTCTTAATTCAGGCCTTCTAACTGTCAATCTTTACAAGGAGATACAACATTCGCCTCTGGAACCCCCTTCCCAAGGACCACCACGATGGCCGAGTGTCCGGACACCCCTCTGGTGTCAGCCGAGCCCTGCTCTCCGCACCTGGCCATCACGCCGGACACTAGGAGCCCAGGCACTGGGGACTTGGGCGGCATTAGCAGGAGCCCAGGTCGAGGCCAGGCCCTCTCAAAGTAGAACCCGATCCCGGTCTGCACTCACATCAAAGCGATGTCGTCGGTGCCCCCCGGGGAGGAGGGCCCTAAGGGCTCCCTGTCACCCGGAGACGCCCACACGCAGCCCGCAGGCAGGCTGACTGGTGGGCAGAAACTGTCCTGCAGCTGAACCCACAGGCCTGGCTGTCCCAGGACACAGCCGGAGGGTTCTGGGAAATGCCCTGCAGAGGAGGCCTCTCCCAGCTCAGTCAGGGGCCCGCAGCGGCACAGTCCACACTGGAATCCAGGCCACCTGCACTAAGCCTTCTCCCCAGTCAGGACAACTGAAACTTTAATCCCGTACTTATTTTTTCTTCTGAGCCAGAAATAACCCAACTTAACCTGCAGAGAAGTTGAGTCAAAGAAAGAAAGCAGCCCAGCGACCCATGCGAGCGAAAGGAAAACACTTCCTGCTCTGAGCTCGACCCACTCCGGTCCCGGCTCGAGACTCACGGCATCTCCTCAGGCAGCACGTCGGCGAGGATATTGATGGAGTCCGTTTTCGCTTTGGAGGTGGGCGCCGCAGCCAGCAGGATCTTCAGCAGTGCGATCTGGGGGAGACCGTGGGGACAGCCGGCGTGAGCACGCCCCGGAGCAGAGCTAAGCCCCGACAGGAGCCCTCTGGAGGGGCTCAGGTGGCAGGGGCGGGGTGGAGGGGCCCTGGCAGGGCATGCTCCCCAGGCCAGTGCAGTGAGGACAGAGACCCCCGTGTACCCACTGACAGCCACTGGCCACGGCCGGAGCCCTCCTGAGAGGGGCGCTCACCATGTACTGAGGCAGGCTGGGGAGCAGGCCTTGGTAGAGGGTTTCCGCAGGGACTTGCTCGACTTCCTCTTCCCCCTTTTAACACAATGGTAACAATTACAGACCCCATCCCGACCACCTGACCACCGTCTCCTGAGCCAGCCTACTCTAGGCTGAAGGAGAATCTGTAAACATCGATATAAATCAGGGGTAGTCAGCCTGACTTGTGGTGGCGCAGTGGATAAAGCGTCAACCTGGAAACACTGAGGTTGCCGGTTCAAAACCCTGGCTTGGCCCTGGCCGGTTGGCTCAGCGGTAGAGCGTCGGCCTAGCGTGCGGAGGACCCGGGTTCGATTCCCGGCCAGGGCACATAGGAGAAGCGCCCATTTGCTTCTCCACCCCTCCGCCGCGCTTTCCTCTCTGTCTCTCTCTTCCCCTCCCGCAGCCAAGGCTCCATTGGAGCAAAGATGGCCCGGGCGCTGGGCATGGCTCTGTGGCCTCTGCCTCAGGCGCTAGAGTGGCTCTGGTCGCAATATGGCGACGCCCAGGATGGGCAGAGCATCGCCCCCTGGGGGGCAGAGCACCGCCCCTGGTGGGCGTGCCGGGTGGATCCCGGTCGGGCGCATGCGGGAGTCTGTCTGACTGTCTCTCCCTGTTTCCAGCTTCAGAAAAATGAAAAAGAAAAAAAAAAAAAAAAAAAAAAAAACCCTGGCTTGCCTGGCACATATGGGAGTTGATGCTTCCTGCTCCTCCCCCTTCTCTCTTTCTCTCTCTCTCTCTCTCTCTCTCTGTATCTCCCCCCCTCCTCTCTAAAATGAATTAAAAAAAAAATCAGGGGTAGTCAACCTTTTTATGCCTACCGCCCACTTCTGTATCTCTGTTAGTAGTAACATTTTCTAACTGCCCACCAGTTCCACAGTAATGGTGATTTATAAAGTAGGGAAGTAACTTTACTTTATAAAATTTATAAAGCAGAGTTACAGCAAAGTTAAAGCATATAATAATAATTACTTACCAAGTACTTTATGTTGGATTTTCACTAAGTTTGGCAGAATAAATCTTTATAAAACAACTTACTATAGTTAAATCTTTTCATTTATACTTTGGTTGCTCCGCTACCGCCCACCACAAAAGCTGGAGCGCCCCCTAGTGGGCGGTAGGGACCAGGTTGACTACCACTGATATAAATGACGATGCTGATAATGAAGCAGACCCTGAATAATACAACATAGCAAGTACGTTACTTGTATTAACTCGATTAAGCCTCACTACAACTCTAGGAAGAAGGTACTATTATTATTCTTATTTTACAGGTGAGGAAACTAAAGCAGGATCCAGTCTCCTGCTAAGCAGTCACCCACTAAGTGGTGGACCGGGACTCAGGCAGGTAACTGGCTCAGTCTCTTAACCCCTGCACTAGACATAGTGCCCCCTGCAGTGGGAGTGGGACTGGCATTTGAGGGCAGGGACTGAGGCAGCTTCAGGGTCTAGGCCCAGCGGCGTGCCTGGGAAGAGCTGGGAATCCTGCTGGCTGAGGGGGGCTCCCAACTCACCCCCGAGAGAGGAGAGCGAAGGTACTCCTCCTCCATCTGCGCCTGGACCTCCGCGATGGACGTGTACTTGTGCTGGGGAGAAGGGAAGAGGACGCTGGGGGAGCTCTCACGCTCCGGCTGGACGCCCCGCCCCCCGCAGCAACCCGTGCACCTTTCTTCAAACACAGTCTTCTCAAAGAGGACTACGTCTCCACGAAGATCCCTAACTAGCATCCCAAACCCAAAGCAGTTCTAAGTGAGCGTTTGTCTCTTAAGATCAGTGTAAAAAGGACCCAAAAGATTAGGAAAAGGCAAATTAAAAGAGAGGAAGGGACTTTCAGATAGCTACAGTGACAGAAAAACTGTTAAAAGCAGAATCAAGTACTCAAGTATTCAGAATCAAGTACACAAAGCCTTGTTCATGGGCCCCACTTAGTATTAAAGACTTTTAAACTATGCTTCAAAACTTAAACACTTATACTCCAGACACGTTGTTAGGGGAGACACCACTTCCCTACTATTGACGTTCCCTCCCACGTGGAGGGACATACACCTGCAAAGCAAGCCTGGTCCCTCCTGTCCCCACCCCTCGTGACTGGGGAGTGCAGGAGGGACAGGACCTTTTTAGCCCAGCCTCTTTCTCTTTGCTCTTTAACAAAAAGCAACGCTTGTGCTCTTCTGCTCCTGGACCAGGCTTAGCGGGGTCCCAGCCCTGCCTGGGTTTGGGTGGGTGAGCCCGCCACCTCTGGACGTCAGGGATTGGAACACCCATTGCTGCTGGGTCCCCTGCCTCAGTCTCCTGTCGCTGAACCAGCGGTAGAGCTGGCCTTTCGATCCACAGCTGCCTGTCCTCTACCTCAGTCACCAACTGAAGCAAGGAAAAGGGGGGCCTATTTAATAGGTCCCTTAAAACTCCTACAACTGGCCCTGGCTGGTTGGCTCAGTGGTAGAGCGTTGGCCCGGCGTGTGGAAGTCCTGGGTTCGATTCCCGGCCAGGGCACACAGGAGAAGCATCCATCTGCTTCTCCACCCTTCCCCCTTTCCTTCCTCTCTCTCTCTCTCTTCCCCTTCTGCAGCCAAGGTTCCATTGGAGCAAAGTTGGCCCAGGTGCTGAGGATGGCCCTATGGCCTCAGCCTCAGGCACTAGAATGGCTCTGATTACAGCAGAGCATCGCCCCCTGGTGGGCATGCCGGGTGGATCCTGGTTGGGCGCATGAGGGAGTCTGTCTGTCTGCCTCTCCCCAGCTTCACACTTCGGAAAATAAAAAAAATTAAAAAACCCAACAAAGTAAAAAAATAAGAAATTCCTACAACTGTCAGATAATATAATCGTTAACGAGACCAGTGAGTGCCCACCTAAAGTTCAGCTGAAGAGTGAGAACTTATGAAGAGCGGCTGGAAGACACGGCCCCAGTCTGCCCATCCCCCCCGCCCAGGTTCCTGTGAGCAGACAACAGTCCACAACGGCTTCTCCCAAAGGGCTGGTCTCACTTTACTCACCTGGGACCAAACTAGGCCAAAAGCGCACCCAAAGCCACCTACCTGCTTCAGAGTCTTGATGCTTTCGTGGATTGGCCTGGGCAGCCCCACCACCGTGTTTGTGTCGCTGGAGAATAAAGAAAGCCCTGTGTTAAGCCTAGACATCAATCCACCTGGGTCCCTAAACACCAAAGGCCAGGAGAGTGAATTTCTCGTTACCTTTCTTCAAAAGGCGCTCAGATCACACTCACCTGCCGAGAGTGTAACCGATGAATTTGCTGCGGCTGGACTCGAGGAACATCTCGATGTCTTTCTCTCTGCCACAGAAAGAGCAAGGATTTTACTAAAGGGCAGTTCAAGGTGCCACGGTTAATGAGAAAAGAGAACATCCAGAAATCATAAAGCCAGAAGAAAGAGTCTCCCACAACTGTTTTTCTTTAAGGAAATAAAAAAATAACCGAAACCTTCAGATTATTTTAATGTCCTTCATAATGTGAACCAGCAACCTGAGAATATATTATGTACAACTAGTTTACTTGTAAAATTAAAGCGATGTATTGAATTAAATGCACACTTTATTCAGATATAACAACTCTGTCAATAGAACTGCTCAAGTATTTAAAATTTTTATAACAAGAGCTGTAAGCTACTGATTTTTCGCACGTCCAATTGTCCTGCCTCATGTGATCAGTGTGTCCTGCATTTCTGGTGGCCTGCGGGTGTTCCCACATGGATCACCAGCAGTGGGGCTTTACCTGGGTCACAAAAATGACTTCCATGTCCTTTCACATGTTCATCTATTTCTTACATTGGTGCCATTTCAAACAGACACCATTACTATATAGCCAGATACCTTCCCATCCACTGATTCATGCACAGACATCTTAAATATCTTCATTATGGTTCTAAGAACTCTTCCTTAATCTAGATTTTTCTGTTAACTATATACAACCCCAGGGTGCGTGAAGATGGGTTCGCTTAAATGTCTGTTTTCACTTTTCCCATCCCCCTTCACTAGCTGTCATGTCCAACCCAGAGCCAGCTCCTGTTACTGCCTCCAGAGCCACACAAAGGCCTCTTTGTACAAGGCCAGTGGGGCCAGGGCCCAAGACCCCCGGCCAGTGCAGGGTGCCTTGAGAGAGCCGCATCCCAGAGCCAAGGGCACCTGTCCCTGCAGAGGATCTATGTGGTGACTGAGGCCAGGTGCCAGGCCTGTGGCTGTGAGCGTGCTGGCTCCAGGAACCACGAGCGACCAGAGGTCTGAGACTCACCTGACCTTGGGCGCCCACGGGAGCCCCTTCGGGCAGGTGAGCCTGTCGCTCTGGGGGTGCTGCAGGGGCGGAGGCATCACCTCGTCCCGCTCCAGGGGGAACGTCTCCCCCTCCAGACTGCTGTCGTCATCGTTGTCCTCTTCCTCCTCCCGGGAGTCGTCGGCCTTGTAGGGGTCCCGCTCGTTGAAGGCATCCAGGTTGTCCTGTTTTATCAGGGCCTGAAAATGGACGCGGAGCTGACGAGAGCAACTGAGGAACGGGGGAAGGGCCAGGAAGCTGGGGGCCGGGACGCAGGAAGGGGGCGGTGGGAACAAGACAGGAGTCACGGTGGGGCCCAAGTCCCTCACAAGTGCCACGTCGAGTGCCCTCCACAGACTAGGACCCTGCAATGGGGACACAGTGTCCCGGCCTGGAGGCCTCCATTCTGACTCGTGGCTCGGAGGGAATGCCCAACCACGCTCGTCCAGGGACCACGCCGCTGCGTGAGCAGCTTGAAAACCCTGGTCGCGCAGGGACCTCGGTCGCCCTCACCTTGTGCTCCCGCCGGCCCCGCTTCTGCTGCTGCTCGATCAGGTCGGAGGCGGACGCGGGCGGGGACGCGGCCCGCATGTTGCGGACCACCTGGATGCTGTCCTCAGGCAGCGGGGGCAGGCCCAGGAGGGCGCGCTTCTCGGCCTTCATGCTCTGCAGCTCCTCGAAGCCGCCCAGCGTGCACTGCGACCAGGGAGCGGGCCGCGTCACCAGGCCACAGGCCGCACCGGGCCTGGGAGCACCCGCGACCCACATCCTCACAGGGGCCCGCACAGCCTCTGAACAAGGAACTACGCCCACCCCCATGCCCATGCGAGTTCAGGGACATCGGGAAGGGAGAGGAGGAACGGGGGCCAACTGAGCCTAGTGCACAGACACACTCAGTTCTACATGAGCGACTACACTCTTCCAGTAAACACAAAGGCAGACAGCAGAGCCTAACCCTTCCAGCTCCCAGAAAAGCCAGTAAGACACATACTGTTCAAAAGCTGTACATACCAGACTTTCAAAGTCAATTGGAAATATACTGACAGTTGAACAATGCAGGGGCTGGTGTACCAACACCCCATGCAATTTAAAATTCACGTATAACTTAATTTGATTGTCCACCTACGGGGACTTGAAACCGTGAATCGAAAATACAGGTGACTCCAGAACATGGGTTTCAACTACATGGGTCCACTCATACTTTAAAAACCCGCATATATAAAAAAAACAACAAAAAAACCCCCCCGCATATAAGTGGACCCACACAGTTTATACCCACGTTCAAGTTCAAGTCAACTGTATATTGTAGGACGTTCCGAAAACAAAAACAAAAAAGCATCATCTAAACACCCCCCTAGAAGCCAGTGATGTTCAGCAACTCCAGGCCCCTTGCTCCCAGTTTCTGAGCAATGCAGCTTTCCCCTCGGCTTCAGTGGGGCCCTGAGGAGCTGACAGGATGTGTGGCCAAGAGAAAACGCAGAGGCCCCTCTGCAAGGCCACCCTCACGGGGCCCTGGCTCCAGGGGCCGGCCACTCCGAAAGAAGGGCGGGGAAGCCCTGGGGCCGCAGTGCCCGCCCCCCCTCCTGCCTGGCCCCAGCTCCCTGTCAGAGAGGTGCTCACCAACACTGTCTTCCAAAGCAGCAGGAGAACCTTCTTCATGGGGAAGTGAGGGGCATGGCCACTGCAGAATTTGGTCACCATCCCAAACAGCATGATGGCGAACGGCTCGTTGTTGTACAGCGGGGACCCTGGAGGCCACACAAGGGCATCAGGACCACAGGCAGCAACAGGACCCTCCAGCCTCAGCAACCAGGAAGGGCCTCAAGACAGGGCCCCGGGGTCCTACCCAGCTCGGCCCTGAAGGTCTGTCGCATTGTCCTCCACTCGGCCTTGTCGCCCTCACACTCCTGGTGAACGGTCTCCACAATCAGGTACATGATGTTGAGCAGGACCCTGGGGACAAGATCACAGGGCAGGATGGAGTGCCCTACATGGCTGCCATGAGGAAGGCCTGGGCACTGAGCCAGCTGAAGGGGGCGGGCTGTAACGTGCAGGGAACTGAGAGGCCCAAGCTGCTGAGGCTGGGACCAGATCCACTGTTCCGTACCTCCAGGGTCTAGCAAACCGCCCGCTCAAAGCAGGCGCCGGACGCATGCTTACTGAACGAACTAACATGAACAGGAATGGCCAAAAGCACTTCCGGCCCTGAGCCTCCTCGAATGAAAACCACGGAGGTGGGAGGGAGCTGGTGGGGGGGGGGGGGTTGGAGCCGCCAGAGCAGAACAGGGCGGAAGCGAGAACAGGTGTGTTCACCACCGTGAGGACAGTGAGGAGTGAGCAGGGCGACGCCCGGAGACCCTACCTACAGTGGGGACCCCACCAACACCCAGTCTGAAAACTTCCCAAAGCACAGAGAGACAGTTCTAGTCCTCACAAATGGGAAGGTGCTCTTGCTCTTGAGCAGTTGCTATGACTTCCTGTGCCGCCGCAAAGCACCTGAACTGTGAGGACTAACCCTACGTGGGTGGGGCCAAGCTGTGAACGAGGAGGTGGGGCCTAAGGAGTCACATCGTGCTCTGTCCAGTACAAGATGCCACACTGAGTTCTCAGTAGCACGGTGGTTCTATTACAGGTGGCTTCCCTTGGGAATTCCTCGGGGAGACTCAACCCAGAGCCCTTGCTACTGAGAGCCCTCGGCAGGGCGGACTGAGCCCCACTGAGCCCGTGGCCCCTGCAGGTTGGGGTGTGAGAAGGAACGCACACACAGCAAGGAAAGCAAGGACGCCCCGATGCCGATGCCCGTGCTGAGCTCCCTCCGGCAGAGGCCCGCTCAGGGAGCCCCAGCCGGCGGCCTCACCTGAGGTCTGTGCTGTCGGCCAGGGAGATGGCCGGCTTCCTCACCGCACTGCTGCAGGCGGCGCTGTTACTGCGGGAGAGACTGGGGTCAGCGCCTCCCTGAAGACGGGAGGGGGGCTCCCCTGACCCCTGCTGCCCAATCGGGGAGTAAAAGCCTGTAACAGTGCTCAGATGGCACACGGCACCATCTAAGGTCGCCATCAGGACCCAGGAAGAACTCAGCCGCCCCCCAAAAAGAACTCAACCCCGGAACCGGCCTCAAGACTAGTCGTTCCATTAGCTCTGCCCCACCCTGTCCCTGCCCGAGCGCCTCCGAACTCACTCTATCTCCATGTTGAGAAGCTCCACCAGGGCGTGGAACGTGCCCACCTCCAGGAGCAGGAAGACGTTGTAGCGCATCCAGGCCTGCACCTCCGCCTCCGAGCTGCACTCCCCGAAGGTGCCTGCGGACCCGGCAGGGCTCACTGAGGCCTCCGCGTCTGGCCGGTCCCCCGCGGAAGGACAGGCCCGGGACCCTGGGGGCCCACGCAGTACCTTGGGCGACGTAGAGAATTGCCCGAGCCACCCTGAGCCTCCTCTCCCGGGCAGTGACCTCCAGGCCGTCCAGGAGCCTCATGGCGTGCGTGCGGTGCTGGTTGGTGTCCAGCTCGGTCCACTTCTTGTCTGTCACTGCAGGCCAAGAGACCAGTTACACCTGCGCCTGGAAAAACCCTCAGACGACTGGGCGCCATGTTACCCCGCCCAACTCAGGACTCCACGGGGCCTGAAACCTCAGGAACATCAGCTGCTCTCTACGTGAGGGGAGAGGGCACACTGCTGCTCTGTGAATGTGAATTTCCAGGCTGAAACAAAGCTATTTTTGCTGCAATTTTAATCACATAAAGTTTCTTTTTTTCCCAATACTCAAATTCTGAAAAGTACACCACCCTAAATGTCACATCGGGTCTGGCACAGCCATGGCTCAGCAGGCTCCGGAGGCCACTCCAGGATGACCGAGGTCACTCAGATGACTCAGAGAAACCCTGCAGCTCTCGCGATAAGGGGTAGGGGTGGGGGGGTCTCACCGTGGATCCGGAAGTCCTCCTCGAAGCACTTGCGATTCATCAGGAACTCCGGTCCTTCCGTGTAGCTGTACAGCTCTGTCAAGAACTAGGTCTCGTCAGCTCCGTGTCCACATTCCAAGGCCAGGCGTTTGCTTCTGGGCCCAACTCTGTCCCTGAGTCACACAGTCACTCCTGGACTGTGTCTTGTAATTACCGAGGGGGTCTCAGTGTCCTGATAATCAGGATGGAGGGATGCCGGCTTCCCTTGCAGATGACAACCAGCATGCCAGCAAAGCACAAAGCCGGGCAGTGCCAGCCTGGTGCACAGCAGTCACACCATGCCATGCTAGAAGCTGTCCGCTGTCCCAACCACATGGCTCTCAAGAGGCTCTACCTCCTGAAGAGCCCTGTCCTGTGGAGGCTTAAGGGGCAGCCAGGCTAACCTCCCCTTACACACAGGCAACAGTGGCGGTCACAGATGTGCACAGGGAGAGGCACCCTTGCTGGCATTTCTCATTCACTGCTCTATGAGGGACCCCTGTTGGGGGACAGCATATGGCCAGGGAGCATCTCTGTGCACAATGGAACTGGGCTGCAGCCAAAGGAGCTGACCACACAAAGATGCTTGTAAGGAAGAAGCCAAAGTTATGAGATACACGAGGCTTCATTCCCATAATTAACATGTTTTATATATGTCATTAGTAAGACTAACTAAAGGGGGAAATGAACACCAAAATGGCATTCACTCTTAATTTTATAAAAGACCAGTAAGGAGGCCCTGGCCGGTTGGCTCAGTGGTAGAGCATCGGCCTGGCGTGCGGGAGTCCCAGGTTTGATTCCTGGCCAGGGCACACAGGAGAAGCGCCCATCTGCTTCTCCACTCCTCCTCCTCTCCTTCCTCTCTGTCTCTCTCTTCCCCTCCCGCAGCCGAGGCTCCACTGGAGCAAAGTTGGCCCAGGCACTGAGGATGGCTCTGTGGCCTCTGCCTCAGGCGCTAGAATGGCTCTGGTCGCAACAGAGCAATGCCCCAGATGGGCAGAGCATCGCCCCCTGGTGGGCATGCCGGGTGGATCCAGGTAGGGCACATGCAGGAGTCTGTCTGACTGCCTCCCCCGTTTTCAACTTCAGAAAAATACACACACACACACACACACAAAAAAGACCAGTAAGGAAAAAACACCTCCACCTAACACGAAGGTCTCCGCTTACCCGAGAGCTCTGCGGCCCACTTGTCTGTGTCAGCATACTCAAACTCCAGGTCCGGCGACTCGGAATAGCCCTGGTGAGAGCAGGAGTGATACAAAAGATCATGGGGTTTTCCAAAGGAGGAAGCACGTGTGCTCCCAGGGACACACTGTTGCGTTAAGGAAATCACTGCCAGTGTCTCCACTTTTCTGATGTTTTATCACAATATTTTGTCTCCTGGGATAGCTCGGGCCTCTTAGAGCACCTTGCACTTCTCCTTCAGAGCACTTACCATAACTTATAATTATACACTGGAATCTACACTTAAGTGTCTGCCTCTTCATGAGACTACAAGTGCCTTGAGATGGGGAACTTTGTGCCTTTTGCTCACTAATGGTTTCATAATGCCCAGCACACTACTTGGCATGAATGAGAAAGTGAATGAATGGTTTATTCTCAAATAGATACTTGTTGGATGAAAGAACACAAGCTTCTATGTATTCCATGCAGTGGAATACACGATTCCACAAGGTCCTAAGATTCCGGAAGCTTCACTTCTTCCTGGCCAGTGGGCTGTCAACAACAGCTCAGGAGAGAATGAATACTGACACCCTCAGTCTTCCTGCCCCTCTCTCAGATTTCACGGAGAACTGACAGAGAAGGCAGCAGCTGAACAGAATGGCTTCCCTCCCAGACGCAGAAGAAAATGTGACAAAGAGGATCTTTTTATTGCTGGGGACAGGTGATCACTGAGAAAACATCATCCTGGAAGCCTTATTCTGGGAAGAGAGAAGTGAAGAAACAGGCGAAGTCCTCAGGCTTAATTACAAGCTACTTGGGAGGACAAAGACCACCCACAAAATGATATAACATACCACAAACACTGAATGACACGAACAACTCTACTCCGTTCAGAGGCAGCAGAGTGCACACTTCCACAAGGCACTCAACTTCAATTTCTTCATCTATGAAATGGGGGTGACAAAAATCTACCTAGAAGGCTTTCAAGCACTAGTCAGAATTGAGGGAGCACATCAAACGTCAGCCTCCTTGTCCCCCAGCACTGTTAGGGCCCCAGCCTACTGATTTCAGCTATGACTCAAGAATGCACCAAGACAGCATCAGTCTGTCTAAGAAGACGACTTTAGACAGGCCCTTCAACTTAAATGTGCTCACTGACTGACCTTCTTTGTGTTGAGCCCAAATGCAAACTAAAGGGTAGAAAGAGATTTAAATGCATCAAAAAGTATTTATTTGACCATTCATGGCTACTTAAGAAAATGTAAGTCTTTTTAAACTGTAACTCCTCTCATGATGAATGCAGGGTCACCTCCACCACTTTCACAATTCTCTACACTTGAAAAATTATTAAGTAGTCATTAATTAGTCACCGTTGGTGTCCCATCACCCCACCATGCAAGGGCTCCTAAGAGGCCAGTTTCTTTGCTTTTTCAAATAAATTCATTTAAAGCCCAAGCACTGTTCGCTTTGGACTTGCCAAGTTTTGACATGTTTTACCAGAGGTTTGCACGTGCCAACAAAAAACAAAGCTTGACCTAAAGCATGTCTAAAGATAGTGTCATCACACTTTGATATAACCTAACAACAAGTGCTTGACCCATGAGCCTCAGAATTGTCTTGGGTGAAGGCGACATCTTGCTAAGTGCTTCCGTAACGCGCTGATTAAGAAGCCCTAGAACGCTGCGACATGAGTGTCTTCATTCATGAATTCCACAATGGGAGGCAGTGGGAGGAATTTCTTAACTCGGGTGAGGTGACTAGTCAGGTCCCGACTACGGTGTCTCTGGAAGGGGAGGAACAACCCACTAGCAGGACAGGAGGGAGTGCTGAGCCCTCACTCCTGTGTAAAACGTGTATTTCTGATCTTGACCGGTTCGGCAGCAGGTGCACCTGGCACACCAACCACCGGGCACTGTCGCACCGCGGCCTGAACCTGTCCTGGCTCAGCTCAGATGGCACGTTCCCCCTCCTGCTCTCGCCACCTCCGGGCGCTGTAGCACTTGGTGATCACTAGCTCCGTCCCGCGTCCAGTCCATTCCGCCCGCACACGCCGGCCGGCGCGCCGCGGCACCCGCAGAACCGGCGCGCGGACGACTAGGGTCGGGATCAGCCGCCAGGCCCCCGGGAGCGCACGCGGGCCGCCGACTCTTTACTCCCGAGCTGGGGCTGGGGGCGGCTCCCCAGCGGCTGGGGTCCGAGGGCGCGTCCACAGCGCGGGCGCCGGAGGAGCAAACGAGCAACCACCGGCTCCTGGAGCTTCTCCCGGGCGGCGGAACTCGGGGCGCGGACCCCGCCTTACGCCGCCGGCCCGGGGATACCAGCCTCACGTCCTGCTCCTTTCGCTGTGAAATGACAACTCCCCTGCCAGGCCCTGCCGAGCCCTCCTGGAAACTCAGCTCGGACCCCAAAGCTGCCCCGGGCCCGGGCCACCCGCCGCCGCCCGCCGGGTGCCAGCCTCGCCCCCCGAAGCTCCTGACCTCCGAGTCTTTGCGCTGGTTGCGGTTGAACTCTCGGGCTTTGCCCCCAGGCAGGAGACCCCCGCCGGCCCGCGGGGCCCCGGGTGGCGGCTGCGCGGTTGCCGGTGGTGGAGGTGGCGGCGGCTGAGGCTGTTTGTTGTTCATGATCAGCGGGCTAGGACCGCCGGCTGCCGGCTCCATCTTGGCTGTTCCACACCCCCAACTCAATTCCCGGACAGTAGCAGGAAGGAACTCTCGCGAGATTTTTTTCCGGGACGCTCCCTAGTCGCCATATTAAGTGTGGCGGCAAGTGCTGTAGCCATCTTGGCTGCCCAACGCTCGCGAGATTCCTTCTGCTTGAACGTTTCCTTTTTTTGCTCTTTAGCTTCCACTTCATTTCAGTCCCAATTTAGATATCCTTTGATCTGTGAGGTCTCCCTTAGCTCCTTTAGTCATTTTAGTTGTCCCCCAACTTCCTTTAACATGGCTTTGCATTTGTCACTTTTATAGTCGTGTTCAACGCTCAGGAGACAGTGAACACAATGGATACGTTCCCAGACTCCACGGAGTTGACGATCGCATGGGAGAGATATACTAAACAAACGAATAAATCAATAAAACAATTACAGTTGTGACAAACTTTCATTCACCATTCATTAAATAAACACTTAGAATGTCTCCTCTATGCTGGGTCAGTTGATCACAAAGTGCCTGGGGGAAAGACAAACACTGAGCACACGGACATATCCGAGAGAAGCGAAGGGAAGAAGCAAAAAGGCAGTGGTGATGGGGTGGGGGTGGGACGCATAGCTACATTAGGTAGGCTGCCCAGGGAAGGTAGGTCTGAGGGTGGGATCTTGAATGAGTTCTGAAAGAAGAGAGAGAGAGCCCTGCAAAGATCCACAGAGGTCAGAGGGACCAGCTCACTGGAGGGGCCCTGGGGTTAGTGTGGCAGGAACTGAATGAGTCAGGGAAGACTTGTAGGAGACGAAGGCCAGACAATGGTGGAGCCAGATAAATGCTATATGCTCTGAAGAGCATGGAAAGAAGTTTGAAATTTATTGCAAGTGAAATGGAAAGTCACTGGAGGTGTTAAAAGGGAGGTGCTATGATCTGATGTTGAAAAGACAATCTGGCTGCTTTTGGAGAAGAGATTGAGGAGTTGCAAGAAGGAATGAAGGTTGACAGGTTAGATTATTCAGATGGAAATGATGGTGGCTCCAACAGGGTGGAGCACTGGGTCCATACATTTCAATATTGTGTAGGTAGATTCTGCAGGACTTGCTGAAAGGCTGGACTCCTATCAGCAGGTTAGAGAGGAATAAAGAATGAGCCCTAGCCCTGGCCGGTTGGCTCAGCAGTAGAGCGTCGGCCAGGTGTGTGGAAGTCCTGGGTTCGATTACCGGCCAGGGCACACAGGAGAAGCGCCCATCTGCTTCTCTACCCTTCCCCCTCTCCTTCCTCTCTATCTCTCTCTTCCCCTCCCACACCCAAGGCTCCATTGGAACAAAGTTAGCCCGGGCACTGAGGAAGGCTCCATGGCCTCCACCTCAGGTGCTAGAATGGCTTCGGTTGCAATGGAGCAACGTCCCAGATGGGCAGAGCATCACGCCCTAGTGGGCATGCCGGGTGGATCATGGTGGGGTGTATGCGGGAATCTGTCTGCCTCCCCGCTTCTAACTTCAGAAAAATAAAAAAAGAATAATGAGCCCTAGGTTGTTGGCTTGAGAAACTGGGTGTGTGTTTGTATTGCTTATAAAAATAGGAATATCTCAGGGGAAAGAAAAACTGACTTACAGGGAAGATCAAGATTTCTGTTTTGGACATGTCAGGTTTGAGATCTTAGACGTGATGTGTAATAGTTATGCTACTGTGCTGTGAAATCCTTCAAGGCATTGTATCCATCTTGCTCCCTCCAAAACTACAGCTTGCTTGGCTGCTCCACACCCTCAGCTCAATTCTCAGGAAGTCCCTGTGATGCAACTTTTGCATAATTTCTGCCAGAGTCCCTCCTAGTGGGTTCTTATTTTTTTTAAATGTTTTTAATTGATTTTAATCTTTTTTATTTTAACAGAGACAGAGAGTCAGAGAGAGGGATAGATAGGGACAGACAGATGGGAACGGAGAGAGATGAGAAGCATCAATTATTAGTTTTTCATTGAGACACCTTAGTTATTGATTGCTTTCTCATATGTGCCTTGACCGTGGGCCTTCAGCAGACCGAGTAACCCCTTGCTCGAGCCAGTGACCTTGGGTCCAAGCTGGTGAGTTTTTTGCTCAAGCCAGATAAGCCCGCGCTCAAGCTGACGAGCTCAGGGTCTTGAACCTGAGTTCTCCACATCACAGTCCAACTCTCTATCCACTGCGCCACCGCCTGGTCAGGCCCTAGTGCAGGCATCCCCAAACTATGGCCCGTGGGCCGCATGTGGCCACCTGAAACCATTTATACAGCTCCCGCCGCACTTCCGGAAGGGCACCTCTTTCACTGGTGGTCAGTGAGAGGAGCACTGTATGTGGCGGCCCCCCAACAGTCTGAGGGACAGTGAACTGGCCCCCTGTGTAAAAAGTTTGGGGACCCCTGCTAGTGAGTTCTTTAATGTAAATGAGCATGTCATCCAAGCTAGACTAGACCAAGTTGATAGTTTTGAAAAAGCTCCGGAATTTGCAGGAAAAGAACCAATGCTGAGCGGCCTCTTAGATAAAGCCAGCACATCCCACACAACCCTCACACAACTGACATCTAGTTTTGATGACTGAAGTTTCGTCGAGTTCTAAGACTGACCTACCACAAGCTCCATTACTTGGGGGAGAAATTGGACTTTAAAGACCCTACACCAGGTGTCCCCAAACTACAGCCCACGGGCCGCATATGGCCCTCTCAGACCATTTATCCCGCCCCCCGCCGCACTTCCGGAAGGGCACCTCTTCATTGGTGGTCAGTGAGAGGAGCATTTATGTGGCAGCCCTCCAATGGTCTGAGGGACAGTGAATTGGCCCCCTGTGTAAAAAGCTTGGGGACCCCTGAGGGCCTACACTGTTTTGGCTATCTTCAGAATAGGGAAGATTTTGGCTCAGTAATTCCACTTCTAGTAATAGATCCTGAGGAAATAAAGATTTAAATAAACATATATGTTTGCTGATGTTCCAGGCAGTGAATTATTATTATTTGCATTTTTCCAAAGCTGGAAACACGGAGGGAGTCAGACTCCCGCATGCGCCCGACCAGGATCCACCTGGCATGCCCACCAGGGGGCAATGCTCTGTTGCATCCAGAGCCATTCTAGCGCCTGAGGCAGAGGCCACAGAGCCATCCTCAGAGCCCAGGCTATCTTTGCTCCAATGGAGCCTTGGCTGCGGGAGGGGAAGAGAGAGACAGAGAGGAAGGGGGGGAGGGGTGGAGAAGCAGGTGGGCGCTTCTCCTGTGTGCCCTGGCCGGGAATCAAACCCGGGACTTCTGCATGCCAGGCCGACGCTCTACCACTGAGCCAACCGGCCAGGGTTGTGAATTATTTTCAATAGTGTAAAGTTGGGATCAATGAAAGAGACAAATTAGACTTTATAAAATTTTTAAAATTTGTGCATCAAAAAGACACTATCCACAAAATAAAAGGGAAAACCACACAATGGGAGAAAATATTTCCACATCACATATTTGATAAGGGATTAATATCCAGAGTATATAGAAAACCCCAAAAGCTCAACAAAAACCCAAACAACTATATTAAAAAGTGGCCAAAGGACTGGAATAAACATGTATCCAAAGAAGATAGACAAATGCCGACAAGCACATGAAGATGCTCAACATCACTATCATTAGGGAAATTCGAATCACAATTACAAGATGCCACTTCATATTCAGTGGGGATGTCTGACGAGATGTGGAGAAATTTACCCTCGTGCACTACAGGTGGGGGTGTAAAATGTAAAATGGGGCAGCTGCTATGGAAAACAGTATGACAGTTATGCCAAAAAATTAAGAATAAAATAACTATGATGGGGCAATTCCACTTCTGGGCACACACCCAAGAGAATTGAAAGCAGGGTCTTGAAGAGTTATTTGTACACCTATGTACTTAGCAGAATTCTTCACAGTAGCTAAAAAGGAACCCAGCTGTCCACGGACAGACGAATGGATAAGTAAAATGTGGTAAATTCGTACAATGGAATATTATTCAGCCCTGAAAAGGGAATGCTGCAATGTGCTATAACATGGATGCACACAGAGGACACTACGTCGAGTGAAATAAGCTCTCACAGAAAGACAAATACATGTGATTCCACTTATATGAGGTAGTCAGATTCTTAGAAAATAGGATGGGGTGGGGAGTGCCAGGGCACGGGGAGAGAGGGGAATGGGGAGTTGTTAAACAGGCAGAGTTTCAACTTTGCAAGATCAAAAGGGTTGAGAACAGATGATGGTGATGGTTGCACTAAACTGTGAATGTATCAATATCACCGAACCATACACTTAGCAATGCTTAAAATGGCAAATTTTATGTTATGTCTTTTCCCCCATTTTTTTTTAAATTAAAAAAGTCAATTGAACATAAACATTTCTGGGAAAAAATGGGAGGGGGTGGAGCACCTTCATATTACTTGGTTATATTTTTACTCGACATTTGATCTTGAAGAGAATCAGAAAAGAGTAAGGACCTCGTTGACTAGGCATTAGCACAGGGGTCCCCAAACTTTTTACACAGGGGGCCAGTTCACTGTCCCTGACCGTTGGAGGGCCGGACTATAAAAAAAACTATGAACAAATCCCTATGCACACTGCACATATCTTATTTTAAAGTAAAAAAACAAAACGGGAACAAATACAATATTTAAAATAAAAAACAAGTAAATTTAAATCAACAAACTGACCAGTATTTCAGTGGGAACTATGCTCCTCTCACTGACCACCAGTGAAAGAGGTGCCCCTTCCGGAAGTGCAGCGGGGGCCGGATAAATGGCCTCAGGGGGCCGCATGTGGCCCACGGGCCGTAGTTTGGGGACCCCTGCATTAGCAAGCCCACACACAGGAAAGAGCCACAGTCCTGGTTTGCTCCCCACTGTACGTGACACAGAAAGACAGTTCCCTCCTTACCGTATCTTAACCCTAGACTTAAGTCTTTGCGTAAAAGAAATTTACACAAACCCACCCTTTTTGACAAATTCCCCTGAAAGCGAGCAGGAAGAGCCAGTGCCCCTCAGGGAAGGCTGTGCTGCTGACCTTCAGCAGGGCAGTTTGCTCGTATTTCTCCAGTTCAAGCCCCTTACTACTTCCCCACTAGATAAGTGACCCTTAGGAAGTAATATTCCTAGACAGAAATACAAAGGCGAGAGAATCATTGAAGAAAATGGACCTTTTGTTTGGTGTTTATGCACCGAGATAGTGGAATCAGTGATGAAAGTGCGTGAGAACTTTTGTGATTTAAAACCAGCCAAACCCAGAGTGCAAGGACTCATCAGTGAGTCTTGGCTCCGGGAGTGGAAACTGGCGCTGGCGTCAGGTGAGCTCCGCGCACTGGGAGGCAGCGGGATCCCTGGGCTGTCAGGACCTGCATTCAGGAAGCAAGAGGGAAGTCTTCAGTTTGGGTCTTCATGTCCACGCCGACACTTCCGTTAAAAGAATCTTTGCTGAGCAATGCCATCCATGGAGAAACTGCCTGAAAGTACCCTTGGAGAGCCTCGAGTTGACCTGGAAGGGCTGTAAGAAGCCGGAAAGTTCAAGGTCAAGCCCTAGCTTTCCCTATGAACCGCATGGTGATTCTGGGGGGATACAGAACTTCCCTATGGCTCTGGGAGTTTGTTTCCTAGATCTGGGACAGGACCCAGGATTCTGTATTTTTAACCAGCCCCGCATGCGACTCCGATACCAGAACCCTGGTTTGGGGCCGTTTCTTAGAAGTGCTATTGCCAAGTGCTAAGCATGGTGGATCCTGGAGCATGACTGTCTGGGTTAATTCCAGCTCCACCACCTTAGGAGTTGTGTACTCTTAGGCAAGTTACTTCAGCCCATTGTCTCAATTTTCCCATCTGGAAGATGGGGTAACAGTACTACCTATCTCATGGGATGATTGTGAGAATCAAGTATGCTAATTGTGCAAAGCATATAGAATGGAGGCCAGTTACACACCACCTAAGTGTGTTAGAGCTACAAGCGTTTATTCACAACTCCAAAATTTTAAAAATTTCTACAAACCAAACTTTTCCTGCAGTTTGGCAAAAATTAATTTGGCAGAAAAACCTGATCTGAACTGATGGGAGGCTATTAATAGCATTTATCCCTTATCTGTGAATATTAATAAACCTAATTGAAGAAATATTAATACATTTGATATGGGATGCTACTCTGCACCCCCCCCAATAGGTATTACCTAATATACTGCATTTTTGAGTATTTCCTAAAAATCTGATATTCTCAATTTCAAAACACAGGGGGTTCAGAAAAAGGATTTGTAGGCTTATACTTGATCATCCTTTGTTGGCCAGAGACCCTGTGTGACAACCAGATGTGAGGAAAATGCGCCATCTAGTGGTTGAAGTAGAGAACCATAGCTACAGGACACCAGGATCACAGACAAGTATCCGCTCTCTGGCCCACAATCCAGAACAATTCTTTTTAGAGGACATTTTTAAATGTCTTTAAGTGCTGCTGTGCAGGCAGAGAAGACATTATTTCAGTTAAAAAAAATAACATTCAACTGATTAAAGCAACAAATTGAAAACGTTATACTTTTTAAAGTTCAGCTTATAGATCTTAATGTAGTTATAAATCTAGCAAATGTTAATCACTTTTAAGGGGACTTTGAACATCCAATTTATAAACTTAAACTCCTTAATTTTTTTGTTTTTTTTTAAATATTTTTCGGAGAGAGAAGAGGGAGAGGGGAGAAGGAGAAATATTAACTCACAGTTGCCTGACTTTAGTTGTTCATTGGTTGCTTGTCATATGCGCCTTTATCAGGAAAGTCCAGGGTTTTGAACCGGGGACCTCAGCATTTCAAGTAGACGCTCTATTCACTGCACCACCGCAGGTCAGGCAAACTTAAACTCCTTTAAACATTTCCAAATGCATTTATACATTTAATATATTTGATTTCCTTTTTTGAGCACTTCAACCCCAAATCAAATGCAAACAAAAGAAATACTATTAAAAATTCCACTAATGTAGTTTCCAAGAGTACATACATGTATGTGTGTATATAATTGATGCAACTTGTCTAAATTTGTACTCAAATATTCAGTCTAAATTGGAATCATTAATTCCTTCCCAAGTCACCTTGAAGTTCGCTTTACCAGTTAGTTCCCAGGGCGGCTGAGATGTCGACCGCAGGGACTCGTGGCAGGTGCGGGTGGATTCCACTTCTGCTCCCCAGACTAGCACTGTCAACATCCTGGACTTTCTCACACTTCCCTCCGTTTCTGCTCTCGCAGACTCCTGCTTCATTCCCACCAGGAGGCAAACCCAATGCCTCCCGACCACCTTTCCCCTTACACCTAACACGGCCATCATGCCGGGTTAGCGAGCTTTTCCTGCAAAGGGCCAGGGAGAAAGGATGTTGGACTTTGTGGGCCACGTGGGTGCAACCACTCAACTCTGCCACTGTGGTGTGAAAGCAGCCCCAGGCATTATATACATAATGAATGCATAAGGCTTGGTTTAAAACTTCTGAGATTTGCACTTGGTTTTATGCGCATGGCTAAAGTCTCACAGAATAAAAAACACACATTTTACCAGCCTGTGCAGAAATAATCAATATTGTTTTGGACCAGTGTAACAAAACAGAAACGGCACTGCTCTCCAACAGTATTAACAGATACATGGTCACCTCAAAAGACAGGCAACAACCTCAGAAATGGGCGAGAGTCAGCTTACAGAACACTGGAGACACTCTTTAAGGACAAGAGCTCGATACAGGGTCTTCTCGGCAAGCGAGGAGCCCTAAGCAGCAGGCCTGCTTCCTGGAGGAAGTGAGCAGAAGTCCCTGGCAGAGCAGGCAAACAAAACGTAAGGTATTACCGAGGCGCTCGGATTCCTGCCTGTTCTCTGCATATCGGGTCCTCAACAAATCTCGATTAGATGCTGCTGACTCACCATGGCTTGTCCCAGCCTAGAAAACAGGTTCTAATGAAGTTATGCTGTTCAACCAAAAACGACAGACTTCCAGTAAGGTCATCATTTTAATTGACTTTAATGATTATTGCTCATCTGCAAGGATTAATATTGCATTCATTAAAAATCATTCAATACAAAATAAACTTGTTCCTCCCCAGCTGCTCTGCACACGCTCCCTCTGATGTCACATTCTTCCACGGTGCCCCTGCTACATGGCTTGGCAGAGATGGAGCCCTTACCTATTATTCCTATGGGCAGAGTAATAGATACGGAGCAGGGGCAGGCCAGAGGGCAGCAGGAAGGGCCCCTTCCCTCCAGCAGAGATGACAGGATGGATACCCCTCCCTGCTGGCCAGGTTACTTCCCCTGAAGGGTGTGGTGCTCTGATTGGCTGGTTACACGCCCTGGGGAAAAGGGCTTGAACCATTAGCATCTACAGAGAAGCAAGCATGGTCACATTGGCAAGGAGTGGGAAGGGGCTGAGTGGGGAGAAACAGGAGAGGAAATGGAAGAAAGTTTGGCAAGTCCACTGTCCCCTGCTAGGAAGTGGCAGAGTGAAAGCTTTCCTTTCTCATATTCCTGTTTGAAGGTCGCTCTGATCAATGGCAATAGAGAAATGAAAATTCCTACAGTACCTAGCACTAATGCCTGACCCAACTTTGAAGGATCACAAGCTAGAACAAGTTAGGGATTTAGGATCCTGGATAATTATAGACTTAAAGCTCACGAGCATAAGCTCACGTGCCCATGCGGAAGTGCTGATTTGCAGATGCACGGCACAGGCATACGCCTCTGATCACTGAGAGCGTCTCCTCTCAGGGAAACTGCTTCAGAGCATGAGCCCAGACGTCCTGATCACCACCTCTCTGCATACTGCCCTTTGATCTTAGTTCAGAAATTCTTTGTGACACGTGCCAATCAGAAGTGGTACTCTTGCAGAACTAACGTTAGAGGGGCCCAGTGTCCCAGCACGTCATCCGGAGCTAGTTTCCCTCACCACCGCCCAATGCAGCCTTCCCCCCAACCCCCACATCTACCTCCCTTTAAATATTCTAGGTTGCAGAAGCAGAGCTGACCAGAAATTGGCTCGAGGGATAAATCCTAAAGATAGAGCTCAGTGCTCTATACTGACTGAGTAATGGCTCAAGAAATCGCCTTCAGCATAAGCTGTAAAGGGGCAGAGCTGATAGCATAGCTGTGGCCCCAGTTCACAGAAGCTATAACTGTGGGCTAGATACAGGGATTTATCAGAGTTTGAGACCAACATTTCTTAGACTCAACTCTGCCCTCTTAGCTCCAAAGCTTTTTAGAGAAACTGATACCAACTAGCCACCGAAGCAGTTTCTCAGCATTAACACTAAAGATGTGTCTTATGTTTCGTTTGTTTTTTGCATAACAGAAATAAATGCCGGGGTAAAAATTCAACTTAACAGAGTGTAATCTGGTTAAAAACCTGAAAACTAAGGAGGTCTGGTGGGAGTAGAGGAAGGGCCGTACTAAACCCATTGTGCCTACTGGGTCTTAACAAGCAACACTCACTAGCGCACCCTCTGAACCAGACACACCCCCTTCCACAGAAAACAGGGCTGAGAGCATCTAGGGGTTAACATGCACCACCTACAGCTAACCTACCTGGCTCGCAGGTGCCACCCTGCTACTCTGAAGAAGTCAAAGAGCACTAATTTCAGCAGCTAAAAAATGGGCGCTTTTAAGGCAATTTAGACATTGCAGATTGTTCCACTTGGAAGGTACCTTACATTTCCTGTTAATAAGGTACCCAGTTAAGACAAAAGTCCCCAGAAATGGCAAAAGGAAGAATCACCTTTCTGGGCAGGGAAAGTAAAATCCTTCTTTAGTGACTAGGGTGAGAACCCTTGAACCTCAATTTCAATCTAAAGAGCCATGAAGCAAGTTCCTGTGTAGTCTGCAGAACTTGGATGAGATGAAAAATAAGAATGAAATTATTTGAAAAAAAATAATAATAAATCAAGAGGAAAGGAATAAGAAGAAAATGCAAGTTATCTTAAAAAAGATTTCTTTTCGACTTGTGTGGTTCGTGTGGGCTGGTCCTTGGTAATATGGTCCATCAGTATCTGTGAAGAGAGAGGGCTGCTTAGGACTGCGGCCTACACGGGAGAATTCCAAGAGCAGAATCAGAAACAGACACCCTGTCCAGGGTCCCTCCCCGGCCCGGGCTGGGGTCCCTGCTGTCACCCCGCAGGGATCACTCCTCCCTTGGCCTCCACAGGGTTCTGACAATGCCACCTCCCGTTTCATCTCCTGCTCCCTGATAATGTGCGTCCATGGTTTTCACTATGACTACACATTCGGGTCCATCTGGGGAGCTTTTACAAAATAAGCCTGGACCCATCCCAGGCCAATCGCATCAGAATTACTAGGGGTGAGGCCCAAGCTCCCGCCAGAATTTCAGAAAATCTTCACTCCTTTACATCTAGTAAAAGAGACACGATTTCTCTGCCTGCCCTGTGAGTTTGGGGCAGAGTCCTTGGACTCTTCCAAATGAGGTATGACGTCAGCTTCGTTCAAGAAAGTGGGCTAGGCGGCTTGGTTTAATATTGGGAAGAGCTTCTCACTTGCTTTGCCCAAGTTACCTGTAATAATTGGGTTTGAATGGCCCATTTTTGTTGAGTCCCAGATATTTTGCTTGGTCATCCGTCAGCTCTGTCAGGTGGGCATCGAATGATGGCAGGTGCAAGCTGGCAACGTACTCATCTAGGGAGAACAAAGCGAAGGGAGCAGACTCCATTTCAAACATGCCTCTCGGGGTATGACCTCTCCCTGCTTCCATCTGAAGCTCTCTGAGAGTGAACAGGGATGGAGTAACTTTGGAAGAATCTACATCTCAAAAATGTGCTTACTTAAGAAGACCCTCGACACTGCCTTTCTAAGCAGCATACTTCTCTCAGTAGATCCAGAGTGCACACAGAAAGCCACATGCCTGGGTGACAAAAATGGCATGAACTTGTATCTCCTAATCTTTCTCTGGCAAAGCTTTTGGCTACACCTCAGTGGTCAACATATTATCAACTACTCTTTCCTTCCTGCAGCAACCTCCTTCACTGGATTACAGTCAAGTCAGGAATCAAAGTAAACACCAGGAAGCTCAAAAGGCCTTGTGTCATTAACATTAATTTAAGGTAAGATCCCTGAAGGACTCTAATCTTAGAATCCAGGGATTTCTAAGGTGGCTGGCACAAGTTTACTAATTTTACATGGATAATCTTCTTGGGAGTTACCTTTATGGATATGACCTTAAAAAAAACAATCTGAGGTAAGCTACTGGAGGTGATGAGAACAAGAAGCTTTTTAGCTTTAAGAGGACGGACAGGGCTTTGGGCCATAAATTATAGATGGGCGGTGGACACAACTCAGGAAGGTAAAGAACCAGAGATGACGTATCACGTCACACGAACACAGCACAGCTGTCCCTGGAATGACAAGAGCTTGTTTGCATATCCACACAGAAGAGGAATGACAAGGCCAAGGCCATTTATTTCTTCTTTTGGCCCCAAGCTGTGCTCAGTGGTAGAGTGGAAAGTTTACTGACCATCAGACTTCACAGAAGAGGAGCATCTACCCATACCCACCGTGCAGAGCACTTTCACTAATGGTAATTCTTACTACAATTCTGCAATGGAAGAGCATCAGTCTCACTTTACTGATAAGAAAACTGAGGCTCATGGGGATTAGAATTTGTCCTGAGGTCCAAAACCTCCATGCTAGAGCAGGGATTAGAACTCTGACTCTAAATCCCATGCTTTTCATTTTACCAAACCATGTAACAGTCTGGGGTCCATAGGGTTTCTACTGCTTTTCACTCACCCATTTTCTTAGGAAGCAAGTACACGTCTTGTTTGTAGCGTCCCTCAGGTGCATTATAGAGCTCTATCAGCGCCAAAGCCTACAGTGGGAGAAGAGGGTCAGAAAACACAAAAGCATTTCTTAGACAGCAACATGCCAGGGCCTGCCGGCCCCCACTGGGTCTAGGGACGTGTAGATAATGCAAACCCTGATCGAGGCCCAGTTCCACTCGGAGCAGAACGGCAAGCACGACGTCACGTACCTGCGTGGTAGCCGTGATGGACAGAACGAAGGTGGGGACGGTGGAGCAGCTCAGATTGAGCAGACGACCCTGCAAAGGCAAGAGGAGCCTGGGCTGAGCTGTGCTTTCCATCTGGCTCCCGTTCCAACGTCACACCAGACAAGCAAACCAGGAGAAGCCCCTATGCCCCTCTGGGCTCGGCTGGCAGGGACGAGTTCCAGATCAGGCTTTAGCTTATTTTCTGCAAGTCCACTGAGTGTGACAAGCTGAAGACTCAGCTGCGGTCAGGAAACAGTATGTTACTTACTAAAAAGTGGGGTCTTTTGTCTTTTTCTTTCTATAAATATGGAACGGTTCAGAAGTTTGCGCATCATCCTTGCGCAGGGGCCATGCTAATCTCCGTATCATTCCAAGTTTAGTATGTGTGCTGTTGAGTGAGCACAGTAGGTATTTTTTTGAGTGATTCTATTTGGGGACCAAACCATTTGAGAACTATATCACTGCCAAAGACAGAGGTCAGGGGAACAAAGGCCTAGCACTGTCCCCTGCCTCCGCCCCCCAGGGATCCAGCTCCACGGCTGTGCTGTTCCGGCGGTGCCCAGCTGTGCACACCTCGGCCAGGAGGACGACGCGCTTGCCATCCGGCCAGATGACGTGGTCCACCTGGGAACGGACGCGCTCCCACGTCAGCTCGGGCGTGCGAAGGCTGGTCTGAAAGGCAGAGAGCAGGGTCACCGACGGCGCCCCTCGCGGCAGGCGGAGGGAAAGGCCTGGCAGGAGGTGCACGAGAAGCTCACCACATCAATTTCCGTGTTGGAGTGGCCCATGTTGCACACGATGCAGCTGTTTTTCATGCGGTCCAGATGCTCCCGTGTCACTACATTCTTATTTCCTGGAAGCAAAGCAGAGTGGCTGAAGGCTGCCACGGGGACCACAGGGCGAGGTGCTCAGGGGAACACGGACAGGAGTCTGCTGGCACCGAGGAGCACGCACGCGCTGTGAGAACACAAGGGTGCGCCGCGTGACAGCTCGCAGGCCACGCTGTCTGGCTGAAGACTGAGCAGCACAATAAGCCATCAGGGAAAAAGGCTCTTTGTTCTGGAAAACACGTTCCGATCCTGACAGCTTCCTCTGGCTCAGACTCCTCCACGGAGTGAGCACAGGTCTTCTTCTCCAGGACAGGACGTCCGACCGCTCTGAAGACTCAGCCCCAGAGCTGACACCCCACCGGGCACATCCCTGACGCTCACCTGTGCACGTTATCACCACATCCACTTGTCGAATGACTTCATTTAGCTTCACCACCCTGAACCCGTCCATGCTGGAAGAAAAGGAAGACGCAGTGAGCAAAGCCAGGGGGCACGGGGCCGGAAGCCGGTCACAAATGAAACAGTCAATTCCTAAGGTCAGATCCACTGCCAACCCCCAGGGATGGCAAGGGACAGGCGGTGCTAAACTACACTCTAGCCTCTTCAGAGTCCCCGAGACTCCATCAAGGAGGGGAGGAAGCCAGGGAGCTCTGGGAGCGCCCTGCGATTACAGTGGGCGGAGAGCGATCCGAGCCTTCTCCTGAGAGGTCTCTGCAGGAACAGGTAACATGACCGACCAGGAGCCCTCAGGAACAGTCCCGGGAGTAAACCGAATCCTCTGTCCTTACCAGGCCTGCAGAGCACAGATGGGGTCGATTTCCGTGATGTAGACAATCGCTCCGAGGGCCTTGAGAGCAGCACAGCAGCCCTTCCCCACCTGCAGTGGCAGAAGGAAGCCGGGCTGTCAGTTCCGCCCAGGCCTGGGTCCCGGGGCAGGGAGGCTCTTCGGGAGGCAGGAAGTAAGCTCCCTGCAATCAGCCATCATCGCGTGAGCCCTTGCAGTGGGGCTCCACCCGGGCACAGCACAAACAGATCCAGACTATGCTGTGACCCTTAGTCAGACGTCACACTCATAGCAAGGGCCGGGGCTGGGGACAGTAAAAGAGAACAAGGAAATCAAAGTGCTACCATTAGGGAAACAAGGCCAAGGAAGAACAACTATAATCTCTAGTTTCCTAGTCCAGCAAGACCAGTAACTCTCATTTGAGACGCACTGAACTCAACGGCAGCCCGGCAGCCCAGAACCTCTGCGAGTCCTCGCTGATGACAGGAAGGCTCCACCTACTCCAGTGTAGAGACAGTCAGCTATGTGCCACTTACGATTCTACCTTCACTCCACTGCCAACCACCTGCGGGGCTGAAGTGCTACATACTCACTTGAATTAAGCCTCAAAAAAGGTGGTTGTTATAAATAGGGGAAATGATGCCAACTTTGCATTCCACAAGACAAAGAGGTGAACTCTGAAAACTCACTTCATTCTGTATGTCTGTGTTCATAAACCTGAATAAAGGACACCTGCTATCCCTGAGATACGTTAGCTGAAGGGGCATTTTAAACCTGCATTGGTGACTCCACCCAGACAGCACAAGGCTTCCCCCAGCCTTTCTGGTAAGTCTACGAAAAGGCAGCACAGAGGCCCGGGTATTTACCTCGCCGTAGCCACAAACCACCACTTGTTTCCCACCAAACATCACATCTGTGGTCCTCTTCAGGCTGTGGGAACAGACAAGAGCTCAACTCGAACATTATTAGCTCAAACACAGTCCCTCTGTACAAAATTAGAAGTGTGGGGCATGCCCCACAAGAACTCCAGCCAGAAGCTGGCTGGGCTGGGCATGAGGGGACCCCCAGGCGCCAAAGGAGAACAGAGGACAAGACTGGAGAGATGCGGACTAACCCTGCAACCCAACCCACACCCACCGCTTGTAAGCTTGCGTCCCTATACGCATCTACCTACCCATCCAAAATGGATTCTCGGCAGCAGTACAAGTTATCAAACTTCTGTTTGGTAACCGAATCATTAACGTTCATGGCTGGAACACAGAGCTTCCCAGCTTTGGAGAGCTGATACAGCCTAAAGGGAGAAGCCACAAAAACACACACAAAGTCAGCTGCTGAAACACAGTACGCGGCAAACTCTGCCTAATTCTCTTCAAGCTCCATGCTGCCTCCCCAGCCGTACTCATGCCCAAGGACATTAGTAAACAAGAAATTTCCTCGTCATCCTTCCTCACTTCATTTTCTCCATCCCCCCTTTTTTCGGAAGGAAAAAATTCTTCTCAGTTGAAGAAATTGACTTCTCTTCCATAAAAGGGGATGTATTTCCTTAGATCAGCATTTTTGCAATCTTTAAAAAGCCCAGGCCTACTTCTGATACACAAAGACCATCAACGCCTCTGAGCCGGCTCCCTCCGTGTGGGAGAGCACATGCACCGTGCCCCCCAGAAACGCCCTCTCAGGTATCTTTTAGGTACTCTGACAAGCCAAGAAGGTTTTGTCCAGTTTTACTTTTTGTAGCATGTTCTGCGTACAGCTTTACAACAGAATTTTTTTCCTCTTTCAAATATAAAGTTATGATACAATATTGAATATAGTTAAGACATACTCCCTACCTCCCAACACTGGTTGAGCATCACAGGGGAATAAGTGGGAGAGAAAAATATGTAAACTAGAACCTCAGCTTCCTTTCAGGGTTTCCTTGATTTTTTGAAAGTAAAAACTCAAACAGTGTTATCTAACGGAACACTCACACTGCGTCCCTACAAGCCTGCACACGGCCCTACCGCCTGGGAGAGACCAGAAGAACTGCGGAGGCAGGGACACGAGGGGCAGCTACTCCAGATCTGTTACCTGTGAACACCAGTCACGCTCTCTTCCACAATGCCTCGGATCTTCTTAAACACGTTTGGGTACTTCTTATAAACCCAGTGGGTTAAGTCTCCCCCATCATCCAGGATCTACAGAACAGCCAGAAGACTTCTATGGGCATTCAGGCTGCTAGAGCTGGGGGGGACCTTTGAACCCACTGTCTGCGCTAGGAAAAGAGCCCTGTATGTTTTGGAAGAGCACTCCTCAGGGCTCCTGAGAGCAGGTTTGGACAGTGTAAACAAATTTTGTTGGTGAAAAAATGGTTAAAAGGATTCCTAAGTTTGTTCTAGGCTCTAGTGAAGAGTATTAGGCTAATCACACACTTATTTTCAGCCGAGACTTTGGAATAAATAGCCTCTCTGATGCAAATGGAGAGCCGGGGCAGGAAGGAAGCACCGAGAATCCCACTCCGTAGAGGCAGAGGCACCACCTCTTCTCCTGCTAGTTCACTCTGCTGTGTCTGAGCCACAGGTATTCAGTCAGCCTCACCCTCTCCCCACCTGTACATTCAGTCCTCAGACCCCTTCTGAGCAGGTAGCAAGCCAAACACTTTGGCAACAAAGTAAGTGAGTCAGACCAACCATCCAAAACATATTCAGGGAACCATGCTTTGAGGGAAAAAAGGCAACAAATCTCTTATCAAAGTGTAGGATGAGTATGCATGATTACCATGTTGGCTTGCCACCCATCCATGTTCACACAGCGGTCGATACACCACCAGAAGTCATCTTCCGACTCGCCCTTCCACGCGAACACCGCGACTCCTGTACAGACAGACACAGATCAGCTGACCCCGGGGTTTCCTACACCGATATCCCTTTCTGAGACCCATGCAAAGAGAAAAGGCTACAGAAACTACGCTGCAAAGGAAACAACTTAGAATGTGCAAAAAGTCAAAATAGCGCCTAGTGAAGTCAGACCACACGTCCAGATGACTGACACGACAAATGACAAGTGATGCTGCCTGCCAAGTTTTCAGTGACGTGGGAAACTACTACTGATAATGTTGTATTTGGTTTATAAAATTGTATCTCTGTAAAAAGTGAATAGAAAAACGAAAAAAATGGTCAAATATTATCTCTGTGTAGCAGAATTAAGGTGCTTTGTTTTAGAACAGCCTGAATTTTTTTGCAATAAACACCAGAAGAGAGTAAGAAAAACAAGAGTTCTTTAGCTGCTGAGGATCCCAGGGAGAAGCGAGACCCTTAAAGAAACCTCATGGTGATTTTCTTCTGAACATTTAACAGTAAAAATCGTCCGATGGTGCCCTGGCCAGGTAGCTCAGAGGTTAGACTGTCATCCCCACACCCCAAAGTTGCTGGTTCGATCCTCAGTCAGGGCACATACAAGAGTCGACCAATGAATGTCTAAATAAGTGGAATAACAAACTGGTGTTTCTCTCTCTCTTCCTCTCTCTAAAATCAATAAACTAAAAAATTTTTTAATTGAACTCACAAGTGGACCATATATTTTCAAAGTAACATTGAATACCAAATTATTAACTATCAACTATGCTGACAGTATACAGTCAACAAAAAAGGCACTTCCTGTATTCTCTCAAAAGTGATGAGACTTTTGGCCAAAGGAGACCCATGGAGCTCATGCTTATATATAGCTCGTATACTTTAACATTCTTCCTTGTTCACTTAACATTAGTAATTGGACATTTCACTTAACACTAGTAATTGGACATTTCTCCATGTAATTTGATTCTTTTCAAAGGTCACTGTTGATGACTGTATAATATTCCATCATGGATATGAACCTTAATTTTATTATCCATTTTCTTCCTGTTGATACTTCCTTTTTCCTTTAACTTAACAGCCCCTAGCAGACATAACACTGTAAAGACAATTGTGATACATAAAACGACGTCTGGATAATTATCCCGAGGCAAAGCTGGGAACAGCAACGAGAGAAGAAAGGCCTTACCAGCCTCCGCCAGTGCTGCAGCCACTTCGTTCTGAGTGGAGTAGATGTTGCAAGCGGACCAGCGGCACTGAGCCCCCAGGGCACACAGTGTCTCAATCAACACCTGAGTAGATGCACAGGAAGGCAGGGTGAGGAGGAGGCAGACAGGAGCGGCACGGGACCCAGCCAGACCCAGCCACTCTGAGCAGCAGGTGTGCCGCTGGGAAGTTACAGCAGGTCGACTCCAGCGAGGGGGCATGCTGACATCTTGCGTTACCCAAAAGGTATGTACCTAAACGTCTTAGTAACATTTTTATAACAATCCTATTTTTGCAATGTCTACATCTAAGTCAGGTTTCTTCAAAGTAGGTTACACCCATACAAACAAACTAGAAAGTCCCATTATTGTGTAACAGGGAGATCCTTATTGGAGGTTGGACAGACAGGGAAGGAAAAGCAAGTAAAAAAAAGCTGCCCCCCCCATCAGATGTCCCTGTTTTCTCCCCACAAACTCACCGCAGTCTGGGCTGTGATGTGTGTACAGCCCACTATTTTAGCACCAGCCAAGGGCTTCTCCCCCTGAGCACGTTTCCTGAGTGAAATCAGAGCAGACATGTCTGTGAAAGAACAGAGGATTTGAGCTAGGTCTGCACTAGCAGCGGCGTCAGTCCCCGCCCAGCAAGCGCGGGCAGGTCTGGAGCTGTGAGATGTGGTGAGATAGGTTAGAGAAACTCCAAGCATATTTCTGTGATAACTGGCAGCTTCGACAGAAAACCGTGGAGGGCTGTCAGGTAATCACATGGAATTTCTCTTCCTCTTTGGGTTCAGCCTCCTGCGTGGAAGATTGAATACAGAGTGAAGTAAACGTTCAGAATTGATCAAACGGAGGGCGAGTCTCACCATTCACTGCGGGGAAGGAGGTGGTGATGGCACTGGCCGATGGACTCCTGTGTATGCCCAGCACACCAGGAAGGAAGCTTCCCCGCAGCAGAAGCCACTTGTTTCTGTTTCTCTAGGCTGTCCAACCCTGTTCTCCCAGTCTCTCTGGTTTCCATACTCCCTCCCAGAACAGAACAGAACACGCTTTCAATGGAAAAGCATCACTGAGGAAGGAGAACTCATCAGGTGTGAGATGGAGAAACCACCAGTCACTTTTACTCTTGCTCCAGCAGAGGGTGCTCAGGACTGAAGACCCATGGAGACCCTAGGTCACCTCGTCCTGCTGAAAACCCTCCCACAACACATCCGGGCTTCTGGGAAATCTGGGCCTCGGAGGTTGGCAGCTATGGCGGAATCCCGCAGAACTAACCACAGGGTAGCAGCGATCCCAGACTTGCTGACTCCGCACTAGACCTCTGGATATGGTGCCAGGGTGGGGGAGGCGGTAACAAAACTACTCTGGGTATTACCACATGCTGAGACCAGGAAGCAGGGAGGACAAGAACAAGAATCCTGAGGCTCAAGCTCCATACAGAGATCTGGTTGCACAAGAGTCCAGGACACTGAGTTTCCCCAGCAGACTCTCAAGTTAGCTTTCAAGCCTCCGGTTGTTTGTGGATCCTGATGACCAGCAAGTGGTGGCTTCTGGCCCCGACTGACCCCCTTCCTTTACCTTGCTCTGCAATCTCAATCTCCCGGCGTCCAAATTCCGCCTGCTTGATGTTCTTCACACAGAAATTGCTGCTGCCCTTGGAGTTGGTTTGCTGCTTCTCTCGGGGGGACACTTCATCATCAGAGCTATCTGTGTAGGATGCAGCTGGAGACAGAAAAGAGAAACAAGGACACAAAAGCCTCAATGGCCCCAACTCCACAGAGTATGGCCCCCAAGGGACTCTCATTTAAATTAAACCAACTCTGCATTGCAGGCACCTTCACATCTCTCTCAGTTCTGCTCCTCCGAGGTCTCATAGCGGCAGGAATGAAACTGCTATGTACCTTTCAGGATTGTGGCCCTTTCATCCAGATCGGTGATACTTTGCCATCAGCGCCTGTGATAGGCGCTATGGTCCCAATCTGGTACCAGTGATAGTGAATCCCAGGTAATCAGGTCCCCACCTGAACTGGAACCGCCATGGCAAAATGGAAGAATAATTTAGGACACTAAAGAATGCTATTTCTATAGATCACTGGTCTCAGATTTCAGCACCGATACCTCTACCAGAATCATGTGGAAGGTTTGCTAAACCACAGTTGGCTAGGCCCCACCACCAGAAACCCTTTGGAAGGTCTCTGGTGGGACCCAAGAACTGGCGTTTCCAACAAGCACCCAGGTATTGTTGATGCTGCTGTTTAGAGGACCATATTTTCAGAACCATACATAAAGACGAAAGTGGTAAGGTAATCAATCTTATAAAGGCTTTTACACTAGGTTGTGCTCAAGGAATATAGCAATGGAAAGAAATGACACAACAAGTGAGCAGCTCTGGTTCTAAAAAGCAGCTTCATATAAAAATTTAAATGCTCTTTCAAAGAGAGGTGCAGGAGGATACACTATAGTCACTCCTTACTTCTCAAGTCCTTTGTGTAAACCAAATAGTTCCCTGACCACTGTCTCTGCCAGTGCTCCAAGTCTCTCTGGCTGACTTCTCTGTACTCCCAGCTAACATAATACTTCTGTCTAGCTAACAGACACTACAAAAGGTGTCTACTGCCTGACTGGTGATGGTACAGGGGATAGAGCATTGACCTAGGATGGTGAGGTCCCAGGTTCAAGACCCTGAGGTTGCTGGCTTGAGCATGGGATCATAAGCATGATTGCTGGCTTAAGCCCAAAGGTTGCTGGCTTGAGCAAGGGGTCACTGGCTTGGTTTAAGGCCCCCAGTCAAAGCATGTATTAGAAGCAATCAATGAACAACTAAAAAGTGATGCAACTGCTAGTTGATGTTTCTCATCTCTCTCCCTCTATCTCAAAAAAAGAAAAGAAAAAAAAGAATGGTATCTGCCCCACTAGAACAAGTGGGCTGCATCACTGAGCTGCTAAAACTGCTCTAGGAGGTTCCCAAAACACACGGCCATCAAGATCTTTGAAGACTTTGTTAAAGCTTTCTTACTCATTCCATCTTTCTTCCTCTCATAACTCAATCCTTCACAGTTAATTCTTTCTTAGCTATGAGTGGCCTGCTTGTCATTCACTATCTCTGTCACTCCAAGACATCCCAAGACCACCTTTTCATTTATGACGGCCATTGTATCTGGGTCCTCTCTCGCACACAGGCCCACAGTGAATCTGTACATTCATTTCGGTACTCACCTTGCATGCCACCACTCGCCTTCTCTGCCCACCCTGTCTACATTGGGTTATGAGTGGCACAGGGTGGAGAATAAGTTTTTAAAAACTTGTTTGTTTCTTTACATTCCCTGTACCTCAAAAGCCCAGTCCTTAATGTTAGTAAGACAGTGCAAATGATATTTTGGCAAAAGATAAATGGTGTTGGTACAAATCTCTGTGTTGACATTAATGGCAATGTCTGACTGTGGGCAAGCCACTTCATCCTTTTTTTTTTTTTTTTGACAGAGAGTCAGAAAGAGGGACGGATAGAGACAGGTACAGACAGGAAGGGAGAGAGATGAGAAGCATCGATTCTTCGTTGCACTCCTTAGTTGTTCATTGACTGCTTTCTCGTATGTGCCTTGACCAGGGGGCTACAGCAGAGTGAGTGCCCCCTGCTCACACCAGCAACCTTTGAGCTCAAGCCAGTGACCCCGGGGTCATGTCTAGGATCCCATACTCAAGCCAGATGAGCCTGCGCTCAAGCTAGTGACCTCGGGGTTTCAAACCTGGGTCTTTCGTGGCCCTCTGTGCCTCCGCCTGGTCAGGCAGCCTCTTCATCCTTGAGCGCTGCTTCCTCCGTTGAACACGGGCTGGGTGAGGGCCCCTCTCAGCGATGTGCCCCTCTAGCCCACCACCTCTCAGGCTCCATATCCCTGCCAGGTTAACCTTCTAGGACCCACTCTAAAGGTGAGAAGGGCACAAAAGACGACCTACACAGGGTTTAGACAGGAGAGGACTAAAAAGGAACAGAGCGGGAGCCACATGAAAGAAGTATGAATCTCCCCCACCGCACAGGGTGACCAGGGAAGGGCACTTCAACAGAAAAGATAATCTAGCAAACAAAAGGGGCCAAAACACTAAGTTTTACTGTTAAAATTCAAGCAATCTTTGATACAAAGAAAAAGGGTCTATCTTACATAAAGAAATGAGGAACTTTGCTTTCAAAGTACACCTCCTTTCCAGTCCCGTGCCGTCAGCCAACACCATTGATCTCTCCTTTGGCATTTGGGCTGGTAAACAATGAACGTGGGAACCGGCCCAGAACTACCAACCAGGCGCTGGCCACAGACCACACACAGAGACAGTCAGGGGAAGACAGCCTCAAGATGACAAATGCGTCCCCAGCCACAAGGCTGGCTGGGAAAATTCTCATTGCCCAACCACTAATTATCAGCTCTCGGCACAAAGATGGGCAGTCCTGACATGAGGTATTTCAGATTCTACATAAAAGCTCTGGGGACAGAGCTTGCTTCAGGATCCAGAACAGGGAAGAGAGGTCGTGGACAGCTGAAGCTCACACCTACCTGAACTGTAGCTGTCAGTGGAGGACTGAGAGATGGACCGGGACAGAGATCGGCGGCCTGTCTTGGTGGGGAATTTGGTGAACTCCTGCATGTCATCAGCAAACTGGATTTGCTATAAGAGGAAAAGAAAAACAGTGAAAGCTTACAAGGATTCTATGAAATGTTCTACTTTTTCAGGCCATAAGGTTGTCTTCCCGAAAAGCTGTTACCATGTAGCTCCTACTGCTAAGCCAGCAACTCTCCCACCAGAAATGAGGAGAAGCAGAGGCTACCTTCTGACTCTTTCCAAAATGTCAACCACTGTCTCTGCCCAATTGTTTCAGCAGAAAAAATTTTTTGGCAGGGGGCGAGGGACTTAAAACCCAACTTCTTTTAGCATCTGTCCAATTTGACAAATTTTCCTTCCCCTATTCCAAGTTTTCTTTCCTTTTATAACCTTGATACATTAAGTCCTTTACCATTCTTCCCAACTCATTCAAAAACCAGGCATAATCTCATTGTGCTTCTGCTTTTTTCTTTTTTCCAGAATATTCTCTTGTAGCACATTCTTATCCTGAAGTGAGCAATGGTCTTCTTTTTGGAAAGAATTATGAAAAGATGCCTTGAAATGGTGACGAACACTGGGGTGCCAATAGTCACAGGCCTACCACGTACTTCACAGAGCCCACGTGGTATGCCAGAAGCTTCCATATCCACTAAAATACCATACACTAATGAAAGACAAATAAAAAAACACATACACACCACAATAAATTCTGACTAATCAGGACTAATTTTAAGGAAGAAGAAAATAATGACTTGGTAAACTGTGCATTAAAAACTTCTTTGGAGCCCTGGCCGGTTGGCTCAGCGGTAGAGCGTCGGCCTAGCGTGCGGAGGACCCGGGTTCGATTCCCGGCCAGGGCACACAGGAGAAGCGCCCATTTGCTTCTCCACCCCTCCGCCGCGCTTTCCTCTCTGTCTCTCTCTTCCCCTCCCGCAGCCAAGGCTCCATTGGAGCAAAGATGGCCCGGGCGCTGGGGTTGGCTCTGTGGCCTCTGCCTCAGGCGCTAGAGTGGCTCTGGTCGCAACATGGCTACACTCAGGATGGGCAGAGCATCGCCCCCTGGTGGGCAGAGCGTCGCCCCTGGTGGGCGTGCCGGGTGGATCCGGTCGGGCGCATGCGGGAGTCTGTCTGACTGTCTCTCCCTGTTTCCAGCTTCAGAAAAATGAAAAAAAAAACTTCTTTAGCCTGACCTGGGGTGGCACAGTGGATAGAGCATCACCGAGAACACTGAAGTCGCTGGTTCGAAACCTTGTGCTTGCCTAGTCAAGGCACATATGACAAGCAATCAGTGAACAACTGAAGTAAAGCAACTATGAATTGATACTTCTCATTCTCCCATCTCTTTCTCCTCTCTCTGTAAAATCACTAAATAAAATCTTTAAAAAAACACCCAAATTTACCTTAAAAGAAATAAACCAGAACTCCGTAATTGAAAGATACTTGGAAAACTGGCTTTAATAAACAGCAAATAGCTCAGATTTATAAGCAAATTAATGGATGTTTCTCAAGTGTATGAAAACACATTCTTCTATTACTGGTTTAAACCCTCCTCCTGAATTCCTACTTAAACCCTGATAACCTCTTTCTTTAAACTTGAGCTCCTGGAAAACAGAATCGGTTGAGAATCTGAATGGAGATTTTCCCCACAATCTGACAATGTTCCCATGGAGAATCCATTAAGCTAAGTCTTCAGCAAACATCTCTGGAAACATAAACTATTACAAGTTAAAATCTTCCCCCTGTGATTCTAGCAAAAATGGTTATAACTACTTTGAAGCCAGCAACAGTCAATTACCCATTAGTTACAGCTCCCAAAAGTCCCCCTCCTTTGTCACATGCACCCTCCAGCCAGGGCAGCATCAGGGGCAGTGTAGCACTCAGACTAAATGTGCAGCCTGGGCAGAGGCAGCTAATATGAACAAATCGGTTAATGAATGAGCAGGTAATGAAGCCCTAATGAAGCTCCACACGTAATGAAGCCGTAGTCAAGGGAACACCAAGAACGAAAGCAGAGACCCACCATGCAGTCACAGCCACAGACGCTACTTTGGGGCAGCAGGCCTGAGAGAAAGGCCTGCGTGGACTTCCCACCTTGGCTCAAAGTGCCACGGGGCAGTTTTCTTCTTTAGGTTATTCTGTGAAATTGGGGGGGGGGGGGGTAGGGCAGAGTCCACAGTCAGTTTTACTGTCTCAGGACAGATCCCACAGGCCTGGAATATCAGGGCCTGTAGCCCAGAGCCTTGCACAGGGGAAGTGTTCATAATTATCTATAGGACAAGGGAAGCTTGCACATGTCTTTCTCCTGTAAGAGCAAATCAATAAAATTGCAAAAATAAATAAATACTCAAGCTAAACAACATATACTGCACCAGATTTTCTGAAGTTATCTTTTTCATTTTAGATGCAAAAACTTTAAATAGCTTAAATGTCAAAAGCACAACTGCCTTTCAAAAAAAAGAAAAAATAAAACCAAAAACCCCCACTCATTGAAGCTGCCACGGCTCAGCATCTGCCCTCCTAGCCAGGATTTCCCCCTGCATGCTCACAAGACTTCTGAGTCAGCAAAGCAGTTTTACTGAGACTAATCCAGGACCAACGCAACGACTTTCACCCAATACGCAGTTATTTTGGTGGCAGAAAAAAATAGGAGACCATCGATGCCTTTGAACCCACTCCGGGGGCAGCCCCCGCCCCCCCTGCCGCCTTGCTCCGCGCGTGGCAGCCTATCAGGAAACTGCTCCCTTTTCCTGGCTATTAGGTAACACTCCCTCCCGTTAGTCTCTTTTCAAAAGGTTCTGGGTATATTCCCAGACACCACCTACCAGGGGTGGGAGAGGGAACTGCAGTAACTTTTGCAGTTTTTAAAACAAAAACCAGAGGGGCAGCTGTGGCAAGATAGAAGTGTGTTTCTTCAGCACCCTGAGAACTGACTAGTCATAATCCACCTTGTATTAACACAGCTCATCACTCGCCTAGAGCTTAGCAAATCTCTCGCATCTAAAAATATTAGACTGCACTGCAAGCAGCTTAGGAGTCAGTGCAGAGCCTCATCTCTGAAATGATAAATATGGTCCATACTTGAAGAGGGCAGAATGTTAACTCAAGCCACGACATGGATGGGTGGCCATCTAGTCTTGTAGCTCTCTGCTATTTTCACTGTGTATAGATGAGGCAGTCCAGCTACACAAAGATGCTCGATGGCCTCGTCTCCTCTCCTTCCCCCAACCTCCATCACAGCCACGGTTGCCCAGCTACGGGCTGCCTTCCCCATGGCCAACCAAGTACCTCCTGGAGTGCTGTTCACCTTCACGTTGTAAATAAAAATACTGTTGCCAAAAGCAACATCTGGACATCAGAGGCTCTCTCTCTCTCATGAAACCAGATCTCAATAGCAGCCTTCCAGCTGGGCTGGCCTCCCTGCATTTAAGCCAAATATGATCAGTTAGGTGAAAGCAAAATCCAATGATGAATGCAAAGTTGTCCTGTTTACATTATTACTTCCTATTATCATGACTTCTTCCAATCGTTATTGAGTCTTAACTGGTGTCCTTTAGGGTTTCTTCAAAGCTAGCTCTGAGGGAAATGCTAGGACTAAGTATGATGTAGGATGGGGAGGAGGGGTGGGAAAAGGAGATAGGTAGTTGAAGTCCAAAAAGTATTTGAAAGTCAGAAAGTCCTGTTAAAGAGCTGTTTTGTGTTTGGATACTCACCACCCCATAAAACAGCCTTCCCCACAACACCCACACTAGTATTCCATTCTTGAACTTCTACCACATCTAAGACAGGCTAGAAGGTCAGACTGACCCATTTTCCATACGGCACATCCAAACACAGAGGTCTACTAGCTGTGCCTTAAAAACCCAATTAACCGCCAGGCCAATTTAACGTGCTATTTTAGAGCACCTCTTCAAATAGCTCAGTGGGCACCATGGTTGACCCTCTTCCATGTGTTACTGAGAATGGCGAAGAAAAGCTCCACAAAAGAAACAACTTGGGGTATGGCACATCTGCCACCTAGAGGTAAGTCCAGTGACCGAGTGAGCTAAAAGAATCATCGTTCAGATTCACCAAGAAAAAGGGACTGCAGACAACCTCTTCTCTGTAAGCCTCCGAAGAAGAAAAATGGTTGTGGACCACTTGTTCGGCTAATTGGTATTTTTCACCATTAGAAGCTGAGTTTACTTTTACAAACACAGGGTCTGTCTACTCAGATGTTAAATAGCTTAGCTATACTAACTTCCCAGGTCCCACCCAATTTTGCCTTCTAGCTCCTAAATCAGAGAGAATTAAAAACCAATAGCATTCCGGCCCTGGCTGGCTGGCTCAGCGGTAGAGCATCGGCCTGGCGTACAGGAGTCCTGGGTTCGATTCCCGGCCAGGGCACACAGGAGAAGCGCCCATCTGCTTCTCCATCCCTCCCCCTCTCCTTCCTCTCTGTCTCTCTCTTCCCCTCCCGCAGCCGAGGCTCCATTGGAGCAAAGATGGCCCGGGCGCTGGGGATGGCTCTGTGGCCTCTGCCTCAGGCGCTAGAGTGGCTCTGGATGCAACAGAGCGACGCCTCAGAGGGGTAGAACATCGCCCCCTGGTGGGCATGCCGGGTGGATCCCGGTCGGGCGCATGCGGGAATCTGTCTGACTGCCTCCCCGTTTCAAGCTTCGGAAAAAATGAAAAACACACACACACACACACACACAAAAAAAAAAACCCAATAGCATTCCACTATGACAAATTGGCCAAGGGATGGTGATCAGGATAATACTCACTATATTATTTTAGTTAACACATTTGGTAGGTACCAACTAAGTACTACTGCCATTCCAGGAAAGATCTGTGGAAGGAAATATGGCCCCTTCCAATCTGTAGATGTGTTCTGACCCACAGTGTAATTAATGATAACATATACGGTTTTGTCATAGAATGTTACTGTATCTTTAGGAACATGCTAAATACTATAGGCTTCACAACCTTATCTTGATTTTTGGTAACTCAGGCCTCCAAAAATCAGAGATAGGCCACACTTGTTATTAGACCTGTTATTTCACATGCCAATCTAACAGCTTTGAATTTCCTCAGAAAGGCTTCCTCCTAAGGGTGAAGAACCAGACTCAAGGTAAAGAGCAATTATTAGAAAAACAAATCATCAAGAAAGTATAGCTTAGAAGTGAATAAAAGGATCTTTTTTTTTTTTTACCTTTTACTGACGTTTTAGAGAGTGTAAGGGACAGACAGGAGCATCAATCTGTTCCTGTGTGTGCCCTGACCAAGGACTGCACCGGCAACCTCTGTGCTTCGGAACGATGCTCAAACCAACCGAGCTATCCAGCCAGGGCAGGGATCGGTCTTTCTTGCTGCTAAGGACTATTTGAAAGGGCCAGCATCCCTCTTCAGGCACACTGACTTTCTGAGACAGTCCCAAATTTATATAATCTGTCTCACATTCTCCTCCACCATACTGTGTGTGCAGATTTTTCTGTTTTAAAATTATGGTCAGCATATATCTTAGCTAACACTTAGCAACCGAGCAAAAAAGCGACTATTGTAAGGTAGAATTTTTTTTTTAGTGAGAGGTGGGTAGATAGACCCTTACATACGGCCCAACCGGGATCCACCCAGCAACCGTCATCTGGGGCTGAAGCTTGAATCAACCGAGCTATCCTCTGCTGGGGAGGGAAAGAGAAGCAGATGGTCATTTCTCCTGTGTGCCCTGCTGGGGATCGAACCCGGGATGTCTGCATGCCGGGCCGATGCTCTATCCACTGAGTCAAGCAGCCAGGGTCAGAAGCTAGAAATTTTAACAAGGTCAATTACTAAGCAGTGTGCTATAAACCTCTCAGGATTCCCCCATCTCTGTCAGCTCTTTCCCTCTTCTTCTGGCCATCGTCCTCTTTCTCTATAGATTCCACAGGTTCTTCTCTGACTGGCTCTTTTTTCAGAGGAAAAGAAGAGGAAATGGCTGTCGGCCTGAACAGTAAGATTTTTTCTTGATACTTACCACTGATCAGTCTAATTCCATTTCAGATGAAGCCAGAGAAACAGTTAGCAACAAACAAGAACCTCTTGGTACAAGAACCATGTAAGTCCAAACGTCTTCCAGACTTTCAGTTAGGTAAAGGGAATAGCCCAAGAAGAGGAGGAACATCCCCTTCCCATCATGCTGCCTTCAGTCACACCACCAGGAAACAGTTCATCTCCACAGAGTCCAATCTACAGCCCTTTCAGTCACCTCTTCCATTCCCAGAGCAGAAACCAGTCTTCCAAGAAACCAGGTCCTACCTCCTGGTCTCAAGTTTCTTCTTCTTCTTTTTTTTTTTTTTTTATAAATTTGTTTTTCTTTTGAGAGAGAGGAAAGTGGGGGAGAAAGGAAGAAGCATCAACTTCTTGTCCCACTTAATTAGGAACCTGTTGACTGCTTCTCATATTTCCCATATGTGCCTTGACCAGGGCTCGAACTGGCAACCTCAGGGTTGAGCTGGTGACCTCAGGATCAATCCAGAAACTTTGGTGCTCTAGGACAATGCTCTATCCACTGTGCCACTAGCCAGGGCTCAAGTTTCTTAAGTTCTCAATTTTCCCAGATGGAGCCTGAGTTTCTGGGGGGCAGCAATGGGCAAGCTAATCACAGCACACACGACTCTCCTAACTCCACCCGTCTCCTTGTCTCAACAGTAACAGGATATATCACTCACTGCTAGCATCCAATTCCAGTCAGAAGAAACACTCCTTTCAAAATGGGTTTCAACTTGATGTTTCATCAGCGCTGGGAGAAGGAAGGGGAGAGGCAACACCAGGCAGGGCCCACACTGCTGAGTCACTTAATGGTAAGGAAGGAACAGAAAGCTTGAAAAACTCTGCCAAAGAGCAGGTCTACCCTTAGCTACTCCGCTCTCTTCACACGAGAACACGCTCTTCACTGGCTTCTGTTATCTCCTGAAGTGATCTAGTAAAAACCAGTGAGCTGGGCTTCCAACTGCCAACTAGAGGTAAAATGAGGAGGTTAAAAATGGCTGTCAGTGGGGCAGAGAAGGGCTTCCTACTCTTCTGAAAACCACAATTTACAACAGAGCAGAACACATATCCGCACTATGTTTCGATGTCTATTCAGCATCGACCTGTCCACACTTTGCTATCCTCAGCCACCACCAATTATATGAAAGCATGCCAGTCATTCTTTGTGCCTGACATTGAATTATCAAGTCCATGTTACAAAAATTATTTGTTCAGGCGACTGAAGAAATCTAGGTTCCTGAAACATACCCATGACTTTTATGATTCACCAACAGTCCCCTCAACCTCACCCCCCCACACACACCACTGTTGCACTTTGTTTATTCTTCTAAATTTATTATGATCCTTTTCAACATATGAGATTTAAAAAAAATAGTATAATGAAACGTATATGCCCTAAGATTTCCATTTTCCATATTAGGTTGCTTTCTCTATGTTATACAGATGTACAAATGCACACTTTCAAATGGTTCTGCAAAAAAACAAACCAAAACAAAAACCGGTGGCAAACATGAAGATTCACCAACAAATTCTTCAGAATGCATCTTATCAGAACAAAGATATTCTCCTACAGAACCACAATAACATTATACTTAAGAATACTAACAATAATCTACCCTGGATGGGTTCCTCAGTTGGTTAGAGTATCATCCTGATACGCCAAGGCTGCAGGTTTCCATCCCAGGTCAGGGCACATACAAGAGTCAATCAATGAATGCATAAGTAAGTGGAACAACAACAAAACAATAATCTTTTATCATCAAATATCCAGCCTACATTCAAACTTCTCCTGTATCTCAAGAATGGCCTTCATAGTTGTAGACTCAACAGCCTCCCCAATTCTTCTATCTCCAGATGGAATCAAGGTTCACCAAATGCACTTGGCTGGTAGGTTCCTTCAGTTTCTGCTAATCTAGAACAGACCTCTGCCTTTCCGCCCCTGCCACGTCCCTGTGATGCTGCCTCTTCTTGAGGAGTCCAGGCCAGTTGCCTTACAGAATCTTCCATATCATGAATTTTTCATACTGTTTCCTTCCTGTACACTGGAAGTTCAGTTCTGAGGTTTTATTAGGAAGAAGTTAAAACTTCAGCAAGACTGTTTCACAGAGGATGTTGTATACTTTCTGTGTCAGATCAGGTGCCACACACAGCATCAGGCTGCTCCACCTAAACTGAACTGTTGGCTAAATTGGGGCTGTCACTGTTTGGAAGGTACTCTTTCTTTTTTGCATGTAAAGGTTAATCTGTGGACTGATACTTGTCAGCCTGTGAATACCCTGTTTCCTACTGATTTTACCATCTGTTCATAATCCTAGTTGGAACCAGTTATATCAGGGAGGGAACAGGCTCATAGAACCATGACTTTTTTCTATCATTCTTTCCAAACAAATTAGTTGGCATTCTAAAAAAGCTTTTCTTCCTTTTTCTCTTTTACTTGTCATTCATAGTTTTATTCATTCAATGTTACACTCAATTACATGAATGCAACTGTCCCAACTTGGACCTGTGGGAGCCTCCTTCAACTGACTCTTCTGCCCGTTTGATCTGATCCCATTTGAACACCTCCTCCCTGACATAGGAGACATAGCAGGAGCACCTTGGTCTTTCTCTGCTTCAGACCTGGAGCCAGCCAGTTCTCCAGGACGTTTTCTGAAACTGACACCTGGGTAGAAGGTGTGCTGACTGCTATCAGGGGTGTCAGCGCTTCCAGGTTCTTTCGGTAGAGAGAGAATCAATCCTTTTGTTTACTCATGCGTTCACATTGATATTTCCATTTCATATTTAACATGAGCATTTTTTAAACTTTTAATTTTCCTATCTGTATCTCTTTTAAAATATTGACAGTCTTGCTCTCTAATAGAGAAGTTAAACTGGAAACGTATGATGGTATGTTCTTTAAGATGAAAAACTGTCAATTGTTTACAAACAGGTAAATCTGTATTCTTCAAATGAATTTTTTATGAGGAAAAAAAAGTTAATTCTGAACATTAGCAGTTAGTGGACAGCTCCAGGAAGAAGATGGTATCTCTCTGGCATTTGGAAGGTGCCCACATGGACTGAGTAAATGCCATATGTATAATGTCTTACCCTACCAAGAAACAAGAGCACAGACGTGTAAGAATAATTCTTTTTCCCTTGACTTGGAAGTCTAGCTTAAGCTGAGAGCCAATTACATCTTACAAATTCAAACCCACTTCACATATTTGCTTGAGTGATATCGCTTGTAAGTCAGCTTAGCATTTGGGAAGGCCATAGCTAGCTAGAGGTGAATGACATGCAAGTACTTGCCAAATAGCATATACAGAACTACAAGCAGCTCCCAGTAAGTGGCCGCCAAGCCCACGCAGGTCAGCTTTCTGAACCCTAGACTAACACCCAGTAAAGTTAATGAGATGGAAACTATATCTGTTTCCAGTAGCCTCCACTGCTTACCATAAAGTAGAGGCTCAAGGATGGAAAAAGTGATCAAAACTCAACACTAAGTAAAATAATCTGACTTTAAAGACGATGTTAAATAGTAACTATGTAGTAACAGGTATTGTGAGTGGAATGGACCTTTCAGACCCATTCTGTAGTGAGACAATATTTTCAAGTCCAAAGGGCAAGGTGAAATTACTTTAAAGATCAGCTAGCTGTAGTTGGCTTTAGTTTCCCAGCTCTTAAAAACAAAACACAAAAGAGCCTCTAGAAGGAGAGACGACAGACACAACACATGGACAAAGATCTATGAAAGATAGTCAGTCATGTCAAAAAAAACCACAGCTGTATATTTCATTCTAGAGAGGCAATATTTGCCATCCTTCTGGACTTTCTAACTTGAGATGTATATGCTTAGTTTTAGGTAAAAGTCTTGCTATAAAGCCACCTATAAGGAACAAGCTGGGCTATTTAAAAGGAAGAGCTACCTTTTGCTCCAAATGAATACAGTACAAGTGCTCCACCCGCCAACACACACACCAGAATATATAAGTCTGGGTTGTCTTGACTTGGGACTTTCTGAACAGCCATTTTCTAATGAGTAAAGCGGACAGACACACAAAGATAAAAATCCCTTGCTTTAAGCTATATGGCAAACCAAAAGTCAAGATCAAATTTTACACAGGAAAAGTTAGTCAGCAAATTTTATCAATAAATAACATTGCTAGAGCCTGACCAGGCGTGGTGCAGTGGATAGAGCGTTGGACTGGGACACGGAGGACCCAGGTTCAAGACCCCGAGGTCGCCAGCTTGAGAGCGGGTTCATCTGGTTTGAGCAAAGCTCACCAGCTTGGACCCAAGGTTGCTGGCTAGAGCAAGGGGTTACTTGGTCTGCTGTAGCTCCACGGTCAAGACACATATGAGAAAGCAATCAATGAACAACTAAAGTGCCACAATGAAAAATTGATGATTCTTATCTCTCTCCCTTCCTGTCTGTCTGTCCCTATCTATCCTTCTCTCTGACTCTGTCAAAAAAAATCAAAACAAAACAAAACAAAAACATTGCTAGAACATCACTGATCTGTATTTTCAAAGCTTGACATAAAACCAGTAAATTAGGACTTTTACTTAAAGCTGATTAGAAGCTGGAAATATACCTACTCACTAGCATTGTGAAAACCAAGGCCCACATGCCTAGATTTCTCTGACTTCCTAGCTTAAGCAGCCTACCTAACATTAGTGACTTACCTATGATGTCCTTATACTGTAGTAGAGAGGACTTGTATTTTTCAAAACCTTTTGGAATCCATTGAATGCTGGAGCTATCCCTTCACAGATGACAGAACTCAACAAGGGTGGGGGTTAAGTGATTGGCTCACCAACAACGAAATAAAAATAAAAAAGCAAAACATAAACACACTACCTCTACACACCATCCCAAACCTCTACAAACCCCATAAGCACTACTATCGTTCTTCTGGAATAGCTGGAATAGGCCGGAGGAAACAGCAGCTTTTCCCTTTATTTCCAAGGGGTCAGTCTACAACAGCGTACTGCTGCACTGAAGCCTTCTGGGTTTATAACACCAGATGAACATCTGTCAGGGTGGGGAAGGAAAAGAATTCAGCTCCAAAATCTAGCCGATGTAGGGAAGAAGTGAAACAATGCAAAGAAATGTAGTATTTTAAAGTTGCCAAGGAATCACCATTAAGAGGTGATGCTTCTTAGACTGGGAAGGAGTGAGGAGAGATAGCAGAGCCCAGACTCATTCTGGCATGAGCTTCCTGTCTCTGGGGATGGAGGGGAGAGGAGAATACCCGGGCTGTCTAATCCTGACCATTTTACTAGGGCGAAAGGAATGGCCCAGAATTTCCTACTCACATCAAAAGCAATTTAGCAATACCACCTGGATTTATTTATATAAGGTTTTCAATTTGGTATGGTATCTTGTCATCTGAGAAACCTGCTGGCTATTTTCATAAGAAATGACCACCTTTTACAACAGGCAACAGAGAATCTACTCCTAAATGTGCTTTCTAAGGTACTTCATCTTATGAAGAACGGTGATGGGGAACTTTTCTTTCACACTAATATCAGTACAATCAGACTACATGCCCTTAAAATGAGGACAGTCCACGAGGGTCCCCCTCTCATCTGTAGTGTGCCAAACAGTACCCACTCCAAGTCACCGTGCACCTTACATGTCCGAAAGATCTAGCAAAGCCGGATTTTCCCAACACAAAACAAGTTATATTAAATTGGGGACAGCAAGTAAAACTTTTTTCAAAAGACACATTTCGTTTCTCACTTTCTGGTACCACCTTTCTGACTCTACTACAACTAAAAAACATTTCTTGTAAGGTTGTTAATTTTATTGACATATTTTGGGTTGAAGTAACAAATGTGATGATTGACTCTTGGTTTCATATCCATGGTAGACATTTATCTAAAGTACTCATTTGATAAATGAAGACAAAAATTCTGGTTATATGGCTTTTAATAGAATTATTCTAAAAACTGAGTATCAGGTTTTAACTTTACAGCTCCACAAGCCAAATAGAACCTTTAAACACACCCAGGAAGTGAGGTCTGAAATTCCTTTGACATTTTAAAGGGCTTCTTTAAAAACAGAAAATAAAGAAAACTGGCTGTGATTATGTCCACCTGGGTTAGGTAGCTTTGGCTTTAAGGCACCATTGAGCAAATGATGAGATGTCCTACAGTAACAGGCTGGAAGGTTTCATGGCAAAGTTTTTCTGTATGAAGGAGAGCAGTTACCACTGGAACCATCTAGAGCAGGCATGGCCAACATACGGCCCGCGGGCCAGATCTGCCTGTGTAATCAGTTTATGCGGCCCGCAATTAAATTTTTAATATTCTCCGCTACTTTAAAATCTCAGCTACTCAGAAGTGGAAGCATCTTTGATTATTGGAAATCAAGATATGTAAGAAGATAGTGATATGCGGAAAAGAATTCCAATAATTGACTGAATGGCTTCGCAATATTTTATTTTTTAAAATATTCCATTATAAAGATTTACAACTTTTGCACTCATCTGTACTCGATATGAACTGTTTGACGTTTAGCAGTGATGTGAAACCCACATTCTTTTAGGCGGAATTTGCCAGTGTGCACCCAAGGTCAAACAATTTGTCATTTTTGTGGTCAAGTGTGCTGAATCAAGTGGCATTGTAGACAATAGCTGCAGTTGATAACTGAAAATGTGTCAGGGCTGTTTGTAAAATGAAATAATTGTTTTATTTGCGATATAACCCCTTCAAGCTCATTCTATTAATTAAATATTGTTTCTATTGATTGCGGTAGTTTGGATATTTATACGGTATGTAATTATTTTTTATTAAAAAATATTTTTATTAAAATAATATTGTATATTAAAATTTTTTTCACTCACTTATATTTATTCATAAACAAATTACATAATAAAATTTTGTTTACTTAAATTGTTTTTGTATTTAACATTTTTTAATTTTAATATTTCAACCGCCTATGAAAAAGTTTTCTTTCTAATCTGGCCCGGGGGTAAAAACTGTTGGCCACGCCTAATCTAGAGCCTCCTGGCTCCTCTGGGAAGGCCTGTGAGCTCTGCTCTCTGAAGGGCTCTGAACTTAAAGAAGTCCAGCCCAAAGGCCTTGACTACAGCACTTCCTCAGTAACCTCTGAGTGTGGGTACGGAAAGCTCCCCTTCGACCTCAGGCAGAGAAAAGAACATCCCTGCAAAGCCCCGAACAGGTCCTGGCCTGCGGTTACAGTAAAGACCGGTTCCTGGGATCCCAGGAGGGAGAGGAAGAACTGCTGCAGGACTCCGCAGGCCTGCTGCGCCCAGTCTCTCAATCTGGCCGTCTTTTTTCTACGTAATTCTTTCTCACAGTGCCTCACACTGAACTTCATTCATGTTTCTGTAGTACTAGAATGCTACACATTTTCCTAACCCCGAGGCAGGGTTTGGTCATTCAGGCAAGTCAAACACCAACTTTTCCAGGAAGAGAGACATTAATATAGAAAGTCCTCTCCCTTTTATCCCGAGTTCTATTTGATAATCAAACAACAGTAACAGACCTCTTCCAGACTAGAAAGGAATTTTTTTGTCTGGGTCTCAAATCCCCTCACACAGCTTAAGAAAGAAGCTGCTCTCCTGGCTCCCTGGCCCACCTGCTCAGTCGGCAGTCTTTCTGCGCTCTGCCTTCCTTTTATCCTATCCTCCTCCTCCAAGTTCACTCTTTGGCTATTTCCTCAGCCCTTCAATCAACTTTCTGTGTTTTGAAGCCAGAATTTCACTAAAATGCCCTCTCGTGATCTTTATAATTTTACTATCACTATTAGTCCAGGAATTCATAATATAAATTATCATGTTAATGAAACCCTCATATTCTGACCTGAGTTTTAATCCATGAAGTCCAAAAAGCTCAGTGGGAACGAGGAGAGTCACAATCATTCTCAGGATTTTAAAGAAGGCACAGACTTAAGAAATGCCATTGGTTTAGTGGAGGCCTAGCCATTCCTCATACATACTGTACCCAGAGACACCCGCCAGTTCTCTGCAGACTGCCTTGGCTGTGCAGATAAAGAACTACCACCCAGTCTAGCTAGGACATAACAGTCCCAAACACCCGACTCATGGCCTGCCTCTAACCCAATCCCCACACTCTCAATTCTAGGCAAGCACGCTAGGTTTTTAGTTTGGGCCCACAGATGGGCTTCAGGCTGCCAACTCCCCATACACGCAAACTGTTATATATATGTATGTACTTCTGGAAGATGAACACAGCTCTGCTAGAGCTTCAAACCCCAAATGATTAACAACTGCCACACTAGACTTACATGACCCAAATAATAACCTCCGAGAACATCAACACCACAGGATATGAATCACTGTCTTGCTCACCGATGCATTCTAAGTGCCCATCACAGGCCCGGGGCACAGGTAGAGCTCGGCCCTGGGCTGACAGGGCTGCAGGGTTTCTGGTCAGAGCTTACTCTGTACACCTTGGAAAAGAAGGGTAAGTAGAGGTCGTTTTCAGGGTCTCTCACACAGGACACGGGATTTTTCCTCAATGCCGAAGTCACCCAAGATAGGTGGCAGCTGCATCACCACCCCAAATTTCCTAACAAGCGTGGCCAGCCTTGCTCAATGCTCTGAAAGAATGGTTCTCACGCTGGGCTCTTTCAAGCTGCTCCGTAACGCCGCCCCATCCCAGCCTCGCCACACCGCCCCAGCCTCGGCGTGCCCCTTACCTCTACCCCGCCCTATTCTGAGTGAGTAGGTCGGGTTAGGGCTCTGGTAGCATATACTTTGAAAAAGCTCCCTACATGACTGGTAACTTCCACTCCTTCCCACTCCATGAGAAGTACGGGTCTGGGGCGACCTCAGCAGGATCGGAAAAAGAAACCGAGGCACACCAGTTTACCAGGCTCTTGAGCGACTCAAGGAGCACAGGGAACAAAGGGGTTAGCTCCATCTTGTTCAGAGACAAAACAGGTCAGACAAAGGAAGTAGAGACCCTGCCTTTACAAACACCTCCACCTGTCACGTCCATCAGACGGATCCACCAGGGAGGGTTCCGGAGAACATGACCAAGGGCTTGTCTGAGGAAGAAACTGTATTTTCACAATGACTTGGTCCAAATTCAGTAAAAACTGGCAAGGTGCTCTCACTCCACACATGCCCAGCGCTCAGCTAATCCCTTCCCTGCAGAGTCCGAAAAGAAGAAGCAGGATTCCGGACCTTCTACTCCCCAGATAGAAGGGGCTCCTTCTCCTGAATGCAAGGGTTGAAACTAATCTCATTAACTCTCCACTCCTAATTATAAACTAGGTAGAAAACTCAGGTGTCTCCCAGAATGGATGCTCCCCTTTCTAACCTTTATGATTTAGAAACTGCCTTTACCCCATCTCATGAAAAGCCAAGTCTTTGCCAACCTCAATTCACTCTCAACTGACAAAAAGTAACAGAACCACCCCCAGAGTAATGCTTCCCGCTGGGAAATCCTGGGGAAGGGGTACAACAGGGTCAGTACCCCGGCACACAATTTTCCTTGGATGCACAATACAGTTTATTACACTCAGAACACCATGTTCCCAACCAGCTTGGTCTCTTTTCTGTTATAAACGTGAAGTAAACAGATTCTACAGCAGCTACAAGTCTGTTACCAAGGCCACTGTATTGATCAGTATAATTAACATTCACAAGTCATCTAATCCAGCACAACAAGCCAGCTGGGCTGCTCTCCATAAAAACCAAACATTGGGAATCTTCATGTCCTGCTTGCTAAGAAGTCTGGTGCTCTGAAGCTGGGCACCAAAAACTCAAGCCCTGAATGAGAAGCTGGAGACCACCGGCCACCCACAGAAACTGAACTAGTTACCAGAAATGAACGCATCTGCCATATAGGAAGCACCTATTTCTATTTCCAAAGCGGCAAAATTCTGCAGGTCTCCCTTTCCCGAGTCCTGCCGAGGTCACCTACTTTAGGGAAACGTCACACACAAAATCCTCAGTGCCAACTAGTCTTAGTGCCTGGTTAGGACAAGCAGGGGCCCAGTTCCCAGAAGACTTCAGCTCTACAGAAGGTGTATTTCAAAGACAAGGACATACACAGCTTTTGAACACCCCACTCAGCCTTTGGTCCGGAAGGGCAGCCAAGGGTGCAGACTGAGAAGGTGCTGTTGGGCTGAGCTGTTGTTACCAGGACCCCAACAGACATTCTGAAATGAAACTGTTCAACTCATCACTGGTCTCCAAACTCAAACACCCTAAGAGTAAGCCTCTATTCTTTAAATGAAGAGCATGTGAAAATCAGACTACCAGTTACAACTATGGCCAGTGTCCCTAATGCTGAGTTTAAAACTTGATGGGAGCCTGACTAGGCGGTGGCACAGTGGATAGAGCGTTGGACTGGGATGCGAAAGGACCCAGGTTCGAGACCCCGAGGTCGCCGGCTTGAGCATGGGCTTATCTGGTTTGAGCAGAAGCTCATCATTGGACCCCAGGTCACTGGCTCGAGCAAGGGGTTACTCGGTTTGCTGAAGGCCTGTGGTCAAGGCACATATGAGAAGGCAATCAATGAACAACTAAGGTGTCGCAACGTGCAACGAAAAACTAATGATTGATGCTTCTCATCTCTCCATTCCTGTCTGTCTGTCCCTGTCTATCCCTCTCTCTGTCTCTGTAAAAAAACAAAAAACAAAAACAAAAAACTTGATGGGAAATTCAAGTTAGCTCTGGAGTATGTCTAAGGATATCCCTAAGCTTCCAGACTCCTGCCCTGTGGTTCTCATGCTACTGAGCTAAGAAGCTGGTGGTCACGTATTCTCAAGTCTCATACCATAGCGATTTCTGGCAGATACAGGGATCTACTAAGATGTTAGAAATTCTCATACTTTCTCATCTGCAGTTCATGGTTCTCCATTACCACCCATGTGGGAGAAGTCTAAGTTAGAAAAATACCCCAGGCCAACCTGAAGGGTAAAGTGAGCCAAACTCACTTTCTCCTAGGGACAATCATCTCACAATATTTAACTCAATAAACAAGTACTGAGAGGCATACATAGTACACATATGTGTGAGGTATATAGCCCTTGACCTCAATATGCTTGGTCTAGAGAAATCAAATGAAGAAAAAGATTTAAATATCAGTCAGTACTGAAAATCATTTCAGCACAAACCCCCCAAAGTTGCTGGTTTCAGTGGGCCCGAGTTCCTGAAATGAGCCCTCAAGGCACTGATAATGAGTCTCTTGGGAAGCTGGGGAGCATCCCAGAGAAGGGTGACAAAGATCACAGCAACCTCAGCTTTGTCCCGAGAACGAACTAAAGGCTGGAAACCTAATCTCAGCAGTTTCTGGATCCGTGAAGGAAAGGGGTACAATGGCTTAGGTCTGCCCTTCTAAATCAGAGGATTTTAACCCAGGATCCATGGATGAGTTTCAGGGAGTAACATAAATCTTCTAAAAGTATGTACAAGTTTTTGTGTTCGTGAATTTTCTTTAGGAGAGACCCATGATTTTAATGATTCTTAAAGGGATCTGTGACTCAAAGATTAAGTCATTGTTATGGAGTCTGTGGTCCAGCGAACATCTCAGACTGGCCGAAGAGAAGCCTATGTACGTTCTTCCCCTTCCACCGAGATCTGCCTACTTACTGACCTCTCTTCTGAAATTAGAAACAGAATCAGGGTGCACACTTTGAAAATTCAAGGCAAGAGCTCCTTTCTACAACTTCAAAATAAAGCTAACTGTCATGAGAGCCCAAATAGGTTTTCTTTAAAGCCTTTGAGGAAGGATATGGGGTGGAGGTGATCAAAGAGGACAGAGCAGAATCTCTGTCCTAGTAACTTCCTTGATAGGTCCCTTTTTTGATTTCAGAATTCTAAGACCAGTCAGGAGAACAGGTCACAGCCCAATAACTTTGACTTGAGGTCAAGCCAGTCCTACAGGAAAGTGATAAAGTACTTCCCATTATGCTCATGGAAACCTCTGCCCCAAAGTTCCACTTTAATACAAGTAATTCGAGTACTAGAAAGTTGGAGCCATTTATTAAAAACAGAACTCTCCAAATCCTGACAGTACTCACAGCACAGCGCTATGAACAGCTTCATTCAGTCCCACACGAATGAAACCCGGTGCACTCATCGCCTCCAGGCATGTGACCCCTTCACTCTGCCACTCACCAGTTCATCATCCGGCTCAGAGCTGTGCACCGTGCAGACCAGCACATGCGCCTTGCCTCGGCACCCTGAGTGCCAGGCTCAGTGGGATTCCGCTGATGCCCACACACACAGGTTCAGAAGAAGAGTCTATCAACAACAGGACTTGCTCTGGCTGGGCATTTCTTCAGATTGTAAAGAACTACGCCTGCGACAGGTCCAAGATGAACAGCACAGAAGTGAGCAGTCCCCACCCCTCCTGTTTAAGCCTTGTTCTAGCACACAGCTGAGTACAGAGTGTCCATTTTGAAAGCAGTAAACTGGTTTGGGCTGGTAAAGGAGACATACAGCCCTGCAGGCTGCATACAGAGGCACATTAGCTGAGGCATTAGGGCATTCGTGGCAAGAAAGCAGGAGCAAAACAAATGGTGTATGACTTCCCTTACATATGGAATCTGAAAAACAAAAACAAAAACCAGAAACAGACTCATAGAGAACACACTGATGGTAGTCAGGGGGCGGGGGAGAGATGGGCAAAAAACGTGAAGAGGGCATTGAGAGGTACAAATTCCCAGTTAGAAAATAAAAAGTTACGGGGATGTCATGTATAGCATAAAGAAAATAGTCCATAATATCATAGTAACTCTGTACGACAGATGGTTACTAGACTTACCGTGGTAATCAGTTTGTAAGGTATACAAATGTACAATCCTACATGGTACGCCTAAAACTAATATAATGTTGTATGTCTACTATACTTAATTAAAAAAATAAATAAAAGAAAGCAGCAACGCGCTTGGAGAGTCCTAGGTTTATGGTTCTGTCAAAGTCCTTTCCACTCTCTATCTCAGCACTTCTAGTACTACTTTCTGCCAGTAGTACATCAAGCTTTTTTACTTTGTGTCCTGTTAGGGCAGTAAATGATTATGCCCCACTGTATATTGCTAAGTGTACCTTCAATATATACATTCTGAGATTTAGAATCATCTAGAAAAAAATGAACAGAGATAAGAACAAAAATGAAACCAGTCTGAGTGTCAACAAAGGCCTGGGTGTTCATCCGAGTTCTGTAATAGCTGTGGAGCAAAGGCCACACGATTGTTCAGGGGAACGTTACCCGTAATGAGGAGCAGACTGTTTGGAGCAGAAAGAGAGTGCCTGGGGGAGGGCCTTGCAGAACACCGAGAGGCCATCTGAAGGTGACTACATGAAAGTATAGTCACAGCTCAGAGGAATCTTTACTGGTTTCATGTAATTCCAGGATTCTAGTTTGGGAAGACTCCCAAACTACTGCAGATTGAAGAAATAAGCTCCTGGACTCAGCTAGACACTCACATTCTATGCCTTGTGTGGAATGGGGGGTGGGGTGAAGAGTGGTCGGCCGGGTAGAGAGGATCCAACCTCATCACAAGCTCTAAGTAAGTTCTCCCATAGTCTGTGTACTTCTTAGAAACCAGCATCTCCTTTAGTGTGCAACAGGTGGTAAGTTGTACACAAAATAACACTTTTGTCAGCTGTTGAAAAGCTGTTCCAATAAAAACATCTTTGTTTGAACTCTTTTAAGAATATCTCAAATAAATCAAGGTACTTTTCAGAGTGTAAGGCGGCACTAATTGAACAACAAACATACTGGGATAAGAAGGATACACTAGAACTGTACCAGGCTAACCAGGATGTATGGTCACCCTAGGTATAAAGGAGCAAATACACTAAGTAGTATTTACTAAATGCTGTTACCCTGATAATCCTGTAGTGCTATTACTATTCTTCATTTAACAGATAAGAAAATGGAGGCTCAAAGTCCATGTCCTTGACCAGAGTGATACAAAGTCATAAACAACTTAAAAAGTAGCTAGAAAAAAAAAAGGATAGATATACAAATAAATATAAAGGCAGCTGATTTTTATTTCATGATAACTAAGGCCAGGAGGGAAACGTACCTTTGAAATGTGGAGAAAAATAACAAGTCAACCTAAAATTGTAGACCCCGCAAAACTATCTCTCAAGAATGAGACTGAAATAAAGTCACATACAGATAAAAAAGACAGAAATAAAGAAAGAGACAGAGAGAGAGAGAGAGGGAGAGAGGAAGAAAACGAGACTCAGACAGGTTAAGTCACTTGTCCAAAATCACAAGTCCATTAGATGGTAGAGATTGAAGGCAAACCTGACTCCAAAAATCAACTACTTGACTTACACTGTACTACTCCTCAGTTTTAGGAACAAAAAGGAAAAGTTAAAGACGTGTCATGGAACAGACAAGCAACACTGGGACTCCCTAAATGAGTCAATGGGAAATATAGAATCAGAAGAGAAAAGGTGGCCACAATTATGTATGACTTTTTAACTGCTTACGATATGCAAGGCACTGACAGTGTTGACAAAAGTTGGAAGGAAAACCTGTAGTATTTTGGATTCTCAGATTTCCCTGGTCAGTGCAATGTGTTGTTCTCCATATATGGGGATACTTCTCACTCACCTCACTATGATGTGTTCTGAATTATTACACCCAGAATAATAAGGGTGGCCCTTCTAATGTTCAGATTCCCAAACTTGAGAAACAAGCAGGTATAAATGAGTTTCCTTTACTGGCCAATTCCTTTAAATAACAGCCCTAAGAGAGCATTAAAATGCTTGTTTATAGCTCTTAACTACATGAGGTGGCAAAGTAAACTGATTAGAAGTCACAGTTAACTAAAGCTCTGGGTTGTATGTACCAAATGACATTAAAAACTTGATAAACCAATTTACAAGAATATTACATTGGGTAACATAATCGATCCAAACCATAACCTCCTGATAAAACAAATGGTCCACATTTGTAATCTTGTCAGCAAAGGACCTAGACAATGAACAGATTGCTCTGTCACAAGCTAAAAGTCTAATGAGCTTAGAACAGTGGTAGTCAACCTGGTCCCTACTGCCCACTAGGGGGCGTTCCAGCTTTCATGGTGGGTGGTAGTGGAGCAACCAAAGTAGAAATAAAAAGATAGATTTAACTATAGTAAGTTGTTTTATAAAGATTTATTCTGCCAAATTTAGCGAAAATCCGACATAAAGTACTTGGTAAGTAATGATTATTATATGCTTCAACTTGCTGTAACTCTGCTTTATAAATTTTTTTTTTTTTTTTCCATTTTTCTGAAGCTGGAAACAGGGAGAGACAGTCAGACAGACTCCCGCATGCGCCCGACCGGGATCCACCCGGCACGCCCACCAGGGGCGACGCTCTGCCCACCAGGGGGCGATGCCCTGCCCATCCTGGGCGTCGCCATATTGCGACCAGAGCCACTCTAGCGCCTGAGGCAGAGGCCACAGAGCCATCCCCAGTGCCCGGGCCATCTCTGCTCCAATGGAGCCTCGGCTGCGGGAGGGGAAGAGACAGAGAGGAAAGCGCGGCGGAGGGGTGGAGAAGCAAATGGGCGCCTCTCCTGTGTGCCCTGGCCGGGAATCGAACCCGGGTCCTCCGCACGCTAGGCCGACGCTCTACCGCTGAGCCAACCAGCCAGGGCCTGCTATATAAATTTTATAAAGTAAAGTTACTTCCCTACTTTATAAATCACCATTACTGTGGAACCGGTGAGTGGTTAGAAAATTTTACTCCTAACAGAGATACAAAAGTGGGCGGTAGGTATAAAAAGGTTGACTACCCCTGGCTTAGAACAACGTGACATGGAAACTAGTGTCGAATTAACTAAACAGAATCAAATACGGAGAAATCTAAGAAAGATAGGATCTTCTTACATGTCTGACTCCTGTTCAAAGACTGCCATGAATACAGTAGCACTCTTAAGAGAATCAAGAGATACTAATGATGTGGGAAGATAGCAAATGTCACCCTATTAAATCTCTTCTCAGTGACTCTAAGTACTGGTGTAAATGCTGCACAACTAACTGCACCAAGAATTAGCCACAACATAACCTGAAGGGAAGAGGTGCACCCGGATTCACTGAAGGGGTTCACACCGATGCAGCACTCGCTGGGGCTCTACCTGGTAGCCTCCTGAGTTTAGCTGACCCCTTGACATATATGCTTTATTCAAATAAAGTATATCCTGCAAGCAAAAGTAACTTTGTTTTTCTTTGTAACAGAGACAGAGAGAGGGAGAGATAGGGACAGTAGGGACAGACAGGCAGAGAGATGAGAAGCATCACCTCAGTTGTTCAGTGGCTGCTTTCTCATATGTGCCTTGACCAGGGGGCTATAGCAGTGCAAGTGACCCCTTGCTCAAGCCAGCGACCTTGGGCTCAAGCTGGTGAGCCTTGCTCAAACCAGGTGAGCCTGCACTCAAGCTGGCGACCTCAGAGTTTCGAACCTGGGTCCTCTGTGTCCCAGTCCAATGCTCTATCCACTGCACCACCGCCTGGTCAGGTAAGAGTAACTTCTTTTGTGTTCTTTCTCTCCTTGCCCCTCTTGTGTTGGTGGTAAAAGTCTGACTACACAAATCCTAGGGCAAATGCCTAAGGTATCGCTCCAGGGAGCTCCTCCAAATGTGCAGAAGTACAGAGAAGAGCAATCGTGCTGACAAGCCTTCCAGAGAAACATGCCCATTTTGGTAATTTTCATCAAAAAGCTGGAGATTTGGGTTTACTCTATCAATAAAAAAATCACCTTGAAACAATGTCAATTTCTAAAGGCCCAAGGACTGCTGTTACCTTTGTAACACAAAGTAGCAGAAACAGAGGGATTTACCCAATGATTATGGGAAACTAGCTGGTTTGACTGATAAGCACCAACATTAAGCAAGGACCCTGCTAAATTGTGGTACAATGTACAACTAAAGGACTCCTTTCTAACCCAAATTTCCTGGTAATACCATCTGAAATCACCAGTGACCACTGTGAACAAGTCTTACCATGTGAATCATACTATAGAAATTAAAATTGGTTCCACAAAAATTTCCTTTAGAACTTAAGTGTCAGCACAAAGTTGTCTTCCTATGGAATTGGCGTGCATTATTAACTCTGCTAATAAGACTATAACTCTGAAATTCTCTCTATCCTTGGGCCCCTAGGAAGCTTAGTTACATGTGATGATCAGTCTCATTAACTGTCTCAGCCCTCAGTTAACAATATTTTTTACTTCTAGAGTTTTGACTTCCTATCTATATTGCGTAAGTCCTGCGTTATAAGCAGCTCAAATGCTCACTGAAAAGGAGTGTAATATACTAACAGACTTCTTTTTAAAAACCAGTTTTGCTATACCTTGCTTCCCAACCTGTTCCTATTTCCATTTGCGGCAAACAAAAAGCATTTATTTGGCAGATGATGAAACTGAGGCACAGAAACTCACTTGCTTCAGGTGGTAGCTAGCTGGCTTGTTGACACCCAGGTCAAGCCCAGAATCAAACCAACAAGTCCTATTAGCTACACAGCACTGTGGCAGACTCAAGGCATATGAAACTGGGAAAGTCATGATTATCTGAAGAAATCTCAGTATCTATGCTTTTACTTGATGGACATCTACTCTCCCCTCCCAAAAAGTGAATAAAACTTCACCAGTTAACAGTGGATCTGATCTGAGGACCATCAAGGTCACCCTGAAGTAACCTACCGCCTCTGACTGGCATCAGAAACGTCCTCATTTCCCAAAGGCCGAAGGGCTTGTAATAATCTAAGAATGACTTGGTCCAGAGCCACATCGGAATCTGCACAGGTAAAGGAAGGCACCCTTTGAAGAGGCCTTTTTCTCACACCATTCGGTACACACTAAGCTACGTTTTTCCTCTTATTTTTCTCATGCATTTTCACAGTATCAACACATGGCACAGGTACAAAAGGGCCTTCGGTCACAATATCCAACTCAACTGAAGTTCTAAAAAAATGGATCACTTCGAACTTGCTACTATGTGACCTTGACTAGTCCTCAACCAACTCATTAACTAAATTAACGCCCTTTATCATCACCAGGGAAAGGGTAATTAGTTATCATAAACCACTTTAATACAGTGCTGTAGTAAATGCTACATAATAAAGCTCGGAGAGAGAGAAATTAGTAAGAAACACAGGGATTCAATTACCAGCAAAGGAAACTAACACAGGGTCTTCCCCCATTCCTAGCCCAGGCTGCTTCTGTCAGCAAATGGAATGAGTCTGTAAGATCATTAGCACTTGGCCTGACAATAATACACATTAGCAATATTCGTCCAGGGAAGAAAAGAGGAAAAGGGATATTTATTCCTGGTAGGCAGCCATAGTGACATCTGGATTACTAAGTAGCCAGGTGGGCAATTAATATTTGAGTAGCTACTATGTGGCATGTACAGAGCCATGCAGGACGCATACAATGGTGCACAAGAGTCCCTGACTTTATGGAGTTTACCTTCTATAATACAAACTTTGTCTTTATTAATAGTGGCACTTGCAAGAATAAGAACTTGGTAAGATAAAGGCAAGTGCAAACAAAGGCGACTATTCCTGAAGAAATAAGACAACAGATAGCTAACAGGGAGAGGGAGAGGGCTTTCCCAGTCTTTCTTCTAACTCAGCATAGGTACTACCCGTAAGTATTCTGCTTATGAAGGCTGTGACAGTCTCTACATAGTGCAGATTACAAAGGGTTACTGCTCCAATACACAGTCAGCTGAACTCAGAGCACTAAAACAAAGGTTAAACAGGCTCCTTAGAATCAAGGGATCTTTCACAACACTTTTTAAAGGATCCTATTGGTAAAATCTTAATTTCATAGGTAAATGGAGCTAAGGCACACAAGAGTGGCCTGTCTTTTCAATCCTGCTTTGATTTCTGGGGTGTTCATTTCCTTAAAAAAAAAAAAAAGTCAGTTCTCCCACTTATGACAGCTTAACCGGTTCAGGTATAGGAGCCTCAAGGGCTGTAACTATTCCTGCAAACCCGGCTCTGTTCAGCTTATACAAGTGCTGCCCCCACAGAACACTTCAGGCAGAGAGGCGGGTGGGAAACAGTCACCCAAGTTCTCGCTGGTCTGCAGAGGTCCTCCGCTCTCCTGCGATCTGGGTGCCCCGTATGTGGCAAGTCAAGATGTGGCTGGCAGCAAGTGCTCAGAAAGCCCTGGGGATCCCGATTCCACCATCCCAGAGCGAGTTAGACAGAACGCTCCAAAGGCTGCCATTTAATCTTCCACCACGAGAGAATTAGAAGGACGTCCTTTGGGCTCAACCCACAATAGATGAAACTCATTCTGCCTCCCTAACTGCAGTCAAGAATGAGCCATCGTGCCTTCTCGCCCACCGGTCCAACCCACCCCAGCTCCCTTCTCAAGGGACGCGTGAGTGGTCTACCCACATGACTACACGATTCACTTGTATCCATGACAGGGTCTGCTGTCACCAACCTCCAAGTGTTCATTTCGGACATGTGTGGAAGAACTGGACGGCCACAGATGGTGGAAATCCTAGTCCTCTTTTCAGTCTCGCGCTGCCCTCCCGGCTTTCACCTGCGTCTAAGAGCTAGTCCCACGCATGTCTCTTTGCCTCCACACGAGCACGCAGTTGTTAGAGAAACCTGCCACTGCTCCCAAAGAAACTCTACCAGACCGACCCACTCCCCCGGGCGGAGATGTTCTGTACACCCTCATCCCCACGGGCCGGGCACAGGGGTCAAATGAGTGGGTTTCCCCCTCCCATTCCCGTCTTCCAGGCCCTTCATCCAGGAACAGCCAGGGGCAAACTGAAGGCCCGGCCCTGCCGGGTTTCCGAAAGATCCCAGAGGACTAGGGCCTAAGGACAAAGGAAAGTGAGGTCAGGGGCGGCCTCTCCAGCTCGGGATAGGCCCGGGGAGGCTCACCCGCCACCCCGTCCCCCATCTCAGAGGTCCCCGAGACCCTCCAACCTCGCCCCCGAAGCCGCGCACTCGCTGGAGCGCGGCGCCCGCTCGCGCCCTTCCAAGAGGCCCCGGCCCCGGCCCCGCCGCCACCCCGAGCCCCCGCACCTTCTTGGGCGCCTTGGTGACGGTGGCCATGAAGGAGTACTTCTCGGCGTCCTCAATCTCCTTGGCCTGCTTCAGCTCCTCCCCGACCCCGGGCAGCGGCATCGCGTCAGGCATCGACATTCCCCGGCCGGCCGGGCCCGCCGCTGACCCGCCGCCCCCGCCTCTCTCCCTCTCGAGCGCCCGCCCGCCTGCCCGCGCGGCGCCCGCGGACTCGCGCTCGCCCACCCTCCCGCCGGGCCCCACGCCGAGCGGCGTCGGCGGCCGAGGTGCCGGGGAGGGAGCCTGGTCCGCTCCGCCGTCCGAGACAGCCGGACAGCGACAGCGGCGACAGGAAAGCTAGAAGCAGCAGCCGCGAGCTCCGACCGGCCCGCGCCGCCACCTCCGCCGCACGCACACACGCACGCAAAGTAAGGGTAGAGGGCGGTGACGCCACGTCGAGTACTGGCAGCTCCAGGGCGAGAGAAGGGGCGGGGAGAAAAGGCGCTCTGTCATGACGTCATCGCGCTGGATTGGGCCGCTGAAGCCACCCCCTCTGTTTCCCGGCTCGCAGGATGAGTCAGACCCTTTGTGCCGCCAGGTGGCGCCATCAGCCCTATGAGCAGAGCGTGGTCCCTGTAGGGATGCCGCAGAACTGGGGGGTCTTTGGGCTGTAGGGTTCCCAGCAAGGCCTCAGAAGGGCATAAGAGGAGTGCTTGGGGGCAAAGACCAGAGCCCCACATGACACATTCCTCAGCCAGTCCTCGTAGCATCTGTGGCCCGAGACAGCTCACTCGCTCAATGCCTCTGCCCTAGGACCTTCGGATCAGAAGTCCCTTTCCATGGGGCCATGTACACCTCCTTGACTCTGTAAGTGTGGGCAGACTCAGAGCAGTTTAGTTCTACACAATGCTTTGTGACCTACTCCACCACCATCTCCACTAGGTCTGGTCTGTTTACAGATCTTTAGGCCACAGAGCTGATGTTATCTGGCCAGAGAGCTAATGGGTCAGAAGATGTAGGTTGAGGGAGACATTTCCAGATTGAGTGGCTTCAGCCCCCACCATACCCCAGAACATTAAATTCTCTCAGTTCTCAGTGTGGCACCTGGGGCGTCCATGGACCATTCATTTACTTTCACTGTGCCTTACAATGTGCCATCCCATGCTTGGCCCTGGGTAGTAAAGAGGCGGGTGACACATTTTGTGTTTTGTAAGGCTTAGTCCAGCTGGAGAAGCCAAGCCTATTTGTAACCTAATGTCAGCTGAGGTAGCGTGTCCTTTGAGATTCAAATGACATTGGCTTGAACTCCCATGTCCTGTGGAAAGTCCAATGCCCTCCCCAGGATTTCTGTGAATTCCTGGGGGGACATCGATTTTTGTGGTTACCTCTGGCCCTAGTTTTCTGCCTCATTGGAAGTTGTATTCAGTATTCAGTATTCTGGCCTTGTGGCCGTTTCTTCAGTTCCTGCCGTCAATTCACATAGGGAACATGGCCTCTGTTCCTTCCCACCCCCACCCCTATTCCAAAACAACCACAAAAATAATGCTGTAACATGTAACAGAACTTTTAATGAAAATTTGTTGGCCACAGGGGAGAGATTACATCACACAGCAAACAATTTAAAGTCATATTTTTGAAATGTTCTGAAAAGTTATTTTGGCTATCTGGTCACCCGGGATTTCTCACCGGCCACACCACCCCACAAAGCTCCCTGGCCCATTGTGTCCTATCTAACTTCCCCGTTACTCCTTTCCCATTCCTCCACCCCACCTCCCTTCCTTGACGGACTCTCGGAAGCCGGTCCTCTCTACTGTGCTGAGAATTCAAGTCTGTCCAGGGTTCTTTTCCTAACCCCCCTCCCCCCAAGCCCACCTTTTCATATCCAGAATCCCGCTAGGTCTCTGACAGGGTCCACTCTTTCAAGAACAAAGTTGTGGTTTGAAGTGACATTTTCCCCACTGGTTTACAATCAAGGTCGGGAAGAGTGTCTCTCAGGCCCCAGCGGTCTTCGTCAGAGAAGCCCATGTTCCAACCACCTCGCCCCACAAGGCGGCCTGTGGAAGCTCGTGGGAGGACGTGTGCTTTTGCAGATGCTGGGCTTTAACTGTGAGGGTGCTCTCATCTGCCCACTCTTTCCCGCTCCTCATCTTCCCTCTCAGGGGTGTTCCCATAGCAGAAGGGACAGAGAGACGGGGGACCAGGATACCAGATTCACCCAGAGGTGCCTGGCTGGCTGGCACCTTCCTCCTCAGCTCCCAGCTGGGGCCGGCAGCCGTCCTTGCCCACCCGGGACTCTTTGGGTGGACAGCCTGACGTAGCTTTCATTCTGTGGGTTTGCCAGAACTGTCCTCCGAGGCCAGGGATCAGAGCCGCTTGCTCAGAGAGTGGAGGCAGAGCCAGCTGGAACAGAGGTGAAACTCCCCATCCTTTGACGAGGAAAACACGTGGCTTAAGTTAGTTTATTTTGACAAAAATAAAAGCATAGGTGTGCCTGTCCTTTGGATTTGATTTTTGAAATTCCTCTCGACAGAGAGGTTCGCGTTCAGACAATGAGATTCAGCCTCTTTTACTCCTGAGTTGAAATACTAGGTTTCCCCTTCCACCAGGCTCCCAGAGTGGCTGTTGCTAAGATAGAGCCAGGCCAAGAGGAAGCAGTCAGTGCCTTCAGAGTCTGAGTCAAGAAGACTAACAGGTCTGACTCCACTTACCTGAGCGCCTGGCCCACAGGAGGCTGGGGAGGCTGGCCTAAGGGCGTTGGGAGTACTTCGACTGCAAGGCGGGAGAGGCAGCAGGCCAGGGCCAAGGGCATTCCTGGAAACCAGAAACCAGCTTGCCACGGAGGACACGGGTGACTGCCACTCTTACCATGTGTGATCCGGAGATCAAAGAACTCATCCAGCCAGCCAGAGAGCATGATGACCCGACATCAGTGTGAACCAATTCACACTGTCCCCACCCCTCCTAGATGACCCCCCAGGGCCCAGCAAAGAGGGTTACCTCTCATGGATAGTGAGACTGACCTGTCTCTGGCCCAGCCCACCACCTACCTGACTCAGGGGGCTCAATCCCCTGAGTAGCACAACCCTCACTCGGATCAAAGACCAGGGGCCAGTGTCTGAAAAGAGCAGGAACCCAAGGACTGGTGCCCCTGCTGTGAGGGGTCGTGGGGTGGGCGGAGGCCTCCAAAGGACCTTGAGACTGGAGGGGACCCTGCTTTGGAAAGGAGTAGTAGCCTGAGGGTAGACGTGACTTGGAAAATGTCACCAGAAAGAAGGTGGTACTGGAGTTACCACATGCGGGCCTGGTCTAGTCTAGCCCAGAGTTACCCTTCACGTTCATTCTTTTTTTTTTTTTTTTTTTTAATTCATGAACTGTGTTTCAAATACTGAAGCTGTGCCAGGGGCAGTGCTAGGTACTGGCCTGCAGAGACCCATGGAGCAGTGCTATCTACCTGGGGACCTGGGGACAGAGGGTCGGGCGGGGCGGGGACGGAGGGGTGAGCAGAAAGGCTTCATAGAGGGTGGGGCTGCTTAAGCTGACTCTTGACAGCTAGGCGGCTGGACGAGGTCGGGAAGGGATTCTGGGATGAAGGAACAGCCTGAGAGAAGGCAGGGCAGCAGAGCAGCTAGGCATGTTACGGGAACTGTGTCTCCGTAGGGGTGGGGCAGAGGGTGAGAAGTAGGGCGGAGTGAGAGCTGAAGCCAGGGCAAGGTCCTGCAGAGCTGGCAGGCCCCGGAGGATGGTGGTGTCAACCACCAGGGTGGGGGACGCGGGAGGGAGCTGGAGCCGCTCCGGGCAGCGGAGATCGAGGGTCAGTGTAAACCAGGGGTCTGCTGAGATCAAGGGTCAGTGTAGACCAGGGGTCTGCTGAGATCGAGGGTCAGTGTAAACCAGGGGTCTGCTGAGATCAAGGGTCAGTGTAGACCAGGGGTCGGGAAGCTTTTTTGGCTGAGAGAGCCATGAACACCACATATTTTAAAATGTAATTCTGTGAGAGCCATACAATGACCCGTGTACGTTACGCATTATCCAATAAAAATTTGGTGTTGTCCCGGAGGACAGCTGTGATTGGCTCCAGCTACCCGCAACCATGAACATGAGTGGTAGGAAATGAATTAATTGTAATACATGAGAATGTTTTATATATATATTTTGGATTTTTCTGAAGTTGGAAACGGGGAGGCAGTCAGACTCCCGCATGTGCCCTACCGGGATCCACCCAGCATGCCCTCCAGGGGGCGATGCTCTGCCCATCTGGGGTGTGGCTCTGTTGCAACCAGAGCCATTCTAGCGTCTGAAGCAGAGGCCATGGAGCCATCCACAGCGCCCAGGCCAACTTTTGCTCCAATGGAGCCTTGGCTGCAGGAGGGGAAGAGAGAGACAGAGAGGAAGGAGAGGGGGACAGGTAGAGAAGCAGATGGGTGCCTCTCCTGTGTGCCCTGGCTGGAAATTGAACCCGGGACTCCTGCACGCCAGGCCGACGCTCTACCACTGAGCCAACCGGCCAGGGCCTGTTTTATATTTTTAACATTATTATTTTTTTTATTAAAGATTTGTCTGCGAGCCAGATATAGCCATCGAAAGAGCCACATCTGGCTCACGAGCCATAGGTTCCCGACCCCTGGTGTAAGCCATGGAGAGTTTGATCTGCCTGTGGAGTGCACCGCCCCCAGGCCCCCAGGTGCCCAGGCCCCTAGGCTGGCGCCTTTCACACCGCCTGCTCCCTGCAGGCTGGCACTGCCCCCGCCCCCCACAGCCCCAGCAAGGCTGCGCTCTCTCTGTAGGCCTTCACTTCCTGTAGGCTGGGTCCCACTTTGGTCTCTGAACTGAAAGGTGCAGAAAGATTGCAGGAGATCTTAGATGACATCCCATCTTCAGAACTGTCATGGTGTACAACCCTGGGAGGCACCATTGACGATGCTAATTTGCTCCACTGTCCCCAAGGGGCTCCCAGGGGCAAGGCTGTGGGTGCTGGCTCCCCCTTCTTTCCCTGCTCTACTTCCCAGAGGCATGCCTGCCTCCCCTTCCACAGCTGCCTGACTCCCCACCTCCGGCCTCCCCTCCTCCACCCCTCCCCCCCTGCCACAATTCCAGCCCTTTCCACAAGGTAGACAGCCTGCTGGGAACCAGGAGAGACTCCTCCTTCTCTGCCTCCTCCTCTGCTTATCACGATCATATTTATTATTTATTCTGCTGTTTATATGGTTCTGAGCATATTCTTTAGGGGGGGGAGTAAAGCACCATAAAGAGGAAGATCTCTTTCCACCCCTCTGAGTCTACTTCTGGTTCTTACCCATTTTCAGGTGCTCACTTTGCTATACCTGTGATCAGTGTGCCATTTTGTGTTCTGCTTTGATCAAATCACAGCATTTTGAAACACAGGGCCCCATACTGAGATTGTTTCCATACTTTTCGGAAATGACCCAAGTGTTCCCTCTATTGCCATAGGAGTTTGCCGAACCCGTTTTCCTATATTGTGGGACATTGGAGTTGTTTGCAGCCTGGTGCGAAATAAATAGTGTGTGTGCATCGGGGTAGGACTCAGAGGGGAATGGAATGGCTTCTAGGCAAAAGAGACAGGGTTGAGTCACACACAGCACAGGTCCTGCCAGAGAGAAGCAGCAAAAATGTAAATAATGGGGCCAATTGTCCTGGTTGTGCACCCGGCCTGGAGAAGGCCCTTTGTGACTGACAGTAAGGGGCAGGAGGTGCGGTGCCCAGAACTCGTGACAGCTGAGTCAGGGGAAGACTGCGTGCTGTGGAGGAGGGCCGGGCATCTGGGCAGGCGGAGGTGCGGCCTCAAGTCTTGAGTCTGCTACCAACTTGGCCGCTGGAAGCCTGGACCTTCCTGCGCCTGTTTCCTCCTGCAAGACAGGATCTCCCTCTGGGGCTTGCGATGACTCCTTCCAACAAAACATCAATGTAAACGAGCTTTGAACAAGTTACAAGTATTGTGCAAATGTAAGTTTCTAAAATGTGAATCCAGGCTAAAAACCTTGAGGGGAAGGAGGTGACTGTTGCAAATTTGAAATTCTCTCTGCGCCTGCTTCCCAGAGGACACGAAGCAGCAGAACTCTGCCCGCTGCAGGGGAAGAAGTCCGCACAGGGTTGAGCCTGTTTGCGCTGGGACCGTACTTCCTTGAAGAGGAGGGTTGGATGGATCGAGCTGTGACCAACTGCCACCACCTGGGCCCAACCTGGCCCCAGGTCTGGTGACTCTGTGTCCAGCAGCCCCTCAAATTGTCCTCAAATGCATTATTCCGGCTTGCACCAGGAATCCTGATGTCTCTTTCTTCACATCCCAAAGCTGCAGCCAGTGAAATTTAAGGCTTAGACAGCATCCACAAATAGTGAACAACAGTCAAGGAAATCTTCTTCTGGTGATTCTTTGTGCTACTCTCTGGTGTGTGTGTGTGTGTGTGTGTGTGTGTGTGTGTGTTGAAGACTTTATCACAAAAGCAGACTGCAGAAATTGTGAAACTGACCTCGGACTTCAGCCGCTGCCAGGTCTCTGCCAATTCCGTTATTGACTGAGCACAGGCTTGTGCTGGGAGCTGTGCTCGGCACCAGCGAGCCTGCAGTCCACAAGAGAGACGCAGCTCCTGTCCTCATGGGGCTTAGAGTCAATGGCAGGACTTGGTCACGAAACCCGGGCTCCTCCCCGAGAACTTCTCAGAGAAGAGCTCTCCTTCCTCTCTCCTGGGCCCCACCTTCCAGAGTCCTTCTCAGAAACAAATAACACACTCTCCCTGCCCCTGAGACTATGCCAGACCCCAAGGTGGAGACACCAGTCCATCTGGAGTTTGGATCAACACACCCACCCTTGTAACTGCCCTGAGTCATTTAGAAGTCTCTGGAATACTGTGACTGTGGCCGATGCCCTGTCACAAGACAACAGAGTGTGAGCTGGTCAGGTGGAGACACCAGTTTGCCGGGAGCAGAGACTACATTGCCTGTCTGGGCTCCTCACCAGCACGGCCTCTCCGGCCCCTGCCTGCCCCCTGGCCCCTGCCCTGTAGGACTGGAAATGGTCCTGGGATTGGTGGAGACCAGAGGTGGGCCATGCCGATTAGACACCCTGTTGCCGGCTAGCGGAAGGGCTTCCCTCGGCCGGGAAGGCACAGGGGCAGGGTGGAGTGGGGCCGAAGGAGCGGCCACTGCCCGAAGCTCGGGAGGCCGGGTCTTGCCCACTTGGCCCCAGAGGCCCTGCCCTGCGGCGGGTTTGTTGGAGCCCGAGGAGAGGCCGTAGGTTGTGCTCAGGCTGCTGCTGGGTGGGAGCCCGCCTTCCGCACCCTCTCTGTTGTGCAGGGCGGGTCCCATTGCATCAGCCTTGGAGCCTCTGTTCCTGGCTTTGCAGCCAGCTGGGCCCCTGGAGGAGGGACTCTCCCTGTTTTTCAACAAACCATTAACCATTTCAGCCTCCTCGTCCTCCCTTTGGCCAACCTGGGTTCCCAAGGCTGTCCCCTACACGCATCTGTCCCAACCATGGAAACCTCCCTTCGGCTCCAGGAGGGACGGGCCTTCTGCCTGGGCAGCCCGGTGAGGGCGGAGGGCTCTGCCTGACCCCGTGCCAGCCTGGCCTCTTCCTCAGAACAAGAGTTAACCTCCCTCGTCCCCACCCTCATCATGTGGCCCATGCTGCAGCAGGGAGGGAAGACTCCTCAGCTTGCAGCATGAGCTCATGCCCCTTCCACACTCCAAACAGCGCCCAAAGGGCAGCGCACGCTTTAGACCAAGAGCGAGTGTGGGGCCCAAGCCAGGGGCCGGGAGGCGGGACCCTGGCCTCTCCCCACAGCCCCACTCACCATACCCTGCAGACCCACTTGGGCCTCTGCCCTCTTTGAAGTGACCCAGGGACAGAGTGGGTGGAGCGAGGACCCTCAGGGGCCCAAGCCTGATGGAAGAGAGTCCTCAGGACACAGTGTTTCCTGCTCCTGGAGGGGCTGAGCGGGGAGGAGGGGGCCGGCGAGGGGGGTGCCGAGAGGCCGTCCAGTCTCGGGAGCCTCCTTCCCGCTTGTCCTTGCTTCTCCTGGCCCTGGCATGCCCGCCAGCACCCCTCCCGTGCCAGGGCCTGAAATAGCCTGAGACTCCGTCCCAGCTGAAGCCCAGGGCTCACTTTTAGCTCCACAAACATTTGGCTGCACCTTAGGTTGCAGAATCCTGGACTGGGTCCCGTGGAGGATGCAGAGATGAATGAGGCCCCGCCTCTGCCTTCCCTTTGGGGAGCTTGCAAAGTGTGCCCTGGTCACTGCCGCCATCAAAGGCATCTGAGGCCTGTGGGAGAACAAAGATGGCTTCCTGGAGGAGGAATGGAGCAGCCTTGTGAGGAGAGTGGTTTCTGTGGACTCTTACAGGATGATCAGGATGTCGACAGGCAGAAACGAGGGGCACGCCTTCTGGGGGCACAGCGAGAGCGACACTGTGGAGGTCCAAGCATCTGCTGGAGCATTGCGTGCACTCTGGTTTGATTGGAGCACACAGGAAAATATTGTCTGTGGATATATCATTTAATGTGCCAGTGAGATTGTCCTTCCTATTGGCCGAGGGCTGCCAAGGGGCGAAGACCTATTTCACCGAGAGGTGAAGAAACCTGCTAGGAACTATAAAACACATTTGTGATTTAAATGAGTGATTCAGTAATTAGTGACTAAGGCCCAGAACCAGGGTCCCCACCCCTATCTGTCTTGGCTCAGGTCAGGTCCCTTAATCCACGGGGCTGACTGATCCAGCAGAGCTTGCCACCCGTGAAAGGCACAGAGGACGTTTGAAGTGAGTAACCAGCGATCAAGGATGAACACAAGAGATTTAGCCTCGTGGTGTTGCACATAAGGAAGGAACGAATAGCTCCCTGACACTTGATGGGGAAGAAACACCAATTTCCTTTATTTCTGTAAGCTGGTGAGCAGTTTCCTATCATTATTAGGGCTTCCTCCCTTGGCTCATTGAATTTAACAAGAAGACAGAACAAAACAGATATCCCCATATAAGCAAACAAAGGGCTGGGTCTGGTGGGACGGGGGCAACTTGTCCTTAATCAGTGAAGATGGCCCCAGTTATGGCTGCTCCTTGTACTACGTGCTGAATGCCGGTCCTTCCTGTCTGTGGGCACTGCTCCTCCAGGCAGGCTGCCGAGCTGCCCACTCACACTGGCCTCTCCCAGCAGCTGGCCTCCTCGTGGTTTTTGTTTCCATCCTCCTCCTCACAGCTATCCCCTCACCAGGTTTTGGCATCCTGCGAGGTGGACGGATGTAGGCATTCCAGTTGGAGCTCAATTTCTGCCACATGTGGACACTCACACTGTCCTGCCGTCCTCTGCGTCTTCTGCGGTCCTGGAAGCCACTGCCCCACAGGTGAGAATCCTCCCACTCCCCGGCTGGAAAACCAACTCCATCCTCTCTGACCTCCAGGCCTGGAAGCCCTGGCCGCCCTCCTAGGAGGATGTGGGAAGAATACTTCACATTCTTTCCTGGAGAATTCACAGCCAGGAAAACCAGAGCTGGCTGATTTATCAATCAGGTTAATTCTGCCACATTTACATTCGATGTTCAATTTTCACCCTGTTCCACTTCCAAGCGCAAGAGGAAAGTTCAGCGGGAGGCAATCAAAACAGGGTAAATGCCATGCCCAGGCGGAAGATGGTATAATATAACGACATGGTAAAGTGGCCGTGACAAAATTGCTAGTCGAGAAAGCAGCCTTTCAAACAGCATTACAGCGTGAACCGGTGTTTTCATAAACATCCAATTATAGATTTAGACAAAGAAAAAAAAGGGAAACACCACATGTGCATGTCCTCTGTGTGGCGAGGTTACAGGTCATTCTTTACCCACTTGAGCTTGTTTTCATATTCTAAACATTCTCCAGTGAGTGTGAACCTTTTCTTGGTGAGAATTTGAAGACAAAAAGACATGTCCATGATAAAAGTAATCCGTCCTCATAAAAAAGGAATCTAAGCAAGCAGATCTGTGTGCTACAAAAGTGAAAGCCCTCTTTCTCGAGTCTACAACCCCTCCTGTGACAGTTTCCCAGTAAGATCCAGATAAGGATGATACTTGCCTTTTTTTGGGGGGGGGGGGGGGTTTGTCACCATTGAGTGAGTTAAGATACTGCATGTAAAGCGCTTAGAGCAGTTCCTGGCATATGAAAAACATACATGAATTTTAACTCTTTAAATGTACCCATTATTTATAAGTTCCCATTCTACTACACAGACATTATTTTACATTAGGGCTACATCAGTGAATACTTAGAAATTTTAAAGTCCTTTTCATTTTTGCAAAGAAAAACAAATGAGTCACTAACTTCTTCTCATCTATTTCTCCCATCAGTTGGAGGGGGGCAGCCTGGCGGACACTTCCCCCTTGGCCTGCTTTGACACTCATGCCCTGGGCTGGCCTTCACCTTGGGCCTCAGAAGGGCAGCCCGCTCTGCTAGTCTCTGAACTACAGCCGTCTCCCCTTATCCGCAGGGAGTATGTTCCGAGGCCCCTCCCCCCCACCCCCACCCCACCCCACCCCCGGGATGCCTGAAACGTGGATAGTACCAAACCCGATATGCACTATGTATATATATTTTCCTACACACATTCCTTTTCACTTAAAGGGAGCACTTCTTGGCCTCTCTGGCATATTTCAATTCTAATTTTAATTTGGCATATTTTGAGACAGCGTCACTACTCTTACGCGTTGGGGCCATTTTTAAGGAAAAGAAGGGTGACTTGAAAACAAGCACAGCCATGCTGTGTAACAGTTGATCTGATAACTGAGACGGCTGGCTACTAAGTGACTAATGGCCCGTAGCCCACACAGCACAGAAACGCCGGGCAAAGGGATGAGTCACGTGTCAGGCAGGATGGGGGAGCCGGAGGGCGGGAAATTTTATCACGCTAATTTAGAATGGTATGCAATTTAGAACTTATAAATTGTTTATTTCTGGAATTTTCCATGTAACGTTTTTGGACCACAGTTGACTGCTGGTAACTGAAACCAAGGAAACTGAAACCATGGACCGGGAGGGGACTCCTGTCTTTACATTTTCTGGAAGAGAAGGAAGCAGAAATGCCCTCAATCCCCTGGAAATCCACCTAGTTCTGAGCTGTGCAGAAGCCTTCACTCACCCAGTTGGTAGATTCCGTCTCATTCTAGGTGGAAAGAAAAGAGATCAAGCTGACTATGCAGCTGTAAGAAAACGTAAATATTTGTTGCTGAAAATGTGTAAGCAGGGAAGAGCAGTTTTAATAATTGGCAATAAGATAGATTACAAGTTGGTTATCACATTACTACCATCTGTATTTTGGATTCAGAAGGAAAACGTAAATGTAATTCTATCCAATCTTAGGTCTATCATTTATAAAGAAAAGATTGGTTCCATTTATAAAAGAAAAGATTGGTTCATTAATAGGATATCATTATACTCAAATTAGAAAAAGATATCACAAGAAAATTATAAGCTAATGTCTCTCATGAGCATAGACACAAAAATTGTCAGCAGAATATTAGAAAATCAACTCTAACAACTAAATATATATATAAATATATATATATACACACCAGCCCTGGCCAGGTAGCTAAGTTGGTTACCAAGGTTGAGTTCAATCCCCAGACAGGGCACATACAAGAATGAAATAATGAATGCATAAATAAGTGGAATAACAAGTTGATTTTTCGCTCTCTCTCCCTCCTTCTCTCTCTAAAACTCAATCAATAAATTTTTTTAAAAAATTAATATACTATGCCAGTGGGTTTATCCAGGGATAGGACTTCTTCAATATTTAAAAGTCAATCAGAAAAAAAAAAAAAAAAAAAAAAAAAAAAAAAGTCAATCAGTGGCATTCCCATATATAACATTTAAAGAAAAAACCAACATCATTATAGCAATTGATACATAAAAAGCATTTTACAAAATTCAACATCTGTTTATGATTTTAAAAAACAATGAAAGGCCTCGGCCTGTTAGTTCAATCAGTTAGAGCATCTTCCTGAAACACCAAGGTTGCAGGTTCGAGCCCCAATCAGGACACATATGGGAAGTGATCAATGAATGCACACTTAAGTGGAAAAACAAATGAATGCTTCTCTCTCTCTCACTCTCCCTTCCTCTTTCTGTCTCTCTAAAATTTATCAATTAAAAAAAAATAAAAGGCATATGAGTTGTTAAGGAAGAAATAAAACTGTCCCTATTCACAGAAGAGCCAAAATAATTCACTTACACATAAAAAATTACCTAAAACCAATAAGTGAGTTTAGCAAGATGGTAGAATGTGAGGTCAACACAAAAAAAAATCATATTTCTACATACTAGCAATAAAAATTGGGAACCAAAATTTAAAGAACATATCATTTACAGTAGCTTAAAGATGAAATATTTAGATATGTCTCCTAAAACATTTACAGGATCTATATGCTGAAAAGTACAAGACACTGATGAAAGAAATATTCTAAATAAAATGAGAGACATACCATATTCATGGATTACATGATTCAATAGAGTATGGATTTGATTCTCTCCAAATTGATAAATTGAACTCAACTCAAATAAAAACTTTAGCAGATTTTTTATAGATATACACAAACTGAAGAGAAGAACAAATTTGGAGAAATCACACTAACCAGATTTTAAGACTTACTACAAAGCTACAGTAATCAAAATAATATGGTACTGGCAACAGGAGAGACATATAGATCAGTGAAACAGAAATAGACACACAAATAGGGCCAACTGATATTTTTCAAAGGTGCAAAGGCAATTTATTGCAGAAAGGATAGTTTTTTTTCCCAACAAATTTGTGTTGAAACAGTTGGACATCCATAGGCAGAAAAACAAACCTCACACCTTATACAAAAATTAACTCAGAATAGACCATGAATTTAAATCATAAACTACAGAAGTTTTAGAGAAAAACAGAGGAGAAAATCTTCACGATCTGGGTTAGGCAAAGAGCTTTAAGAATTGGCAAGAAAAGCATGATCCATAGAATAAAAATATGGATACATTGTACTTCTCAAAGTTAAAAGCTTTTTCTATAAAAGAAACAAGAAGAATGAAAATAGGAGCTACAGACTGGGAGAAAATATTTGCAAATGATATATTCAAAAAAGGATTTATATAAAGAACTCTCAAAATGTGATAGTAAGAAATCAAATAATCCAATAATGAGTAAAAGACTTAAAATTTTACTTATGATAAACAAAGCAAATAAGCACATGCAAGTATTTTCACATTTATTAGCCTTTAGTAAAATATGTTAAAACTTCCATGAGATAACACAACATATGTCAGAATGGTTAAAATAAAAATACAGACATTACTAAGTGCTGATGGTCATATTCTTATACATTTGATCATTGTTCCAATATATTTCTGGTGGGAAGGCAAATGGTACAGCCACATTGGAAAGTGATTGGACACATCCTTATAAAATGAAATACAGTGGTACCTTCAGATATGAATTTAATTCGTTCTGTAACCGAGCTCGTAAGTCAGTCAACTTGTATATCAAACTGCCAATACTGGACCCGTGCACCAACGCACCAACTAGCGGCAGCTTCCCGAATCACGACTCGTATCTCGGAATTTTGCTCGGATCTCAAAGAAAAATACGGACCGAGTTGCAGCTCGTATCTTAAAAAAAATTCGTATGTTGGTCTGTTCATATCTCAAGGTACCACTGTAGAAATGACCATATGACTCAGCAGTTGTACTTATAAATAGTTACCTTAGAAAACTGAAAATTTATATTCACACAAAAAAACAGTTCAGGCATGTTCATAGTAGCTCTGTTTATAATTGCCAAAAATTAAAATAATTCAAATGTCCTTCAGTAAGTAAATTACTTTTGAAAACTATGGTTTATCCATATAACAGATTAAAATGAAACAAACTATTGATACATGAAATAACTTTGATGAATCTCAAAGGTATTATGTTGGGTGAATGAAGTTATTCCCACTCTCTTTTGATTGGTGTTACCATGGTACATCTTTGCTCATTCCTTTACTTTTAATCTATTTATATTTACATATAATCCATACTATATTTAAAGTGGGTTTCTTGTAGATACATACAGTAGGGCATTGTGTTTTTTTTTTAATTTTTTTAATATTTTTATTTATTTATTTTAGTGAGGAGAGAGGCAGAGAGAGAGAGAGAGAGAGAGAGAGAGAGAGAAGGGGAGAAGGAGCAGGAAGCATCAACTCCCATATGTGCCTTGACCAGGCAAGCCCAGAGTTTTGAACCAGCAACCACAGCATTCCAGGTCGACATTTTTTCCACTGTGCCACCACAGGTCAGGCATGGGCCCCTCTGACAATCTGTCTTTTAATTGGCATGTTAGATCATTGACATAGATAATTTAATATCTACCATATTTGTTACTGTTTTCTATTCATTATCCTTATTCTTTGTGCCAAATTTTGGCTTTTGTCTATTGTGGTTTTAACTGAGTGTTTTATATGAGTCCACTTTTCTCCTTTCAATTATACTTTTTAAAAACTTTTATAGTGGTTGCCCTAGAGTTTGCGATATACATTTACAACTAATCCAAGTTCACTTTCTAATAACACTATACACTGCAGAACTAGTGGAAGTATCTTATAATAACAAAATATTCCTAGTCTCGCCCTCCTGCTAACTGTGTCTTTACTGCCATTCATTTCACTTACACATAAGCATATATTATGCGTATGTATATGTTATAGGCTTATGTATTCCATATATATACACATAAGCAAATACATTGTCGCTATTATTTTTTGAACAAACTGTTATCTGTTCGATCAATTAGAAAAAGGAAAGTTTTAATTATACCTTTACTTATTTCTTCTCCAATGCCTTCCCTTTTTTAAAATGTAGACTCAACTTTTAATTTGTATCATTTTCCTTCTCTCTGAAGAACTTCTTTTAATATTTCTTGCAAGTCAGATCTACTGGCAACAAATACCCTCAATTTTTGTTTGTCTGAGAAAGTCTTTATTTCTCCTTTACTTTTTTTTTCTTTTAGTGAATGAGAGAGAAAGGAACAGACAGGAAGAGAGTGATTGCTTTCTCATACATGCCTTGGTGAGAGGGTACAGCTGAGCCAATGATCCCTTGCTCCAGCCAGCGACTTTGGGCTTCAGCCAGCAACCATGGGCTCATGTCTATGATCCCACACTCAAGTCGGTGACCCTGCGCCCAAGCTGGTGAGCCCATGCTCAAGCCAGATGAGTCCATGCTCAAGCCAGTGACATCGGGGTTTTGAACCTGGGTCCTCAGCGTTGCAGGCCAATGTTCTATCCACTGCGCCACCATCTGATCAGGCTCTCTCCTTTACTTTTGAAGAACAATTTCACAAGGTACAGGATTCTAGGTGGGGTTTTATTTCTTTCACCCCCTCAAGTATTTTACTCTCTGTCTTCTTGCTTGCATGGTTTCTAAGATGTCAAATTAATTCCTATATTCAATCTTCTATAGGTAAGGTTTTTTTTTCTCTGGCTTCTTACAAGATTATTTGCATTTTTTATTTTTATGCAGTTTGAATATATGCTCAGGTGTGGATATGGGGGCATTTACCCTCCTTGGTGTACTCTGAGCTTTCTAGATCTGTGGTTTGGCATCAGACATTGATTTGGAGGAAGTTCTCAGTCATGACTGCTTCAAATATTCCTTCTGGTCTGGTCTTCTTTTTCTTCTTCTGGCATTCCATACATTATACAAATGTAACCCTTTCATAGTTGTCCCACAGTCCTTGGATATTCTGTTCATTTTTTTTTTCAGTCTTTTTTCTCTGTGATTTTAAGTTTGGGATGTTTCTATCCACATAGTCTCAAGTGCAGAGGTATTTCCTCAGCAAGGTCCGGTCCACTAATGAGCCCATTAAGTGCATTCCCTAATTCTGTTATTTTGTATTTGACCTGTATGTAGCATTAAGGAAAAATTCTTTCTTAGACTTTCCATCTCTTTGTTTATATTACCCATCTGTTTTTGCATGTTGTCTATTTTTTCCATTAGCACCCTTAGCATATTAATCACAGTTGTTTTAAATTCCTGGTCTGATAATCCAACATTCCCTGACATCCATGAGTCTGGTTCTCAGGCTTGCTCCGTCTCTTCAAACTGCAGTGTTTGCCTTTGGTATGCCTTGTAACTGTTTGCTGCTGTTGTTGAAAGCCAGACACGGTATATTGGATAAAAGGAACTCTGGTGAATAGGCCTTTACTGGTGTGGGGGGGGGGGAGGGGGCGAGCTCTATAGTCCTATAATTAAGTCCTATGATGAGTCTGTGTTCCTGAGCTGTGAACTGCACAAGTGCTTCTCAAGTTTCTCTTCTCGTAGGTGGGACAAGGTGGCTAGAGTGGGCTGGAGTCGGGTGTTTTACTTCCCAAGTTGATTAAGCTCTGCTCAGACCTCCACATGGTAGGCTCTGGTAAAACCGCTCCTTCTGAAAGTGGGCCTCATTAAGAACGGAAGGCGCAGGCAGATTTTCCCATGGTTGCTTTTCCCCTCCCCCTGCTGGAAGCATGAGGGCATTTTCTCTGTGAGAACCTGGTAGAGCTTCTGGAGTTAAAACTCACAGAAGCCTGGGGATTCCCCCCAGAACTGACCCCTCTGGAGTTTGAAACTCAGACTCAGAGCTCCCAGCAATCTGTCCATTCGAGTTCAGGTTTTCCTGCTCTGGTGCTGGTTCCCACAGTGGTTTCTGTTCACGAGTTTCTGTTCCAATGAGCAGGACTCTCTGTATAGGCCTCTCTTATTCTCCAATTTTGAGGGCAGCGGTTTGCCCTGTGACCTCACTTCTCTGCTGAATCGAAGAAGAGTTGTTGGGTGGTTTTTTTTTTCAGTTGGTTCAGTTTTTTACTTGTTAGAACAACAGAGTGATGATTTCCAAGCTCCTTACATACGATGGACTGGAAACCAGAAGTCAGCTTTATGCTAATTAAAAAATAAGACCCTTAAAAATAGTTAAACCTTGGCTGGATAGCTCAGTTGATTAGAACGTTGTCCCAATATGCAGAGGTTGCTGGTTCATTCCCCGGTCAGGTTACATACAGGAACAGATCAATGTTTCTTTCTCTCTCTCTCTCTCTCTCTCTCTCTCTCCTTTCCCCTCTCTAAAATCAATAAATAAAATTTAAAAAATTTTTAATGGTTAAAAGGTAAATTTTATGCTATCCATAGTTTACTACAATAAAAAATTTTAAAGTAATTTTAAAAACAAAAGAATGAAAAATTATAAATGGGGAATGGGGTATAAGGGATAGGACGATTCTTTCAAATGCTTGCAAGGTACCTCTACTTGATAATGCCGTCAAAACATCCAACTCAACACATTTTGGACCCTTTAACTTACTTAGCCTCCTATATTGTTATCCTCCCCAATCTCATTTTTTTTTTTTTTTCATTTTTCTGAAGCTGGAAACAGGGAGAGACAAGACAGACAGACTCCCACATGCGCCCGACCGGGATCCACCCGGCACACCCACCAGGGGCGACGCTCTGCCCACCAGGGGGCGATGCTCTGCCCATCCTGGGTGTAGCCATGTTGCGACCAGAGCCACTCTAGCGCCTGAGGCAGAGGCCACAGAGCCATCCCCAGCGTCCGGGCCATCTTTGCTCCAATGGAGCCTTGGCTGCGGGAGGGGAAGAGAGAGACAGAGAGGAAAGCGCGGCGGAGGGGTGGAGAAGCAAATGGGCGCTTCTCCTGTGTGCCCTGGCCGGGAATCGAACCCGGGTCCTCCGCACGCTAGGCCGACGCTCTACCGCTGAGCCAACCGGCCAGGGCCCCAATCTCATTTTTGCTTTTCATTATAATGCTACCGTTCTGTTAGTCACCCCTGCTCTCAACTTTATACCATCTTGGACCGCACTCTCTCCCAGTCTGTCTATCTGTTGTCTTGTCATGTCTATTAGGTGTCCATAAATTAGTTGTACATCTATTTTATCTTTTCCTTCCTTCCTCTTCCTCCTCCATTCATCACCAATTGTCAGGACTTTTGCAATTGCTTCCCAACATTTCCCTCCCTGAAGAGTCAACTTTGGAGTCGGACCAACTTGAATTTAAATCCTGGCTCTGCCATTTGTCACCATGTGACCCTGTGCATTTAATTTTTTTTTTTTTTAAGTGAGAGGAGAGGAGATAGGGAGATAGACTCCCGCAAGCACCCTGACCAGGATCCACCCGGCAACCCCCCCTCTGGAGCAGATGCTCAAATCAACAGACTCATCCTCAGCGCCTGGGGCCAACGCTCAAACCAGTCTAACCACTGGCTGCGAGAGTGGAAGAGAGAGAAGGGGGAGACGAAGGGGAAGAGAAGTAGGTGGTCACTTCTCAGGTGTGCCCTGACCAGGGATTGAACAATTGAGGTAGTAATAATGCTCAACTCACAGGGTGATTATGGGGATGGGTAAACACCACATGCCAGGCACTGAGTCTTTTTTTTTTTTTTTCCTGAAGCTGGAAACGGGGAGAGACAGTCAGACAGACTCCCGCATGCGCCCGACCGGGATCCACCCGGCACGCCCACCAGGGGCGATGCTCTGCCCACCAGGGGGCGATGCTCTGCCCCTCCGGGGTGTCGCTCTGCCAAGACCAGAGCCACTCTAGCGCCTGGGGCAGAGGCCAAGGAGCCATCCCCAGCGCCCGGGCCATCTTTGCTCCAATGGAGCCTTGGCTGTGGGAGGGGAAGAGAGAGACAGAGAGGAAGGAGGGAGGGGGGTAGAGAAGCAAATGGGTGCCTCTCCTATGTGCCCTGGCCGGGAATCGAACCCGGGTCCCCCGCACGCCAGGCCGACGCTCTACCGCTGAGCCACACTGAGTCTTAAATGCACTATTACTTGTATTACATGAGACTGTATTTCAAGGGCTCAGCGTGGTGCTGGGTGCTTGGTACGTACTGGTCATTGCTGGCTGCTTTACATGACTATTCTTCCTCTCAGTCCATCCAGGCACTACTGTCAAACTAATTTTCTTAATGAGCAATTTTGATTCTGTCCAATCTCTTGCTCAAAATCTTTCTTTAACTCCCTCTTTCCTGTAGAGATAAGCCCCAACTCCTTTGCCAAGAATTCAATGACTTCATGATCAGTTTCCTGTTACCTTCTAGATTTTATCTACTGAATTCCACTACTCACTGAACTCCCCCTTCCCCACGGTACATACCTCTGATTTTCCTTCCTCTTTAGCTTTGTTTAAACTGTTCTTTCCCCTTGGAATGCCCTTCCTTTCCCCCTTTGCTCAGTAAATATTTGCTGAGTAAACTGATGTCCTTGGGAAATGCTCCCGCAGAGAAACCCGTTCTTACCCTGCCGCGTGCCCGTCCTGTGCTATATGGGGCTGGTTATGTTTATATCTGACAGGACTCTCGGTGGGGGACGAATATATACAAGTGGAGCGTCAAAGGAGCTCCGCAAACCCCTCAACCCCTCCTGAATACCGATGCCACATAGTAACGACGCCCAGACGTCCTATTGCTCAACTCCTCTTGTTCAGTGAACCTCTCAGGAGCTATTTACTGAGTTAGTGCCAAGTGCTCTGCAACTTACTGGGGACTGTGGAGGTCCCAGCACATGTCAGACCATCTGGCTGGTGAAGGGAAGGCTGGTGCAACAATGGCTAACAGTGCACAGGGACTCAGAATCTGGTTCTAAGTTCTGAGATGCCAAAGAGAAGTCCTTGCTCAGGATGAGCGCGTGCACTGGAAAAGGGGTTCAAAGAGGCTGCAGCCAGATGAAGTTTTGCGACAGTGGTGCCCGGGGTGAGTCTCCATGTCTTGCACGCTTTGAGAATGTATGGTATGCTAAAGCAAACATCTGGTGTGTGCTAGGGAAATGCAAACCAAGGAAATTCTCCATTCATGTCATAAGCCAGGCAACTTTCCAAAAACCACTGGTAACATGCTGTTCTTGATGGGATGGGGAGAGGGGAACACTTTCACCGCAAGCACCAGCTCCCCACACTCAGTGTTGTCCATCCGGTCCAGCAAGAGTTCAGTTGTTTAAGATGCTAAGACATTCTTAATGAGAGTCAGAGCAATAAGCACTAGTCAATAGAAAAATCGGCACATGTAGCCTTGAGATACTTTACTCAAGACCTTAGTCCAGTTTAACTCACTGTCTAGGTTCTTGACAGGTTTTGAAACGAGGCTTTATCCCCAGATCTTGGGTTATTCAGATAGGTTAAGGGGTAAGCCTGGAGCCCAGGCTTTGAAATCAGATGGATTTGGGTTGAACCCAGCTCAGCCACTGACTAATTCTCCAACCCTGAGACAGACAAGTGCCCCGAGGTTCAGTTTCCTCCTTTTGACAGCTGGGGTGATACCACTGATGCTAAGGTTTGTCGTAAGTATTTCATGAAATGATGTGTGTGGAATTCCTGACAGAATCAGTGTTAACTATCTGATGGTTGTCACCGCCATAGCAATTACTGGAGGTCCCCCTGGCCACATACACACACAACACCCTATTATGTGCCCTAACTATCTCTCCCAAAGCTACCTAAACTCTAAATCTAGCAGCTTCCTCTGTATTTCCCTACACCATCTAATAACAATAATAGTAAATACAGTATTTCCCCACGTATAAGACACTCTCATGTATAAGTCGCTCCCTAATTTTGGGGCCCGAAATTTGAAAAAAAAAAAAGTATTACATAAAGTTATTGAACTCAAATTTTATTCATCATTAAATGTATACAACTCCTCATCACTGTCAAAGCTCCCATCCATTAGCTTGTCCTCATCTGTGTCTGATAATGAATCACTGTCTTCATATATTGCCTCGTTCTCAGTTCCATCTATGGCATTTGAAATGCCACAACCACTGTATAAGATGCACTCAGTTTTTAGATCCCAAATTTTTTGAAAAAAGGTGTGTCTTATACACAGGGAAATACAGTAGTAATAATAATAGCAACAGAACAGCTTATTATAGAGAGCTGACTTTCCAAACTTTATATATAAAATTTTCCTCTAAAATTGCTCAGATCAACCTGCCCTCCAGGACCACAGTTCCTTGCTCAGTGGAGTTCCCTGGCCACTGCCCAAGTTGCTTTGTCCCCAAAAACCCTTCCTAGCTTGTCCTCCACCAGGATGAAGGCGGGGCGAGGGCCACAGTTGCTTTGGTGCCAGGTCTGGAAGGCATGGCTCTCCCCTCTCCTGGGCTCAGATGAAGCACCTTACCACAGGACATGGGATCTGGTTTCCCCACCAGCGATGCTGAGCGGTGCAGCCCAGGAGGAGGGCAGGCAGTTAATGCCCTGTGGGGCAAAGATTGACCCGTGAGAGACAGCGGGTGGGAGGAATGGATAGATAAAACCCTCTCCTCTCCATTCCCACCGTCTGCCATCCCTGAAACTGACAAAACTGAGCAAATGTCTGTTTCCTCCTGAAGCTGTGTGTGACACAGTTTGTATTTGCTGTCCCTTCTTTGTGGCCTCCCTTCCATTTCCCTTGTCACTCCTGCTGTCCTGAGATTGCACTCCCTCAGCAAAGCCTGAACTCGGACGTTTTGTCTCAGCCTCTGTGTCCCAGGGAATCTGAGCCAAGACCACTTTTGAAGAATGATTAGAAGACCATATAAAAAAAAGGCCAACAACTGTCTCAAAAAGTAGGCAGTTATGAATGAATCGTTTATGAAAAAGTAGCTCTGCGAGCAACTATCAATAACTCTTTACTCTCTCTCACTCATAATAAGAGAAATACAAGATGAAATTACAAAGATATATACTTTTCCACCCATCAAATTGAATAGTCTGATAATAGACGGTGTCAGCAAGGGTGTAAAAAACAGGCAATGTCATTGCTGGTGGGAATATGTATTATTATAACTGCTATGGAGGGCCATTTAGCAATATCTTTAAAAATTAAAAAGAAATGCACATACTCTTTAGTCCAGCAATTTAAGCTCATTGTTCTTTTCTTTGGGGAAAAGTTAGAATGAATCTAATGTTCATCAATGAGAAATGGGTTCATTAAATTATGATAGAGCCATTGAAGGGACACTTACGCAGCTATTAAAAATAAAAGAAGGCTTTTTAAAAAATGTACTGATATGTAAAGATCTTCGATTTATATTAAGTAAAAATATCTCTAGAGAAGGTACACAGGAAACTGGTAACAGGGGTTGCCTCTGTGTGGGTCACACTTACTTGGAGACTTTTGTACCTTTTGAATTTTGTACCATATGAATCTATTTGTTTTCTTTATTTTGTTTTTTAGAGGGGGCAGACAGACAGGGACAGACAGACAGGAAGGGAGAGAGATGAGAAGCATCAACTCATACTTGCCTCACCTTAGTTGTTCATTGATTGCTTTCTCATATGTGCCTTGACCAGGGCGCTCCAGCCAAGCCAGTGACACCTTGCTCAAGCCAGCGACCTTGGGGTCATGTCTATGATCCCATGCTCAAGCCAGCAACCCCGCGCTCATACCAGTGCGCCCACACTCAAGCCATCTGAGCCCACACTCAAGCCAGAGACCTCGGGGGTTTCCAACCTGGGTCCTCAGCATCCCAGTCCGACACTCTATCCACTGTGTCACTGCCTGGTCAGGCTCTATTTATTTTTTTATCAACTTTGTTGAGGAATAATTTCTGTAAAGTTAAACCACATTTATTTAAAATACATAACGCAATGAGTTTTGAAAATTGTATACACTTGGGAAAGACCACCACAATTGAGAAAGAACATTGACATCCTCTCTCCCCAATTCCTCGTTCCCTTTGCTGTCCATCTCTCCACCTTGGCCCCCACTACCTCTGCACTACCTTCTGTCATTAGAGGTTAGTTTGCATTTTCTAGAAATGGAACCATACAGCATGTGCTCTTTGATACCTAGCTTCCGTACACTTCATAACGATTTTTAGATTCATTCACATTGTTATGGGTATCAATAGCTCCTTCCTGAATAGTATTATATTGGATGATTAGATCTCATTTTGTTTATCCAGACAACTGCTGATGAAATGTTGGGTTGTTTATAATTTGGGCTATGAGTAGAATGCACTTGTTAACCTTTGCGTCTTTCAATGGAAACATGTTTCCATTTCTTTTGAGTAAATATATACTTAGGAGTGGAAAAGCTAAATTATATGGTAAATGTATATTAACTTAAAATATGCCAGTTTTCCAAAGCAATTGGACCATTGTCCATCTCCACCAGCAGTGTAGGAGAACTCCAATTGCTCTACATCCTTGTCAATACTTGGTGTTGCTGGTCTTTTAAATACTATAATGAATGTGTACTGCTGTATTGCTTACTTTAAAAGATACATTTAAGATAAAAGATAAATCGATAATTATAGCCTTTACCTCCCTAACTCTGTAAATAATGGGATAATAAGAAAGTTGGGTGTTGAAATTTTGAGAAGCTAGGCGTATTTGTTTTCTATACCTATGTAACAAATTATCAGAAACTTAACAGCTTAAAGCAATGTGCATTTATTATCTCACCGTTACTGTGCGTCAGGAGTCCGGGTGAGGCTTGCTGGTCTTCTCGCGACTCACAAGGCTCTTATCCAGGTTTCCGCCAGGACTGTGTTTGTAAATGGAGTTCTGACTCCTCTTTCCCACCACGCAGCAGTGGCACAATTCAGGTTCTATGATTGCAGGACTGAGGTTCCTGTCTCCTTGCTGGCTGTCATCTGGGGCCTGCTATCATGGCATCTAGAGTTCATCCATGTTTGCTGGCCTGTGGCCCTCTTACAAGCTCTCACAACATGGCAGCGTACTTCTTCAAACCAGCAGGAGAATTCCCCTCTCCAGTCCTTCAAGACAGTCTTAAATAATGTAACGCAATCACGGGACTGTTTATCCCATCACCTTTGCCATTTTCTATTGGTTAGCTGCAGGTCACAAGTTTTGCCCACACTCAAAGGTGGGGGTTATATGACATGACTCATTAGAGGACAGACATCCTATAGGGTGTTCGACACAGCAGACATGGTGTGTCAAACTTGGGCAGTGGTTATCAAATTTGCCTGTGCATAAGAGTCACGTGGAGGGCCTGTTAAGATTAAGTTCAGATTCTTGGGACCTACCCCAGCGTCTGACTCGGTAAATCTGGCTGGGACCCAGGAATCTGTTTTGCCAGCGGGAAATTTCTCAGCTCTGTCTGAGTCAGGTGGTTCCCAGGTCACATCTGTGGAAACACTGTCATGGGGGTGGCTTAGAGAAGGGCGTGCTTGGATATGAGCCTCCCCTTTGCCAATAAGCAAGTGACACTGACTTATTCCATCTTCTCTTCTTGAAAACCAAAGGAGAGGTCAGACGCTATCAGCAGAACCCTACAGGGGCAAAGACCACAGCCAGGGACAAAGCAGTCTGCGAAGCAGAAAAACTCTTACGACAGAATAATTCACTAGGACATTGCTGCAGGCACAGCTAATGAATCAAATTTACATTATGGTTCTACCACTTATTAGCTGTAAAACATGAACCAGGCTCTTAAACTCTCTGAGCCTCAAAGTCTACAAAATGAGGTTAATAAGACCTATTTCCCGGATTTGTTACCACCTATCAATGAGACACCATAGGCAAAAAAAAAAGTAAAAATCTGTATTCAGATATTTGCCAAATCCTACCTAAAAAACTAGAACCTCAAAATTCCAGATTGTCAAAATATTACCACAAAGGTTGGTACTTGTGTTTCTGCACAGAGACCAGTTAAAGAAAAGAGCAAAGTTAAAAAAAATAATGATGTCATGAAGATAAACATAAGGGACAATGAAAGATCATCCAAGTTTATCATTTATATTACATGTCAAGGAGATCAACTTCCCTGTGAGAAGAAAATAAATTTAAAGACTGGGTTATATTAAAAAAAAATGTAATCAGTTATTACCTGTAAGAAAAATAATGAAAATCAAAAGACTTTAAAAAATCTAAAATGATGGGGCTAGTCTAAATTCCCTCACCAGTGTGTAAAAAAAAAGGTCAAATAAAGTAGATTTTACAGTTACAAATATTAAGGATGGTAACGTACCTGGAACAAAGGATGCCTACCAATTCTCAAACCTGAGGTCGGGTATTAGGTCATAAGAGAGACATGCCAAAGATGGTAAAAATGAATGGAAAACAAAATATAGTTGCATTGGGATTCCTCAGCATGTCGTTAATGAGTTCATCTTTATTTTATTTTACTTATTTATTTTTTAGACTTTTATTGATTCTTTAAGAGTGAAGAGAGAGAGAGGGGGGTTAGAGAGAAGCAGAAGCATCAACTTCTAAGAGTTGCTTCCTGTATGTGCCTTAACCAGACAAGACAAGGGATTTGAACCAGCGACCTCAGCATTCCAGGTTGACACTGTATCCGCTGCACCACCACAGGTCAGGCATGAGTTCATCCTCATTTTAAAAAGAGATAAAGGAAAAAATGAAATCATGAATGAATATGTTTTTAATTGTTGTGGGAATGACAAAGTTGAATATTTATTTCTTCTTAAAGCTTTGAAGTAAGTAAGATGTGGAGACTTTTATTTATCTATTTATTTTTTTTGAGGAGCCAATGTCACACTTACCGGAGATGCAAGAGTTTCTCGCCTTGAGCATAGGACCAGAAGATTCACCAGCACTATTCTTTTTAGCATGGTTTTGGAAATGCTGGTGATAGCTATTTGGGAAGAACATAAAAATATAGGGATAAAAATTACTACTTTTTGTAGTTGACATGATTATATACCTGAAAGTTCCAAGAAAAGCAACCCCCAAATTACTAGAAATAATAAATGAATTCAGCAAAGATGTGGCCAAGAGAAACCCGCATAGAACAATTGCATTTCTATCTGTCAGTGAAAGAGAACTGCATCTTAATAAAAACATAAAATAAAAATAGAGCAAGATTCCATTTATAACCACAAACCGAAAATAAATTTATTTGAGGATTTTCTTTGAGCCACAAGATTTATTCCAAGAATATTATTAAACCATAACAGGAAAAGTAAAGGAGGATGTGAACAACTGGAGAGATAGACCAGATCATTATTGAAGACAAAATTGCAGAAATGTGACAGGGTTTTCAAAGTTAATAGCTGTACTGCAATACTAGCACGAGGCTTTTACAGAATAATTATAGAAGCTGAATAATTGGTATCAATTTTATAGAGTAATGAGAAAAAATAACGACTCTCCCACGATTTTTCAAATGCCTTGTAGCAAGCATATTTATTAAAACTATGGGTCCAGAAACAGAAAAAAAAATCAGTGGGACAGCTTTGTTTGGTATAGCATCTTTTTTCTTTAAGTGAGATGCGGGGAGGCAGAGAGACAGACTTCCGCATGTGCCTGGACCAGGGTCCACCCAGCAAGCCTACTAGGGGGCGATGGTCTGCCCATCTGAGGCCATTGCTCCATTTCTCTGCAACCAAGTTATTTTACTGCCTAGGCAAGGCCATGGAGCCATCTTTAGCTCCCGGGGCCAACTTGCCCCAACCTAGGCTGCAGGAGGGGAAGAGAGAGATAGAGAGAAAGAAGGGAGAGAGGGAGGGTTGGAGAAGCAGACTGTTCCTTCTCCTTTGTGCCCTGATCAGAATTGAACCCCAGATATTCACATATCAAGCCAATGCTCTACCACTGAGCCAACTGGCTAGGGCCACTATAGCATCTTAAGCTTAAAACAGGACCAGTTCCAAATTGCAAACTATTCCTCCTACAATTTGATGCATCTTAGTAAATAGCAAATCCACCCTTCCAGGGGTCTGACCAAAATATATGGAGCCACCCTAAGGTCTTTAGATCCAGAATCAACCACTCCTCACCACCTCACCTCTATCGCCCTGACCAAAGCCACCATGGCCTCCTGCCTGTACCACTGTCGGGGGCCTCCTAACAGATCTGTGGGTTTCTCTGTGTTCCTCCCAGCTTTCTCAGCACCACAGCCAGAACACATCAGGCGCCTTAGTCCTCAGGGAACTTGACGTTTTTTTTACAATTGCTCTTCTCTCCATTGGAAACTTCTTGCCCAGAACCTCCTCCCTCCAAGTATTTGTGCATTTGTCCACTCCTGTCCTTCAGGTCTTTGCTCAAATGTCATCTCCTTAAGTTCCCCATTGAAAATTTCAACTTTTCACCCCAACACCAGCCTTCCTATCAATCTTTCTTACCTTACTATTTATTTATCCATCTATCATCTATTCTTAAAATTTGTCTCCCTTCCCCCACTCCTCTAACAGGACGTTTGGCTCACCTAGAACCGTGCCTAGCAGATTGTAGATGCTCAATAAATATTTGTTGTGTGAATGAAATAAAACAAATTCTTGTGACACAGATGTCCTACTTTATACACTAAATATACAACAAAGAAGAAATAATACAATGCAGAGAGCTTTCATTGCTAATTAATTGTTTGGGCAATGGAATAGTAGAAAGGAAATTAGTAACTGTAGAGTAATACATGATATTATTTGGAATAATAAATTGCAGATAGATTAGAGTAAAACACACACTAGTATTTTTAAGAATGGGGAAAACAGCATGGATATCTCACATTTGAAGGGGTGATAGATGTCTGACAATTGAAGAAATGAAAACATTGTTAAGGACAAGATATAAATACATAAATATTCTAAAATTTATGGTAGATACATATAAAATAAGACTATAAAAATAAAAGCTATATGAAAATAGAACTATTAAAATTTTATTTTTTAATTTTAATTTTAAATGTTTTTGTATTTTTCTGAAGTGAGAAGTGGGGAGGCAGAGAGACAGACTCCTGCATGTGCCTGACCAGGATCCACCCAGCATGCCCAGCAGGGGGCAGTGCTCTGCCCATCTGGGGAGTTACTCCATTGCAGCCAGAGCCATTCTAGCGCCTGAGGCGGAGGCCATGGAGCCATCCTCAGCGTCCAAGCCAGCTTTGCTCCAATGGAGCCTTGGCTGCGGGAAGGGAAGAGAGAGATAGAGAGAAAGGAGAGGGGGAAGGACGGAGAAGCAGATGGGCGCTGGGAATCAAACCCAGGGCTTCCACATGCTGGGCTGATGCTCTACTACTGAGCCAACCAGCCAGGGCCTTTATTTTTTTTTGAAGTTTATTGATTTTAGTGAGAGAGGAAAGGAGAGAGAGAGAGAGAGAGAGAGAGAGAGAGAGAGAGAGGAACATTAATTTGTTCCTATATGTGTCCTGACCAGGGAGCAAACTGGCAACTTCTGTGCTTTGGGATGATGCTCTGACCAACCAAGCTATCTGGCAGGGCTTAGAAGTTTATTTTTAAACAGGAAAGAATTGATACAAATATCTAATTCCTGTCTAGATTCCAAAGGAAATAAATAACTTATTCCCAAATAAAAATAACAAATATTACAAAGAAAAATATATAGTCTTGAAAGTCATAAATAAGAGTATATCTAGACAATGTTGAGATATCATTGTAGAACTGTTAAACTAGTAAAAGCAAATAAAAATGATAAACACCATGCTAACAGAACTGTGGGGAAATATATTACTGGTAACAATATGAGTTTGTATAACTCCTTAAACAAACAATAAAATTATATGTAGCAAAAGCTATAAAAATGTTCATATCTTCTGGACTATTTATTTCACTTTAGGAAACTTATCTACAAGGAAGTAAATAAACCGAAAATTAAGCAAATGGAAAGTAATCTATTTTATCCTGTGTAGTGAAGTGAAAAATTGGAAATGACCCAAGTATCAAACAACAGAGGAATTTCCAGGCAAACTTTCTAATACTAACACAGTGGACAATTGAAACGGACTATGTGGGGAGTTTCCTAACACCTGAATGTTAAATGTGAATGGCAGCACAGCAGGGCCACCATCCCAGACGCTGAACTCAGAGTGTGAGCTTCCTGTAATCTAGCCGAGGTCACCTGTGGGTCAGAAATCTAATCTTTGGGACGATGCACCAAAGCTTAAACTGAATGGACCAAGTGAAGAACCACCTTACACGGGGTTATGCCAACCCCTTCAGACTGAAAAGTCTAAGAAACTTCGTGGAGGAGGTTGCTGCTGGAATTTGGGGTTTAACTCAGCTCCTGGGTGCTACGAATGTGGCCTTACGGACACATTTGTTCTGCAGTAAGTGCAAGGGAGGAGCATGGCTCCTGTGTGGACCCAGAACCCTCCACCTAAGAGGCAGGATGCCTGAAAGCACTGACAGAACCAAGTGGATCCCAACTCACAATCCAGGTAATCAGGCAGATGAGGTGCTTTGCCTGTCTAGCAGATGCCTGAGTGTGAATTCTGGCTCTACCACTCACTGGCTGAACGGCCTTGGGAAAGTCACTCAAACTCACGGCGGGTCAGTTTCCCCCTGGGAAAAATGTGGGATGACAAGAATACCAACCTCACAAGGCTGGTGTGAGGATTAGGTGTGACGCAGCGGGTGGAACTCCTGCATTGGAACCCTTGTCATGATTATGCTCTCAGGGTAACTTGCACACCCAGCAGAGCGCCTACAAGCACAGTCTGGGAGGACCAGGAAGGGCTGGATCATGTCAGAGCATCAGGAATTTATAGCCTAGAGTTACTGAACCAAGTGAGATTTCACCCAGACTCATTTTTCTTGGTTGATGATGTTCATTTGGGAGGAGGAAGAAGGAAGACTTTCCAGAAGAGGCTGGACTGGCTTTGGGGGACGTTGGACGTCCCTGGTCCTTCGGGCCAGGTGGGCTGTCAGGCAGGTTTCACCCCCACCAGAGGCCTCCTCAGAGTCAGCCTTCATCAGTTCCCCTTCGATTGCTTCTTGCGACAGAGGGCTGGCCCTAAATGTGCTCCAAATGGGACCACTGGGGAGTAGACACGGATGCCTCACAGACCCTGCTGTGGCAGACAGATCCAGGAACACACCCAAGAATTTAGGAAGTGGATAGTGCTTTTTTCTTTTTTCCATTAGCGGTGGCCTGCTTATTGGTCGAGAGTGGGCAGTGTCAGAATTAAATCCTGATGCTCGTGAGCTTTCCCTGGGAACAATTACAAATTTGGCTGGGGGGCGGGGCCAGTGGTTGGGCAGGCCAGTGGTTGGGCAGGCCAGTGGAGAGACCGAGGGAAGGAGCCTGCAGGAGAAGGAGAAACGTCTCCAGGGTACTTTTAGGAAGTTTTGTTTTTTAATGTGCTGTGTGACCTCCTTCTCTAAGTCTCCAAGAGAATTTTGCTAAAGACTGACTCATCTTTTAAGAGTTTTTTTTGAAGTTAGATTTAGATTTCTTTGGAATGTTGTACTGTGATGGTATTTTAAGGCAGAAGCAATCCATAGACATGAAGTATATTTATGCATATAATTATCAAGCACCTCCTATATGTGAAGCACCACATTAGAAGCTGAAATATAGAAGTAAATAAGGTACATTTCTTGCTCTCGGGTTGCTAAGAGTGTGCTAGAGAGACAGGGAAATCCACAATTAAAAGGTAAATTGTGGCCCTGGCTGGTTGGTTCAGCAGTAGAGCGTCAGCCCAGTATGTGGAAGTTCCGGATTCGATTCCCAGTCAGGGCACACAAGAGAAGTGACCATCTACTTCTCTACCCCTCCCCCTTCTCTCTCTCTCTTTCCCTCCCATAGTCATGGCTCAAATGGTTTGAGCAAGCTGGCCCCAGGTGCTGAAGATGGCTCCATGGCCTGCCTCAGGTGCTGAAATAGCTCGGTTGTCAAGCAATGGAGCAGTGGTTCCAGATGGGCAGAGCATCACCCTGTAGGAGGCTTGCCAGGTGGATCCTGGTTGGGGTGCATGAGTCTCTCTCACTGCCTCCCTGCCTCTCAATTTTTTTTTTTTTTTTTTTTTTTAATTCTTTTTTTAGATTTTATTTATTCATTTTTATTAGAGAGAGAGGGGATAGAGAGAGAGAGGGAGAGATAGAGAGAGAACAGGGGGAGGAGCAGGAAGCATCAACTCCCATATGTGCCTTGACCAGGCAAGCACAGGGTTTTGAACCGGTGACCTCAGCATTCCAGGTCGATGCTTTATCCACTGCGCCACCACAGGTCAGGCTCCCTGCCTCTCAATTTAAAAAAAAAAAGTAAATTGTACATGTCATGATAACTGTGGAAGGTTGAAGAATACCTCCTAAAGATGTCCAAATCCTAATCCTTGTGAATGTTACCTTATCTAGGTGGGCCTAGAATCACAGGTGTCCTTAGAAGAGAGAGGCAGAGGGAGATCTGACTACAGAAGAAAAGAAGGGGAGGTGAGGATAGAAGCAGAGCCTGGAGTGATACACTTTGAAGATGGAGAAGGGGGCCACAAGCCAAGGCAAGCAGGTGGCCTCTAGACACTGAAAAAGGCAAAAACAGGAAGCAGCCTTGATGACTCCTTAACTTTAACCTAGTGAAACTGATGCCTGACTTTTGACCTCCAGAACTGTTTATTTTTCTTTGTTTGTATTTGGGGGGGGGGAGTTGTTGTTGTTTTTTTAGAGACACAGAGAGAGTCAGAGAGAGGGATAGATAGGGACAGACAGACAGGAATGGAGAGAGATGAGAAGCACCAATCATTAGTTTTTCATTGTGACACCTTAATTGTTCATTGATTGCTTTCTCACTTGTGCCTTGACCATGGGGCTACAGCAGACCGAGTAACCCCTTGCTCAAGCCAGCAACAGTGGGTCCAAGCTGGTGAGCTTTGCTCAAACCAGATGAGTGCACGCTCAAGCTGGCGACCTCGGGGTCTCGAACCTGGGTCCTCCGCATCCCAGTCCAACGCTCTATTCACTGCACCACTGTCTGGTCAGGCGACCTCCAGAACTGTTAAAGAATAAATTCATATTGTTTTAAGCCACTATGTTTGTGATGATATGGCACAACAGCAATAGGAAATGAATACAATTTGTCAAGTGAAATAAGGGGTCCAGAATGGGATGGATATTCTATTTTCATGTTGGCACAGTGCATAGAGGTGTCAGAAGGGAATTCACAGAGCGGTTGCCATGGACTCTTGCAAGTTGACAAGGACTGTGAAAGCCATCTTACCTAACACTCTGAGGGGTGGGGAGTGAAGGCATCTTCCAGGGTCCCATTCATTTCATCCACTTAGCAAATCTTATATAATGTTCGGCCTGAGCTGTGTCCTGTGTTGAGTTCAACGGGGATCTCAGGATGTATTATTTAGCGGAGTTACCTCCTCAAGAAGCTTAGGTCCAGTCGTGAAGAACTTGGTGTAAGAGCCCAGGGTTGTCACTGGATCAGACCAGTGACTTAATCTCTTTGGGTTTAGTTCCCTTCGGTAAATCACACACACAAAAAGAGCTACTTCCCAGATCAAGAGATAAAATATATGCAAAGTTGGAAGTCTGGCTGAGTCTTTCTTCTTCATCTGCCGCTTTCCCTGGGCTGCCTCGTGTCCACAGCCAGCACCTTCCAGAGGCCCCAGCTCCTCATGAAGGTGTCCAGAGTCAAACCCAGGCTGTGTGACTCCAACCAGGGTTCATCTGATCATCAGTGCTATCTCAACAACAGGCATGTTTTTATTAGTCCCTTCTCTTTTTTTCTTAAAGAAATTCTGCTCAAGTTAAAACAAAAAAACCCCACACAAACATTAAATGGGACAGTCACTCCTTGTCAAATCATGCGAAAAATAAAGAGAATAGTTTCTGGGCGAGATGCTCTATCATGGTGAGCCAAGAAGTCAAATACTGTTCAACTATGTTCTATTTGGACCTTTGCTGACATCCCCGGATCAGGTTACATTGTGCTGAAAAGAAATGAAGAATGTTTGCACTGGAACCAGTGTCCCGGCTCAGGCTCTGGTTCCTGGTTAAAATTAAGCGGGAAATCATTGGTTGGAACATTGAGACGTTGGAGTTGTCTTCTCATTCTGTTTTGCTCCCTTCGGTTCCACAGAGGTGAGCCGAGTGCCTACTCTGACTGGCCATGTGCCACGCAGCGGCCAGGCTCTGTGAATGGAGTTCAAGTCCCATGAGGGTGTCAGTCAGATGTGGTTCCTGGCCCTCTGTACTTGAACTTTTAAAAACAAAGGGTTGTGATTTTTAAGGATGATTCTAAAGGCCGTTTTAAATCTCTCCTTCTGGGTATTCTTCCCTGATCATTAGCTAGAACAACTCTCTCTGTCTCTGTCTTTCTGTGTCTTTTTTTTTTCTCGGTGTCTCTTTTTGTGTCTCTCTGTCTCTCTTTCTCCCTTTCTCCCTCCCTTCCTCCAAGGGTAGCCTTTATTCTGGGTCTCCCAGGACAGCTCAGATTACAAATATTTCGCACCACAATCCCTACATTGCAATGTACTAGAAGGGCAAATATTTTGACAACTAAGCAACAGCTTCTGAAATACTTTTGTATCCCCCCCCCCCCCCGAAAAAAAATAATAAAACAGCAAACACTTGCATAGTGCTAGTTTCTAAGACAGTTTAGGGACAAGTACAATTATCATCCCCGATTTATAGATGAGAAAACTGAGGCACAGAGAAATTAAATGAACATATGGTCCCCCATAATCATCCAGCTTATCTCTCCACTCCTCCCTGGGCTGGTCTGAAAGCTTTGCAAGTCTCAGTTGTTTTTCTTCACGGATAGAAACATCATTATAGTCACATGCCTTTGAATACCTACCGTGTACATACTGAGGCTCAGCAAATAATTGTGGCTTGCTTAATCAGCTCAGAAAAAACAGAGCAGATAAAAAAAATAAAAGGCTATCTATACAGAATTGTAATGATATGGGAGAGGGTTCCTGATTATGACATAAGTATCAAATGGATATAAAACTGTATATATGTTACAATATCAACTAGACGAAAATATAAATACACTATTCAAATACTGGAAGGAAATACAACAGAATGTTGGCAAGGGTTATCATAGAATGGCATGGCTAAGATAGGGATTTTTTTTTTAATTTATATTTCTTTTGTATTTTCCCATTTATCTGTAATCAGCTTGCGCTAACTCGATAACACAGAACAATAAAAGTTTTAAAATATATAGTTCACTTAAACAGACACAAGACCAACATAGAAGAGACCGGTTGGAGGGTCATCCTAGTGATTTGCGGTCTCCTTGGGAGTTGAGCTGCATGAGTAGAATTGGGGTTGTGGTGAGGCTCTCACAAGCTGTGCGTGTGTGAGAGTGACATCTGTGCCACAGTGTGGTGGCACACACATGAGGATAGAGTTTAAATGATCTCTTATGAATAAGGAAACAAAAGATCTCTCTCTCTCTCTCTCTCTCTTCAGCATAGTTCAAATGGCCCAGAAAGGAGTGTGTCAGAGCTGGGAAAGGGTCTCCGAGACCCTGAAATCCATTCCTCTTTTCACGTCACCTTTCATATCTGACACCTGCTTTGTTCAGGGCATTGATCAGAATTAACCTCAACCAGGAAGCCATAAGTGGAATGAACTCACTCTTCTTTCTTTGTTTGGCTCAGACCTGCAGTCTGGTCCTGCTGCCCTGGCCGAGGGACGCTCCAGCATAGCTCTGATGGTGGGCTCCTGCACTGATCTAGTCCTGCTCAAGAGACTTGGAATTGTCTCCAGTCGTCTTCGTTGCTGGGGGGATTGTGTCCTTGTGCTTGTATGTGTGAGGTCTCGTGATGAGTGATTTGGTGGCACTGGGCTTTCTGAAGACCCAAGCCACCAAACTGGCTTTCTTAACTGACCAGGCAAGTTAAGCCGAAGGGTATTTTCTGCTGACCTTTCTGATAAACTATTTTCTACTCTTGGTAGGCCCGTGTGACCAGCAGACTGATCTTTGTAACCAAAATCAACATTCAGAGACATCAAACAGCCAGTGAACAACCAGTGACTGACCAGTAATTTGTTCAATTGGTCACACGGCCTTGTCTGTTTAGATCTTGCTCAGAGGGTAACACTTTGTGGTCCTGTAGATGACTTCAGGAAAATCACAATGTGACATAACAGAAGTTTTACAAAATATTTTAAATTACTTTTCCTGATTATAAAAGTAATATGAGCATATTGTTAAAACTTGAAAAATACAGAAAGACTACAGGAAGAAGAGAAATCCCCCATTATCCTTATTACTCTTAGTAAAAGCCTCTATTACCTATTAGCATTGTTGTTTTCTTTGCTTGCTATGAGTGGTTTCTTCTCATCTTTTCCTTCTGTGTAGAAATATGGCACACCATACAAATTTTTTTTATTCTTGCTTTTTCCCCCTTAACATTAAATGATAAGCATTTCCCATATCACTCAATATGTTTTGAAAACTTTGATTATTAATGACTGCAAAAAATTCCACTATAACAGTGATCTACCGTTATGTAATATTTCCTCTAGTATCAGACTTTAAACTGGTGCCAAGTTTCGCAGATAAAAATGTCATGAGGACAAAAGAGACCATCTGACCTATATACTTCCTGATCAACATACACATCAGCACCTGTGAAGTATGCTGGCCAAAAAAAATGGAGCCTGAATCTGATCGTGTCTTCAGATTTAACTTCCCATTTATAAGAACAGAGGACACGTTAGTGACACCAATGGCACTACAATCAGAAAAATACAGAATCTGGGAAACTGCATGGCACAAATGAACCACTTTTTTTCAGCAGATAAACTGCTTGGGGTGGAGGTTGGGAAGAGAGGGGGAATCATTCTATAGAGCAGTGGTAGTCTACCTGTCCCTACTGCCCACTAGTGGGCCGTCCAGCTTTCATGGTGGGTGGTAATGGAGAAATCAAAGTATAAATAAAAGGATAGATTTAACTATAGTAAGTTGTTTTATAAAGATTTATTCTGCCAAACTTAGCGAAAATCCGACATAAAGTACTTGGTAAGTGATTATTATTATATGCTTTCACTTGCTGTAACTCTGCTTTATAAATTTTATGAAGTCAAGTTACTTCCCTACTTTATAAATCACCATTACTGTGGAACCGGTGGGCGGTTAGAAAATTTTACTCCTAACAGAGATACAAAAGTGGGCGGTAGGTATAAAAAGGTTGACTACCCCTGCTATGGATGAGAAGAGACTTAAAAGATATAGTATAGGCCCTTGCCGGTTGGCTCACAAGTAGAATGTTGGCCCGACACGTGGATGTCCCAGGTTCAATTACCAGCCAGGGCTCACAGGAGAAGTGACCATCTGCTTCTCCACCCTTCTCTTCTCTCTGTATCTCTTTCTTCTCCTGCAGCCATGGCTCAGTTTGTGCAACCTGGCCCTGGGCACTGATGATAGCTCCATGGCCTCACCTCAGGTGCTAAAATAGTTCAGTTGCTGAGCAATGGAGCAACAGCCCCATATGGGTAGAGCATCACCCCATAGGGGACTTGCCAGGTAGATCCCAGTTGGGGTGCATGCAGGAGTTTGTCTCTTTGCCTCCCTGCTTCTCACTTAAGAAAAAAAAAAAAGAGGCACAGTATACCAACCAATTGCAGAGTTTGCATACTATCTGGGTTTATATTCAAACAAACTCTAAAAAAATATATTTAAGAGACAAAGAAATTGAAACACTGACTTAGATATTTGATAATATTAAGGAATTATAAATTTTTCAGAGGTGGTTAATAGTATTTGCGGTTACATTAAAAAAAAAATTCTTACCTTTTAAAGACATGTATTGAAAGTTTCACATTTGAAAAGATATATTTGGGGTTTGCTTCAAAATAATGGGGAGGGCCAGGGGACAATGTGTGGGAATACAGATGGGTTGAGATCGGCCATAATTATTGCAGTGATGGGCTCAGGGAGGTTCCTTTCACCAGCTCTTTACTTTGGTACACATTTGATATTTTAAAACTTAGGAACAGGAACAAAGGACAAGGAAGCCAGCCTCTTGGTGGTCAAGCACTGAGCTGAACTATGGAGGAAGAAGCCCTGTACTTGAATAAGACAGACCTTATGTTAGTCCCTCCTTTCACACTTACTGGCTGCGTGTCCTTGGGCTATTGCCTAACCCCTCTGAGCCTCAGAGCCCTTACTTATAAAACTGATATTATAAAGCTGGCCTCGGTAGCATGAGGAGAAAACAGGGCTTATTTGGGGAAAGCATTGGAAAACTAAGGAACATTGGGTCTTTTATCTTAAGGGATGGGTGGTTGCATGAGGTGAGGGGTAGGGTGGGGGGGGGAGGAGACTGTTCTCCTCAGAACTTAGGGCTCCCCAGTGTCTCACTGACAGTTGGAGAATGAGGCTTTCAAAGAAAAATAGTCAGGGATATCACTTTAATTCCCTTGTCGGTTCTATTGTCATATATTTTCTGTTGTTTTCTGTTGTAATGATCGCCCTGGGGATTATCATTAGCATCTTAAATGATAACAGTCAGTTTAGATTAACATCACGTTAATGTTGATGGTGTACAAACTCTTCCCCGGGGGTTTCTAACAGGGACAAACAGCTTAGTCTCAGGTGCCGTCTGGAAGCAACCTACCGCTCAGGGTGGGCTTTCCCGCAGTCCCAGACCCGGAATGGGCCACCACAGCTGCAGCCCCTGCAGGGCGCCAGGGGGCGAGCCTCTCTGTGGTTCGGCCACTTTGCCACGGGGCTTTCCAGGCTGGCGTGGTCCATCTTGCTCCCTCAGCAGTCCCAGCATCCAGGGCAGCAGGGCCTGGTCATCCTCCGTTCCCAGAAACTGGAGCGGAAAAGCAGGGGACAGAAGTGCTGCCCTGGAGGAGGGTACTTCAGTGCGGGCTCTTGACCCAGGGCTGCCCAGCAGCTGACGGGGCCTCAGGGCTGCCTGGTCACTACCCACACACCCGTGACTTTCACACCTTGTTCAAGGGGTCGTCAGACACCCATCCAGACCCCAGACACCCACCAACCCCTTCCTTACTCTGGCCCGCAGTCTGCACGAGGTTAACCTCAGGCTTCTTCCTGGTCATCTCTGATTCACTTTCCTGTCTCTGGCCGGATAATGGTTTGGGGTTTGGCTTGGCCGTCTGCTTGCATACTCGAAACCAGAGTTCCTGACCCTGCCTGGTAACGGACACCCGACCCCGCCCAGAGCCACTTTCTCCTCCGATCTCCTACCTGGCCCCTCCCTCCAATCTGAAATCCCTGAAGTACCTGAATCCTCACCCTAGGGGTGCCTCCAACTCTGCCACCTGCCACCAAGAACAGCCAGGCCCTGGCAGCATCCTGGGTCCCCAGTGCCTGCTCGGAGGGGACTGCATCCGGTCTGGGCACCGTGAGACCCACTGGTGGGGCAATACCAGAACACCCTTGATTTGAGGGCAGACCTTTGGAGCGCACAGGTGCCTCCCTTCATTTAAACCTCAGACCAGGTGTGCCTGGCTTGTGTTCTTAAAGCAGTTCTACAAATGGGAAACTTGCCCAAGTTCACACGCCTAGGCAGTAGGAGAGCCAGGTCAGCTACCTAAGTCCTCTTGCTCTGAATCCAGAGTGACTCCTGTTCTATAGATATGACTCTTCTGAAGCAGCCCTGTGACACCTGACGCCCAGGAAAGCCTGGCTGGGATTCTCTGGCCTTTTTTTCTGGATACCTCCTGAGGTTTCTGGAAACCCAGGTGAAGGGCAGGGTTCATGTGGGTTTTTTGGGGGGGGGGTTGTTCTCGCCAATCCTTGTTTAAAGGCCTTGAAATATACATCCCAGCCCCAGCCATCCAATCAGGGTTCTCACCCAGCCCCATCTCCCTCAGAAACTGGGAAACCCTTCCGCGGAAAACACCTTCTCTGGTCGGCTACTGAACTGTAGCTATTCAATACACATGCCATTAGCTAGTACCATTAAGGCCCTAAAAAGGCCACCAACTAAATCAGGTCAGAATTTGCATGACTACATGCCCGCTCGTGCATTTGAGGCTGTATCAATCTTCTGACATTTATGGAGCACTTACTGTGTGCCCGGAACTCTTTGGCACTGGGATGCAGGGAGGAACGCAGCCCCGCCTCCTGCCACAGCTCAGACAGGTAGGACTGACAGGCGAGCGGGCTCCGGGGAACACGGGGGAGGAAGGACCTGGCTGGGCCTCGGGGGCCTGGGCCCAGCTAGGAAGGCTTCTTATAGGAGGTGACTTTTAAGTTGAGACTTGAAGAAAAAAAAATATGAATACATTTCTTTTTGGAGGGGCTTTTGATTTAAAAAAGAAAGAAAGAAAAGGAAGAGCTAGCATAAGGGAAGTAAAGAGGAGGGGGTGGGGGTGGGGGGCGGTTATGGGCACAAGAAGTGATTGATAGCTGGGACACCTGGGAGCTTAGATCCTGGCCAGGTTTGCCTGGTGCCAGTCCTGGAACTTTGGTCCCCTAACTGCAGGGGCCCCGTGTTCTGGGCAGCACGGTCCAATTGGAGTTCCTTGATTAGGATGCGAATGTTTTCCTTCTGTGCAGCTGAACCTGTGAGGTGTGGCTAGTGCGGCTGAGGAACTGAAGGTCTACTTTGATTTCATTTTAATCAAACAGCCATTACACGAGACAGTGCAGCTCTCCAGACTTCTTACTGCAGATCACATTTGAATCACTTGAGATGTCTTTAGAAATGTCTGCCGCCTGCTGTCTGAGCCTCACCGTGAGATGCTGATTTTCTTCACCTAGGGTGGGGCTTGGGTGTCAGGGTTTTGAAACAACTCACGTGATTCTTAGGTAAGCCAGGGTTGAGAACCAGTGAGTGACCCCAAACTTTGTCCACCTCACTCTCAGGGATGGGGTGGCCCCTCTCATCACAGCTTTGCCCAGGGTGTGTGTTTGAACTTCCATCACTCTGCCCACCTCCAACATCCCCTCCCCCCCCCCCACCGGAAGGCATCCTCTGTCTCCTCTCCACAACCAGTAGGATCAGGCCCTATGGTCACGGTCCCTCCCACAGCCTGCTGGCTCTCTCCCCTCCCAACTTCATCCACGGGGCGGTCCAAAGACACTGCCCGTCCACCTTAGAGTTCTGCCAGGACCTGGCCAGCTCCCTGTCCCCTGGACAGCAGGGGTCAGAGTTCAGAAGCCTGGTCCTTGCAGGCCCCTCACCCTTGGACAGAGCCCAACCAGCCACTTTCCCAGGCTGGGCTGGAGCAGGGGCTGGTGGCCAGGCTGAGGTTTGGCTGGTTTCTGCCGTTTCCCTGTTACACAGACACGCAGACGAGGGTGTTCGGGAAGCACCAATGCGGGAGGTTCTGGCAATATGGCTGCAACCTGGAGCGGACCTCCCCACCCCGTGTATCTAGGGAAGAGCTTTTTGAGCTGGGTCTCACCCAACAGCTGATGCCCACCCACCCCCACTTGTGCCGACACCCCCAAATAACTTTTCCTGTGACTCACACGTGGCAGCTTGTGCACTTCTTTTATTATTAAATATATAAGCAGCTTCCTATTTTTTAAATAGATATTTAAATGACTTTATATAAAATAATTCACCACTTCCAAGTATAAAAACAAAATCTCACAGTGTGTGAGCCAATGTTCCCTCTCGGCTTTCTCAGAGAAAAAGAAGGGGTTCCTGTGCAGGTGGGCCAGGGGGGACCCCCAGGGAGGCCCAGGCCCTCCCGTTCCTGCGTCAAGAAAGCAAATCCAACCCATCGCAGAAGCCCTTTGCTTTCTTGACTTAAAATACTAATACGTTCAAGGGGTGGGGATGGAGGAGGAATGCCTTTTTTCTGTTATTTTCCTTCCACTTTTAAATACATACATACTTTTTAGCATCAGATATAGAGTCTATGACTAGAAGAAGGAGCCCCCTGCAGAAAGTTCTCTGCATTCTTCCCTCAGCTGTCAGCAGCGGGCAGGGGAGGCGAGGCCAGTAGACCTTTACTTTCAAAAGCAGGAGGGGGGAAGGTCATGGGCCCCAGCCCCGCAGCCAGGCAGGGTGGGTCTCTCAGGGAAGGGCCCAAGGCAGCAGGAGAGGAGGGACACAGCAGCACAAGGGGACCAAGGGGACCTGACAGCCCTGTCACCTGCTGCTCAGCTCCGGAGCTGCAGCCAACAGCTGGCTCAGGAAGCCAAGGCCCTCAAGGCAGACTTGGAAGCAGAAGCCTGCTCCCTCTCCTACCCTGGTTTGCCTGGTCAGAGAGCCGGTGGTCGGTGGTCGTGGGAGGGTAGGTGGGGGTAAGAGCTGATGCTAATAGGGACAACCCACTTAGCCACCCTCTCTCCCTGTGCCTGCCGGGGTCCGCGACAGGGCCCAGGGGTGCAGGCGCCTCTCCCCATCACATCAAACACCCTCCCTGTGTCTGTCTCTGCCCTCCCCACCCTTCCTCTCTCCCCCTAGTCACTTCCCTCTTGGGAACGTCAAAGTGCAAAATGCAGAAAGCTGCCCCCGACGACACAGCCTGAAGACCTGCTCTGGCTGGTGGCCGAGCAGTCCCCCCCGGCCCCGCCCAGGGAGCCGAGGTCCTGGTCAGCGGAGGCTCAGACGCTCCCTCGCTTGGCGGTGAGGCCGGCTCAGGCGCTCAGTGCAGAAGCTGGGGAGAGGCTGGCGGAGCGCGAGGATGGACAGACGTTCGCTCGTGGGATGGACGGACAGGCTGTACAGCAGGCAGGTTCAGTCTTCACAGTGCAATGGCTTCCTTCATGCGGGAGCCTCTGTGCGCCCCGGAGGAACTCGGGCGGCGCTGGCTGGAGGGCTGGCGGGGCGGAGGCCAGACTTGGTCGTCACCTTGGCGTCTGAGCCAAGCAGGTCCTGAGGGCAGGGCTGGCCTCCGCTCTCCCGCTGCAGCCGGCAGAGGACACCTTGGCAAGCGGGCGGGCCGGGCCGTGGCGCAGCCCAGCGGGCCTCCTCTTCCAGGCTGCGGGGCGGGCGCACACCTTTCCGGGAAACCGAGCCGGTGCCGCCCCGCCCTGCGAGTCTCACGCGTCTCTCCCTGGGACGAGTCCCTGCTTGCGGGGGGTAGAAACCCCTTGGCATCAGATACGTCTTCCTGGCACAAGGGCTCTTCCACTCCTCAAAGCCCACCCCGTTGTCCACATCCACGGGCCTCTGGGTCCCTGGCCCAGGTGCTGGCCTGGAGGGCAGTGGGCGGAGAGCACAGCCCTTAGCGGGCAGAGGGGCCTCAGCTGGGCTCGCCAGCCTCCCTCAAGCGAATGGAGCCTCCAGGGCCCATGATAAATATCAGCAGCGTGGGGGGCATCCTCCGGCCCTCTCTTAGTGAGTCCAGAGTCTCAGGGTCGAGGGTGGAGGGACCCCAGCCCGGCTGCTAGTCCTGGCAGGCAAGAGCTCTCATGGTGGGCAGGCCATATTCCCAGGAGGCTGGCTGAGGAGGAGGGGGACGGACACCCCCCATAACGTCTTCTGCCATGGAGAGAATGTCCTGTGCGCCCAGCTGTAGGGGAGAGAAAGAAAGGCCTGTCAGCCGAGTGGGGGTGCAGGGAGGGTCGCCGAGGGCAGCGTTCCTGTGGGCTGCTGGCGGCGCTGCAGGCAGGACTTCCTCCCGTCCTTCCCCCCGTCTTCCCAGCCACCCCAGACACCGCAAGGAACCGGGAAGCTTTCTCTGGCAGCGGTCCAGGCCGCCGGCCAGACTGCCCTCACCTCCTACCTCCTCCTGGGGAGCCAGGGGCCACGGAGGGAGGTAATGCGGCCTGGTGGGGGTCTGAGCAGGGCTGATGCGGGTACTGCTCAAGCGCAGGGGTCTGACAGGGAGGGAAGGGGGCACTGGAGTGTCCTTAGAACCCCTCCTCAGGCAAGACCACCTCGCTGGCCTCGGTCAGTGCGCCAAGGGTACAACTTGCTAACTCTAGCAGAGAAGAGAATTCTCACTCCCGCCTCCACATCACTCATTACAGAGGGTCGGCATGCACAACATGACGGAAGAGCAGAGGTAACTGAAGAGGAAGACCAGAGACATTCCAGGAGAAGGAAACGCCCTCCCTATCACTTGGCCTGCTCACCCCTAAACAGCTCTCCTTCCGGCTCGGCCTCGTGCATCTTCCATGGAGTCAGGGCCCGCTCTCTCCCCCTCCACCCCCATCCTTGTCCCCTTGCCCGGCATCCTCAGAACGCTTTGTTCCCAGATCAGAAATCCCCTGGACTCTGTCCAACAGTTTGACTTTGAACCCTGTGTGGCGCTCTCCTCCCTGACCGTCCATAGGCCCTACTGGCCGAGCCCGGGATGGGCAGGGAAAGATGGGACCGCAGGCTCTGGCTCCTGGCCCGTTCCCATGCTCTGGAAGGAGAGTAAGGGCGGGCCATACACTGGACACGAGCCACACTGGGTACAGCTGGGCCACAGGCAGGCCGGGGCCAGGAGGCAAAGGGATAAGTGGGTGAGCCGCAGTCCTCTGCCCTGTCTCCTGGTTCCCTGCACTGGAGGGTCTGGTGTTGTGTTTTCTTTCTGAGGGTCCCTCTCCCATCTCTCCTATCGGAGCGGCAGTTTGGAGCTGGCCCTGAATCCCCCTGAGAGTCCTGGTGCCTGGCCTCCTGGCCTAGATACCACCTTAGGGCTGTACCTACTGATCCAAGGTGGGCACCTGGATGTGGCCCCTACCCTGGGTCCCTTCTGTGAGTGAAATCCTGAGAGGAAGGCCTGAGAGTAGGCAGGCAGTGAAAGGTGAGATTGCACTGGGCAGGCAGCCAAGACTGAAGGGACAGGCTGGCAACCAGTCAGAGGGTGGTGCAGCCCTGAGCTCCAGTCCCCAGGGACCTCTGTCCATCCTCTGCTTAACAGACCCGACCGGTCCGGGTCATCATAACAGCCCTACCAGCACCCACCTGACCCAGTCTCTATACCTACAAGGTAGACCGACCCCAGGATTCCAGATGTCCTATTGTCACTCTTTTCTGAATAGGCTCCCCTGATTTGGATCATTGGTCAGGTCCCCTATCTCCTAGGAGTGGTCCAGACCTGTCACCCTACACTTGGGAAGGTCTTAAGGTGCTGGCCTGCATTAGGCACAGGGTGTGACTGGAAACAACTCAATAGCCGGCCAACAAGCCAATCAGCAAATCAGGCACTAAGCCTGATAGTCAGCCAATTCGCGCTCCCCCCCATCAACACTAACCAGTTAGGCGATTACTAGCTAGTTAATTGGTCAGTCAGAGTCACCCAGCATGCTGGTCAGCTAGTAAACGTCAATGAGCTGGTGAACCGGTCAGCCAGAAGCTGGGTCGGTTAGAGACAGCTGGCCAGAGTCAATCGGTCAGTCAGCCCTGAAGCCAGTCGGTCAACATTTATTGAGTTCTTGGCAAGTGCAGAGAAGCCCTCTTTGTATCAGAACCTGGGATAGGAAAGGAAATGCCAAAAAAGTGGAAGACACAGTCCCTGCCCTCGAGGGGCTTACAGCCTTCTTGGGGGTGCAGAATGTGCGCATACACAGAAAATAAGAACTAAAAATGTGTAAAAACAACATCCAAGTAAGTGCAAATTGATACAGTATTAACCAAATACAAGAGAGTAGAGGGGTCTGAAGAAAGGAGCGCCCAGAGGGTGACGGAGCCGTCAGGAAGGTGGACTTCCTGGGGCTCACTGTGGGGGGAGGGGAGGGGAGGGGAGGGGAGGGGAGGGGAGGGGGGAGGGGGGGCGGAGGGCGGGCCGCCTGGCCAGGGAGCCCGGGACAAGGAGTGACGAGGGCCACGTCTTTATCAACAATGTGGGTGAGGACAACGGGAGGCACCACCCATGGGCAGGAGCCTGGGCGGGCCAGGGAGGCAGAATTAGGACGGAGAGCAATTCGGGTAGGCTCGGGTGACGGGCAGAAACCAACGGGGAGGTTTTAACAAGGATGAAGATAAACTCCCACACTTTGGTTAAAACAATTAAGTTGTCCAAGTACAGGAGAGAGGTCTGGCTTGACAGAGGTTTATGGGAAAGGGAACTATGGGTTTTAATAGACCACAAGCTCAATATATGACAATCATATGATGCAGTTGTTAAAAAAAAAAAAAAAAAGCTAATGCAATCTTAATCTGTGCGACAAGCAGAACACTGTCCAGATCAAGGAAGGTGACAGTCCCACTGTACTCTGAGCTGGTCAGACCACGTCTGGAGCACTGTGTCCAGGGCTGGGCGCCACATTTTCAGAGGGACATTGACAAACGAGTGTGTCCAGAGGAGGGCGACCAGGATGGTGAGGGGTCTGAAAACCATATCATATAAGGAATGTTTGAGGGACTTGGCCACACTTAGCTTAGAGAATTCTTAAAGGGGACGTGGATAACTGGCTTTGGACACTGGACAGCTCCCAGGAGAACAGGAGGGAGGACCTCCTGGAGGGGTGGGGGTGGCAGGGAAGCCAGTTAGGCGTCACATGAGGAAGGACTTCCTCACGGTGCTATTGGGAGATGGCAGGGAGCTTGCCTGGCTCTCAGAACGTGTGATCGGAAACGGGGTGACTCCCGGTCAGGAAGGCAGAGAGGGGAGGCCCCTTCAGGATGGGATGCTGCGCCAAATGACCTCTAAGAGCCCTTCCAAGACTAAGAATCTACAGCTCCGTGAATCTAAAAGCAGGGAGGCAGGAATGAACTCGGCCGAGGAGAAGGGTCAATCCAGGGTGCAAGCAGGGAGGAAGCCGGCAGAGGTAGGCAGGGCAGCGAGCAGTGTGGGAGCCCAGCCGAGCAGGGTGGGTTTGAAGTGGTGGGCGGGGCACAGCCTCTCAAACTCTCTAGGAGAGGAAAGACCTTACACAAGGGGGTCTGGGTGGCTCTGGCGTGGACGAGGGCTGCAAGACTAGAAGCCCAAGGCAGAAATAATAACCCAATGTGGAGGGACTAGCGCCTGGCCTCAGGTGGGGCGGAGGGAATGGAGGGGCCCTGGGGACCCAGAAAGGGGAGAGCTGGCCAGCCCTGGTGAAGGATGGAAAACAGGGTAGGAGAGAGGGGTGAGAGTCAGGTGTGTGGGCCTCCTGGGAGGGGGGGTGTGGAGTCACCAAGTTATGGTGACTGCAAAAGGATGTAGCTAATTTTAAGGGGTGGAGAGAGATCCAGCATCAGACTCTTACCTTAGAATTCCTTCTACACTGCCATTTCCACCTGTCTGTCTTCATCCTGGGTCAGGGGGCTGCCGGCAGAGCACAGGGCTGGCTTCAGACTCCAGCAGAGGCCAGGGAGTAAGGAGACCCCCTAAGCTGAGCCCCCAACCCCCACACGGCTGCTTTAACCCTCTCAGGTTTAGGAGACCCAGGACTGCCTGTCCCTACGAAGAAATCAGGAAAAGTGTCCAATAACTAGGAAAAGGGAGACACCCTTCCTCCTCTCCACCCCTTCCTGTTCCGAGCTCCACTGCAAGTGGGAGAAGGTCTCCCCCAAATCTAGAGGGGAAACAGATGCCAAGACGCCCCCTCCCTCCCCCCCGTGACTACAGAGCCAACCCAGACCAAACTCTCACCTGCCCTCGGGTCGCTCCGTGGGAGAATCCACTGCCTGGGGCTCTCGATGGCTCTGGGGACAGAAAAGAGCAGGTTCACTGAGGAGCTGGGGGACTGTGGCCCCATTCCCAGGCAGGGAGTCGAGGAGAGTTACCAAAGTCTCCCCCAGCGCCCCAGACGTGGGGATCAGCCACAGGGCCAGGGGAGCTCCGGAGGCCTCCTTGCTGGTGATGCCCCATCTCTCCCCCGATGCAAGCTGTCCCCTACCCTAGGGTCCTCTGGCCCCAGTCACTGCAGGGCTCCCAGGCAACACCCTGTCCTGGCCCACACAGCATCAGTCGCCTCCCATTAGGGTTGTCATCCTGCTTCTGCCCAGGAATAGTCTCCCCACTCCTTGCTGCCCCGGCCCTTCTGGTTGACCTCAGAGCCTGAGCCCTCCTCAGTCTTGAAGAAACCCTTCACTCCTTTCAGCCTCCCCGCCTGTGTGCTCAGCGAGCCTTCTGTCTCTGGGCGGCCGCAGCACCCAGGGGGAGGAGCGCCGGCCAGCCTGCCCCCAGCTGGACCTGCTCCTCCACCCGGCTGTGTCCCCGTCCTCAGGAGGCGCCTGCCTCTTGGTCATCGGGCTCTTCTTACCCGCCACCTCTGCCTGTAGAACAGCAGGCCGCCGACGGCCAGCAGGACCAGAATGACGCCGGGCACCAGCAGGCGGAAGACAAAGCCGCGGGGCTGGGGGTCGGAGGACTGCTGCTCGCGGCCTGCGTCAGTCAAAGGAACCGGGTTAAAACGGGCGAGGGGCGCGGCCGCCCCCGCACTCGCTCGCGCTCCGTGCAGCCTGGTGGAGCTCCTCCGCTCCCTGGTGCTCCTCCTGCCCTCCAGTTTCCCAGGGGGCAGCACAGCGCCCAGGCTGGGGCGGCCGGAGAGCCGTGGCTGAGCGGAGAGGGTGGAGGGACCACTGAGGCCTTTCGGATGCAGTGACGGGGTCCTGGCCGAGCCTGGCTCCTGGCCGTCTCTGGGCGGCGCAGATGGACCATCTGTCTTCTCAGGTGTGTGACTCCGGGCCCGGCCAGTGGGTCTCACGGGGCCCACCTTGGGCGAGTGGGTGCCAGTTCCATCCACTGGCAGCTGGCCCTTGGCCGACGTGGGGAGCGGAGATGCTGAGATGAATTTGCTGGGTCTGGTGGTCCCAGGCTGGACATGGCCTCCTCCCAGCCTGGAGGAGGAAGGCTCTGGCCCTCGGGATGCAGGAGCCTCGCTGGCTTCTCCGGAGGCCTCTTCTAAGGCCCAGTTAGTGCTCAACACAGAGTCAAGAATGTCCTCCATCCCAGGAACAGGGGCCTCGCGGGAGGGGTGCGGCGGCAGGGAGCCTCCACTGGCGCCTCCCTCGGCGCCTGGGCTCTCTGACGGCTCAAAGCTCTGGCAGGTGCTCCTGGGTGGTCGCTGCTTGGCACTGCCCAGGTCCACCGTGCGAAGGAGCTGCTCATTGGGCAAGAGGGAACTGTCCTCTGTGCCCTCAGAGTCAGCCCAGGTCAAGCCAGCTATGGGGGCCGTGGCGGGGGTAAGGGGCTGCTGAGGGGAAACAGAGGCCAGGTCACTGCTAGGGGTGGCTTTGGGGTACAGGCAGTTGCAATCAGGCTTGGTCACCACATCTGAAAGAACCACAGAGAGGGAGAGAGAAAGACGGGGAGGAGATAGAGTCACCAGCCTCCAGCACAGCTTTCCCAGAAGGGCTTGAGAAGGGGCAGTGGGTCTGGGAGGTCCCCTCATCCCCTAGCTCAGCCCTGGGGCTGAGGACAGGACAGGGCAGGGCAGGGCAAGGCAGGACGAGACAGGAGCCGACGCTCACATCACTGACCTCAGGCGGGGAAGGTACAAACCACAGGGTCTTAGAGACAGAGAGCGAAGAGCGGGGCTGAGAGGCACAGACAGGATCGGGGTCAGGAAAGACAGAGCACAGCTCCTGCCGGGGTTCCAGCTGGCCAGACACCAAGCCGGGGGTGAGCAACAGCCACCAGGAGGTTGAGCAGCGCCTCAGAACCAACACAAGACACCCTCAAGCCCCAAAGACATGGCTCTGGCTGGAAGCAGCAAGGTGGTTTCATGCACAGCAAGGGGCACACTGCCACAGCCACAGGCGGGAACAGGCTGGGGCTGGACTGTGACCAAGGCTTGAGGCCTTGGGATTGAAACAAGGAGACTGGACTTGGCCATTGGCAGCGGTGGGGCCTCAGTCCCTGCCTCGGAGAGCAAGGTTGCATGGAGGAGGGCACACGTGACACAGGACGCAGAGACGAGGACACGCAGGGTACACGTGTGCAGCTGGTGCCAGCCCTGGGAGAGTTTGAATGATGCTCAGACTTCAAATCCTGCCTGTCCCTTGAGGGGACACTCAAGGCATCCTGAGGACTTCTGGAGCCAGGGTCTCCTGGTGATTCGCAGCAGGGTCCCTGGAGCAAGGGCCTGGCCTCCTAGACGGAGCCTCTGCTCTCTCCACGGAACCCCCCACACAGTCGGCCAGCCTGCAGAGCCGGTGGGGAAAGCCTCCATGCCTCCAGGGCTCTCCCAGAGGGCCTTCTCTTCCGGTCCCTAACCTCACAGCCACCAGCATAATCCCTCTCACTGCCTTGACATGCAGACATGTGTAGGTGTGCATGCACACACATGTCAGAAGAGACATGTGCCTGGGACCACCCAGAGGTCCACAAAGCCACATATGTACACAAGACAAGCACATCCACACACACAGGAGCGTGAGTAGCAGCCAGGCTGCCTCCCGGGGGTCCCTCCAGCCCCACGTGCCCCCCCAATCCCTGCTCTTCTGTCCCACACACCCTCCTCCCACCCCACACCTGCTGACCCCTTTGGTGCTTACCGTGGACGGAGCATTCAGCAAAGCTGTCGTTGCAATCCTTGCTGAAAATGTTATGGTCCTCTTTAAGGAGGTTCTTTGTTTCACTAAAGACATTCTTGATCTTCTCCAGTAACTGGACGGGCGATTCAGAGAAATTTTGGACACAGTCCTGGAAAGAGAGTAGATCCCCCCCAGGGAAGGATGAGTACGGGGCCCCACGTCTGTCAAACTCCCTTGGTCCTTCTCACATCTGCCTCCTTTTTCTCCTTCATTTTCTCCCTCCCCTCTCCCCTGGTTTGCGGCAGAATCAGTCCTGAGGCCAGGAGGTATGTCATTTATTCACGCACGTGTCAGGCATGTGGTAATTACCTGGGAATCATGCAATAAACAAGAGAGGTGATCACTGGCCAAGTTGGACATTGAGCCCAGCAAGGCTGAGGCACTAAACCCATTGTTACAAATACAGTGAGGCCTACGAAAGAGTGCTAAATGATCAGAGAGTATGTAGCAGGGCCTCAGGGAAATGTGCCTAAGAACCAACTGAAAGATGAGCAAAAGTTAACCAGGGAAGGAGGCGGAATTGGAAAGAGCTATCTAGTGGGAACAGACGGTGCAAAAGTCCTGAGGCAGGAAAGAGCCTGAACTATTTAAAGACTAAAAGTAGGCTAGAGTGGCTACTGTATTGCCATCCAGGAGGAGAGTGGTGAGAGATACTACTGAGAGAGGTCAGCAAGGGCCTGTCCAGCTGGTCCTTGTTGGCCATGTCAAGAACTGTTAACCTTATCCACAGAGCAAAGAGAACACATCTGAAGGGTTATTGGGGAGGTGGATGGGAGTGGCTATGCTGTAGAGAGTGGGCTGGAGCAGGCCATGGGGCTGTGGGTACTTCTCTGGCCTTGATGCATCTTGGAAGGAGGTCCAAGGCTGCCCCAGCCCAGCCTTGTCTGGTAAGCTACTCTTTTCTCTTTTGCTTGGGAGGCCTGGGCTCCCCACACCCACTGGAGCTCTGAGAAACGTCACGTACAGCCCTGGCTCTCCTTCCAACTCTTGGGCGGCTCCTTCTCAGTCTCCTGACCAGGCTGCCCTCGTCCACCTGACTTCTAAATGCTGGCATTTCTCAGGACTCTGGTGATTCGCAGAGCCAGGGCCCATCTTGTGTGTCACACATACCGGACAGTGCCACACACACGCCTATGGCTTTACCTGTGGCCTACTTGCTGATGGCCTCCAGCTGCCCAGTTTTCCCTGAAACTGAGCTGCACAGGGAGGAACATTATGAGGCATCGCTGTGTGCCCACAGCCTGTGCAGAGTAAGCCCTTCATCGATGTTTACCAGATAAAGAATGAAGGGATATAGGAACGAGAAGACCTGGCCTCGTGTTCCATCACTCGCCAGCCAGGTGACACTGGCCAAATGGACTATCCAGTTTGGGCCCCTTTCCTCAAAACCACGATCCTGGCCAGCTTCCCCCGGGGCTGTCGCAGAAAGAGCGACGCCGACTCTCTTGCCCCTCTCTCTGCAGAGAACAGGGACCGTCAGACAGAAGGTCCCAGGTGCCCACCTGTGTCCACAGAGGTTGGGTCTTCTCTCTTGGGAGCCCTGAATCCCCCCTCTAGCTCCTCTAACTTCAACCACTCAGTCCCTCCTGGAGTCTGTCCTGTGGGCATTCACAAGTGTCCCATAGGGTGGGTGGCTTGTTGAAATGCAAATTCCGAGGCCCACCCACAGACCCAGTGACTCAGACTCTCTAGGGGTGCACGCTGGGAATCTGAATGTTAAATAAGCTCCCCAAGTGATTCTTAATATTGAAAAACCACAGCTTTAATACCCCTCTTATTAAAAAAGGCTTCCTCCCTCTATCCCACACTCCCTCCGGCGACCTCTCTCCCTGTCTGCGCCCTTTGGAGCCGAGTTCCCACAGCGCCGTCTCCCTGGGCGCACGAGCTCTCTCTCTCTCTCTCTCTCTCTCTGTTCACCCCGATCTGGCACCAGCCACTGACATTGACCTCCACATGGCGAAATCCAGTCTCTGGCTGGGCCCTGGGCCTCCTGCTGATCTCCCAGCCTCCAATCCTGCTCCTGCGGCCCATTTCTCCGCACAGCAACCTGAACAGCCTGACAGGGCACGCTAGGTAAGGCCGGTCGCCTGTTCACTGCGGCTGCCCTCGCTCTTTAGGCCAAATCTCACACCGGAAGGACCCCAAGGGACCTGGCTCCCGCCTTCTCCCCCCTCCGCCCTTCTTGGCCATGCTGCCCACCCTTTGGGCCCTGAATGTGCCCACTTCTGCCCACCTCGGGGCCTCGTGCACAGCATTCTTGGTTCTGGAATGCTCTGATCAACGTTGTCACTTCCTAACTCACCCATCACTGGGCCTCGAGTGATTCTTTTCTTGCTCGGAGGCCTTCCCTGCCTCTTCCTCCCCGCCCCCTTCAGGGCTTCCCTTCCCCGGTTATCTCTTCCACCACGCAGCTGCTGCCGCCTGACACACCACGGGGCTGCCCTAGGTTTTGTTCTCTGTCTCCCGGCCTCCCCCCCCCCGCCCCCCAAGTGTAAGCGCCACGGATGTGGGGGTTTCCGCCTGCATTTTGTCTCTTAGTGTCTAGAACAGTAGGCAGTCGTTAACTACTTGTGGAGCCAAGGAAGGGTCCTCATGGTTTGTCATTCTGTTTGCCTGTGTTACCGTTTGTTTAATGGCTGCCAATCTCACTTAACTACAAGCTCCAGAACCAGGTCTGGAACCAGGTCGCTCTTGTTCATGGAGCCAATGTCAAGGCCTAGCACTGCGCCTCCTGCATGGTAAGTCCTCTAGCAAAGGCTTGTGGGATGAAGGAATGAATGAGAGAGTGAGTGGACGGTGATGTGGGGCGAGCGGAGGGCAGGCACTCTGTCCACGTGGGCAGGGGCAGGGCCGCCACAGCCCTGTGGACGGTGATGTGGGGCGAGCGGAGGGCAGGCACTCTGTCCACGTGGGCAGGGGCAGGGCCGCCATAGCCCTCCTCGGCCCTGACGCAGCCCCCATCCCCAGGGCCCTCCTACCTTGTCCTGCTCTTCGTAGACCGTGGGGAAGCACTCCTTCAGCCTCACAGAGAGTTCCTGGAGCTTTAGGAGGGTGTTGGCGTTGGAGGTGTTGTCTTTGAAGCTTATGGTTTCCTCCAGGATGTCTTGTACCAAGGGAAGTGCCCTCATGATGTAACACACGGGGTCTTTCTGAAAAAGAACTTGGAGTCGATGGTGTGGCTGATGCGGCCTGGGAACCCAGGCTATGTGCCACCCTAGCGGGGCTGCAGCTGCCCTACCCTGACCCCGGGCACAGGCCGCACCACCGTCCTGCTAAGGGGGACGCTGCCCGCGGCTGGCCTGCCCTACCCTGACCCTGGGCACAGGCCGCACCACCGTCCTGCTAAGGGGGACGCTGCCCTCGGCTGGCCTGCCCTACCCTGGCCCCGGGCACAGGCCGCACCACCGTCCTGCTAAGGAGGACGCTGCCCTCGGCTGGCCTGCCCTACCCTGACCCCGGCACAGGCCGCACCACCGTCCTGCTGAGGGGGACGCTGCCCTCGGCTGGCCTGCCCTACCCTGACCCCGGGCACAGGCCGCACCACCGTCCTGCTAAGGGGGACGCTGCCCGCGGCTGGCCTGCCCTTCTCTCTCTTTGGGATCTGGCACTGCGGGGGTCGGGGTAGAGGGAGGGAAACGCGGATTCTGATTAGAGGGAGCTGCGGACTTCTGGAAGAAGCATAGGGACAGTGGGTCCTGGAGAAATTCTCTCTGTCTCTCTTCTGGCTTGCTTTCACATGAAGTCCTTTGTCACATGCTTCCTTCTAATCCTTCAGGCCCCAGAGGTCCTGAAGACACCTGATGGTTCAGGGAATAACCTCTGGCTCCCTAAAGGATGGTTGTTGCCTCAACAGAGACTCTGACCTGGCGCTGTGTTCTTAGCACCGAATGAATAAAATACACAGGGTATTCTTCGGGACGTGAGGTCTCCAGAGCTAACAGAAGTATGTGTGGGTCAGGGGTGGAGAAGCTCAGAGACAGAGACAACTCTCCGGGCCTCACAGCGATTCTGATGAGGTGCAGAGATGAACAAGCTCAAATAAGAGCAGGGGTGTGGGGTGTTGGAAAGGCATTACAGGCATCGGGAAGAGCTTGTGCCAAGGCTGGGGGGCACGGGGCAGCAGGGAAAGGGGGTAGTGTGCGGGTTGTGTGGTGGAGACTGGTGCTTATGAACCCCAGGCTGAGCAGCCTGGGCTTTCCTCTAGAGTGAGGGCCCCCCCGACAGATCTGGGGGAGGGAAGAGGAAGTAACAGGTTCGGGTTCCGAGAGCTCCCCTAGTGGCAGAACAGAGGGGTGCCAGGCAGTGGGGAGAACATCTGGGAGGTTCTCGAAATGGTCCAGGCAACTGATGGGGAGGCCAAACCTGATGCTCCAGGTAGGGGTGGGGTAGGAGGGGAGGAGGGGCAGGGCTGGGTGCCCTGGCCGCTGCTGGTCTGTCCGCTGGATGGAGGCGGCACCCCAAAGCAAAGCACGTGACCCAGAGGAAGTATCGGTTTGCCTTAGGCCCTACAACCGGCCTGCTTGGGTTCAAGTCAGACTCCACTACTTCCTAGCTGTTCTCCCTTCATCTCTCTGGGGACAATCAACAAGATGAGTGTCCCCACACAGTGCTTCCATCAAGACTGAATTAGAAACGTGCCTGGCGCGGAGCAGGACCTTGACATGTGCCAGGCCAGCAGAGGAAGCAGCAGGGGACAGGAGCCCTTCACCTTGACATGTGCCAGGCCAGCAGAGGAAGCAGCAGGGGATGGCAGCCCTTCACCTTGCCCAGCCCTGGCGCCTGGCACCCCAGACTCGAGCACCCAGGGATCCTCATACCCTCACCCTGCCCAGCTCTCGGATTTCTCTGGCCTTCTCACTCCCACATATGCCCACCCTTGAGAAGCGCATACCGGTTGGGCCTTGTAAATAGCCATAACTCACCAACTGGTCCCGATCTACAAACACAAAGGGGATTTTGCAAGAGGTCTTCATCTGACTGTCAATCTGTAAGAGAGAGCGGGCCAGTGGCGGCGGGGTCCGCAGCTTGACTGAGCTTGCCTAACAATGGGGACCAGAGTTTCCGGGTGGATCGGGGCTTGGTCCTCACCCACCTTTCCCAACCACACCTGGGAAGACAAATGGGAGAGACCTGTGCCTCCCATTCGCCCAAGAGAGGGCTGTAGAAGGAGAAGAGGGCCCTTCTACTTCCCACCCCATGAAATCTGATGATCCCAGCTTGTTATCGGGGAGAACTATCTAATGGAAAATATAGGACACAATCTCCTATGGGAGATAGTGAGCTCCCTGTCACGGCAAGAATTCAAGCAGAAGCTAGACAAGTTCTGGGGATTCAGGATCTGTAGGGACTGGGGTTAAATGCCCTGAAAGCCCCTGTTGGTCCCCCAAAGCAGTGGTTCTGGGATTCCAAGCCTCAGAGAGTGGCTCCTGGTTTCCCCTGGTTTCTGTGGCAGCTACATGCCGGAGGAAAAGTGTAGGGATAAGAGAGGCAGGAGGCCCAACTTATATGCCCCAAGCGCAGGGCCCTGGAGCTGGCCTTCGCCAGGGGTGCCCCACCCTGCCTGGCTAGCCAGAGGGACGATGGTAAATTCTCTTCTGAGCAGGACAGCAGCCATGACAGCAGCCCGGTTCTGCTTGGCTGAGCCATGTTTGAAACTGTTGACAACTCTGCTGGCCTGATCAGAATGAAGCACAGGCTCCTTCGTGGCCAGGGTCAGCAGGCCGTCCCAGCCCCGGGGCTCGGGCAAGAGCCAGGGCGATGAGGGCGGAGGGCTGGGAGTTAGGCAGGAGCTTCTGCTCCAAAGCTGGCTGTGGCCCTGGTACCAGGCTGCTGCCACGTGTGGGAGTCTAGGAGTTAGGAGCAACATCTGGACACAGCAGGCAGACTGCGCTGGCTCCTCAGAGGAAGCACCCCATTGAGGGACAGGCAGCAGGCTCCATAAGACTCTTCAGAGTCCACAGCTGACATTCCAGGCAATTGTCCACCCAGGCAACCAGCTAGAAGCCCATCCTGTTCCCTGCCTGCAGGGGAGTCAGAGAGGACTCAGGGTTTGGGGGGTCTGAGGCTCTGACCTTGGGAAAGTAGGGCTATGTCCTGCACAGCCCTATTTCTCTGCCTGTCAACCCTCTCTTTGAGCCTGCTCCTTGGTTCCTGCCTCAGTTTTCTTAATGAAGAGGAAGCAGGGCAAGCTTGGCCACATACTCACCAGCTGCTGCAGGAGCTGCAGGTGTCCATCCGTGATCACGTGGCTACAGAGCCATGACTCCTCGGTAATACTCCTGCTCACCAGGAGACAGACCAGCAGTAGCCGGGGGCCCAGCCATGGCTGTGATAGACAGAGCATTATTTCTCCCCCGCTCTCATTCTCCCCAGATACAACACCCCCCAAATCCAGCTTTCTTGGGATTGCCTAACAGCCACGGCACAGCCTTGCCCTCCCTCGATGACGACCCAAACGTCATCTTCTCCAGGAACCCTTCCCAGACTAGCCCAGGCCGAGCCTCACTACATACGGAACAGTAACGAGGACCTGGGAGGTACGTCCACCAGTCTAAGCTCCAGTTACACAGGAAACTCCTTGACTGCACGATTCGCTTCTACCCACTTTTCTGTTCTTGCAACATCGAACACTGAGCCAGGCGCCTGGGGAGCTGCCCGTTCCTCTCAAGTTCATGTTCGTGCACCTGCTTCCAGACTTGGAGCCGGAGACACTTGGGCCCAGCCCTTCCTCCCACCTGGTTCCACATAGGTCTGGCTCTGCTACTGGAAAAAGCAGGGGCCCAAACTCAGTTTCACTGGGAACCTATCCCACGCCAGAGAACTCTGGAGTTCTGGGTGTGTGTGTGTGTCAAAGTTTATCAGAGGCAGCAGCAGTGCCAGCTCTAGGCCATCCTGGCGGGCACCTGCCTATCGGAGCCCTATCAGGCTGTGCGTCCCGCCAGCCAAGCTCTCAACACAGTAAGGACATTTTCTAAGATTGTTCCCCTCTTTCAACACCCACCTGGCCCAGTAGCTGCTCACCACCAGAGAGGAGGGACTAGCTCCCGACACCCTGTCCTCCCCCTTCCTTCCTCTCTCCATCCCCCTTACCCCTCAGCCCTCTCCCTGCCCCTAAGTCTCCCCTCCTCTGGCCAGAGGTAGAAAAAAAACCCGTGGGCTTCTGTCCCCAGCCTGATGCGGCCTCCTGGCAGCTGATGCCCTCAGATTCAGAGAAATGCTGTCAGGGCGGGGTGAGGGCTGGCACCTTCCTGGGCTCTGGGCTCTGGCTCAGTAATCCAGATGATGAGACAAATACTGCAAATAAACAGTGCCCTGGAAAAACACAAGCAGGCTATGAAACAGCCTACAGTGACATGCTGATTTACATGTAGCTAAAGGCTCAAATGTTTGCCAGCTCTTACCAGGGAGAAGGGGCCCTGGCTCAGCTACCAGGGTGTTGCAGGAGGAGGGGCCTCGGTGAGGCCGGGAAGGATGGGGAGAAATGGATGACAGGGAGGGAAGGAAGGGAGGACCTGAAGGGAAGAGGCATAGCACGGCCCAGTCCCATTCAGCCCCAGGATGTGGTGAAGGTCCTGGCTGACTGGTGGATGGAGGCAGAGTGTGGAAGAGGAAGGGTAGTCATGGGGGGGGGGGGTTCAGGCTCTGCTGGGCAGTGAGGAGGTAACCCTGGGTGGGACTGACTGTCCAGGTCCTCAGGAACCTCTGGTTCAGGACCTGCAGGAGGAAACTGGGCCATGCAGAAGGCACGTCTGCCCCAGGCTGGCGGCCACTGAGGCTCAGAGGCCCTGGTCTAAGTGGTGCAGAGGAAACGGCCCAGGGGAAGGGGATGCTCAGGCAGACATCCTGAGCGCAGGCACCTCAAGACACTGATGTCTGAGGACAGCAAGGGAAGGGCAGTGCTCAACGGCAAGGGCTGCCCGGCTTTGGGAGCTATTTCAGGCACCGGTGTGAAGAGAGTGCAGCCACCACGTGGGAGGCTGACGGTGAAGATGGCCAGAGGGGGCTACGCCTGCCCCTGGGCCCCCATTTTGCCTCAGAGGAGGATCTGCACAGGCACCCAAGGGTTAACACTCTAGCTTGCCTCGGGCTAGGCTGCCTCTTCGCACCCCTCCTTCCTTCCTCCCACCAGCCTTGGCCTCTGGGGCAGCCAGGAAGCACTCTGTGCTGAGATGCTGGGACATCTCCGGCCGGCCGGCCATCCCCACCTGCCTCTCATCCCGTTCCATCTTCCCCATCAACAGCTGTCCTCCGCTTCCCTCGCCGTCTCACCTCCAGCTCCTCCTCTTGGTCTTGCTGCCTGCCCCCTTGCCCTCCCCTCCACACTGCCCCTCTCAGCCCCGTCTCCTCTCCCTGCTGGGCTCTTCCTCCCTGTGGGTCTGCTCTGCTCTCCCTCTCCCTGCACCTGCAACCCCTCCCTGGCCCTCCAAACATTTTCCACGTCCCTTCTCCCAGGTTTCTCCTCCCATTCTCCTCCAGGGCTCCTCAGAAGCACACCCACCGGGACACCTCTTACTGTTCCTTAAAAGTGCACCCTGAACCTTACACTTTCGAGGAGCTGCGGCAGCTCCTGCCCGCAGTAGTTAGTAGCTGCAGGACCTCCCCTGCAGTCCCGAGCAGCCCCAGCCCCTGTCCACGGCTCCCCAACACCACACCCTCCTCCCACCTTCCTCTCCCCACCACCAAGCCCAGGGTCTCCCCAGTGAGCTGCACTTGAGTTTGCAAGAAAAAGATTCAGAGCTAGCCTCAGGCGACTATGTCTGATGTCCCCAAAACAGACTTGTTCCAGCCACCTAAGTCCCCAGCAGCTCCATCGGTAAACTGGAACAAGCAGCGGCTTGCCCAGTTTCTTCATTCTGCCAGCAGGTCGTGGGCACAAGCCCTGGCACTCTATAAACTGATGACCCCTGAGCTTTCTCCTCCCAGAAGCTCCCACTCCCCAGCAGGGCCTGAAAAAACGTGCGGGGTCGATGAGGACGGTGCCTGCTGGGGAAGGCACCACATTCAGCGCACAGCCACTCTGCCTGTCCCTTGGCGATGGTTCGTCAAAAGAGAGAGCGGTAGGGGTCCCCTAGCTGACATGGAGCCTCTGCCCGTGACTGCGAACCCCTCTCTTCTGCCAGCGGGTAGCTCGCTGTATCCCTCCGTGCAGTGGCGTGTACAAGCCTTCCCTTTCCCAAGGAAGCGCCGCAGCCCCAAGCGCAGCTGCAGGGCCGCGGCGGGTCTCTGCCCGAGCGCCCCCGGGGCCGCGGGCAGCCCGCAAGCAAAGATGGAACGGCGGAGCCGGCGCGCGCGGGCACTCCGGTCCGAGGAGCCGCGCCCGCCGCCCCGCTCCAGCCCCAGCCCGGCCCGGCGCGGTGACCGCCGCTTACCGTGGGAGGGCAGCGCCCGGCGGCGCCCCGCGCGGTCATGCGGGCAGCTGGGTCCCGGCCGGGCGCGTCGGCCGCCCTCGCTCGCTGGCTGGCTGGCTGGCCGCCGCCGAGTCCGGGCCCCGCCGAGGGCCGTGCCGCTGTCCCGGGAGTGAGGAGAGCCGGCGGCGGCGCGGAGAGCACCAGGCGAACTTTCACTTTCCCCAGCCGGCTCCGCCGGCCAGCTCCTCGGCACAGCCTTTTAAAGAGATTTAGGCATGTGGTTTATGGGAAATTACGTTGGACAGGCGCCAGACACACACACGCACACGCGCGCGCGCGCACACACACAAACACACACACACACAGGCGCGCACTGACACAGACACACACTCCAGAGGCCCACTGAGCCGCCTCCCCGCCCCCACCCTCGGGCTGGGCTTCCCCGCCTGTCTCTCAGTCGCCTTGTCTTCTGTGCTCAACTGCAAAGTCTCGGGCAAAGTAACGCGCCCTCCACGGCTCGCGCCCTTCCGCGCGTCCGCGGCGGCAGACTTTTCCTTTCCTTTCGCGCTCTCCAGGGGGATCTGGTGCTCTCTCTGTCTCTCTAACATTCCTCTCAAGGGACTTTCCCTCTAGGCCTAAAAATTCCCAAATCTGAGCTGGAAATGGGCAGATAAGCAGGGACAAACACTGAAGACTGGGGCCTCCCCGGCTGTGCACGATGCAGCACCTGGTGCAGCCCGAGTCAGCAGATTTACAGGCAGCCCCCCTGCGTCCCAGGAGCCCTCAAGCAGCAAGCCTAGCTTCTCATCTCCAGTTCTGGGGGCAGAGTCCAAGCAGGGAGGCTAGCTACCTGGCCAGGAGGGGAAGGACTCTATTCTGGAACTGGAAGCTGGGAGGCTCTGCTTTGTGCCAGGAGACAGACACTCCAGGCACTTGACCTGGGGTTGATGTAAATGCTGGCTGTGCCCTTGCTCCCTCCTTACTGCCAAAACCTGGGGTAATTGGCACCTGGTCCTTAGATTTTCCCTTGGTGCTTTTGGAAATGCATTTACTGAGACGATTAATCACATTTTATCTCTACACAGAATGACTCTGGATGGAGCCTAACAGGATGAGTCTATTAATTATAATGCCCACTGCGGGAGATTTTTCTTTCTACAATTCATTATGGTCCAGTGTTTCAATCCCATTGTGAGGTCACCTGTACCCATCTCCTGGGAAATATATGCTATGTGGCCTGGTCCCAATGAGGCATCTCCTGTCACTTGCTCCAGCCTCAGGAAGGAATTCGACACCTGCATGTCCTTGCTCATTACTGGTCCCTCTACTCGGAATGCTCCCTTCCCCCACCTGTCTTTAAGGCTAATTCCCTGTCCCCCAGGGCTGAAATCACACCACTTCCTCCACCAACAAAGCTTTCTTCCACCCCCCAGTAGATCAGTGGTTCCTTTTCCTGTATTCCCACTGGACTTGGCTCCTTCCTCCCTGGTGGCTCTGATAAGTTGTTTGTCATTGATTGATTTATTCATTCTCTACATTATTCTAAAAAGTATTTAAGGGTATACTGACAGTTATATTCTGCCCCCACTCTGGAGACCAAGACTTCCTTCAGGCTGGTCCCATGGTCACTTATCTCCCAAACAACAGTGTCTAGCACACAATGGGTACCCAATTAACTAACAGTGATTGAATGGAATGAGGCCATTAGAGAATCATTCATTCATTTGGCAAATGTGCACCATGTGATGACCATGTATGTGCAGGCACTGTGCTGGTCCTGGGGATATGATCATGGACATGCCGATGTGGTTCCCACTTCCGTGGGCTTGGGAACAGTCAGAGCTAAGGACAGTGGGGTGTGGGGCCTTGTGACAGGTGCTCAGAGCCTTGAGGAAGGAAGGCGAGACACAGAGCCCAGTCAGAGGAAGGAGGTTGAGGGTTTACTTCCCCCGCATGATTGTCAAGTGGTCCCTCTACAATAACGATTTAAGATAACGGTCGACACCACACTTCTTAGGACTGATAAGCAGTTGCCGGAAGTACAATAATGTGAGGCAGATAAACCTCTTGACTTGTTGGAGAGGAGTAACATTGTACCTGCCTCCTCCTTCACCAACCCAACCCCGCCCCAGACTCAGTGAGGGACAGACAGCTCTGCCTCTGGAAGGTGGCCATCCGCCCTGTCAGTGCAAGGCTTGGCTCCCCACTCCCCCTCAAGTGACATTCTTTATATACCCGGGTTTGAACCCTGACTCGACCAGCTGCCTGATCTTTACACCTCTGTCATATGCCGTGTGACTTTGGACAAGCATCTCTGGGCCTCTGTGTCTTCATCTATGAAATGAAGGTGTTAATTAACTTTTCTTACCAAAGTGTGCAGGAATGAATGGGGTGATGCCTGAGAAGAGTTTCACACAGAACCTGAAGGTAGTAAGTGTGATTCTTCTTCTTATTATTATTATCTGTCCACCCACATGGGTCTTAAGCAGTGACACAGCATGGTGCCATGGATTTGAGAGTCCCAATGCCAGATTTTAGCCCCAGCTCTGCCGCTCGTTGGCTGTGCAACTTTAGACAAAGGCCTTCATCCTTCTGAGCCCCTCTTTCTTCATTTGTACAATAGCAATGATAAGCTCTTTTTCCACGATTGGGGGGGTGAGGTCAAACAGATGACATATGGGGGTCTCCAGGGCAACGGACAGCACAGAAGAAGTGCTTCGTTATGAAAGAACACTTTGGAATTGTAGGCTGTGGGGTGCTGGAGCTGCAGAGAGATGACAGGGCTCTGGATCACTGTGACTCCACATGGGACTTGCAGCTGTCTCCTCGCTGTTACCATAAAAGGAGAGGTTGGGAACCTGCTTGACTTCAGACCAGCTTAGCCGCCAAACAAGGGGACATCGAGGCTGGAAATGCTAAAGGTGCGGCCTCCTGGGGCTCCCCTGGGCAGCATCTCCTCTGCTGAGAGACACTCAGGATTCCTGCCTCTGGCTGGCTGGCTGGCTGGCTGGCTGGGTGACCTTGGGCAGGCAGGTCCCGGCTGGATCTCAGGGCCAAGCTGGCAGTATGGTGTCATCTGCATATGACTCCTTTGTTGTTTGTACCCATGCAAGCCTGCTTGTGCCCATCCATGGGCAGCGAGTGTTGGAACTGCAGAACCAGAAGCTTTTCCACCCCACGTTGCCTTGGATGAGTGAATGGAGGCTCATACAGGTGGAGCCTCCTCCTTTGGAGTCACGCATGACTTGGAGTCACGGGTGAGGCCTGGAGGGAACCAACCCTAAGTCCCTCCTGTGCGTACGCTCTCCCTGGTCACACTAAGCTGCTGCTGTCTCTGCTGACTACCAGTGGAGTCATCTCCGCAGCTGGGTCCCAGGGGAGGCACGGAGGAATTTGGAACAATCTGAGATTTGGGGCTGCAACGATTTCCTAACGTGGTATCATCAAGAAGGGAGGGCTCAGCTGACCTGGGAGGACCCTGCTTGTCGGAGGAATGAACCAAGGGTGGGAGGAAAGTGAACGGAAAGGAGAGAAAATGGAGATGGATGGCAGGAAGTGGGAGGAAAGTCTCATTTGCTGGTTGTCGAAATATCATTTCCTTGAAATTATTTGACAGGCAATTTCCCCTTGAAATCTTTCAAGTGAGTTGAGTTCTATTACAAAGGGCTTGTTTCTTTCCTCTCATTTTTTTTCTTTCTTTCTTTTTTTTCTTTTGTTTTGTTTACTTTTCTTTTTTTTTTGTCCCCTCTGTCCCCCTTTTTCTCTCCCTCCCTCCCTCCCTCCTTCCTTCCTTCTCTTTTTTTCTTTCTGCCTTTTGCTCTCTCTCTCTCCCTTTCTTCCTCTCTCCCTCCTTCCTTCCTGTTTCTCTTCCGTGAAAGTGGCCCGTGGCTCTTTGGGACGGACAGGGCCAGTAGCAGCAGCCTGTGAAGCCTGGGGCTGCAGAGGACGCGCTGCTTTCTGGTCCCAGTGGTCCTGGCAAGGTGCTGCCAAGAGGGCCCGGGCATGCCGAGCCGGACCCTGCCTCGCCCACCCATGTCCCTGCAGAGGACACGCTGCTTTCTGGTCCCAGTGCTCCTGGCAAGGTGCTGCCAAAAGGGCCCGGGCATGCCGAGCCGGACCCTGCCTCGCCCACCCACGTCCCGCCCACCTCGGCTTTGGCACTGCAGGCTGCCCTTGTGGTCATGGCTTTCCCCTTTTCAAGGGGAGAGGGAGTACAGCATGGAAGGTAGTCAAGGAGCCATAAGGGAGGGACCCTTGGACTGGCTTTCTTATTCATAAAAGGGGAAGGGGAGCTACCAGCTAGCTGGCTTCCCATGGCTGCTGTGAAGACCTTGTGCTTGGAAAACGATCCCTTCCCCTGGCTGGATGAAAGCCAGCTGTGTCCCCTTCATCCCTACAGCTGCAGAAACACCTGTGCTGGCTTCAGGGCCATGCCCCCGGGCTGTCTGTCTCAGAGGCTCTGTCCTCGGTCCAGAGCTGTCTGCCACTATCAGGCTGGGCACTGTCTCCTATACCAGGGCAGAATAAGCTTTCTCATGTGGCTCTCATGAACCCCTCAGAGCTGACCAATCAACCAAAAACTTAAGATGTAATATATCCACAGTACATTTTGGCTTCCCCAGTGCCCTCCCTACCCCCTAGCCTTAGTCGGCAAACCGCGGCTCGCGAGCCTCATGCAGCTCTTTGGCCCCTTGAGTGTTTAGCAAAGGCCAGCTTCGGAGTACCCTCATTAAGTTAATAACAATGTACCTTCCTATATAGTTTAAGTTTAAAAAACTTGGCTCTTAAAAGAAATTTCCATCGTTGTACTGTTGATATTTGGCTCTTGTTGACTAATGAGTTTGCCGACCACTACTAGAGTCACAACGCCTCAGCTGAGGACCCTTCTAGAATAAACGTTTGTTCTAACTCTCATAGGAAAAGGAGAATTACAAAGAGGATGCGTGTCTGCTGACATCTGAGCAGGTCCACTTCCTCTCTTTGGACTTGCGTGACCTCAGAGCGAAGGAGGCAGAGAATTACCTGAAAACAGGAAGTAAGAGCCTGTGACATCAGCAGTCGTCACTCACGCAGTAAACATTGAGTGCCCGCTGCTTGCTGGGCCCTGGGCCCCTCCTGCTCTGTTGAACAACACACCCTCCCCGTTCCCAGACTGCCAGGCAGACAGAAATGGCAGGGTCAGTCCAACGTGAGGCCGTGAGTGCGAGGACAGGGAAATGTCTGAAGTGCCCCACGGGCCAGAGCCGTATGGCTTCTGGAAGTCACTGAAGAGAACCAAACACCCGGAGCAGAGAAGAGCGTGGGGGTTGGAAGAGTTCAGGCCCCAGACAGAGTTGGGGGACAAACCCCTTCCTTCTACCTTATGGGATTTCAGGTTACTCCTAGCTGGGTTCTCTGTGTTGGCTTGGTCGGTTGCCAACTGGGAAGGCCAAGAAGGGGATTCCTCACATGCCAGGCTGCCCTTTGTGAGAGGAGGAGTGGCCCCAGGGACTCCTACTTCAGCTTATAGCATTCATCTCTGCGCTGGCCTGAGCCCCCCGGCCAGGTGGCAAACCTGCTTTCCCTTGGCTAGTGCTGGACACTTGGCCCAGGGGAAGAGCAGCAGTGGAGTGGGAGGGGCAGAGCTCCATGGCCATACGACTTGGGTGACATCTCATTTCTACCTCTGGCTAGCTCTGTGACCTTCAATAAGTTCCATCATGGTCCTATATCCTCAACTGTTAAATGGGGATAATAATAGCATCTTCCTCACAGGGCTTCTCTTGTTGAGTTATTATGTGTATAATGCTTAGAAACTTGCTTGGAATGCAGCGGTGCTATCATTATTAGGAAGTGGAGAGGCCAGAGGGCACTGTACCTACTGTGGCTTGATTCAAAGACAACCCCCTCGAGGCTGTGCTAATGAATGCCTCCTGGGCAGTGCCCTAGCCAGGAGAGGGGGGGGCAGGTTGGGGGCACAAGGCCAAGGCCGCCTCCACCTCAGGAAAGTCCCTTTCCTGTTGTGAATGTCTTCAGGATCCTCTATGGGGGTGGGAGCCTTAATCCTGGAGCCAGAGTGATGGACGGGGCCTGTGGTCACACTCATCAGGAATGCGCTGTTCCTAGGAGGCTGCTTCCCTTCCCCTGACCACAACCGGCCCACAGAGCTGCCATGACCAATCGGTCCATTCATTAGAAGACTTCCCTTTGGGAGCCCAGCTCCTGGTACTGCTGGGCTGCTTGCTGGCCCAGAGCAGCCTGGCCATCAGGCCTGGAGAGTCCTTGCCCTCTTCATCCAGGCACAGGAGTCTGGGGCCGACCTGGCAGGGACACAGTATGTCATGAGGGCTCTTTGGGGCTCTTAGGTGAGAATTCTGTTCCCAGAATTTAATTCCTTCTATGAGACTGCAGTGCCCAGCTCTGTGCTAGAAGCTGGGAGAGGCCAAAATCAGAGGATCCGGAACCCTCCACGTGGTGTGTAGCAGAAGGAACACGAGGTTGGCATCAGCTCAAATCCTGGTCATACCATTTAGGACTTTTGACAACTTGCTGAAACGCTCTGAGCCTCAGTTTCCTCGGCTGTAATATGAGGGATTAGGATAGTTGTGATCTCACAGCAGCAGTGATAGGACCAGATTAAGAAATTTCCTGGAAAACACTCTGTATACCCTTGGGAGACTCCAGCTGATGTTGGCTATCATTAGCAAAGGACTTTGGGTTTGAAATCCGCATTCTCCGTTCAGATCCCAGATCTAAGAGGTTCCATGCAGGAACTTCTTTGGGGCTCCAGGCTCCTCATCTGTTAAGTAGAAATAATAATACCTGTCTTAGAGAGTTTGGGAAAATCCCATACAGCGTACAACCCTTGCTGCAGTGTGAACGTCCAGTGAATGTTAGTTACAATTATTCACAGGAGCGATGGTGGTGATATGGCCAGGAGGAACCAGAAAGTCAACCAGGTTCGCCCACATCTTCTGTTCCACGCAGCTGCGGCTCCCTGTGTTGTAATCACTCAGTAAATATTTGCTGATTGATTGAGGATGATTGATCCTGAACTCTTGTGACAATACCCCTTTAAAAAGCTAAAAACCACCAGCATCCCTTGGGCAGGCCCTGCGCGGCTCTACTGGAGGTGGCCTGCCTCCCCTGGAGTCCTTCTCCCCTCCTGTCACCCGCCTTAGGTCAGAGATTTGCTTCCCTGAAAGCTCATAAAACACTATTTCACTAAACTGTGCTTACACTTACGCAAGAAGACTGTCATGCCAAAGTTATTTTGTGAAGAAGAGAGCAGAAACCCATAGAAAAAAAATATTTTTAGAACACAATCGAAATCACATCCCAGTTCTTTCTTGAATTCAAAAAGTAAGATCATGTAAAAAATAATAAGATCATGAAGTACATCAAATAGGGGTCTTCCTGGAGCTGGGTTGTAGGGGGTCCCGGATTGTGGGCTCACGTCATCTTGGCCACTCTGTGCCCCTAGGGAGTTTCACCCCTTTCTGCAGGTGGGAGCTAGAACTCGAGAAGAAAACTGGAACTGTGCCTCTGAAATCTCTAGCCTTTCTCCAGCCATTTGTTAACTTGTTCATTTAATGAACATCGAACACCTAGCAATTGCCAGGCCTTGGGCATTAGGGCTAAAGTCATTGAGCGAGACCTTGTGAACACACTGCTCCTACACAGAGCAGCAGTGCTGGCTGGGTGTTAGAAGCAGGTGCTTGGGGTGGAAAGAGTCAGGAAGGTTTCCAAGAGGAGGAGACCCTGGAGCTGCATTGAGAGCAGATGTGCACCAGGTACAGAAGTGGGGAAGGAACAATCCAGAGATGGGATCAGCATGCACGACATCCAGGAGAGGTAAGAGATAGTGTAGTGAGCTCTGTATAATTAGTCTGGAATGATTAGAGCTAGAAGGACAAATGGAAATAGGAGAGAGAACAGACCAGCTCCCTTCCTTAGGTGTCTGCCTGTAGGTCATACACCTGTCACTTGACTTCACCTTGAGGATCCGCTGAGGAAGCTGAGGGTTCCTGGATCCGATTTATCCATTCGTGGGTGTTTTCTGAGCTTAGCACAGTGGTTCTTAAACTTTTTGAAGTCGGGGGTGCATTTAAAATCCTACAAATAATTGTAGGTGCCCTATATACAAATTTCTGAGAACTGTGTTATAATAATTAAGTCAAATATTAAAGAAAAAAAAATAAAATCCAAGAGTGCTTTTATGGTAATTAAATGAAATAAATACAACAAAATTAAATTTATTCTGATATTAAAAAACATTTTTATGTTACAGTTTTTGAGTTATGCTTTTTAGAATTCGTAAAAAAGAGGGGTTAAAAAATTAAAAAATGACAAAAAAGTTATCTTTTTCTATATATAGATACATTCTTAGTAAGATTTAGTAAATTCGGCAGGTCCCGGCGTAAATGTGTTAAGTTTTTTCATTCTTGTGTTTATGAGAAACATGAGCCTGATGTGTCCTAGCGAGTTCTTCAATGTTTGGGCATCTATTTGAAAGGCAAACTCTCATTTCCTCGTCAATACATTGAAGAATTCCTCTCTTTTACTCTTAATTGTGTTGAGTGCAGAAAACCCCCACCATACACACCATACATATCATCTTAACTTTACACCAAATAAAGGATAGAAAAAACTTGCCTCCAGTCTTTCCGGGGAACATGGGGGTAGCGTAAACAATCCAGCACCACAGCTTAACAGTCTTTTGCAACCTAATCAGGCAAGTGAGGTGGGGGGTTGGGCAGACTGTCAGCTTACAGCCAATTCTCCACACCTCTGTCCCCCAAAAATCTAAACTCCAAAAACCCTGTTGGTTTTTTGGTCCCCAACAGGCACATATTTCTCTGGACTACCATAGGGCGCACCTGGAAATCTTCTAGGCGCACCAGTGCGCCCTGGCACACACTTTGAGAACCACTGGCTTAGCACATTGTCCTTCAGTTCAGAGGAACTCGTGGAAAGGCACCTGTGCTACTTGCATGAACTTTTGTCCTCAAGAAATGCAGCATCTCATCAGGGAGCTTGGGGGGTGGGGGGGGATGTGCCAGAGACTTAACCACATTTAACAGCCAAAGGGAAGGAACCCAGAGAGAAAGAAGCTAAACAGTTGTAGAGACAGAGGCCCCTGAAGGAGCAGGGTCTTGGGGGCGGGCAAAGATGAAGGATGCAAGGAACAGTTTGTGGGGTCAGAAGGGATGTTTCCCCTTTTAAGGCTCAGAGATGGGGGCTTGGTAGAAGGAAGGGGCCTCAGGAGACTGAGTGCTGTTGAGAAAAGCTCAGGGGCTGTGGGCCGGTTCAGGTGGCGAGGGAAGGAAGAGGGGCCAGGAGAAGTTCGCTGCCTCACTCAACAAACAACGAATGATCACCTAGCCCTGGCAGGGGCTGGAGGTGAAGCAAACCCAGGGTTCCCACCCCAGGAGCTCTTTCTGCCTGGCCTGCCGCCTTCCCCCAGCCCTCCCAAGTCCTCATGATGATACTCCTGTATCCTTTAAGGCCATCTGAAATGTCTCCTCTGTAGGAAGTCAGTCTACTGTTTTCTCCCTCCTCTGGACCCCAGGCTGCTCTGGCCTCTGTCTCTCTCGTGTGTGTATCTCCCTTTTTCTGTGTACGCTTCTTACCCATCCTCCAACTAAACTATGAGATTCCTGAGGAAAGAGACAGCTTTTGCCTCCCCCAGAACTCAAATATGTTAGTGCTCCATAAAGGTGGTCGAATGGGTGAATGAATGAATAAATGAATGAGTGAATGAATGAATTTCAAGAACCCAGGTCATTTCTGACCTCCCCGGCCTGTTTCTAAGCCGAGCTCCTCCCTTCCACCTCACTGTGGCCTGTCCCAGGTCTGGCTGCTGGGTCACATGCTTGTCACAGGCCCTCTGCCCTTGGGTGAGGTCATGGGCTCCAGAGGTGCCGGCCTTGAGTTCACAGGGAGTGGGCCCAGGTGTGAAGAGAACCTGGGGAGCCACACAGGCTCACCAGAGGCTCCGGAGACCTGCGTGCCCAGCGGCGTGCTGGAGCCACAACCCGGTCTTCCTGTCTCACGATCTCTGCTCTGGGCCTGGTGATCCTGCAGGGCGATCCTGTTGGAGGGGCCCCGACAGCCGCGTGGCTCGTGCTCAGGGGCTCCACGCGTGCCCTTGCCTCCTCCCCTGCCCCTACTTCAGCCTGTCTTCTGTGATCCACCACAGGCCCCACGAACTGGAGACGCAGACGCAACCACTCGCTATGTCTCTATTCAGAGTTTACTATGGCCTGGCTCAGGGCTAGCTGATGGAATTTCCAAAATAGAACACGGTCAGCTCTGAAGGAGCTCAGGTCCAGCAGGGCCTACGGCCAGGCAAGCCAGCACTGGGCAGAGCCCTCCTGCCCGAGGCAAGAAGCCCAGGCTGATGTGGGAGCCCCGGGAGAGCAGAGCGGGAGAGTGTGGGGGGTCAGGAAGGGCTGGGGGGGGGGGAGCCACTGGAGGAGGTGCAGCAGGAAGGGCGGTTCAGGAAGAGGGAGCAGCAAAGGCAGAAGGGCAGAGGCTCCTGATGGCCGAGGTGTGACAGGAAGGGGACTGGCCACGGAACTGTCACTGCCCTGTGGAAATCAACCCTTCTTACAGCCCACAGTAAGCTGTTACCTTTAAGAATTCCAGGCTCACCAACCACATGGTTTCCTCCTTCTCAGAACCCGGTGGCATCTGTATGCCTCTGGTGGCTCCTGTTGTGTCCCGGCTTGTGTCAGCCTCGTGTGTGGACCTTCCCCGCCACCTCCACCAGCTGGGAACTCCTTCCTCCAAAGCCGGACGTGTTCCTCTGCCTCGCTCCACCAGGACTCAGAGCGGCCCTACTGTGGGCCGGGTGAGGGCCCTGGGGAGGCAGCAAAGACCCAGAACGGCAAATGGCATCGGATGCCTACCTAGGTCCGCACCCAGATCACCGCTGACCCTCTGGCAGGCTCGCCAGTGAGTCATCGGGAGGCTGCTTGATAAGCAAGGAATCCGTCCAGAGGGAGGGCAGTTGTCTGGTGTCACTCGTTGTGTGACCTCTGGCAAATCTGTAACCTTTCTGACAGGGATAAAGGTGGCCCTTCCCTGTGGGCCCTGTCCAGAGCCAATGTGGGCATGCCGGGGAGGGCAGCCTCGGAGGCTAGGGCTTCGGGTGACAGCTGCTTTTCCCCTGCCTCCCCCCCCCCCCCCCCCAGCACCTTCTACCTGGGCCGGGCTGGCACGCTCAGCGCAGCTCGCTGCTCCTCTCCTGCTGGGCCCTCTCCCTGGTTTGTTTTTTCTTTTTCTTTTTTGTATTTCTCATCAGCTGGGAAGAGCTTCCAGCACTCCTGGGCGGCCGTGCGCACGTGAGTGGGGCCGTGGTTCCAGGACTGCAGTGAGTCCTCTGATTCTAGAACTCCTACTCTGGTTTCTTCAACCTCTGGTTGAACTGCATCCACATTTCAACACCAGAAAAATGGAGGTTCTCTAACATGTTCAAATGGTAGAGCCCCTAGAAACCAGAGCATATTTTGTGGAACTTAAAAAAAAAAGTAGTATGTGCAAACTCCCGCCGCCCGCCCCCTCCCGCCGCCCGCCCCCTCCCACCGCCCTCCCACTCCCCCCGCCCCGCCCACCCACTCCCACCGCCCTCCCACTCCCACCGCCCCCCCCCCCGCCCCCTCCCGCCCCGCCCACCCACTCCCACCGCCCTCCCACTCCCACCGCCCTCCCACTCCCACCGCCCTCCCACTCCCACCGCCCTCCCCACCCCCTCCCGCCGCCCGCCCACTCCCACCGCCCGCCCACTCCCACCGCCCTCCCACTCCCACCGCCCTCCCACTCCCACCGCCCTCCCCACCCCCTCCCGCCGCCCGCCCCCTCCCACCCACCGCCCCTTGTGCCAAACCAGTGACCGTCCCATCTTTGACTCACAGAGACAAGTAGTAGCAGAGGTCAGAGGTGTAAGGTTTGAAAAGCATGTGGGGACCTCAAGTCCCAAGTGGAGAGCATTCTACTCAGTCTTCAGATTGAAAGACGGAGGTCTTTATTTATATTTGCAGGGGGTGGGGGGGTGGGGGGGGTGGGGGGGGTGGAAGCACTCTTCTTCCAGGGAACAGAATTGGAGAGCTCTGGGTCTCAGAGTCAGGCCAAGTCTCAAACCAATGGCCCAGGGTCCTAGGTTTCTGTTTCCAATTTCCCCTTCCTTTCATAGGCTACCCGCATAATGCCTAGACCCTCCCGACTCTCCCTCTCTCTTCCTGTCCCTTCCTGGAAAGGTAATGGAATGTGGCAGCTAGCTAGGAACATGGGCCTTGCCGGAAGACTGCCCAGGTTCAAATCCACCTTCTGAACTTCTTAACTGTGTAACCTGGGACAAGCTCTCTGCACCTCAGATGCCCTGGTTGCAAAACGGCGATTATAATAGCCCTGACCTCGGTGGTATTGGTAAGGATTAAATAAGTGAGCACAAGGGTCAGCAGACCTTCCAGATAGTAAGTCATTTCGGTTTGCTGGCCATCCTGCCTCTGTCACAGCTCTTCCACTCCGTTGCTGTATCATAAAAGCAGCCGTAAACAATGCATAACACTGTTTGCCATGCAGGCCAATAAAGCTGTTTATAAAAACAGGCAGGGAGCCGGGTCTGCCCTGAGACCAGAAGTTTGCTGACCATGAGTTTCTACATGAAGAAAGTGCTTGGCGTGTAGTTACCACTCCATAAATGTTAGCGATCATTATTAACTTATGAATAAACAAAATGTTTGAGTGCCTACTCTGTGCCTGGTGCTGTTCTAGGTGCTGGGGGTACAGTCGTGAGTAGCACAGACAGTGTCCCTGGACTGGTGGACCTTGCCTTATGGACGAGGGACACAGGAATAAATGAGGAAACAAGTGACAGTAGATCAAAGCTAGTGGTCAAGGCCATGATGAGAATGAGTTAGGGGCCGTGCTAGTGATCAGGGTGGCCCACGTTAAAGGCACAGTCCCTTCGGATGGATTTCTTGCTTATCAGTCAGTCCTTATCAGTCTCAGAGGGTGTGATGTTTAAGCTAAGACCGGAGGGAGGAGGAGTCAGCTCTGTGGCAACTGGGAGAGGAGCGTTCCAGGCAGAGGGACATGCCAGCTGTCGCCGCTTCTACCCTGAGCCCAGTTCTAAGCCAGCAGAGTGAGGACCAGGAGGGAAGTAAGGAGGGTTAGGGTAGGACAAAGGGAAAAACTCAGGGTGCGGTAGTAGCTGGACACATCTCCTCGCCCTCCTGATTCCTTTTCTCAGGGTCCCCCCTGCTCAGCCCAACTCCCCACTCCCATCTCTGCTCCTCCTGCCTCGCTGGAGCTCACCAGTGACACAGACCCTGGAACTGGAAGAGAACTTAGCCGTCCTGCCCTCTGCTTCCTGGTTAGCAAACTCTCTGGGTGACAAAACACCTGTGTGCACACGGAGATGAGACCCAAGTCCCCTCTCTTCCCTACCTCCACCCCAACATACAGCTTTGTCTCTCTCTCAACATCTTCATGAAGTTGTAATTTATATGCCAAAGACCCATACATAGATAGTGTGTACAATTTGAGGAGTTTGGACATATGCATATGCCCATGAAACCACCACTATGGTCAAAGTAGTGGACATATCCATCACCCCAGAAGTTTTCTTGTGCCCCTTTGTGTTTTGTTTGGCTTTGCTTTGTTTTTGTGGTGAAAACATGTACCGTGAGATGTACCTCTGAACAAAACGGTAAGCGTGCTCTACGGCACTGCGAGCTGTGGGCACTGCAGCCTTCTCTTATTTAACGTTCTGGCTCCCTGAATGCTGTGGGATGGCCTAGCCCAGGACCTAGACCACCATGTTGATGTCACATCTGTTGAGAACAAATTCTAAACTCCAACAACTTTTGGAGTTGGAGCCAGCCTGCCGCGGTGACAGCTACCGTGGATTAACTCGTGCCAGCTTCTGTGTCACAGGGACTGGTTTTCTGACCTGGTTCCAGCTGCAGCTTACACCCTCCGGGGTCCTGTAGCCCTCTGTCCCTTTCTTCAGTTCTCAGTTCTTTAAGAACCTTGCCGGGCATTGTCCCCAAATCTGATGTCCTCACTGGCATGGCTCAGAGCAGCCTGGGGCTGGAGTGACGCCTTCGCTCCGTGGCTCTCACACCTCCCAGCTGTCTGTGGCAGGGTTTCCAGGGCTGCCTGACTCACCGACAACTGGTGCTGCCAGGCTGGCTGTCCTGGCACACTGGGTCCCAAGCAGGAAGGCAGGCAGCATGGGTTGGAATCAGGGAAACCCTGGGCCCCTCCAGGGAGCCTCCCTCCTACTGTTTGTCATTCTTTGTTGCTGTCTGGGTGCCCAGGACGTTGGCCTGGGAAGGGAGAGTCTGGCCTCTCTTCCTGTCAACAGTGACTTTCTGCTTGGAGCTGACCCCTCTGGGGTGAATCACCAGAAAGGGCAATAAACCCCCGGCCTCCACCTCGTGGAAGAGAAGCACTGGTTTGAGCATGTTTCCTCCACTGCCCAAGGCTGCCAGATGCCGGCAGCTGGAGGGGCCTCCCGGCTGAAGGAGGGGCTCAGAACAGGCTCCCTGAGCCCCCAAAGTGGGGTGGTCTCCAAATCCTCCTCTCTCCCATAGGACCCTGTGATTTGACCTACAGGCCACACTAGATTGATGTTCTTAAATCTGTTCATAAATATGGCTTAGCCCATGTCGCCATCTGCTTAGAAACTTTGGAGGCTCCTCATGGCCCTAAAGTCTAAATGCCTTAGCTTGGCCCAACCTCCCTGTTGGACCTCCATGGCCCAATACTCCTCATGCCTTGCGCTCCAAGCAGGGTGACCTTCCTCACTCTTGAATGTGACAATGCCCTTCTCCGTCACTCCCTATGCCAGAATGCCATTTCCTTTCCAGATGTTTCCCTACATGAACCCCAGTCCCATTCTCACATCATCCATCCCATCCATTAAAAAAAAAAAAAAAACTTGTTGAGCACCTTCTACATGCCAAGTTCTGTGTCGGGAGCTGAGGTTTCTACTGCCAACAAGCAAGACAAGGTAAAGCACTCACGGACAAGCCAGGCTCGTGGGCGGGGCAGAGACATAAACAGGCCCTTGCAGCGTAGCAGGTGAGCTCCGGTTGAGATCACGGAGGACTTGTTGGAGGAGGTGACTGCTGAGTTCTTGAGGAGTGAGTAGGAGTTAGATGGGCAAGGGAAACGGAGAGAAGGGGGCAGCGAGGATGTTGAGACCAGATGAAGTAGAAAGTAGGAAGGCCTGAGCAAGAGACAGTGCATTCTAGGAACTGAAAGTTGGTCATAAAGTCTGATGGAGGGTGTGACGGGGAGTGGTAAGCGAGGAGGCTGAGAGGCACCCAGTGGCACTGCACAGTTTGTACTTTATCCCAAGCACCACAAGAAGCTGGTGAAAGGTTTACAGCAGAGGCTCACAGCAAGCAGATCTGCACCTTAGATGGTCGCAAATGCCTGGAGTGTGCAACACAGACTAGAGGAGGGCAAACAGCAGGCCCAGGGCACCATTAAGACACGATTTATGTGCTCTGGGCGGAAGGCAGTGTTAGCTTGAACCAAGTGACCCCCAGTGAGCTGAGGCAATGAAGGAGGGTGCAGAGCTCTTTCCAGCGAATAGGACTTGGCGATTGCTCAGGCACAGGGGCGGAGGGTACAGGGGTACTGCGTGGCTCCCAGGTTTCTGATTAAGTCAGTGGGGTCATTTTATTGAGAGGGGCAGGTGTGTGGGCAGAGAGATGATGAGTGAAAGTTGGGATGTGTTCAGTGTAAGCTCCCAAAGGGGCAGTCGAGGACAAGTGAGTGCCCAAGTGGGTAGACAAGGCTAGATCTTTAGAGAGAGATTTGTGTTGGACAGATAGACTTGGGGCCCCAGCTGTCTATGGTCATTGACCTGGGAGAAGATGAGATTGCCCTCTTCCGGGAAGCCCACCCTGCTCCCTCTGGCTCCTTGTACCCAGCCCTAGCTCCCCCGCCCCCCCACGACATATTACATGCTACCTGTGCTTTTTAGCTTTTCTCTACATATGTATATTTCTGATGAAATAATTACCAGAGGTCAGCCATGTCTTCATGACAGGGATGAGCTGACCCAAGCAGAGAGGACACCGATGGAAGCAATACTTTAAAAGGGGGTTTAGTGGCACTTGCGGTGGCTGGGTGGGTGAGGTGAGGGAGAAAGAGGAGTTGCAGCCACCACCACCCTGTCACTAGCACAGAGATAGTTTAGACTAGAGCACAGGAAGAGTAAGCAGGTTTGAGAGGAAGAAAACGGGTTATGTTTTAGACCCACTGAATTTGAGGTGATACTTGCAGAACCTCTAGCTGCAGGAGTCCAGTAGGTCACAGGACACTGGAGGCTAAGAGAAGAATCTGGAATTATACATGAGGCAGCCTCATCCACTATCCAATTCAGCTAATGCAGCTCCAACCTTCTTTACAAGCTCATGGTTCACCTCAGGGCCTTTGCACATGCTCATTCCTCTACCCAAAACTCTCTCCTCCGACATTTACATGCCTTGTGACCTCATATAATTCAGCTTTTTATCTGGAGCAGCTCCTGACCCCATCATTCTATCTTGCTCCCTTCACTTTAATTTGCATTGTAACATTTATCACTCCCCAACATTCTATCATAAAGTTGTTGTTTCTCTGCTTTCATCACTGAAATGTGACTTCCTTCAGGGCAGTGGTTCAGTTTGCCTGGCTCCCCTTCACCTAGAAGGCACTGAAGAGTGCCCAGAGTGGGCCCCTGATGAGCTCTGGGAGCAGAATGACTTGTGAGGAGGGGGTGCGGTCGCTGAGCTGCAGCGGGGGCAGGAGGTGGCTCGGTGGAACCAGAACCACAGTCAGAGATGAAGGAGAAGGGGTCTGGGCAGAACTTGGGCGCTGCAGCCCCAACGTCTCAGGCAGGGGGGAGGAGCCGCCGGAGGCGGGGAGAGGCCAGTGGAAGTGGATTTCATACAGGTGTTTCTGTTCGCACCTCGTGCAGGAGCTCCAGGTCATACGGGCAGTGCCAGGGTGCCCAGCAGGAGGAGGCACCGAGAACACGACTGCTCAGAGAGTCCTAGTCTGGAAAAGCACTTTGGAGTAGGTCTCTGGTGGCGGTTTCTGTGCAGGGTGGGGACAGACTCCAGGCGTGGTGGGGAGTCAACCTGGAGATGAGTAGCTGAGAGAAGGGAGGACAGGAGAGGGCCGACACCGTGTGCCAGGCACTGGGATGGTAACTGGGCGTGGCGGCCGAGGTGCAGGCCAGTGGGTGGGGGTGAGAAATTACAGCCGCCTCGGGGCTCGCTCTGCCGGCCCCACTTCGGAGGTGAACTTCCAATACACAGTGATCTTAACAGTCCAAGTCAGATCGTGTCACTCCCCTGCTCAAACCCATTAGTGAGAATAAAACCCAAACTCCTTAACAAGGCCCTTCAGGCCCCGACTGCCTTCTCTGACCTCACACCCTACCCGGCCCTGCTCACGCCCTCCAGCCAAACAGGCCCCGCCCTCCAGCCAAACAGGCCCCGCCCCCAGCCAAACAGGCCCCGCCCCCAGCCAAACAGGCCCCGCCCCCCAGCCAAACAGGCCCCGCCGGTCCCTGGGCCAAGCGCCTCCCCGCCCTCCCTCGCGGCCCTGGCACGGGCACCGCTGTTCCCTCTGCCCCCAGGTTGTCATCCGACCCTCTCCCTTACTATATTCAGGTCTGTGTCCAAATGCCACCTTCCTGTTAGAGGCTTTTCACGGGCCTCCTAAAATGGAATTATCCCACCCTCTGTCACCTTACCCTGCTTTGTTTTTCGGCACGGCAGTAAATTACATTTATAATATATATATTAAATATTGATTTCTTTGTGCGTTAGTCTCTTGTCCCTCTTCCCTACGGCAGCGTTAGCCCCAGGAGGGCAGAGGGCTAGTCTGTTTTGTTCCCTGGAAGCATGGGGAGCATCCCGAAGTACTGGGCAGGCTGGAGGGCTGATAAATGAATAACCGAATCTGTAAAGCTAATTTGCCAAGAGCCCTTATGTCCAATGGCTCTTCACAGTGGCTTTGCCGAGGGGCACCCTTAGGTTACAGCAGGGCAAGCGTAGGCTGGGGACACTTGGGTGCCTCGCCCAGGCAGATCCAGCACGTGGCCCCTGCAGTAGTAGTAGGTGAGCACAGACCAGACCCCCGTGGGCCCTCCACGAGAGATCAGACCTAGACCCCTCCGCACTTGCTCCTACTCTAGGTGGGGAGACGAGTGGAAGACGTGAGAGAAATACAGTTGTGCCAGGGAGGAGGGTTAGGAGGGGAGGAGCCAGGAGGGAGGGGGAGGGGGAGGGGCGGAGGGTGGGGCACCTGTCTTGCCTGGAACCTGAGCACCCTATCCACTGTCTGGGGCCTGGAAGGGGCAGCTCAACAGCCCACTTCTGCCTCCAGGGGATAAGTAGGGACTTACTTCAGGAGGGGATGCCCGCAATAATGTGGCATCTTGACCTGCTAGTGCTTTCTCCCTTCCGGCCCCTACCCGCCCCATCCCCGCCCGCTGGGAATTTCCCACTTCCTGGTAGGAAAGTTAGAACCCTGGAGAATCCTGGAGGGATTTTCCTCAGCCCAGGAACCTAGGGCACTTCCCAGCTTTTTCCATAACTTCACCCTGTGCATACCAACCCCCTCCCCTACACACACAAATGGGGGGCAGTGGAGGGTGCAGGGAGCGGCTCCTGGACTCTGCCCCAGGAGCAGACACTGTCTTCACGCAGCTTCCCAATCCCAGGGCACAGGCCCCCTCTGTCCTCTCCTTAAGGTGGATGACTCAATGGTTGACACCACGACTCTTGTACGCACAACCTCCCAAAGCAGAAGTAAGACCTGATCCGCAACCGGAGGAGGGCTGTGCGGCTGCACGTCCGCCCTCCCCTCTGCTTTTCCAGGAGGTCCTGACCCTGCCTCTGTTGGCTAGAAGTGTCCCTTCCCTGTGCCTGGCCCTGTGCAGGTCTTGGTTATCAGCCAGCCAGGGGGCCCTGCAGACATGAGCAGTGACATTCTGGTGTCTGGGTCTCAACATCAGTCACATGAATTGTGAGCACTTGTCTGGTCTGAGAGATATCCTAGACCCACTGTTTACTCACAGGCTCCCAGGGTTAATTCAGAGCAACTCTCTTAATTCATTCCAGCAGATGCTGATTCTGCCAGCCTAGTACAAGGCATGGGAAGAGAGAGCAAGGAAGAATGAAGTCACAGCTCCTACCATCGGGCACCTGAGGTTCACCCTAACAAACATATAGGGGGCTCTTATGACATGCCAGGCACTGGACGGGGCTGTGGCGACTAAGAGGTAATAAAATATCTTTCTGAACTCCACAAACTCAGGTTCTAGCTGGGGAGACGAACATGACTGGGTAGCTACATGGCAGAATTACCCGGTCCTTCCCTATCTCAGCATGTGCCACAAACAGGGTCATGCTTTACCATCATCACCTGTCAGCTTGCCAGCCCCCCCCCCCACCGCAGAACACGAGCATCCTTGAAGGTAGGGACTGGTCGTCTCTCTTTGGATCCTTAGCGTCCCACACAACTCAATGTATTTGCAGACGAAGTGTTAGACGAACGACTTCTGAATAGTTGCCTGTTATTATGAGACTGAAAATACACGCTAAACAGAGATGCTGGCATATTCCCACCTTGTTGTAGAAAAGGCCGGTTCATTCTGGGTGGGGAAGATCAGGTGAGGCGCCAGGGACAAGGTAGGGTTGCAGCTAAGCCCTACAGGCTGCCTGTGGAGAACGAAAGGAGATCACAGGCTGCGGGGACAGCAGATGTAAAGTCTCACGGTCCGGAAACAACATGGCTTATTACAGCCCACATGGTGCACAGAGGGAGGAAGAAAAGATGTGGGTGGTGAGGACCACGGGGCCAGGTCAAGAGCAGTCATGAATACCACACTAAGGAGTTGGATCTTTGTTCTGTAGACACAGAGATCCCCTGAGGAATTCTGAGGATGGGAGTCACATGAACTAAGCAGTTGCTTCAGGGAGATGATACTGAAGGCTGTGTGACGGGTCTATTTTGAGAAGCCATTGCCAGGAGTCCTTCCCTTGGCCTTGGCTTCTGAGGAAGTAGGAGAAGCTGGAGAAAGCCAGGGCGGGGTGGGGAGGGATTAGTGAGAGTGGAGACATCACTTAGGAAGCGATTGTAATATAAGGAAACAGATGACAACAATATGAATCAGGATGGGGCTGAGGAATAGAAAGAGGCAGTATTGTTAGTGACCAATTGGATCTAGGAAACGAGACTGAAATTTCTAGCCAGAGTGGCCGAAAGAACACAAGAGAAGGGGCGGAGGGGAGGGCGGTGAAGCCCACCATTCTGGGTTGTTACCAGGACACAGAAGAGAAGGAATCATAGAAGATTCTCTCAGTCCTGATGCATCTGGCTGGCAGGTTCTGGAGGCCTTCCGCCTAGGAGGGCTCAGAGGAATCTGTTTTGTCCAAAGCTGACAGTACTCCCTTTCTGCTATGGAAACATCTCACGGGCCCCTCCCAGTTTTCACCCCACCACCTCCTCTTCTCCCGCCCGCCACCATAGCAACCGTGTGGCCTGCCAAACAGGGAGATGTTGCCAGGAGAGGTGAGATGTGTGGAGGACACCATGGATGACTTCAGTGTCCACGAGTGACCCAGCCCACGCCCTAGCCTCTCAGTTGTTTGGTTTCCCCATCTCTGACAACCTTCTGTCCCTCTGCGTCTTGGCCACCCACTCCCATCGGCACTCCCCAGACTTAGTCACTACCCAGCACTCCCCCATCTCTGAAGTTACTAATCCTGACCTCTCTCAGTAGTTTTTCCTACACCTGTCCACTGACCCCTCTACGTCTCCCAATCCAGCAACCCCCTTCTCTCTCCACCCTCTCTCTCACAGCTTAGATTTCACAGCTCAGAATTTTATTAGTTGTCCCCTGTATTGTAGCACCTGGCAGAGCCCCAGCTGCGGATGAGCCAGCTCTCCTTTCCCTCTGACCTGGACTGACATGGTAGGTGATGCCTACTGGAGAAGGCCATCCAGCAAGCTGCCTGGACCCACCCATGATTGGGGGTCACCAAGCTCGAATGGGTCCTCGGCACTGCCTGCTGTTTTCTCTGATCAACACCCATTCTACTCCTCGTACAACCACTTTCTTCTTCTTCTTCTTCTTCTTCTTCTTCTTCTTCTTCTTCTTCTTCTTCTTCTTCTTCTTCTTCTTCTTCTTCTTCTTCTTCTTCTCCTTCTTCTTCTCCTTCTCCTTCTCCTTCTCCTTTTCTTCTTTTCCAAGTGGGAGGAGGGGAGATAGACAGACAGACTTCCACATGTGCCCTGACTGGGATCCACCCAGCAACCCCCATCTGGGGCCATGCTCATAACTGAGCTATTTTTAGCACCTGTTAGGGAGGCCACGGAGCCATCCTCAGCACCCAGACCAATGCGCTCAAACCAACCGAGCCACGGCTTCGGGAGAGGAAGAGAGAGAGAGAGAGGAAGAGAGAGAGGAGGGGAGAAGGGGGAGAGAAGCAAATGGTTGCTTCTCCTGTGTGCCCTGACCAGGAATCGAACCCAGGATGTCCACATGCCAGCCGACACTCTACCACTGAGCCAACCGGCCAGGGCCACAACTCTATTTTTAAGCCGTATCCTGTGTCCTCAAACCCTCAACATTTTTGCTTCCATCTTGATTCTCAGCAGATGATGTCACCTCTCCCTTCAAAGACAAAATATGAGCCTTGAGGCAGGAAATCTTTCAACATCCTGCCTCCCCTCCACCAACCTGCCTGCACCTTCCTCTCCACTTCGCCTCCTGTGTCATGGAAGTCCGTCTAATCTTGCCACTTCTGTTCTGCATTCCAGCCCTTGCTGCCATCTCAGGGACCTCGCCCATCCCCTTTTTTTCCCTTCATCTTCAACTTCTCCCTCTCTATTCATGACTTCCCGTCCATATTTAAACAAGTGCAGGTTTTTGATATTAAATCAATCCCGCCCTTGATTCTACCCCTTCCTCCAAAAGCCACCTTCTCTTTTTTAAGACAACGTCTCAAACCCTCCCATTTGCCCTTCAACTCTCTGTGACATGTTTTCCCTTGTCACAAAACATCATCAAGACCACTAGTAACTCCTCCATTCATGCAGTGAATGCATTTGGCCCTTATGTGGTTGATTTTTTCCGCTGAGGGTCATTTTTCCTTCTACTGCCCTTAGCTTCTGTGACACTTTGGTTTTTCCTCCTCCTTTCTCCTCGACCCAAACCCTAAAAGCCGGAGTTAATCAGACTCTGTCCTAGGCCTTATCTTCTCGGTGTATTGACGCTAAGTCCCCTTACAGTTCCGATGCTTCAAGTACATACATCTCTGTCTAGACCTCTCTCTCTCTTGAGCTTTGGATCATGTATATAATTGCCAGAAGGGTTGTCAGATTTAGCAAATAAAAATATCGGATGCCAGTTAAATCTGAACTTCAGATAAGTGATGAAAAAAAATTTTTAGTATGCATGTGTCCCATGCAATCTTTAAGACAGATTTATACTCCCGGGTTCGATTCCCGGCCAGGGCACACAGGAGAAGCGCCCATTTGCTTCTCCACCCCTCTGCCGTGCTTTCCTCTCTGTCTCTCTCTTCCCCTCCCGCAGCCAAGGCTCCATTGGAGCAAAGATGGCCCGGGCCCTGGGGATGGCTCTGTGGCCTCTGCCCCAGGCACTGGAGTGGCTCTGGTCGCAACATGGCGACGCCCAGGATGGGCAGAGCATCGCCCCCTGGTGGGCAGAGCGTCGCCCCATGGTGGGTGTGCCGGGTGGATCCCGGTCGGGCGCATGCGGGAGTCTGTCTGACTGTCTCTCCCTGTTTCCAGCTTCAGAAAAATGAAAAAAAAAAAAAAGACAGATTTATACTAAAAAATATTTGTTGTTTGATCTGAAATTTAAATTTAACTGGACATCTTCTTTGATCTGACAAGCCCACGTGACTTTGACATCTTTATCTGAGGCCCTACCGCTACCTCCACTCCCTGTATTCACAGCTGAACTTCCATGGGACAAACTTGACCATACACAGGGTTTTATATACAAGGGAAGAAAGCAAAATTGTCCTGAACTCCTCGGCTCTTCTTTAACCCCTGAGTCCTCCTGAATGTCCCCAAACTCTGACCACCCCTCTCCAGGGACAGCCAACACCCAAGTCCAGGCCACCGCCATCTTTACCCACCACAGTGTCCTCTCTGGTCTCTACTAGATTGCCATATAGCAGCCCCAAATATCTTATTGAAATGTACATTTTATCATGGCTCTCAGTGATTTAAATTCTAAAGCCGGAAATCCATGCCTTCCCCGCCTCGTGTCCTGCCTGATATGGTCCTTGCCCACTGCCTCCTCCCCTTTATGGGCCGCTCTCAACACGCTGCAGCCGCTGTGAGCCTTTTTGTTACTCGGGTGCTGAGCCCACTCTTGCCTTGGACCTTCCCACGTGCTGTTCCTTCTGCCTGAACAATCTCCTCTCCCTCCTTTCCTTTTAGCTCTCAATAATCCATTAGTCTCGGTCCCTGTCTTTCACTCCCCCTCGGTCTCCTTTGGGACATTTGTCACTTTGTAATCACCTGTTGGCTGCCCAGTCCTCTGTTCGACTGTGAGCTCCCCGAGAGCAGGACCCTGTCTCTCTTCCTCGTTGTCTCCCGAGCTCCTAATACAGTCCCTGGTCCATAGAAAAAGCTCAACTAACATTTCAGGGATGAATGAGATAGTAGCCTTTCTCCCCATTCAGCCTGGGAGGTCTCCTCTTATCTTTCTGCAAACTCTCGAGCACAGAGAGCTTCCCAGAACTGGAATGCTTTCCAGATGGATTCAGAACTCACCCACCACTGCGTCCCCCAGCGGGCTGTCTCAGTCCTCCGGGTCCAGCGCGGTAACTCAGACGCTGTCAGGGTTATCTCAACCCTGCGTGTCAACAGGGCAAAGCAGAGTGGCCAGAGACAGGAGGAGGGCAGGCAGCCTCCTGCAGGATGGTGGCGGGCCCAGGGCTGGTGAACCGAGGCCAAGACTCAGCTCCCAGGGCAGCCATGTCTCCAGGCCCAGCTCCTGAAGGGTGGCTTCCAGCAGGGATCCCCCAAGTCCCGTGGAAGCTCCTCATTAGTGGAGGCACTGAGCTTATGGGTTGTGGAGACTTTTAAGTGTACCTGCCCAGCGGGCTCTTGCAAATGGAGGCCTAGAATTGGAGGAGCACTCAGGGCCATGGAGTCCTGGTGACCAAACCAACAGGTGACCATCAAAGCTGCCTGACTGCTGAGGGTACCTCAGAAGACCATGGGCTCGCAAGGGGAAGAGGCCAGCAACAGAACTGGGGGGACACCTGGCTTAAGGGGTTCAGGAAGAAGAGTGAACTAGAGAAGTAGAGAAAGAGGAAGTGGAGCTGTGGGGGAAGAGCCAGGAGAGCGCACGGCCGGAAGCCCCGGCAATAACGTTGAAGCAGCACAGAGGTTGAGCAACGGTCCGCTGACCTAGGACGGTGAGCTCTGAAAAGTGGAAGCTGGGGTGGAAAAGTGGACGTCAGTGATGACCTTTTGAAGAGGAAAAAAAAAAACTAGCTTATCTCTCTGGTTTCAACCCCTTCTGCCTTCTCTCTGATAGCCCCTCCAAGGACTGGAAGAATGCCACCCTACCGTGCCCATTTCTATAAGTGGGAGAACCATTTATGATCTGAGGACTGGCCAGGAAGAGAAAGAAAGTCAATCCCAGTCAAGCAAGGTCCTTGCTAGTCCATAGTTAGTATCCCGTCTCCAGAGCCTGGGACTGTTGCTGAGGCATGTAGGGGTATGGACCCCGCATCTCGGACGCTTGTCACCTCATGTAGGTTTCGAAGCACTGCTTGCTCAGCTCCACCCCTCCTCAGCCCACGGGGTCTCCCGGCTGACCTCCTTACCCTGAGAGGGCTCCTGCACCGAGCCCTTTCCTGCACTCTCCTTGCCGCCGCTCACTCTTTTCCCTGGCCTCTGCCTTCTCAGATCCCCACCACCTGCCTGCAGAAAGGGCCACAGTCTTCCCAGCTCTCCACTTCGTTTCATCCCCAAGACAAGCCCGCAACCCACTTCTTTACTTGCATCTACTTCAGGGACACAGACAGCCCACAAGCAACCAGCTCTCTGGGGCCCGGAGTTACAGGTCTGACAGCCATCCAAAGCTCTTATAGCTGCGTCCTTCCTGCTCCTTGCTCCTTGTCCCTGCTGGGAACCTCCATAGGCCTGGACCTCACGGCTTTGTTCCTGAGACCAAAGCCTTCTTTTTCTCTCTATCCCAGCTCAGACATGCACGCCCCCGGCCCATGGCCCACTCGTCTTCGGTGAGTACTCTGCCGCTCGGAGCCCTTGAGCCCAAGAGACCCCCATTCCATAGAGAGCTTCAGACTCATTCAGGGATGTCCCAAGGGGAGGCACTCCCTCCCAGAAGGACACAGGACAGACAGATTCATCATAGTCATATTTATAAATGCCACTTTTAGCTGTAACACTTCCATGCTCTAAAACCTTCAAAGGCTCCCTGTTGCCTGGCGCTTCGCTCTGTCGGGGCAGACTCCGGGGAGGAGAGGGGTGAGAGGGAGTCCACGGATTTCTCTGTCCCAGCGGCCCTGCTAAACCTGGGCACGGCCCCTCCCCCACGCTGCCCTACAGCGGGCTTCCAGCACACGAGGAGTGGGAGTTCGGCCAAAGAGGAGAGAAGGTACATTGGAATAAAGAGGAGTTCAGAAGACCTTGGTCTTGGGCTCCTGCGTGGCCAACTCCAGACTGCACAGAATTAGAGGCCAGCTCAGCAGCTGAGTTTCCGAGGCCTGACTGAAGATTTGACTGCGACCAGCAGTCAGGAGGCTGTGCTCCATCACCTCCGCCCAGGACTCCGACAGACTGTGGGCAAGTTCTCTTTCCTCTAGCAGTAGCTTTCTTAAGTGAAAACAAGGGAATCAGAGCCTCTGGTCCATTCCAGCTCTGCCATCCTACAACTCCACGAGCTGGCCTTTCCACCCCTCTCTTCCAAAGGAGCTTTGGCTCCAGCCTAAGCCATCTACGTAGGCCCCGGAACACTGCTAGGTCAGACAGGGCCCATGGACACGTCCCCGCTTGCCAGCTCGAATCCATTGGTGACGATGCATTGAGAAGGCGTTCGCATTCAGAGTCGGTGGGAAACAGTGCCACAGTCAATTACCAATGGTTTCCATGGTGTCACGAATGCCATACATTTGCCAGGCTCGAATGGTCTTTCAGTCTTCCGCCCTTTGGCTCGAGCCCCTTCCTGGCATCCCCTCTCTGCTTCTCTACCTGTCCAACTCCTTTCAACAGCCACATTCTTCAAGAACCTGGGCTCCCTCCCAGCCGTCGGAAGCCTCTTCCTCCTTCAAGGTAATGACTCTTGAGGGAACTTTGGTTTGTTTCTAACTTTTTATTATTATTATTATTCAGTGAGAGAAGGGGAGGTAGAGACAGACTCCCACATGCACCGTGACCAGGATCCACCGGCAAGCCCACTAGGGGTGATGCTCTGCCCATCTGGGGCGTTGCTCTGTTGCTCCCCCACTGAGTTCTACTTAGCGCCTAAGGCGGAGGCCATGGAGCCATCCTCAGCACCTGGGGCCAACTCGCTCCAATTGAGTCATGGTTGTATGAAGGGAAGAGAAAGGAGAGAAAAGCAAGAGGGGGAGGGGTAGAGAAGCAGATGGACATTTCTCCTGTGAGCCCTGACCGAGAATTGAACCTGGGACATCCACACGTTAAGCCGATGCTCTACCACTGAGCCAACCAGCCAATGCCTGTTTCTAGTTTTTTAGAGACAAGGGATAGAACTGCTATACACAAAAAATAAATTAAAAAAACAAAACAAAACAAGGAAAGGATAATGATTCTTTTGCTTATTTGACATTGAGCCTGGGCTGCCTTGCAAGGTTAAATTTGTTCTGGTGGGTTTATGAGACTCCTGGGCCGTAGGGCCTCCCTTGTACCACCTCGTCTCCTGCTGATATAGCCCAAAGCTCGACATGAAGCTGGTGTCAGGAGAATTTGCCAAATGGAAATTGTTTACAAACAAGGAAGACCAGACAGTCAGATTCCGGCCCATGGGGACTGAGCTGAGTAGGCAGAGAGGAGACAGATCCGATGGGCTTAGTCAGACCCAGTGAGATCGCCACACCGTTTCCCTAGAAGTCAGTTTCAAAATCGGGGAGGAACTTGTCTGTCTGTAAGAAGAGGTGGGGAAGTTCCAGCTGCGGGGAAAGTGTGAGGGCTCAGTGGGCAGCGGAGCATCTGCTCTGGGAGATGTCGCTGGACAGCAGTTCTGGTTCTTTTCCTTCCATCTGTTTGCAAAGACCGTTTGCATTTTGCCAAATTGCTCTGTTTTTTCCTGCCTGTTGCCGCCTTGCCCCAGACCATGCGTGCTGGCTGCCCCCACACTGATAATCCGCCCGTCAGTCAATAAAGCAAAGATGTCGGTGGTGCCTGGGTTTGGTGGCCAGCAGTGTGAGTGTCCCGAGAGCTGCGTTCAGGACTGGGGACGGGATGCTGCCAAGGCCTCGTGGAGGGCTGATTTATGGGAAGTCATTCTCTAGCCTCCCCTGGCTCGGTTAAGCAGGGACACTGTCCGAATGGCTGGGCCGGCTGGGGGAAAGTGTAAGGAGAGAAAGGAACAGACCAGATGCCTGATGCTCAGACTCAGTGGATAGGAACCCTCCCCCACTGCCTCCCATTGTATCTGGTCACACACAGTCTACTATTTAATCATTCTTAACCACGGCCTGATTAGTATGTGCTTGTTTACTCCCCCTACTATTTTATAGGCCCCTGAAAGGCAGACACTGGCTTCTATTTCTGGTGTCTGCCCCCCACCCCACCCCACACGGTTCCCAGAGTGACCCTGGGCCCGTGGGAAGTCTGGATACAGCCAGTTACTGGGCTGACTGGCTGACTGAGTGGAGAAGAATAGCAGGGGTTAATTAATCCTAGAAGGAAGGCCTCCCAGAAAAGTCCCAGCTGCCTGCTCCCCGAGGGCCCACAAACCTCTCTGTGGTACCCTCTGCCAGCTCGGTGCCTTCCGAGCCGGATCCTGCCATTTGCTGGCTCCGCGGGCCTTCCTGCCCTGGCCTCTCTGGGGAGCCGTCGCTAGCCTTCAGCTCTGCGTATTTCAGCTGGCTCTGTGCACAGGGCCTGCTCCAAAGCCAATCTGAATGAATGTGGCCACCTCCCTGTTTTACAAGTCCTATTCCTACAAACATCTCCCGCCTGCCTGCACAGCCCGTGGCTCTCTGCTCCCTCAGCTGAAGAAAGCCCGAGATGTCCACAGCCTGCGGCCCGCACGCATCCCCTCTCGTGCTGGGCAGGGTTTGCCAAGCCCTGACTCTGCGCAGGAGTGGAGCAGTGACCTGGGCAGAGGTTAGAGAAAAGCAAGGAGGGGCCCTGCCCTCCTGCAGCTCCAAATCCACTGGGGCGACCAGAGCACAAAGCTTGTTGCGAAACCCTGCGAGGCAATGCTTGCTTGATAAGCACCACATGTGTGCCGCTCGTCCCAGCCCAGCCTGGGCTCTCCTGGGTGGGCCAGGGGCTGGGAGGGACCCACAGGAAAAAAAAAATAGGAAGAGCCTTCTTCCAAGAGCAAGGAGAGCCAACCTCTTCATCTACTCATTAGCTGTGTGATGTTAGACGAGTCACCTAACCTCTATGGATTCGGGGTTTTCTTTCCACAAACCAAGGCTCCCTGATAGCCTAGGATTCTGACATACATAACTTAGAGCTGCAGCCCAGCTGCTAGACAGAGAAGGCCTTTGAGAACTCACTGAGGTGGAGGTGGAGACCCAGGCCAGCCGGGATGGGCATGGGGCGTGACTTTTCATGACCACTAGGAGGGAGGGGTCGCAACTGAGAGGCCATGGGGCTGTCCCCCAGCCCCAGTTCCAAGGCTATACAGTGGGCAAGGAAAGAAGAACCCTGGCTGGGAGAGGGGTCCGGTGGGGGTGGCAGGAGCCTCATCAACACCAGCCTCATCAGCACCAACCAGAACAAAGACAAGCTTTCCCCCAGGCTTGAGGCTGTTTATTTGCAAATAGCAGTGTTTGCACTGGCTACTGTTCTCCGCCTCCCAGTCCAACAGAGGTTGTCTGTGTGCCTGCCCCTCCCCTGGCCGGCTTGTCTCCGGCCTCCACCAGGGCCTAGTGCTTGTGAAAATCCTCTGGCTCTTTGCAAGGGCACCCTGCACTTGGAATTGGAGCAGACTCCACTCCAGACCAGTGAAGTTGTAAAGGGTCCAGCTTTGGGGACAGCCAGCAGGGAGGCACACATCCTGTCACATCCCAGGTGTGCCTGACTCTGACCATGCTCAGTATCCCCACCCCCACCCCCATTCCACATCTCTGGGCCACGGCTCAGAAATGGGCCCTGGTCGTCGGCCACCAGTCCTAGGGATATAGGAGCTCCAAGGATCTCTCGGCTGGTCTGAGGTCCCAAAGCCCTGAGCCCAGGAGGTCAAACTTCCCTGAAATTTTAGCAAAACCAGGGGGCAGGCTCTATACACAGTGTCCCTCTGTGAGGTCAAACAACCACATTCCAGCAATTCTGCCCTTTGGGATAAGCACCTTCTCAATGGGGCTTCATCCAGTGGGCAACTACTTTGGGGAGAGATAGTCCCACCAAATAAATAAGAATGCTTTCTTCTCTGAAGGGAGAAACCAGCCTATGAAGACACCCAGGGGAAGGGGAGGGAGGCCCACCAGCACAGCCAGTGGAGACATCTGGTCTCCCCCTTGCTGGAAGTGAGCCCCGGGAGACAGTGCCTGGCTTTGGAACAGGGCTTAGGGATGGGATGGGGAGAGAAAGGTCTGAAGATAACAGAGAGGAGAGAGGTTGTCTTGTTCAGCCCCAGGACCACCTACTAAGGGGACTAATGCCCTTTCCTTGCCTACACTCTCTGTCCCTGTCTGCTCTCTGCTCCAAACGACAGGGAAAAGTCTAAAGCTATGCCAGCTCCACCCCCTCCCTTCCCATTTCCAAGGTTTAGACCATCCCAGCAGGCTGACTCCCACCCCGACACTGGCCGGGAGGCTCCAGAGATGGCGAGGCCTCCGGTGAGAAGGCCAGACTGGCCCCGGACGGCGTCTCGGCAGTCTTCCGGACCCAGGCAGGAAGGGGTTGAGGTTTGGGTGCTGGAGATGCCAAAGACCTTGGGCCTCGGGAGCTTTGAAGTCAGGCAGCTGAGAGGACAATCAGTGACCTCAGCTGCGTGGCCTCTGAACCTCTCTTGATCTCCCTGGCCTTTAGTTTTGTTCAAGCGGAGATGATTCCTACTCCATAGTTATGAGAATTCAAGCAGGGGTGTGTGTGTGTGTGTGTGTGTGTGTGTGAAGTGCCTGGCACAGTGTAAGTGCTTACACATGTTTAAAGCCTACTTTGTGACTCAGGCAGATGGCAAGGTTTTATATCCAACTTCTTAGCGCAACTTTAGTGAGGAGCACAGATTCGTCCAGAAACCCAAGTCTGGGCTCCTCGCTCTGTCGGCCCTGAGCAGCCTCAGGCGAACAGTACCACACGGGCCAGGCCCCCGGCGGCCGAGCTCTGCGCTGATGTGCAGCAGCAGCCTCTCTGTCTTTCTTGAAGTCACTCTCAGAAGGCAGAACGGGGTGTCCCTGGGCTTGCACGGTGGCCTCAGATTCCTGAAGTCATGCTGTGCTTGTGGATTTCAACCCTTCCAATCCCTCCTCCCTACACACATGCACACGCACACACACGCAAACACACAGGCACACACACACTGAGTGAGATCAGGGCCACCTCTCCACGGCCGCCTGTTTTGCCCATAAACCATGACTCTGGTGGTCCAGAAAGGCAAAAAGCACCCTGAGTGTGGGGAAGCAGCCTCTCTAGCGTGGGCGCTGCGACAGTGGGAGGGGTGTCTCAGAGCTGACTGTGTTCACAAGAATCCAGATTTTTACTGCGACAGCTGCTGATTCTCCCTGCATTCTCCACCACGTGTCACCTCCCTGACTCACGGTCCACCTGTCTGCCCAAGACCTCTGAGGGAGCTCCCCAATATCCTAGTGCTGGCCACCCCTCCTTAATTTCACGTACCCAAATAAGGAGTTTTAAAGTATTTCCAAAAGAAGTCCCGGCATACACAGAACGTCAGGCCTCAGGAGGTCTGTAGCTTTGAGGCAGCTGATGTAGGGGAAAGAGGAAGTGGGGTGCAAGGTCAGACAAGGTCAGACGAGGTGCAGGAAATGGTGTCCTGAGTCCTGGGGACAGGATGTCTCAATCGCCCATGGGGTTGGACCAGCTTGGGCATCTGGGCTCTGCCACTTACATACTGACTGACCACGGTCAGTAAGTTACCCTCTCTGGGCCGAGGGGACTCCCTCCCTCCCCTGGGGGTTGTAAGGATCGAATGAGATCAGGTGCAAAGTGGTTGACCCAGGCCCTGACTCAGAGCAGGTTGTCAGTAGCTCCAATAACACGCATGATCTCAGTTAGAGGCAGCTCCGTCCTGCCTCTGGTTTGACCCCCTGGACTCAGAGCTGTGGGACCTCAGGAGACTAGCTGAGAGATCCTTGGAGCTCTAAATCCCCAGCACTGGTGGCCGATGACCGAGGCCCATTGCTGAGCCTTGGCCCTGAGATGTGAATTGGGGGTGAGGATGCTGAGTGTGGTCAGAGGAGCCTGTACCAAAAACTATGGCATCTTTCCTGACTCCTCTTTCTCCCACCAAAACGGCCGGCACATCCTGCCGTCTCTCCCTGTAATCCAGCATCCCTCCTCTTCTCTCCACCTCCTACACCCTGCCCAGGTCCCAGCCACCATCGGCCCTCTCCTGTGTTATTACAGCAGTTTTCCATCAAGTCTCTCAGAGACCCCTTTGGATTTTCAACGCTGTATCTCAAGGGTTCAAACCCTCCACGGCACACTTAGCAAGGCCATGCAATGGCTGCCCATGATCTACCCGCCTCCCTCACCGAGGCTCCCATGATCCTCCCCATCCATCCCCATGAGCAACTCCTGTCCCTGAGCGTTCAGGGCGTGGTGTCCCTCTGCCGGGGCCAGGGGTGCGCATTTTCTATACCCATGCAACTCAGTGTCCCCTCCCCTGTGAGGCTCGCCTCTGCTGCAACAGTTACATTGCTCCTCACCATGACCCAGAGCCACCTCGCCCTCTTGCCCTTCCCCCACAGTACTTAACACCTTCTAGAAGACCACGTGACTCACCGACTCACCCTGGTTAATGCCTGTGGTCTGTCTTCTCTCACTAGCCTGTGAGCCACATAGACCTTCGCTTTGCTCCCTGGTATATCCCAGGCTCTTAGAACCCAATAAATATTTGTCACGTGAATGACGGAATCTCACCACAACCCTACGGGATGGTTAAGGCAACTGACCCCTCTTAATGACAGGAAACCCCAGGCTTTCTGCAGTTAAGTTCTGATCCTCCCCCTGCCCCTCAGCCGGCAGTCACAGTGAGGGTGACAGTGGATAAATGGCTCCTTGTCCTCTCGGTCCCCTCTACTTTACAGCTCTCCCACCCTGGGGTGCTGCCCCTTCAACACCCTTCAAACCCATTCCTTTGGCTCCCGCCTGCACAGCTGGGATCAACTGGAACTGTCTTGGTTTTTACTACTTCCTACCACGGGAGATAATTAGGGAAGTTCACATGGAAAGCACAAGAATCATAAGCACGGTCTGGTTTATAGACTGCACAATTCTGGCCCAGTTCTCAGAGCACGTGGGCTCAGTCTTGCTTTCAGCACCTTCTGAGATGTAGGCGTTCATCTCTCAGGTGCCTGGCCTGGGTCCCCTCTTCCCTGGGTCCCACCTCCTACCCTCTACCTGCCTCTCTCTTTCTCCCTCCTTCCCCTTGGACCTAGAAACTTAACCTCTCATTTTTCTAACTATGACCTAGAGAAGGTCATTTCTTGGGGACAGTTTTCTCTTCTGTAAAGCGGGCAAGGTAGTGCCTTAGCCTTCAAGTCTTGTTGGGAGGCTGAGTGAAGTAACAATGTGGTGGGCTTCGGGAACTTACAAACCTTCGTGACCCTAAGATAAAAGGGAGATATGGAGGTGGAGTCAGGGCCGGCCCAGAGCAGATGACCAGAGAGCCTGAACTAGGAGCAGCCATGCTGTCGATACAGCTGCCATCTGCTCGGGTCACCTTGCCGGGGGACTTGCGGTCTGATCACAAAGGAGCTTTACTTTCAGTTAAACAGTGACTCCTTTGGTCTTCCAACTACCTCGCTGTAGATGAAGCTGGGAATAGGGGGAGCTGGACACAGAGGGTAACGGAGGCTCAAAGTGGGGCCACATTTAGAGGTTCTACCAAATTGGTATAAGGTCCCAGGGGAGCTGGGTGTCTTTGGAGGCAGAATCCTATACCTTCCTGGGAAACTTTGCTTGGCATAATACAATCCATAAAGGACCTACTGTGTGTCAGGCACTGTGCTCGGTATCGGGGATACAGCAGTGAGCAAGATGGACAAGACTCTTGCCCTTGTGAAGCCTACTGTCTTCAAACAGACATTAAGCAAATGCACAAATAATGATTATTAACCACAGAGGCCAGACCTCAGAAGCAGAGGCACACGGTGCCATAAATATGTACGATAAATATCCCCTTCGCTATTGCAACAAAAAATATAAGGTACTTAGGAGTAAATTTAACCAAGGAGGTTAAAGACTTGTACTTGGAAAATTATAAAACATTGATAAAAGAAATCAAGAAAGATACAAACAAGTGGAAGCATATACCGTGCTCATGGTTAGGAAGAATAAACATCATCAAAATGTCTATATTACCCAAAGCAATTTATAAATTCAATGCAATACCAATTAAAATACCAATGACTTACTTCAAAGATATAGAACACATATTCCAAAAATTTATACGGAACCAAAAAAGAACATGAATAGCCTCAGCAATCTTGAAAAAGAAGAATAAAGTGGGAAGTATCACACTTCCTGATATCAAGTTATACTACAAGGCCATTGTACTCAAAACAGCCTGGTACTGGCATAAGAACAGGCATACAGATCAATGGAACAGAACAGAGAACCCAGAAATATACCCACACCTTTATGGACAATTGATATTTGACAAAGGAGGTAAGAGCATACAATGGAGTAAAGACAGTCTCTTTAATAAATGGTGTTGGGAAAATTGGACAGCTACCTGCAAAAAAATGAAACTAGACCACCAACTTACACCAGTCACAAAAATAAACCCAAAATGGATAAAAGACTTAAGTGTAAGTTGTGAAACCATAAGCATCTTAGAAGAAAATATAGGCAGTATGCTCACTGACATCTCACAGCAATATATTTGCTGATTTATCTCCACGGGCAAGTGAAGTAAAAGACAGGATAAACAAATGGGACTATATCAAACTAAAAAGCTTCTGCACAGCTAAAGACAATAAGAACAGAATAAAAAGACAAACCACACAATGGGAGAACATATTCGACAATACAACTGATAAGGGGTTAATAACCAAACTTTATCAAGAACTTGTAAATCTTAACACCAGGAAGACAAACAATCCAATCAAAAAATGGGCAAAAGGAATGAATAGACACTTCTCCAAAGAGGACATACAGATGGCCAATAGACAGATGAAAAAATGCTCAACATCACTAATCATTAGAGAAATGCAAATTAACACCACAATGAGATACCACCTCACACTAGTCAGAATGGCGCTCATTAACAAAACAACACATAATAAGTGCTGACAAGGATGTGGAGAAAAGGGAACCCTCCTGCACTGCTGGTGGGAATGCAGACTGGTGCAGCCACTGTGGAAAACAGTATGGAGATTCCTCCAAAAGTTAAAAATGGAACTGCCTTTTGACCCAGCTATCCCACTTTTAGGAATATATCCTAAGAACACCATATCACTGATTCAAAAGAAGAAATGCACCCCCATGTTTATGGCAGCATTGTTCACAATAGCAAAGATCTGGAAACAGCCCCAGTGTCTGTCAGTGGACAAGTGGATTACAAAGTTGTGGTACATATACACAATGGAATACTATGGGGCCATGAAAAAGAAGGAAATATTACCTTTTGCAACAACATGGATGGACCTGGAAATTATTATGTTGAGTGAAATAAGCCAGGCAGAGAAGGAAAAATATCATATGACCTCACTCATTTGAGGAATCCAAGGAACAATGTGAACTGAGGAACGGAATTAAACCTGAAGGGAAGGGGGGAGGGAGCTGTTGGGAGGGGGCAAGGGAGATGTTGAGGGGAATACGGGGGAGGGGGGATGCAATCAGGCAACACTAGAATCTATGTAAATACAATAAATTTTAAAAATAAATAAATAAATAAAAGAAATTTCCAAACCTAAAATAAAAGAAAATGTACAATAAAGGAACTCGATTTTGTGCAAGGCAAGGGAGGGGGTGACAAAGGCTTCGAGCTGAGAACTGCAAGACACAGTTTGATTATTTCTAGTAAGTCAAAACCGAGTTCCCCATACATCCCTGCAGGAGGCTGAGCAGAGAGTGGGGCCCAGAGGCCCTTGGGAAGGGCGGCCCCGGGTAGCAGGTAAAACCTGGCTGCGGTGGGCGGGGAGGTCCCGAGGGTGCAGCCTGGGCTCTGCCCCACATTCCTCCTCGGCCCCGGCCCCTCCCCCAGCACACGGATCCGGCGAGATCCTGGCCCCCAGCCGCAGAGATGCAGCTGGGGGGGCGCCGTGACCTCACTGTAATGGTGTCCTACAGACCCGCCAGCGGGAGCAGAAAACAAACACCGAGAATTCCCCCAGCGCTCCCAGATGCCTGCTCAGGAAGACTCGGGCTCCAGGCCGTGGGCAGCCTGCCCAGCTCAGGAGGCCTGAATGGAATCCGAAAGTGCTTGTTTCTTGCTGAAAAATACCAAAGATTGCTCAACATTCCTTTGACCCCAGGAGCTGGGATTTGGCAGGAGGTGCCGAGCTGGGGACCCGGAGTCTGTGGGCCTGCCATATGGCTCATTGTCCAGGACAGCCCCTCCGCCTGCTCCCTGCAGGGAGGGGGGCTTTAGCGATCCCTCTCCCCTCCCCCACCCCCTTCACAAGCACTGAGGCAGAGCAGACTGATGGGTTTGGAAGGAGGGTGGAGAAACCTGCAGGCTTCAGTAGAGGGAAGAGGACAGTCCTGTCCCCTGATGAGAGCTGCTGTGTTCCCAAGAAGGCCTGACACTGGGGGCCCAAAGGCCTGTTTTTCCAACTCTCAAAACTAGCTCATGGAGATCAACTGTGGCCACCAGGGAGATGAGCTCTCCCTTCCCAGATCTCCATCTGAGGAGCTTGGCTCAGATGCCTCCTCCTCCAGGCAGCCTGCTTCCTGCCTGGATTGGAATCATCTTCTCTGCAGAGGCACTTACCCACAGTACATCTCACTTTGTACAATGCCACTTAATGACGAGGACACATTCTGAGGAAGGTGTCATTAGGTGATTTTGTCACTGTGCGAACCTCACAGGGTGCACTTACACAAACCTAGATGGTATAGTGTCCTACATACCTAGGCTCTGTGGTCTAGCCTAGTGCCCCTAGGCTACACACCTGTATAGGAAGGAGGTTACTGAACTGGATACTGTAGGCAATTGTAACACACTGAAGTACTTGTGTATCTAAATTTAGAAAGGTACAGTAAAAAAAAAACACAAAAAACCCAACAGTGGAAAAGATAAAAAAATGGTGCAGCTATACAGGGCACTTACCATGAATAGAGCTTTCTAGACTGAGTTGCTCTGGTGAGTCAGTGAGTGAGTCATGAGTTATAGTGAAGGCCGAGGACATCACTGGACATGCCTGTAGACGCTATGAACACTATACTTTGGCTACACTAAATTTATAAAACATCACGAGATTAAATCAAGCACAAGACAGAGTAATGCAATCAAGAGAGCGGTGAACTTGAATATAGAGGCTGCTGCCCGCATACCTGGCATCCTATTTTAGAGCAAACTATATTTGTATATAAGTAGACAGATTACACTAATAATCAAAGGTATAGTCTAGTAGATACGTAAAGCAGCCACATAGTCCTTTATTATCATGATCAAGTATTCTGTACTCTACATAATCCTAGGTGCTGTATTTTTATATGACTGGCAGCGCAGTAATGTTCACCAGCATCACCACAGACACGTGAGTAGTGCATACATTTGCTCTGATAGCTACAAGTCACCAGGTAATAGGAACTTTTCAGCCCCATTATAATCTTGCAGGACCACTGTCGTATATACGGTCTGTTATAGAGCAGAACATTGTTACGTGGCGCATGACTGGTGCGTCTCTAAATGTTTGCTTTCCTCCACTAAGGGAGAAATGTTTTGGAAGGCAGGAGCCTTTTTGGCTCCTGTCTGTGTAATTCTGCAGGACCCAGAGGGCATGGAGCTGTAGGTACAAGATGCTCACCGCAGTATTGCTTATAATAGAGGTAAATGGCATGTTGTCTACATGTTCAAGAATAGGGATTTAATTAAATAAGTTGGAGTGTACCCACATGTTGGAATGCCAAGCAGTGCCAGCAATTACAGTTCCAAAAATATTTCTAGATGTGGGAGAATATTAAAATCAACACACTTCCAAATGACAGAGCTAACCATGATTAGCCTTTTAGTGTGTTTTAGTGTGTTTCCTTTACGTATTTTTGCCCGTGTGGATATACAGACTACCAAATCCAATCAAAATATCATATGAATGGAGATAAAAATTAACTTGTTTTAAGTGTAGAGTGGCATGGTTGTGAAAGTAATGGAGGCCCTGGCTGGTTGGCTCAATGGTAGAGCGTTGGCCCAGCGTGTGGATGTCCTGAGTTTGATTCCCAGTCAGGGCACACAGGAGAAGCAACTGTCTCCTTCTCCACCCTTCCCCTTCTCCCTTTCTCTCTTCCCCTCCCACAGCCATAGCCCAGTTGAAGCAAGATGGCCCTGGGTGCTGAGGATGGCTCCATGGCCTTATCTCAGGCACTAAAATAGCTTGGTTACTGAGCAAAGGTGCAATGGCCCCAGATGGGCAGAGCATCACCCCATAGGGGGCTTGTCAAGTGAATCTTGGTCAGGGCATATGCAGGAGTTTGTCTCTCTGCCTCCCCCCTTCTCACTTAAGAAGAAAATAGAAAAAAAAGTAATGGAAAATGGCAGTTGGGGTGGAGTCCATATTGTCACAAGAGGCACAACATGAAGACACTGAAAATTATACTGCACTCAATGCTCTGCACACTGGTCTGAGAAAAGCCCCAAATGACCTTGAGGCTGTCATTTCCTAACATTGCCCACCCCATCCTCAGAAGGGAAGGGAGGTGGGTGGCCAGCTTGAGAATGAGGGTGGGGGAAATTGAAGGCCACTGATGATAATCAATTTTGTATAATCACTAAATTTGACATATTTTTCATGAAATTAGAATCATACTCTAGATAAATATGTTTCATAGACTTTCTTTTAATATTATATGTTAACACTCCATCTTATTAAATATTTTTAACTGTCCTTTATTATAACTGTCCTTCTTTAGAGAGAGAAAAAGGCAGGAGGATGGAGGAGTGGGAAGCATCAACTCATAATTGCTTCTCATATGTGCCTTGACCAGGCAAGCCCAGGGTTTTGAACCAGCAACTCAGCATTCCAGGCCAATGCTCTATCCACTGTACCACCATAAGCCAGGCTATCCTTGCTTAAAAAAAAAAAAAAGAAAAAGTCTTTGTTCTTCTTTTTTATTCCCCTGCCCCCTTACTCATAAGTTATAATTGCTGGGTCAAGGTGTATAAATATTATATTTTAAACATTATTGACATATATGTCCTAATTCAGAAAAATTGTTCTAAACTACACTTGGCAGCGAATGAGAGTGTTGCCTGCAGCCCTGTCCATGGAGGGGTCGGATCAGAGAGACACTTCCTAAGGCAGAATTGATGGGATCTGACAGCTGCCGGAGTTAGAGCAAGAGCAATGGATGGTCTTGAGGTCCCTGGCTTAGGGCTGGGTAAAGATGGCGAAGCCTTTAGCAGAGAAAGGGGAAAAAAGAAAGAGGATTGGGATCTGGAGAACAAAAAGTTAGTTTGAGATTACTGCATATTTAAAAGAAACAAAGAAAAAAAACCACAGGAGACCCAGAAGATAAATAAGCAACAACGTTTCCCCAAAAGAAAACATGCTAATAGCGAAAGAATAACAATGTCAATCTTATCATTCCATTAAGTAAGATGCCACTGGCTGAAAACAACAGTAATTCAAGTTCTACAAGTTTAGTCAAAGGGGAAGATTCACAAAAGACTGGAAGAGCAGAGGCACAGCTAGGACCAGATCCTCACCCACTCACAGGTGCACTGACTCTCGTCTTTGCTTCCTCTGCAGGGCACCCTTATTCTCTCTCAGGCTGGCATTGTCCATGGGGCGGGAAGCATGGCTCCGGAGAGACCTATGGCTCACCTTTCACAGATCTGCCTCCGGAGAGCTGCTAGGATGTGCTGTCTCTGGTCTCGAGGCCAAAAATGTAAAGGAAAGGCTCTTATTCACCATACATGGTCCATCAGCTGAGGCTTAGGGTGAACTATTATAACTGGCTGCCGTAGGTCAAGTACCCGTCCTTGGGCTGATTAACAGCATCTAGGGGCAGGATATAGAAGAGAATGGAGCTCACATATGAACCACATGGTTAATCAGGAAAAAAACCAAAGAGCATCCCCTTCTTCTGGGCATGCAAAGCAATGGATACCCACTGGTCTCCCAGCATATTCTCATAGTTTCCTTTCCACACAATGTCCCTTCATGCCCTTCTTACCAGCGTGCCATCAGCCCCTTCCCAGTGGGATGTAGTTCACAGCCACCCAGCTACTGCATCCCACTCCGCGTCCAGACTCTACTAGAGGGAAAACCGCTTTTTCCTTGGGCAGCTTTCAATATTTTTTTGTTTATTCTTGAACTTCTGAAGATTTAGAACAGCATGTGTAAGTATGGGCTTATTACTTATTCTACTCAGCAGTGAGCACTTTCTGGCTGAAGATTCTGGAGAACATTTCACCGTTATCTCTTCCATCTTCACCATTCGCTCTAATCCTTCCTTTTGAAATTCCTTTTGGATGGAGCCTCTCAAATTCTTTTCCATGTCTTGTAATAACCGTCTCATATTTTTTCATTTCTTTTTTTCTGTAAATCTCCTGTGCTGAGTTTGGCCGAATTCCTCCATCTTCCAAAACATCAATTATTTATTCAACTATGTTGGGTCCGGAGCTTCCCCCCATCTGTTCAGTTTTTATTTCAAGTCCTGGATTTTTTTCAGATCCAGGCATTCTAGTTGTCCTTCTTCTGTATCCACTGACTCTTGCTCCTTTCTCCCCTCGTCTTTTGAGGACTTGGAGCGCGCTTATTTTACAGTCATTTTCATCTTGCTGTATTGTTGTCTTTCCATCTGGAGGGAGTTTATCTCCTGTTGATTGCTTTGGTTGGCAGTCTCTCTTCACATTAGTTTCCCGTTTCTTCTGTTTCCTATCCCCGGCGATGTTTATGCTCTTGGGGAATGTGTCGTCTCATTTCTCTCTCTTGCTTGTGTCTCTCTTTCTCTGCAGAGCGGAGGCTTGGAGCTCAGGCCCTGAGGCTGGCCGTGTACAGAGCCGGTTCCCATGACTTCACAGTGACACGACCTTGGGTAGGTTTCTTCCTCTCTCTGAACCCCCGTTCCCCCATCTGTAAACTGACGGATAATAATAGCACCTATCTTAAAGGGTTGTTGGGAGGATTGACTGAGCATTTAAACAGTGCCTAGAACATAAAGAGTGTTTAATACATGTGAGATGTTATTTCTACATATTTGGGGCAAACGACTGAGCTTGGGTGTGGAGAGGAGTGTTGCTAGAAGCATTAATTAGAGAGCCATTTGACAGCATGTCCAAGTCCAGGATTCCTGAGTGTGTCTATTCCTCACCGTCAGGTCTTCTCCTGGCTCCTCACGGTCTTGCCCTTGTTGGCTGTGTGATTACTATAACCACCAACCAACTCCAGCACGCCCCCTGTTCAACGCCAGTGAGAAACAGCGCAACTGGTATAGAAGGAGGCGACATACAGTGGTCCCTGCTCCAACATCTGAGCTGCGTCCAGCTGGACAAGGACAGCGAGGTCAGGGTGGTGGCTGGTGCGTATCACTGCTCCTTGGCAGGGAGGGAGTTAGTTCTCTGGGCGTCCACCTGACTCCAGGTTTTTCCTGTTGACAGCATTTTCTATAACCACATTCATGAGAATGCTCATGAGCTTGGAGGGCGGGGGGCGCTGTGGAAGGGATGCCCCCACTCAGGGTTGTGCTATCTCACCAACCACTTCCTGTTGCTCGAGGTACCTGGGAATTACCTCCTGACAGAGTTTCCCAAACCAGCCAGATGAAAGGACTCTCCTGGGGAATCTGATGAAAATACAGCTTCTCAGTCACCCCAGGAAGAGGTGCTTGGGAATCTATTTTTAATTATCATCCCAGGTGATTCTTACCAGGAAATTTTAAAACAATCTAACTATCTTCGTGGTTAAGCAATCACACAGCTCAGTGTGGCTGACCTGGGCTTTGTTAGCACTTCAAGCTGGAAACCTTAATCATCTGACTGAGTTTCATGGGGAGGAAGGGGTTCTGTTGGCCCACAACCAAGTCCAGAAAGTTGGAGGACATGAGGGGTGTATTGGACCCCATTCAACATGGCTCCAACTTCTGAGAGCAGCTCGGGGGGCTCTGCCCAGACCTGGGGGCTTAGCAGGAGCCATGGGGATGAAAGCCCAGCTGCGCTGTCCTCAGTGTTGTCCCTGCTCAGGGACATTCACATCACACTGGAGACAGGGTGGGATAGAGGTTGGAGAGCATACATTGTGAGGTACTTGGCTGGTTGTGGTCCTTCCCAGGTACAACCATTCCAATTTCCAGGATATGATGGCTTCTTAATCAGTGCAGAACCTTTATTGTGGGACAGAATAGCAGGCTTTTGCTGTTGAGAAAAGAGCAAAAGGTTGTGACTATGTCCTTGGCCCTTTTGGACTGCTGACTATCAACAGAAGACCTCTCTTAAATCTGTATCTGTCTGTCCAGCAGCTCCCTGAGTGCTTTCTCTTTCTGTCTTCTCTTCCTCTGTCTCAGAGCACCCTACCAAAGGCTGTGAGACATCACTGATACATTCTATTAGCTTGGTATTTTTGAACCAAGTTTCCCAAACTGTAAGTCTGAATGGCACAGGGTCTGAGTCCCAAGAGCCTCTGGAAAAAAAGTCTAACCAACTGACCTTGATAACATGAAACTAGGGAACACAATTTCCCGAGCCTAGGATCTGCGCATGCTCACGGCACCCCCTTGATTCACCCAACCTTGATTAAGCCATTTGTGAGGCTCATCAATTTCCATGCCTCAGTCCTTGTTCCAGTGTCCATATTTAGATTCTCTTATTGGTAAGTGACAGATACAACAAATTAAAAAGGAACATTTATTGGAAGGGTCACGCGGCCAGGAGAAGGGCAGGGATGCAGCTGACCTCAGTGACCGAAACTACTGCGACACTCCCCCTGCCTGCACATGGCTTTCCTCTCTCTGTCAGCATCAGTCTCTCCAACAGGTCTGTGTGCCGAGCAGAGTCATGCCCCTGGCAGCTGCCATGACTCACCTCTCCCTCTGCACCAACACAGAAGGATGGGGCTTCTCTTCTCCACGTGTACAATTTCAAATGGCAGAGGAAGGCTCTATAGAGCTTAGCTTGGCTCAGGTATCCAGCTCGATTTGGGGACACATGCTTAAAAGGAAGAGAAGGGGCACTTCCCAGGACAGTCTTTTCTGGGTATATGTGCTCTACCCCAAAACTCAGAGAAATACCATAGAAAATATCCTTGGAATGAAACGGAATGAAGGTTACCCCATGCAGATTTCCATTGCCGTGATAACAAATCACCCCAACTGTAGTGGCTTAAAATACCCTAAATGTATTCTCACAGTTCTGTCGGCAGAAGTCGAACAGTCTCACGGGGCCAAGAGCAAGGTGGCACAGGGCAGGGCTGTGTTCCTTCTGGGATTTCTAGGGGAGAATCCATCTCCTCACCCTTTCCAGCTTCTTGACATCTTCCACATTTGTTGGCTTGTGGCCCCTTCCTGCTTCTTCAAATCCAGCAACATGGTGCTGAGTCATCTTCACACAGCTGCCTTTCTGGTTCTCTTCTGAACTCCCTCTTCCACTTTTAAGGACCCTTTGATGACCTTGGGCCCATCTAGGTAATCCAGCATAATCTCTCCGTCTCAATTCAGTTGATTAACAACCTTAATACCCCTTTGCCATGTAATGTAACTGACTCATAGGCTCAGAGATTAGACCAGGCTGCCTGTGGGAAACCATTCTTCTGCCTACCACAGCTGGTAAGAGGGCAGTGAGCAGATCCTCTCATACTCTTCCGGTAAAGGTTAAGAATTTGCATAAAATTTATGCAAAGTAAGTTGGTAGTTTGGTAAAATAGGGCTTAAAGTATTCAAATTTGTTCATTCAAGAATTCTAATAATCTTTCCTAAAGAAATAATGCTATACAAATCCTGGAGGGAAGGGGGGAAGGAATTGGGGGGAGGGGGCATTGGGGGATTTGAGGGGGAATAAGGGGGTGGGGGGAGATATCTTCAGTGGGACACTTGAATCTATGTAAACACAAATTAAAATCATAAATTTAAAATAAAAGAAATAATGCTATACACACACACACACACACACACACACACACACACACACACACACGGGGGGTGGGGTGGGATTTATACACTAAAATGTTCATCTCTGCTTTTCTTATACCACCAAAAAAATAGAAACAACCATAATGTCCAGGGGTAGTAAAGCCAAGTAAATAATTTTATATCCATATAAGAAAACATTATGTTGACAGTAAAAAGGTTTGTTTCTTTTTTTTAGAGAGAGAGAAAGAGACAGACAGGAAGGAAGAGAGATGAGAAGCATCAGTTCTTCACTGCAGCACCTTAGTTGCTCATTGATTGCTTTCTCACATCTGCCTTGCCCCAGGGGCTCCAGCCAAGTCAGTGACTCCTTGGCTCAAGCCAGCGACCTTTGAGCTCAAGCCAGCGACCATGGGGTCATATCTATGACCATATGCTCAAGCTGGTAAGACAGCAACCATTGGGGTTTCAAACCTAGGTCTTCTGCATCCCAGGCCGACTATCCATTGTGCCACCACCTGGTCAGGCAAGAACGGTTTGTCTCTAAGAAGCTTTCAATGAAATGAAAATATGTATATGACCTAATGTTAAGTAAAAAGAGATGAATGTCTATACTTTCTGCTCAGTTTTGTCATGAACTTACAACTGTTTTAAAAAACAAAGTCTATTAATTTAAAAAAAAGAGAAGAGGATGCAAAACAATGATAGATTATATATATATATATTTTTTTTAAAAACAGATATACAAAAAGGTATGGAAAGGAAAATGTTAACAGGGGTTCCCCTATGGATGGTGGGATTATTTGTAGGTGATTTTTTTTCTCTGTATCCGCCTTCTAATTTACTTTTAGATTGGCCCTTAGATGCACAGAATTGGCTTAATCGTAGTCTTTGTCTTATGACACATTCTTTTTTTTTTTTTTCTTTTTTCATTTTTCATTTTTCTGAAGCTTGGAAACAGGGAGAGACAGTCAGACAGACTCCCGTATATGCCCGACCGGGATCCACCCGGCACGCCCACCAGGGGCGACGCTCTGCCCACCAGGGGGCGATGCTCTGCCCATCCTGGGCATCGCCGTGTTGCGACCAGAGCCACTCTAGTGCCTGAGGCAGAGGCCACAGAGCCATCCCCAGCGCCCGGGCCATCTTTGCTCCAATGGAGCCTTGGCTGCGGGAGGGGAAGAGAGAGACAGAGAGGAAAGCGCGGCGGAGGGGTGGAGAAGCAAATGGGCGCTTCTCCTGTGTGCCCTGGCCGGGAATCGAACCTGGGTCCTCTGCACGCTAGGCCGATGCTCTACCGCTGAGCCAACTGGCCAGGGCTTATGACACATTCTTATTATTAGATCAGGCATGGCCATTTTTAGTTATTTATTTGGTTAGTTTGCTAGTTATTTTGATCACAGAATAAGCACCCAGGATCCTAACCCTCAAAACAAACGCACCCCTAACCGTATCCCGCCACATATACACACACCCTTCCAGCATCTCGCCCTATTCAAGATGAGCATGATTCCGAAGCCCATGTTTATGTCTTTTTTTTTTTGCTTTCTTTTTTATATAGTTTTATTGAATCTTTTGCGGCATTGCTGCTGTAAATTTTTTTTTGTGTGTGGATCTAGTCTTCAACTCATTCAGGTAAATGCCAGGAAGGGTGAGTGCTGGATCCTATGGCAAGAGATCCTATGTTTAGTTTTATCAGAAACTGCCGGACAGACAGTCCAAAGTGGCTGCACCGTGTGGCCTCCCCACCATTCCCATCAGCAAATGAAAGAGAACTCTTGCTGCTCCACGTCCTCACCCGCTGGTGTTGCCAGTGTTCTGGATGTTGGCCATTCTAAGAGGTGTGGCGTGGTATCTCACTGTTGTTTTAATTTGCAGATTCCTAAGGACCGTGATGGACGTCTTTTCAGATGCTGTTCACCAAGCACGTATCTTCTTTGCTGAGGTGTCTGTTCAGCTCTTTTGCCCATTTCTTAAATTGAGCTGTTTCCTTCTCCCATTTTGACTTCAGGAAGTCCTTCCTACTCATCCTTTAGATTCTAACTCAGCAATCCCTTCCACTGTGTACCCTTCCTTCATCACAGTTACCATAGTTGCAACCTTAGAGTTATTGGTTTAATTGTTTTGAATGCTGGCTGTTTCCTTGAATCTGTAGGGCAGGCATCTATCTTGTTTTGTCCCCTGGCTGTGCCTAGTGCTGTGTCTGACACACAGTAGATACTGTACAACATTTGTGGAGTGAGGAATCAACGAATAACCTTATTGAGAAAGAAGGCAGAGTGGGGGGGGGAGGGGTCATTTAAAGCAACCACTGGGAATGCATAGTTCGACCAGAATTTCAAAGAGCGTGAATAAGAGTGGGAGGGGGCAGAGGGCCAAAAACAAATGCCAAAAAGCACAAACCTGTAAGACTAGTGTCAGGAATACTGATGTGTAAAATGAACCGAGGGTTAAACCTAGGACCGGGACCGCAGAAAGACTGTTTTAGAAAATTATTTGGAGCAAGAAAAACAACAAGGGAGGCCCCACACTTAGTGGGAGGGGCCTCATTGTTAACACGTCAAGTTTTTCTCCCTCAAGAAGAGTAACTCTCAAATCGGAAAGTGCAAAGACAAATTCCAGAAGAAGACCGTCAAGCCCAAGATCAGTGACGAGGTGTGAGACTCTGGGAGCCTCTGGCCATGTCCCGTGAGCTTTGTTTTGGGAGGAATCTCCCAGGACTTGGAGATATGATTACAAAGTCACTGTCATGATTTCTGAGAAATCTGAGACAGGAGCCAATATCCAGGAAATGTAAACTGTTACTCAATTTTCAATAAGGGGATGAATACACATTTGGGTAAATTTAATTACCTCTTGCTTTGGAACTTGACATTGATTCATGGCAGAGAGGATTTGGAGGAAGAGCTCATATATGGCCTGCGTAGACAGCTGGCCATATGTGACATTCATGCAGCAGGAGCTGGGTGGGGCCTTCTGTTCCCAACAAAGGCGTAGGTGGCAGCAGCCGAGAGAGCCCGGGCCCCCTCGGCCAAACACTGCACAGACTGGACAACTACACACAGGCAGTGGGGAGAGACAGACTTCTGTTTAATTGTTTTACTGGGCTGAACGGTGTTCCCCTAAAATGCATATCTACCTGAAACCTCAGAATGTGCCCTTCTTTGGAAATAGGGTCATTGCAGATGTAACTAGTCATGATGAGGTGCTACTGGAGTAGAGTGGGCCCTATATTTAATATGACTGGTGTCCTTATAAGAAGAGAGGAGGACACATAAAGACCCCCAGGGAAGAGGGCCACATGACCATGGAGGCAGAGATTGTTAGGGTCCACCACAAGCCAAAGAACGCCCAGGATTGTCTAAAGACCCCAGAAGCTGGGAGAGGGGCAGGCAATACCTTCTCCCTGAGTCTCAGGAGGAACCAACACCTTGATTTCAGACTTCTGGCCTTCTCAACTTGGAGAGAATATATTTTTGTTGTGTTAAGCCACCGAGTTTGTGGTATATTGTTGGGGCCATCCTAGAAACAAATTGATGTGCGCATGCGGGGATTTGAAAGATTAGTTTGGAAAATAAGAAAATCTTTGAATCCTAATCTGGTAAAGCAAGTTACATGAGTTATAGTCTATTAAGCAGCTGCTTTATCTGTTTTGATAAGTCAAGAAAATACTGAAATGATACCTTATAATATTTTTGTGGCTAAAGTAGAGAAATGTGGTTAGATGATGAATACAGTATAAGGGTTTTGGCCAGCTCAGTTGGACTGATTCATGCTGACCAACAGAGGACTGCATGCCTCTGTCCTTTCTCGTGACTTGAATAAAACTTTATGTTCTTATTAAATATATAGCTAATATAAAGTTAGTAAGGATGATACAATAGATGTCGAGTTCCACATTCAAATTGCTCAAGAGAGCTCACTTGTTGAACCCAAAGCCCCTAGATGAAATTTTATGGGGAAATATAAAGTTAAATCTTAAAGTTCAGAAAGTCAATTTGCAAGAACGGGCCGGGGAAGACCTGGATTGAAAACAACTCACGTGGGAAATTTTCTGGAGATTTACAGTTGCTGTACCGGCTTCAAAGGAACCAGCAATATGACTTGGTGACTCAAACAAGTAACGAAAGCTTAGACCGCACGGATCTAGGGGTCCTAACAACACTAACTCATTAATCAAGTTCTTGGCCAATCGATTGAAATAATTTTAATATAGGTTACCAAAGTGCTTACTGGGAAAACCAGATGACGAAGGACTCATGTTGATGGACAGGAGTAATGAAGTGCATGTACCAGCGAGGGAAGGAGGGCAGTTTCCAGGAAGATGCTCAGCATGTAGGAAATAGGAAAGGAGCAGCCTCTGGTGATGGAAAGAGACACGTGAACACACCACACAGTTTACAGATGATGTATTATAGACCTGTACCCCTGAAGTCTGTATAATTTTATTAACAGATGTAACCCCAATATATTTAAGAAAGAAAGAAATAAAGAAATAAAGAAGAAAGGAAGGAAGGAAGGAAGGAAGGAAGGAAGGAAGGAAGGAAGGAAGGAAGGAAGGAAGGAAGGAAGGAAGGAAGGAAGGAAGGAAGGAGAAAGAAAGAAAGAAAGAAAGAAAGAAAGAAAGAAAGAAAGAAAGAAAAGAAAGAAGCCTCAAGATCTCAAACTGCTCCTTCCCAGTGGTGCCCTTCCAGGCCGAGGCGTTTGTGAAGCTAAAGCAGATTAGGCAGGGACTGCAGGCAGGACCACTGCCCGGCCAGCAAGGTGAACCAGCAGATAAGCAACAGCCAGGAGCTGCAACAGTGCCTCCACCTGTTCTGACCTCCCCGGCACTTCTGCCTTCCTGTCTCATGCCACTGGCTGCCGACTGTGAGGAGAAGGGAATTCTGGGAAAGGTAGTTCCAGCCCAATTGATCCTAGGCATACCCAACACCACATCGGAGAGACTATTTTTTAACTTTTTATCTAGAAATAGACTTAGAGACGAAAATTACAAAAAGAATGCCTGTACACCCCTCACCCAGCTTCCCCAAATGTTAACATCTCGCACAAGCACAGTACAATGATCAAAACCAGAAAATCGACCTTGATACTACTAATTTACAGATCGGATCCAGATCTCCCTTTTATGGCCCAGAACCCAGTGCAGGCTCCCACACTGCACTTACTTGGCGTGCTTCCTTAGTCTCCTTCAACCTGGCACAATCTGTCAGTCTTTGGAGAGACTTTTCCAGAGTAAGTCTGACAAACCAGGAAACGTCTACAATGGCGAGGGTCCTGAAAGCAAGACCCCGAAGGAACCGTTGCCCGAATGAGTTGTCAGCCTAGAGAGGACAAGTCTTAAGGGGACACATTCGCTGTCTTTCAAGTTGTCTTCAAACACCAGAAGACCCTCATGCCAGGGGTGGAAATCGACCAAAGCGATGCTTGGCACATCGCAGAACGTTCTGTCAGTGAGAACTACCTCCCCGGACCCTGGGCCCTGGCAGCGCCGAGCTAGACCAGGGCTGGCAGAGAAGCCCGAGTAACAAGAAGCCAGGTAGAGGCGGGTCAGGAGTGGGTGGCAGAGCAGAAATAGCCATGGAGCAGCTGGCCAGGGCCCTCGTGACTTCGGGATGTCAGACTCGGGCAGGGGCGGGGAGGAGCAGAGCAGACAGAGGCTTGACTGGCAGGCCCTCACGGAGAAGTTCGGGAAACAAGGGCAGAAACAGAGGGCACCTCCTCTAACAGGTTTGCTGCCAAGGTTCAGTAGTAACAAGCGACTTGAGACATTGCCAACGGCCCGAACAGCAGGCCAACGGTCCGGTCTGCTCACTCTTACAAGCTCTCTGACCCCTCAGGAGAGGAAGGATGCCTCCGGAGGGGCAGACGTTCTGTTCTTTGGTCCTGGGGTTCTGAGTTGGGAACAGAGGCATAGGGACACCTCCTAGGGTATAGTATTGAGGCGTGCCGGGGACCAAAATGTCACCAAATCCGTAGCACTGACTCAAGTCTGGACAGCTCCTGTGGCTTCCTGGCCAAGGTCTGTCAAAGGGATGTTAATCACATCAATCTGAGCTGCCTATCATCGTTGAATAACAAAGCCAAGCAATAACTAAATGGAGCAAGGAAAAACAATTACCGGTAGCTAATGCATAAGTCAAGATCCTGGTTACAGCCTGACCTGTGGTGGCGCAGTGGATAAAGCGTCGACCTGGAAATGCTGAGGTCGCCGGTTCGAAACCCTGGGCTTGCCTGGTCAAGGCACATATGGGAGTTGATTCTTCCAGCTCCTCCCCCCCTTCTCTCTCTCTGTCTCTCCTCTCTCTGTCTCTCCCTCTCCTCTCTAAAATGAATAAAATAAAATAAAAATCCCGGTTACATTTCTGTTCAAAACCAATCGATAGTTGAATTTTTCTGCTAGGTTAGCTCAGCCAAGACTTAGTTAACCCATGTCCTCATGAGAAATGGCTAATGACTGTACCAGAAAGCAGCCCCCTCGATACTGCGGCCTCATCCATGGGCCTGGCTGCTGATTTGTAGGTCTGTCTGCCAGTCATTCACCATCCGCCCCTCCAGCCATCCATTCATATCTTCCATCAAGCGACATTTGTTTAAATTCCATGAAGTGCCAGGTTCTATGTTGAATGCCGGGCCATAATAATAATGATGATGATAATGAAAACATCTTCTTGCTCTGGGGGGGGGGGGAGAGACTTATAGGTTAGTGGAGTGGGTAGAGGATGGAGTTAACAAACCAATGAATTGTCACTGGGTAAAACACAGACTGAAGCTAAGGAAGATTTTATTTCCATTTTAAAATTTACCCAATTGAGCAATTTTTACAGATGATTCAATGTCATCTGTAAAGAATAAGTAAAGCTATTTGAATTTCCACAGGCAGGTTCATATTTTACATGGCTCATTGGACATTCTTGGCACCGGAATCAGATACATTGCAATTCAATTTAGTAACTATGCATCGAGCGTCAACGAGGAGGAAAAGGATCAGTACCCCAATATCACCCCTTTTCAGATTCCTGATTATGAGAACCTCTCTGATAAGTGGATATGGTTCCCACTGGTAGGAAAAGCCACCAGGAGGGAAGGGGACTATGACGGGTTGACCTGACTTCTGACAGTTACCCTAGCAGGGTGGACCGGTGTATAGGATCCCAACTGAGGAGCTTTCTTGGCTGAGCGTGACACCGAGACCAAGGGGAGTGTCTTCCCTTGAAAAACTACTACGGCCTGTGCTCGGAACTGAACTGTCAACACCATCGCTGCCCTGAGCTGGGTGGGACTGTCTGCGGTCAACAGTCAATGCTCATGGCCATCGAAGACCTGACTTCCGGGCACTTCTCTCTGTCTCTCACTGCCTGCTTGAGTTGGCTCAAGCTCTCAGCCATAAACTGGGGACATTACACTTCCTTTCTTGACAGTTCTTTAGAGGCTTAAAGGCTAAATCGAGAGGCCATGTGGGAAGGCTCTCTGTGACTAAAGCAAGGGAGTGTTTCAGGAACCAGCTCGGCCTGCGTTTTCACACCCTTAGACTGTTAATAAGCCATCACTTCCTACTCATTTTCATTTGATCTTGGGTGAGAAATTATTGATGGAGCTTAAATCATTCATTGTGTTGCCCTACTTTAGACAATAGTGTTCTTTGTTTTGTTTTGTTTTGTTTTTCCTAACCTAATGTTTCTAAGCCTAACTTTGCTATAAAATGGGGTAACCCAATGTACCTCATAGAGTGATTGTCAAAATTAAATAAGGTATTGACTGATCAGTGGTGGCACAGTGGATAGTGTTGACCTGGGACACTGAGGTCCCAGGTATGAAAACCCGAGGTTGCTGCCTTAAGCGTGGGCTCATCCAGCTTCGGTGCAGGCTCACCAGCCTGAGCACGGGGGGTTGCCAGCTTGAGAGTGGAATCATAGACATGACCCCATGGTTGTTGGCTTGAGCCCAAAGGTCACTGACTTGAAGCCCAAAGTTACTGGCTTGAGCCCAAGGTCACTGGCTTGAAGCCCAAAGTTACTGGCTTGAGCCCAAGGTCACTGGCTTGAGCAAGGAGTCCCTGGCTCAGCTGGAGCCCCTTACCCCCCATCAAGGCATGTATGAGAAGCAATCAATGAACAACTAAAGTGACGCAACCACGAGTTGATGCTTCTCATCTCTCTCCCTTCCTGTCTCTCTCTCTCTCTCTCTTGCCAAATTAAAAAAAAAAAATTAAATAAGGCATCAGTTGTCCACCATGAGGCAGGGCCTGGCACAAGCTTGCCATCTGAAATCAATGCCTGCCCCTCTTTGATCTTGCTCAGGTCATTAGGTACGCGTCATAGAGACTAGGAAACAGTTAATAGCAGTTAATTAACATTAACTGAGCACTTACTGAGCCAGGCTCTGTGTTATGTGCTCCTTTTGGGTTAACTCATTTCATTCTCACAATAGCCTTGTGGAGTGTGTACAGACACCACCCTCGGTTGACACAAAGGAAATGGGCGCACAGAGAAGCTGAGTAGCTTGGCCAGGATCACGCAGCTGCAACATGGTGGAGCCAGTGTGGGAGCTCACGCTCTCCAGCCCCAGCACCCGTGCCCCTGAGTGCTGACCTACACTGTCTCGTTTCTGTGGTGGGGACACAAATCCTGTCCCAACTCAGCTGGAAAGTGGCGGAGAGGAATGAAATACAGGGCACTTCAAACTCACGCTGCGCCTGGCCACACGGGGCCTAGTCCCACCTGTTGTTCTAAACCGTCTCAACAACATGTCTCAGTCTGCCTGTCTCCCTTAATTTGTTGGTGCCGCTCACCTCAAGTCAGGGGTTATTTGACATTTTACAGTTCTGTAGTGCTAAATGGTCACACGCAAAGAGGGGGGGCGGGGGAGAGAAACAAGACTAACATAATACCATGTCTCATAAATACTAGCTTGGGTCCATCCAGCTGGACATTAAAATTCAAGCCAAATAAGGGGAGGAAATGAAGATCCTCATTAAGTAACGTTTTTGGAAACTAACATTGTGCCCCTGAGAGGCATAGTGTAAAATAAGAATTCCCCATGTCAGAGAAGCCTGGGAACGGTGGGAACAAGGGCCCCAGAGACAATCAGTATGAAACAGAAAGAGAAATCCGATGCAGCCCATCCCAAGGTGGAGGGCGCAGGGAGGGAAAGACAGAGAAGCGGTCAGGAAGCCCTAGCTCCATGGAAAACCGCAGGTGCGGGGAGGTGCCGCCTCCCGTAAGAGAGAAGGCGGGTGCCTGCCACAACGTGGATGGGCAGGATTTACTCCATGGGGCTTTGCTTGGCTCTCTGCCCTTGTATCAGAGTCAGCATGTATCTTGATTTTCTCAAAAACTGGGGTAAACTCTCCTGTATTTATGCTCTGAGCACCGACCATGGATCTGCCCCTTAGGGAGAGAGACCAGGATGCAAAGATGAACCAAACATTGCACTACCCTCAGGAAGTCTACCATCAAGAGATGGGACATGATGTCCCTACCCAAGAGGGACAGGCAGCAGCAGGCACATGATGTCCCTACCCAAGAGGGACAGGCAGGCACATGATGGCGATGTAGTTGTGATGATTGCTTTTATGGACTTGAGGAAAGAGGACCAAAGAGGAAGCAGGTCCAGGGAAGAAGACGTCCAGGCTGTGACTTTTAGAATAACATGGTACCCTGGCCGATTGGCTCAGTGGTAGAGCATCGGCCCAACCTGTGGATGTTCTGGGTTTGATTCTAGTCAGGGCTCACAGGAGAAGCGACCATCTGCTTCTCCACCCTCCCCTTCCCCCTTCTCTCTCTCTCCTCTCCTCCCACAAGCATGGCTCAGTTGGTTTGAGTGTGTCAGCCCTGGATGCTGAGGGTGGCTCCATGGAGCCTCCTCCTCAGGAGCTCTAAAAACAGCCCATTTACGAGCACAGCCTCAGATGGGCAAAACATTGGCTCCAGACGGGGGTTGCCGGGTGGATTCCAGTCGGGGTGCATGTGGGAGTCTCTCTCTCTCTCTCCCCTCCTCTTACTTGGAAAAGAAGAAGAAAACAAAGGAAAGAAAGAATAACATGGTATTTCTTAGGTGGGTGGCACTGAATCTGATCTAGTGTGGCCTATTCTAGAAGGTGTTTTATTGGCTATAATGAGGTCAGAGGGCCTGAGTAGGAACACAGTGACGAATGGAGCTGGGAGAGGTGGGTAGAAGGCAGATCACAGGTTGTAATCTTTAGTTTATCCACTCATCTCTCACTGTTTGCTAAGAACCCTGAACAGGGCAGACTTTATCTGTGCCCTGGGACTGTACTTCTCAGTACTTTTCAAACTACAGGTCACAACTCATTAATGAAATCAATTTCGTGTGTTAGGACTAGAATTTCTTTCGAATATGAAATTGACTAGAACGTTGCCTTTCACATGATCTGTCATGGACAATCTGCCGCTTCTTTTTTTCAGTTCCAATCTGTCACGGACTGATACTTTCATAAAACGCTAACAATAAAAGTGCTCTGTAATTCCAGGATTCCCTGGTTCGAAGGTGCGACTGGAAGATGGATGAAAGGTCTAGGCTCACCCATGCTTGTGTATTTGTGGGCACGTGGGCACAAGGGAGAGGGAGGGAGCTAGCAGTATGTGGTGGCTACAGATGGGGTTAACTCTGGGATCACCTGTCATTCACAGGCTGCGTCTAAATTTTCTCAGACTAAGTTTCTTCATCTGGAAAAACAATTGATCATACCAAATGAATTCATGCTACCTGGGTGAGACAGGTACCATTTACTGAACACAGACTATTTGCCAGACACAAGGTTAAGCATTTCTGTGTTCTTTCATTTGATAATGCGTAACACTCAGTGAGGCGGGTTATATATATTTCTAAATGAATTACTAGAAAAAAAATGATTATGCTCTTGGATGTCACAGCAATGTCAAAGTGCTATAAAAGTTTCTAAAACACTCTGTTATTTAGCAGCTTGGTCAAGATATAATTCACATATCATACAATTCACCCATGTGAAGTGTACAAGCCAATGGTGTTTGGTATATTCACAGAGTTGTACACCATTAACACAACCACCAACCACTTTTAGAAGATGTTCATGTCCCTGGTCTGTTGGCTCAGTGGTAGAGCGTCTACCCTGTGTGTGGAAGTACCAGGTTTGATTCCCAGTCAGGGCACACAGGAGAAGCAACCATCTGCTTCTCCATCCCACCTCTTCTCCCTTCTCTCTTTCTATCTCTCTCTTCTGCTCCCGCAGTCATGGCTTGGTTAGAGCAAATTGGCCCCAGGTGCTGAGGATGGCTCCATAGCCCCACCTCAGGCTCTAAAAATAGCTTGGTTGCCGAGCAACAGAGCAATGGTTCCAGATGGGCAGAGCATCACCCCATAAGGGGCTTGTCAGGTGGATCCCGGTCAGGGCCCACGTGGGAGTCTGTCTCTCTGCCTCCCAGCTTCTCACTTAGAAAAAAAATAAAAATAAAAATAAAATAGAACATGTTCATTAAGCCTGAAAGAAACCTTCTGCTCATTAGCAGTCAATCCCTTTTTGTCCTCCAGAGCTTCCCCTCCCCCCACCAACTACCTACTGCATGGCTATATTACTCACCCATCATCGGTTGATGGACAGTGGGGTTATTTCCATCTTTTGGCTGTTATGAACTAAGCTGCTTTGAATGTTCACATCAGGGCGCACATATGTTTTCATTTTTCTTGGGTGGATACACCTAGGAGTGAAATTGCTGGGTCCCTTAACTCTGTGTTCATCTTTTTTTTTAGGAACCCCATGCTGTTTTCACAGCAGCCACACTATTTTATGTTCTCAACAGCAGTGTATGAGGGTTCCAGTCATTCCACATCCTCAACGACACTTGTTACTGTGGCCATCTTAGTGGGCGTGAGGTGGTATCTCACTGTGGTTAGTGTTTGCATTTCCCCGATCGCAAAGAATACCAAGCATATTTTTGTGCGCTAAACGCTGACTCTGAATTTCTGCATTGTTCTGTTCTCGCTGGCTGGCTATAAGCCGTTCACAGACCTCACGTCGACGAGCGCCGGACTGGAAAGTGTGAGTGCATCCCATGGAGTGAGGTCAAGTGCTATTGCAGAAAACATTGGTTTCAGTTAATTATGTGTGTTTTTTGCGTTTGAGGATCAGGAATATAAAATGCACTTGCATTGCTTACAAATACAAAATCCTTCCTGACAATCCCTCTTCAGCTGGAATGACACAGGCCACCCTTAAAAAGGGACATTGTCCTTCTGAACACATGGCATGGCCAAGTGCCGCTGCCCCAAATCTGATGGGCAGCTTCAAATTATGGAACTAATAAAAAAGGGTTGGATTCCGACACCAATTTAATTGATAAAGTAGACTCACTATTTTGAACTCAGTGAGACATTTCAAAAACTATGTAAAAGACTATTTCCACTGTGTTTTAATGCTCTAGGAACTGGATAAAAATTGTAAAAACCTGACGTTATTTCGCGAAAATGTGATTGCTAAAAAGAGTTGATTTGCTCTGAGGAATTCCCAAAGGCAGGTTGTGCCTGGGTGCACCCTGGGTGTGGGTGTGTGTCCACACGGCTCACCATATATGTGCTCATGTCTTCACGTACATCTCTGCACACACAGATGTCTTTGCCTTAACAGATGCTGCCGCTCACCCATGTCCATGACAGCATAATTCACAATTGCTAAGCAGGGAAAGCAATCCAGATGTCCATGAAAGATGAATGGATTTTTAAAAATGTGATATAATCATAAAATGGAAGGTTATTCAGACTTTAAGCATTAGGAAATCCTGTCACATGCTACAGCATGGATAAAATTTGATGATGTTATGCTAAGTGAAATAAGCCAGTCACAAAAAGACAAATACTATATGGTTTCACTCGCGTGAGGTCCCTAAAGGAGTGACAGCAAATGAAATGGTGGTTGCCAGGGGCTGGCGGAGGGGAAGTGGAAAGTTGTTATTTAATGGATACAGAGTCTCAGCTTTGCAAGGTGAAAATATTCTAGAAATGTTACACAATGTGAAAATACTTAATACTGCTGAACTGTACACTTAAAGATTAAGATGATAACGTTTATGTTCTGTATTTTTTTTTCTACCACAATTTAGAATTTTAAAAGCCTGCCTGACCTGTGGTGGCACAGTAGATAAAGTGTTGACCTAGAATGCTGAGGTCACCAGTTCGAAACCTCAGGTTTGCCCGGTCAAAGCACATATGAGAAGCAACTACTACAAATTGATGCTTCCCATCCCTAGCCCCCTTTCTCTCTCTCCCTCTCTCTCCTCTTTCTAAAATCAATAGTCTTTTTTAAAATAATAAAAATATATTTAAAAAGCCTGACTAGTGGTGGCACAGTGGATAGAGCGTTGACCTGGGACACTGAGGTTCCAGGTTCAGAACCCTGAGGTCACCAGCTTGAGTGTGGGATCATTGACATGATCCCATAAGTGCTGGCTTGAGCCCAAAGGTCGCTGTCTTCAAGCCTAGGTCGCTGACTTGAGCGATGGGTCACTGGCTTGGCTGGAGTCCTCCAACCCCCATCAAGGCACGTATGAGAAACAATCAATGAACAACTAAAGAGATGTAACTATGAGTTGATGCTTCTCATCTCCTTCCTCCCTCCCCTTTCACTAAAAAAACTTAATTAATTAATTAAAAAAATTTTAAATGATACGGCATGGAAGTCACACCACTGAAAAGACAGAGAACTTGGGTGTTGGCTTGTACAAAACTGGATTTAAATCACCAAGCTACCTCTTCAGAGCTGTGGGACTTTTATGAGCGATGCCAACCCTTGACACCTGAGTGCTTTCGAGTAAGTCAAATAGCTGGTTCTCCGTGCCATCTGGAGGGTTAGCTGGGAGGAAAGAGGCTGGTAAAAATGGAGGGAAAACCAAACAGTTGTGTTTTCTATGTGCTACGATAAGCAACCAACAGCCCTTTCCCATTGCTCTCCTGTCTGTCTGTCTATCATCTGGTCTGAGAGCCCGTGTGCAGAGCAGCGGTGGGACCACCTGAAACTCCCTGTGCAATCACAGTGAGACCCTCTGGGGACAGACACCTTCCTAGCCACCACAGTCTAAGTTACATTCTCTGCAAACAGGACTTCCTGCTCTTGGGGAAACTCTTTGAACCTTAAGGATGTAGCCTGGAGGATCCTGATGCGATTCCGTTACCAGCTCAGCCTGGCATCGGCCTCAGAGAGGCAGCCAGAGACCTGCTGTGGGACTTTTAGGTGTGTTCCAAGAGAGCGAGCAGGGACTTTCTGTACCCAGGAAAACTCCCCAGCCAGTCAAGACCTCATCCCTTGGCTCGAGGCTTGGCTCTCATAAAGTGCACGCATTCCTCAGGTCATACTAATGCTGTCGCAATTAAACAACTAACTTCACAGTTTCCCTAAGAGTTTTCACGTACAGAATATCCATCCAACCTTATCACAGACTGTGAGGGTCGGTTGTGATCTCTGCTTTTACACATGAAAATTTTAATGAGCACCTACTATATGCCTGGCACTGTTCTTGGCTCTTTCTCCTAAGTTATGTTCCTCCATTTAGGAAGTGGCCCGGCAAGGACTCAAAACCAGGTCTTCCATGCACGGTGCTTTTCCCAGAGCACCTTCCGGGTCATTTTTCCCTCAGTGTGACCCTCAGACCCCTTGCAGACAGCAGGTTTTCCTGGAGCAAATACACACAGAGGGTGCCTTAAAGAGACAGGCCTGCTAAACGGAGGAGTGTGCGGTCAGAGTGGAGAGATGAGAGGCTATGAAATGGGGAACCCAGGAGTATGCTGGTCTAGACTCTGAGCCAGCTTGTCCCACCCAAGTTTCCAGGGCTCTTGTTCTCTCTCTCTCTCTCTCTGAGGTAGTGGGCAAGGTCACTGGCTTGAGAGGCAGACAGATCTGGGCTCAGGTCTCTGCCGAGTCCTGACCTCCCCATCAATACAATGGGAATAAGAGCGCCTGGCCCTCGGGTGGTTGGGAGGATTCAGAAAGTGGCGTACCACATGGTAGAACTCAGTAAAGGCTGCCATGGCTGCCCAGCTCTCCCTCCATGGACTCTGACCTCCGGCCCCACCGCAGGCCTGTCTTGTCCCCAGTTTCTCACCCAGTCCTGCTCCAGCCAAACCTCCACCCTTGAAAACTGCAGGGAATTACAATATATTATATAATACCCAGAGAGATGGCGGGGACAGGAGTGCACAGAGGCAGCAAGAGTTCCTACCACGTCCCTCTCCTTATGGAGGACAGACTGACCCCTCGGGCCTCGTGGAGGACAGACTGACCCCTCAGGCCTCATGGAGGATAGACTGACCCCTCAGGATTCATGGAGGACAGGTTGACCCCTCAGGCACGGCCTCAGAGACTAAATCCCAGTTCCCTCCTTTCTATGGATTTTATCAGCATCCTGGCATTTAACTTGGCCCAACAGAGAGGAGCTGTGGGTCCACCCTGGGCTGGGAAAGCCACTGGTCCCAGGCTCCCGGGGGGGGGGGGGGGAGGGCTGTTCTATCCTGCAGAGACGGGCTAGGAGCAGGGGAGATCTGGAGCCCACAGGCCAGGGGACAGGCCTTGCTGGGCTTGCTGGTAGTGACATCCCAGAGAAAGTCACCAGTCCTCTGAAGTCCTGCCCCACTCCCCGACCTCTCTGTCCTAGACTGCCACATGCCTTGGAATAGTCTCACCCTGTGAGGGAACGCCCCACCACCAGCATGGCTGCCATGCTGTCATTCTTGAGGGAATGCTTTAACACACACACCCCATGGAGCTTGGGGTCCCTCCAGCCGGGCTATGAAGAAGCAGTTGTCATGTGGACATGCCGCGACACCGTGGGACTCTGCAGCCACACTCCTCACTACCAGTTCCTCAACACCTCGGAACCTGGTTTCCTCACTATAATACATAATACCTACTCCACAGGTTACTGTGGGAATTAAATAACATGTGATGAGTGAAGGAACCTAACACACTAGGCACATATAAATGAGCCTTGACAAGTGTCTGCTCCCGCTCTTCCAGAGGCCACAGCTTAGTCATCGCCAAGTCAGGCACTCATAGCTTAGTCAACCAGCCGATTAGCGTCCTTTTTCTTCCACAGTGTTAATTGATGCCCCAGAAATGATTAGAGGGAGAAGGAGATAGTATCTCAGCCCTGGAGAAATTACCACGTGGGTGAAGGAAACCATAATACACATTATTTTCTTTTTTATTTTTTCTTTTAGATGAAAGGAGGGGAGATAGTGAGGCAGACCCCCGCATGTGTCCCCACCAGGATCCACCCTGCAACCACATCTTGGGCCAATGCTCGAGTACCAAGCTATTTTTAGTGCCTGAGGCTGATGCACTCCAACATAGCTATCTTCAGCACTGGGGCCATGCCCGACCCAATCGTCAACCGAGCCACTGGCTATGGGAGGGGAACAGGGAGAAAAAGGGGAAGGAGAGGTAAGAGAAGCAGATGGTCACTTCTCCTGTGTGACCTGACCAGAAATTGAACCTGGGGCATCCATACATGGGGCTGATGCTGTATCCACTGAGCCACTGGCCAGGGCCAACTTTCTATTAGCAAGCCAAGATGGTGTCACAGAAACCACCCTGCTCTCAGGGGGATCCAGATGGCACCTTAGCAAGGAGTGACTTTCTGGTCACAAGTGGAGGCTGTGATACTCATTTAGGGTACTCTGACCTTTTGTTCAGAAGGAACTTCCCAGAGAGACGTGTTAACTATCAAAGCACCTTTCCTGAAATGGAATGAAGATCTCAGGAAGATCCTGGTTGTGTCTGCTAAAGGCAGAATTGCACCTTTGCAAACCAGGCTGCTGTAGAGAGACATGGTCTCACTACAGAAAGGACAGGGCCGATGAAGGGCTCTAGCAGGGCTTCTCTCCATTTGATCCCCAGCCCAGGGTGGAGGCCCTGGTATTCGTGACACAAGAGCCAGAGCTGATGACTACTTTTCGGGAGGCTGCGTGAGACTCCGGCCACAAGCACAGCTGCTAGAGAACACAGGTGATCGCGTGAGTCACCGAGTTGGGGAAGGCCAGCATCTCTGATGTCTGTTAGGATTGTATCTTGCCCTCTTAAGTATTTCATCGGAAATAGGTGCTGGCATACAGGGAAGCTGTTGATTGCAGGGGCCAAAGTGCCTGGGTTTGGGGCAAGCCACTGACCCTCTCTGCCTCAGATGCCTTGTCTGCAAATGAGGACAGCCATCCCCTCTCTTAGGCCATGCGCGCCGTGTCAGGCCTGGCACCACGTAGGCGCTACATAGTGCCCGCTGTTACTTTATTTTATTTTTTTCAGATACAGAGAGAGAGTCAGGGACAGACAGGAACGGAGAGATGAGAAGCATCAATCATTAGTTTTTCATTGCGCATTGCGACACCTTAGTTGTTCATTGATTGCTTTCTCATATGTGCCTTGACCGTGGGTCCTCAGCAGACCGAGTAACCCCTTGCTCGAGCCAGCGACCTTGGGTCCAAGCTGGTGAGCTTTCTTTTCTTTTTGCTCAAATGAGATGAGCCCGCGCTCAAGCTGGTGACCTCGAGGTCTCAAACCTGGGTCCTCGGCATCCCAGTCCGACACTCTATCCACTGCGCCACCGCCTGGTCAGGCCCCGCTGTTATTTTATTTATTTATTTATTTATTTTTCATTTTTCTGAAGCTGGAAACAGGGAGAGACAGTCAGACAGACTCCCGCATGCGCCTGACCGGGATCCACCCGGCACACCCACCATGGGGCGACGCTCTGGGTGTCGCCATGTTGCAACCAGAGCCACTCTAGCGCCTGAGGCAGAGGCCACAGAGCCATCCCCAGCGTCTGGGCCATTTTTGCTCCATTGGAGCCTTGGCTGTGGGAGGGGAAGAGAGAGACAGAGAGGAAAGTGCGGCGGAGGGGTGGAGAAGCAAATAGGCGCTTCTCCTGTGTGCCCTGGCCGGGAATCGAACCCGGGTCCTCCGCACGCTAGGCCGACGCTCTACCGCTGAGCCAACCGGCCAGGGCCCCCGCTGTTATTTTTTAATCACCTAATAGAGTAGTACATTTTGGAGAACTCTCTCGGGTTTTCTAGTCATGAGATTGTACCATTGGTGAATAACAAGAAACCAGCCAGTTCTTTTTCTGTCGCCCAACTTTCTGTTTCCATTTCCTGCCTTATCTCGTTGGCTCTACTGTCAGCCCCTTTGAGGGGGGTGAACCAGATGGAAATTTGCGGCCGCTAAGGGAAGGATGGAGTCGAGACGAGAGTGCTTACAAGAGACAGATGTCTAGGTGTGATGGGACGGTGGCTCAGCTATGGAGAACAGCCTAGATAGCAAGCAGGAGACGCCCGTTGAGAGGCACCGTAGCGTAAGGGCGGGCTGGATCTGGCAGTGACATTGAGCATAAAAACAAATGACAAGGAGTACCATCAGAGCAAGCCGATTATAGTTTCTTCATCTGGAAATATATATATACATCAGAGAAAGGAAAGGACTTGAGTGAAGTTTGCAAATGCTTTCATTTTCTACTGCACCACCACAATTTGTCACGGGAGCTAGTCCCTAAATACTTGATAATTCATGGGTGTTTGGTGAAATGTTTCTAGTTTACAAAGCTAACTTACACGTGTCGCCTTATTTTCTCTTTGCAAAATCCCCGCGGTAATTGGTCTGCAACTGTTAAAATGTTCGCTGATGTTCAAAACTGGATTTTTTCCCTAAAATGAGACAAAAAGGAAGCATTTGGTGTTACATGTCAGATTTTTAAAAATCATCCTCCAAAGAGAGATTGTGTCCAAAGAGAAGAAAAAATGGCGTGGGTGCATAAATATACAAAGTGTATTATGCTTTTATGTTTGCATTATAGAGTTTTCAACATTTCTATAATAAAAATTTTTGTAATAGTTGAGAAAAAAATTCCCATGGTAGGTATTACTGAAGCATCAGGTGTGAGGCACGTTAACATGGTGGCTGAGAACATGGACTTGGACTTGGAAACCTGGCTTACTAGCTGTGTGATCTTTTGTAAGTCACTTAACCTCTCTGTGCCTTAGTTTCTGCCTCTAAAAAATGGAGGCAGTAACGTGATCTCCATCACAGGGTGCTTTAGTAGTCTGGTCGGTACCCTATAAGGGTTACTGTTCTTATGAATATCTGGAAACTTCACAGCTTGTGAAGCCTTCTCCCTCTCTGACTGTCCCTGATGTGTGTCATACATTCCCTCGCAGTGACGCTGCAGTTGAACCATGGGCTGTGGCGCTACCTGTGTACGTCAGGAGTCTGCCTGAGTCTTGAAACCACGCTTCAGTCTGGAGTGTCCTGCTCCCCTGGGCGTGCAAGGCTGAAGCCCCAGCACAGTCTCCAGGAGAGGAGAGGTATGGGCCTGGCGGAGTTGCCCTACTGGGCCCCAGAGACGTGGCATGGGCTCAGTTCCCCACGCGTGAAAACCCAGGGCAGCCCCTCTGGTTAGGGTGGTCATGTAACTAATTACTAAATAACACTGGGGAACAATTTTTTTTAATTTTCTGTTGCATGAGGTTTTAGAACTGTTTCTATATATTTCTGCATCTTTGATTCCAAATCTGAAGTCCGTTTTTTGATGCATGCTCTAGTTTTTATGCAATTTTAATTTCTTTTTTTACAGTTAATGGCATGCATTGGTTTTTAAAATGGAGTTAAAGGGCAATGACTCTTGGATTGAACATAACCATAAGGCAATTAATGTTTTACAAACATTACTTTTACATAATTGTGGTTGTTTTTAAATGTAAAAAATTATTATCTGATAAAAACACCCTCTTATTTTGTTTTAAGATTGAATTATGGCTTCTTCGAGTAGGTGTAAATGTAAGAATAGTCCTGACACCTTCTGTTATATTGATATATGTGGCTGTTACACACTTCAACATCAAAGGCACAATATTTCATCATTTGTGACACGTGCATATATTGCCTATTTTCAAGTTCCCCTTGGCGATCAAGACAAGAGTTGGGCTCCTCATATTGTGTGTCGTAATTGTGAGAAAATGCTTCGTAACTGGACAAAAGGAAAACGCAAAGGAAATGTCTTTTGGTATTCCCATGGTTTGGCATGAACCTAAGGACCACAGCAGTGACTGTTATTTCTGTCTGATCCATACAAAGGGCATCGGCAAGAAAAAACGGCATATGATCGCATATCCTAATATTCCTTCAGCAATACGACTTATCCCACACTCTGAGACACTCCCAGTTCCAGTTTTCAATGGTTTTATTTTTTCTAAGGACGAAGAAAGTGAACATAGTGATCAAGTGTATTTTTATAAGATGCACAAGAAAATGGTTGTAGAATCTGAAGGGTCTTCTTCTGATGCCATGCAGTTATCAACCCCTCAGCAGTTTAGCCAACCCCAATTGAATGACTTAGTAAGAATGACATAAAAATTTTCCTCAACTTTCTGAATTATGAGGAACATAACTGGATTATTTGTGTGGATCTTAAAATGGTAAATTTCCTGCTAGGACAACAAAGAGGTTTCACGAAGTATCCTTGCTTTCTGTGTTTGTGGGACAGCCGAGCTCGGGAGAAACACTGGACACAGAAGGAGTGGCTGAAACGTGAAGCTCTGGAAGTAGGGATGCAAAATATCGTGAATGAACCTGTAGTTAATCGAGACAGGATCATTTTCCCCCCACTTCACATCAAACTTGGCTTAATGAAGCAGTTTGTTCAGGCTTTGAATAGAGAAAGTGAATGCTTTCAACATATTATTTCTGCTTTTCCTCCCTTGTCTTTTGAGAAGATAAAAGCAGGTATATTCGATGGACCTCAAATTCGAACCCTCATACGTGACGAAGAACTTGCCAGGAAGATGAATAAGGAGGAGAAAGCAGCATGGCAGTCTTTTGTGGCAGTTACAAAGAACTTCCTTGGCAACAAAAAAGCAGAAAACTATGAACTTCTGGTTCAAAGGATGCTGTTGGCTTTCCGCAACATTGGATGTAACATGAGCGTTAAGATTCACTTCCTGAACAGTCACCTTGATAAGTTTCCTGAAAATCTTGGAGCTGTTAGTGATGAGCAGACTACTGCTGGAGCATCAAACGAGATTGTCCTCAACGAGTACACAAACGCCAGAGCTACAAATACAAATTTTTGCCTGAATAGAATTTAAGTAAGTTTTGCGCAAATTTTATGATTAAAATAAGTGTTTTAATATGTTCTATTTTGAAATTGTAGACAAATTCTGATGCAATCATATCCTTTAGTGTATTAGTGTATTTACTGCATTATATAAATTACTATATTTTCACAAAGATGATGCCCAAGAAGACATTCTACTTCGTTATGTTAAACTAAATGTTAAAAATTTTACAATAAGATGAAAATCTAAAATCTTGAATTGCAAAAAAAAAAAAACCTGTAGCTTACGGAGAAAAACTAATGTCAGATTTGAGATCAGCACACTTGAATGAGGTAAGAACAGGTGTTTTTGTGGAGGCAACAAGAATTTTGTTCCCCAGTGTAATGAGTCCAGGGAAACAGGCCAGAGCCAGACCTGCACTGGGCAACCAGGGTGTGCGGTCGCTGGGCTGAGAGAGAACCTCTTCCTCCTCACACCATGGCCTTGGTCTCGTGTGGCCTAGCCCGGTCCTGGGCCTCTGCCCCTCTGCTGCGCACAACACACAGGAGAGGACGTGTCAGGGCCTGTTGGCCTCAGACAGGCACAGTGGAGGGAAAAGCATGAATAAGCAGGAGGCAGAGGCCACTGAGCAGCTGCCAGCCCTCTTGGGCAGGCGAGGGTCCCATGGGGAGGCTGCTGGACACCTGGGGAAGGGGACGGAGGTCGGGAGGAGCAAGCTGAAGGGTGTCTGAGCAGGAACAGCGTGTGGAAGGGAAAAAACAGAACACAGACACTGGCTGGGCCCACGGCAGGGCTGCAAGCAACTATTGGGCTGGTGGAAAATCCCAACCAGAGACAAGAATTCAATTCAAAAAATATTTATGGCACCTACTCAGTGCAAAACAGAGGGCCGTGCTGAGTCACTGGGCACAGCCCCGCCCTGGCACCTCGGCGTTGCTCACGAACAGACCTCGCGGGCTGCCAGGGCAGACAGGAGGCTTGGACAGGCTGCAGAGCCCGGCCGGGTGCTGAGGACCCCAGTGACGCTGCGGCCCTGAGGGGACCTGAGCTCAGAAGCCAACTAGGACCCCACCCTCTGGCAAAGAACTTGCTGAGTCAGACCACTGGGGAGACTGCCAGGCTGCACTAGGGCAACCCTGGGGATCTGGGGGCGCGGGGGCGCCAGATTGGCGAACAAAATACAGCATGGGGCGGGCCAGCCTGAGAAGAGGCAGCAGCCGGCGCTCGAGGCGAAAAGGTCCTTTTCTCCACGACCCCATGGCCGGTCACCAACCCACTCCCAGCCCCGCTCACCTGCCGTGCCACTGTCCTGTTTTGCCGTAGGGTCCCTGTCCCACCATGGGCATGTTGGCCCTGCCCCCCCTGCCTCACTGTCCCAGCGCTCATGGCCCAAAGGCCCAGGGGTGGCACCAGAACACCCTCAGTTCTGGATTCAGGCTTCGGCCCCCTTGCCCGCGCTCCCCACGGCACGCCCGCAAGGCCCTGGGCAGGCAGTGGCTGGTCCCCAACCACGTGGCCCCCCCGAGGGTAAGGTAGAGGTCCGCGTGAACACTAACACGTCTGGGTGAGGACGGCCTTCTCCGGCACGTTCCAGGAAACGGCGCCCCAAAGGGCAGTGCAGACGCGGCCGCTGCTCTCGTGCCTGCTGTCCCAGAGACGCCGTGTGTTTGCAAAGCTAGCTCCAGCCAGCAGGCCACGGTCACAGACCCCCCAGGGTCCCAGTGTTCACACGACACAGATGAGGAAACTGAGGCCAGCCCAAGCTTGGCAGCTGTAAAGGGGTAGAATCGGGACTCAAACCCAGGCCTGTCTGATTCCACAGTCTTTACATTAGACCAAGGTTCTCTCTCACCCATCACTCGCCAGCAGGGCCAGATGATGCGCTGGTGACTGCCCACATCTCAGGCAATCACACCTGCTTGTTTCCATCCTAGGACCCGCCGTGTCCTACAGGTATCTCCTCCCTCGTGCCCCCTTCAGTTACCATAGCCCTGGGGGAGGGGGTCCTTGCCCATTCTCTCCTTACAGCCAGTCTACTACTCTTCCTTGACAAAATGCCACCTCCTCTGTGAAGCCCTCCCCGTCACAGCCCAGCAGAGCCAACCCCTCCCTCTAAGCCCTCACCTCTCTCCGCCCCTGGACCTCTGCGTGCTATGTTGACCCACTATGTGGGAACTAACCATTTGTGTATCTGTGCCCTGAGCTCCTCCCACCAGCCCACGAACATTGTTCCTTTTTCTCCTCAGTGGTTGTGGAAGGAAGGGAGGGAGGGAGTCCAGAGCGTTGTTTAGAGGGAGCTTGTATCAGGAGGTCACTCAGTCATCCAGAGAAGTTGGAGAAGCCAAGGAGGGAGGGAGGGAAGGAAGGAAGGAAGGAAGGAAGGAAGGAAGGAAGGAAGGAAGGAAGGAAGGAAGGAAGGAAGGAAGGAAGGAAGGAAGGAAGGGAAAGGGAAGGGAAGGGAAGGGAAGGGAAGGGAAGGGAAGGGAAGGGAAGGGAAGGGAGTCCAGAGCGTCTGGCCCTGCGTTGTTTAGAGGGAGCTTGCATCAGGAGGTCACTCAGTCATCCAGAGAAGTTGGAGAAGCCAAGGCCAGGAGAAAAAGTGACTTCATTGACCCTCGAGCCACCCGAGGGTCACATGTCCTGCTCCCTCTTGGTCCTCCCCCGTGAGGACATTACTCAGCAACCCCCCAGCTCCACCCACTCCACGTTGCTTTACTCAGGGCAGAGACAGCTCATGGAGTCATCTGTCCTGTCGGGGTCCTTTCTTCCACTGCCCATGGAATCTCCCTGGTACCACCTGCCCCGCACCCCTGGCCCTGCCCCTGCCCAGACAGCCAGCGTGGGTCCCCCCTCAGTCCTCCCTCCCGCCCTCAGATGGAGTTAGGGGAGCCGCCAAGTCTGAATGAGTGACTCACTCCAACCTTTGGGGCCCTGCGTTTAGTGATGACAATGGCGCCAGCGGTCTTCCTGCCCTCCCTCCATCCCCCGCACCAGGGCCAACACCACGGCCCTCCCTCCTGCAGAGCCAGCCCACTCCCCGAGGGACCCTTGGACACAGCTCCAGGGAGCCCCGAGAGAATGCTTCCCAGCTCGTGGTCCGAGCAGCCTCAGACAGCCCTTCCAAGCACAGGCATGCTCCCCACCCTCCCAGCAATGTTTGCCCCTTAGGACCCGCTCCTCTGGTGAGGCCCGAGCTGCAGCCACCTTCCTGGGAAGCTGACTGCTCTTGCTTGGTTCTTTGTATCTCCCCAGGGAGCCAGCTGGCCAACACGCATCCCACTGGAATGGGCAAGTCTGGGGGAGAGAACCATCTCCCGGGCAGGACTTCAAGACCAGAGGTGGCCCTTAGGCTGGGGAGCTGGAAGTGACGTGACAGAGGGAGGAAATGAAAGCTTGACCTCCCAGTCCTGCCTTGGGCCGCCCCTGGGTGCTAAGGCCTTGGGAGGGGGCAGGGCATTACGTGGTTGGCACTGGAGGGGTTAACCTGGGCTGCCCAGCTGCCCCGCAGAAAGAGGCTCCCAGAACAATGGCCTCCTCCGAGGCAGAGGTCCCTCGCACCCCACCCTTCCCTGAATCCTTGTCCCCATCCCAGGAAGCCGCCAGTGCTGGCCCAAAGTTCAGGCAACTGACTCATCACTGACAGCCGCCTCTGCCGCATGGGCCCAGCTCAGTCCTGCAGCCAAACCGGCTCCGCCACACGGAGGGCAAGCGGCCATCCTGCCAGGCCAGGACCGCTGCACGGCGGGTCCCGGTCCCTCCAGGCGCTCCACACGGAACTCTTCCACAGAGTGTGCGGGCCGTGCTCCGGCCAACTGGCCCCTCGGAACCGCTCTCCGCATGCCACCTTTGCAGCCGGAGCGGGCTGGTCAAAAGCCAATGTGGGCCCTGGCCGGTTGGCTCAGTGGTAGAGCGTCGGCCTGGTGTGCAGGAGTCCCGGGTTCGATTCCCGGCCAGGGCACACAGGAGAGGTGCCCATCTGCTTCTCCACCCCTCCCCCTCTCCTTCCTCTCTGTCTCTCTCTTCCCCTCCCACAGCCAAGGCTCCATTGGAGCAAAGATGGCCCGGGCGCTGCGGATGGCTCCTTGGCCTCTGCCCCAGGCGCTGGAATGGCTCTGGTCGCAACAGAGCGACGCCCCGGAGGGGCAGAGCATCGCCCCCTGGTGGGCAGAGCGTCGCCCCCTGGTGGGCGTGCCGGGTGGATCCCGGTCGGGCGCATGCGGGAGTCTGTCTGACTGTCTCTCCTGGTTTCCAGCTTCAGAAAAAAAAAAAAAAAAAAAAAAGCCAATGTGACCATGTGACACTCCTGCGTAAAGCCTTTCCATGGTGGCCTGTGGCCCTCACAGAAAGGCCTTGCCCTGCCACCTGGCGTTCGGACCTCCACGGCCCGATGACCAGGATGTGGGCTGCCTCTCCTACGTGCCTCCCCTCCCACTTCTCCTCTCCATCCGTCCAGAATGTTCCTAGTTTTTCTGAAAAGGCTCCACTCTGCCACCTGCCCTTGTCCGTGCTGTTCCCACCCATGGGATGCCTTTCCCTTCACTTTCCGGCTCTTACATTCTGAAAGCATCTGTCCCCTGGGTCTTTCCTGACCTGCCACTCCCTAAAGGGCAGGCACCACTCTTAGCTGGCAGTCCCTGCCCAGTCCCAGGAGCTCAACAGGCCTACGGTTCACGGCCTGGTTGTGAGGCAGGAAATCATGAGGCCCAAAGGCTGAGAGGCCACATGACCTGGATGCCCTAAGGGTTGCAACCCCGCCAAGAAAAGGACAAGAAGTATTTAGATAGCGTCTGGGGCCACGGTCATTGCTGTACCCCCGGGAGACCAATCCCTGCCTCCTCAGTTATCCCCACCCTGGCTGACATCACTAAGCAGGAACACCTGGAGGCGCCCAGCCTGGGCCAAGACCTCTTCTGTGCTCACCCCAAGACTTTCCCAAGTGCCCCCCACCCTCCCTTGTCCCCCTTCAGGCTGCAGCTGCCCAGGCGGTACAGCAAGGATGGGCCTGCTCTCTTCACAGGCTGTGGCCGAGACAGTGGGTCTGCCGTGGTCACACTCAGGCCACCAGACTCACAAAGCACATACCCAGCCATGGCTTCCCAGCAGCCACAGGGAAGAGGAGAGACGGTCAGGGCCACGTGGCCAACTCGCTGCCTCCTCCCCTGAAGCGCTTTTCCCACCAGGTTCCAGGTGCCCAGCAACCTAGCCCTTGACCTTGGCCCCATGTCCTGCCCTGTCCTCCCTCTCCTCGGTGTCCCCAGAAGCTGGTCTCTTTTCCCTGCTGGGCACGCTTGCCTGCCAACTTCCTTCTGGCTGGCAGGGCTGGGCTCGTTGGCCAAGGCCTTGATGGCTCAACGCTCATGGTCTTATTTGCAAAGACCAAAGTGTTCCGTGACCATTTGAGCTCCTCAAAAACCATTGTCCAGTACTGTGGGTGGGGGCTCTTCTGTTGACCCCCACTTATTCCTGCAGAAGGGACGGACATAGGGTACAGCATGTACTTCCTAGCTGGGTGGCCTTTCTGCAAAAAGAGGACACCTCCCCAGGATAGAGACAACTGTGAATAGGGGGCCCATCCATCACCCTGGGGGGACACCGTTAGGAGACCCAAGGTGGAGAAGGGGAGTCTGTCCTCTCTGTGCTCAGAGCAGCTGAAACTGAACTGCCATCCCCGCCTAAAGGGACAGAACAGGGCCAGGCAGCATGGGATGCACTGCCTAGATGGAGGTCACAGGACGAGGACAACACTGGGAGCTCTTGTCCCAACAGTCAGACCCAACAAGATACAATCTTTTAATTACATGCTCAGGCTTCCAGGGCCGCCGGCCAAGGTACACCCCGCCCCCAGCCTCCTCCACAGGCCCAGCAGGGACACTGCATCCCTCTGCCCTAACCCTCTCTCGAGAAAGAGAGGTCCAGGGAGCCCAGGACAGACAGAGAAGGAGAGGGCACATCCAGTCAGCCAAGGTGGGACTGTGACTGGTGTCCCTGGGGGAGGGAGGGGAGAGAGGAGGGGTCATGGGGTCCAGATCAGCTCAAGACTCCTCTCCTAACACAGCCCCTCCGGCTCTGCTACGACCTGGGTGGGGCTGGATGGGAGCAGCACCAGTCCTGCCCCCCAGGACAGACAAACCCTGTGGTCCGGATCCTCTGAAGGCCGGCTCATCGCCCTGCGTGAGGTGGGGGAGGGGTGGGCTGTACGGGCCGACTAAAGAGGGATACCCATCCTCTCCCTCCCGAGGTCCTCAAGGACATTTTTTCTGACGTGACTGTTTTTCTGGGCAAAAAAAAAAGTGTGATCAGGCCTGTCCAGGTCAGAGCTGCCAGTCTGTGGCTCCTTCAGCCAGTTTCCTGTCATTGGCATGGGATCTGGCGCTGAGGCCACCAGCCCCATCTGCAGCCAGGGGGCAGGAGCCGGTTCTGGGGTTCCCACGGGGCAGGCCCTCTGCAGCCAGGGGGCAGGAGCCGGTTCTGGGGGTCCCACGGGGCAGGCCCTCTGCAGCCAGGGGGCAGGAGCCGGTTCTGGGGTCCCACGGGGCAGGCCCTCTGCAGCCAGGGGGCAGGAGGGGTTCTGGGGGTCCATGGGGCAGGCCCTCTGCAGCCAGGGGGCAGGAGCCGGTTCTGGGGGTCCATGGGGCAGGCCCTCTGCAGCCAGGGGGCAGGAGTGGTTCTGGGGGTCCCACGGGGCAGGCCCTCTGCAGCCAGGGGGCAGGAGCGGTTCTGGGGGTCCATGGGGCAGGCCCTCTGCAGCCAGGGGGCAGGAGCCGGTTCTGGGGGTCCCACGGGGCAGGCCCTCTGCAGCCAGGGGGCAGGAGCCGGCTCTGGGGGTCCATGGGGCAGGCCCTCTGCAGCCAGGGGGCAGGAGCCGGTTCTGGGGGTCCATGGGGCAGGCCCTCTGCAGCCAGGGGGCAGGAGCCGGTTCTGGGGGTCCCATGGGGCAGGCCCTCTGCAGCCAGGGGGCAGGAGGGGTCCTGGGGGTCCATGGGGCAGACCCTCTGCAGCCAGGGGGCAGGAGCTGGTTCTGGGGTTCGGGTCCCACGGGGTAGGCCCTCTGCTCTGTCAAGCAGGATCTTTCCTGTGTCGTGTCTCTTAAACTCAGGCAAAAACTCTGAGCTGAGTCTTTTGAAAATTCTTCTTTTGCCAATGAGGGGCCGGAGTCTAAGTGGGAGGTGGCGGAAGGACCGGGATCCGCAGGTGGTGAGGGCTGGTGTCCCTGCTCAGAGCTCGCGGCCTGGGCCTTGCGGGCCAGGATGCTCCTGCAAATGGCTCTTGCAGAGCGCATCTCCGTGTGTCTGATCCCTGGGTTTACAGCGGGGAGTCTGGAATACAGAGACAGGAACACCAGCCAGGCCCGCCCCGCACAGCCAGCGCGGGGGCACGTCCTAGGCGCCCGAGGGACCCGGGAGTCTGCACCTCCTCCGCTGGCCTCTCCAGCTCCCCCAGGGAAGGCAGGAGAAGGAGCTGCTGCATCACCTTGTCACCTCTGGGTCTCAGCACTCAGAGCCGTCCTCGGGGCACCTGGTCTGTTTATCCATCCCGCCCCCGTGAGCAAATGAACTAGGTTTGACCCACGGCCCACGCTGGGGACTCACACTAGGTTCTCTCTGGCGTCCATCTGAGGGGCTGTGCCCAGAATCTGAAGGCTCAGATCCCACTCTGCTCACAGCCGCAGCCTCTGCTTACGCCCCAGCAGGAGGAGGAGAGGGACAGCACCGAAGCACAGTGTGCTGGGGGAACGCCCCTCCGGGCCACCGCAGCCCGACCTTGAGAGGGCTGGATGGCTTCTCGGCCAGTCAGGCCCAAATCTCAGCCTGGTCCCTGCTCACGACAGCTCCCTCAGCACAGAGAAAAGGCCTCTGCCACCAGCTTGCCAGTTGCAGTCTCCCCATCCCACTCCAACCAGCCAACATACTATAGGGGGCAAGAGTGCCCGGGAGCTCTTCAGCCTGGGTTCAAACCCTAGCCCAGCCAACCTGTTGCTCTGTGACTTTGGGCAAGTTCTTAACCTCTCTGTGTCTCAGTTTTCTCATCCTTAAAATGAACACAAGAATAATAGTACCTGCCGTATAGCACAGTCATGAGAAGTGTATGAGTTAGTGCATGTAAGGTACTTAGGACACATTAAAAGAGCTACATAAGTAGTTGACTTATTATTACTATTATTATTATTATTATTATTTTCTGACCCTAAAGAGACTATAGATATCAGAGCAGGCAAAAACCTAATGCTTTAGGGGAGGTTTTGTGGGAGGAGGGGAGGAGGTCACCATCCATGGGAGAATGGCTCATCAAGGCGGTTACATGAGATGGAAATTGCCATTAATAGTAGTTCCCTCTTGGGCTAGTCATAAACCTACAGAGCACGAGGGGATGAGAAATATTACTATTGTGAGTGTGAAAAGGGTTACTTCTGGGCCGAATTCCATTTTTAGAAACTGGGAAGTTATTTTGAGCAGAGGGTTGGTGTTCGTTAATTTTTTAAATAGCCTCTGCACTCTAACAATAGAGGCATGTCCTTGCTCTCGGGAGAAACCAGGGCACAGTGGGGAGCCCTGCCATGCTTCTGTGGTTGCTAGGCAACGCCTTTGGCCTCCCACCCCAGCTGGTGCCTGATGGAGGCCAAGGGTAGGCTCCAGGAGCCCCTACGGCCCCTTGGCACAAGGGCCAGAGCACCAGACATGTCTCTGAGAGAACCCCCTTTTCTTTTTAGCCCGAGCAGTGTGGAATTTGGGAGGCAATCAGCAAGGAAGAGCGTTTGGACAGCCACAAGCATGCCTCAATTTCTAGATTTGTGTATCAGTTTCCCATGGCTCCTGTAACAGATTTTTATGAACTTGTTGACTTAACAAAAATTTGTTCTCTCTTAGTACTGGAGACTAGAAGTCCAAAATCAGTATCATTGGACCCAAATCAAGGTGTCAGTAGGGCTATGCTCTGTCCAGAGGCTGTAAGGGGCAATCTAATCTGTTCCTTGCCTCTTGAAGCTTCGAGTGGCTGCCAGCATTCTTTGGTTTGTGGCTGCATCCCTCCAGCCTCTGCCTCTGTGGTCCTGTTCTCTTCTTTTCTGTGTCAAATCTCCCTCTACCTCTCTTATAATGGACCCCTTTTGATTGCATTTAGGACCTACCCTGATAATCCAAAAGCATCCCCCCCCCACCAATCTCGAGACTCTTAACTTAATCTTACATTGACTAAGATCTTTTTTCCATAGAAGGTAACACTTGTAGATCTCAAGGTATTAGGAGCCAATATCTTTGGGTATCACTACTGAGCCCATTATCCTGCAACAAAACTGGATAGAGTCACCCCTCAGCTCCCCGGCAACTGCCCATCACTCTACTTGGCACCACACAGCAGGGGAGGCACAGCCAAGCACACGGCGCTGACCCGAGGCCCTGCCCATCCTGGAGGTGTCCTGTCTGGCCCTGACACAGGCCAGGCCTGGGGCGCCTGGGAGGAGTGGGTGTCGGACTGCACATGCAGGAGGTGACAGCTCGCTGACTTCCAGGTACCACCACGAAAGGAAGGAGGAACTAAAAACCAGAGGCCAGCACTGTAAGAACTTTGGGGGGGGGGAGTTACTTTTATTATTACACTGTAAAAATTCAATAAAGAAATGGGAACCATAGAAAATACTAATCCTTCAGAATCCAAGCTTTCAAAGATTAAAAAACAAAACAAAACAAAAAAAACCCTGCTTTGTTGTATAAAAGCAATCTTCCTCCTAGACCTTTTTCTATTCAGATAGAACAGATTATACTTATATTTTTTTTAATTGAAAATGCAATGATACCATACATTCTGTTCTCCAACCTGTTTTCTTCAATAAATGGTATACTTGGGGAGCCTTCCATGACAATGCATGCAGCTCCTGAGGATACCGCTGTGTGGGTGGACCATGAATAGTTACCCTGCTGATGGGCATTTGGGTAGTTTCTAATTTTTCCGCTGAAACAAATGTGGTGAGATAACTCAGTGAGATACTAATATCTGACTTGTTGCAGGAGGCTCACAAAGATGGGGAGGCATCTTTTTCTCTCCTCCACACACCACCCCAATCACCCCAAAACAATCAACCCTTGGGTGAAAGAAGTCAGGACTTCCCTAGCTCCCAGGAAGAATTAATAGACCTTTGTTTTCCAAGGCTGAGCCTCACAGAGACAAGGAACCCCCTTGTCTAAGGGGGGGAGGGGCTCTGTGTTTGTTGGGAGGCTTCCACAGCAAGCACACAAACACTGCCTCTCAAACTGGCTTAGTAGAGAGAATGTATTGCCTCCTGCGTCAGAAAAGCCCAGGGGCTGGCTGGGATTCAGGTGCTGTTTGATCCAGGGGTTCATGATATCATCAGGCCCTGGTTCCATTTTTCTGTGATTCTTTTGGCTCAGTTATGCTCTGTGGGTTAGCTTTGCCCACAGATTCATTTCTTCCTTGTTGTTGAAAGAGTTATGGCGGTTCAGGTCCCACATGCACAGTCCTTAGGAAAAGAAAAAATCTCAGTTTAGACTTCCAACAAAACTGGTTGGTCCGAATTGAACCAGCTCAGGTCATGTCCCCCCTGCTGAACAACCACTGTGGTGGGGAGAGATGGAACGTCTTAGCACACGTGGTCTAGGCCACTCTGGGGGTTAGAGGTACAGATACTTTTTCAAAGTCAGAGCGATTTTCCAAAAACAATTAAGAGGTTGGGAAAGAGGAAGGAGGGAGAGGTGGGAAGTGAGGAGCTAACCAACGAACGGAGGAAGTTTCTAGGAGTGATCAGGGAGGTTTTATGGACTGTGGGAACCCCAGGTCTTGGTGCCTGTGGAACCCCGGGGGGAGGGTAGAGCCCAAACACAATGTATGAGGAACAAAGTCAGCTCCCTCAAGTGGTCCATGAGCATCCTGGGGTGTGAGTGTACGCCCTTATCCCAGGATAAATTCCTAGAAATTCAACTGCCAGATCGAAGGGCTGCATTTTCAAACTTTAATAGATATTGCTAAATTACCATCCAATATGATTTTTGCTCATTTCTCCTTCCAACAAGATAGCCCATGAAAAGGTCACTAACCCAGTGGTCCCCAACCATTTTGGGGCCACGGACTGGTTTAATGTCAGAAAATATTTTCACGGACCGGCCTTTAGGGTGGGGTGGATAAATGCACAAAATAAAATTATGCGACCAGAGTAAAAACTGTGGTATTTTTAAATATAATTGTCGAACTTATGATATTTATTGGGCTAAGTTAAAGGAGGAACGAGCATGTCCTCGTTATTTAGGCTGTATTTAAATTTGTTATTCTGACAATGTTTCATGTTATTTATTCTTTCTCTGCGGACCGGTACCAAATGGCCCACGGATTGGTTCCGGTCCACGGCCCAGGGGTTGGGGACCACTGCACTAACCCATCTTGTCAATACTTAATATTATCCATCTTTTTAATGTTTGCCATGTTGATAGATTTGATTTTTTTTTTTAAACTACACTTATTCACTAATTATAATTGCTCCTCTGTGTATTACCTCCCGAGGGCCTTTGTTCCTTTGTTATTGACTTGTGGAAACTCTTTGTAAAGTAGGGATACAAACCCTTTGTTCGATCTGCCACAAATATTTTCCTCTGCCTGCCCCCTTGTGTTTTGACTTCATCTATAGAGCTTTAGTTATCCAGAACTTTACAAATTTTATGTGGTTTAATGTATCAGACTTTTCTGGTTTTCTGCTTGAAAAGGTTTTCTCCACTTTAAAATAACAACAAGAAAAAAGTGACCACTGATGTTTTCTTTCATGATTTCTGTGGTTCCTTTAGAGATGTTTGTGTCTTATCTATCTGGAATTTGTTTTACTGTATTATACATGAGAAGCAGGGACGAGTTTCTGTTTTTTTCAAATGGTTAGCTGATTAGGGTTGTAAGGATTTTGTGAGAGACCAGAGCCTCTGTAGCTTTCCTGGGGCTAGGATTTTGGTTAACATCTTGTTTCCATCGAGTGACTAGAGGGATTAGAAGGAAAAAGGCCGGTGCTTGTCTTCAAGTTCAAGGACAGCCTGGGGGGTTGGGGGTGATGCGAGACTGGGATGCAGTCCTCAGACCATGCTGGGAGGAAGGGGTGCCCAGAGGAGAAGTGCCTGTACCCCTGCCGCAACGAGGCCACGGGGCCAGAAAAGGTCCGCTCCTCTTGAGAAGAGTTTGGGGAGCAAGAGAAAGGTCCCCGGGGGTCCCCCGCACCTCATACCCCATACCAGGGAACGTTCTGCACTTTTGACCACCTGCTTCGAGCCAAAGAAAGGATCCCCATGTCTGGTCTAGTGATAACAGGAGTATGTAATAATAATCCCGAAACAGCAAGAATGCTTGTGGGCAATCTGCCAAGACACAGGAGGCAATCATTTTAGAAAGATTTCCCTCAGGCCTGACCGGGCGGTGGCGCAGTGGATAGAGCATCGAACTGGGATGCAGAGGACCCAGGTTCGAGACCCTGAGGTCACCAGCTTGAGCACAGGCTCTTCTGGTTTGAGCAAGGCTCACCAGCTTGGATCCAAGGTTGCTGGCTCCAGCAAGGGGTTACTCGGTCTGCTGTAGCCCCCCTGGTCAAGGCACATATGAGAAAGCAATCAATGAACAACTAAAGTGCCACAACGAAAAACTAATGATTGATGCTTCTCATCTCTCTCCGTTCCTGTCTGTCTGTCCCTATCTATCCCTCTCTCTGACTCTCTGTCTCTGTAAAAAAAAAAAAAAAAAAATTCCCTCAAATGTGTGTGGCTTTTACATTTTTGTCCTGTAGGTCTGAAAAAGGAATTCCCTGACTCTGTTGGAAAAATGAAAGTGGCTCGATCATTAACCATCATGCCCACCAGTGCTTTCTCTGGAGGGGGGTGCGGCGTCCTGGCTGGGTTACCTGTCTCCTTCAAGGAAGGTTAGAGGTCAGGAGCACCCTGAGAAAAGGGCAGCCGTCCTGGTCCCCATCACAGGGGCTGGAGGTCAAGGACTCACAAGCAGCCGGCCTCAGCAGCTCCCACAAGAGCATGCGTACATCCCTGTCCCTGCACGCTCACATTATTTGGAATCATCTTACAGGGGACCTTCCGTATTGGAAAGCACAGATCATGCATCTTAGTGAGTGTGGTAGGTGCTCCACGAGTCACTGAATGAATGAATGAATGAATGAATGAGTGAGTGAGTCACTGGTGGTGGAGAGAGCAGGGGCCGGGCTAGGTTGCAGGGCTGCCTGTGGGCCCAGCCTGGCTGCGGATCGTGTGGACAGAGGGTCACAGCGCGTGAGGACGGCTGCTCCTCAGCCTGTGCGGGAGCATGGCCCCTGCGCCCGTTTCCTGGCACACTGGTTGGCTGAGAGACGGCCATCGCTACCCAGTCCGTGCCTGGCACCCTCTGTCCCCTGGGGACCTCCAGCAGCCAGCCCCTCACCAGCTGCTTCTCCCTCGGAAGCTTCAGCAAACGCGGGCCCTGTTGGTCACCCAGCCGAATTCCCTGAGCCCTTTCCTGCTGACTCATTGCAGGCCCTGTCCCAGCTTCCTGCCGACATGGAAGGAGGGAGGGGGCCCAGGGGGCTGCATCAGGACCCAGGAATGCTCTGTGGGGCGGGAGGGGGACACTTCCCAGTTTCTGCTGCTCGGAAGGGAAACGGACTGTCTGAGGGTCCAAGGGCAGCTTCCTGTCTCTGACTCAGTCACAGCCAGGCCCTCAGCAACTCCCGCCCCTCCCCCAGCCCCTTGCCCACTGCCTGTGTTAAAGCATCCCTCACCGCCCACCCAGTGGGCGATGGCATATCCCACGTGACTGCCTATGACCCAGAACAGGCCTGTGTGACCGCCCGCCGCTGTGTGTTGTCGTGTGCCGGTGAGTGTGGTTGAATGTGACTGGTTGTGTGCAGTGGTGTGAGCCTGTGTGTGAGCACATGTGACTCAGAATGCCCATCACACCATCTGTCTGAGTCATGCCGTCCAGCTGTGTGTGGTTCCGCGCCAATGAATGCCGAGCGTGAATGTACGTGTGAATCACGGCGTGCAGGTGTGTGGGATTTCGGGTGACAGTCCTGGCCTTGCTTGCCTGTGCTTACAGGTGACCCTGTGTGGCTGCATGCTGCTGAGTGTCACTCTGTGTGCTGGAGCGTGTTTGTGGGTCCTGGCCTTGCTTGCCTGTGCTTACAGGTGATTCTGTGTGACTGCATGCTGCTGAGTGTCACTCTGTGTGCTGGAGCGTGTTTGTGGGTGGGATGCGTGACCGCGGCCCAGGTCCGAGGAGGGTAGGGGTCTGCGGCACCCATTCCATGGTGGCTGAGGGACAGGTGTGTGCGTCTGCCGTGAGCTGTCCCCTCTTCCAGGGTCTGCCCCCAAGGTGCTCATAATGGCTCCCAGCCACGAAAGGAAGCGGACGGAGCTGGGCTGTTGGATGCTCCACCCCGGGTCACTGATGGGTTTTAGAGTGTTTTCTTGGAAGCCGGACTGGGGCAATGCCAGTCCCTCTGAGCCCTCCCAACACTAACAAGGTCCCTGCACCCCGGCTCCGGCCCTGGCTGCCTCCTGCTCCCCCGTCCCCCGCAGGGACCGGCCATCTGCTCCCACCCTCCCCACCTAACGTCCGGCAGAAGCAGCACAGGCTTCCGGCTCCTCTTCTTTTCCACTCTCTTGTGTCCGTCTACTTATTTGTGTGTGTGTGTTTGTGTGAAGATGGTTGTTTATGGCTTTGGTTTTTTTTTTAAGGGTTGTTTTTTCATCATTAGGACAGCACATGCCATTAAAGGGATTTACCACCAACCCCTTCAGGGAATGCAGAGGGCCTAATAAAATCGTCCCACACAAGGGACTTCAAAATGCTTTGGATTTTAAACGCTCTCACAGTCCTGGCCCCTGGGCTACTGCCTCGGCTTTTCTACCGGAGGAGGGTGGGGAGTGTCCTGTCAGACTTGCCGAAGAGGGCCCTCCCTGCCCCGATAGGTGAGCCCACCCAGCCAGGCAAGACCCTGGCTCACCACCAGCACCCTCCCCGGGTCTCAGGGCCATGGCTCTGCCCAGAAATCACAGAAATGATCTCTCTGGTTTGTCTTTTGCCGCTCAGAGTTGGGCAACAGCTGCCCAAATGTGTAAACCTCACACTGCTTCTGCATCTGCTGGAAAAGAATCTCTGCGCTCAGGGTATCCGTGCTCATCCTCCGCCAGGCAGGCATGGGGCAGGCTGAGGGCGTGATGTGGCGCAGGGTCAGCAGGAGGCTGGGGCGCCCGACAGGAGAAAGTGCTGGAAGCAGGGTAGAGGGACTGAAGACTCGAGTGAGAGAACTGGGCTTCGTTGCCCTGCCAGCACCCGTGGGCCTGCACACCCAGGTGGCAAGGTTGCTGTGGAGACAAAACCCTGGACCAGCAGCTCAGGATGCCTACGTTCTGTCCTAACTCTGCCACCAGGAGCTGTGTGACCAGGAGCAGTCACTCTCCATCTCTGAGCCTCAGTTTGTCCACCTGGGAGACTGCAACAACAGAGGGAATAAGTGTGTCAAGTGCAGCGCCCAGAGGCATGACCAGGTGCTGGACAGACACGACTCCTCATCCTACATCCTGAAGATGATGGCTGACCCTTTCCTGGGGGTCTGTAGCCCTTCTCAGGGGTCTAAGCTCTTTCCCAGCCCAGGTGTTCCATCTCTGAAAGAATCCACCCTTTCTTCCTCATTAGAACCGGTAGGGTCCCCACACCCAGATCCCATAAAGACCCTGCTCAGAGGGGGCTGACAGTAGAAAAGGAAGAAAGCCAAGGGTGGAGGGAGGTGGGCAAACATGGCACCAAAGGCTGGGGGCACTGGCATCGGCCACGATTCTTCTGGCCACTTCCTGACTTGTCCATCCAACCTGCACCTGCTCCTTCCCCACCACCCACCATGTGTCCCCTAGGGCCGTAACTCCCATCAACTCATTCTGTTTGATGCTGCGGATCAACATTCATGGAGCATCCAAGCCAGACTCTTCCTCCTAAGCCCAATGAGCTAAGCACCAGAGGCTAGAAAAATTAGTAAGATACAGGTCTCACCTTCCAAGAACTTTTAACGACAATCGGAAGAACACCTATGGATTGTGAGTTAATACCACATGGCAAATTCAAGTGCTTTCTGTGTCCAGACAGACGATGTAAATGGCTGAACCAGCCCAGTGAAAGGCAGTAAGGCATGGTGTGGCCTGGGGACCAATTGTGGACTACCATATCCTATTTCAAAGTGGGCTAAAAAAGGCAGCTGCTTCTAGCTGCCTTCTTCTATGACGTTTTCTGAGTTAATGAGTGCCAGGCACTGTGTGAGATGCTTCTGCACATTCTTTTTTTTTTTTCTTTTTTTTTTTTTTAGACAGAGAGAGAAAGTCAGAGAGAGGGACAGATAGGGACAGACAGACAGGTTCGTAGAGAGACGAGGAGCATCAATCATTAGTTTTTTGTTGAGACACCTTAGTTGTTCATTGACTGCTTTCTCATATGTGCCTTGATCCCGGGCCTTCAGCAGACCGAGTGACCCCTTGCTCGAGCCAGCGACCTTGGGTCCAAGCTGGTGAGCTTTTGCTCAAACCAGATGAGCCCACGCGCAAGCTGGCGACCTCGGGGTCTCGAACCTGAGTCCTCCACATCCCAGTCTGATGCTCTATCCACTGTGCCACCGCCTGGTCAGGCGCTTCTGCACATTCTTTTACTTAACTTGCTCAAAAATTCTATGAGATAGATATTAGTATTGTAAGAGACAGACTCAAAGGTGACCCCACAATCTTCATGATACGTCTTTGTGTCATCCCTACCCCTTAAGTATGGCTGGGACCTGTGACTTGTTTCTAACTAATAAAATAACCAGTATGCCAGCATCTAGTCAATGTTGGCCAAGGAGGTGGGATGTCGCTCTTGTGACTGCATTATGTTATGAAGGCCCGATCTTGCTGGCAGACCGACATAGAGACTTCCTCTCTTACTGACTTTGAAGAAGTAATCTGCCATGTTCTGAGGGGATTTGGAGGGAGCCTCATGGGAAGGAACTATGGGAAGCCTCTAGGAACTGGATCAGGTCCCAGCCAACAGCCAGCAGGATTTCAATCCAACAGCCAATAGGAGATGAATTCTGCCAACAACCTGCGTGAGCCCGGAAGTGGTTCCATCCCCACTGGAGCCACTGGATAAGAAGCCAGTCCCGACCGACACCGTGACTGCAACCCTGCCAAGGACTCAGCTCAGCTGTGCCAAGTCCTAACCCACAGGCCCCGTGGATAGCAAATGTGTGTTGTTTTAAGTTGCTAAGTTTTTGATAATAAAGCAATAGAAAGCTAATATAGCCTGACCCGTGGCAGCACAGTAGATAAAGCGTCCACCAGGAATGCTGAGGACGCCGATTCAAAACCCTGGGCTTGCTGGTCAAGGCGCATATCACAAGCAACTACCATGAGTGGATGCTTCCTTCTCCTCCCCTCCTTTCTCTCTTCCTCTCTTTAATATCAATAAAATATTTTAAAAGAAAAAAAAAAACTAACAAGTATTGTCCCCCTATTACAGGTGAGGTCCCTGAGGCTCAGAGGCTGATCAGAGTCACACAATTAGCACAAGGCACAGCAGGGACCAGAGCCCAGAGCCCGGACCTCCTCCGGCCCATGGCCTCTCCAGCACCTAGCCTGCCGCGTGGGTCGTTGCTCTCTCAGTGACCCCCTAGGCTCCAAGGAGTGATCTGCACAGGATTGACGGAAGGATCATTTTTCTACTTCCATTCAACAGTGTGTTGCTCCCCTGCCGTGTGCCCGGCATTGAGCCAGGTACTGGGGATACAGTGGTGAGCGGCACGGACACAGGACCTGTTTGGGGGGCATGGACGGTGCAGCAGAGGATGTGGGCGATGGACAAGGAATGTCAGTGTGATAAGAGTTACAAAAAAAAAAAAATCAGGAGGGCTGGGCTGGGCTGGGAGCATGGGGTGGGCAGCCAGCCTAGGCCACGGGCAGGGGCAGTCTCTTCGAGGAAGTGACACGCCGGTCCCTGGTCCCTCGGAGGCGGGCCTGGTGGGGAGTCAGCCTCTCTGCGTTGCAAGAGCGTGAGTGAGTGGTAAGTATGCGGGCTTTCTGGTCGAGCAATATGAAGTCACCCTGTCTGTGCGCTGGTTTCCAGGACACTTTGTCCTATGGAGCCAGGGTCTCTATGACTGGCCTGTGACACCCAAGGCTGGGAGCACCAGCTTCTGGATGCATCACGGGGGGACGGGTAGGGGCTGGAGTTGCTTAACCGTGACACTCGTCCCTGAAACATCCCCGGACATCCGGCGGGGGAAGAGGTGCAGGTTGGGGTGGGGGGGAGGGGCAGATGAGGGATGAGGGGGGATGAGCACAGCCAGAGAGAAGAGCAGGAATTAGAAGGGAGACCACCCCCACCAGTCACAGCTCCAGTCCGTGATGACTCAGCAGACCGAGGGGTCCTAGCCGATGAGCTGGCAGGATCCCAGAGGAAGCAGACAGCACATTCCATAAAGAGGTTTCATTTTATTTTTCCATTACAGTTTCCATTCGATGTTATTTTGTATTAGTGTCAGGCATACAGCATAGTGGTTAGACAATCATATACTTTACAAAGTGACCCCTCTGATCATTCAAGTACCCACCTGGCACCATACATAGTTGTTTATATATATATATATATATATATATATATAGGGGATGGGGAGAAGCATCAACTCATTGTTTCACTTAATCATGCACCCATTGCTTGCTTCTCATATGTGCTGTGACCAGAGCTCAAACCGGCGACCTCAGGGCCAAGCCAGCGCCCTCGGTATCGAGCCAGTGCCCTCAGGATCAAGCTGATGACTCTGGGATTGAACCAGCAACCTCGGCTCTGGGAGGGCGGATGCTATATCCCCTGTGCCACAGGCCAGGGCTAAGGTAGTACTAATGACTCCATTCTGTATGTTGGCCTTTGTCTCCCTGGGACTCTTCTGGGACTACCAATTTATACTTCTTCCCCTTGTTCACGGAGCTCCCCTAACCTCCCTTCCTTCTGGCAGCCACCACCCTGTCCTCTGTCCCTGCGAGTCTGTTTCCGTTTTTGTCTGTTCGTTTATTTTGTTCTTTAGATTTCACATATAAGTGAAATCATATGGTTTTAAAGAGATTCTTTTCGAGGGTAAGGCCAGGGCCTCGGAGCAGATGCAGGGACCGCCCCAGACGGTGGCAACCCCACTCTCTCCTCCCTGCCTCCTGAACGCGGTTGGCACTCCCCACCAGGGAAGGCCAGCCACCACAGTCTCCCAGCGCCCCTGACAGTGTAGGGAAGTTGGGGAGCAGACCTGAAAATGAGATCCAACCCCAATTCCACCAGCTGGGGACCCCAGACCAGCCACTCAAACTTCCTGGGCCTCAGTTTCTTATTCTGTGAAGGAGGGATGGTGACTGTGCTTACACTGATCCAAATTTGAAAATCAATCATCTAGTTAAGGGCACCAGCTTAGAGCCCCCCATGTTGTCTGGCTGCCAGCACTTGGTTTCTAAGAGTCAGCAACAAGTATCCAAAGTTGGGGCCATTGAGATGCTGGACGCCAGCCCAGAAACAAGGCGTGGAGAGGCTCATTCAGCGGGTCTCGGAGCCCCTGCCCGGACCGGAACCCGCCGACCCTCTCCCCCTCTGCAGGCCGGTGCCCACACACACTCACACCCAGCCTGCAGCCTCGCAGCCGCTTTGGAGATGAGCAGTGTCAGGCGGGCCTGGAAGCTGGGGCTGCACTCGGGGTGGAGGGACAGACAGCAGACAGCAGGACCAGGTGGCCCCGCTCTGCCCAGACTCATGGGCCCAGCGGGGCAGAAACTGGCAGCTCTGGTCACCTCCCAGTGTGGAAATCCTCCATGCACTCTTGACCCGTGTCATTTAGGTGGGACCCTGTGAGCAACAAGGAGGGCGCTCACCACCCTACGGGGTACCCCCCCCCACTAGAGCCAGCGCAGCCCCGGCCCTGCCGGGGAGAGCCTCCCCCCACCCCTGCCTGCCCGGGAGGGAGGCTGCTTCCGTGCCCGTGCCCGTAACAAAGAGCCCCAGCGACAACCGCAGGCCTCTGCCCTTTATTTCTTTATCACCACATCTCAAGTTCACAGGATGAGGGGTTTTCAAAGCACCAAAGTCAGGTCTCTAATGCGGTCAGGTTTTTCAAAAGAAAGGAAACCAGAGGGCTCAGAGAAGTGCAGGTGCAGCAGATCGAGGTCCCGCCAGAGGTGGAGGGCGGAGGGAGGGGTGTGAAGAGCTGGGGAGGAGGCTAGCTGCTGGCCCAGCTCTCCAGGGCCCAGGGCTGAGTGGGGGCGGGGTGGCTGGGCAGGGCTCAGGCTCCCTGCAGAGGAATAAGGAGGGGAAGGAGAGGCTGGGCTGCCCCCACAGCTGTTGAACCTAAGAGGTGACCCAACTGTGAAAGAGCCAAGCACAGAGGAACATGGGGGTCACAGGACGGAGCCTGACCCTGCCCAGCGCCCACTCTTGGCCAGTCCTTCTCCGACTCCTCCGCTCAGGGAGGCGGCCTCCGAGCTGGGGAAACGGCCTCCTCCTCCCTGCACAGCCGGCGGGCCGGAGCCCCCGCCAGCTCTCACCTGCGTCCAGTCGGCCTCCACGCTGAGCCAGCAGACTACCTTTCTCCACATCACCTCTCCTGTGTTTGCTCATCTCAGGTGCGTCCTCGGAACGGGGAGCCTGAGGTTTCCAGATCTGGGCGGCTGTGACCGCGTTTACTGTCGCTCGCGGACGCGGCTGCGTCCCGACTCCGGCGTTGTTTATTTTCCTGCCCTTGGAATCCTTTCCCTTCATTTGTTCTGGCTGCCTTTTTATTTATTTTATCTTGTTATATTGAATGGATTCTTTCTTTAAATTTTTTTCCGAGTGGTGAAATATTTCAAGTACTATATGTGGAAAAGCACAGGGGAGTATATATAATAAATGGGCAGCCTGGTGCCCACCAGCCAGCCTGACGTCTCTGACATGTTGCCAAGTATGCGTTTTTCTTCTTTTTGTCGAAGTAAAATAGACTAACATAAAACTTACCATATTAATCTTTTTTTTTTTTTTTTTAGAAAACCCAACATTAGGCATACGGTTAAAAGGCCTTCTAAACTCCCTCCCACTCCTGCCCCTTCTTCCCTTAAGGCAACCACATTTCTGAATTCAGTTCTCTTATTAAAGTGACACATGTTTAGGCCTGGCCCGTGGTGGCGCAGTGGATAAAGCGTCGACCTGGAACACTGAAATCACCAGTTCGAAACCCTGGGCTTGCCTGGTCAGGGCACATGTGGGAGTTGATGCTTCCTGCTCCTCCCCCCTTCTCTCTCTCTCTCTCTCTCTCTCACACACACACACACACACTTCTCTAAAACGAATAAAAGAAAAAGAATAATGAAGCCGGAACTCATTAAAAAATAATAATAAAAATAAAGAGATGCATGCTTTACAGTGGGAAGAATCCATAAAGGCGTGCCTGACCTGTGGTGGCGTAGTGGATAAAGTGTTGACCTGGAAATGCTGAGGTCGCCGGTTCGAAACCCTGAGCTTGCCTGGTCAAGGCACATATGGGAGTTGATGCTTCCAGCTCCTCCCCCTTCTCTCTCTCTCTATCTCTCTCTCCTCTCTGTCTCTCTCTCTCCCTCTCTCTCTCCTCTCTAAAAGTGAATAAAAAAATTAAAAATAAATAAATAAATAAAAAGGCGTAAAAAGTAAAAATCTCCTGCCCCCCTCCAACCCTAAATTTACTCCCCCGAAGTGACCATTGTGAACACTTGCTCTGAATCTTTCCAGGTATTCCTTTATGCATAGGAATTATAGGAACTCGTCTTCTTTCCGAAAACATGCGAATTTACACCGTGCAGACCATTCTCCAATATGCCTTTTGTTTCCAGTTATTTCTGGTCCTTGGGCTTTTTTTCCATGTGAGTGCTAATAAATCTACTGTGTTCTTTTTAACAGCTGCATGGGATTCCACTTTATGCAATAGTTTCCCATGAATGGGCATTTAGGTGCTTTCCAGCTACTTAGCTCTTCTAAATAAGCCTGCACTGAATGTTCTTGACAAGACGGTTTTGCTCACTTGTGGGAATTCTGTATACCTGTACAATAAACACCTAGAAGTGGAGTTTCTGGATAAAAGGGGATTGAACACTGGACGTCTTGAAAGACACTGCCAAGTCCCCCCCGCTAGAAACGATCAGCTTAAACTCCAACCCACAACACGTGAGAGTCCCCGCTTCTCGCAGCCTCAAGAACATCTCTCGCAGCCTCAAGAACACGTCTCTTCGTACCATTATCAACCTCTTGTTTATTTTCTTGAACTGCCTGCCAGCTTTTATCCTCATCCCTCAGCATTTTGGTGGGTTTGTTTTTCTTACAGTTGAGCCTCTCATCCACGTGGAATTAATTTTAGATGGAGTGAGATAGCTATTCTTTTCAACTAACGTGTATTAGTGTTCCTACTCTGTAAATGGATTGAATTAAGTCCCGAGATAAAGGAAAAACAGATTTCTCCCCACTCCTAACAGGCTACAACTACCAGATTTTGCCTCCTCACTCAGAACTCGCTCGCCTCCAGGTTACAGGCTGGAGAATGGAGCTCTGGAGCTTTGGTTTTCCCCAAGGAGAAGCGAGTTGCACATGTGGAAAGAGGGTACACACCTATCTGATGGCCAGTGGACTGTGACCGACTGCAAACAGTCCAGACAAATCCATTCTCCCTCTTCCCTTGTGGCAGAGTGGAGGCTGGGCCCTTGGCTGCCCAACCAGAACAGTGTTTTCTAGCCTTGTGCGTTGAGACGAGACCATCTGATTATATTCACACTAGGAAAATGTGAGTCTCACATATGCCCCTCCGCCTAACGGTTTTAAAACATGACACAAACAATCCAATTCCTGTCAAGAGGTGGGTGTCTATGACCCTGCACTTGGACTTGGGCAACCTTCAACCACGGACAAAGAGGGAAGTAAGGTGACTTCTGGCGTAGAAGGCTATCCACTTCCACCTTGTTTTCTGAACATACTTGCTCTTGGAGCTCTGTTTCCAGAAAAGAAGCCCAAAGCCCCGGAGGCCGCTACGTTGGAAAGGCCACATGTTGGTGTCCCAGAACAGGCCCAGCCGAGCCCAGTCTCCCTCGCCAAGCACCAGTGGATGATTCCGCCCCAGCTGTTTGAGTCACCCTCAGTCATTTGAGTCTTCCCTTCTGAGGCCCCAGATGTTGTAGATCAGAGAGATAAGCTATCCTCTCGCTCTCAGTCCAAATTCCCCAGCATTCCTCACAGAGCCACAGGATCTATGAGGATCAGGAAAGAGTTGGTGTTGGAGAGCACTAAATCTCGGGGTGGTTTGTAAGTCAGTAATAAATAACTGGAATCCAACCGAGACCTAGAAAATTCTTCTCCCTCCCTGCTGTCCCCGAGCCAGATGCGGCAACTCTGCAGGTGACAATTCCCCGAGATGACGGAGCCACAGGACGGAAGGGGCAGGGGTCTCTAAAGGGCCCCGTGGACCCAGCTGATATAAAACACACACCTCAAGGATCATGTGACAGAGGACCAAGTGTCTTTACTCCCAACAAGCAAAATGGAGACAGAGCAGTGAGCAAGGCAGACGTGGTCCCTTTGACTGGAGAAGAGTCCCAACAACAGATCAACCCCCCGCCCCCGAGTTATACAACTGGTCCTTTAATGACAGTTGTAATCAGTTCTAAGCAGAGAAATACAGGGAGCTAGAAAAACAATCCACAGAGGCTCTGACCTCGTGTGGGCAGACGTGGACGAGAGCGCGGAGGAGGTGATGACTTGGGACTATAGGGAGTAGAATTAAGTAGGGTGGCAAGGGAAGGAGGCAAGGAAGAATGTTCTGGCACCAGAAGTGAGTAGAACACATTCAAAGGCTCTGAGTCAGGAAGGAAAGTGTGAGTTTGGGGGAAAAACAAGCAAAAACAATGTTGGTCTTTTGGGTCAAGCTAAAGATTTCAAATATGATCCCTAAGAAACCAGAATTCATGGGATCCTTCCAGGTCAGTGACCCCAACAGGTTCCCCTCTGGCAGCTGGGTGGGAGGAACTCCCTGGGGCAGGGAGGCCCCAGGAAGCTGATGGAGACCCCCCGTCTGTAGTGGGGGCTGTGGAGATGGAGAGAAGCGATTAAGTTGGAGAGAGATTTGGGAGGTGGTTGATAGGGTTTGGGGATTAAGGGAAACTTGTTGAGAGACAGGAGTCGAGGATGAAACACCAGTGAGATGATGTCTGGTCTGTGAGTAAATTATGTCATGGCTAAAGGCAACCTAGACATGGCCAAGTTCAAAGACAGCTCAGAGCACGAGAAAGGGGACTGGATTCTCACATCTTCATATCCTGCTCTATAATTGGGAACTACATAGGACTTCACCTACCACACAGGGTTAGGCATAAGGACAATGGCTGCTTAGACTTTAGGTGAATTCATTCACCTGAAAACATTTAGCGAGTGGTGCCTGTGATATGCAAAAAATAAGATCAATACCTGAAGTATGTGCTGTGTTAGTTCTGGTGCCGAGGAGCATACAGAGTAAGGAAAGGAGCGAGACAAGGTGAATTTGTAGACAGGCTGTTGAAGGTGTTGAAGGTACGTACTCCTGAGCAGGGTGATCCAGTTTCTGGGGGAACTAAGGGGGGCTCTGCCTTAGGGGGACAAAAAAAACCCCAAAACATACAAGTATCTTATTTGTTTCAAACTTCAAACACACACACACACACACACACACACATACACACACACATACACACACACACACACACACACACACACACACACACACACACTGTGGCCATGTAAGTAGATTTCTAGGGCCGTGCATGGAGCAGGTGTGAGGGGGCCCGGAGCATGGGCTTTAGGGGTTTCCCGGTGCATCATGAGTAATGGAGCTGTGGAAAGGGGAGGACTGTGACTGTGGGTGTCACAAAAAGAACCTGTTTGCTGTGACGTAGAGCAAGTCATTCACTTACTCTGATTTTCAATTTCCTAATCTGTAAATGGGGAAAACAATATGTCCTTATAAGGTTTTTAAAAGTCAGTAAGAGAATGTAAGTCAAGTTTCCGGCGCATAGAAATGAATGGTAGCCGCAATTGTTTTCATTTTTAGTCCTACCCAACACAGATGGTGAACCATGGTCTCAACCTTGCAGAGGGACCAGAAAGAACCACAATAGGCGGGCCCTGTGCTGTCGGGGTCAGCGGCTCCAGGATGTCCACACTGTGTGTGTGGCCTCCGACCTGTGTGTGGTCTGTGGCGATGGCCCTCGTGTGCTCCGTTCTGGAACACAACATGGAGATCACACACCCAGGGAAGGCCCAGCTGCCCCTCCGAATGTGGATGTGTGAATGGCGTGAGCAGAGGGCAGGCACGCAGCTGACATCATCATCTTCACACCACCATCACAATCGTCCCCAGATGCCTCTCTCTCCTGTGCACAGTGGCAACTCTTAAGGAAAAACTGATTGTTGCAGAAAGGGCGAGGGTCCCGGGCGAGAAGATCGCTGGAGAGGTATTGGACAAGTTGACACGGCGCGTGCCACCAGCGTTCGGGAAAGGTCTCTGGCTGACGAACTTGCCCTTGTGGATGACTTGGAAGGTAAGCTCAAAAGGGAAATGGTGCACGTACAGTATAGGAGCCTATTTCTTCAGATGCTTGAAACTGTGGCAGATGAGATTACTGTGTGACTGCCAATTCTAAGACTGTGATAATAACTGAAGAGTCTGCCAGCGAGAGGGAGTCGTCTTAATCTGGTCTGAAGGAATGTTAATGTCCTCAAATCCATTATTCTTCAGATCATCAAGTACAGTACTGATAGCATAATTGTCATTTTCAACCCTGTGGATATTCTCACGTGTTACCCAAGCACCATGTACTTGGAAGTGGGTGTGATCTGGAATCTGCTAAGTTTCGCAGTCGTATAACAGAGAAACTTGGCCTTCGCCCCAGCGGCTGCCATGGATGGATTTGGGGAGAATGTGGCATCTCGAGTCTGGCTGTGGGGAATGGAGCAAACATGGTAGGCGTCTCTCCAGGAACTGAATCCAGAAATGGGAATGGAAAATGTCAGTGAAAAGCAGGAGGAAGTGGATCAGGTGATGGTTGAAAGTACCTATGAAGTCATCAAGCTAAAAGGATACGCCAGCGAGTCTACCGGATGAAGCGTGGCCTGTGTCTTTGAATCCATGTTGAAAACCTCTCCAGGATTCATGGCGCGTCGGCAATGGTGAAGGGGGCATACAGCACTGAGAACGACTTCCTCCCCAGCCCTCCAGGGGTTCTGCGTGCTCGGGAATTATCAGCCAGTGCAAGTACCCTGTGGGACATCCAGGAGGACCTAAATCACCTGTAACCTCTGGGTTCTAGGCTGTAGAGATGCAAAAATTCCACCAGTTTAACCACGAACCTGTGTTTTCTTCCGTGCACACAGATCGCGATGTGCTTTTGTCTTCCTGGATATGTGAATTACAGGGCTGACAGATTCAAAGCCCAGGCTTGGTGTGATGCTTGTAATATGATCCCTTGAACAAATAAAATTAACTCTTATAAAAAAGAAAGACAGAGGGAGAGAAGAGGAGAGGAGAAGAGTAGGCTGGCAGCTCAGGCAGGCCTGGGTTCTAATCCTGCCCCGGTCCTGGCCCGGGGGTCTGCACAGCCAGTGACTTCACCTGACACTGCTGCACAGCGGGTTGTGAGCACGAAGTCCATACACACACGCACAGAGCACGAGGTTGCTGCTCCTGCCTTTTGTCTCCTCCCCCATCAGATACACCACGGACCTAGACAAAGTTGGAGCCGAGGCTGCGATGGCCTCGGACACCCGGTGTCCAGTGGTTCTCCCAGACCCCCAGTGTGCGGCGGCCACAGCAAATGCTCTCAGGCATCTAACAAAGCAAGCCTGGCCCGCAGTGGGCTCCGGTGACGTTCAATGGCCCAAAACAATTTAACCCACAACCAGAGGGTGCTCCAGCTTGGCTGCTGTGGGTTGGTTTGCCCACGAGTCACAGTCATCTTCTGGGAGTGTCCGTGGGCTGTCAGTCCTCAGACTTCTGTTGCTAAGAGATTATGAATCAAATGGTATTTCCAAAAAAAAAAAAAAAAAAATGACCACTACAAAATGTTCCAGAATAGAACCATAACAACAGCCCAAACGGAACAAATATACTGTTGCTGATAACTCGACGAAGAGCTTAGGAACGGGGTGATGGGAGGCAGCCCGGCCAGACGCATCCTATGTACATTACTGGTTCGCCAAGATTTCGAACATAACAAAATAGACTCGGTGATAAAACTGTAAGGGATTTTATATAACTTCGTCATGATTCCAAGGGTTCTCCAGGCAACCAAGATGGGTTTGTTGGGGGCCTATCATCGGCCTACGCTGTGCGTGTCTGTGACCACCTCAGCCACACACCGTTGCAGGCAGTGAGTAAGTCTAACTTCCCCGTAACCACCCCTGGTTGGCACGGCGCCTCTGGGCCACAACTGATTCAGTGATTTAACACAGCGGTTTGCAGCCACCTCCATTATTGCTCTGTTGCTGGGGCAACAGGAACCAGTCACCTAGCAAAAGCCCAAGACAGAGCAGGACAGAGCTGCCATCGACAGGAAAGACAGCAAACAGCGCCCTTGCAAGACACTGAGCGTCATCCAGCACCTTGAACAGCTCTGCCCGTGGGATCTGCCCGGGAATGTGCAGCCATTCTGCTCCGTGTCCCCATCAAAGCTTCCCGGGTCTCCTCCCCCGTGATTGCTACAGGCAGATGGATCGATGCAAAGTAGCTGCCACCTGTGAGGAAAGGAAGTCCTAACAGATAACACACCCGCTTCTCTCCTGACCTGGGAGGCCGGCAGGGCAGCAGCGGCAATGCCAGCCCGACACTCCCTTCCTCCTCCCCTCGGTCCCCACCAGCCTCCTCTGCTTTCCAGCTGGCCCAGCCCCTGGCTGTGCTTCACGGTCTGCACTCTATCTCGATGGGTAGGTAATGGAGGGCAGTGTTCTTCCCTAACTTTACAGCGAGGTAGCCAAGGCCCAGGGAGACGAAGTGAAGTGTCAGCGTCACACAGCTAGGAAGTCAGGAGGCAAGCACATGCTTCCAAGTCCTCAATCCCAGGACCTACTCTGCTCACCAGACCCCAAGCTCCCTGCGACGCGCTGCACAGGAAACCGCCGGGTGTCGCAACAACCCCCAGAAAGGGGTCATGTTTCCACGAACTAATCCCAGTGACCCTTGGTCACTGTGTGGCACCCAAGGGACAGGAGCAGAGCCACAGGCACTTGCTCTTCTCCTTTGTCCTTCCTCCAAGGGGCAGAAGAAGGGGGTCGTGACCCAAGCAGACTGTTAGCATCCCAGCCAGGGAGGCTCCTGTGTGGCCTCAGGCGAGGAACTTCTCTTCTACGATGCTGCTTCCTCTCCAAAAAGTAGAACAAGACTAGATCCGACCTATTTTGCAGGGTTAGAATGCACGAGATTAAACAGGTAGGAGTGGTTAGTATGGTACGGTGGGCGGGGAGCACTTTGATAATTGCTCACAGCAGCTGCTGCCGCAGCTATAACAGTGTCATTTTCAACATCCCCATCCTCCTCTTCCGCTCAGGACCTGGGTGCCAAGTAGGCAAGAGGCTGGTGCCAGTTGGAGTGCCATTGTAGTCCCCGGTGGTGCATGGCCTCTACCGTGAGGGCATCTGGTGACCAAGGGACACATTTTCTAGGGTTCCTGGTGATTGAGTCTTAATCTTTTAGAAGCCAGGCTCAAAGGATGGAGAAGCTGCTTTGAGAGTTTCTGTGCCTGTCTAAACACATGTGCTTCTAATTGGCTCTCCTGAGCTGGAATTCCCCAGGGCCCAGCCCAGGCCAGCTCCCTCCGCTGCCCAGTGCCCACCCCCTCACCTCCCCATCCTCCAGCACGCTGGGTGCCTGCCCTTGGCCAGGCCTGGAGGGGCAGGGCTGCGGGCTGCTTCCTCCCCACCATTTATCAACTCCATCCCCAAGAGCGGCAAAAAGCAGACAGCCTAGGGCCCCTCCCAAGTCCGCCTGGAAGTTGCTACTCAGAGAGTCTGAAAACCCCGCTTAGAGAAGGACATCTAAAGGCGGGCTGGGGGAGGGGACCTGAAGGTTGAGGAGGGTGGGCTGTCATGAATTCACCAGTCCTGCCAGTTGGCGCCCGCCCCTAACTCAGCGGTTCCAGTTCTCCTGTGGGGTCAGGATGCCGTTTCTGCCGAGTCATCCTTTCTTGCCCAGAGGGATTCTGGCCCAAAGCCACATTCCTAGTAGGGTCTGAGTGCCGCAAAGCAAGGAGGCGTCCTTTCCGCACACACAGGCCAGTCTCTCAGCAGCCTCTGCTGGCAGCAAGCGCGCTCCTCCCAGGCTGCTCTGCCCAGCGCTCTGGCCCCCAGACCCCGAGCTCCAGGAGAGTGAAGAACATTCCATGGGAGGAAGCATGCTGGCCTGCCGGGAGGACGGGAGGACGGGAGGAGGACATGCACTGACGGGAGGGGACCGAGGGGGGTGAAGGAACTATTGACACTTTTTCCCTGTGTACTTGGCAGCCCCCCTGCCGGTGGGGGTTTAGCAGGCCCCTTGGGAAGGAGCCTACTATCCCAAGACGGGCCCGGGCAGGGACCAGATCTCACGCCAGGGAGGACATGAGGCAGAGGAGGCTCTAGCCCTGGGCCCACACTGCCCAGCAACTCCAGACTCTCCTGATTGTCCAAAACCTCAGCGTCCCAGACAAGAAAGCTGGCCACCACTCCAGCAAGAGCTCCTGTCTCTGTTTAAGCACCTACTGTGTGCCCGGCACTGTACTAGGTACTGGCCCTTCGGCAGTGGTCCAGGCCGATGTGGGCCTGTCCCTAATGTCTCCCCATCCTTTCCAGGCCCACCATCCTTGCCTCTACTCTTGATCTCACTGCAGACAGCTTGACTCCCCACTCCTGGCTATGTGACCGTGAGCAAGTTACTTTACCTCTCTGGGCTGCCATTGCCTCATCCACAAAATGAGGGCAGGCTAGTCTCTACTTCGTAGGGATGTTAAGAAAGGTAAATGAGTCAATAATATAAATGTGCGATGTTTAGGACAGTTCTTGACACAAGGAGGGGGGGGTGTGTGTTCTTGACTGGGCACTCACTCAGGCTGCTGTCTGCCTGACATGCCTTTCCCCTTGTCTGTGGGAAGCTGCAAGTTCGGCCTGGGCAGGGTTTCCAGAAGAGAGGATCGGGGCTCAGGCCCAGGGTCAGGCCATCACCCTGCTAAGGTCACCTGCACTAGCAGAGCCCTGTCCTTGCCTGCCAAGGTTGTTACACATCCCTGTGAGACAGCCGAGGGAAGGGGGTCAGAGAGAGGTACCACTGCCCGAGGGCACAGCTCTAGGCAGGGTTGGGTCCGACAGGGAGCCTGGGTCTCCTGACTGCAGGCAGCCTGGCCCTGCCCCACTCCACCTCCAGGTGCGAACCTCAGACACCCCGAGGCCACCTCCAGAGTCCCTGAGCTCTCCCCCCAGTCAGCATCCAGAGGACGGGGCTTCCCCACCTTTCAGAGGCCCTGCAGTCCCTAGGGTTTGTTTCTCGGAGCCAGAGAGGGCCGAGAAAGGCCCCAGGAGAGAGGGTGCTGGCCTGCGGACAGGGGCGCTGGCCCAGCGGAGCCCTGAGGTGGCCCCGCAGGAGAATCCCGGCCCAGGAAACTCTGAGCAATGCCGGCAGACCACACGGCCCCCGGGCTTCCTGCCCTCTCCACACAGGCTGCCCTGTCGACGTCAACCGGTTTGTGAAACCCTGCTGGGAGGGCAGTGGGCACTCGAGGGGCCCCAGGGTTCGCTGTCTGTGGTCACCCTGTTCCTTCGCTGTCCAGGGGAAGGTGGCTTTCTACAGCTGGCCGTCCACACTGTAATTGGACCCAGCTGCTGAGGGAGATAGGCACCTGATGGTGGCCCCACCATCTCAGGCCCTGGGCGGCCTCTGGACCTCCGGGCTCTTCCCTGAAGGCCCGCATCTCCTGGACTCCCAGGGCTAGAGGGACTCCCCGGACCCGGCTGCAGGGCGGGGTCTGGGTGCAGGACTTCAGAGTGAGGGATAACACGGGCTGTAAACCCAGTTTGTAGCTTTGCTAGCTGTGTGACTTCGGGCAAGTTGGTTAATTTCTCTGTGCCTCAGTTTCCTCGTGGGTAAAATGGTGCTAAAAGGCACCTACCCCGTTGCAAGGATTAAACAGTATAACATATATGGAAGCAGCTGGCATGCAATGAGCTCTCGATAAACAGATGCCGCTGTCTTAGTAACCATGCCGAGAGGCAACAGAAAATCGGAGTATGATACTACTGCGTTTCTGTGCTTTTGCAATCTTAGGTACCAGGGGTCCCCAAACTTTTTACACAGGGGCCAGTTCACTGTCCCTCAGGCCGTTGGAGGGCGGCCACATACAGTGCTCCTCTCACTGACCACCAATGAAAGAGGTGCCCCTTCCGGAAGTGCGGTGGGGGCCGGATAAATGGCCTCAGGGGGCCGCATGCGGCCCGCGGGGCCGTAGTTTGGGGATGCCTGGAACCATCCAGACCCAATCTCCTACATTCGATATGAGTCGGTACCATCCTCTTGAAGAACCTTCTCCCTTTGGATTGCGCAAGGACCACATGTCTTACACGCTCTCCAAACAGGGAGGTAGAAGGGCCAACTTGTGTCCTGGGGCCGAGAGAACTGGCACTCGAACCAGTCCCACCGCCTGGTGACACAATTCCCACACAGTCAGAAAGAGGAAGCTGGTCCTGTGTCACCGAGAGCCCCGCGAGGCCACACCCAGGGGGTGACTCCTCCGAGTGCGGCTCCCGGGGTTACCACCCACACGCACGGCTCGTTCGTGCCCATCCGTGGCCACTCCTGGTGCGCGTCCCTTGTCCTTCCCCAGGACCCACGCTTCTTCTTTCCAGACCTTAAGCCATGAACAATCTCGTTATCCTTGTGTCTGAAAGTCCCCAGAAAGCTGCACGCCTCGGCCGCCCCGGCTCCTGCCCTTAACGGTTCCCTCCGGGCCCGATTCACCTGCCCACGGCAGGGAGATGGCAGGGCTGAGGCCAGGGCAGCGGCGGACGCTTCTCTTCATGCTCCAGGCGCACCAGATGTGAACGTCTGGAACAGGGGACGAGGTTGCGTCCCGGGCCCCCAGCGTCTGGCTCCAGAGCCCGAGCCCCGCCAATAGGACCACGTGGCTCAGTGAACGCTTCCTGACTGACGACCGACTGAGAGCAAGAAGGCCTGTCCGAGGGAGCCACAAAGCAGCGGTGCCGAGTCACACGGAGAGGGGACCCGGGCCGGGGAGCCAGGGCAGCGGTGAAGCGGAGGGCCTGCAGGAGGAGCGGGCAGCCCTGCGGGAGCAGAGGAGGGAGGACACACTGCCAGGGTGGCCTGAGAGTGAGGGGCAGTCAGGGTGGTGCCGGGGGCACCTCTGGGGGCACCCTGGGGCTCGCTGGACTCCTCGGGCGCACGCAGTGGCAGGACCTGGGTAGGAAACAGCGCACAAGGGGAGGTGTGAGGAGGGGCTCCCACGGGTGCACTTCGACAGCAAGCGCACTGCCCTTGCGAGTGTCCAGAGCTCAGGCTGCCAGAGACAGGGCTCCCACCCGAGGCTGCTCCCCACTCTCGGAGCCCAGCTCAGTGCCCCGTGCTAAGACTCCGGCCTCCAGGAGCCCCTGGGGCTGGAGCAGGTTGGAACGGACCTGGGTGCCCTCAGGAGCAATGGGCACAGGGCACGTCTGAGGGGGGCAGGAGCCACAGGCAGGGCCCACAGCAGAGAACCCTGGAGGCACAGCCTTTCGATCCCGGCAACCTGACCCAAACCCCAGCGCTAACTGCCCTACCAGCTGTGACAAAGCGCCCTCCCGGGGCCTCACGCACCTTGCCACCAGCGTGGACCTCGTGAAGTTGTTTGTCAGGATTCAGCGGGAGGACACAGAGCACTGAGCACTGGGGCCAGCGCATGGCGCCCAGGACTCGGTGACCTTGTCTGCGGCTATGCGGGTGCAGGTGTGCGGAGAACCAGGTAAGGGCGACAGAGACCCCTCCCAGCTTCACACCTTCTGAGAACCTTCTGGTGCCTCTGTCCCGGGCCTTGGCTGGGGAGCCCGGGGGGTTTCTCACCGTGGCAGGGAAATTGCTGGGTTGGGGGTGTGGGCAGCCACAGTGACCGTCTCTCTGCAGGACGGATGCGGCTTTGCTGACAGAGAGTCTGCGGTCTGGACATGCCAGCGGTGCAGGTCTGAGGTCAGCAGTGGGGAGCCGGGCCCACCGCGGCCTCGGCCTCGCCGCTCCGGGCAGGGCCCCACCAGGGAGGACATCTGCTTCCAATCAGCTGCCCCTCGGCCCAGGGTGGGGGCGGGGAGCCGAGACCTCCCCCAGGCCTGATTTCTCTCACCAGACAGCATGGACACCCAGGGCAGAGAAGGCAGAGAGAAGCCCCAGGGTCCCCGGTCACAGAGGAAAGGACTGGAAATAGAGGTTTCTTGTTAGATGAATAGAATGAAAGCCGTTACCAGCGCCCTTTTGCAAGGTCATGACTAATCCAGTCCAGTCAGTCCCCCAAGCTTGCTCCCCTTTCCTGGGGGCTCCTAGGAGCCCTGCCCTCTGCATGGCTGCCACCCCATTCTTCAGCTTAAATCCCGTTTCCCCAGGAACACCTCCCTGAGCCCACGTCTGATCCCCGTCAAACAACCTCAAGGGCACAAGTCACGTTGGATTTATCTACACGGTGGAGCAAAAGTAGGTTTACAGTTTCTGAATCCACCAAATACAGTTTATTCTTGTATTATTATTTATGAATTATTATATTATTTTCTATATGAATAACTGTAAGCCTACCTTTGCCCCAGCCTGTATTTATCTAGGTCTATTCCTTAAACTGCCCCTGTTCATTCAAGCCTCTGAGCGCTTGCACAAGTGGGGCCTAGACCTGTGGCGCCTGTCCCCATCGTGGGGACGGTGCTGACGCCCCGCCAGTCTTCTGTGTAGTCTCAGGGTCACCGTGGTGGTGGAGCCTCCTGCTGCCCACCCCAGGCAGTGCATGCAGCCCTCTGTGCCACCAGAGCCCGAGTGCCCACAGCTACACAAGCCATGCCCTGCCCTCTGCACAGCCCACCAGGCGGTGGCTCAGTGGCTGTGGGAATCACATCTTATTCTCCCTTTATCTCTGGGACCCACAGACCCAGGTCTGGACTGAGAGCACAGTACCCTGGGCCTAGCTCAGTACATTCCTTGAGGGAGAGAATTAAACAGAAGCCCTTGATTTCATGGGTGGCAGAGGCATTAAAAAAATCCCTGAACCACACCAAACAAACAGAGAAGCCTTAGGTTTGTGGCCTTACCAAGGACTCCATTCGGTCACATCTATACTCACACTGCTCTCGGAAGCCCCAGAACAGACCCTGCCTCAACTGGGCCAACTCTAGACAAACAAGAAAATGGGAGTCTGCTACACACACACACACACACACATACACACACATACACACACACACCACATACATACACACACACATACATACACACACACCACATACATACACACATATACACACACATACACACATATACACCACATACACACACATATACACACACACATACACACACACCACATACATACACATATACACACACATACACAACACACACACATGCACACACATATATATACACACACATACACACACACCACATACACACACACATATACACACACATACACACACATACACACACACACACACACACACACATACACACTGACCTCAGCCACACGAACTCACATGCACACACATGTCCCAGGTCCGCTGCCACCAAGCACCTCCTCTCCAACCTCCAGCTGGGGGCCCCGACCTCCCTCAGGCTCCCCCGAACAGCTGTGCCCTGAGTTCTCAGCCCAGGCCCCTCCTTGAAGCCAGCCTGTTAAATGGGTCGTGGAGCCGGATGGCCCAGGCCAGGGCTAGTGGTAGCATTGGTCAGCAAACGCCAAGAGCTGAAGGGACATCGAGCGAGTCCTGCCCATTTTACACATGAGAACAGTCCCCTGAGAGTCAGGCCCAGAGGGGCCCGCTGGGCTGGGGCTGGCCGGGGCAGGGAGAAGGGCCATGGGAGAGCAGGAGCACTTGACCCGGGGCCCTCCACTGAGCGCGTGCACACACGGCCACACCGGCCGTGACCTGACCCTCGCAGCAGCCAAGGGGCGTGTCCTGCCAGGCCCATGTGCAGGGGTGGGACCGGGTTGGCTGCTCGGCTGCCCAGCTCTGGCTCTGAAGCTGCCATGTGTGGCATGTCACCACCAACTATGACAGGAGTGACAAGCGCCAGGATAGAGGAAAGAGAAGCTAATACCCCTGCTGGACCTCAGTGGACATGGGAGCACCATTCAAAGTCGCTGTCATGGTCAACTTGTATATCGAGAGAGACAATCTCCCCGGAGACCGAAGGGAACCAGTGGAGGAAGGGGCGGTGCCTTCTCCTCGCCTCCTCGGACAGGCGGCTGCGCCCGGTGGGCCCAGGGAGCCGTCACACGGAGAGGGCGGAGAGCCAGGCACAGTGTACGTCACCTCCTGGCCCTGTGTTCAAGACGAAGCTCAGGCTCCCCAGGTGAGTCACTTGCCCGGGGAACGTTTCCAGGACAGAACCCAGGTCGGTGGGCCTGCCTCTGGCCCTCACCCTGGCCCCCTTCTCCCACCCAGCCTCAGGCTCACTCATCAGGCAAAGAGCAGGACAGGCCCTGCCAGGCTGGGGGCACCGGTGGGAAGAGGCAGAACTTCTCCCCACCTCAGGCCAAGGTCTCCTCCCCAGCCCAGGTGGGCGTCCCAGGTTCAGTCGAAGTGCCAGCCCCCTCCCCCCGTGCCTGCACAGTCATGGGAATTGGGGGTGCTCTGAGGGTGTCCACTCAGAGTTCTTCTTCGCCTCCTCCTCTGCCTCTGCCTCCTGCTGCTCCCAACACCATAGCTAAGCCGCTAATCACCTTCACACACATCCCCCAGGAATGCGGCGGTCTCATAAAGTCAAACCCACCAACCTGGAGGCCTCCCAGCAGCCTCCCTCAGCTCTGCCCCACCTTCCCTGAGGTCTCAGAGTCACCTCCAGCACACACCCCAGAACCGAGAGGGAACACGTCACCCATCCCCCAGGAGGTAGGTGCCCAGAAGCGGGAAAACCACCTCCCTCCACTCAAGGCCTCCCCTCCCCACCTGCTTCCATCTGTGCCCCCCGTTTCTCCTCCGGACGCACAGGCCCATAGTTGGGGTCTAGCGCCCACTCTTCAATCTGGGATTCTGGAGACCATCTCTAATCCTGCCCTGGGGCCCACACCCACCCTCCAGGGAATGGGAGGTGGCCCTGGGGAGATTTCCCTGAGGACGTGGAAAGGCCAGAGGGGCTGGTCCGTCTGGGCAGCTCTTCCTGCCTCCAACCTGCCCTCCTCCATTCCTTCCTCGATTCCCAGGCCTCAGTGAAGTCTCATCCTGCCTCAGGGACTTTTGGGAAGGGAAAAGGGACCCACACCACTAAGTGCCTATAAACAGAGGGAGAAGTATGCAAGCCACTTAAAATACTTCAGAAAATCTGTGAACGTCCTACATTCAGCCATGGCGGGACTTCTGGGATACGCCAACATTCCGAGGCTTTGCTTTTGGCTGGAATCACGTCAGCTCAGTGCAGCAACACTGGCCGTTCTGTGCTGATGAACGTTGAGGGTCCATGACTGAGTATCAGATGGAGAAAGAAGTAGTAACTGAACAGCCACTATCTAACAAAATCTTTCCAAACATGGAGTTGCAGTGGAGGAAATAATAAAATGGATCTGAGATGCTTATTTCTTTAATATACAAAGAGCTCCTACAATTAAATGAGAAAAAGATGAATAACTCTCCCCAAATGGTCCATGGCCAATAACATGGGATTCACAGAAAAAAAAAAAAAAAGTTCAAATTTAAGAAAATCTGCTCAGCCTCAGTCTTAACATTATTTCTTAAAAACCAAAATGAGGTATCATTTCACATATCAAATCAGCAAAGAGTTAAAAGCTTGGTAACGCCAATGTTGGTGCAGGTATGAGGAAATGGGTATTCTCATCGACTGTTGGAGAAACTGGAAGTTGTCACAGGGTTTTTGGAAGGCAATTTCGGAAACATAGATCCAAATTTTAGTCAGTTGTCAATCAATCAACAAATATAGTTGATCTCAGGCCCTCTTGTAACAGCCAAAAAGAAAAGGAAGCCTAACCTGTGGTGGCACAGTGGATAAAGCGTCAACCTGGAAATGCTGAGGTTGCCGGTTCGAAACCCTGGGCTTGCCTGGTCAAGGCACATATGGGAGTTGATGCTTCCAGCTCCTCCCCTCTTTCTCTCTCTCTTTCTTTCTCTCTCTCTCTTTCTCTCCCTCTTCTCTCTAAAATGAATAAATAAATTTAAAAAATTAAGAAAAGGAAGCGACTAAAATGCCCATCAAAAAAAGAGGCTGGTCGCTGGAATCTTTACAATAGACTTTACAGTAGCTACAAAGAATGGGTGGATATCCAGCGATATCAATGCGAAAAAGATATGCTATTAAATTGGGAGAAAAGGGGAAGCAAGCTGTAAAGCAATGTGGTTATGGTATGGTCCCATTTAAAAAAAAAAATAGAGCCTGACCAGGTGGTGGCGCAGTAGATAGAGTGTTGGACTGGGATGCGGAGGACCCCGGTTTGAGACCCCGAGGTCGCCAGCTTGAGCGTGGGCTCATCTAGTTTGAGCAAAGCTCACCAGCTTGGACCCAAGGTTGCTGGCTTGAGCAAGGGGTTACTTGGTCTGCTGTAGCCCCCCAGTCAAGGCACATATGAGAAAGCAATCAATGAGCAACTAAGGTGTCCCAATGAAAAACTGATGATTGATGCTTCTCATCTCTCCGTTCCAGTCTATCTGTTCCTCTCTCTGACTCTCTCTCTAGCTCTGTAAAAAAAATAAAATTAAAATAAAAAATTTTTAAAAATAAAATAAAATAAAATAGAAATGTTTACCTGAAACTTCTATACTCTTATTGACCAATGTCACCCCACTAAATCTAATTTCTAAATAAAATAAAAAGCACATATCGTGACTTGTACCTATATATGTTTATCGCATAAAGAACATATCTTAGCCTGACCAGGTGGTAGCTCAATGGATAGCATGTCGGCCTGGGATGCTGAGGACCTAGGTTCGAAACCCTAAGGTCACAGGCTTGAGTGTGGGTTTACCAGCTTGAGCATGGTGTCTCCGGCTTGAGCATGGGATTATAAAGATGATCCCATGGTTGCTGGCTTGAAAGCCCAAGGTCACTGGCTTGAGCAAGGGGTCACTGGCTCGCATAGAGGCCCCCCCCTTCCACTGGTCAAGGTACATATGAGAGAGCAATCAAGGAACAACTGCCCCAACTATGAGTTGATGCTTCTTATCTCTCTCCCTTCCTGTCTGTCTGTTACTCTCTCTCTCACATTAAATATATATATATATTTTTTTTATTTAGATCACAGATTTTTCCTCCCCCAATATAAGGTATATTCAGATTTTGAACAGCAGTTTACTTGTTCTAAGAAAAATAACTTTTCCTTGTTTCTATGAACTCATCATTTTTAACACATTCTAATTAACAACAAAAGATAACTATGAATTGATGCTTCTCATCTCTCTCCCTTCCTCTCTGCCTCTCTGCCTGTCCCTGTCTGTCTCTCTCTTAAAAATAACAACAATAACAAAAAACACATATCTTAGTGATAAACAAGAAATTGTTAGGAGTGGTCCCCCGGGGAACAGGGTAGGACAAGGGGAAAGGGCGGGTAGAATGACTTTCATTTTTATATGCTCTTCTCTGTACCATCAGTTTTTATAATTTTTTTAATTAACATATAACATTATATTAGTTTCAGGTGTACAACATAATGATTTGCTATTTTTATGCAAACTGGGTCTTTAAGGTGCCCCTGGCAAGAAGAAACTGAGCATGCCAGGTTAGAAGGGCTGGATGATGACTGAGGAGGCTCTATGGCAGGATGAGGACCGGATGTGAGGATGTGAGGACCGGATGTGAGGATGTGAGGACCGGATGTGAGGATGTGAGGACCGGATGTGAGGATGTGGGGATGTGAGGGCCGGATGTGAGGTTGTGAGGACCGGATGTGAGGCTGGCTAGGTCCAGGGCGGGGAGGCCTGTGGGGCGCTTTGCAGAGGAGGGGTGCCCTGTCAGAGCAGGCCCCTCTTTCACCTCGGAAGAGGGGGTCCATGGAGGGAAAGCTGCCCTCGCGGCCCTCCATCCCACTCAGACTGGACACTGGGGACACTGGGGAGAGAAGCCAGCTCTTAAATTCCAGCTCAGGCCTTGGGGGGCCGGCTGACTTGCCCTGAGGGTCCGGTCCAGCTCTTCCTCCTCTCACCCTGCCTCAGGATCCTCCTCCTCTTTCTCTCTGACCCACAAGAGCACGGTTTGCCCAAGAACTTTTCTAAAAAAGAAAAAGTGAACAAGCCAACACATAGCTGGCTGTTTGAGAACAGGTTTCTGACCAGAAGACCTTGAAGCCCGGCCGGAGATGCTGGGACAAGGGCGGGCTCCTCTGGGAGAGGAAGGCGCCCGGGTCTTTGTGTGATGCCTCCTGCACAGCCAGCCCCACGGCAGCTCCAGTCCTGTGGAGGCAGAGGGCGGTCACACGCTCCTCAGCTGGGGTGTCAGCTTCTGAGCTTCTCACCCAGGCTCTCACTTTGCTTCCATGACCCTCAGTCTTTTCCTTCCTCTGTCAAGTGAGGATCAGGGCAGCTTGAGGGTTGATGTGAGAATTTAAAATAATATAAATAAAACATGTAGCACAACGTTTGCCATGCAAGTGATCATTAATAAGCATATGGTGAACCAACCTGATGGTGGTAAGCAGTTGGCAATATATACATACTATACAAATTCATGATGTTGTCCATGACATTGTATGTCAATTACATCTCAGTGAAGCTTGGGGGAAGCATATAGACCTGTATTTGATCACCAGTTTTCTCTAAACACAGCCTCACCTCTGTGCCTTTGCTCAGGGGGCGTCCCTGTCCGAGATGGCCATCCTTCCTCTCCATCTGACAAAATCTTACTGTGTCAGTGTGTCACCTCCCTTGTCGAAACTCCTGCAGAACTGGCCGGGCAGAAGCATTTCTCCTCCTTGGGGTGTCCGGGCGCTTTGTTCATGGCCCTTCTAGGCCATACCTGAGTCACAGGAGCTGTCTGTCTGTCCTTCCTGTGCCCTGGGGGCCCTGGGCCGTGAGGCTGCCTTTCCATCTTTGTGTCCCTGTCCCTGGCACGGAGGCTGCTGCATAAGTCTTTGTTACCTGCCCACAGGAATGACTTCCCCTCATCCTGACAACCCTTCATCAGCCTTGAGCACCGGGATGGGACTTCTTTCTCCCTGGTAGCATTCCTAGATTTGGTTTGGTTCCCAATTCAGATACCCAGTGATGCTGGGACAACCTCCACTGGGAGGGAGAGGCTGAGACATTAAAGACAAAGGGGCCCAACCAGAGAGCTGACTCGGTCAGGAGGAAGGAAGGGTGCCCACTTGAGGACTGTCCCATCGGGTCACCTGACATGGCAGCTTCAGGGGCTCCACCCTGGCTGTTCGAGGAAAGGCGCTGGCCTGCCCTTCCCCTGTCCCTACCCGGCTGTGCACAGCTGGCCTGTTCCCTCTGGGCCTGGTGCTCCTCCCCACTCTCAGAAGGGCCACTCCACCCTAGACCTGGGCTAAGGAAAGCGTCCATGGTCAGTCCTGCCCCCTGCTGGCCACCCAGGGAATGGTGAGATTGGGGGAAAGCTCCCGGGACATGGTTCTAAGGGCCCTTTGCAAACTGGTTTCCCATCACTCTCTCCCCAATCTCCTGGCCCTCGTAAAAGCAGCTGTTGTTTGTCCCCAAATACACTCAGCTGTGTGACTGCCCTCCCACCTCTACACAAACTATCCCCCCTCCAGCCGTGCCCCTGCCTCTTCGTGCTGCTCAAGTTCCGGTTCAAGGCCCACCTCCGCTGACTGCCCTGCTCCGGGCACCCTCACCTTGCTGCCGCCGTCCACTAGCGCTCCATCCCGCCCCCTGCAGCTGGTGCCCACCCCAGTCCCATCTGCAACTAGACCAGAGGGGTGGCCACACTGGAGCGGGCACAGGCTCGGGGGTCGGCAGAGGGCCCTGCACACAGGTGGCGCCTAATCAGTGCTGCATGGAGAAAGTGATCAAGCCCAGCACCTCAGCCTTGGATTCCTCCCACCAGCCCCAAGGACCCTGGGGAGGCTGGCAGTCCCTCTGGCCAAGAAGGATGGTCTCCATTTAGTCAGCATCCAGGCTCCCTGCCTTCCAGGGACGAGTGCTGGGGTCACCGCTGTCAGGGAGAGACGGGAAAGGAGGAAGGGCCCTGCTGTGCTGTCGGACAGGGAGGAATCTGGGTCCAAGAGATGCTGACCCCTCCTCAGAGCAGGCACCGGGGTCACTCTTTCCTCTCCCACCACCTCCTTTCCTAACCTCCGGTTTCTAGCTAGCTACCTTCTTCACTCATCTATTCATTCCCTCATTCATTCATTCATTCCCTCACATTCAGCTGAGATGCCAGGCTCTGGCTTGGCTGCGGGTGTTACGCAGGAGAGACAGGACCCTGATCTCAAGTATCTCATCGTCCAGTGGAGGAGAGAGCTGGGATCATCACCAGCATCTCGTATTAAGGCTTCTACAGGAAGAGAGCCATCTCAGATCGCAGCCCCTGGACCAGCTGGGGGATATGGGGTGGGGTGGTGGGTCCAGGGCACCCTCTGGCTGAGGGAAAGCTCGAGGAGAAAGGAGAGGCGTTAGCCAGGCAAGGGCAAGGGAGACAGCCGCCTGGCGAGGTCTGGGGTCCAGTGGGAAGGGTGTGAACCGGAGAGGAGGCAGAGGCAGACCTCCCAAGTGCCACGGGAAAAGCTGAGGAGTTTGATTGTTTGGGGTTTTTCCTTCTTTCTTTTTTTATTTTTGGGTTTGTTTTTTTTTCTGAAAGCAATGGGAGCCGCTGAGGCCTTTGTAAGCCGGGGCGTGATGAGTGTAGATCTGAAGTTTAGAAAGACCTGTTGGTGGAGGTGGGGAAGGGTCAGAGGAGACATCACCAGGGGGTTTAGGAGGCTGTGGTGAAATAAGGGGTGGGAGGGGGAGCCTCTGAATTAAGGCAGTAACAGCAGAGGAGGAAAGTCCTGAGCAGAATGGAGATGGAAAGGAAAACACAGGACTCGGTGACTGGCTGTCGGGAGCGGATGGTGGGACCACAGCCTGAGACGGGGGCACGGGAGGAGTGGGTGGGGGAGAGCAGGCTCAGCTGGGGTCTGGTGAGCCTGGAATGTTTGAGGGACATTGGCCGAAGGTGACCGAGAGATGACCGTGCAGCCGAGTCAGAGGTGCAGAGAGACAGGCCAGAGCCATCAGTGGGGACATCTTCAGCTCCTATCAGGGGTCTCAAACTCGCGGCCCACCAAACGCACAAAATTGTTCAGCGGGCCGCGAGTTTGAGACCCCTTTCCTAGATCATAGCTGAAGCCATGGGATGGGCTGGCCCAGGGACAGTGGGTAAGAAGAGGGAGCCGGGATGAGAGATTCTGCTCGTTTCCGGGGTTCCATAGCTGGCCACCAAGGGGACGGGGTGCAAGAACAAACTAGAGGCAGTGCAGTCAGTGGAAAGGCTTTCACACCACTGGACAGAAGTTTATATCTAAGCTCATCTAGGTATGTGACCATGTCTTACCTCTCTGAGCCTCAGTTTCCCCACTCATGAAATGGCCCTATTAATAACTACTTTCTAGTATGACTAAGAGGAAACGGGCCTCAGTTTCCTCCTCTGTAAAATACTAGGCTGGACTAGGCCATCTATGAGGTCCCCCCGGGGAACTGGGGATTCCCTCTAGTCCTCTGATCTCCTGCCTGCGATTTCCCTGCTGTCCAGCAGAGGGGGCGCGCACCTCTTCCCAGGAGGCTTGGAGCCGTCTTTCTAAATCACCCTGAGCAGAGCATGTGACTTGCTAAGAGTTCAGTGCCCGACCAGGGCCAGTGTTCAATAATAGCCGCCGTTGTCTCCATTACACAGATGAGGAGACTGAGGTTCCGAGAGTTTCATTTGAACCCAAGGTTCAGGCGATGGTGCCTGTCCTGATTGGCTCAGGAGAGCATGGGACTATATCTGAAGGCTTGCATTAAAAGAGAGGGCCCTTTGGGTGGATGCTCCTGGGATACAGGCCTGATGCTGGCTAACGAAGAATGTCCTGCTGGTCAGAGCTGGACGGCTGGGACGTGGACTGCCTTGGTTGTGAGCACACGGTGTTTTAGGGAGTCAGGAAAGTGGGTCTATCTCAGGCCCCCTCCAGCCCAAGGGGCCACATTCTGAGAGAACCGAAGGACCAGGCACAGTGGACACCGGCCCTGAGTCCTAGAGGCCACTGCTCTGCTCCGCTCTGGGCCTCACAGCTGTCCACACTCTGCCTGGGACACGGTCAGCCTCGGGGCTGAGGAGACCTGGTACTTACTCCCCAGGACTCCGGATCCCAAGCACAGGCCGAGGGGCAGCCCCCACAGCTGGCCCACAGCTGGCCCCTCCTGCCGAGGGCCCGTTGTAGAGGCCAGAACGTGCCGCTCAGAGCAGGGTCTCCGGAGGCCCGGGCTCTGCGTTCTGTTCACGGAGCTCCGACCCCTCCAGCCTGCCGGGGAGGGCGGCAGAGCCCCAGATCAGCGGCCCGGCTCATTCTGGGAGCCCCGCAAGGCTGTCCGCCCAGGCCTCCACATGAGCGAACATTCTGGGCACAGGATTCACTGAGGGTTCGAGTTGGGAGGCCGGGGCTCCTGGCTGCAGCTGCTGCCCCGATCCAGAGCAGAGCCCGGTGGACACCAGAGGGACAAGGCCTGTCTGTGACACAGGCATACGCCTGGGGGGCGGGGCAGGCAGCCAGTGGGATGGCCTCTCAGGCCCAAGCTGGTCAGGCAGCAGCCTGGTACTGGTCATTCTGGGCGACACACTTGAGGCAGGACGTTGCCAACTGGAGGACAGTGCGGCAAGGGGCCCCGGGAGGCTGTGCTAACGTGAGTCCCGGAACGCCTTCCCGGACCCTCCGTGGGTGGAGTCTAGGACGTTATGGTTCAGCCAAGGCTTCCCACAGAGCAGGCGTCTGAGAAACTCCTCCAGAGGGACCCAGATGGCACCTACCGACCGACCGACCGACCGGCAGCCTGCGGCGGCTGCAGGGGCTGGGGAAGGCCGCCCAGGGAAGGGGAAGAGTTGGCCGGGAGGGACCGGGTCTGCCTGCTGCTGAGGGAGCAGCGGGGAGGGCTTACGGGGAGGCGACACTGGGAGCTATTAACAGAGCCCCTCCCCTGCTCCAGACACGTGACCCACGCTATCTCCTATAACCCTCAGTCACCGCCAGCCGTTCTCACAAATGGTGAACGTGAAGCTCAAACAACTCAGGTCCCAAGGCCACATGGCTCAGAGCCAGAGCCAGGGTTCAAAACAAGGGTTTCTGACTCTGAAGCCCTCGCTCTGTGATGTGTCGAGTCCCACACGGCAGGAGTTGCTGGTGAGGTAGTGGGCATCTGATCACTTAGAGGTCCCAATAACAGCTGGATGCTGCCAGGGGGACCTTGCTTTGGGGTGGATGTGTGAAGGCCAAGCAACCAAAAAGAGGCTGGCTGTATGTTCCCACCTCCCAACATACACACACACCCTCCCCAAGCCTCGGGAAAGGCCAGACCCACATGCCCATCACCTTCCATGGCCAATCAGGATGAGACCTGGGTGACCTCAGTGAGGAAGCCTGAGATTGCTCAGGTGCATAGCCCAGGACCTCTGAGACCCCTGAGGGGCCACAAGGGGGAGAGCTGAGCCTCCTGCTGACCTTCCCAGGCCCCAGGCCACTGACCCCAGCCTTCAACAGCACCCACCCCTGGGCAGGACAGAGGCCCAGGGCTGCAGGAGGAGTATCTTCCTGGGACATTGATGTTTTGTTTGGTTACTTTAAAAATCGCCATTGATTTTGTGTGGGGCAGTGTAATGCTGGTGGCCAAGGCCAGGCAGGTTCACATGGGATTTGGGCAGGCAGTAGAGAAACTAAAGAGCTGGAAATTATCGGGCCATACCCATTTATTGGAGGCTCACAAAGACAGGCGAGCAAATAAACAACAAAAGTGAAAGAGCTAATAAACAAAGGAAAATCTGCTATTCACAGTAAAAGCCAGGGAGCAAGGAACACCGCACCTCAGGGTGGCAGGAGAGTGATCTGGGAGGGCTGCCCCCCCACACACACACACATACACACACACACAAGCACCCATAGTCTCATATAGACTGTGCACACGGGCCTCTGCCACGTGCTCATGCACTAATCAAGCAGAGTGCTTGCAGCTGGTAAACCCATGAGCAAGCCTAACACGGCTGCCCCACAGGTAGCGTGAGAGTGGAGAGACACTGATTACAAAAGTAACACTCTTTGGGAAAAAGTTGGAAAATACAGAAAAGCATGACTAAGAAAATCAAATCACATAGAAGCCCCCCAATCAGCCCTGGAGATAACTGATCTTGTTGCTTTTAGTGTCTTATCAAGCCAGGCTTCCTACATTAAAATCACACTCCTGCCATTTATGGGTGTGTGAACTGTGACAAATGACTTCATCTCTCTGCCTCTTTGTGCCTCAGTTTCTTCATATGTAACTTGGAAATAATAAGAACAGAACCCACTTCGAAGGGCTGCTGTGAGGCAGTGCCCTCGGCGCCCCCCGGCCCCCTCTCTCGCTGCCACAGTGTTTGGACAGGACAGACGCAGGGCCGCCCCTTCACCCCGCCTCCGACCACCCTCCGACCTCTTTCCAGGCACCGCCTTCAGAACCGCCTCGGCACCCTCCGCCAACACGTTTTCAGACCTCAGTTCCTTACTGCCCAACAACCATCAGCTCCCAAGTTCACCAGAATTATTCCGCCGGGTGGAAGCTGCCGCCAACCGCCTGGTCCGCCTGCATCTGCAGGCCTCCCATACCCACCTCTCTCTGGGCTCTGTGTCAACTGCGACAATGGGGCTTTGGAGGGCACGGGCCACTTCTGCGAGTCAGCCGAGAAGCGCGAGCACGCCTAGTGTCTCTTGAAGATGCAAAATCAGCATGGTGGCCGCATTCTCTTCCAGGACATGCGGAAGCCTTCCCAGGATGAGTGGGGTGACACTCAGGACGCCACGAAGCCACCATGGCCTTGGAGAAGAACCGGAACCAGACCCTTTTGGATCAGCACCCCCAGGGTTCTGCCCGCACAGACCCTCGCTCTGCGGCTTCCTGGAGAACCACTCCCGGGTGAGCAGGTGGAACTCATCAGGAAGATGGGCGACACCTGACACCCCCGCAGGCTGGCGGCCCCCAGGCTGGGCTGGGCGAGCATCTCTTTGAAAGGCTCCCCCTCAAGCAGGACAGGGAGCCTCTGGAGCCCAGGGGGCTTTGAGGGGACCCCTGCATCCCCCTGGAGTCTGGCTTCTGTCTGAGCCTCTCCCTGCAACCCCCAGGCATCCTTGTAACCCCCCCCCCCCCCGGAGCCGCTCGCATGCATCAGACCAAATGGAAACAACAAAGCTGCTTGCAGGGAAAAAGGGGGGCACTGTGATCATTCCACCTGACGCACTCCGATGGGTCGCCCCGTCACAGAGCCGGTGCTGAGGAATACTTACATTCACACGCTGGCATTCTTCTTTATGTTTAGAATTTCATGACTACAATTCTCTTCTACAAAGTTGAGTATTACCATTTTGTTACAAGCCTCTTCACCCAATACTACATCAGGAACATTTTCTGATGTGCCTGACAGCAATGTTTTCTGTTTAGATTTATAGAATTACAAGTTCTGTTTAGATTTTTTTTTCTATGTTTCCATTTATATGATTTCAGTGTATTTAGCAGACCTAGAACCTTATGGTATCTGTTATTTGGTGGCCTGCCTTCTCCATCTAAGGCTGCACAGTGCCCTTTGCCCCACATCACTGAATAGCTTTTGACTATGGTTTGAATGGCTGCGTTGCGGTCACCTTGGGCAGCGGCTTGAAGAGGAGGCAGGAGCTGACGGGCACGATAGAGGCGCTGGTGGAGCCTCCGCCCCTGCACAGCCGTGGCAGTCGGCGAGGCCAGGCCCAGTGAGGGCCGCCGCGGACACTGTCCCTCACGAAGAGCTGAGCCCAGGGGAAGCCCCTCCCTCCAGATCACTGAGGGCCTGTCTTCCCCCGAGGCTGGTCCTTCCTGAGCAGCCCTTCCCGGCCTGGCCTATGGTTCTCCCCAGCCTGCTGGCCTGCACACCTGCTCTGAATCACAGTCCAAGGTCCGGGCCTTTGGTCAAGGGACATGCCTGAGGACAGTTCCTCCAGGGCTGTCTGGGCAAGGGGGATGGGGCGAATCCAGGCCCCTGGGACCACCTGCCGCCTGGATGAGCAGTGGGATGCAGATGTAGGGGAGGGAGGAGGAGGCATGTGCAGGAGCCACCCCGTGGATCCGAAGCTAGAGGGAGGCAGACCCAGAGTCACTGAGAGACGTCAGGAATGGCATCCTGGGGCCAGGGAGTTAGAAAAGGCAGGAGAAATAAGGCCTTAGCACTGACTTTGGGTCTGAGAGTTTAGGAGACAGGGACTTGGAGCAAACTAGGCAAACTGGGGTAGGTCTGAGGTTCCCGCCGGGGCTCCAGTCCCTGGAAGGAGCAGCTTCCAGGAGCATCTAAGGCTCAGCCTTCCACCCTGAGAACTCAAGCCCCTGCCACCACACTGGCCCCAGAGAGCCAGCCATAGACTTTCACATCGCCCCTCCCCCAGCCTCCTCCTGCTGCCAGACCCCTTCCTTCCTCTGCCTGTGTGCAGGGGGGGAGAAAAGGGGGAGAAGGGGAGGAGAAGTGAGGGAGAAGGAGGGGGAGAAGGGGGGAGAAGGAGGGGGGAGAAGGAGGGGGAGAAGGAGGGGGGAGAAGGAGAGGGGAAAAGGGGAAGGGGAGATGTAAAGCCAGTAGCCACGGCCAGGGCCACTATCACAGCAGCCTGACCCATGCAGGTTCACATTGGATTCGGACAGTCGGTAAAGAAACAACGGAGCCAAGAACTGATGGGCTGTCATCTTTAATTCTAGCTTGCACCCGGCGGGCAAGTAAAAACACACACTGGGCTCCAAAACCCACTCAAATTCAGTGCTCACAAAGCTACTGACTTATCCGAGTTTCCTAGAATCAAAGGTTCCTAGCTCACCAGACTTATTCACCTCTGTTCCCCATCTCCTTCCTTCTCCAGTGTCAAACTTGGCACAAACTGGCCTCTCACTCAATACTCCGCCATCTTGGCTGCTTCTCCTGGCCACATGGCCTCTTTCTGCTCTCTGCTCTGCTCTCTCCTCTAAATGATAATCTCAGGAACCAAGAGAGCAAGCTCCTGTTCTGCCCCTATTTTATAGTGTAGAAATCCAAACCTTTAATCCAATATACAAAATAGGGAAGTCTCTAATACAAAGTCACTTCTCTGAGGCATGATTGGATTGTACCACCCCACATCAAAAAGGGTGGGATGCCTGACCTGTGGTGGCACAGTGGATAAAGCGTCAACCTGGAAACACTGAGGTTGCCGGTTCAAAACCCTGGCTTGCCTGGTCAAGGCACATATGGGAGTTGATGCTTCCTGCTCCTCCCCTTCTCTCTCGCTCTCTCTCTCCCCCCTCCCCCAAAATGAATGAATGAATGAATAAATAAATAAATAAAAAAGAATCTTAAAAAATAAAAAAAATAGGCCCTGGCCGGTTGGCTCAGCGGTAGAGCGTCGGCCTGGCATGCGGGGGACCTGGGTTCGATTCCCGGCCAGGGCACATAGGAGAAGCACCCATTTGCTTCTCCACCCCCCCCCCCTTCCTCTCTGTTTCTCTCTTCCCCTCCCGCAGCCAAGGCTCCATTGGAGCAAAGATGGCCCGGGCGCTGGGGATGGCTCCTTGGCCTCTGCCCCAGGCACTAGAGTGGCTCTGGTCGCGGCAGAGCGACGCCCCAGAGGGGCAGAGCATCGCCCCCTGGTGGGCAGAGCATCGCCCCTGGTGGGCGTGCCAGGTCGGGCGCATGCGGGAGTCTGTCTGACTGTCTCTCCCCGTTTCCAGCTTCAGAAAAATACAAATAAATAAATAAATAAATAATAAAAATAAATAAAAATAAAAATAAAAAAAAGGGTGGGAAAGGCTTAATCCCAAAACCAAGCCCCAGGCTACAATGATCCCCAACACACATTAATATCACCTGGGCAACGGCCTCCACGTGGGCAGCATCATCTTTAACAAAGTGAGCATAATACATTTTATCTGCCCAACAGGAGAGGAGGGAGAAGGAAGGAAGGAGAGGGAGGAGGGGGAAAGAGGGAGGAGAAGGGGAAGGGGAGAAGGAAGAGGGAGAAGGAAGAGGGAGAAGGAAGGAAGGAGGGGGAGAAGGAAGAAGAAGGGGAAGGAGGAGAAGGAGGGAGGAGAAGGGGGAAGAAGAAAGTGGGGAGAAGGAGGGGGGAGAAGGAAGGAAGGAGGGGGAGAAGGAGGGGGGGAGGAGAGGAGGGAGCACAGCAGAGGCTGCAGAGGCCACCAGCCCCCGCTGGCTCCTGTCCCTTCTCTCCTGCAAGGCCATCACCGCCATCTAAACTCCGGACCCCATTCTCTGGCCCCTTCCCAAGGTCAGCGTCTTCCAGTGTCTCTGCTGTCTTGCTGGTAGCTTCTCCCCACTAGCAAACACGCTGTACTGTCTCCCCTCCTGAACACATCTACAATGAGTTTCTGTATCTCACCCCGGCCCCACATCCCATTCCCAGTAAAACCTCTTGCACTACCCACCGTCTACACTCATTGTCCACACTCACCATCACCCGCACAGATGCCAGCTCCTCGCCCCCTCTCACTTTTCATCCCTCTCCCGTCCCCACTCCAGGGCACCGCCTTCATCCGGACCACCCATGACCTCCACCCACGTGGTCAAGTTCACAGATAACTTCTCTCTCGGCATCTTTCTCCACCTCTCAGTTGCCCTTGACCCAGGTGGCTCCCTCCTTCTAGAAACACTCTTCTGGTTCCCCTCCAAGCTCAGGGGCTGTCTGCCAATCTCCGTAGAGGGTTCCTCTTTACCCCCCAACCTCTTACTGTCCCAGCTCCTGGGCGGGCTCAGCCCCAGGTCACCTCTCCTTCTCTGTGTGTCTTCCCCAGAAGGCCCCCTGCAACCTCGGGCCTCTGAGTCATTTGTGTACTTACAACAGCCACGCATTCACCATTCTGCACCCTGCCTTCCTCGTCTGATGCTCACGTGCACTTCCCCCGGCACCGGCCTTTTGCCACAGGTTTTGAATGGCAGCAGCGTGGCCATCACACCACCCTGAACTCTCACTCCAAGCTCCTGTGCCTTCCCGTCTGCATCTCCATCACAGGCCGCAGAAACCTCTTCCCTGAAGCCTCCGAGATGGAACCGGAACTCTTCATTCCTGCCCGGCTCCCACACCTTCTCTGCTGTATTACCCGTTTCACCAGGTGCCACCATCACCCAGCCTGTTGTCCTGAAGTCCTCACTCCCCTCACCCGCATCCCATCCATAGCGCCTCCCACCCGCCCCGCCCACCCACGAGTCTCCACCCCACTGCCCCCCCATGGCCCAGCCCTGTCACTGCGGTAGCTGCTCCTCGGTCCCCCAACCACCCATTCTCTGGTTAGAGCAGTGTCCCAGTGTGCCAAGGTTGTGGGTTTGATTCCCAGTCAGGGCACCTACAAGAGTTAACCAGTGAACGCATCAATAAGTGAAATGGCAAATCGATGTTTCTCTCTTTCTCAAATCAATAAGTAAAAATACGAAATAAATAAATAAATAAATAAAACGCAAAGCGGATCCTGCCACTCCTCTGCTTAGAGCCCTCAGTGTCTTCCAACCGTCCTTGCAATGAAAGCCCGACTCCTGGCCAAGGTCTGCGTAGTCCCGCTGGGCGGCTGCCCTCCGTGCCCCTGCCCCTCCCCCACTCGGTCCACTTCCCAGCAACAGGTCCTTTGTCTTGCTGGCCCCCTCCAGTGAGCGTGTCACACCCTGGCTCCTTCCCACCCCCCATCTCAGCCCAAAGCGCCCCTCCTCAGGGAGGTCATCGCCCATTGCACCCACCCAGAGTAGCCCCCAGCCCCCCCATGCCCTCCGGAACACCACCCTCTTGATGACTGTCACTTATCAGGGCTTTGATGACCTTATCTTCACAGTTGTTTGTTTCTTCTGCCACTGGAAGGTCGGCTCCAAGTGCAGGGACGTCATCCCACATTGACTCTTCTGGCTGGCTCACAGAAGCCACGTGTCCCCAGGTGCCAGGACTGGGACAGTAGTGGCATGGTGGGGTCTGTTTCTGTGACTCTCCAGGCGTCATCCCCTGTCCATGACCAGCAGAACTCAGGCCCCAGCCCCTGGTCTGACATCAAGGCCGCACCTCGCCCACACGGTGCACCAGAGAGAGCTGTGGCTGGACCCTGCCCTAGCATTCAGTTCCATGAGCCTGAGGTGCTCCTGGCTGGCCACAGGGGCCCATCCCCAGGGGCCTTTCGAGCACAAGCAGGCCCTTTCCCAAACAGCATAGCTCTGCCCTGCCTTCCTCCCTGCCCTTCATGAAAGCAGAGCTCTCGCCTGACCAGGCGGTGGCACAATGGATAGAGCGTTGGTCTGGGACTCAGAGAACCCAGGTTCAAAACCCTGAGGTTGCCGGTTTGAGTGTGGGCTCATCTGGCTTGAGTGCAGGCTCACAGCTTGAGCGTGGGATCATACACATGACCCCATGGTCACTGGCTTGATTCCAAATGTCAGTAGCTTGAGCAAGGAGTCACTGGTTCAGTTGAAACCCCCTTGCCCCCCCCCCCCCGCTAGGTCAAAAAGAAAGAAAGAGAGAGAGAGAGAGAGAGAGAGAGAGAGAGAGAGAGAGAGAAAGGGAGAGAGGGAGAGGGAGAGAGAAGGTAAGTGTTGGGCAGATAAAAATATATTATGCTCACTTTGTTAAAGATGGCACTGCCCACGTGGAAGCTCGTTGCCCAGGTGATATTAGTTGCCCTTCTTACTTGGAATGGGCATGATTATATTAATGTGTGTTGGGGCGGGCTGTGGGCAGGCAGGATCCTTGTAGCCTGGGGCTTGGTTTTAGGACTAAGCCTTTCCCACCCTTTTTGATGTGGGGTGGTGCAATCCCATCATGCCCCAGATAAGACTTCCTTATTTTGTATATTGGATTAAAGGTTTTGATTTCTGCACTATAAAGTGGGGCAGACCGGGAGCTTGCTCTCTCCATTCCTGAGATTAGGTTGATGCTTTATCCCATTGCGCCACCACAGGTCAGGCCGGTCCTGAGATTAGCATTAGAGCAGAGAGCAGGTTGGAGAGCAGAGAAAGGCCATGTGGAGGAGGCCAGGAGAAGCAGCCAAGATGGTGAAGTGTTGAAGGAGAAGCCAGTTTGTGCAGACTTTGTGCAGGGAGAAGGAAGGAGATGGGGAACAGAGGTGAATAAGTCTGGTGAGCTAGAAACCTTTGATTCTAGGAAACTCGGATAAGTCAGTAGCTTTGTGAGCACTGAATAAGTGGGTTTTGGAGCCCAGTGTGTGTTTTTACTTGCCTGCTGGGTGCAAGCTAGGATTAAAGATGATGGCCCACCAGTTCTTGGCTCCATTGTTTCATTACCATCTGTCCGAATCCAATGTGAACCTGCATGGGCCAGGCGGCTGTGATGGTGGCCGTGTATACTGGTGTTGGGCAGATAAAATATATTATGCTCACTTTGTTAAAGATGGCGCTGCCCACGTGGAAGCTGTTGCCCAGGTGATGTTAATGTGTGTTGGGGGCGGGCTGTGGGCAGGCAGGATCCTTGTAGCCTGGGGCTTGGTTTTAGAACTAAGCCTTTCCCACCCTTTTTTTTTTTTTTTTTTTTTTTTTTTTTTTTTTTTTTTTCATTTTTCTGAAGCTGGAAACGGGGAGAGACAGTCAGACAGACTCCCGCATGCGCCCAACCAGGATCCACCCGGCACGCCCACCAGGGGCGATGCTCTGCCCATCCTGGGCGTCGCCATGTTGCGACCAGAGCCACTCTAGCGCCTGAGGCAGAGGCCACAGAGCCATCCCCAGCGCCCGGGCCATCTTTGCTCCAATGGAGCCTTGGCTGCGGGAGGGGAAGAGAGAGACAGAGAGGAAAGCGCGGCGGAGGGGTGGAGAAGCAAATGGGCGCTTCTCCTGTGTGCCCTGGCCGGGAATCGAACCCGGGTCCTCTGCATGCTAGACCAACGCTCTACCGCTGAGCCAACCAGCCAGGGCCCCCACCCTTTTTGATGTGGGATGGTGCAATCTCATCATGTCTCTGATAAGTGACTTTGTATTAGAGACTTCCCTATTTTGTATATTGGATTAAAGGTTTTGATTTCTACACTATAAAATGGGAGCAGAACGGGAGCTTGCTCTCTTGGTTCCAGAGATTAACATTAGAACAGAGAGAAGAGAGAGCAGAGAAAGGCCACGTGGAGGCTAGGAGAAGCAGCCAAGTTGGTGGAGTGCTGAGTGAGAAGCCAGTTTGTGCAGAGTTTGTGCAGGGAGAAGGAAGGAGATGGGGAACAGAGGTGAATAAGTCTGGTGAGCTAGAAACCTTTGATTCTAGGAAACTCGGATAAGTCAGTAGCTTTGTGAGCACTGAATAAGTGGGTTTTGGAGCCCAGTGTGTGTTTTTACTTGCCCACCGGGTGCAAGCTAGGATTAAAGATGATGGCCCACCAGTTTTTGGCTCCGTTGTTTCTTTACCGACTGTCCGAATCCAGTGCGAACCTGCATGGGCCAGGCTGCTGTGATGGTAGCCATGGATACTGGCTACACAACTGGCAAGCGAGCAAGCGAGAAAGAAAAGAAAGAAAGAAAGAAAGAAGGAAAGGAAAGGAAAGGAAGGAAGGAAGGAAGGAAGGAAGGAAGGAAGGAAGGAAGGAAGGAAGGAAGGAAGGAAGGAAGGAAAGAGGGAGGGAGGGAGGGAAGGGAGGGAGAAAGAGAGAGAGAGAAAGAGAGAAAGAAAGAAAGAGAGAGAGAGAGAGAGAGAAAGAAAGAAAAAGAAAGAAAGAAAGAAAGAAAGAAAGAAAGAAAGAAAGAAAGAAAGAAAGAAAGAAAGAAAGAAAGAAAGAAAGAAAGAGCAAGTAGAGCTTTCTTTCCTTGGAAGGAACTGACCAGGGTCTGCTCCAGAGTTTCCTAGAGGCCGGGGCCTGCCTCCTGCACTGGGTCTGTCCCTGCACCCCGCTCCTCAGCATCCTCTGTATGCCTGAGAACCAGCAGGCAGCAGGGCCTGCAAGGACGCAGGACACCACCCACACCCTTGTCACCCCTTCATGCAAAACAGCTCAATGACTCCACTCATTGTCACGTGATAAAGACACACATATCCTCTGTCACCTGCCACTACCTCCCTGCCACACTTACACACACACACACACACACACAGAGCTCACACTTAAGCCACACCCAACTCCTCATTATGCATCCAGCAAGCTTGCTGCTCCCTCCGCCTGCTTTTCCTCCCCACTCAGCTCTTGTTGGACTCCTACATGATTTTTAAGAACATCCCTTCCTTCGGGAAGTCTTCCCTGATGCCCCAAGCTGAGTATGGTCCTTGTGCCCGGAACGCCACAGCATATATATGATATTTATTCACAAGCCTTCTCTTCAGTAGACTCTGGGTCCTCGGGGATACTAGTCTGACGGGGACATGCTCCTCAAGGTGACTCGTGCAATAATGGAGGGACATGTGTATAAGTTGTCTGGGAGCCAGGAGCCAGAGTCTCCATGAGTCCTGGACTGTGGGAAGGTTTTCAGAAGAGGCAGAGCTTCCACGTGGACAGAAAGGCACCTTCGGTGCTCCCCACGAGCGAGGAAGGGTCAGTCGTTCCCGGCAGGGAGAATAGCAGGCACCCAGGTACCGAGGCGTGACTCGACGCGTGACCTGACTGGGAATCACAAGTCATTCTCTAAGCTGAAGATCAAGTTCAAGGAGCAGGGTGTGGAGGGAGATAAGGCCAGGCACAGAAGCAGGAGCCACAAGTTCATGAAGCCCTGTTCCACTCAAGGAGAGAGGGTGCTGTTCGTGACATTTGGATAGGAGTGAATACAAGTCTCTCATTGTAAGGCCAGTATACATGGCCACCATCACAGCCGCCTGGCCCATGCAGGTTCGCATTTGATTAGGACAGATGGTAATGAAACAACGGAGCCAAGAACTGGTGGGCCATTAGCTTTAATCCTAGCTCGCACCCGGAGGGCAAGAAATACACACAGTGGGAAAACACTTCCCTTTCCATTCAGGGCTCCCAAAGCCACTGATTTATCCTAGTTTCCTAGAATCAGAGGTATCTACCTCACCAGCCTTATTCACCTCTGTTCCCCATCTCCATCTCTCTGCACAAACTCTGCACAAACTGGCTTCTCCTTCAGCACTCCACCATCTTGGCTGCTTCTCCTCTCCTCCACGTGGCCTTTCTCTGCTCTCCTTGCAATGCTAGTTTCAGGAACCCAGAGAGCAAGCCCCTGATCTGCCCCCATTTTATAGTGTAGCAATCAAAACCTTTAATTCAATATACAAATAAGAAAGTCTCTGATACAAAGTCAATTATCTGAGGCATAATGGGATTCCTCAGAAGAGTGCACCACCCCACATCATGCAACAGTCAAGGGTGTGGAGAAAAGCTTAGTTTTTTGTTTTGGGTTTGCTTTTTTTTTTTGTATTTTTCTGAAGTTGGAAACAGGGAAGCAAGTCAGACAGACTCCCGCATGCGCCCGACCGGGATCCACCTGGCATGCCCACCAGGGGGCGATGCTCTGCCCATCTGCGGCATCGCTCTGCCACAATCAGAGCCATTCTAGCGCCTGAGGCAGAGGCCACAGAGCCATCCTCAGCACCCAGGCAAACTTTGCTCCAATGGAGCCTTGGCTGCAGGAGGGGAAGAGAGACAGAGAGGAAGGAGAGTGGGAGGGGTGGAGGAGCAGATGGGCACTTCTCCTGTGTGCCCTGGCGGGGAATCGAACCCGAGACTCCCCGGTCTGCCAGGCCAATGCTCTACCACTGAGCCAACCGGCCAGGGCCGAAAAGCTTAGGTTTGAAAAGATCTTAGTATTAAAAGAGTGGGAAAGGCTTAGTCTTAAAACTAAGCCTTAGGCTATAACGACCCTGCCTGCTTACAGCCTGTCCCCCACACTCAATGCAAACTATAAGCGAGCAAACATATATATCATATTTATAAACTTATTTGACCAACACTCATCTATTCACGATTTCACAGGCTGCTGCTAACTAATTTATCAAGGCGATGTTTCAAAGCCAAAAGGATGCCAAACATGGCCCAAGTCTCAGTTATCAAAGAATGTGATACTGAAGGATTTTATAAGGAGTTCTTTCTAAGTCCTCTGAAATCGAATTCCTGGGACTTCTAGATTTCCTAGAGATGATAAGAATGTATCCAGAAAATAGTAAATGTCTTCAAAGTTTTAATAGATTATTGCATCAGTGATGGGTTTTAGACAGACGAGTGATCAAACTTCCAGTTCAAGAAGATCCCCTGGCCTGACCAGGCAGTGACGCAGTGGATAGAGCCTCGGACTGGGATGCAGAGGACCCAGGTTCGAGACCCCGAGGTCGCCAACTTGAGCGCGGGCTCATCTGGTTTGAGCAAAAGCCTACCAGCTTGAACCCAAAGTCACTGGGTCCAGCAGGGGGTTACTCGGTCTGCTGAAGGCCTGCGGTCGGGGCACATGTGGGGAGGCAATCAATGAACAACTAAGGTGTTGCAATGCACAATGAAAAACTAATGATGCTTCTCATCTCTCTCTGTCCCTGTCTATCCCTTTCTCTGACTCACTCTCTGTCTCTATAATAAATAAATAAATAAACAAACAAACAAATAAAATAAAATAAAAAAAAAGAAGATCTCCTGTCTGCAGCAGGAGGAAGGACCAGTAAGAGCAGGAGTGGAGGCAGGAGGTTGGGGGACTGCCTCACGGTCAACGCGCAGGAGGTCTGAGCGCAGGCGCAAGCAGTGCGCACGAGTAGAGGGCGGGATGGAAGTGTAGTAACTGACTAAGGAGGTGAGACTCACAGGGTGGGTGATGGGCTGGTAGTGGGGGCCAAGGGAGGACTGGGCGGGGGCTCTGCTTTCCTGCTTGGATGCTCGGCTGGCTGTTGTTGTCTTCGCAGAGCTGGGAACATGGGAGGAGAGGCTGGGTTGCTTGAAGGGAGATACTGAACCCAGGCTCAGTTGCAAGGTGTCCCCAAGCATCTAGCATAGTGCCTGGCAGACAGGAAGCTCTCAATATATAGCTGCGGAGTGAGAGAGGGAGGGAGGGAGGGAGGGAGGGAGGGAGGGAGGGAGGGAGGGAGGGAGGGAGTGAATGAATGAATGAATGAATGAATAGATGAGGTCCCACAACTTTCGTAGCCTCACAATTCAAGGAGATGCCCTCTGCTCCCACTTCCTCCCTCCCACCGGAGTCCTGGCTCCTGGGCCCCAGTCAGCATGACAGAGCCAAAGCCTGGCTCTGGCCCCTGGAGCTGTCTTCACGCAGAAGGATCAGTGATGGCCCCCAAATCTCCAGGGGTGGTGGCCTGGCCTCTCCGTCCCTCCTACTGTCCTTCCTCCCTGAGTGGCTTCACCCTAGCAGATGTCCACAATGCCTGGTACTGAAAAATCTCCAGGTCCGGCCCCACCCAGATGCAGAAGGTTCTCCGGACCACCCCTGCAGGGTGCTGCAGAGGGCAAGACGCCGAGGATGCCAGGGTACCCTCCACTTCCCTGCCCTTTGGTCAGATAAGTTTGTAAGTATGATATATCTGTTTGCTCGCTTATAGTTTGCATTGGATGTGGGGGGACAGGCTGTAAGCAGGCAGGATTCTTATAGCCTAAGTCTTAGTTTTAAGACTAAGCCTTTCCCACACTTTTTGATGTAGAGCAGTGCACTCTCATGAGGAATCCCATTATGCCTCAGATACGTGACTTTGTATTAGAGACTTCCCTATTTTGTATATTGGATTAAAGGTTTTGATTTCTACACTATAAAGTGGGGCAGATCGGGAGCTTGCTCTATCTCCGTTCCTGAGATTAGCATTAGAGCAGAGAGCAGAGAGGAGAGCAGAGAAAGGCCACGTGGAGGAGGCCAGGAGAAGCAGCCAAGATGGTGGAGTGCTGAGTGAGAAGCCAGTTTGTGCAGAGTTTGTGCAGGGAGAAGGAAGGAGATGGGGAACAGAGGTGAATAAGTCTGGTGAGCTAGAAACCTTTGATTCTAGGAAACTCGGATAAGTCAGTAGCTTTGTGAGCACTGAATAAGTGGGTTTTGGAGCCCAGTGTGTGTTTTTACTTGCCTGTTGGGTGCAAGCTAGAATTAAAGATGATGGCCCACCAGTTCTTGGCTCGTTGTCTCATTACCGACTGTCTGAATCTAATGCGAACCTGCACTGGCCAGGTGGCTGTGATGATGGCTATGGCAACTGGCTTTACACTGCCCGAGGTTTCAGGTGCATCTCTGCAGGGGGTGTGCCCCTGTCCCTACCCTGCTCCAGCCCCTACCCTGCCCCAGCCCCTGCCCTGCCCCTGCCCCGCCCCTGCCCCTGCCCTGCCCCGCCCCTGCCCCTGCCCCGCCCCTGCCCCTGCCCCGCCCCTGCCCCAGCCCCTGCCCCTGCCCTGCCCCTGCCCTGCCCCTGCCCCTGCCCCTGCCCCGCCCCTGCCCCTGCCCCTGCCCCTGCCCCAGCCCCTGCCCCTGCCCTGCCCCGCCCCTGCCCCTGCCCTGCCCCTGCCCCTGCCCTGCCCCTGTCCCTGCCCCTGCCCCAGCCCCAGCCCCTGCCCCTGCCCTGCCCCGCCCCTGCCCCTGCCCCTGCCCCTGCCCTGCCCCTGCCCCTGCCCCAGCCCCTGCCCCAGCCCCTGCCCCTGTCCCTGCCCTGCCCCTGCCCCTGCCCCAGCCCCTGCCCCTGCCCCAGCCCCTGCCCCAGCCCCTGCCCCAGCCCCTGTCCCTGCCCCTGCCCCAGCCCCTGCCCCAGCCCCTGCCCTGTCCCTGCCCCTGCCCCTGCCCCAGCCCCTGCCCCAGCCCCTGCCCCTGCCCCAGCCCCTGCCCCAGCCCCTGCCCCTGCCCCAGCCCCTGCCCCAGCCCCTGCCCCTGCCCCTGTCCCTGCCCTGCCCCTGCCCCTGCCCCAGCCCCTGCCCCAGCCCCTGCCCCTGTCCCTGCCCTGCCCCTGCCCCTGCCCCAGCCCCTGCCCCTGCCCCAGCCCCTGCCCCAGCCCCTGCCCCTGCCCCTGTCCCTGCCCTGCCCCTGCCCCTGCCCCTGCCCCAGCCCCTGCCCCAGCCCCTGCCCCGCCCCTGCCCCTGCCCTGCCCCTGCCCCTGCCCTGCCCCTGCCCCTGCCCTGCCCCTGCCCCTGCCCCTGCCCTTGCCCCTGCCCCTATCCCTGCCCCTGCCCCTGTCCCAGCCCCAGTCCTGCCCCTGCCCCTGTCCCTGCCCCTGCCCCTGCCCTGCCCCTGTCCCTGCCCTGCCCCTGCCCCTGTCCCTGCCCTGCCCCAGCCCCAGTCCTGCCCCTGCCCCAGTCCTGCCCCTGCCCCTGCCCTTGCCCCTGCCCCTATCCCTGCCCCTGCCCCTGTCCCAGCCCCAGTCCTGCCCCTGCCCCTGCCCCAGCCCCTGCCCCTGCCCCTGCCCCTGCCCTTGCCCCTGCCCCTATCCCTGCCCCTGCCCCTGTCCCAGCCCCAGTCCTGCCCCTGCCCCTGTCCCTGCCCCTGCCCCTGTCCCAGCCCCAGTCCTGCCCCTGCCCCTGTCCCTGCCCCTGCCCCTGTCCCAGCCCCAGTCCTGCCCCTGCCCCTGTCCCTGCCCCTGCCCCTGTCCCTGCCCCTGCCCCTGCCCTGCCCCTGCCCCTGTCCCTGCCCTGCCCCAGCCCCTGCCCCTGCCCGTCCCTGCCCCAGCCCCTGCCCCTGTCCCTGCTCCTGTCCCTGTCCCTGCCCCTGCCCCTGTCCCTGCCCGTCCCTGCCCCAGCCCCTGCCCCTGCCCCTGTCCCAGCCCGTCCCTGCCCCTGCCCCTGCCCCTGTCCCTGCTCCTGTCCCTGCCCCTGCCCCTGCCCCTGCCCCTGCCCCTGCCCGTCCCTGCCCCAGCCCCTGCCCCTGTCCCTGCTCCTGTCCCTGTCCCTGCCCCTGTCCCTGCCCCAGCCCTGCCCGTCCCTGCTCCTGTCCCTGTCCCTGCCCCAGCCCCTGCCCCTGTCCCTGCCCCAGCCCCTGTCCCTGCCCCAGCCCTGCCCCTGTCCCTGCCCTGCCCTAGGCCTCTACTGTGCTCACACTGACCTGGGGGAATGGCTGTAGGAAGGATGGGGCCTGGTCCGAGCTGGACAGAACAAGGTCTTGGCTGGGCACCCAGCCAGGGCTGGGACTGGGGGAGGCAATGAAGGGACAGGCTGTCTTGTCCTGAAAGAAGCTGAAGGACCAAGAGACTAAGAGCCAGAGAACAGAGCGCAGGGAGGTCAGGAGAGCTGGTTCCCAGAGGCTACGCTAGGGGCTGGCACCTGGTCCCTGGGCCCTTCAGCTGACTGCCCGACGGACTCTCACAGGTGGGGAAACCCTGACCAGGATCCAAGCCCTGGACTTTAGGCCTTCGGGAAAAGCACTGGCTGAGGTGGGGGCAGGGAGTAGGTTCTCCTGGGAGGGCCCTGGAGAAGCCGAGGAAAGGAGTGAGGATGTAGGCTGGTCCCAGACCACAGGACTCTCCGTCACAGGCCCTCCCACTCACTGGGGCCCTGGCCCCTCCCCCCCACCCACCCACGAGATCCGCCACCAGGCTGGCCCCTCCCTCCTCTCCTCTCCCTCCCACCCTGCGCCCTTGCTTCCCTCATTAGACTGAGAGGGCAGAAGGCAGGCAGCGTGGCCCACCACAGGTACCAGGAGAGTTTCTAAATCAAATCAAGTATAGAGACTGGGCAAGCTCATGAAGAGGGACAGAGGCAGGCCTCAGTTTCCCATTCTCGCTGAAGCCGGCCAGGCATCACCCAGAGGTCTGAGGGCATGGCTCTAGGGTGTGGCAGCTAAGAGAGGAGAAGAGCAAGAATGGGGGCGGGTCCCTGCTGGTGGGAGGGGACAGAAGAAAGGATGGAATGACTAGGCCCTGCCCAAAGCAACCCTCAGGCCTCCATGCAATGCCTACAGTGGTCCCAGTGCCTGGTCCCCGTCTCGTCTCACGTGACCCATGCCCCGTCCCAGGCCCCAGCTGGGCACACATGGTCACGCACCCACACACACAGAGGCACACACACCAGCCGACAGCTTCCCTGAACACTGGGGCACCTGCAGCCACCTGCCCCCTGACCGCAGAGGCCAGACTCCCCTGGGCCGTGGGTGCCCTCTCTTTCTGGTCCCTGTCCCAGTGCCAGAGGCAAGCAGAGGAGGCAGGACGCAGGGTCTCTGACAGAGCTTGGGACACCTGTCAGTGCTCACAGTACCACGGTCCAGGCTCTGGAGTTGGACAGGTGGTGGCCCCACCTACCAGAGTCCAAAGAGCACAGGTGTGGCTGCCTCCTGACCTCATCACCATTAGGCCCGCCTGCTTGGCCAGGGCCTGCCTCATCACAAGGCACCTGTGGTCACTAGCAGAGCAGACGCTGCCCTCCTACCACCAGTCAGAACACCAGCCTCCTCGGGGAGGGGGACCAGCCACCAGGCCTGAGTGGAAGCCAGGTAAGGCCCGGCCCTCAGGAAGGTCAGGGCCCAGATAGCGACAGGGGCCCCCAGGGTGGTGGGGGCAGCTCTGTGGACTCCCAGGCCAGGGTCTCCAGCCTGCTTCCAGATGCAGCCAGGAGGAGTCCCAAGAAGGCGTGGGGCTCGGTCGGGGGCTGGATGGCTGGGGAGAAGGAAGGGAGCCAGGGCCCGAAGTTTCTCCCAGTGGCCATGATGTAGACACCCCTTCCCTACTCCAAGCCTCTAAACGCGAGGGCAAGTGGGGGAAACGGGGCCACTGCAGCCTCCTTCCCCGCCAGGGATAAGACAGGCCAAAGCCAGCCTCTCCCTTCTCCTGGTGTCGGGATCTTGAGCGGCGGGGACCCACGGGACCCACGGGATCCACAGGACCTTCTTGGTGTGGCGGGGAGTGGGGAGCAGGGTTGACCAATGCAGGCTTATTTTCTCTTCTTCCTCTTCCGTATCCAGAGGCAGGAAATGTTGCAGCGGGGGGAAGGGAAGGGCTGCGGAGAGGGGGAGCCGGCCTCCAGCACCCCTTACCCTCAGAGGGGAAGGGGTCCTCCCACACAAGGAACACAGAGACCCAGGGCCTCCTCCACGGTCCCTTAACTGTTCAGTAGCAACTGTTTCCCCATTCTGAGTCACCTTATCAGATCCTCAGCTATTTTCATAACAGTCCCAGTAAACAGGGGTGTGGGCTGCTCTCTCCTTACACTTTGCCCAGGATACTCCACAGCTTCTGAACGGCCCCGGCGTAGCCTGCTGATGCATGGAAACCACCAAACAGATACCCAGTCGTGATGCATAGACACCTCATTCAAATGACGCATACCCTCCACCGACCCCCTCGACCAGGTCGCACCCCGCCCCACACGAACACACACACGTACCTCCACCCACATCAACATCTGCCTTCCAGGCCCCTCTGTGCCAGGACGACACTGGGGAGAGTCGGGGCAAGACAGGTCTGTCCTCCGAAGCTCACATCGCAGTGACAGGCACACATACGAACTCAAGCATGGAGCTGGCAGCCAGACAGCGGGGTCCATCTGCTATTAAATACTCACTTGTGACCTCAGGCCTGTTACACTCTTTGAGCCTCAGCATCCTCATCTAGTAAATGGGATAACAGTACCACCTGGTGAGGATGTTCTGAGGATTAAATGAGATGATGAAGGTAAAGTCCGTAGAACAGTTCTGGGCACAAGGAAGTACGAGCGGTGGTAGTAAGATTTCAATGACATGATGTTCGTCGGGGCCTTGGCACCAGACTCACATCACCCACTGGGTGGCTTTTGTCATTAGAGAGGAACAGACAAGGTTCCAGGTGGCATTAGAAGGGTACTCTGGGATGTGGGGGAGTGGAGAGGTCAAGGAGGGCTTCACTGAGGAGGAGATCTTTGAGCTGGAATTTAGGGTTGAGTGAGAGGGGCTCTGGGCAGAGGGTTCAGAGTACGGAAAGACAAAGAGATGGTAGACTTGGTAAGACTTTCAGGGGAGGGCAGATCACTGACACGGGCCCCACAAACGTGTGTGGATACTTGTGCACATGCGCGCGCTCACACACACACGCACGCACCCCTCCGGAGCGGTTCCCCAGTCTAAGAGCCAACATAGACCCCCTCCCAATTGCAGAATTGAAACAGGCTAGGACAGAGGCTGGCTCTGGCAGGAAGGCTGCTGACCCTATGCCTCGCCACAGAAGGTGGGTGCAGCCCACCCCTCTGGCATTTTCACACTCGGGCCCAGGGTGGGATCTGGTCCCAGGTCCCTGTCCACCCAGCTTTCCTGGGTCCACGGAGATGAGTTTTATTGTCCACAAAATGGGAGGCCAGGAGTCTGGCTTGGGGCCTTCCAGGCCCAGCCAAGATGGAGGGCTTCTCCACGGAGGGCACGCTGGAGGTGGCCCCCAAAAGGCCCCTGGGGCCAGGGCGTCGAGTCCCTGGCTGGCTGTAGGTGAGGGCCGGGTCAGGACCAGGTGAACCAGCAGCAGCCTGCTTCGCTCTGCCCTGGGGCCCCTCTCCCCAGCTCACGGCTGTCCCTGTGCTTCAGTTTGGGTTCTAGGGAGTCACCTCGGAGGTGTCACCATGTCCCGGCCCAGCAGCAGAGCCATTTACAGTAAGCTCTTCCTCTGCTCCCCCCACCCCAGCCCTCCCCCCCCCCCCGAGTTGCCTGAACCCCAGCCCTCCGGTCTCTCCCTCCCCATGCTGAGTTCATCCTGCATGTGCCCGTCTCACCTGGTCCCTCTGCCCCTCCCTGCCCTGATGCTGCCCCCCCAGTGCACCGGAAAGAGTACCTGCACAGCCTCGCCTCAGAGCCCGCCGGCCTGCAGCTCAGGGTGGAGGTGAGTAACTCGGCCCAGACAGGTTCCCGATTCAACCCCCGTTTCCCTGTGTGCCCAGCGCCTGCCCCAGATCAGACATCTCTGAGAAGTCCCTGCCGGAGCCAACAGCCTGAGCCCCCGAGGTCGCGGTCGGGTGGGGGGCAGGCGGGCGGCCAGGTGGAGGCAGGGACAAGCAGTGGAGAGTGGAGGGGTGGGAGAGGAGGCCCGTGCACCCACCCTCACCCGGAGTGGAGGGGTGGGATAGGAGGCCCGTGCACCCACCCTCACCCGGAGTGGAGGGGTGGGAGAGGAGGCCCGTGCACCCACCCTCACCCGGACCCTCACCCGGAGTGGAGGGGTGGGAGAGGAGGCCCGTGCACCCACCTCACCCGGAGTGGAGGGGTGGGAGAGGAGGCCCGTGCACCCACCTCACCCGGAGTGGAGGGGTGGGAGAGGAGGCCCGTGCACCCACCTCACCCGGAGTGGAGGGGTGGGAGAGGAGGCCCATGCACCCACCTCACCCGGAGTGGAGGGGTGGGATAGGAGGCCCGTGTACCCACCTCACCCGGAGTGGAGGGGTGGGAGAGGAGGCCCGTGCACCCACCTCACCCGGAGTGGAGGGGTGGGAGAGGAGGCCCGTGCACCCACCCTCACCCGGAGTGGAGGGGTGGGATGGAGGCCCGTGCACCCACCTCACCCGGCCTAACTCCCAACCCATCCCTGCCACACCCACCGGGGTCCCCAAAGAGCTGCCCTTTGCCCAGGATCTGGCTTGGCAGGAGGAAGGAATGTGTGATCAGCGGTCCCTGCAAGGGAGGTGTCTGGGCTTGGGCTCAGGGCAGGCAGGTATGAGCTGCTTGGAGGCTCTGGCCTGTCTGGGAGGAGGACACTGGCACTGCGGCATTAGTTGCCTGAAGGGCTGTGGGCACAACCAACACAGCACAGACCAGAATGGCATGGTGGGAGCAAACACCTGTCAGGCGGAGCATCTGGGCATAAACCACCCTGGGCACGGTAGATTCTGGCTGTCCCGGAGGAGGAGGACGGAGGGACACAGGGCGATGGGCTGGAGGTTCCACAGGGCAAGAGGCGTAGGGCTCCCCCAGCCGGCCGGGTTGGGACCGCAGGTCCTGGGGTTCGTGGCAGGGGTGAAGGTTGGGAAAGGGCTTCACTGAGGCCCAGGAGGCGAAGGCAAGGGGAGGCGTGTCCAGGATGCCAGGGCATTTGTTCATGTTGTCAGGGGCCCCAAACATGCTGGCAGCTCCTCCAGCAGGAGCTGGGACCTGAGCAGGGGGTGGGGCGGGCAAGAGGCAGATGGCCTCCCCCAACAAGGGCCTGGGGCAAGGCTGTGACTTGTGAAGGCTGCGTCAGGATGGGAGGAGGGAGGGGTCTCCGCGAGGAGGGAAACAACAGCGAACACCTGTCAGGTGCTCAGACCAGCTGAGTGAGGGGCCTGAGAGGAGACTGAGCTCACTACCCTCTCATCTCACGGAGCAAGAATCCGGGGATGGGGGACAGGGGACAGGGGATGAGCAGAAGTGGGAGGGGCTACAGGGACCAGCATGAGCAAAGGCACGGAGACAGGAATGCAAGGCCAGTGAGCAGGACCACACTGCATGGTGGATCCCCAGAGGAGCAAGAGAAGCCAGGGATGGAACCTGAGGGTCCTGTACCCCACCCAGAGGAGTCCACACTTCATTTGTTATGTGGCCGGAGCCCACACTGACCACCATCCATCCCCCTCTGCTGGCCTTGACTGAGAAAGGCCTCGTCCTTTCTCCAGAGTCCTCAGCCTACTCACGGGTCCGTCCCAGCCAGCTTCTGGCCCTGACACCGGCCCTCGAAGGCTGCTTTATGAGATGGCCTGAGGCCTTCCCCGCTGCCTTTCCCCACCCTGCCCACCCCCCCACCCCCCGTGGGGCCCTCTCCAAACCCGCTCCCAGTCCTGGGCCTCCCCTCTCCCCTCAGCACCTGATGACATGTAAGCTGGGCACTCAGACGGTCCGGGAGCCCAAGGACGCCGTGCGGAAGCTGCAGGAAATGGACGCTCAGGGCCGGGTGTGGAGCCAGAACTTGTTCCTGCAGGTCAGAGATGGCCGGCTCCAGCTACTGGACATCGAGACCAAGGTCAGCCCTCTCGCCATACCCGGCAACGGGTCCCAGACAGCCCAGGCTGCGGAAAGCAGACACCGGGCACAAACTCCGCCCCTCCATGCTTCCAACAGCAGCTGCCCCTCCCCACGTGCAGTACACATCTGGACTAGGAAGGGACCAGGCACCCGGGTCAGGGGAGGTGACAGGGCTGGGGTGACCCAAGTCAGGAACTTCCAAGAGCCGCCCTGGCTCTCAGTGACCTTGCAGCCACCCTCTCCACCTGACCTAGGAGGAGCTGGACTCTTACCGCCTGGACAGCATCCAGGCCATGACCGTGGTGCTCAACGCCTGCTCCTACAACTCCGTCCTGTGCGTCACGGTGCAGGAGCCCGCCTCGACGCGCAGCAGCACCCTGCTCTTCCAGTGCCCGGAAGTGGGAGTGAGTGTGAGCTGGGTGGAGGAGAGTGGGCGTGGGGCCCGATGACCATCCCTGTGTCCCAAACGCACACACATGGCCCGCCTGACTGCTGCTTCCTCCAGGCAGAGGGACTGCGGAGCACCCTGCAGAAGGCCCTGGAGGAGGAGCTGGAGCACAGGTGGGCAACCTCGCCCCGGCCCGCCTGCAGGATGTTAGAGCTCAGGCCTGGGTGGGCCAGCCCTGGGCCCAGATCTGGGGAAGCCCAGGAGCCTGCGGCCAGAGGAACCTGGGTTGGAGCTGGGGAGGCGCCAGGCTGCAACCGAGACATAGACGGTGAGAGGGAGGGGCCGGGGCCTGGCCCGGGAGCCCTGGAGACCGTCCCTGGGACCCGACATGGGGCCTGAGAGGGCTCAGAGGCAGGCAGTGAGGCAGGGTAGAGTCAGGGAAGGTTCCAGATGGAGACCTGGAGAGAAGTGTGGGCAAGGCTCAGCCCCAAGTGCGCTGTCACACCTGTGTCCCCACCACGTGCTCAGCAGATCCAGACTCGGAGCCCTGCACCCAGGCCAGGAAGGATGGAGGGGGACCTCTCCGGAAAAGCCGTTCCCTAAGGAGCAGGGACCCACGCTGGAGCAGGGGCACCCTCCAGAGCAGCCCTACCGGATGGCCTCAGAGCACAGTGAGTGTGGGGTGTCGGGGCCATGGGAGGAGAAGGGTTCCATCAAAGAGGTCATGGTCCCCTTACATTGCAGGCATACCACCATCCCCAAAGCCCCTGCTGCGACACTCCAGAGAACCAAGCACCTTCCCTCCGCCTCCTGCACGGCGGCCCCCATCCCCCCTCAACCCAGAGAGAGACGAGGTAACTGCAGGTCGCGGGGCTTGCTGTGGCTTTCCGGGCCTGGGGGGAGAGAGGACTCCCCTCCCCTTAGGAAACCAGGTCCCTGTATGGCCAAGGCAGGCTTTGGGCTGAGGAGGAACAGGCAGGCTTGAGAGTCCCAGGATGGACCAAGTTGTTTGCTCCAGGCCAAAAGCTGTTTGTGGTCCAGGAGGTGCTGAACCACACCCTGAGGGACATCGAGCTGTTTGTGGGACAGCTGAAGAAGGCCCAGGCAAACAGCAGTCTGAAGAAGAAGAAGAGGCTGGGGAAGAAAAAGGATAAGGACCAGTGGGGTGAGTGCGAAGGGCCAGGGAAGAGAAGTGGGGGGTGCTGTTGGGATAACCTGTGACCCCCGCCTTCTCCCTTCCCCCATAGCGATGACAAAGGTGCAGTACATTGACTGCTTCCAGAAGTTCAAGTACAGCTTCAACCTCCTAGTATGTGACTCCCCAAAGTTCGCAAGCCCTTCCTTGTACTGCCACGCCCTCCTCTCTGGTCTCACAGGCACCCCAGTCTTCTCTCCAGCCCCCCCCCCGCCCCCGCGCCCCCGCGCCCCCCGCCAGAACCTCGCCTCTCTCTGGAGAGCACCAGGCCCCCACCCAAGGCCCACAACAATCAGGGCCTTGGGGTCCTAGTGAGGGTGGGGTGGGATGAGCGTGGTGACAGCATACCCCTGTGTCCCCAGGGGAGGATGGCCATCCTTCTGAAGGGCACGAGTGCCCCTGAGTTGCTGCACATCCTGTTCCAAACTCTGGACTACGTGAGTTGTGGGAGGCCAGGGTGGTGAAGGGGGAAGTACAGGCTGGGGTGCAGATGGAGCAGAGGCCAGGGTGGCGGGCACAGGGCAGAGGGCAGCTGTGGGGTCTGCCCCTCACCCTAACACACCCTCCTCCACCCCAAGACCCCGTCCCCGCTGGGTACAGACTGGAGGGGCTGGAGTCAGAGAGAAGGAGACCAGGGCTCGGAGGAGCCGGGCACAGAGCAGCAGGCCGGAGGCACCGTGGCCTTGCAGAAGTGGTCACGGGGACTCTGGGCCCTTCCCCGCTCCAGCTGGGCCTGCAGGAACCCAGGCTCCCTGACGCCTTCCATTCTTCCTCCAGGTTGTGACCCAGTGCCCCGAGCGGGGCCTCCCAGCCCAGGTGATCTCACCCCTCCTCACCCCCGAAGCCATCGACCTGCTGCAGACCTATCTAAGCCCAGCTGCCAGTAACCTCTGGAAGAGGCTGGGCATGGCCTGGACCATTAGCCGGTGAGTGAAGACAGGCCTGAACCAAATTGGGGGCCGGGCACACGGGGGCACAGGGCCCGACATTGGACGTGGCCAGCTCTGCACTGTCACAAAGCAGAAACTTCTCAAAACAAATGGGCAGCTCTACACGGAGTTCCCAACTCTTTATTAGACTAAGTGCAAACAATTTATTTTTAAAACCACCACTTGCCATCACCGGCCACTGAAGGAAGGGCATTATCTCAGAAGAAAAGGACAATTCTCCCCAAGAAAGTAGAGTTGGCAACCTTCTACTAAAATATGTTCTCATTTTCGTCAAGGACAAAGTGAAAACTTTGTCTCAATCGGCCCGGAATTTAAGAATTACTGACCTAAGAGATGCTGCAAATGTAACCTCAGTAAGACCCGGCAACCAGCTGGCCAAGTTGCTAAGATCAAAGTGGGATTGCGTGTCCGTGGAGGTGTGAGATGGGCAACTGGACAACAAGGCCAAACCAGTGAGAGCCATGGGGAGGGGGGGATAAAGCCAGCCTGGATGTTCTGAGCCGAGGGGTCAGCAGAACATTCCGCGGACAGGGTGGCCGGCTCGCAGGTGAGAGGTCCAGGTGGCTACGCGGGATTGAGAACAGTCAGAACAGAGATGATGGTTGGAGCCCCTAGGGGTAAGACTCCACTGGGCAGCCTGGGAACTCCCCTTAACGAGCAAGGTCGCTCTGTCCCAGGAGAGAAGGGAAGGTGGAGAAAGGAAAAAGTGTTAAGGAGGCAAAGAAAAATTTCTGAAAGTTAAAAGTAGAGACATGAAAACCAAAGGAAGAGAGTTTCAGAAAGAAAAGCCAACCAGGAAATAAGCCGCTTGTTCTAGCATCTGGCCTAGTGAGCAGTTCTTTTCAATTCAGCCCCATTTAAGGGTTTGTTGTCCAACCCGCCCAAAGACAAATTATAATTCAGTGTAATCTCTCTCTTTGTGATAGAATATATATAAGATAAAATTTACCATTTTAGGCCCTGGCCGGTTGGCTCAGCGGTAGAGCGTCGGCCTGGAGTGCAGGGGACCAGGGTTCGATTCCCGGCCAGGGCACATAGGAGAAGCGCCCATTTGCTTCTCCACCCCCCCCCCTCCTTCCTCTCTGTCTCTCTCTCCCCCTCCCGCAGCCAAGGCTCCATTGGAGCAAAGATGGCCCGGGCGCTGGGGATGGCTCCTTGGCCTCTGCCCCAGGCGCTAGAGTGACTCTGGTCGCAGCAGAGCGACGCCCCCTGGTGGGCAGAGCGTCGCCTCTGGTGGGCGTGCCGGGTGGATCCCGGTGGGGCGCATGTGGGAGTCTGTCTGACTGTCTCTCCCCGTTTCCAGCTTCAGGAAAAAAAAAAAAAAATTACCATCTTAATGTTTTCCAGAGGATATTTAATTCAATGGCATTAAGTACTTAACAATGTTGGGCAACCAACACCACTATCCATTTCCAGAACTTTTCACCCTCCCTAACAGCAACTCTGTACTCAGTGCACAATTAACAAACCTGAGTCCTCCCTCTCCCCAGCCCCTGGAGATAGCCTTCTATAATACTTTCTGACTCTGTTTATCACTTTAGATACAAAATTAGGTCATATGTGCCCTGAAATGCTTTCTAAATTCTTTTTATATATATAATTTTTATTTATTGATTGTAAAGAGAGAGGAAGGAGAGAAACAGAGAGACAGAGACATCTATCTGTTCCTGTCTAACCAACTGAGCTATCCAGCCAAGGACTGATTTCTTAAAAAAGCAGCAAAAAAAAAAAAAAAAAAAATTACTGAATGAATGAATGAATGAAAGACAAAAATACAGAAAATATGCCTGACCTGTGGTGGCGCAGTGGATAAAGCGTCAACCTGGAAACACTGAGGTTGCTGGTTCAAAACCCTGGGCTTGCCTGGTCAAGGCACATATGGGAGTTGATGCTTCCTGCTCCTCCCCCCCCTTCTCTCTCTCTCTCTCTCTCTCCTCTCTATAATGAATAAATAAATTTTTTTTAAAAAAATACAGAAAATAGACTAAAGAGATGTAAAAACCCTCAAAGAGTTGAATTTCAGGCAAATTGTATATAGGTGGCTTGATTTTAGGCAAACCAACCCAAAGCTATACATAATGCTCAATGCCGTGGTTCAGAAGTATAGGGACCACACAAGGTCATTGGGTTTGGCAATCAGGAGATTGCCAGGACTTGAGAGAAACTGGTTTCCAAAGAGGAATGGCAGAGGTAAAAATCAAATTTCAAGAAACAATGAAAGAGCTAGGGGGAAAAAAACATAGGCAGGGCAAACAGAGACACTCTCAAAAAACTTGGTGACACAGCCAAGGGCAGACCTGAGCATGTTTTTACTGCAAAGAGAAGGAACCATTTAAAAAGATTCAGAAGAGCCTGACCTGTGGGGCGCAGTGAATAAATACAGCATTGGCCTGGACTGCTGAGGTTGCTGGTTCAAAACCCTGGGCTTGCCCGGTCAAGGCACATATGACAAGCAACCAATGAAGCAACTACTTCTCTCCCCCCCCCCACCCTCCTTTCTCTGTAAAATCAATAAATCTTTAAAAAATATATTCAAAAGAGGGAACAATTTATTTGTTTCCACTGAATAAATATTTATTAGCTGCTGCCTGATCCCTCCACTGTACTCGGGATAACAGCTCACAAGGAGTTCATTATTGTCAGAAACACGGACATGCGAGAGTCGTGTGCAGTACAGTGAGAGAAGCAATGACCCAGGGTGGCCCAAGTTCAGTGACAGTGCCGTAGAGGAAATATTCACCTCTGCCCCCACCACTTTAAGTTGAATGCCCAGTCATGTCATCAAGGACCCAGCATGTTTTTATGGAGTTGGTGTATCTGAACTTCACAGGCAGAGGTGAAGCCGGCCACAGTTACCTGCACTGTGGGATCTGTTCATGCCTAACTCTTGGCTCCTTTGTGGGTGTTCCGGGGCCTTTCATCTGCGCACGTGGACTGCGTCCTCCTTTACCTGGAAGACCCTGAGGCTAGGCTCTGTCTACTCCTCCACCTCACATCCCACAGCCTGGCAGCACAGACTGGACTAAGTTTGGTTCTCTCCCCAGGGACAACTGGACAGACAGTGAGCCTCCACCCTACCGACCCACCTTCTATGATGGTTGGCAGTTTCCAGAACCTTCCTTCCAGGTAACGGGAGTTGAGCACCAAGCCCTACTCAAAGCCCTGGTCTCCGGCTAGTTTCTGCCTTCTCTGTCCAAACTATGGTCACGTGGCAACTGAGTGTCCACATCTGGGTGGTGGGCAGGCAGGGAGGGGTTGAGGCAGCTGTGTAGGAGGGGGCCTGTGGTGGGAACCAGCGCCGTCCTCCCCTGCCGGCTGACCCCTGCCGCTGACCCCTGCCGCTGACCCCTGCCGGCTGACCCCTGCCGCTGACCCCTGCCGGCTGACCCCTGCCGCTGACCCCTGCCGCTGACCCCTGCCGGCTGACCCCTGCCGCTGACCCCTGCCGGCTGACCCCTGCCGCTGACCCCCGCCCTCACTCACTCTGCCCTGCCCCCACAGGAACCCTCAGGACAACAGGACTCTCCCTCTGCCCAGTAAGCCTGGGGCTTAGTCAGGACCACGTGCTTGTGGGGAAGGAGGGACGGCCGACCCTGTGGATCTGGGGGGCTACATCTCAGACCCTCTGGGCTCTCTTAAGCCAGACTCGTGTGTACAAGCACATCCCTCCCCCACCTTGGGTAAAAAAGCAGGTTTTTACCTTCCCAGGCTCCAATCCCACCTCTCACATTACTACCCACACACGCCTCCGATTTCCCAGAGCTGAAAAAGCCTTCAGAAATCAGCCAATTTCAGACCCTGGCCGCCTGCACAAAACCCCACCTAGCTCTGACCAGCCATTAAACCCTGTGGAAACCTAAAAGTCACCTCCAGATTCCAGGCAGGGGACACTTGGGCTCTGGGGCTGGGACAGGGGCTCAGTCTCTGCGACCCCTTCCCCAGCCGTCCTGACTCTTGTCTCTGGGGGAGGGGGGAGCGAGTTAGGTCAGCAAGCACCTCATACTCAGCTCAGCAGGAGACACACGACCATGGCCTGCAGTCTGGGGACCCCAACCACGTGCCCTTCAACACCAGACCTGTCAATCCAGCCCTAAGAATGCAAGTCTTGTATGAGTTTGAGGGTCGGAACCCAAAGGAGCTGACAGTCGTCCAGGGAGAAGTGCTGGAGGTGAGGCTGGGGCTCGGGCCTAGAAAAGGGGGGGAGTGGTCGGTGGGAGCCCCAAGCAGCCTGGGGCGGGGGCGCAGGTGAGAGGCTGTGGGAGGGGGGCCTTGAGAGGGAGGGACAGAGGCTCATGTAACCGGGTGACTCTGGCAGGTTCTGGACCACAGCAAGCGGTGGTGGCTGGTGAAGAACGAGTCGGGACAGAGCGGCTACATTCCCAGCAACATCCTGGAACCCCTAGACTCGGGGGCCCCTGGGAGCCACAGCCAGACGCCCCCTTGGGTACTAGCTAGCCTAGACTGCCCAGAAGTCTGGGTCCTGAGCCAGGGGTGGGGGTGGGGAGGATTCAGGGACAAGAGGAGGTAGTCCTGGTTCGATTGAATCTATTATCACATGCGTACCGGGTGCCAGGTTTCTCCTGAAGCTAGAGCAGGGACGAGCCTGGCCCTTGCCAGACAAGCAACCCACCGAGTGACTTAAGTAATTAGATGGCAGCCCAGAGGAGGGCCCAGATGATGCGGGGGGGGGGGTTCTGAGAGGCAATGGCCTCTGACCCCCAGTGCCCCCAATTCTAGGCTCCAGTGCTTCGACTCAGCTCAAGGCCGGAGGAGGTCAGAGCCTGGCTGCAGGCAGAGAACTTCTCCACTGTGTGAGCGCCTAGCCCCACGGGTTTGGGGGGGAACCTTTGTAAAGGGTTCAGACGACAACCAAGGAAATCCAGAGCCCCAGAACAAACCACCTGGCCTGCGCAGTACACGAGGGTCCCACGGGCCCTCCCTGTCACAGCACCGCCACAGTGGAAGACGGGCTGTGTCCGTGCCTCCGTGAGAGCACTAAGTGGGGAGCCCTTGCCGTGGGGAAGGCAGCAGGACCGGGGCCCTCAGGAGGAATCTCAACTGCCCCCACACCTCTGCACCCGAGTCTCCCCAGGGCACGGCTCCCTTCCAACTCGGGGGCTCTGAAATTGGTTTACACCAAAATGCACATCTTCCTCCTTCAAATACCCTAGTCCATGAATTCTCCTGTCACCCCAGCCCCCAAGCCCAAACAGCTCTTTCTCTACCCAAAGACTGGGGCCCAGGTCCTTCTGCCTGCGGCTGACAGCATCTCTGCTTTCGTTCCCAGCACGGTGAAGACCCTCGGGGCCCTGATGGGGTCCCAGCTGCTTCACATGAGCCCCAGGGAGCTACAGATGCTGTGTCCACAGGATGCCCCACGGGTCCTGACACGGCTGGAGGCCATCAGAAGGACACTGGGGGTGAGGGCCCCCTGGGGTGCTGGCTCCAGTGGAGCTGTGGGGTGCTCCCTGGGTGACGGTGACAGTGACAGTGCCAAGGGGGCGAGCTGGCAGGCCCAGCACTGGGGAGGAACTGAGTGTGGAGGGTCCGGGCAGAGGCTGTTGCCCTGGGGGCCTGACTTCATGTGCTCAGGCATGCCTGGAGGCTCCAAGCTGAGTGTCAGCATGAGCTCTGGGGGGTCCCTTCCCTGCCCCCAGCCTCATCTCAATCCTTTTCTTCCTCAGATAAGCCCTTAGGCACCAACTGAGACATCTCCAACACCAAGGCCTTCTCACAGCAAGATGGGGGATGTGATACTCTTTAAAGCCCCGACAATTCCTCTTCCAGGCGCCCAGTTTGCAGCAACCCCGACACAAAGAGGACAGAGGACGGGCGAGCCCAGAGGCTGGGCGGGTGGTGCCCTCTCTTGCTGTGTGTTGGGAGCCCTCTCCGGTTACCATCTATAATATTTATTGTCTCTGTCCTAAGCCTGGGGCGTGTATGCCTAGATTTGTCAGGATTCTGTTCAATCCCTCTCCTCCCCAATAAAAGCATCTTCAGTCTTGGCATGTGCCTCCCTTGCAGCTTCCTCTGGGCCTGAGGGGGCCAAAGGCAGGGAGGCAGAGGGAGCTGGGACACCGGGCACGGCACAGCAGCAGCCTCCCCTCCGTCCCTGGACCAGACTGAGCATGACTGCAGCCGGGAGAGGAGTCAGAATTGGAAAATTATGGCCCGAGCTCCGTTTACCTTCTTTCTAAACAAACTCCCAAATAAGGGCTCTGCTCACCATCTTTGTCCTTCGGTGTGCAGTTCTCCCAGTATGTTCCAAGGTGCCCAGCGGGGAGCCGAGGGCACAACCCTTCAAAGGAGCAGAGAGCACCAGGCTGCTGACAGCAGTAGGTTCTGATCAGCCGCACTGGCTGATGGTCCCGAGAAGCACTAAGAAGCATGTCAAGTGCTCCGGGCTCTACTTGGCAACTTCCTCCTTTCATACAACTTTTGTCCCCTCCTGCTGGGTGAGCCAGCCTTGGGCTTCCTCCCCAGGTTGTCTTTGGTGGCAGAGCATAGGGAATATTAGACTGGAAGTCCAAAGCCCACCAACTGCCTGGCAAGACATTCCACTCTCTAGGTCCCTATTTTCTTAGAGCAGTGGTTCTCAACCTGTGGGTTGCAACCAAAACACAGGGGTCGCCTAAAGCCATCAGAAAATACATAATGCATATCAGGTATTTACATTCCGAATCATAACTGTAGCAAAATTACAGTTATGAAGTAGCCACCAAAATTATTTTTTGGTTTGGGGTCACCGCAACATGAGGAACTGTATCGTGGGGTCACGGCGTTAGAAAGGTTGAGAACCACTGTCTTAGAGGTTAAGTGAAGTTTCAGGACTGTCTGTGGCTTCTACGATTGGGTATACTTAGCAGTCTTTAATCTCATAAATGCCATGGAATGGACTCCACACATAATAGGTTGTACTTTCAGTGATTCAGTCTACATAGAAGGCTTGATGTACCTGTGGATCAAGGGCCCCTTCGGGGTTCTTAAGATGTCTCCATAAGGATTTCTTAGCTGAATTTGTCAAGACCGTAACATTGCCGAGGCCCCAGATTACCCTCATTTATGGACTGCCTATGTCATTTCCTCAAGTTCCTGGCCTCAGAAAAATCACTTCTTTTCTCTCACGAAAAGAGAAACACAGGTAAGACTCTTAGGGTCTGTCAAGGGTAAAAAGTTAGTCAGAAATGTTCATTTCTTGGGATGGGGAGGGGAGATATTTACTCACTGTCCTCTGGGTTTCATGGAGTGGAAGGAGTCCTAGAAGCAAACAAACCCTCTAGGCCCAGGGAAAAAAAAAGTATTTTATCCCAGAGCTCCCCAGATTTCTCAGCAAAGACTGAAATAAGTTGAGGGTCTGTCTGGATGTCCAAGTTCAGTGGAACTGACACAAGTTTGGCAACTAGGCGGACCTACGTTTGAATCCCAGGCCACCACCCATGAGAATGTGAGAATTTAGAAAGGCAACTCACCTATTATAGTTTCTCCAGGCCTCCCTTATCTCCTTCTATAAAACCTACTTCACAAAGTTGTGAAGTCTGAATTAGAATAAATTGGCTAACATATAAGAAATACCTAGATCAGTGTTTTTCAAACGCTGCTCTGCCAAAAATTTCGTGCCAGTCCGTGAGTTAACCACCTTGATGTTATATGAAGACTACAGACCCAATGATCTTAGTCAAATTTGCTTATACTCAGGGTGATTTCTGCCTTAGCAGTCCCCGAAATAATTCTATGGTCACAGGTCTCCGCGTATAAAGAGGTTGAAAACCACTGTCCTAGATGGCTGCCTGGCACATCATCAGTATTCAATGAATCTTATACCTCAAGCTAATTTGTGACTGGCCTTTGTTATCTTGGGAGGAGAGATTCCGGCATTATTAATTTTTCTGCCCCTGTGCATTGATTGCACTTTCTTCCTTTCTTCTTTTTTTTTTTTTTTTTTCTTTTTTTTAAAGATCATGGTTTTTATTTTATTTTATTTTTTTAACAGAGACAGAGAGAGAGTCAGGGACAGACAGACAGGAGTGGAGAGATGAGAAGCATCAATCATTAGTTTTTTGTTATGCTTTGTGACACTTAGTTGTTCATTGATTGCTTTCTCATATGTGCCTTGACCATGGGCCTTCAGCAGACCGAGTAACCCCTTGCTTGAGCCAGTGACCTTGGGTCCAATCCGGTGAGCTTTTGCTCAAACCAGATGAGCCTGCGCTCAAGCTGGCGATCTCGGGGTCTCGAACCTGAGTCCTTCCACATCCCAGTCCGAGGCTCTATCCACTGCGCCACCGCCTGGTCAGGCTCTTCCTTTCTTCTTTTCAGTGAAATGTCCTTCTAAAAAGTCCCAAGGTTGCTTCAGCCAGACTAACAGAGAAATGTGACTTCCCAGACATGGGCAAGGCGGGGAAGAGGCTTCCAGTCCTAAGTGGTGGCCATGCTGCGCAGACCCTAGGGGCCAGGAACCTTGCAAGTAGTTCTGGACTCCTATCCAGCCCCCAACAACCTGCCTACCAACGGCGCGGATTCCCTGGTGGTCAGAGCTACGGTCTTGCTCACCTTCCCCCGACCCCCACCCACTAGATCAATATTTAGAACATGAATCTCACTCTCTCCCGCGGTATCCAGGGCTCTCACTGCTTGGGCTGTGGGCAATCTCCTCACCCTGACCCGCAGTCTCAAGCCCAGGTCCCCCAGCACGTGCCACGCCCCCCTCCCTGTCTCACCTCGGGGTCACAGGGCCCCATCCCCAGGGGCTGCAGAAGTCGAGCCTGCGCGTGACCCAGTGGACACCCGTTAGGAGCGGCACCAGGACGGCGGGGCGGAGTCAGGGCTCCGTTGGCCCCGCCCACTCTCGCGGCTATAAAGTCCCGCCGCCCGTTGGCCCTCGCCTTCTTGCAGGTCCCCAGAGGCACGGAGAAGGGCATCATGGCCTCGTCTAAGACTAAGTCGGCTATGGTTCTGGGTTACTGGGATATTCGCGGGGTGAGTGTCCTCTCAACGGTCGAGCCGCTTGGTCAGGGGGACGGACGCAGAGGCAGCCGGGGCTCAGGGCCCGCGGTCCCCCCCCAAAGAAGGGGCTGTCCCGGGGCCCAGCCTCCCTCGCGAGTGGCCAGCCTCCGCCCCTGGGACCCGGGGACCCGCGGAGGAGGGGCTGAGGGCTGACAGCCGCCGGGCCGGGCCGGGCTGGGCCGGTCTGGGGGTGGTTTAACGACCACGTCGGCAGGATGCAGGGTCTCAGGATGCAGGGTCTCGGCAGCCCGGGTGGAGGACGTTGAGGGTGGAGGTTCGGGGCGGTGGGAGCTGCGCAGGCGCTGACCCTGCTCTCTTCCCCAGCTGGCACACGCCATCCGCATGCTCCTGGAGTTCACGGGTACAAACTATGAGGAGAAACGGTACACGTGCGGGGAAGGTAAGGCTGCCCTGGGTGCCGGGGCGCCGTCGCGCGCAGCCAGGCCGGCCATCCAGCAGGCCCTGTCTTCTTGTGCCCTGAAGGTGGCATCACGCTGATGTCAAGTAGCATTAGAGCCCCAGTCACCTCGAAGCCCTCTGCTTTGTCCTGCGTTGAGAGAGACGCATCCTTTATCTGGAGTTGGGATTCTCTCTCTGCCACAGCCCAACCCCATCTTAACACTTAACCGAATAGGCCCCCCGAGATTAAACAGTTAACCTTTCCGGGCCTGGGAATGTGAGCTGTCCTGTCTGGACGAGGTTATTTCTTTAGATCTTTTCCACTGTCCTCAGGTGGGATGCTAAGGAGGTTGGGTCCCACTTCCTTCTCTCTCTTACAGCTCCTGACTATGATAGAAGCCAATGGCTGGATGTGAAATTCAAGCTAGACCTGGACTTTCCTAACGTAGGTGACTTTAGAAAAAGAGGGGCCAGAAGGGAAGGCTGTCTCTTCCCTCTCTATCTAGAGGGATCTGGAATAGGGGCTCTTAACCTAGATAAGATAAATAGAATTCAGGGGTTCTTGAATTCAGATAGAGAAAAAAAAATTACATTCTCATTTCCACTAACCACTAAATGCAAGTTAACAATTCTATTGTGAATACAGGCAGTAAGTGACACTGGTTGTTAGCTATGTCTGTCACTTTGTCACTATTAGAAACCAGGTGTTTTTTATATTATATTGGATATGTTGTAGATGTTGTAAATAAATATTTATATTCATCATACCTTGAAATTGTGATAGTTATTACACCTGCTTGTTGTTTAATTCACTAATAGGCACATAGTTTTCTGTTACAATTTTCCTAATGTTTTTATAAATTGTGTAAATAGATATATATAATTTGCTTTATGTACTTAAAAACCTTATTCTGCAAAAGGGTACGTGGCACACATATACATGCACATGCACAGAGATTAAGAACCCCTGTGTCAGTTCAGGTGAGGACCCAATAGCTACCATCTACTTATTTTCTTCTTCCTTCTAACACGGCATCTTCTCTCCACTGTTCACTTCCCTGCCAGTCTTGCCTTCCCCAGGACAGAGAGTCAGGTGTTTCATTTGACCTGTGCTTTTCCTTGCAGCTGCCCTACCTCATGGATGGGAAGAACAAGATCACCCAGAGCAACGCCATTTTGCGCTATATTGCTCGCAAGCACAACATGTGTGAGTGGGGAAGGATTGGTGAGGGAGACAAGGCTGGTTGCTCACCTGGGAGTGGACATGCCAAAAGTGATTTCTTGTCGTTTGGCCTGCAGGCGGCGACACTGAAGAAGAAAAGATTCGAGTAGACATCATAGAGAACCAAGTTATGGACTTCCGCCTGCAACTGGTTAGAATCTGCTACCACTCGGACCATGTGAGTTCCCTTAGCAGCAGGCACCGTGGAGTCCGGGTTAACTCTCCGTTCTGCTGCTGCTACCTTCCCACCAACCCAATCTGTCAGAATAGGAAACAGAATTCATCTTCTGTGGGGATTTGTCATTAACTCTGGTGTTGTCCCTCTTCCTTTCCAAACCCCTCCTTTCCATCCTGCCACCCCTACCTGGTGGCAGTGAGAGGAAGTCCCCTAAGTGTCCATCACTGGCCTGTGCCCGATTAGCTATGAACATGACAGCTATTGTCACTCTCTCCCAGGAAAAACTGAAGCCTCAGTACTTGGACCAGCTACCTGAACAGCTGAAACAGTTCTCCTTATTCCTGGGGAAATTCTCATGGTTTGCAGGCGAAAAGGTAGGAAGAGAGGAAAGGGGAGAATGCCTTTCTGTGTCTGCAGGTGGCTTGTGAACTCCCCGGACCTCACCATCTTGTTTTCCCTCCAGCTCACCTTTGTGGATTTCCTCACCTATGATGTCTTAGATCAGAACCGCATGTTTGAGCCCAAGTGCCTGGACGAATTTCCGAATCTGAAGGCTTTCATGTGCCGTTTTGAGGTGATGGATACCTCTTGCATCTTTCTCCTACAGAAACAGAGGCTCCTCTGGCCCCCGAGGGAACCTGTTGTGGTAGATCCTTGTCCAGCACCAGCTTTTGCCTAAAGGGATCAATTGCTGGACACCTCCAAACCTTTAAGTGTTAAGAAAGACCTGGATTCTATACCCTGAAGGCACTGTTTACAAGAAAGGGTGGAGTGGACAGGAAGCATGTGACTGCCGCTGGTTTGGAATGGGTCTGTTGGGTTGTGCTAGTCTTTTTTTTGTTTGTTTTGTTTATATTTTTCTGAAGTTGGAAACAGGGAGGCAGTCAGACAGACTCCCACATGCACCCGACCGGGATCCACCTGGCACGCCCACCAGGGGGCGATGATCTGCCCATCTGGGGTGTCACTCTGTTGCAACCAGAGCCACTCTAGCGCCTGAGGCAGAGGCCATGAAGCCATCCTCAGCACCCGGGCCAACTTTTTACTCCAATGGAGCCTTGGCTGCGGGAGGGGAAGAGAGAGACAGAGAGGAAGGAGAGGGGGAGGGGTGGAGAAGCAGATGGGCGCTTCTCCTGTGTGCCCTGGCCGGGAATCGAACCCGGGACTCCTGCACACCAGGCCGATGCTCTACCACTGAGCCAACTGGCCAGGGCTTGTGCTAGTCTTTATAACGTTTCTGTGCTTCCCCTTCAGGCTTTGGAGAAGATCGCTGCCTACATGCAGTCTGACCGCTTCTTCAAGATGCCCATCAACAACAAGATGGCCCAGTGGGGCAACAAACAAATATGCTGAGCAGGAAGCCTGCTCACACAGCTTCTTTGTCCCCTCCTGCCCCCAGGGGCCTGTGCGCTTTCTTCTCTGCTCTTAATAAATAGTGCTTGGGGCTACTGGTGTCCCACTGGGTTTTTCTTGGGAGTAGAGGCTGGAAGAGAACGAGGGTACATGGAGAATTACTAAGATGTGATTCAGTCCCTGCGACATTGATACCCCCACCCCCCACCCCCCGAAGGTGTTCAGCGGCTAGAGGGTCCTGCCCAAGACTTGAGGGTGAGCACTGGAAATCAGAGTGAGATTGCACAGATGTAGAGGACTGGTGTGTCACATGGGACTGGAGCCCCTGTGAAGACCTGGTGATGACATTGAGCAAAACTGTTTGGTACTGTGGACTTCACAGAACTGGAGTTCAGAAACAGACCCTTATATATGGAAATCTAGTGTGATGAAGACAGTATTTCAACCCGGTGAGCTAACTTAGCAATTAAAAATAACTGAACCCTACCTCACACCACTCACTACAATGAATTCATCTGGAATTTGAGGCCCAATGCTAAATACAAGCTGGAAAAGTATTAATAAAAATGTAAGAATGTTTGTGATCAAAGGGTGGGAAAAGTTTTAATAAGACACCAAGAAAAAGCCATAAAAGGAAAGACTTGAACAATATCACACTTTTAAAACTCTCTATGCTAGTGCCCAAATAAGCAGAATTAAATGACAAATGAGATAACAAGGGACTGATTTAAAGGACTATAAAAAAGACTATATAAAGGACCCCTCCTAAAAATCATTAAGACAACTCAGTTTTTAAAAATGGGCAAATATCTATGAACAAAACAATTTATAGAAATAGGGACATTGATGGCCCCCCAAAAAGTTAAAAAGATGTTTACAAGGTTGTGGGGTCAATCCCCAATCAGAGCACATACAAGAATCAACCAATGAGTGTATAAGTGAAATAAGTCGATGTTTCTTTCTCTCTCTCTCTCTCTCTCAAATCAAAAAATGTTTATTATCCAAGAAACTTCAAATTACAGCAGAGAACATTTTCTACTTGTGACTTGCTTTGGCCAATGAAATACATTTTCCAGGAAGACGCTTTCAGAGCCAGGGCATGCGTTGCCAGTGTATATGCTGACCACTGTGATGAGCAGGTGCCCCGCTGAAGCCTCCATCAGTCTAGCTCTCTGTTAGATCACAAACAGCAGAGCCCCTGTTGACTACATGAGACCTCTTTTTTTTTTTTTTACTGGAACAGAGAGAGAGAGGGATAGATAGGGACAGACAGACAGGAACGGAGAGAGGTGAGAAGCATCAATCATCAGTTTTTCATTGCGACACTTTAGTTGTTCATTGTTTGCTTTCTCATATGTGCCTTGACCATGGGCCTTCAGCAGGTCGAGTAACCCCTTGCTCGAGCCAGTGACCTTGGGTCCAAGCTGGTGAGCTTTCTTTTTGCTCAAGCCAGATAAGCCCGCGCTCAAGCTGGCAACCTCAGGGTCTCGAACCTGGGTCCTCCACATCCCAGTCCAACACTCTATCCACTGCGCCACCGCCTGGTCAGGCGAGACCTGACTCGAGTTAGAAAAAACAAAGTGTATTAAGCCACTGAGATTTGTTTTCTCCTGACCAACGTTTCTCCAGCACCCAAGGGTAATTTAAATGTACCTATTTTAAAATCTGTTCCCCTAGGATTCCACTTTTTCCTTGATCAGTACTTAACCACATTGAACTTTAAATGCTTGTTTAAATGTCTGTCTCCATCACTAAACTGTAAGTTGCCTGAGAGTAAGGACTGTGTCTCAAGCAAATTCATATAGAGAGAGAGAGCTTGTATTGAGCCCAGCACCCACACAATGTGTTGCTTGCCTTTGTTTTAATGAGAATTGGAACAAAAGAAGAGTTTGCTTCAAATAAGTGCTTAATGCCCTGAAGGCACTTTTTAAATTCTCCGTTCTGGTTGGGTGACAACATGGAAAAAAAGGCAGAGCCTGTTCTGAAACCAGGTAGAGACGGTTCAGATAGACATGCTTGGAGGCAGAACAGAAGTTCAGGTTCAGGGAGGTCCCAAGGACCAGCAAAGATCTCTAAGGCTGTATCCAGCCTGACCTGTGGTGGCGCAGTGGATAAAGCGTGACCTGGAACACTAAGGTCGCCAGTTCAAAACCCTGGGTTTGCCTGGTCACGTCAATAAAAAGCTGAACCCTAGGAAAACAGAGGATTCAATGGATGTGTGTATACTCAAATTTCCAGTGAGTAGGTGCGGTGTGCAGCTCCACCTGGAGATAGAGGGTCAAGCCAAGGTCATCAGGAGGGAGCGTTTCACATGGTACAGAGGGACAGAAATGCATCCAACAGGATCACGTTCGTGTTGTGGTAGAAGTCTGAGCAAAGTTAGAACAGGTCTGTATCTCATTTCTGTGGTGTAGTGTTTCCATTGTATTAACAACAACAAAAATTTTTTTTGAACTGTGACTGAAACTCTGTCCACTTCTTTCCAAAGTTTGTTTCAAATGGGAAGGGCCCTGGAAGGGGGTAGGAAACACACGGTGGCTGCTGGGCCTTTCAGACAGGAGGCTGCTCTACCAGGGGGGTGTTGGGGCCACCCCACAAAGTGGAGTCAGTGGGAGCACCAGGGCTGTTTCAGTAGGAGCATGACAATTAGTGTTCACAGGAGTCGTTCTGGGACCATCAGGATTGGCCCTTCTTAGTCTCTGCTTCCAAGTCTTGAGTTACCATGTGGCAGCAGGCAGGTCTCTCTCGGTCTGTTATCAATAAACATTTCACTCATCACGCCACAGGAGTTAGAAAAACACAGGCTGCCTGACCGGTGGTGGGACAGTGGATAGAGTGTTCACCTGAAATGCTGAGGTCGCTGGTTCAAAACCCTGGGCTTGCCGGGTCACGGTGCAAACGAGAAGCAACCATGAGTTGATACTTCCTGCTCTTCCACCATCCCTCCACCTTTCATTCTTTCTTTCTCTCCTCTCTCTCTAAAAAAATCAATAAGTAAATTTTTAAAGAATAAAGTAGGACAGGCTCTGGCCCGTTGGCTCAGCGGCAGAGCGGCAGCCCAGCCTGTGGAAGTCCCGGGTTCGATTCCCGTTCCAGGCACGCAGGAGAAGCGCCCATCTGCTTCTCCACCCTTCCCCCTCTCCTTCCTCTCTGTCTCTCTCTTCCTCTCCCGCAGCCAAGACTCTGTTGAAGCAAAGTTGGCCTGGATGGGCATGCTGGATGGATCCCAGTTGGGCGCATGCGGGAGTCTGTCTCTCCGCCTCCCCGCTTCTCACTTCAGAAAAATACACACACAAAAAAGTAGGACGATAGTAAAACTGAAAATGGGGGATGGAGACAAGAACCAATGCAGAGATTGGCTAATACCAATAAAAATAAAAGCCTTACTTTGCAACATCTCTTCCGAATCGTCTCACCAAGGGAGGGCATCCCATGAGCATTGTAAATAAACGCGAACAGTTTATCTGCACCTCTGAGTGCAGGCTGTTTCCGACTACATCATAGAACTCACCTAATTTTCCCTTTTTCCACCTCCCATTCCCTTACTACTGTATGCAGGGTGAATTGGCGGTCATTGACGTTACGCTTTAGTCTGTTGTTTTCAAATTATCGATCTGAATGTTACCCAGAGATTCCCAAACTTGGAAGTGGGCACAGTAGTTGATGACACTTTGCATTGTCTCTGTTTGGGGCAAAAGAGAGTGGATGTGTTTTTATTTGTACAGGGATGGTTGCATTATGTTAGGCGGGAGCATTTTCTGGTGCTGGCTATTGTAGTGATTATTTAGAAATGCACATATGGCCTGACCAGACGGTGGCACAGTGGATGGAGCGTCGGACTGGGATGCGGAAGGACCCAGGTTCGAGACCCCGAGGTCGCCGGCTTGAGCGCGGGCTCATCTGGCTTGAGCAAAAAGCTAGTCAGCTTTGGACCCAGGCCCGCTGGCTTGAGCAGGGGGTTACTTGGTCTGCTGAGGGCCCACAGTCAAGGCACATATGAGAGAGCAGTCAATGAACAACTAAGGTGTCACAACAAAAAAGGGCTGATGATTGATGCTTCTCATCTCTCTGTTCCTGTCTGTCTGTCCCTATCTATCCCTCTCTCTGACTCTCTTTCTGTCCCTGTAAAAAATATATATATATATATTGAAATGCACATATGGAAAGAGTGTGTCTGCAGTGGGCATCTATTCTCTGCATCTTTGAAACATCCTTCTTATAGGTGGGGAATTTCTCTTGTTCTAAGTCCCACCAATATTTGCCTCCCCATCTTCTAGTTGTCACAGAATCTCTGCTGGGCACATTACTGCCTAAGTAAAAGATGTCATTTCCAACATGATTAAGTTCTAGCCATTGAGAACATGTAAGTAGAAGTGTCATGTTACTTTGAGGAAGTTTCCTTAGGAGGGAAAGAACAACCCCCATTCTTCCTTCTGTCTCCTGCTATTTGGAACGCAGATGTGATGGGGCTCTAGCAGCCATTTTGCGCTATGAGGTGACATAGAGCATGGAGTCCTCCCGCTGAGGATGAGGAAGCAGAAAGTTAAGAAACTGAGTCCTTAAGGCGACTATGAAGCTAACATTACCATTGCTTAACTGTCCACTTCCAGAGCTTTCCTTACAAGAGAAATGAGCATCTGTCCTATTTAAGTCATTGTTACTATTTAGTCGTATCCAGGAGAACTTAATTCCTGCTAATTCACTTGCCCTTCCAGCCTTCCTTGTGGCTGTTAGGCCTGGAACCTGGGCTCTGCAAATTGCACACAGAGGTGCAGGACTTGAGTCTTAAAGAAGCAGGCCCTGAGAGTTTGTTTTCTGGAAAGGATCAGGATTTTGGAGGCAGCAGTGGGGAGACACTCACATGCAGTGTCATATGTCACAGGTAGGGCCTCGGGTGTCTGTGCTCAGCAGTGGCTGTGGGGTGTTCTCTAGAACAATCCCACAGGCAGGCAGGCCCACTTCCTGGCTGCCCAGCCTCCAAGGCCAACCCCTGGCCTCCCAGGGAGTCCATGTGCTACCCGACACCTCTACTAAACCATTTCCCTGTTTCAGCAACAAGGAACCGTGAAATGCCACTCCCCTTGGGTATATCTGAAAACAACATCTTTAATTCCTTATCCTCTGTCCTCCCTGCTTTAAACCACTGGCATAACCCCACAGTTTCATCTGGACAGGGGTTAACCTTTATACTCGCTTCTCTGGGTGTGGGAACAACTGCAGTTGGCCATTAAAGTCCATTCTTTTGAAACATGGGTCTACCTCCGTGACCAGGTAGAACCACCCAGCTGAGCCTCACGAGGAGAACGAGGGATTGTGACATATGCATTCCGCCTCACTTGCATAGTGGGAAGTTGCTGCGTTGGGTTTTTGCTGTTTTCCTTTCCACACTCATGATATGGCTTCAAGCAAGGAGACGAGTTGGGGATGTCAGAGCCACAAGAAGGAAAGAGCCTGAGTAACTTCGCGGAGCAGGGCTGCCCCAACAGCCTGGACTCCTCCCCTTCTCGGGATCTCTGTCCGCTCTGCCTTTCTCTGCTAATAATGGAGGACTAGTAGGCAGGGACTTGTAATTATCAATGGGTGATTACAGACCCGTGCAGGAGACCCCCATGCTGCGTTCTCATTCTAGAAGGGGAAGATACTCACTGAATGATGGGTGAGCACGGTCACAAGGCACCAAAGAATCCTAAGTCTTGGGACCTCTACCAGCTCCAGCCACAATCAAATCATTTTTTGGTTTGAAGTACATACATTCTACTGTTTCTACCTCAGACTTTAACCAGTATGTTTTTAGTTTTTATGACTTTGACCACAATGTTTAGAAAATTGTGGAGGTTTTTTCTTTGATAATCACCTACTATATTTCAAATCTAATATATAGGTTTTACTGTAGCTATGCCCTTTTAATCTGAGCTTCCTAGATCAGGAGTTGGGAAATGCTAGCCATCTATCTTAGAAGTTCTGTGAGAATACAGCCCCCCCCCCCCAATTCATGTATATATCGTCTCTGGAGGCTTTCACACTACAGTGGTAGGTGAGGAATTGACGGAGATCACATGACCCAAAAAGCAAAAACATTTACTCTCTAGGCCTCTACAGGAAATATTTGCCAACACCTGTTCTGGACCTATATCCACTTTACTCTGATTTCATACTTTTATTCTCTCTGCTTATCTTTTATCATACTGTCACTCCTAATTTCCATTACTTCTTCTTTATTTTATTCGTTTATTTATTTTAGCGAGAAAGGAAGCAGGAGAGAGAGAGATGGGAACATCTATCTGTTCCTCTATGTGCCCTGACCGGGGATTGAACCACCAACCCTGCATTATGGGAATGACACTAACCAACCAGGCTATCCAGCCAGGGCCATTACTCCTTTTTTATTCTTACCCCTCCTGTCTTTAAGTTAAAGTGTATTAAATGCAGTGCCCTCGGCGGCCCCCGGACCCCTCTCTTGCTGCCACAGTGTTTGGACAGGACAGACGCAGGGCCGCCCCTTCACCCGCCTCCGACCACCCTCCGACCTCTTTCCCGGCACCACCTTCAGAACCGCCTCGGCACCCTCCGCCTATGAGACCAGCCAACAACATTTTTTTACTCCAACTTCTTATTGCCCAACAACCATCAGCTCCCAAATTCACCAGAATTATTCCGCCAGGTGGAAGCTGCCGCCAACCGCCTGGTCCACCTGCATCTGCGGGCCTCCCACACCAACCTCTCTCTGGGCTTCTGTGTCAACTGCGACCATGTGGCTCTGGAGGGCACGGGCCACTCCTTCTGCGAGTCAGTCGAGGAGAAGCGTGAGGACGCCTAGTGTCTCTTGAAGATGCAAAACCAGCATGGTGGCCGCATTCTCTTCCAGGACGTGCGGAAGCCTTCCCAGGATGCAGTGGGGTGACACTCAGGACGCCACGAAGCCACCATGGCCTTGGAGAAGAACCTGAACCAGACCCTTTTGGATCAGCACCCCCAGGGTTCTGCCCGCACAGACCCTCGCTCTGCGGCTTCCTGGAGAACCACTCCCGGGTGAGCAGGTGGAACTCATCAGGAAGATGGGCGACACCTGACACCCCCGCAGGCTGGCGCCCCCAGGCTGGGCTGGGCGAGCATGTCTTTGAAAGGCTCCCCCTCAAGCAGGATGGAGAGCCTCTGGAGCCCAGGGGGCTTTGAGGGGACCCCCTGCATCCCCCTGGAGTCTGGCTTCTGTCTGAGCCTCTCCCTGCAACCCCCAGGCATCCTTGTAACCCCCCTGGAGCTGCTCGCATGCATCGGACCAAATGGAAACAACAAAGCTGCTTGCAGGGAAAAAAAAGTTGAATAAACTTGTGGCTTAACTATCTTTTATCTTATCATTTTCATAAGCCTTGGTTAGTTTTGCTGAACTGTTATCTTACCGGTTTTATCTTTCATAATCATTTCTTTCTTAATGACTTTTAGCATTATTCCCATAGCTCCCTTTTTATTTAATAACTGCAAGAGGTACAGTTGCAGGCAGAAATCAGCTTGACAAAAGCCCAACAAGACTCTTTTCAAATTTCCTGTTATGAGCTAAGCCTCAAGACTGGACCTTAAAAGGACCGGACTCCACTATCTATCCAGCCAGTGTTTGAGGAGTGTGCTGGTCAGATGGCTACCTGGTGACTCCTACACCTTTGCAGGTGTCCTGACATCAAATGCCCACTCCAGCTCCTGACCACACAGCTTGGCTAGCCTCTGGTCCACCACACTAGGCCTGCCCAGGTCAGTTGAAGTTATTCAGAGAGCAACTAAAACCTATTAAATGCTTAGTTAGAAAGAGCTAAGGATTCATTCTCCCAGACCTGTACATTGTAAGTCTTTTGAGCTTTGTTTTGTAACCATGGTGGCTGAGATGAACTATATCCAGAGCTCTACATCCCAAGAATGGCTGTAGAGTTTGCCAGAGATAATCCAAATTTCCAACTTTTGTTGAATAAACGTTCAGGCAGTGTGATAGACATTAGAGATAAAAAGTCCAGTAAGGCCTGACCTGTGGTGGCGCAGTGGATAAAGCGTCGACCTGGAAATGCCCTGGGCTTGCCTGGTCACATATGGGAGTTGATGCTTCCTGCTCCTCCCCCTGTTCTATCTCTATCTACCCCTCTCTCTCTCTCTCTCTCTCCCCTCTCTCTCTAATAAAAATGAATAAATAAAATCTAAAAAAGTAAAAAAAAAAAAAAAGTAAATAAATAAAAAGTCCAGTAAGACATGGATTCTCTCCTCAATGAATTTCTGATCGAGTGGGAGAGGAAAACAATTATAACAAATAGGGGGTGTTTTATTGAGATAAGTTGTAAGAGCACAGAGGAGGAGCATCTGCAGCAGGGAACACTGCGGGAAAGGGTGACAGGTAATCCACTAGGACCCCACACCAGCCGCGGGCGGCTCAACTCCCTTCCCCACCCCTGAGAGCCCCCTGAACCATGACACAGAGTACTACAAGCTTACAAGAAGCACTCCACAAATGCTGAAACTAAGGGGGACCCAGGTGTAGGAAGCCCCCTCTTCTGCAGAGACCCCAAGCTGAGGCACACAGTATGGGAAGAGAGACAGGAGCCTCATAAGCCTACCTGCCACCCTCCCTGCCACCACCCCACACACACAGCCCCCCACTCCAGCCCTTACAGACAGCAGAGAGAAAATGGACACGCCCCAAACTTTCAACGCGGTCATTGCCGAGTCCAGTGGCTGGAAAGGAGTAACAAGACAAGCAGGTGTGAGGAGGCTGTCCTGGGGATCAGGCGGGGCTGGACAGGGGCCACGCTGGTGGCGCAGGGCCTGCACACCCAGGCAACCATGGTCTTCAGGGCAGGGGCCGGAGCTCAGGACTGAGATTTACAGGCAAGGGGTCTGGTAGGGCTCGTCAAGCAGAGCAACCAGTGAGGCGAAGGTCAGTCTCACTGGCTTCACCACAGGGTTCAGGCGAGTGGGGTGGGAGCATCAATAGGCACAGTGGGGAGCTGAACCTTCAGAGGGCCAGGATGACATGGGGGGTGGGAAGCAGATAGGAGGGCCAGTAATGCATCTGGTGAGGGTCGGGGGGAAAGAAGGGAGCTAAAAGAAGGAAAAAAGAGACAAAGCAGATGGTTCTAAGACTACAGAAACGTCCAGCTGTTCAGTAGGACGGCGTGCTCCTCGCTCCCCAAACCGGACAGGACAGGCCCTACTTGTTGTCCCACACGGCCATCTTTAGAAACAGAGGCCTGGGGAGGAAGCGGCTGGACTTCATGTAGGCAGAGATCTTCTGCAGGCCCTGCCGGTGGGAAAAGACGGAGAAACATCAGGGTCTGCACCCCACCCAGGGCCTCACAGCCAACCTGCAGGCCCTCCACGCTCACAACCATGCTGTGCTGTCTTAGTAAGAGTTACCTCGTGTAAGCCCACACTGTGCTCGGAGCTTTATTTCCACTAGACCTTATGAAACAGGTTTACAACCCTCTGCAAGGCAGGTGCTGCTACCACCATTTATCAAAAGGGAAAGGAGACACACAAGCTGAAGCCCCGCCCTCAGGCCACACTGGTCCTCAGGGGAAAGGGCGAGCAGCCCCGCTCTCTCCCCCACTCTGCGCGCGCGCGCTCTCTCTCTCTCTCTCTCTCTCTCTCTCTCTCTCTCTCTCTCTCACACACACACACACACACACACACACACACACACACACACACACACACACACGGAGCCCTGCCTGCTGCACCTCCCCACCTCCCACACAGGCGGCCCTCCCCCTCCCAGGCTGCTCAGTCTCCCTGCAGAGGGAGGCTCCTGGCTCCCAGGGGCTGCCAGAGGAGGGCCCCAGGCAGAACAAAGGGGCTCAGAATGTGCCTGTGCAGCTTGCAGAGGCCACATCTCCCCCAGTGACTCAGCAAAACGGAGAGGAAAGCCGACAGGAGGAGGGGGAGCAGAGCAGCCAGGCCAGGCCCTGAGAGCTCCACTGAAAGGAGAAAGTCCAACTGCGTGGCCTGGTACCTGAGCCCAGTCTCACTGGGTCCCCAACCTACTCATCCCGGTCCTGCCGCAGCCTACTAAGCCTTAGACACACAGGGCTGTGAAGCCATCTTCCCAGGGCAGGTGCCCATGAGTCCCACAGCACTCAGAGGTCCTGGGACAGCCTGTGACCACGGCCCAGGCCCAACAGGTGCAGAAGACAGCCCACAGCAGCCCCCTCCACCCAGCCTGTCACTCCTCCCAGATCTTGGATAATATCCAAGGCTGATCACCTCTGACCAGACCCAGAGTTGATGGGAAACAGCTGACAGAGCAGATCTCCTGATGAGAAAGAGGGGACAGACTGTAAGTGGGAACCCTCTTGGACTAACAATGCCTCAACTCCCCAAATCCGCAATAAAGCCGACTTTGTTCCTCCTCTGGGAGTTGACTAAGGGTGAGTGGCATGGGCTGTGCGGTGCGGTCCAGGCTGTGGCCCTCCATCACCCAGGTGGAACTGCAGGACCACACGGCTGGGACTCCTGTGCTTCTCCAACTGCACTGAGACCCGGGAGGCGGGGCTGGGTCACCTCTGCACCCCGCCGTGCCTGACACAGTGCCTCACACAGAGAAGAGAGCAGCTCAGTGGACACGACTGAGAATGAGTGTCACCCCATCCCCGTGAGACTATCTTGGCTAATGAGAGGGAAGAAGGAAATGGAGACAGGAGGCAAAGGAAGGGCCCATCACAGAAGGAGTAAACCCTGTCTGTTTCTTTGGTACTTACTATCAGCCTACCGTGTCTCAGCGCCACTAGTTCTGCTACAAATGAACATCTGAACACCCTGCTTCATCCACCATTTCCTGAGCTGGGACCCCAGGCCGGAAAAGGGCCTGAGCTCTTGTTTCTAGCTCAGGAAATGGGGAGTCTCTGACTGCTGCTCACAGACGCCGGGGCGGACTGGGAGCCCAGCACAGCCGGTACTGGCTCTGTGACCTCGAGCAAATGACTCACCCTGTCACCTCAGTACATTATCTATAAAGGACAGGTGATAAGTGTTCTCATGTAGAAATGTTGTAAACATTTAATTTCAGCCCGTATCTGTATAACGCTGTACACAGGTCCTGGCATAAACAAGTCCTCAGTGAATGCTACTTATGCTCCATTTTAGCCCCAGGACTGGGAAAGCATCAGGGATTTTCAGGAAGACAGAAGAGACAAATAGGAAGAGGATCAGTGCCATCACCTCAAAGCGGACCATGAAGTCCTTCAGGTTCGGGAAGGCATCCAGGCTCTTGGGCTCGAATATGCGGTGCTGGTCTAGTATGTCATAAGCCAGGAAATCCACATAGGTGAGCTGTGGACAGGAAAAGCATGAATGGGCGCCAAACCCTGAACCCGGGACAATGTCAGCTACCACCCCCTAAAGCCCACCCCTTACCTTGTCCCCTGCAAACCACGACCTCTTCCCCAGAAACTGCGAGAACTGCTTCATCTTGTCAGGGAGCCCCTTCAAGTAGTCAGGCTTCAGTTTCTCCTGAGGGACAAAGGAGTTGTCACCACCCTCAGACACAGACTCCCTGGGCAGAGAGGCAGGTCACCCAGGGCTGCTCAGAGCCACAGCTGTCACAAATGAGCAGCCATGTTCCCCGATTATACCTGGGTCGGGGCCAGGGTATAATTTAACGTAAATTCTGTTCATTAGTCTCGCCTGGGTACCACCTCCCACCCGTGAGAGGCAGTTGGGAAGGCAAAGAGAAACACCTCACTGTCCCTGGACCCGTCCCCACTCATCTCCAAACAGCCCCACCCCGGGCCAGACCCCGGAGTGCTGGGAGAACCGGGCCGGGCCCTGGACTCAGACGTCAGGCAGAACGAAAGAGCACAGATCCCAAGGACCTCGGGAAGAAAATGATAAGTTTCAGTTGTGTTTGTGTTGGGGGGGGGGTGTGACCAATGGACACCTGAGCACTTTCTGGACCAACGGGGAGACTCTGAGAGGCAGAAAGGGACCGGGGAGAGGCCCAGAGGCCCTGTGGCTGCCCCACGCCGCCTGATGAGAAAGTGTCCTGATGCACAAAGGAGTCAGGGAGGTGCTGCTGGGATGACAAGGTGAACACACTGTTAGGAACTGAACTCCCACCTAGGGAGTCTAATCACTCTCCTAACATTAAAGGGAACCAGGTCAGAAGTTTCATTTGAGGCACTGGGGTTATGAGGGTCACACGGCTGGCGGTTTGCGACCATCTTGGAGGATCAGAAGCTCCAAGGATTAATGTAGATAAGCCCAAGGACAAAAAGGAACAATTTAGATGAGACAAAAGATCCAGTCTTCTATCAAATGCTATCCAGCCTAGCCCTGCAAGAGGGGACTCACAAAGTCAGGGTTGTAGCACATCAATGCCAGCTTTAGTCGGACGTCCATAACCTCATTCTCCAAAATGTCCATGCGAATCTTTTCCTCTTCCGTCTCCCCACCTGTGGACACCATAGAGACCCTCACTCTGCGTCCCACCCCAGTCAGCCCTGAGACAAAACCGCCACCCACCTGCACCCACCACTGCCACACTCACAGAGGTTGTGCTTCCGAGCAATGTAGCGAAGGATGGCGTTGCTCTGGTTGAGCCTGTGGGCCCCGTCAATTAAGTAGGGCAGCTGGAAGGGGGACAGGGACAGGTCAGCAGGTCATAGGCTCCCCTGAAACCTCTCCCTTCATTCAGGACAGAGACGAAATCTGACCTCTCACTGGCTAGCCCGTGGGAGGCACTAAGTGAATACACTGTAAAATTAAAGACTGAGCTGGAAGACAGAGCGTGGTGGGAAAGCAGTGAGGAGAACCAGGAAGCGGAGAGGCTGAGCAGACACCCTGCATCCTGGAACCTCTGTCTGAGCTGGGAACGGAGATGTCAGAGTAGAGGCAAGCTTCTCTCTGCCCACTGTGCCCCCCGCTCACACCGGCACCTACATTGGGGAAGTCCAGGCCCAGCTTGGATTTTTCACTCAGCCACTGGCTTCTGTCATAGTCGGGAGCTGTGGTGGAGAAGATGGAGTGAAACAAACATCCCCTCAGGCCAGTCCTCTTTCCCAGGATCTACAGAGCAGTCAGTGGCCAGGCCCTGACCAGGGGGTCTGCAATCTGAACACTAAGTCTCTCACTCAGGTTTGAGGAAAGAATGCTAAAAGTCTCAGGACGTTACATGGGCAAGGTTTCCATAAATGTAGGCCAGCACTAGGAGTGTCGTCGCAGTTACTGACACAGGGGACCCATCAATACCCTCTCCTGACCTGCCTGGAAGGCTAGGGTCCACCCTCAGAGGGTGGAAGGAGACAGGGGTGAGCGACAAGTGGCCGGGGCAAGGATACTTGCGACCAAATATCAGAGGTTGGGTCGAAGTCAGAACACGAAGATGCCATTACCGTCCCCCATCGAGAACTTCTTCTCCTCATAGTTGGAGTCTGTGTACTCCAGGAGCAGGCGGATGGCGTGCGCCAGCTAGAGAGGGGGACGGTGGGACAGAGGTCAGCGATCCGGGGTTCCGACCGCGGGACTCGCTCCGCTCCGGGTACTGCCCCTCACCCAACACCCGGCCAGGCGGGCGACGGGGCTCGGCTCTGCCAGCCGCGAGGAGGACCCTGCAGGGACCGCCCCGGAGCCCAGGCTCTCCCCGCCGCCCGCTCCATCTCACTCGCCCATGCGGACCCTCGCTCACCCCGCGGATGTCCCAGTAACCCAAAGTCATGGCCATGGTGCTGGTTTTCGCGCACTGAGTGGAAGTCTTGAAAATGAACTCTGCCGGAGCGTTGGGACAGTTCCTGCACAGTCCACGCGTTTCTGAGTCTAGGCGCCGCCTCTACGCCCCGCCCATTACACGCCCCCGAAACCAAGTGACTCCTGGGGAGGCCGCCGATCTCGGACCTAAGGAAATAGTCCATATCTACGATTCAGCCCTGGGGACCGGGGAGCCCAGACTGAGCTCCTAACACCCAAGGACGCCGGGCTCAGACTCTTCTCGGTGTCATGGCCCGCTCCGCGGCTCCGGGCCGCACTCAGACCTCGGCTCAGTCACACGAGTGGGCAGTGAGCCTGAGAGAAAGTCTAACTGTATTATAAAATCCCTCTCCTCCCCCTCGCCTCATGGCTCCGCCTAGTCCCGCCGCCGAGTTCACAAGGGCTCAGGAGGCTCGGACTGCCCAGTTAAAGCCAAAGAGGGCCGACCCTTAAAGCAGCACCTGTCCCACGAAGACAATCCAGACTCAAAACTCTTTCCAGACTTACAATCCCTGAGGCCACGTCTCTTCAAGAGCACTGGGGGGGGGGGGGGGGTGGGGGGGTGGAGAGATGGGTAGTCTCAGTGTTTTCCTTCCATGCACTTTGGAGGACCCACAATTCAGTCAAGTGTCTAAGGGCAATAAGGATAAAAATGTAATAAATCCATTGACTTTATGGTCTAAGTTGTGATTCTAAATCTAGAACCAGCCCCTGCAAAGAATCAGGGAACTGAGGCTTAACCCGGAGAAGTCCTGCCAGCCAGGTAGATGTGGCTGGCATGGACCAGACAGTGGTCACTGGGGATGTGAGGGAAGGGGAAGAGCAGTCCTCTGAGGGGTCAGCCGTGGAGGGTGGTCACTCAGGAGCCTGGTGAACTCCCCACAGTCCAGTGTGAGCGTCACGGAACCAGGCTCTCCAGGTACACAGTTCCAGCCCTCACCCGGCTCCTGTGTGCTTCGTGGTGTGAGAAGCTGGCTCCACAGAACAATCACCATCCACCCAAGCTTCTTCTTTGAAGGGAACATTATTTCAAAATTAGGACAATAAGGCATACTTTGACCTGTTGTTCTTTTCCTTTTTTGAAAGGATATAACAAGGTTGAATGCATTTGTAAAAACAGATGAGCGGGACTTGAAACAACAAATGTGCTCACAAGGAAGAGGGCAAGTCCAGCTAGCAGGAAGGAGACCAGAGCACCCACTCCCCAGGCCTCCAGCTGACAGAGGGCTCTCCGCAGGGAGGACCTGGAAACAGCCTTGCCCTGGGTCTGTTGTTGCAGGCACCAGGCTGTATGTCGGGGCGAAGCCAAGGAGACTGGGGCAGAGAACGGGGTCCAATGGGCTGGGGTGCCTCATCCTCCAGTGTGCACCAATGGTGTGACTCTGCTGTCAGACAGCAGAACATCTCCAACTGCACATTAGCTCAGGGCCAGGCACACTGAGACCTGCCTCTGCCAAGGGGGGACACGGCTGGTATAGAAGGAAACTCCAATAATATAATACACAAGATAATAAATAGGCAGGACATGCAGTAAAGTGCCCGAATCTGACATGCACTACGTATTATGTGGCTTTGCATATCTGATACTTTTCGGGAAATCATCACCCAGAACAAACAGACAGTGTTTCCATCCTTCACAAAGTCCCTTCAATGAGCAACACCATACAAATAAGGACACCATTCAGCTGACCTCGCCAACCTTAAATACAACATTTGTGTGTTAACTTCAAGGTAAACAGAATTATAGACAATGTACTTTTTGTTATCTGCATCCTTTTGGTCTACACTGTATCTGTTAGTTACCAATGTCCTCACATGTACAAGTAGGGCATTTCTTTTCATTATATAGTTACATCCACTGGAGTGTCCTATTCCATCGCATCAATAATGGAATCATAGTAATAAGCCAAATTTATCCACCCATTCCCCAACTGATAAGACATTTCTCTGTCGGCAATAATTGGCTATTTCAAATAAAGCTGCCTTGAAGGTCACTGTACATGTCCCTGGAAGACATATACAAACATTCATCCCTGTTGGACTATAACACAGAGTAAGATGCCAGGGTCATAAGGTAGATGTAATTTAAATTTCAATAAATATTGTGGGTATTCCAAAGTGGTTGCCCCACCAGCAATGAATGACAATTCCAGGGACTCCATGAATTAAACAGTTGTCAATCCTTTTAATTTTAGCCTGTGTGGGTATGTATTAGGCTCCAACTACATTCATAATTCCTCCACTATCTAATGATGTTCAGCACTTTGGAAATGCTTCTGACCCAATTGAATAATTCCTCTTGGGAAATGCCTGATAAAGACTGGGACCTTTTTTCACTGAGTCGTATTTGGAATAACCTTTTGGGAGAAGAGTACTTTGAGGTTTTGCAATATTTCCTCCCAGCTGAGCGCTCCCTGAATACCAGGCATACAAAACAAGGAAGTATGCGTGGTGGCACAACATGGGAATGCCAGAGTGACTAGAAACCCCCTATGTAGCAGCCCACTTTATGGTGCAATCTAATGTTACTTCCAGAAAGTGTAAAACAGGAGGAAAGGTAAAAGTGGAGAAGGTGGAGGAAACCACGTGTTAGAGTGCTCGTGGGAGGGAGTGACGTTATCTGAGAAAGGAATAGATGGAATCCCAGGAATCTTACAGATGTGATTAAGTCAGAAAGGGAAAAGAATCCTGGGTCCACCCCTGGGAATTTCCAATACCCCTGGGCCCTACCCACTGAGCCACAAAGCTCTGTGAAGGGAGCCTTAATAACAAAGAGTGAATGAATGAGAGATACAGGTCCACATAAAAGCCTCTCTTCTTCAGAGAGCCCACAAGGCCTCCCGCTCCCAGGTGTCATCAATGTGATGGAGAAGAGTCAATACACCTTACTACTACCCACGATCCCCATGCACTTAGCCACGGCCAGTAGGAGCAGTCAGACCCGTGGAAGCAGCAGGGCCTGCTGGGAGTTCAAGTGGCCAGGAGGAATAAGACAAGACGCAGCAGGTGTGAGGGGGGTTTATTGGGAATCAGGCAGGGCTGGACAGGGGCCATGTCGGGGGCAGGGCCTGCACACCCAGGCAGCACATGTCACCAGGGAATGGGCAGGAGCCCAGTGAAGAGCACTACAGACCAGGGGTCTGGTCGGGCTTTTGACAGCAAAACAGGCACTGAAAGAAAGGTCTGTCTGCCTGGCTCTGATTTACTGCAGTCAGGGAAACGTCAGGGGGTGACCTCCCTGAGCACAGGGGGCGCTGGAGAGCTTTAAACCCGGGGTGCACTGGCACTGGGGAAGCAAAGGGGCAGACAAGACCACCATGGGATGAAGGAAAGAAGAAAAAAAAAGACAGCTGGTTCCATGGAGGCTCGAAGGGCTGGCTGTTTCCCAGGCCCCAGCGTGCTCCTCACTCCCATCTTCCGGACCGGCACCCCTACTTGTTGCCCCACACGGCCATCTTTGAGTACACAGGCGTTCGGAGGAAGCGGCTGGACTTCATGTAGGCAGAGATCTTCTTCAGGCCCTGAGGGTGCAAAGGGAGGCCGGACATCAGGCTCAGCTGCCCCACCTGGACTCTCACCGCCCCCAGCAGGTGCTCCAGGTCCAGGATCCCGCGAGACTTCCTTGTGGGCCAGGCACTGAGGACTAAGTGCCTTCCTGGGGTCCCCAACTCTAGTAATTTAATTCTTCCAGTTCCCTTTAACTGATGTGCTATCTTAGTAAGAATTACCACATGTAATACTATACACCTTGCTACGGGTTTTATATTCATTAATGCTTATGTTACAGGTTTAGAACTTCCACACAACCCCTTACTAACCAGGTTCTACAATCACATTTTTCAGAAGGGAAACAGACACACAAGCTGAAGTCCCGCCCTCAGGCCACACTGCTCCTCAGGGGAAAGGGTGGAGCAGCACAGCTCTCTCCCCCACTCAGGCTGTCTCCCCTACTTGGGCTCTCCCCCCCACTTAGAGCCCTGCTTGATGCACCCCCCAAACACACCACCTCACTCCCACACAGGCGGCCCTCCCCCTCCCAGGCTGCTCACTCTCCCTGCAGAGGGAGGCTCCTGGCTCCCAGGGGCTGCCAGAGGAGGGACCCCGGGCAGAACAAAGGGGCTCAGAATGTGCCTGTGCAGCTTGCAGAAGACACATCTCCCCCAGTGACTCAGTCAAACAAGCAGGACAGCCGACAGGAGGAGGGGGAGCAGAGCACAGGCCAGGCCCTGAGAACTCCACTTAAAGGGGAAAGTCCAACTGCGTGGCCTCGTACCAGAGCCCAGTCTCACTGGGTCCCGACCTACTCATCCCGGACATGATGCAGCCACTAGGCCTAAGACACACAGGTGTGTGAGAGCCAGCTTCCCAGGGCAGGTGCCCATGAGTCCCACAGCACTCAGAGGTCCTGGGACAGCCTGTGACCACGGCCCGGGCCCAAACAGGCACAGACGGCAGCCCACAGCAGTCCCCTCCACCCAGCCTGTCACTCCTCCCGGCTCTTGGATAATATCCAAGGCTGATCACCTCTGACCAGACCCAGAGCTGATGAGAAGCAGCTGACAGAGCAGATCTCCTGATGAGGGGGAGGGGACACATTGTAAGGGGGAACCCTCTTGGACTAACAATGCCTCAACTCCCCAAAACCGTAATAAAGCCGACTTTGTCCCTCCTCTGGGAGTTGACTAAGGGTGAGTGGGATGAGCTGTGCGGTGTGGTCCAGGCTGTGGCCCTCCATCACCCAGGTGGAACCACAGGACCACATGGCTGGGTCTTCCAGGACTTCTCCAACTGCACTGAGACCCGGGAGGCGGGGCTGGGTCACCTCTGCACCCGCGGTGCCTGACACAGTGCCTCACACAGAGAAGACAGCAGCTCAGTGAACACGACTGAGAATGAGTGTCACCTCCCATCCCCGTGAGACTATCTTGGCTAATTAGAGGGAAGAAAGAACTGGAGACAGAAGGCAAAGAAAAAGCCCACCACTGAAGCCATTAGGATAAATCTTCCCTCAGGGCACCCACACCAGCACCCAGATCCCGGCACCAACCGCAGCCGGAAATCTCAGTCTGCCCTCAGGAGATCCCACGCTGCAGAGCGGTCGGGGGACAGGAAGTAAATCCTGTCTGTGTCTTTGGTATTTATTATCACCCTACCCTGTCTCAACGCCACTAGTTCTGCTTATTATCAGCCTACCCTGTCTCAACGCCACTAGTTCTGCTACATACGAGCACCTGAACGCCCTGCTTCATCCACCATGTCCTGAGCTGGGACCCCAGGCAGGAGAAGGGCCTGAGCTCTTGTTTCTGGCTCAGGAATGGGGGAGCCTCTGACTGCTGCTCACAGACGCCGGGGCGGACTGGGAGCCCAGCACAGCCGGTGCTGGCTCTGTGACCTCGAGCAAACAACTTACCCTTTCAACCTCAGTTTATTATCGGTAAATTGGAGGTGATAAATCTAACAGGAGAAAGGTTGTAAGAACTGAATTTCACCCTTATCTGCATAACGCTGTGCACAGGTCCTGGCATAAACAAGTCCTCAGTGAATGCTACTTATGCTCCATTTTAGCCCCAGGACTGGGAAAGCGTCAGGGATTTGCAGGAAGACAGAAGAGACAAATAGGAAGAGGATCAGTGCCATCACCTCAAAGCGGACTATGAAGTCCTTCAGGTTCGGGAAGGCATCCAGACACGTGGGCTCGAATATGCGGTGCACGTCTAGTATGTCATAAGCCAGGAAATCCACATAGGTGAGCTGCGGACAGGAAAAGCATGAATGGGCGCCAAACCCTGAACCCGGGACAATGTCAGCTACCATCCCCCAAAGCCCATCCCTTACCTTGTCCCCTGCAAACCACGACCTCTTCCCCAGAAACTGCGAGAACTGCTTCATCTTGTCAGGGAGCCCCTTCAAGTAGTCAGGCTTCAGTTTCTCCTGAGGGACAAAACAGTTGTCACCACCCTCAGACACAGATTCCCTGGGCAGAGAGGCAGGTCCCCCAAGGCTGTTCTCAACCCTCAACTGTCACGAATGAGCATCCGTGTTCCCCAACTGTACCTGGGTTGGGACCAGGGTTTAATTTAATGCAACCTGTGATCATTAGTCTCGCCTGGTTACCACCACCCACCCGAGAGAGGCAGTTGGGAAGGCAAAGGGAAACACCTCACTGTCCCTGGACCCGTCCCCACTCATCTCCAAACAGCCTCCCATGGGCCAGACCCCGGAGTGCTGGGAGAACCGGGCCGGGCCCGAGACTCAGACGTCAGGCAGAACGAAAGAGCACAGATCCCACGGCCTCGGGTAGGAAATGATAAGTTTCCGCAGTGTGCTGTGGGGGGTAGTGGGGAAAGAATGGACACCTGAGCACTTTCTAGACAGATGGGGAGACTCTGAGAGGCTGAGAGAGACAGGGAGAGGCCCAGAGGCCCTGTGGCTGCCCCACGCCGCCTGATGAGAAAGTGTCCTGATGCACAAAGGAGTCAGGGAGGTGCTGCTGGGATGACAAGGTGAACACTGTTAGGAACTGAACTCCCACCTAGGGAGTCTAATCACTCTCCTAACATTAAAGGGAACCGGGTCAGAAATTTCACCTGAGGCACTGCGGTTATGAGGGTCACACAGCTGGCGGTTTGCAACCATCTTGGAGGATCAGAAGCTCCAAGAATTAATGTAGATAAGCCCAAGGACAAAAAGGACCAATTTAGATGAGACAAAAGATCTAGTCTTCTATCAAATGCTATCCAGCCGAGCCCTGCAAGAGGGGACTCACAAAGTCAGGGTTGTAGCACATCAATGCCAGCTTTAGTCGGACGTCCATAAACTCATTCTCCAAAATGTCCATGCGAATCTTCTCCTCTTCCGTCTCCCCACCTGTGGACACCATAGTGACCCTCACTCTGCGTCCCACCGTAGCCAGCCTAGGGACACGGCCACCATCCACCTGCACCCACTCCTGCCCCACTCACAGAGGTTGTGCTTGCGAGCAATGTAGCGAAGGATGGCGTTGCTCTGGGTGACCTTGTGAGCCCCGTCAATTAAGTACGGCAGCTGGAAGGGGGACAGGGACAGGTCAGCAGGTCACAGGCTCCCCTGGAACCCCTCCCTTCATTCAGGACAGAGACGAAATCTGACCTCTCACTGGCTAGCCCGTGGGAGGCACTAAGTGAATACACTGTAAAATTAAAGACTGAGCTGGAAGACAGAGCATGGTGGGAAAGCAGTGAGGAGAACCAGGAAGCGGAGAGGCTGAGCAGACACCCTGCATCCTGGAACCTCTGTCTGAGCTGGGAACGGAGATGTCAGAGTAGAGACAAGCTTCTCTCTGCCCACTGTGCCCACCGCTCACACCGGCACCTACATTGGGGAAGTCCAGGCCCAGCTTGGATTTTTCACTCAGCCACTGGCTTCTGTCATAGTCGGGAGCTGTGGTGGAGAAGATGGAGTGAAACAAACATCCCCCCAGGCCAGCCCTCTTTCCCAGGACCTACAGAGCAGTCAGTGGCCAGACCCTGACCAGGGGTCTGCAACCTGAACACTAAGTCTCTCACTCAGGTTTGAGGAAAGAATGCTAAAAGTCTCAGGACGTTACATGGGCAAGGCTTCCATAAATGTAGGCCAGCACTAGGAGTGTCGTCGCAGTTACTGACACAGGGGACCCATCAATACCCTCTCCTGACCTGCCTGGAAGGCTAGGGTCCACCCTCAGAGGGTGGAAGGAGACAGGGGTGAGCGACAAGTGGCCGGGGCAAGGATACTTGCGACCAAATATCAGAGTTTGGGTCGAAGTCAGAACACGAGGATGCCATTACCGTCCCCCATCGAGTACTTCTTCTCCTCATAGTTGGAGTCTGTGTACTCCAGGAGCAGGCGGATGGCGTGCGCCAGCTAGAGAGGGGGATGGAGGAACAGAGGTCAGCGATCCCGGGTTCCGACTGCGGGACTCGCTCCGCTCCGGGTACTGCCCCTCACCCAACACCCCGCCAGGAGGGCGACGGAGCTCGAGCTGCGAGGAAGACCCTGCAGGGACCGCCCGGGAGCCCAGGATCTCCCCGCCGCCAGCTCCATCCCACCCGCCCATGCGGACCCTCGCTCACCCCGCGGATGTCCCAGTAACCCAAAGTCATGGCCATGGTGCTGGTTTTCGCGCACTGAGTGGAAGTCTTGAAAATGAACTCTGCCGGAGCGTTGGGACAGTTCCTGCACAGTCCACGCGTTTCTGAGTCTAGGCGCCGCCTCTACGCCCCGCCCATTACACGCCCCCGAAACCAAGTGACTGCTGGGGCCGCAGTCCTCGGACCTACGGAAATAGTCCCTCTCTACGATTCAGCCCTGGGGACCGGGGAGCCCAGACTGAGCTCCTAACGCCCAAGGACGCCGGGCTCAGACTCTTCTCGGTGTCATGGCCCGCTCCGCGACTCCGGGCCGCACTCCTACCTCGGCTAAGACACACGACTGGGCAGTGAGCCTGGGAGACAAGTCTAAATGTATTATAAAATCCCTCTCCTCCCCCTCGCCGCATGGCTCCGCCTAGTCCCGCCGCCGAGTTCACAAGGGCTCAGAGGCTCGGACTGCCCAGTAAAAGCCAAAGAGGGCCGACCCTTAAAGCAGCACCAGTCCCAGAAAGACAATCCAGACTCAAAACTCCTCCCAGACTTAGAATCCCTGAGGCCACGTATCTTCAAGAGCACTGGGCGGGCGGGGGGGGGGGGGGGGGGGGGGGGGTGTAGAGATGGGTAGTCTCAGTGTTTTCCTTCCATGCACTTTGGAGGACCCACAATTCAGTCAAGTGTCTAAGGGTAATAAGGATAAAAATGTAAATAAATCCATTGACTTTATGGTCTAAGTTGTGATTCTAAATCTAGAACCAGCCCGTGCAAAGAATCAGGGAACTGAGGCTTAACCCAGAGAAGTCTTGCAAGCCAGGTAGATGTGGCTGGCATGGACCAGACAGTGGTCACTGGGGATGTGAGGGAAGGGGAAGAGCAGTCCTCTGAGGGGTCAGCCGTGGAGGGTGGTCACTCAGGAGCCTGGTGAACTCCCCACAGTCCAGTGTGAGCGTCACGGAACCAGGCTCTCCAGGTACACAGTTCCAGCCCTCACCCGGCTCCTGTGTGCTTCGTGGTGTGAGAAGCTGGCTCCACACAACAATCACCATCCGCCCAAGCTTCCTCTTTGAAGACAACATTATTTCAAAATTAGGACAATAAGGCATAATTTGACCTGTTGTTCTTTTCCTTTTTTGAAAGGATATAACAAGGTTGAGTGCATTTGTGAAAACAGATGAGCGGGACTTGAAACAACAAATGTGCTCACAAGGCAGAGGGCAAGTCCAGCTAGCAGGAAGGAGACCAGAGCACCCACTCCCCAGGCCTCCAGCTGACAGAGGGCCCTCCGAAGGGAGGTCCTGGAAACAGCCTTGCCCTGGGTCTGTTCCTGCAGGCACCAGGCTGCAGGTCGGGGTCAGGCCAGGGAGACTGGGGCAGAGAACGGGGTCCGATGGGCTGGGCTGCCTCGTCCTCCAGTGTGCACCGAGGGTGTGACTCTGCTGTCAGACAGCAGAACATCTCCAACTGCACATTAGCTCAGGGCCAGGCACACTGAGACCTGCCTCTGCCAAGGGGGGACACGGCTGGTATAGAAGGAAACTCCAATAATATAATACACAAGATAATAAATAGGCAGGACATGCAGTAAAGTGCCCGAATCTGACATGCACTACGTATTATGTGGCTTTGCATATCTGATACTTTTCGGGAAATCATCACCCAGAACAAACAGACAGTGTTTCCATCCTTCACAAAGTCCCTTCAATGAGCAACACCATACAAATAAGGACACCATTCAGCTGACCTCGCCAACCTTAAATACAACATTTGTGTGTTAACTTCAAGGTAAACAGAATTATAGACAATGTACTTTTTGTTATCTGCATCCTTTTGGTCTACACTGTATCTGTTAGTTACCAATGTCCTCACATGTACAAGTAGGGCATTTCTTTTCATTATATAGTTACATCCACTGAAGTGTCCCATTCCATCGCATCAATAATGGAATCATAGTAATAAGCCAAATTTATCCACCCATTCCCCAACTGATAAGACATTTCTCTGTCGCCAGTAATTGGCTATTTCAAATAAAGCTGCCTGGAAGGTCACTGTACATGTCCCTGGAAGACATATACAAACATTCATCCCTGTTGGACTATAACACGAAGTAAGATGCCAGGGTCATAAGGTAGATGTAATTTAAATTTCAATAAATATTGTGGGTATTCCAAAGTGGTTGCCCCACCAGCAATGAATGACAATTCCAGGGACTCCATGAATTAAACAGTTGTCAATCCTTTTAATTTTAGCCTGTATGGGTATATAATAGGCTCCAACTGGATTCATAATTCCTCCACTATCTAATGATGTTCAGCATTTTGCAAATGATTCTGACTCAATTGAATAATCTCTCTTGGGAAATGCCTGATAAAGACTGGGACCTTTTTTCACTGAGTCGTATTTTGAAACAACCTTTTGGGAGAAGAGTCCTTTGAGGATTTGCAATATTTCCCCCTAGCTGAGTGCTCCCTGAATACCAGGTGCACAAAACAGGCAAGTATGCATGGTGGCACAACATGGGAATGCCGGAGCAACTAGAAACCCCCTATGTAGCAGCCCACTTTACGGTGCAATCTAATGTTACTTCCAGAAAGTGTGAAGCAGGAGGAAAGGTGAAGGTGGAGAAGGTGGAGGAAACCACGTGTTAGAGTGCTTGTGGAGGGAGTGACGTCATCTGAGAAAGGAGTAAATGGAATCCCAGGAATCATACAGATGTGATTAAGTCAGAAAGGGAAAAGAATCCCGGGTCCACCCCTTTGAATTTGCAATACCTGTAGTGGAATAACCCATTGCATGGCCTTGGATGGAAACACAGCCAACAAGAAAAGAATGTTTTGCCAAGAGAATTGTTTTGTGACTTGAAGGCAGGTCACTGAAACAGGTCTATGTGACTGAAGGCAGTTGCTGGGCTTTTTTCTCAGTCAAAGATTCTCATAAGATTTCTGTTGCTTTCAAGGTTATCCCTTGAGATAAAGAGAGGAATGTTGTGGAAACCATAGAAGCAATAGCAATGAATGCCTTTTGATATTATATTGTTATTAAGTTATCATGCAGGTGTACTCCATGTATCTTTTTTTTTTCTTTTTCTTTTTTTTTTTTTTGTATTTTTCTGAAGCTGGAAATGGGGAGGCAGTCAAACAGACTCCCATATGCACCCCACCGGGATCCACCCAGTATGCCCACCAGGGGGCGATGCTCGGCCCATCTAGGGCGTTGCTCTGTCGCAACCAGAGCCATTCTAGCGCCTGAGGCAGAAGCCATGGAGCCATCCTCAACGGTCCAGGCCAACTTTGCTCCAATGGAGCCTTGGCTGCGGGATGGGAAGAGAGAGACAGAGAGGAAGGACTGGGGAAGAGGTGGAGAAGCAGATGGGCGCTTCTCCTTTGTGCCCTGGCTGGAAATCGAACCCGGGACTCCCGCACGCCAGGCCAACGCTCTACCACTGAGCCAACTGGCCAGGGCCTCCATGTATCTTTAAGTAAAAGTTATGCTTGATGTTATCCCAATTTCTCAGTAAACAAGCTCTTGGAAGTCTTATGAATAGAAATAGGACACAGCGCAAACTCGTGGCCATTTGCCTGAGCGAGCGGTGGTCCTTTGCTAGTCCTTGATGATTTCGTCTGCTGATCTCTCTCCCTGCGCCCCCGACTCACAACAACAAATACCCCTGGGCCCTACCCACTGAGCCCCAAAGTTCTGTGCAGGGAGCCTCAATAACAAAGAGTGAAAGAATGAGAGACACAGGTCCACATAAAAGCATCTCTTCTTGAGAGAGCCCACTCCCAGGTGTCATCAATGGGACCAAGAAGAGTCAATACACCTTACTACTACCCATGATCCCCATGCACCTAGCCACGGCCAGTATGAGCAGTAAGACCCGTGGAAGCAGCAGGGCCCGCTGGAGTTCAGGTGGCCAGGAGGGAATAAGACCAGACACAGCAGGTGTGAGGGGGCTTTATTGGAAATCAGGCAGGGCTGGGCAGGGGCCATGTCGGGGATAGGGCCTGCACAAGCAGGCAGCACATGTCACCAGGGAAGGGCTGGGAGCCCAGGGCAGAGCATCACAAACCAGGGGTCTGGTCGGGCTCTTGACAGCAAAACAGGCACTGAAAGAAAGGTCTGTCTGCCTGGCTCTGATTTATTGCAGTCAGGGAAACCTCAGCGGGTGACCTCCCTGAGCACAGGGGCGCAGGAGACTTTAAACCCGGGGTGCACTAGGACTGGAGAAGTAAAGGGGCCAGACAAGACCACCTTGGGAATGAAGGAAAGAAGAGGAAAAAAAGACAGCTGGTTCCATGGAGGCTCGGGAGGGCCTGCTGTTCCCCAGGCCCCAGAGTGCTCCTGGCTCCCATCTTCCGGACCGGCACCCCTACTTGTTGCCCCACACGGCCATCTTTGAGTACACGGGTGTTCGGAAGAAGCGGCTGGACTTCATGTAGGCAGAGATCTTCTTCAAGCCCTGAGGGTGCAAAGGGAGGCCGGACATCAGGCTCAGCTGCCCCACCTGGACTCTCACCGCCCCCAGCAGGTGCTCCAGGTCCAGGATCTCGCGAGACTTCCTTGTGGGCCAGGCACTGAGGACTAAGTGCCTTCCTGGGGACCCAACTCTAGTAATTTAGTTCTTCCAATTCCCTTTAACTGATGTGCTATCTTAGTAAGAATTACCACATGTAATACTATACACCTTGCTACGGGTTTTATATTCATTAATGCTTATGTTACAGGTTTAGAACTTCCACACAACCCCTTACTAACCAGGTTCTACAATCACATTTTTCAGAAGGGAAACAGACACACAAGCTGAAGTCCCGCCCTCAGGCCACACTGCTCCTCAGGGGAAAGGGTGGAGCAGCACAGCTCTCTCCCCCACTCAGGCTGTCTCCCCTACTTGGGCTCTCCCCCCCCCTCGGAGCCCTGCTTGATGCACCCCCCAAACACACCACCTCACTCCCACACAGGCGGCCCTCCCCCTCCCAGGCTGCTCACTCTCCCTGCAGAGGGAGGCTCCTGGCTCCCAGGGGCTGCCAGAGGAGGGACCCCGGGCAGAACAAAGGGGCTCAGAATGTGCCTGTGCAGCTTGCAGAAGACACATCTCCCCCAGTGACTCAGTCAAACAAGCAGGACAGCCGACAGGAGGAGGGGGAGCAGAGCACAGGCCAGGCCCTGAGAACTCCACTTAAAGGGGAAAGTCCAACTGCGTGGCCTCGTACCAGAGCCCAGTCTCACTGGGTCCCGACCTACTCATCCCGGACATGATGCAGCCACTAGGCCTAAGACACACAGGTGTGTGAGAGCCAGCTTCCCAGGGCAGGTGCCCATGAGTCCCACAGCACTCAGAGGTCCTGGGACAGCCTGTGACCACAGCCCGGGCCCAAAGGGCGCAGACGGCAGCCCACAGCAGTCCCCTCCACCCAGCCTGTCACTCCTCCCGGCTCTTGGATAATATCCAAGGCTGATCACCTCTGACCAGACCCAGAGCTGATGAGAAGCAGCTGACAGAGCAGATCTCCTGATGAGGGGGAGGGGACACATTGTAAGGGGGAACCCTCTTGGACTAACAATGCCTCAACTCCCCAAATCCGTAATAAAGCCGACTTTGTTCCTCCTCTGGGAGTTGACTAAGGGTGAGTGGGATGGGCTGTGCGGTGTGGTCCAGGCTGTGGCCCTCCATCACCCAGGTGGAACCACAGGACCACACGGCTGGGACTCCTGTGCTTCTCAAACTGCACTGAGACCCGGGAGGCGGGGCTGGGTCACCTCTGCACCCCGCCCTGCCTGACACAGTGCCTCACACAGAGAAGACAGCAGCTCAGTGAACACGACTGAGAATGAGTGTCACCTCCCATCCCCGTGAGACTATCTTGGCTAATTAGAGGGAAGAAAGAACTGGAGACAGAAGGCAAAGAAAAAGCCCACCACTGAAGCCATCAGGATAAATCTTCCCTCAGGGCACCCACACCAGCACCCAGATCCCGGCACCAACCGCAGCCCGGAAATCTCAGACTGCACTCAGGGGATCCCACGCTGCAGAGCGGTCGGGGGACAGGAAGTAAATCCTGTCTGTGTCTTTGGTATTTATTATCACCCTACCGTGTCTCAACGCCACTAGTTCTGCTTATTTTCAGCCTACCCTGTCTCAACGCCACTAGTTCTGCTACATACGAGCACCTGAACGCCCTGCTTCATCCACCATGTCCTGAGCTGGGACCCCAGGCTGGAGAAGGGCCTGAGCTCTTGTTTCTGGCACAGGAATGGGGAAGCCTCTGACTGCTGCTCACAGACGCCGGGGCGGACTGGGAGCCCAGCACAGCCGGTGCTGGCTCTGTGACCTTGAGCAAACAACTTACCCTTTCAACCTCAGTTTATTATCGGTAAATTGGAGGTGATAAATCTAACAGGAGAAAGGTTGTAAGAACTGAATTTCACCCTTATCTGCATAACGCTGTGCACAGGTCCTGGCATAAACAAGTCCTCAGTGAATGCTACTTATGCTCCATTTTAGCCCCAGGACTGGGAAAGCATCAGGGATTTGCAGGAAGACAGAAGAGACAAATAGTAAGAGGATCAGAGCCATCACCTCAAAGCGGACCATGAAGTCCTTCAGGTTCGGGAAGGCATCCAGGCACGTGGGCTCGAATATGCGGTGCACATCTAGTGTGTCATAAGCCAGGAAATCCACATAGGTGAGCTGCGGACAGGAAAAGCATGAATGGGCTCCAAACCCTGAACCAAGGACAATGTCAGCTACCACCCCCCAAAGCCCACCCCTTACCTTGTCCCCTGCAAACCACGACCTCTTCCCCAGAAACTGCGAGAACTGCTTCATCTTGTCAGGGAGTCCCTTCAAGTAGTCAGGCTTCAGTTTCTCCTGAGGGACAAAGGAGCTGTCACCACCCTCAGACACAGATTCCCTGGGCAGAGAGGCAGGTCCCCCAAGGCTGTTCTCAACCCTCAACTGTCATGAATGAGCATCCGTGTTCCCCAACTGTACCTGGGTTGGGACCAGGGTTTAATTTAATGCAACCTATATTCATTAGTCTCGCCTGGTTACCACCACCCACCCGAGAGAGGCAGTTGGGAAGGCAAAGGGAAACACCTCACTGTCCCTGGACCCGTCCCCACTCATCTCCAAACAGCCTCCCATGGGCCAGACCCCGGAGTGCTGGGAGAACCGGGCCGGGCCCGAGACTCAGACGTCAGGCAGAACGAAAGAGCACAGATCCCACGGCCTCGGGTAGGAAATGATAAGTTTCCGCAGTGTGCTGTGGGGGGTAGTGGGGAAAGAATGGACACCTGAGCACTTTCTAGACAGATGGGGAGACTCTGAGAGGCTGAGAGAGACAGGGAGAGGCCCAGAGGCCCTGTGGCTGCCCCACGCCGCCTGATGAGAAAGTGTGCTGATGCACAAAGGAGTCAGGGAGGTGCTGCTGGGATGACAAGGTGAACACTGTTAGGAACTGAACTCCCACCTAGGGAGTCTAATCACTCTCCTAACATTAAAGGGAACCGGGTCAGAAATTTCACCTGAGGCACTGCGGTTATGAGGGTCACACAGCTGGCGGTTTGCAACCATCTTGGAGGATCAGAAGCTCCAAGAATTAATGTAGATAAGCCCAAGGACAAAAAGGACCAATTTAGATGAGACAAAAGATCTAGTCTTCTATCAAATGCTATCCAGCCGAGCCCTGCAAGAGGGGACTCACAAAGTCAGGGTTGTAGCACATCAATGCCAGCTTTAGTCGGACGTCCATAAACTCATTCTCCAAAATGTCCATGCGAATCTTCTCCTCTTCCGTCTCCCCACCTGTGGACACCATAGTGACCCTCACTCTGCGTCCCACCGTAGCCTACTAGGGACACGGCCACCATCCACCTGCACCCACTCCTGCCCCACTCACAGAGGTTGTGCTTGCGAGCAATGTAGCGAAGGATGGCGTTGCTCTGGGTGACCTTGTGAGCCCCGTCAATTAAGTACGGCAGCTGGAAGGGGGACAGGGACAGGTCAGCAGGTCACAGGCTCCCCTGGAACCCCTCCCTTCATTCAGGACAGAGACGAAATCTGGCCTCTCACTGGCTAGCCCATGGGAGACACTAAGTGAATACACTGTAAAATTAAAGACTGAGCTGGAAGACAGAGCATGGTGGGAAAGCAGTGAGGAGAACCAGGAAGCGGAGAGGCTGAGCAGACACCCTGCATCCTGGAACCTCTGTCTGAGCTGGGAACGGAGATGTCAGAGTAGAGACAAGCTTCTCTCTGCCCACTGTGCCCCCCGCTCACACCCAGCACCTACATTGGGGAAGTCCAGGCCCAGCTTGGATTTTTCACTCAGCCACTGGCTTCTGTCATAGTCGGGAGCTGTGGTGGAGAACATGGAGTGAAACAAACATCCCCCCAGGCCAGCCGTCTTTCCCGGGACCCTAGCAAGCAGTCAGTGGCCAGGCCCTGACCAGGGGTCTGCAATCTGAACACTAAGTCTCTCACTCAGGTTTGAGGAAAGAATGCTAAAAGTCTCAGGACGTTACATGGGCAAGGCTTCCATAAATGTAGGCCAGCACTAGGAGTGTCGTCGCAGTTACTGACACAGGAGACCCAGCAATACCCTCTCCTGACCTGCCTGGAAGGCCAGGGTCCACCCTCAGACGGTGGAGGGGGGCAGAGGTGAGCGACAGTGGCCGGGGCAAGGGTACTTGCGACCAAATATCAGAGTTTGGGTCGAAGTCAGAACACGAGGATGCCATTACCGTCCCCCATCGAGTACTTCTTCTCCTCATAGTTGGAGTCTGTGTACTCCAGGAGCAGGCGGATGGCGTGCGCCAGCTAGAGAGGGGGACGGAGGGACAGAGGTCAACGATCCGGGGTTCCGACTGCGGCACTTGCTCCGCTCCGGGTACTGCCCCTCACCCAACACCCGGCCAGGCAGGCGACGGGGCTCGGCTCTGCCAGCCGCGAGGAGGACCCTGCAGGGACCGGCCCGGAGCCCAGGATCTCCCCGCCGCCTGCTCCATCCCACCCGCCCATGCGGACCCTCGCTCACCCCGCGGATGTCCCAGTAACCCAAGGTCATGGCCATGGTGCTGGTTTTCGCGCACTGAGTGGAGGGTCTTGAAAATTAACTCTGCCGGAGCGTTGGGACAGTTCCTGCACAGTCCACGCGTTTCTGAGTCTAGGCGCCGCCTCTACGCCCCGCCCATTACACGCCCCCGAAACCAAGTGACTCCTGGGGAGGCCGCCGTCCTCGGACCTACGGAAATAGTCCCTCTCTACGATTCAGCCCTGGGGACCGGGGAGCCCAGACTGAGCTCCTAACGCCCAAGGACGCCGGGCTCAGACTCTTCTCGGTGTCATGGCCCGCTCCGCGGCTCCGGGCCGCACTCAGACCTCGGCTCAGTCACACGAGTGGGCAGTGAGCCTGGGAGACAAGTCTTAACTGTATTATAAAATCCCTCCCCTCCCCCTCGCCGCATGGCTCCGCCTAGTCCCGGCCGCCGAGTTCACAAGGGCTCAGGAGGCTCGGACTGCCCAGTTAAAGCCAAAGAGGGCCGACCCTTAAAGCAGCACCTGTCCCAGGAAGACAATCCAGACTCAAAACTCTTTCCAGACTTACAATCCCTGAGGCCACGTATCTTCAAGAGTACTGGGGGGGCGAGGGGGGGGGGCGGGGTGTGTGTGGAGAGATGGGTAGTCTCAGTGTTTTCCTTCCATGCACTTTGGAGGACCCACAATTCAGTCAAGTGTCTAAGGGTAATAAGGATAAAATGTAAATAAATCCATTGATTTTATGGTCTAAATTGTGATTCTAAATCTAGAACCAGCCCCTGCAAAGAATCAGGGAACTGAGGCTTAACCCGGAGAAGTCTTGCAAGCCAGGTAGATGTGGCTGGCATGGACCAGACAGTGGTCAGTGGGGATGTGAGGGAGGGGGAAGAGCAGTCCTCTGAGGGGTCAGCCGTGGAGGGTGGTCGCTCAGGAGCCTGGTGGACTCCCCACAGTCCAGTGTGAGCGTCATGGAACCAGGCTCTCCAGGTACACGGTTCCAGCCCTCACCGGCTCCTATGTGCTTCGTGGTGTGAGAAGCTGGCTCCACAGAACAATCACCATCTGCCCAAGCTTCCTCTTTGAAGGCAACATTATTTCAAAATTAGGACAATAAGGCATAATTTGATCTGTCCTTCTTTTCCTTTTTTGAAAGGATATAACAAGGTTGAGTGCATTTGTGAAAACAGATGAGCGGGACTTGAAACAACAAATGTGCTCACAAGGCAGAGGGCAAGTCCAGCTAGCAGGAAGGAGACCAGAGCACCCACTCCCCAGGCCTGCAGCTGACAGAGGGCCCTCCGCAGGGAGGACCTGGAAACAGCCTTGCCCTGGGTCTGTTCCTGCAGGCACCAGGCTGCAGGTCGGGGCCAAGCCAAGGAGACTGGGGCAGAGAACGGGGTCCGATGGGCTGGGCTGCCTCGTCCTCCAGTGTGCACCAATGGTGTGACTCTGCTGTCAGACAGCAGAACATCTCCAACTACACATTAGCTCAGGGCCAGGCACACTGAGACCTGCCTCTGCCAAGGGGGGACACGGCTGGTATAGAAGGAAACACCAATAATATAATACACAAGATAATAAATAGGCATGGCATGCAGTAAAGTGCCCGAATCTGATATGCACTACATACTTTATGGCTTTGCACATCTGATACTTTTCAGGAAATTATCACTCAGAACAAACAGACAGTGTTTCCACCCTTCACAAAGTCCCTTTATTGAGCAACACCATAAAAATGACACCATTCAGTTGACTTCGCCAACCTTAAATACATGATTTCTGTGTTAACTTCCCGGTAAACAGAATTATAGACGATGTGCTTTTTGCTATCTGCATCCTTTTGGTCTACACTGTATCTGTTAGTTACCAATGTCCTCACATGTACAAGTAGGGCATTTCTTTTCATTATATAGTTACATCCACTGGAGTGTCCTATTCCATCGCATCAATAATGGAATCATAGTAATAAGCCAAATTTATCCACCCATTCCCCAACTGATAAGACATTTCTCTGTCGCCAGTAATTGGCTATTTCAAATAAAGCTGCCTGGAAGGTCACTGTACATGTCCCTGGAAGACATATACAAACATTCATCCCTGTTGGACTATAACACAGAGTAAGATGCCAGGGTCATAAGGTAGATGTAATTTAAATTTCAATAAATATTGTGGGTATTCCAAAGTGGTTGCCCCACCAGCAATGAATGACAATTCCAGGGACTCCATGAATTAAACAGTTGTCAATCCTTTTAATTTTAGCCTGTGTGGGTATATAATAGGCTCCAACTGCATTCATAATTCCTCCACTATCTAATGATGTTCAGCACTTTGCAAATGCTTCTGACCCAATTGAATAATCCCTCTTGGGAAATGCCTGATAAAGACTGGGACCTTTTTTCACTGAGTCGTATTTTGGAACACCCTTTTGGGAGAAATGTCCTTTGAGGATTTGCAGTATTTCCTCCCAGCTGAGGGTTCCCTGAATACCAGGCGCACAAAACAAGCAAGTATGCATGGTGGCACAATTTGGGAATGCCAGAGTGACTAGAAACCCCCTATGTAGCAGCCCACTTTACGGTGCAATCTAATGTTACTTCCAGAAAGTGTGAAGCAGGAGGAAAGGTGAAGGTGGAGAAGGTGGAGGAAACCACGTGTTAGAGTGCTTGTGGAGGGAGTGACGTCATCTGAGAAAGGAATAGATGGAATCCCAGGAATCTTACAGATGTGATTAAGTCAGAAAGGGAAAAGAATCCTGGGTCCACCCCTGGGAATTTCCAATACCCCTGTGCCCTACCCACTGAGCCACAAAGCTCTGCGCAGAGAGCCTCAATAACAAAGGGTGAATGAATAAGATACAGGTCCACAAAAAAGCTTCTCTTCTTCAGAGAGCCCACAAGGCCTCGAGCTCCAGGGTGTCAGAAATGGGAATAAGAAGAGTCAATACACCGTACTGCTACCCACGATCCCCATGTACCTAGCCAGTAGGAGCAGTCAGATCTGTGGAAGCAGCAGGGCCTGCTGGGAGTTTAAGTGGCCAGGAGGCAATAAGACGAGACACAGCAGGTGTGAGGGGGGTTTATTGGGAATCAGGCAGGGCTGGGCAGGGGCCGCGTCGGGGGCAGGGCCTGCACACCCAGGCAGCACTTTCTCCAGGGAAGGGCCGGGAGCACAGGGCAGAGCACTACAGACCAGGGGTCTGGTCGGACTCTTGACCACAAAACAAGCACTGAAAGAAAGATCTGTCTGCCTGGCTCTGATTTACTGCAGTCAGGGAAACGTCAGCGGGTGACCTCCTTGAGCAAAGGGGATGCTGGAGAGCTTTAAACCCGGGGTGCACTGGGACTGGGGAAGCAAAAGGGCCAGACAAGATCACCAGGGGAATGAAGGAAAGAAGAGAAAAAAAACACAGCTGGTTCCATGGAGGCTCGAAGGGCCTGCTGTTCCCAAAGCCCCAGCGTGCTCCTGGCTCCCATCTTCCGGACCGGCACCCCTACTTGTTGCCCCACATGGCCATCTTTGAGTACACAGGCGTTCGGAGGAAGCGGCTGGACTTCATGTAGGCAGAGATCTTCTTCAGGCCCTGAGGGTGCAAAGGGAGGCCGGACATCAGGCTCAGCTGCCCCACCTGGACTCTCACCGCCCCCAGCAGGTGCTCCAGGTCCAGGATCCCGCGAGACTTCCTTGTGGGCCAGGCACTGAGGACTAAGTGCCTTCCTGGGGTCCCCAACTCTAGTAATTTATTTCTTCCAATTCCCTTTAATTGATGTGCTATCTTAGTAACAGTTACCACATGTAAGACTACACCATGCTATAGAAGTTTTATATTCATTAATGATTATGTTACAGGTTTAGAACTTCCACACAACCCCTTACTAACCAGGTTCTGCGATCACATTTTTCAGAAGGGAAACAGACACACAAGCTGAAGTCCCGCCCTCAGGCCGCATTGCTCCTCAGGGGAAAGGGCGGAGCAGCACAGCTCTCTCCCCCACTTGAGCTCTCCCCCCCACTTGGACTCTCCTGGCTACTCAGAGCTCTTTCTCCTGCACTCCCCTCCACACCCCGTCCCACTAGGCGGTCCTCCCCCTCACAGTCTGCTCAGTCTCCCTGCAGAGGGAGGCTCCTGGCTCCCAGAGGCTGCCAGAGGAGGGCCTTGGGCAGAACAAAGGGGCTCAGAATGTGCCTGTGCAGCTTGCAGAGGCCACATCTCCCCCAGTGACTCAGTCAAACAAGGAGGACAGCCGACAGGAGGAGGGGGAGCAGAGCACAGGCCAGGCCCTGAGAACTCCACTTAAAGGAGAAAGTCCAACTGCGTGGCCTCGTACCTGAGCCCAGTCTCACTGGGTCTCGACCTACTCATCCCGGTCCTCCCGCAGCCCACTAGGCCTTAGACACACAGGGGTGTGAAGCCATCTTCCCAGGGCAGGTGCCCATGAGTCCCACAGCACTCAGAGGTCCTGGGGCAGCCTGTGACCATGGCCCGGGCCGGGCCCAACGGACGCAGACGGCAGCCCACAGCAGTCTCCTCCGCTCAGCCTGTCACTCCTCCCAGCTCTTGGATAATATCCAAGACTGATCACCAAGGACCAGACCCAGAGCTGATGAGAAGCAGCTGACAGAGCAGATCTCCTGATGAGGGGAAGGGGACACATTGTAAGTGGGAACCCTCATGGACTAACAATGCCTCAACTCCCCAAATCTACAATAAAGCGACTTTGTTCCTCCTCTGGGAGTTGACTAAGGGTGAGTGGGATGGGCTGTGTGGTGCAGTCCAGGCTGTGGCCCTCCATCACCCAGGTGGAACCACAGGACCACACGGCTGGGTCTCCTGTGCTTCTCCGACTGCACTGAGACCCAAGAGGCGGGCTGGGTCACCTCTGCACCCCACCCTGCCTGACACAGTGCCTCACACAGAGAAGAGTGCAGCTCAGTGGACACGACTGAGAATGAGTGTCACCCCATCCCCGTGAGACTATCTTGGCTAATGAGAGGGAAGAAGGAAATGGAGACAGGAGGCAAAGGAAGGGCCCACCACTGAAGACGTCAAGAGAAATCCTCCCTCAGGGCACCCACAGGGCACCCAGATCCCCACACCAACCGCAGCCGGAAATCTCAGTCTGCCCTCAGGGGATCCCACGCTGCAGAGCGATCAGGGGACAGAGAGTGAACCCCGTGTCTTTGGTACTTAATATCAGCCTACCGTGTCTCAGCGCCACTAGTTCTGCTACATACGAACATGTGAACACCCTGCTTCATCCACCATGTCCTGAGCTGGGACCCCAGGCTGGAGAAGGGCCTGAGCTCTTGTTTCTGGCACAGGAATGGGGAAGCCTCTGACTGCTGCTCACAGACGCCGGGGCGGACTGGGAGCCCAGCACAGCCGGTACTGGCTCTGTGACCTCGAGCAAACAACTTACCCTGTCACCTCAGTTCATTATATGTAAAAGGCAGGTGATAAGTGTTCCCATGTAGGAATGTTGTAAAGATTCAATTTCACCCCGTTATGTGCTGTGCACAGGTCCTGGCATAAACAAGTCCTCAGTGAATCCTTCATTTAGATACAAGAATAGGAAAGCATCGGAGAGAAGAGGGAGAAATAACGATAAAGTAGTAAGAAGATCAGAGCCATCACCTCAAAGCGGACCATGAAGTCCTTCAGGTTCGGGAAGGCATCCAGGCACTTGGGCTCGAATAGACACAGCACATCCAGGAGGTCATAAGCCAGGAAATCCACATAGGTGAGCTGCAGACGGGAAAAGCATGAATGGGCACCAAACCCTGAACCCAGGACAATGTCAGCCACCCCCCCCCCCAAAGTCCACCCCTTACCTTGTCCCCTGCAAACCACGACCTCTTCCCCAGAAACTGCGAGAACTGCTTCATCTTGTCAGGAAGCATATTCAAAAATTCAGGCTTCAGTTTCTCCTGAGGGACAAATAGCTGTCACCACCCTCAGACACAGACTCCCTGGGCAGAGAGGCAGGACCCCTAAGGCTGTTCCTGAACCCCAGCTGTCACAAATGAGCATCCATGTTCCCCAACTGTACCTAGGTCGGGGCCAGGGTATAATTTAATGCAACCTGTGTTCATTAGACTCGCCTGGGTACCACCTCCCACCTGTGAGAGGCAGTTGGGAAGGCAAAGGGAAACACCTCACTGTCCCTGGACCCGTCCCCACTCATCTCCAAACAGCCCCTCCCCAGGCCAGACCCCGGAGTGCTGGGAGAACCGGGCCGGACCCAGGACTCAGACATTAGGCAGAACGAAAGAACACACAACCCACAGCCTCAGGAAGGAAATGATAAGTTCCAGTTGTGTTGGAAGGTAGAATGTGACCAAATGGACACCTGAGCACTTTCTGGACCAATGGGGAGACTTGGGAGGCTGAAAGGGAGCAGGGAGAGGCCCAGAGTTCCTGTGGCTGCCCCACGCTGCCTGCTGGGAAAGTGTGCTGGTGCACAAGGCTGTCAGGGAGGTGCTGCTGGGATAACAAGGTGAACACTGCTAGGAACTGAACTCCCACCTAGGGAGTCTAATCACTCTCCTAACTTTAAATGGAACTGAGTCAGAAACTTCATTTGAGGCACTGGGGTTATGAGGATCACACTGCTGGTACTGTAGGGACAATCATGGGAGAATCAGAATCTCCCAGGAGTTCAATGGCGAACAGGACCAGCATAGACGGGACACAAAAGACCAGTCTTCTGTTAAAATCTATCTAACCCAGCCCGCGGAAGGGAACTCACAAAGTCAGGGCTGTAGCAGATCCTGATGTTGTACATTCGGACATCCATAATTTCATTCTCCAAAACGTCCATGCGAATCTTCTCCTCTTCCGTCTCCCCACCTGTGGACACCATAGGGACCCTCACTCTGCGTCCCACCCCAGCCAGCCTAGGGACATGGCCGCCATCCGCCTGCACCCACCCCTGCCCCACTCACAGAGGTTGTGCTTGCGAGCAATGTAGCGAAGGATGGCGTTGCTCTGGGTGAGCCTATGAGTCCCTTCAATTAAGTAGGGCAGCTGGAAGGGGGACAGGGGCAGGTCAGCAGGTCAAGGGTTCCCTGAAACCCCTCCCCTCATTCAGGGCAGAGTCCAAATCTGACCTCTCACTGGCTAGCCCGTGGGAGGCACTAAGTGAATACACTGTAAAATTAAAGACTGAGCTGGAAGACAGAGCATGGTGGGAAAGCAGTGAGGAGAACCAGGAAGCGGAGAGGCTGAGCAGACACCCTGCATCCTGGAACCTCTGTCTGAGCTGGGAACGGAGATGTCAGAGTAGAGACAAGCTTCTCTCTGCCCACTGTGCCCACCGCTCACACCGGCACCTACATTGGGGAAGTCCAGGCCCAGCTTGAATTTTTCACTCAGCCACTGGCTTCTGTCATAGTCGGGAGCTGTGGTGGAGAAGATGGAGTGAAACAAACATCCCCCCCCAGGACAGCCCTCTTTCCCGGGACCCTAGCAAGCAGTCAGTGGCCAGGCCCTGACTAGGGGGTCTGCAATCTGAACACTAAGTCTTTCACTCAGGTTTGAGGAAAGAATGCTAAAAGTCTCAGGACGTTACATGGGCAAGGCTTCCATAAATGTAGGCCAGCACTAGGAGAGTCGTCGCAGTTACTGGCACGGGACCCAGCAGTCCTCTCTGCTGTCCTGCCTGGAAGGCCAAGGTCCACCCTCAGACTGTGGAGGAGGCAGAGATGAGCCACAGGTGTCCCGGGCAAGAGTACCATATATCTCCATGTATAAGACGCATTTCAATTTTGGAGCCCGAAATTTGAAAAAAAAAAATGTATTACATAAAGTTATTGAACTCAAGTTTTATTCATCATAAAATTCATACAAGTCCTCAACACTGTCAAAACTCCCACTCATTAGCTTCTCCTCATCTGTGTCTGATGACGAATCACTGTCTTCAACAATGAGCGCAAAACCAAGCGCTAAAAACCGGGAAATGCAAGAAAAAAAATCTACAACCATTGTTTAAGACACACCCCGTTTTTAGACCCTAAATTTTTCCGGAAGGTGAGTCTTATACATGGGGAAATACGGTACTTGCTACCAAATCAGCAGGAGTTGGGCCCAAATCGGAACACCGCAAGGATGCCATTACCGTCCCCAAGCGTGTACTTCTTCTCCTCATATTTCGAGTCTGTGTACTCCAGGAGCAGGCGGATGGCGTGCGCCAGCTAGAGAGGGGGACAGCGGGACAGAGGTCAGCGATCCCGGGCCCGACTGCGGGACTCGCTCCGCTCTGGGTAATCCACCCCTCCCTCCCCCCACACAGAGACACCCTCGGAGGCCCTCGCAATCGAGCACCTGATGAAAGGCGGGTGACGGGGCTCGGCTCCCGCCAGCCTAGGGGAGGACCCTTCAGGGGCCGCCGGGAGCCCAGGATCTCCCACCGCCCGCTCCATCCCAACCGCCTGGCGGACCCCTCGCTCACCCCGCGAATGTCCCAATAACCCAAGGTCACGGCCATGGTGCAGGCTGTCTCGCAGTGTGTGATGTGGCTTTCTGCAGTCTGCGCTTGAAAATTCTTTACCCTGGAGGAGAGGAGAGGCGGGGCCCATGTGCGCACTGCACGCTGGTTTCCGTGCCCAGCCGCCGCCCCCTAAACTCCGCCCACACCCCCACTTCTGAGACCCCGTGACTCTCGCGGCGCTCCAGCCGGAGATCCGGCGGAAGCTATCCTTTCAGGTACTCATCCGTGGGAATTGGGGAACACAGTCTGGGTCCCAATAAGCCGAAAGCCGCGGGACTGTGCTCACCTGTGTCCTCGGCCGGCTCCGCGGTTCCCGCTTTCGGACCTCTGCTGGGTTAGAGGGACTGAGCAGTGCACTTGGGGGACAAACTTGTGTCGCTAAAACAGCGAGGTTCCTCTCCCTTTCCTTATCCCCAAGCATTGCTCATCCTCGCCCTTGGTCTGCGGAGTTCCCAAGGGCTCAGGAAGGCTCAAACTACCAGTTCTATCCAAAGTGTGGCGCCCCTCAAATCGAGTTCCCTTCTACCAGCACATGTCAGAGGCAGTCCAGCCAGTGAGAAAGGTCCTCCAAGACCTCAGAATCCCTGACAGCCTCCTGTCTTACAGGCCACACGATCGGGAACGCCAGGCCCAGACAGAGAAAATGAGTTTAGGTCTCAGCCTTACACTTTCATGGACGTTGGCGCCCCCAGCTCTTACGTCCTATCTCTAAGAGTGATACAATTCAAATGAAAATTAATCAATGAGCTTTAAGGTAGAAGTTGTTGATTAAAATCCAGAATCGGCGCCTGGGAAGAGGCAAGGTATTGAGTTGCAGCCCCAGAAATGTCCTGCCAGTCAGCTAGATGTTCCTGATATTGGCCGGGACACTACCCGGGAGCACGCTGGTCACATAGGCCATGTGAGTGAAGTAGAAAGAGCTGTCTCTCCTCTGAGAGACCAGGCACCTGTACCAATGAAGAGGGCATTGGAACCGGGGGTAGGGAGGTCAGTAAGGAGCCTGGAGGACTCCCCACACGACCACAGCTGTCCAGGTCCACAGATTCCAGTCCCTAACCTGGCTCATGACACACGTGAGCTCTGGGGTCAGGTGAACATTGAAGTCCGTCTGTGATCAGTGACCTCTGATACAACCTCCACCAGAATATGCCCTACCTGCCAACTTCCATTGCAAGGCAGAGCGCTAAATGAAAACTGAGAGAATACGATACCGATACCGTTTAGACTGTGGTTTTCCTTTTTTGAAAGGATATAACAAAGTTGAGTGCATTTGTAAAAACAGATGAGTGGGACTTGAAACAACGAATGTGCTCACAAACTAGAGGGCAAGTCCAGCTAGCAGGAAGGAGACCAGAGCACCTGCTCCCCTGGCCACCAGCTGACAGAGGGCCTTCTGCAGAGAGGACCTGGAAACAGCCTTGCCCTGGGTCTGTTCCTGCAGGCACCGGGCTGCCGGTCGGAGTCAAGTCAATGAGACTGGGGCAGAGAACATGGATGGGCTGGGCTGCCTTGTCCTCCAGGATGCACCAGTGGTGTGTCTGGCTGTCAGAGAGCAGACCATCTCAAACTGCACACTCTCGCCTGACCTGTGGTGGCTCAGTGGATAAAGCATCGACCTGGAAATGCTGAGGTCGCCAGTTCGAAACCCTGGGCTTGCCTGGTCAAGGCACATATGGGAGTTGGTGCTTCCAGCTCCTACGCCTTCTCTCTCTCTGTCTCTCTCTCTCCTCTCTAAAAAACAAAACAAAAAACAAACAAAAAAACTGCACACTCTCAGGGCCAGGCACACTGAGACCTGCCTCTGCCAAGGGGAGACACGGCCGATAAAGAAGGAAACACCAATAATATAATATACAAGATAACAAGTAGGTAGGCATGGCATGCAGTAAAGTGCCTGAATCTGACATGCACTACGTACTCTGGGGCTTTTCACATATGATGCCCTTCTGGAATCACCACCCAGAATGAAGCCAAGGACAGTTCCACCATTCACAAGTTTCCATTAATGAGCAACATCACAAAAACAAGGTCACCATTCAGGTGGCTTCAGTCACCTTGGATTCGTTTCAACTTTCGGGTAAATAGAACTAGATAAGCATGTATTTTATATCATCTTCCTTTTGGTCAACACTGTGTCTGAGAGTCATCCCTGTCCCTGCATGCAGCACTAGGCCATTTATTTTCATTATAGTATATTCACTGGACTGTTGTAGTCCATTAAAAGATTAATGGAATTATAGCAATAAGCCAAGTGTATCTGTCCATTCATTCTCCCAAGGTTAAACATTTGTTTGTTGCCAGTAATTGGCTATTTCAAATAGATGCCTTGAAGGTTATTGTTCATGTCCCTGGAAGACATGTATAAACATTCATCCCTGTTAGACTATAACACGGAGTAAGATGCCAGGGTCATAAGGTAGATGTATGTTTAATTCTAGTATATATTGCAGGTATTCCAAAGTGGTTGTCCCACCAGCAATGAATGACAATTCCAGGGACTTCATAAATTTAACAGTTGTCAATCCTTTTCATTTTAGCCTGTGTGGGTATGTAATAGGCTCCAACTGCATTTATAACACCTCCAATGATGTTCAGCACTTTTCATATGTTTCTGGGCTGTTTGTTTCTTCTCTCTTGGGAAATGCCTGATAAAGACTCGGACCCTTTTCTCTTTGGGTTGTATTTTGGAGAAGAGTATTTTGATGACTTACAATATCTTTTTTCAGCTGAGCCTGATTGAATACCAAACTCACTAAAGTCGGCAACTATTTACAGTGGCTCAAATTGGAAACCCCTGAGCTACTAGAAACTTCGTCTCTTGCTTGACCTGTGGTGGTGCAGTGGATGGAGTATCAACCTGGAATGCTGGAGTCACCGGTTCAAGCCCCCAGTTTTGCCCAGGCAAGGCACACACAAGAAGAAACAATGAATTGATGCTTCCCTCTTTTCCTCCTGCCTTACACACTCCTTTTCTCCCCTCTCTCTAAAATCAATAAATGAAAAACTCTTTAAAAAGAAAAAAGAAATGCCTTCTCAAGAAGCCCACTTTACAGTGTGATCTAAAATTACTTCCAGGCCCTGACTGGATAACTCAGTTGGTTAGAGCAGTGTCTGATCTGCCAAGGTTGTAGGGTTGAACCCATCAGGGCACATAGAGGAAATAACCAATGAATGCACAAATAAGTGGAACAACAAATTGCTGTTCTTCTCACTCCCTTTCTCTAAAAATCAACCAACGAAGTAGTTCTAAATGACTTCCAAAGCATGCAGTGCCGGTAGGAGTGGTGGATGACGGTGCAGGAAACCTGGGTTAGAATGACGTGGGAGCGTGACGTGGGTGCACATCCATTAGATCACCACTCTGGATGGAATACCTCAGAATGATAAGAAAAACCTTAAAGCTTCTGAAGTTAAAAAAAAAAGTGCCGTCTACAAAGTGATTCAATCAGACTGGCATCGCCCTTCTCATCAACCGTGCTGAGCCCCAGAAGCTGAGTAATCCGTCAAGAGTCTGGAGGTCTTCATCTAGAATTCTATACCCAAACAAAATGTCACTTCCCTGTCCACGGGCATAGATATTTTCAGATATGCAAGGTCTAAAGAACTTGCTCCCACAGGTGCCTAGGAAGTAGAGGGAGTTAGCCTAGAAACAAGGTCCAGATAACAGTGGTGCAGAGCCGGCAGAGGGCACCCGGACGACATCCGAGAAAGGAATGGATGGAATCCCAGGAATCCTACAGATGTGATTAAGTCAGAAAGAGAAAGGAATCCGGGCTACCCCCTGGGAATTCCCAATACCCCTGGGCCGTACCCACTAAGACACAAAGCTCTGCACAGGGAGCCTCAATAACAGGGTGAATGAATGAGATACAGGTCCACAAAAAAGCCTCTCTTCTTCAGAGAGCCCACAAGACCTCTCAACCAGGGTGTCAGAAATGGCACCAAGAAGTGTCAATACACCTTACTACCACCCATGATCCCCATGTACCTAGCCACGGCCAGTAGGAGCAGTCAGACCCGTGGAAGCATAAGGGCCCGCTGGGAGTTCAGGTGGCCAGGAGGAATAAGACAAGACACAGCAGGTGTGAGGAGGCTTTACTGGGGATCAGGCAGGGCTGGGCAGGGACCATGTCGGGGGGCAGGGCCTGCACACCCAGGCAGCACATGTCACCAGGGAATGGGCAGGAGCCCAGTGAAGAGCGCTATAGGCCAGGGGTCTCATCGGACCGTTGACAGCAAAACAAGCACTGAAAGAAAGGTCTGTCTGCCTGGCTCTGATTTACTGCAGTCAGGGAAACGTCAGCGGGTGACCTCCTTGAGCACAGGGGGCGCTGGAGAGCTTTAAACCCGGGTGCACTAGGACTGGGGAAGTAAAGGGGCCAGACAAGACCACCTTGGGAATGAAGGAAAGAAGAGGAAAAAAAGACAGCTGGTTCCATGGAGGCTCGGGAGGGCCTGCTGTTCCCCAGGCCCCAGAGTGCTCCTGGCTCCCATCTTCCGGACCGGCACTCCTACTTGTTGCCCCACACGGCCATCTTTGTGTACACGGGTGTTCGGAGGAAGCGGCTGGACTTCATGTAGGCAGAGATCTTCTTCAGGCCCTGAGGGTGCAAAGGGAGACCGGACATCAGGCTCAGCTGCCCCACCTGGGCTCTCACCGCCCCCAGCAGGTGCTCCAGGTCCAGGATCCCGCGAGACTTCCTTGTGGGCCAGGCACTGAGGACTAAGTGCCTTCCTGGGGTCCCCAACTCGAGTAATTTAGTTCTTCCAATTCCCTTTAACGGAAGTGCTGTCTTAGTATCAGTTACCACATGTAAGACTACACCATGCTATAGACGTTTTATATTCATTAATGCTTATGATACAGGTTTAGAACTTCCACACAACCCCTTACTAACCAGGTTCTGCTATCACATTTTTCAGAAGGTAACTTGGTTAGAGCAGTGGTAGTCAACCTGGTGCCTACCACACACTAGTGGGCGTTCCAGCTTTCATGGTGGGCAGTAGCGGAGCAACCAAAGTATAAATAAAAGGATATATTTAACTATAGTAAGTTGTTTTATAAAGATTTATTCTTCCAAACTTAGCGAAAATTCAACATAAAGTACTTGGTAAGTAATTATTATTATATGCTTTAACTTGCTGTAACTCTGCTTTATAAATTTTATAAAGTAAAGTTATTTCCCTACTTTATAAATCACCATTACTGTGGAACTGGTGGGCGGTTAGAAAATTTTACTACTAACAGAGACAAAAGTGGGCGGTAGGCATAAATAGGTTGACTACCCCTGGGTTGGAGCATTGTCCTGATCTGCCAAAAAAAAAACACCCAAGTTGAAGCCCGGCCCTCAGGCCACACTGTTACTCAGGGGAAAGGGAGGAGCAGCCCGGCTCTCTCCCCAACTGGGGCTCTCCCCCCCCCCTCCTTCCCCTGCCTGCTGAACAGGCAGCCCTCCCCCTTCAGGCTGCTCAGTCTCCCTGCAGAGGGAGGCTCCTGGCTCCCAGGGGCTGCCAGAGGAGGGCCCTGGGCAGAACAAAGGGGCTCAGAATGTGCCTGTGCAGCTTGCAGAGGCCACATCTCCCCCAGTGACTCAGTCAAACAAGGAGGAAAGCCGACAGGAGGAGGGGGAGCAGAGAGCCAGGCCCTGAGAGCTCCACTTAAAGGAGAAAGTCCAACTGCGTGGCCTCGTACCTGAGCCCAGTCTCACTGGGTCCTGACCTACTCATCCCGGTCCTCCCGCAGCCCACTAGGCCTAAGACACACAGGGGTGTGAAGCCATCTTCCCAGGGCAGGTGCCCATGAGTCCCACAGCACTCAGAGGTCCTGGGACAGCCTGTGACCACGGCCTGGGCCCAAACAGGCGCAGACGGCAGCCCACAGCAGTCCCCTCCACCCAGCCTGTCACTCCTCCCGGCTCTTGGATAATATCCAAGGCTGATCACCTCTGACCAGACCCAGAGCTGATGAGAAGCAGCTGACAGAGCAGATCTCCTGATGAGGGGGAGGGGACACATTGTAAGTGGGAACCCTCTTGGACTAACAATGCCTCAACTCCCTTAATCCCAATAAAGCCGACTTTGTTCCTCCTCTGGGAGTTGACTAAGGGTGAGTGGGATGGGCTGTGCAGTGCAGTCCAGGCTGTGGCCCTCCATCACCCAGGTGGAACCACAGGACCACACGGCTGGGACTCCTGTGCTTCTCCAACTGCACTGAGACCCGGGAGGCGGGGCTGGGTCACCTCTGCACCCGCGGTGCCTGACACAGTGCCTCACACAGAGAAGAGTGCAGCTCAGTGGACACGACTGAGAATGAGTGTCCCACCCCATCCCCGTGAGACTATCTTGGCTAAAGAGAGGGAAGAAGGAAATGGAGACAGGAGGCAAAGGAAGGCCCCACCACTGAAGAGAAATCCTCCCTCAGGGCACCCACAGGGCACCCAGATCCCCACACCAACCGCAGCCGGAAATCTCAGTCTGCCCTCAGGGGATCCCACGCTGCAGAGCAATCCAGGAACAGGGAGTGAACCCTGTGTCTTTGGTACTTATTATCACCCTACCCTGTCTCAACGCCACTAGTTCTGCTACATATGAACATCTGAACCTGCTTCATCCACCATGTCCTGAGCTGGGACCCCAGGAGAAGGGCCTGAGCTCTTGTTTCTGGCACAGGAATGGGGAAGCTTCTGACTGCTGCTCACAGACGCCGGGGCGGACTGGGAGCCCAGCACAGCCGGTACTGGCTCTGTGACCTCGAACAAACGACTCACCCTGTCAACTTCAGTTCATTATCTGTAAAAGGCAGGTGATAAGTGTTCCCATGTAGGAATGCTATAAAGACTCAATTTCACCCCGTATCTGCATAATGCTGTGCACAGGTCCTGGCATAAACAAGTCCTCAGTGAATGCTAATTATGCTCCATTTTAGCCCCAGGACTGGGAAAACGTCAGGGAGAAGACAAATGAGATAAATAGGAAGAAGATCAGTGCCATCACCTCTACCCGGGTAACGAAGTCCTTCAGGTTCGGGAAGGCATCCAGACACGTGGGCTCAAATATGCGGTGCAGGTCTAGTATGTCATAAGCCAGGAAGTCCACATAGGTGAGCTGTGGACAGGGAAGGCATGAATGAGCGCCAAACCCTGAACCCAGGACAATGTCAGCCACCCGCCCCCAAAGCCCACCCCTTACCTTGTCCCCTGCAAACCACGACCTCTTCCCCAGAAACTGCGAGAACTGCTTCATCTTGTCAGGGAGCCCCTTCAAGTAGTCAGGCTTCAGTTTCTCCTGAGGGACAAAGGAGCTGTCACCACCCTCAGACACAGACTCCCTGGGCAGAGAGGTAGGTCCCCCAGGGCTCTTCCCAACCCCCAGCTGTCACAAATGAGCATCCGTGTTCCCCAACTGAACCTGGGTCGGGGCCAGGGTATAATTTAATGCAACCTGTGTTCATTAGACTCTCCTAGGTACCACCACCCACCTGTGAGAGGCAGTTGGGAAGGCAAAGGGAAACACCTCACTGCCCCTAGACCCGTCCCCACTCATCTCCAAACAGCCTCCCATGGGCCAGACCCCGGAGTGCTGGGAGAACCGGGCAGGGCCCTGGGGTGAGACGTCAGGCAGAATTAAAGAGCACAGATCCCACAGCCTCAGGAAGGAAATAATAAGTTCCAATTGTGTTGGAAGGTAGAGATGTGACCAAATGGACACCTGAGCACTTTCTGGACCAATGGGGAGACTCTGAAAGGCTGAAAGGGACCAGGGCGAGGCCCAGAGGCCCTGTGGCTGCCCCACGCTGCCTGCTGGGAGAGTGTCCTGATGCACAAAGCTGTCAGAGAGGTGCTGCTAGGATAACAAGGTGAACACACTGCTAGGAACTGAACTCCCACCTAGGGAGTCTAATCACTCTCCTAACATTAAAGGGAACCGGGTCAGAAATTTCATTTGAGGCACTGGGGTTATGAGGGTCACATGGCTGGCTGTTTACTACCCTCTTGGAGGTTCAGAAGCTCCAAGGAGTTCAAATGACAAACTGGACCAGTGTAGATGAGACATGCCTCCTAGCTCCTTTCATAACCTGATCAGACCAGCTAAGTAAGTGGCAACTCACATAGTCAGGGCTGTAGCAGACTGTTGCCAACTGATTGGATGTGTCCATAACCTCGTTCTCCAAAATGTCCACGCAAATCTTCTCTTCTTCCGTCTCCCCACCTGTGGACAGCATAGTGACCCTCCCTCAGCTAAGGGGCCAGTCCAGGGACACGGCCCCCATCTGCCAGTACCCACCCCCCACCCCACTCACAGAGGTTGTGCTTGCGAGCAATGTAGCGAAGGATGGCATTACTCTGGGTGAGCTTGTGAGCCCCGTCAATTAAGTAGGGCAGCTGGAAGGGGGACAGGGGCGGGTCAGCAGGCCACAGGCTCCCCTGAAGCTCCTCACTTCATTCAGGGCAGAGATCAAACTTGGCCTCTGAGTATCTAGCCCACTGAGCTGAAAGACAGAGCTTGATGGGAAAGCAATGAAGAGAACCAGGAAGCAGAGAAGCTGAGCAGACACCCTGCATCCTGGAACCTCTGTCTGAGCTGGGAACGGAGATGTCAGAGTAGAGACAAGCTTCTCTCTGCCCACTGTGCCCACCGCTCACACCTGGCACCTACATTGGGGAAGTCCAGGCCCAGCTTGAATTTTTCACTCAGCCACTGGCTTCTGTCATAGTCAGGAGCTGTGGTGGAGAAGATGGAGTGAAACAAACACCCCCCAGGCCAGCCCTCTTTCCCGGGACCTACAGAGCAGTCAGTGGCCAGGCCCTGACAGGGGGTCTGCAATCTGAACACTAAGTCTCTTGCTCAGGTTTGAGGAAAGAATGCTAAAAGTCTCAGGACGTTACATGGGCAAGGCTTCCATAAAGTGTAAGCCAGCACTAGGAGAGTCGTAGCAGTTACTGACACAGGAGACCCAGCAATCCTCTCTGCTGTCCTGCCTGGAAGGCCAAGGTCCACCCTCAGGCAGTGGAGGGTGGCAGAGATGAGCGACAGGTGGCCGGGGCAAGGGTACTTGCGACCAAATCAGCAGAGGTTGGGTCGTAGTCGGAACACCACGAGGATGCCATTACCGTCCCCCATCGAGTACTTCTTCTCCTCATAGTTGGAGTCTGTGTACTCCAGGAGCAGGCGGATGGCGTGCGCCAGCTAGAGAGGGGGACGGAGGGACAGAGGTCAGCGATCCCGGGTTCCGACTGCGGGACTCGCTCCGCTCCGGGTACTGCCCCTCACCCAACACCTGGCCTGCAGGCGACGGGGCTCTGCTCCGCCAGCGGCGAGGAGGACCCTGCAGGGACCGCCCCGGAACCCAGGACCTCCCCGCCGCCAGCTCCATCCCACTCGCCCATGCGGACCCTCGCTCACCCCGCGGATGTCCCAGTAACCCAAGGTCATGGCCATGGTCTGCGTTTCCTGGCTTCACCGGCCTCAAGCACAACACGACTGAAAATTCATCCGCGGCTTGGGTCCTGGGGGTGGAGCCTGTGGAGACCACGCCCCCACGCCTTACGGTCCGCCCTCGCCAATAACCCAGGGCCCGCGGGAGACGTAGTGTGTTTCCGCCACGGATCCGCGGAGTTTCGAGTACCGGGACCCGGACGCCAGGACCCCGGAAGCCGCGGGGCGTGGGTTCGCCTGGCTTCCTCCGCGGCTGCGCGGCTCCCCGCCGCATTTCGACCTCGTCCTGGCTCGGTCTGGAAGAGTGGGCCCTGCTCTTAGGAGACGAACCTGAACCGCTAAAAGGGCACGCTCCTCTCCTTCCCTCTCCCTCCAGGCACCGCTCTGCTTCGCCCTGGGCTGCAGAGTTCCCAAGCGCCCAGAGGCTCAGACTGCCAAGTTAAAGCCAGAGAGGGGCGACCCTCAGATCGAGGGTTTTGATAAGTACCTGTCACTGGTAGACCAGCCCATCTTAAAGCTCCTTCCAGACCCCGAGTGTCTTCAAGGACACGCTATCAGTAGGGCAGGAACACCCAGGGCAAGGACAGAAAAGGAGGTGTGGTTTCTGTGTGTTCCCTCCATGGACTTTGGAGGACCCAGCTCTTAAGTTATGGGACTAAGGCTGATAAGAATCAAATGTAAATTGATCAGTTAGCTTTATGGCCTAAATTGTGAATCTAAATCCAGAACCATCCCTGCAAAGAGGCGGAGTGTGGAGGCATGCTCCAGAGATGTTCTGCCAGCCAGCTAGATGTCCCTCACCCGGACAGGGACAGTGGTCCGTGGCATGGTGGGCACAGAGGAAAAGTGAGAGAGTGTCTGAGCTGTCTTCTGTGGGGCCAGGCTTCTGTACTGTTGCAGAGGGCACCAGACAGGTGGGTGGCCAGCAGGAGCCTAAAGGACCAGTCAGTGTGGGCTCTGCAGGCCCTGCTGTCCGTGTCCACGGGCTCCAGCCCTGACCCTGGCTGCTGACACACTTATGCTCTGGAGCTGGAGTATGAGAGAGTGTCTCAGGGGGACTCTCAAGTCCCTCTCTGATCGGTGTCCTGTGGTACCACCGCCATGAAAACAAGGTCCTCCCTGCCAGGTTTCCTCTTTGAAGGCAAAAGACTATTTTAAAAGTAAGGGAATCGGACATAGTTTGGCCTGTGGTTATTTTCCCTTTTTTAAAGAACATTATAAGGCTTAGCCAATATGTGAAAACAGATGAGTGGCACTTTAAAAAACAAATGGGTTTACAAGTAAAGCTCATTTTTTGTGCACTACAGAAAAGGGCGCTTTAAATTTCAGTACCAACGTTTTAGGATAGCATGGTATAAACCCAGTATTCAATAAAAGTTTCCAACTAGGAAGATCAAGTATGGATGGGGGTTGATGAGGACACATAGACTTTATCTAATTCCTATTAAATCATAGGAGTCAGAGACTTGCATATCTCTGCTAAATAGGGAGCAGGAGAATATGTCACCAGTGGCTGGCAGAGCTCAGTCCGTTAGAGACACTCTCCACCCATTCAGACCTTGACAGTCCAACAGACTCCTTGGGTCCAGGCTCAGGGCGAAGGCTTGCAATCAAGGTGAATTCTAGGTAGTTTTGCCCACATGGAGGCGATGTTGGCCATACACACACACACACACACACACACAAGTGCTGGCCCTCTTAATAGCCTTTTATATTCTTCATAATACATTAGGACTTGCCATTATGAGTTTTTACACCTTGAGCTTGGAACAGAAACATTACTGCAGTCCACTGAGAAAAGGTATTTTTTAAAAGCTAACATTAAACAGAATAACATTTCAAATAGGTAGAACAGATAGTGTTACATTAGCATTCATCCATTTAGTCATTCCTTTATTTAAAAAACAACAATTGAGACCTGTTACATAGTAGGCATGGTGAATAAGACAATACCAGCCAACCCGACCAGGTCGTGGCTTAGTGGATAGAGCGTTGGCCTGGGATACTGAGGACCCAGATTCAAAGCCCCAAGGGCACTGCACAGGTTGCTGGACTGAGTGTGAAATCACAAATATGATCTAATGGTCACTGGCTTGAGCCCAGGGTCGCTGGCTTGAGCCAGGGGTCATTGGCTCAGCTGGAGCCCCTCAGTCAAGGCACATATGAGAAAGCATTCAATGAACAACTAAAATGCTGCAACAAGTTGATGCTTTTCATCTCTGTCCCTTTCTGTGTTTCCGTCTCCTCTCTCGCTCTCTCTCAATCTGTCTCTCTCTCTCTCTCACTACAAAAAATAAAAATAAAAAAAGACTATACAGTGTACTCGTTACTTTTTTAATGAAGGTTGGGTGGGAACCACCGAAAGATGTTTGTTTTTGTTTTTGTTTTTTTAATTTTTTTTAAATTGATTTTAGCAAGAGAGGAAGAGAGAGAGACAGGGACATCAATCTGTTCCTGCATGTGCCCTAACTGGGGAGCAAACCAGCTACCTCTGCACCTCAGCACGATGCTCTAACCAACTGAGCTATCCAGCCAGGGCGAAAGATGTTTTTAATAAGGGACAGATTTTAGTGTGGACTGAAAATAAGTGGGTTGGAAAACCATGATCTTACTTGTTTTTATTAGCCTTTCTTAAGTGTGTATATAGCTCACATTTATTTCGATGTTTAATGTCAGAAGCAGTTGCAATGAACAGACTAAGAACAAGAAGATGGAAACTGTACAGACGATCCTTAGCTGGCTCATTCAGGAATGTGCCCTGGTTGATTTGCTTAACTTTTATTTCTATTTCTATTTGTTTGTTTGTTTGTTTTTTAGTGAAGGGGGGGAGAGAGAGAGAAAGGGACAGACAGATAAGAAGGGAGGGAAATGAAAAGCATCAACTCATAGTTGCAGCACTTTAGTTGTTCATTGATTGCTTTTTTATACATACCTTGCCCAAGGGCTTCAGCCAAGTCAGTGAGTGACCCCTTGCTCAAGCCAGCGACCTTGGGGTCATGTCTATGATCCCACACTCAAGCCAGCAACCTTCAAGGTTTTGAACCTGGGTCTTTAGCGTCCCAGGTTGATACTCTATCCTTGCTCACCACCTGGTCAGGCTTAATTAGCCTTTCCCCCAGCTCTGTTAACTTAAAAGCCTTAATCTTTCTGTACATTGGAATCACCTAGAGGAATTTTAAAACAATACTGGGCCCCATTACAGACCAATGAAGCTAGAATGCCTGAGAGTGGTGGCATCCGTCATTTTAATTATTTTTATTTATTCATTTTAAAGAAGAGAGACAGAGAGAGAGAGAAAGGGGGAGGAGCAGGAAGCATCAACTCCCATATATGCCTTAACCAGGCAAGCCCAGGGTTTTGAACCGGCGACCTCAGCGTTCCAGGTCGACGCTTTATCCACTGCGCCACCACAGGTCAGGCCATCATCCGTCATTTTAAACGCTGCCCAGGTGGCTCTCTTGCGGGCCAGGTTAAATAGTTGCTTTAAGGCATATACTGTCTCCTGATCAAAAACACGGCACCTGCACTCCAGGATTTTGTTAAAAGATGTCTGTATGAACTCTGCCGCTTGATACTTATCAAAAGCTCAGCTGTAAGAAATAGTATTCCTTACGTTATTTCTGCGGCCTGTCCATTCCTTTAGAATGAATTAAAACCTTAGGTGAAAACAGACTTTCAGAAAATGAGTCTTCAGACAGCACTTAAAAATAGTTGTGTTAAAATGCACGTAACATAAAATTCACCATCTCTGCCTAGACCACCTTTTCGGGGCCCCTCATAAGAATGGCTTTAGCAGAACTGTCGGCATTTTGACCACCGCGTACTGTTACCAGAGTCCTTGAGGGAAATCCTATGGGACCTGAAACCTTCTGACGTCACCAGGAACAGGTGTTTCTGCTGTAAGAAGCAGAGGGATTGCCTGACCTGTGGTGGTGCAGTGGATAAAGCGTCCACCTGGAATGCTGAGGTTGCTAGTTCAAAACCCTGGGATTGCCCGGTCAAGGCACATATGGGAGTTAAAGCTTCCTGCTCCTCCCCCCTTCTCTCTCTCTCTCTCTCTCCCCCCCTCTAAAATGAATAAATAAATTAAAATAATTAAAATTTTAAGAAAAGAAGCAGAGGGATTAACAATTTAAGGCTATGGTTTATTGTTCTCACAAAAGGTACTGCACGACCTGGATGTCCCTTCTCAAATTGTTCGTTGTTCGTTATAGATCTTCAGCCTTGGGTGTTTTAAATCCTCTGGCTTTTTCTGTGTCTCCATCAGAGGAGAGGGTGGAAGTTGTGACTCAGAGCCCAGGAAGCAGTAAGGACTCACAGGGCCCGTCCTGAAGAAAGTCATCTGTCCTCGCTCAGCCAGCTGCCCCGGAGTCTCTTGGAGACCTGCAGACAGGTAACAGGCACTCCTCAAAGACCAGAGGCCAGAGCCAGCCCTGGGTCATCCAGACAGTGAAAGAAGTGCTCCTTCGGGAGAGAGCAGGGTCAGCAGGCAGTGTAGACAAAAAGGGGGCAGAGTTTTTATGGCAGGGAGCCCTTCAATGCCCCCCCACTGCGTTCCAAGGACAGCCAGGCTCAGCAAGGGAACAGTCCTCATTTTGATGGACCCTAAAACACTTCCTTGGAAGGTTGCTGCAAGAAATGGCTCCCTGAAATCTGTCATTGAGTTTCCCCTGTGGACAGTGTGGGCAGCGTCCACTATCATGGGATCCTTACTCGGACGGGGGGGGGGGGACTTTCCCCAAGCCACTGGTTAGATTTGTTATTTTATAGACACAGAATTGCCTAACACATTATACTTCACTCTTCGCCTCATCTTTTAGGGAAGTCACAGCCAAATTCTCCCGTCCTGACAGAACACAGGGTGTCATGATGTTTATTCCGTGTAAATCTGAACTCAGACTAGAAAGGTTACCCAGGGAATGGGAGAAAATTGTGAAAAGGACCGGTGAAGGCCCAGTGAATATCCAGAGCTTGTTCATTTCGGTATTGAGAATCTCATTAGTTCTCTCTTTTTTATCTAAGGACTGTAAATGATAAGAACAGGAAGGGTTGGGGACAAAGTTTACAGAGTTCCTTAACAACAGTGCCATTAAAACATGTGTCTGTCATTAGTAGAGAGATGGGTGGAAATTTCTTGGGAAACAGAATCAAACAATCTTTTTTTTTGCCACTGTGAGAGCCATAGATCTCTGGCAAGAAAAAGCTTTCATCTACTCCAAGAAGAAAACGGACAATGACCAGAAGTTATTTATAATTCATTGCAAGAGGCTTTTGTATAAAGTCTCTTTGGAGAACGAAAGGCCCTCGAGACTTTGGTCCTTGAACGTATTCACCTTTGCATTTGACCAGGGTTGTTGGCAGGAGGAGAGGTTTCAGAAACCTTTTTGGCAATACCTCTAACATTACCCCGCCCGTGTTGTGTAATGTTGTTGCCAGTGAATCGCAGGTCTTATCAGGAAATATTATGAAACATTTTTGCTAACTTCCATTTGAAATTATTTGATGATGAGTCAGCCATTTTGAGAGTGCCAAAATCCTTCTGAAACCTTTCCGACTTCTGAATTTTTCCACTTTCCACTTTTCCAAATCAGGGGTTTGGCTCTGATAGTGGAAAATAGCCCATTTAGGCCTTGGCCGGGTAGCTTAGTTGGTTAGAGCATTCTCCTGATACACCAAGGTGTGGGTTTGATCCCCAGTCAGGGCACCTATAAAGAATCAACCAAGGGGCCTCACCTGTGGTGGCGCAGTGGATAAAGCGTCAACTTGGAACGCTGAGGTGGCCGGTTCAAAACCCTGTACTTGTCTAGTCAAGGCACATATGGGAGTTGATGCTTCCTGCTCCTCCCCCCTTTATCTCTCTCTCTCTCTCTCTCTCTCTCTCTCTCTCACTCTCCTCTCTAAAATGAATTAAAAAAATAAAATAAATAAGTTTAAAAAAAAAGAATCAACCAAGGAATGCATAAATACATGCAACAACAAATTGATGTTTCTCTCTCCCTTCCTCTCTCTCTAAAAATCAATTTTAAGAGATAGTCTCTTTGACGTCCTCCAGGGCCTCTCTGTTGCCTGGTCGCAGGAGCAGTGGTCATCGTTCACGCTGCTTGTGTAGCAGAGTGGTCAGCTAAAGCTTTATGTTCTGTCAGAATTAGAAAACTCTGTTTCTAAAGCATTCCACATTTGCGGACTACCCCCAAAGAACATCTGCTATAAGTATATAAGCTTGTTTGTTTGTTTTTACTTTTCAACAGCTGGCAGGCCTGGATGAAGGCAAATATAAATATTTTCGTCTTTGGAGATGGTTGAACTTCTGGAGTTATTGGTATATATGTTAAGGGTGCACTTAGGTCTGTGATAGCATTTTTTAATATGAACAAATAAAGTTAGGTTAGGGCTGTCCCAGGGAATTTCTAACAAAATAATTTCAAGCATATGGGGAAAGCACTGGAAGTTATAAGAATCATTTGATAAAGAAAAGGAATTCTGCCTGACCTGTGGTGGCGCAGTGGATAAAGCATTGACCTGGAACACTGAGGTCACCGGTTCAAAATCCTGGGCTTGCCTGGTCAAAGCATATATGGGAGTTGATTCTTTCTGCTCCTCCTCCCTTCTCTCTCTCTCTCTCTCTGTCTCTCCTCTCTAAAATGAATAAATAAAATCTTTAAAAAAAAAAAAGAAAAGAAAAAAAAGAAGGAATTCTAATAACCTGGGCAGTAAATAACTTAGTTATTTTACATGAAAAACCCCAATTCCAAGTTTACTCCTTTTAACTAGTTGTAGTAAAGGATATATTAATAGTCTTTTATTTTTATGTATTTAGGCATACATAAATATATAAACATAAAATATATAGATACTACGTTAAGGCTTTCCACCATAGCATTAAAATATAATTAATTTATCAGTGTATTAAATAAAACAATGTGTATCATATTAATTGGCTATTTGCATAAACTGTAATCATTTTTCTTTTTTTTTTTTATTTTAATTTTATTCTGAGAGACAGAAACATTGAACTGTTTCTATATGTGCCCCGACCAGGGATCGATCCCACAACCTTTGCACATCAGGACAATGATCTAACCAGCCAAACCATCCGGCCAGGGCTGATTTTTCTAAGTGAACAGAAAATCACATCTTATTCTACATACACACCTGTATCTCTCTGTAATTATTGTATCCAGGATAACTAACCACCTATACTAATTATTATCTTTCATTAGAGTAACCCATCTTGTCTGTTTTGTCTTTAGACACAAGAACTCAGAGAAGATTTAGAAACTCCCCAGCTCTTTTTTTTTTTTTTTAGATTTTATTTATTCATTTTTATTAGAGAGAGAGAGGGAGAGATAGAGAGAGAACAGGGGGAGGAGCAGGAAGCATCAACTCCCATATGTGCCTTGACCAGGCAAGCCCAGGGTTTTGAACTGGCGACCTCAGCATTCCAGGTCGACGCTTTATCCACTGCGCCACCACAGGTCAGGGCCCCCAGCTCTTTCTTATGAGCATTTAGCTCACAGTCTGGCCTTCAGGAAGGCCAAAACCAATAGACATGCATTATTATTCTAAGGCATTTGTATATTTTGTTATTCTACTGGCATTTTAGGAAATAAGGACAAATTAAACTGATGTTTAGTGACCGTGTTTTTGTAACGTCCCTGCCCCTCTTACTAAAACTATTGTAGTTCAATCTGCTCGGAATCAGGAGGTCTTGTCTGAGCCCTGATGACAGATGCCTGGGCTCTGACCAATTCCCCAAGACACAGGTCACACAGGACATTCGATGGCGGGTCACACTGCAGTCTCATGGGGGCTTTTCAATCTGAAACCTTGCCCCCCCCCAAGCCAGACGGCCCCTTTCTCCTTTCTTCCCCACTGTCACGCTACTAACTGCGGTGTATTTCTTTCTACCTGGCCCACTATCAACTACGACAATTTGAAGTGACACAGGCTACTTTTGGAGGCAAATTGTTCATCTGGGAGGCACCTTAAAATAAAACAAACAAACCCCCAAATGTTTAAAAGTCAGCTTTCTCTCATTGGTATTAGGAAGCTAGCGTCTGAACACAATTCAGATTCAAAAATTGCCTCACTGGCCTGGCCGGTTGGCTCAGCGGTAGAGCGTCGGCCTAGCGTGCGGAGGACCCGGGTTCGATTCCCGTCCAGGGCACACAGGAGAAGCGCCCATTTGCTTCTCCACCCCTCCGCCGCGCCTTCCTCTCTGTCTCTCTCTTCCCCTCCCGCAGCCAAGGCTCCATTGGAGCAAAGATGGCCCGGGCGCTGGGGATGGCTCTGTGGCCTCTGCCTCAGGCGCTAGAGTAGCTCTGGTCGCAACATGGCGATGCCCAGGATGGGCAGAGCATCGCCCCCTGGTGGGCAGAGCGTCACCCCTGGTGGGCGTGCCGGGTGGATCCCGGTCGGGCGCATGCGGGAGTCTGTCTGACTGTCTCTCCCTGTTTCCAGCTTCAGAAAAATGCAAAAAAAAAAAAAAAATTGCCTCACTGGAAAACACTCTGGAGCCAAAGCAATTACTAAACATGACACAGCGTCTCCCGATTCATCCGCTTTCGACATCAGTCTGAATTAGCCCCTGGTGGGTGTTTCGACACCCTTTCCACTTTGGGGCTGATGGTTTAACACCAAAACAGAAACACTGGCTGGCAAGCCGCTCCACTGCTGGCACGCCAGCGTTTGCCTCAGCATTTTAAAGAGACTTTGAAGACCCCAAACCAAAGAACTGTTGAGAGGACCCTATTTGTCTAAAGAGACCACTTTGTTCAATGCGGGAAGCATCCCTCCTTCGTTCACACACTTGGGGGGATTAATAAGTGCTTGCACTTTAATCCTATGGCTTGTTTTGGTGTCCCGGGCAGGGTGGGGGGCCTCAGAACTGGGCTCGGGAGTTCCTCGTTAGTGGGTACTAGGTACTCAAACCCCCAACCCAGACCTTTGAAGAAGGAACGGTCACACCTGTCAAATCTGAGTCTTTGGGGTCAGACTATTACTAAAGACAAGTGCTGGTGAAAAGGAAAGAGGTTTATTCAGGTGCCAGTGACCTGAGAAGAAGGCTAACTCCTGTCCTAAAAACCATCCTAACATCTCTGGCCAAGCCATGGCTTTTATAAGGAGAGGGCAGGGGAGTGGGGACATGGAGGCAGAGTCCTTGCTGGTCCCGACAGAGATCTTGGTGTCAGTATGTTGAATCCGTGGGTGTCGGTAGAATTCCCTCCTCTGCCCAGGAACGGGATCTGCTGGTCCCTGCAATGTGCTAAAACAGAGGTTGCTAACAAAAAAACCTTTGTTCTCACAGACTTATTAGTTTGTTAGTACATTTAATTCTGGTTAGTACAATATTGCACAAAGATGAGATGTATAAAGATTAAGTCCAGTTACTTGATCTCTGTGTACTGCACCTCCCCCTCTGATTACAGCAGTGCATGTATATACCTCCTGGGTTTTCTCCACCCACCAAATTTTTATCAGGCATCTGATGTGTGCCTTGTGAAACTCAGCCCTGGACAAAATAAGACAAAGCTCAGGCCTCACAAATCTTTCATTTACTGGGGGTTGTTTGGGGGATCGAATCTGCTAATATGTGAAAAGCGCTTAGAAGAGCACCTTGCAAACAGTAGGTGCTCAATAAACGGGTGCCTGGCACCTTGCAAACAGTAGGTGCTCAATAAACGGGTGCCTGGCTCTGCCGCTCCCTGGCTGTGGGCCTCTGGCCGGTCTCGTGATATTGGGGCCTATGAGTTCTCATCGCGGGCCCTGTGAAGCTCTGCTGTTCTCTGAGATTTGACGCCACATTTGGCTGCAGGCCTTCTACCTAATTCTTCTGAGGACCATACTGCCTCTGCCTCTCCAGCCCGGATGGAGGACTCAGCCCTCCAAACCAGCAGAGGCTGGAAATAGTCTTTCCCCCTTTTTGCCTGGGGGTGCAGGCCCCTAGCTCCAAGTGGCAGCCCCCTCTCCCCTGCACCCTGGATTATCCCCTCCCCCTGGCCTCTCCTCCCGGATGTTTTGAGGAACAATGACTTCTTTGCAATAATTGCAGTGTGACAAATGTGTTCAGGAAAGGGCTGTTCCCCTGTAAAGAAGGGGCTTCTTTGTTCTTACTAATAATCCCAGCCAATATTTATTGAGTGCCTATTATGTGTCTACTACATAGACTTACTCACCGAATTCTCAAAACATCTCTTTGAATTACCTATTTCTTCTCCCTTTTTATGGATGAGGAAACTGAAGCTCAGAGAAATTAAATAACTTGCCCCAGGACACACAGTTAATAAATCCCAAAGGTGTTACTTGACTCAGTCCAGTCAACCGGGCCAAGGCTCTACCCAGGACACCACACTGCCCGCAGAGTGAAACCTCAGGACAGGAAAAGCAAACGACAATCCCAGTCTTTGCAGACACTGATGGAGCTGATTCTAGACAAACGTGGCAAGGAGCAAGAGGCCCTCATGTGCCAAACACGTGGCCATGTCTTAGAACACTTTGTGTCCTTTGTGTTTATTATCCATAAGAAACACGATTTCTCAAGGCCAGAATATTCCAGTGTAATGTAGAGCTGAGACACACTGGTGGTGGTGTGAACCAGGCAACAGCTATGCCAGAAAGAGACCAGAATCCAGAAGCAATGTGCCGGAAAGCTTCAGAACAGCACATGGGTGGCGTAAAGACATCATTGGGCTGCTGTTATTAGCCCTTTGTAGGGAACCCCTGGGCTCTTGAACAGCAGGAGAAGATTAGTGAGCCTCTAAAAACAAAGAAATACAAAGAAAACTTCAGAGAAAGGGTGGGGCGGGGTGGGGGTCAGGCAATGAGTCGGATCTGGCAGGAATGCAGAGCAGGTTATATGCCCTGCGCCCTGCGGAGACAGGAGATGGATCTTGTAGGGGTTCAGGAAGTCTGACCTGGGGAAGGGGAGAAGCAGGAATCCCAGGCAGCCATCATGGTGGCAGTGGTGTCTGAGGTGGAGCTTGGTGGTGTGGTAAGGTACCAAAGAATTACAAAAATTAATATTAATATTTTAGGAGGAAAAGTCAGGCTTCTTGCCTGTCCTTTCTCTAAAGAAAGGAGGGAGAAGAATGCAGAAGCTTTCTGGCTTGCAAGGACGACTGGGTCATTTAGTTTTAACTATAGAATAAAGGTTATCTGAAGAACTTCCTTTCCCTTTCAGTAAGAGACAAAATTCACATACCCTACACTGATTTTAACTCTTCCTCCCTTCCTGGAATCCTGAGAGTACATATACCACTGGACAAAGGAATGGGAGGTAGACACTAGAAGATTTGTGAATGTCTTTGATATGTAAAGCGACATCACTTTTGTGTTACCTTATAGGTTTTAATATGGAGGAATGTTTTTATAGATCCTATAAGCAAATGTTATAAACTTGTTAATGAATTGATTATTGTATCATGTTCCCCTTCCTTTTGCCTTCCCCCAAACCTGTATGTGATCAAGTCTATATAACGAGCTGCAAGGCTATTTCACAACACGCACGATTTGGGTCAGCTATACCCCGTGTTAGTCATATGCAGCCGCTTAATCAATAAAACTCCTCAAAAATTCATTTGGACTTGGTGTCTCTACGTAAACCCCTCGAAAGTAAGGTATGGTACTTTACAACAGTGGCGGGGGGGGGGGGCAGTCCCCAGAGGAGGGCAGAGAGCTGGGGTCCCTGTGGGCATCTGGGATTCCAGGCTGACTGCACCATGGTGGAAAACGGCCCCCATTAAACAACAAGCAGTGGTGAGGCAGGCTCATGCAGACCTGGCAGGAAGGAACAACTGTGGCTTCTTGGCACGGAGGGGTCAGGACACACCTCAGATCCCCGGATCCCAAACCTTTGGCCAGGAGGCCAACCCCAACCCACTAGGCGCTGGGTGGGAGCCTTCTCAGGCTCCGCCTGCCCCTCTGCGTTGGCCTGCCCTGAAGGCTTCAGCAAGGCGGTTGGCACAATACTTGGGGCTGGCTGAGCCCTCTGAGCTCACTGCCCACACTACCCAAGGTCCTTTCAGGCGTCCCCAAACTATGGCCCGCGGGCCGCAATGCGGCCCCCTGAGGCCATTTATCCAGCCCCCACTGTACTTCTGGAAGGGGCACCTCTTTCATTGGTGGTCAGTGAGAGGACCACTGTATTTGGCAGCCCTCCAATGGTCTGAGGGACAGTGAACTGGCCCCCTGTGTAAAAAGTATGGAGACCCCTGCTAGATCGTGACCGTCTCACAGCACCGTGAGGAGACTGGTGAACCCCGACATACCCCAGACTGTCCGGTTACCCCGAGCGCTGCAAGTTGAAGCAACTGCTACAAAATCCAAAGTCCCCGCCCCGTTCCTGGGGAGGACCGCTCCAGCAGCGCCCCCTGGCGGAGCGTGCTGCTCACAGGAGGAAAAAGGCCCAGCCGGGTGGGTCCCGCCTACGTGGGGAGCGCGCAGCTTCGCCCATGCAGGGGCGAACCACCCCCTTACCTATTCACCTGGCTTCCCACAGACCTCTGGGCCGCTCCCACCTGCTCCACTGCTCCTGCAAGGGCACACCTCTGTCCACACGAGAGGAACAAACCACTGGACACCACCTTGGTCTTCAATATGCTCTAAATTTTCATCCAAAATAAGATCTTTAAGACGTGGAGTTGAATCTTGAGTGCAGCGTGAAATTGGGAGTGGCATTTTTTCCATGTGCATATCTAGTGGACCCAGCGCCAGTTATTGAAAAAGCCGTCCTCTCCAGACCCTACTTTGGGGGTCGGTGATGATAGCAGTTTCTCTGAATCAGGGCAGGAGGGGGTGGAAGGCATTCTGCCTCCTCTAAGTCTTGGCAGGGGTCGCACTTAGGATTGTATCTGCCGTAGCCATGTGAGTGGCAAATAGTCCCCGGAAGGAAAACAATTCTGCTCAGGTTCCAGGAGGCAGTAAGGAAGCCAAGGTATGACTTCAGGGAAGAAGTGATATATAAGTGGCATTCACAGGGAGTCGGGTTGGGCCTGACAGGTGTGGGACAGAAAATGGTGATGACAATCTGGCTCTTTGGCTGGGTCGGTCACGGAAACAGGGCAGCCCCAGGGGCCTAGCTACAGAGGTTGCTGACCGGCTCCTAGGGTTAGGGCTGCAACCACAATCAGGATGTCCCACACAAGGAACCCCACTGCGAGGAGCTGGGGAGGCCCAGGACACAGCAGCCTTCCCTTACAGTCTGCGGGAGCAGCCCCCACCCTGCCTAGCCGTGATGGGCCCCTTGGCCACCTTGTTCACAGAACATAACAGAAGAGACGGTGGAGCACAACACATAGAGAGAGCACTGCCTATGGAGCCAGACAGTGTGACATCCTGGGCCCACCACTTACTAGCTGTGTGACCCTGGGAAGGTTACTCAACCTCTCTGTGCCTCCGTTTCCTTCTCTAAATGGCAGTAATAGAAGCACCTACTTCGTAGGGCTGATTTGAGGGTTAAATGAGATCAGACATGTAAAGGTCCTAAAACGCCGCCTGGCATATGGTAACTGCTCAGTAAGTGTTGATCACATCATTCTCCCTGCCGGTTAAATTCAGGGCCCCAAACTCCCTGTCGGTGCTATTTACTGAGTACCCACAGGGAGCAAAATACCAGACCAAACATCGTAGGATGACCCCCCCATGCGAGCAGACGCAGCCCCTGCCTCCGAGAGAGGTGGAGACCCTTCAGGCATCTCAGGGAGGCACTGGCCCGCGGGCCAGGGGCACTGCCATCCCCTTCTCCTGTAGCCTTTGAGACAGACCCCACACCAGAAGATGAGGGGGAGGCCCCCCACTCCAGCCCCAGGATGCCTCTCTCTGTCCCCCTCCTCTAGGCAGGTTTCCCCGCCCTTACAAAGCTCACCTCCTCCTTGGAGTCTTGCCCAAGTGTCCCAGACCCCAGAGCTTCCTCCCCACCCTGACCACCACAGCCCACATGAGCCTCGGCAAGGGCTCTTAACAAGGGGCCCCACACGCTTGACTAGGACTGGAGTGTGGCCAGTATGTGGGGAGGAGGGGGGGCAGGAGAGACCATTAGACCTTTCTCAAAGCTCTGAGGGTAATAGGGAAATCCAGTGGGAGGAGACGGAGTGAGCTCTTGCAGAAATCGTCTTACACTAAGACAGGGATCAAAAAAAAAAAAGCCCTGGCCGGTTGGCTCAGCGGTAGAGCATTGGCCTGGCATGCAGGGAACCCAGGTTCAATTCCCAGCCAGGGCACATAGGAGAAGCGCCCATTTGCTTCTCCACCCCCCACCTCCTTCCTCTCTGTCTCTCTCTTCCCCTCCCGCAGCCAAGGCTCCATTGGAGCAAAGATGGCCCAGGCGCTGGGGATGGCTCCTGGGCCTCTGCCCCAGGCACTAGAGTGGCTCTGGTCGAGGGCAGGGCATCGCCCCCTGGTGGGCAGAGCGTCGCCCCTGGTGGGCGTGCTGGGTGGATCCGGGTCGGGCGCATGCGGGAGTCTGTCTGACTGTCTCTCCCCGTTTCTAGCTTCAGAAAAATACAAAAAAAAAAAAAAAAAAAAAAGACAGGGATCAGGAACCTATGGCTCAGGAGCCAGATGCGGCTCTTTTGATGGCTGCACCTGGCTCGCAGATAAATCTTTAATAAAAAAATAATAACGTGAAAAATATAAAACATTCTCATGTATTACAATCCATTCATTTCCTACCGCTCATGTTCATGGTTGCAGTGGCTGGATCCAATCACAGCTGTCCTCCGGGACAACACCAAATTTTTATTGGATAATGTGTAATGTACACGGGTTGTTGTATGGCACTCACGGAATTACATTTTAAAATATGTGGCGTTCATGGCTCCCTCAGCTAGAAAGGTTCCCGACCCCTGCACTGAGAGGTAGGTGTTCTAGAGGAAGAGGGGAGCTGTGGGAAACCCAGTCGGGATATGCTGAATGTAAACGATGTGGCTAACCAGCCCGGGCCCGGCAGCTCGGTTGGTTAGAGCCTCATCCTGATATACTTTGTGGGTTCGATCCCTGGCCTGGCCACATACAAGAATCAACCACTGAATGCATAAATAAGTGGAACAACAAAATCAATGTTTCTCTCTCTCTCTCTCCCTCCCTACTCTTTCTACCTTAAAAATCAATTTTTAAAAAAATGATGTGGCTAACCACATGTGGGCCTCAGACCGGAAGGAAGGAGAGGGAGGGTGGTGCGGAGGACAGCACAGCCAAAGGGCTAGGGTGTAGGAGTCTCCAGCTGTGCCAGGAGCGAGGAGAAAGGGTGTGTCCACATCAGCTGGTCCCGGGACAGGGCTCCTCCTAAGAAAGGCCTAGCTGAGCCTAAGTCAGCTCTCACTGGGGGTATTCGTTCACACATGAGCCAGCCTGTCCAGTAGACTGGAAAGTGGAACCCCGCATTATATAGTGAGCATGGGTGCCTGGAGAGGGTGCCCCATCGGCCCCGCCCCAAGCCAGGAGCTGCTGCAGAAGCCCAACCCATTCTCACAAGGGTCTCAGTACCGTCACCCTGTGGAAAAATTGGGAACTGCAAGGGGCTACCAGTCGGGGTAGGTGGAAGCTGAGATCCAGCCCACGTCCAGGAACTTGACCTGGCACAGCTGCAGCCACCTGGAGGGAGGGACACCCTTTTCCCTCCCCAAGGATGCCATTGGTTGCCTGAGCTCTCAGGGCTGCGTCTGTTCAGAGGGTCCACATTTTCCTAACTCACACAAAGGGGACATGCGGGTGGACATCAGCCCCGGGTTTGTACATGACCCAGGCGCCCAAGCGGCCCAGCAAGGTCCCTGGTGCACAGGGACAGGATGTGCAGGATGTGGCCGAGGGAGGGGGAGAGAGCCACACATCTGGACGCTTCACAGTGGAGGCTCCAGCACCCGAAGCAGACCACTCTGGGGGTACCTGGGCGTGAATACGCACACCTCCCCCGAAACAGCACCAAGGCACCCAGGCAGCTCTGTGGGCAAGGAGCCTTGTTCAGGGACAGGACAGGGGTGGAACGGAGCAGGGCGACTGGAGCTTCGTCTGATTTACAGCACATGCCCCTGTGGGTGCTGCCGAGAAGTCCCCGTTGTGAGAGAGCCAGTACGTCGGTGACAGTGCGGCTGCCGAAGCACCCTCAGGTGGCAGGTGCCCAGGGACCCCAGGGCCGGGCTGTCACCTACATCAGTCAGGGTATGCACTGACAAGAGCCCCTAGGTGACCAGAGACAAAAAGCCTGCCTGTGCTCTGCTCACCAGGCTGCACTGCCCAACATGGGGCTGCGTCTACCCAAGGAAGGAGAGGCGTTTGCTAAACACACAAAGGCACTCTGTGAGCTAGCAGGGCTCTGCCCAGAGGCACATGGGGACAGGGTTGGAGGCCCAGGGCCAACACAGGCTGTCCAACACCCCTGTTCCAACTCTGCTACCAAGCCACTGCTGGGGAACTTTTTAAAAAAAATCCCATGCTTGGAGTTTTGATTCCCTGACGGACACTGGTCAGTAGCTTCCCGGGTCCGCTGCCATCTGCTGTGAGCTGGGTCAGAGGGAGTCAGCTTCCGTGCGCTGGTCATCTGTGGACGCCGTGACAGGTCGAGGGTCTGGCCTGCAGGGTCGCCTCCCTCCCAGCAGCCCCTTGAGCACCGGCTGCATCTCCAGCTTGACCTCTGCTAATCCATTTACCCTCCTGAGCTCCACTCGGTGAGAACTGCAAAGAGCCTCCCCTGCCTCCCCCGCCCCACCTCTGCCCAGCATAGGCCTCTGTCCCAGCCAGTCTTCCCGACGGAGCAGCAGCCGGCATTGGCCCCGTGGGGGTGGGGCTGGGGGCAGGGCGATGGCAAGGAAATGAGGCCGGTGGAAGCGGGGTCACCCACGCCGAGAGGCAAGAAACTTTCCTGGAGAAGGAGCAGTTGACGGGCCTCAGAAACCTCAGAGAATAAGGTGGGGCACTGGCCTTGGATGGGGAGACCCGTGGGGCCAGTGTGGGGGGCCTGGCAGAAGACGAGGGTGGGCGGGGGCAGGGGGACAGTCTGATAAGGAAGAGGAGGCCAGGACGGACGGACGGCGCAGGCCGCTTTATTAAAACTATTCGGGCTTACCCCTCACCGGGTGGGGAGCGTCGTACATAGGGTGGCCCAGGTCTCCTAACAGAAAGAAAACGCAGGCCAGCAGAGGGTTGACAGGGCAGCCTGTTGTGGGCATTGCCCAAGGTGCTCCTTTAACGAGACCCGAAGGCCTGTGCCCTCAGCGGCTGAGGTCACCGTGTCCCGGGTACTGTGAATCCAGATCTCCCAGCTCGGTCTTCCAAGATTCTGCCGCTTGCCAGGCCTCCACAGACGTACACTGTGCTTCAGACTGGAATTTGGAGTCAAACAGACCTGAGTTTCAATCCTAACTCTACTTGCAAGGCTGGGAACGGGTTGTACTCTCTCTCCTTTGCACCGTCACCGGAACCTGGGGAGCTGGGGGGGGGGGGTGCTTGCCCCACTAATAAATGAAAACACTCACTCAGGTTTCAAATCCAGGATAGTTTATCTGCTAAACAGAGCCAGAAACTCCAGCCACACAGGGTCCGTGGCACAGATCTCTGAATAGGTGCTCTGAATCCGTCCAGCCTGGTCAGGGAGGCACGCGGGTGGAAGGGCCTGGCCGGACCACAGGCGGAGCCGGTCCCGGCCAGGAGAACTGAGGACAGACCCTGGATTCTCCGAGGCACCACCCTCCTTGGTACAAAAGTTCAAATGCACCCACATTCCCTCATTAAATATAACTCTTCTTGGCTTTCGATGTAAAAGGGCTTTCTTATGAATTTGCTTTTGAAATTACTTGGCAACGAGTAACTCAATTTACTGTTGGCTACGATTACTTTCTCATCTCCCTTGGTTGTTTTTGATTTTTTTTTTTTTCCTTACGATTTTCTCTTCGATCATTCTGCACGGTCTGGAACTCTTGCCAAGAACCCAATTTACAAATTGTTTTCAAATATAATGGCATTTCTGTGGATACCAATGTAACAAATACTGAAGCTGACCTACTACTTCCGGAACACTGCCCTTAGTTAAACACTGATCCACTGTGACATTGTCCTTTTCCTATTTTGAAGCCCCCAAAGTTTTTCTTTCAAGCCTTGACCGTTTCCCCAGCCTCTGACATCGACCCTGCCCCTTGGATGGCAGCGGGAGCCCTAGGACCCTCTGCGGTCCCCTGGAGGCACAGAGCCCGGGGTCTAACCTGCGCAAGGTTACAAGTTAGAGAGCACGGTAGCTCCAGAGTGAACACCCGTCAGTCACGTTAGGTCCCGCCCTTGTTCTCAACCAAAGAGCTGTGAGGTTAGGGTGAGGCTCTACGTCGGACCGTGAACAGTAATTAAAACTTGTATTTACAAATAGTATTTTAATGAAATATGGGGAGCGCAGTTAAACGATTTTAAAACCACAAAACTATACAGATATCTCAACTCAAAAATGCCTTAAAAAAAAAAAAAAAAAAGAACAGAAAGCCTGACCAGGGTGGCACAGTGGATAGAGTGTCAGCCTAGGACACTAACGTCCCAGGTTCGAAACCCTGAGGTTGCCGGCTTGAGCACAGAATCATCGAAATGATCCCGTGATGGCCGGCTTGAAACCAAAGGTTGCTGGCTTGTGCCAGGGGTCACTGGCTTGCCTTGAGCCCCCTGGTCAAGGCACGTATAAGAAGGAATCAGTGAACAGTTTTTTTGTTTGGTTGGTTGGTTTTTTTATAGAGACAGAGAGGGAGAGAGAGGGATAGATAGGGACAGACAGACAGGAAGGGAGAGTTGAGAAGCATCAATCATCAGTTTCTCGTTGGGACACCTTAGTTGTTCATTGATTACTTTCTCATATGTGCCTTGACCACGGGCCTTCAGCAGACCGAGTAACCCCTTGCTCGAGCCAGCAACCTTGGGTCCAAGCTGTAAGCTTTTGCTCAAACCAGATGGGCCCGCGCTCAAGCTGGCGAGCTCGGGGTCTTGAACCTGGGTCCTCGGCATCCCAGTCCGACGCTCTATCCACTGCGCCATCACCTGGTCAGGCAATGAACAGTTTTTAAAGTGGCCCAACTACAAATTGATGCTTCTCATCTCTCTCCCTCCCCCTCTCGCAAAAAAACAACAACAAAAAGAACAAAAACGGAAAGAAATGTAGAAATATATTTAAAAACATGTATCTCAGGCATGCAGACAGATGATCAGCAAATATTTGTTGATATTGGTGGATGAGTGACTTTTTTTCCCCCCTTTTCCAATTTCTGTATATTTTCTCAAGTTCTGGAACAAAAATTATTTCCTTTTCAGATAAGAAAATGTATTCAGGCTTTACTGCTCTAAAATTATTCTCTCAATAAATGTTTGAAAGAGTAATCTCAAAGAACCAAACAATCTAGAAGCAAGTTGTTAAAAAAAAAATAGTGGGGAGTTTGCTAAGAAACTTTAAATTGGTAGTGTGCTCAGGACTGGGTCTCAGGACACTGAGAGGGCTGAACAAAGGACAAGAAAATGGCAGGAAGGGCCCTCCTATATGACAAACTCGGCGAGTAAGTATGGAGTCCCTGCTGTCCTAAGCGAAAGATCCTCTAATCCTGCTCCTGTTTTTACAAATGGAGAGAAGACAGAGCACTTTTTTTTTTTTTTTTTTTTTTTTTTTTTTAAGAGAGGAGAGAGAAAGGGAGAGAGAGAGACAGAGAGAGAAGGTGGGGAGGAGCTGGAAGCATCAACTCCCATATGTGCCTTGACCAGGCAAGCCCAGGGTTTCGAACCGGCAACCTCACCATTTCCAGGTCGATGCTTTATCCACTGCGCCACCACAGGTCAGGCCACATTTTTATTATTAAACGTATAGATGTCCTTGAAAAGTTCCCTTCACCCTGGAAACGCAGCGTCCTTCAGGCAGAGAGGCCCTGCGTGGGGTGGCAGAGCCCTGGGCGCTGAGGTCCCCTGCCTTCCAGCCCAGCTACTGCCACAGGCCACTTGCACCTCCTGTTTCCTCAACAGAAACCAGCCAGAGTTGTACAATCTCTGGCTTCTCGACCAGCTCTAACATGCAGTTCTGATATGCAAATAGCTACAAAAAAACCAGCCAGAGAAGCCTTCTGGAGACCGAAGGGCTCTATCTAGGCCTTGGACAGGCGGGAGCCTGACCCTCCAGGGACCCTCAGGAGGCAGGGGCATTAGAGAGCCTCTGCCTGGGGGCACTGGGCGAGTGCCGTGCCAGGAGGGGGCTCGCACAGACGCAGCAGGCTGGGCTGAGCAGGCTGACAGCAGGGGAGGCGAAGCCAGCTGCCCCCCAGGCCCCGGGACTCGGGTTCACGCTCACACTGTCCCGGGGCAGACTGCTTCCGAGGCCGCCGGCCTGTCATCTGGCCCCGGGACTCAGGTTCACGCTCACACTGTCCCGGGGCAGACTGCTTCCGAGGCCGCCGGCCTGTCATCTGGCCCCGGGACTCAGGTTCACGCTCACACTGTCCCGGGGCAGACTGCTTCCGAGGCCGCCGGCCTGTCATCTGGCCCCGGGACTCAGGTTCACGCTCACACTGTCCCGGGGCAGACTGCTTCCGAGGCCGCCGGCCTGTCCTCTGGCGCTTCAGCAACAGCGGCGGCAGCAGGCTTCTCGGTGCCCACCCAGGACCCCGCACAGCTCAGGGCACCCTCCACTTTCCTCCTGGGAGGTGCCCCAGAGAGTGTGTATTACACACAGGACAGAAGCCGAGTTGGTGAGATTTCCCCACCACACCTTCCACTCACTGAATCGGAACCGGACGGCAGGACCTGGAAATGGCATTTTAAATGAGCTCTCCAGATGCTGGCGCCCGCAGTTTGAGAACCACGGGCCTAGGTCTGCTTGCTAAGTGCACGTTCCCACATCTCCCAGCGGTCCCACGGGGCTGCAAGGAGATGGGCAGTGCCCCCTGCAGGGGGAAGAGACTGCGAGGGCCTGGGGACAGCAGATGGGTCCCCGGCAGGCCTCTCCTCTCCCACCCCCCGCTTCCATGGGCATGACGCGTCATCCAAGCCCAGTCACACCCCTCAGAATTCACTCTCTCCATCCAGAGTGCTCTTGGCCCTGAGCTCAGCCACCCCGACCCCGGCGGTGCCACCCCCAACGGAGACCCCACCTGCCTCATTACTTAAATAATTTTTATTTCTCATGCACTAGGAAAGATGAGCTTGTATGAAATGACGCATTTCACATCAAAGGCCTCGGTCCAGAAAACAACACGGGACCAGCCAGGACCCAGGTCTGGTCAAAACTGTGGGGACTACACTTGGGGATGCCACCCCCGGGACGGTGGCAGATCCAGGACCCTCCAGCCGAAGTGGCCCCAGACATGGCACAGGGCGGCCGCCCCCTCCCACAGAGGCACAGGAGGCGGACACCAGAGCACACGGCCAGAGGGAGGACGGAGAAGGCTGCCGGGCAGGACTGGGCAGAGGCGGTGGTCCAGCACCTCCAAGGCCCAAGTCCAAGATGCCAGGGCAACACCTGTGCTCAGCCCAGCTCTGCCCACCGCAGACCCCCGGCAGCCCCGTGCCCACAGCAGAGGTACACAGCCCCACCTGTCCTCTGGCCATGTAAACAAGACGGGGGCCAAAACTGAAGCCCTGGCCGAAGCTCGGGCTCGCCCGGGCGGGACTCCAAAGGCTGGCGGGCCGGCCCCCCACAGCCGTCTCCAGCCAGGCCCCAGAGGATTCTGGGACAGGGCCACCAACAACAGCGCAGCCCTCAAACTTGGGCCACCGGGTGCCACCTGAGCCAAGCAGGGGTGGCGCACACCTGGGCCCTGCTCCGACTGGGGAGGCACAGAGACAGAGAGAGGCGGGAGACATGCAGGACAGAACGGAGAAGGACGGACACATGCAGAGACCACAGCGGGGCGGAGGGGTCCGAGGACAGAACGTGGTCGAGGTGCTGGGCGGCCGGGCACCCGCCGGCCAGGCTCACTGAGGCCCCGGGCTCATGACGAGGCCCGACTCCTCCGGGATGGTCTCCAGTGTCTCACTCTGGACGGCCTGCGTGATGAGCGCCAGCTCCTGGCACAGGGTCTCGTGGCGGTAGCCCACGCGGATGTCCGGCACGTTGGTGCGGCGGATGTCGTTGCCCTCGGGGCCCTCCTTGGTGTAGTTGGGTCCCAGCCAGTGGCTCTTCACCTGCAGGGAGAGGGGGTCGTGGGCGGGCTGCAGTGGCTCTGAGGGGCCAGGCCCCAGGACCCTGGGACCCTCCCAGGACCCTGGGACCCTCCCAGGGCAGAGGCAGGGAGGGAGAGGGGGTGGTACCTTGTGGGAGAAGCCGCTCATGAGCACACTGTTGCGGGCGAGCTCGCACATGTCACAGGAGCTGAGCTTCCACACCTGGGTGGCGATGCTGTATTCCTCCATCAGGGGCTCCTGCACAGACGGGCCAGGCTCCCTCAGACCAGAGCGCCCCTGCGGCACCATCCCGCCCCCCTTCTCCCTGGCACGCTGCACTCCACCAGCAGGGGGCAGCACCAGCCCCGAGACCCCAGTGCCTGGGTGTCCTAGCCTGCGCCCACCGCCTCTGACCTTGGTGAAGTGGAACTGCAGGGGGTCGTCGGTGGACAGGGAGACCATGAGGCCGCGGGACAGGTACTCGGGCAGCGGGTTCCGGTGGTAGCTGAGGAAGAGGCTGTTGTTGCTGAGCGGAGACATGGCAATGCCGATCTGCGCCAGGTAATATAAGTACTGCAGGACCGGGGCCTGGGCGGACAACAGGGAGGACCGGTCAGTGGCCGTGGAGCTGGGAAGCACACCTGGTTCTGGGGGACACAGGCCCCTCTCGTGTCGGGGGCGGGGGTCCCGACTGGGCCCAATCTAGTGTAGAGGGTCAGTTACAACCAGAATCCAAGGTGGGGGCTGGAGTGGAGACGGGTGTGGAGCAGTCCAGACGGGGGCTGCACGAGGAGGACCAGCTGCTAACGGGACCCAAAGAGTCGGGAGGAAGGGGACCGACCGGGAGGGAGCCGGGGGCGCAGCCCTGACCTTGCGCAAAAGCAGCCCGTGCGAGATGTTCTCGGCCAGCATGAAGGCCGACACCAGGTGGTGGATGGGCCCGGCCTCCCCGCAGTGCGGCCGCAGCACAAACGTGTGGAAGCCCCTCTGCCTGGGGGGCATAGAGACAGCGTCAGCCACCAGGCTCCCGGGGCTCCCGGGCCCCCACCCCGCCACCGTGGGCCTGGGACAAGGGGCAGCGCCAGATTCCTGGCAGCGAGGAAGGGCCCCGGGAGCAGAGAAACAACCATCAGGCCCGTGCGGGGGGCAAGAGCTGGGTCAGTGCTCGGTGGGCCCAGCCCAGGGCAGGCCCCCTGGGTGAGGGTGAGACGGCAGGGGGGGGTGGAGCCCACACCTGCGCAGGTGGTTCAGCATGGCCATGTTGGCGAAGGTGTAGTACAGGTAGTAGGCGTACGGCGGGTTGTCCTCCTCCACCCAGGCCTCGGGGAGGGGGCTCTCCAGGTTGAAGACGTGGTTCTCGGGCTTGGACTCATCATCCACGCTGTCAAAGCCATCCACCTGGCACGCATCCCCGGGGTCAGCCCGGAGCTGCCGCCAAACCTGAGGCAGGCCATGCCCCCACCCCAGCCGTGGGCCGCCCCCTCACATGCTCCAGGAAGAGGTGCAGCTCCGGGTGGCTGGCGGGGTGCACAGTGGCCTCGAACAGCGGCATGAAGATGTTCTCCAGCATCTCCTGGAAGTTGGCCAGCTGGCCCTTGGTTCGGTACACGTCACTGCAGGTGAGGCGCGGGCACACGGGTGTGTGTAGGTCAGGGCCGGTGCAAGGACACCAGCAGGCCAGGAGGGTCAGAGCTTGGCCCAAGATCACAGAAGCACTTGTGAACCACAGTGGGCGGGTCAGGCTGGGCACACCGTGATTGGAACAAGAACTTGGCTGGGACAGCGGATGGTCAGCCATACCCGGAGGGCAGGAGGCAGACCCTGGCCCCTGGAACTCTGCCCACGTTCCCTCCCACTCCCACGGACACTCACAAGAGACGGGGCACCTGCACGAGCCAGCGTACGTTGGGGGAGTGCACGCGGTGCATGACGGCCCAGCGCGCCAGCTTGTCCCACTCGTCCCTCGAGCGCCCATAGATGGAGAGCCGCAGCTCTGCGTTCTGGTATTTGCTCTCCTCCAGGTCCGACATCACCTCCTAGAGACAAGCACGGGGCGACTGTCACACTCGGGGTTCTCACCCGGCCCCATCGCTGCAGCCACCGCCACAGGCGCTCAGTCAGGCCCCCACCTGCCTCTGACCCAGCCCCCTCACCCACCACGGAGCCTCCCAGACCCCAGGCTCTCGTTCAGGCAGACGGAGGGCTGCCCTCACGCCTGGGCGCTGGCACCACACCGCCTCACCTTGATGATGTGGGCAAAGTACTTCCCAGAGACCCTGTTGTCCGTCTTGATGAAGATCTCTCGGAGGACAGACTCCCCGATGGGGTTGTATTTGGCATTGAACTTGTCAAAGCGATGGAAGGTGTTTCTGTCCTGGGGGAGACGGGCAGGTCACCCCTGACCCCCAGCCCGCACGCTGACCCCGCCCCTCAGCCCCCGCCACCGGGACAGACCGCGTGCACGTCGAGCGTGTCCACGCTCAGGTCGTAGGCGGTGAGGTTCATGCTCTGGAAGACCTCGCGCAGCGTCTGCTCGCGGCCCTGCTCCACGTGCACGATCTCCTCCAGGTGCCGCTTCATCGCTCGCTTGATGAAGCGCAGCAAGTGCTTCTGGTTCATGCAGGACGAGGCGTGGATGTGCGTGTCCACCTGGGTGGGGGGGGAGGAGCGGGGGCGGGGCGGTGGGTTCCGCCAGGCTGGGAGGGGGAGCGGGGGCGGGGCGGTGGGTTCCGCCAGGCTGGGGGGGGAGCGGGGGCGGGGCGGTGGGTTCCGCCAGGCTGGGAGGGGGAGCGGGGGCGGGGCGGTGGGTTCCGCCAGGCTGGGGGGGGGGAGCGGGGGCGGGGCGGTGGGTTCCGCCAGGCTGGGGGGGGGGGGAGCGGGGGCGGGGCGGTGGGTTCCGCCAGGCTGGGGGGGGAGCGGGGGCGGGGCGGTGGGTTCCGCCAGGCGGGGGGGGGGGGGGCGGGGGCCGGGCGGTGGGTTCCGCCAGGCTGGGGGGGGGGAGCGGGGGCGGGGCGGTGGGTTCCGCCAGGCTGGGGGGGGAGCGGGGGCGGGGCGGTAGGTTCCGCCAGGCTGGGGGGGGGAGCGGGGGCGGGGCGGTGGGTTCCGCCAGGCTGGGGGGGGGGAGCGGGGGCGGGGCGGTGGGTTCCGCCAGGCTGGGAGGGCCCAGGGCCTGGGCAGGAATGGAGAGGCCTCTCCAAGCTGGTGCTGGGTGGGGGAGGCCAAGCAGAAGTGCAAGCCCACCCCCAGGTGACGCCCCACCTTTCGGATGTTGTAGAAATCTCGATGCGGCACCTTCTTCTGGGCGGCCAGCTCCTTCATCTCATTGAGCAGCACGTGCATCTGGAACTTGGAGCTCAGGTACTGCAGCCGGCGGTAGCAGAACGACTTTCTGGCAGGACGAGAACCGGGCAGGGGCTCAGGGCCTGCAAGGAGGCACCTGGGAAGGGGCAGGGCTCAGGCTGCCGAGGGGGCAGAGGGCGGGGAAGGCTGGGATGTTAAATTAAGAAGAGATTGGTGGCCCTGGCCGGTTGGCTCAGTAGTAGAGCGTCGGCCTGGCGTGTAGAAGTCCCGGGTTCGATTCCCGGCCAGGGCACACAGGAGAAGCGCCCATTTGCTTCTCCACCCCTCCCCCTCTCCTTCCTCTCTGTCTCTCTCTTCCCCTCCCGCAGCCGAGGCTCCATTGGAGCAAAGATGGCCCGGGCGCTGGGGATGGCTCCTTGGCCTCTGCCCCAGGCGCTACAGTGGCTCTGGTCACGGCAGAGCACCGCCCCAGAGGGGCAGAGCATCGCCCCCTGGTGGGCAGAGCGTCGCCCCCTGGTGGGCGTGCCGGTTGGATCCCGGTCGGGCGCATGCGGGAGTCTGTCTGTCTTTCCCGGTTTCTAGCTTCAGAAAAATACAAAAAAAAAAAAAAAAGAAGAGACGGGTGACAATTCCCTGGGACAGGGGTGAGATTGGAGAGTCCGGGGACCAGCAGGGACTTACATGGGGCCATTGATAATCAGGGCCATCAGCACATTGACGTCAGCCACAAACTCCTGCAGGTCGGGGTACGGCAGCTCCACCTCGGAGCAACTGGGATGTGGGGGGGGGCTTGGGTGAGGAGACAGGCCAGGCCCTGCAAGTGCCCCCCGCACTGCAGCCCCCACAGCTTCCCCCCAGCACACTCCACCCCTCTTACTGCTCGTCAGGGTCCCTGCGGGTGTAGACGTGCACCACGCCCCGCACCATGCGCAGACCCAAGCCCAGGTCCCCAGGCATGGTGCTAGGCTCACAGTGCTCATACGGGTGCTGCTCCAGCGCTGGGGGGTGTACCGGGGCGTCTGCAGGGGGGGACAACGGAGTCGACGTCAGGGCTTTCGGGGGCCACCGTCTGCTGCCCAGCCCAGAGGCCCCGCAGAGGGGAGAGACGCCACGGGCCCGGCACGATGGGTCCGGCCCTGCCTCCGCCCCCCGCGCCAGGGGGCTGGTATGGGGCAGGGCGCGGGAGGAGGCTGGTACGGGGCAGGGCGCGGGAGGAGGCTGGAACGGGGCAGGGCGCGGGAGGAGGCTGGTACGGGGCAGGGCGCGGGAGGAGGCTGGTACGGGGCAGGGCGCGGGAGGAGGCTGGTACGGGGCAGGGCGCGGGAGGAGGCTGGTACGGGGCAGGGTGCGGGAGGAGGCTGGTACGGGGCGGGGCAGGGCGCGGGAGGAGGCTGGTACGGGGCAGGGCGCGGGAGGAGGCTGGTACGGGGCGGGGCAGGGCGCGGGAGGAGGCTGGTACGGGGCGGGGCGCGGGAGGAGGCTGGTACGGGGCAGGGTGCGGGAGGAGGCTGGTACGGGGCAGGGTGCGGGAGGAGGCTGGTACGGGGCAGGGCGCGGGAGGAGGCTGGTACGGGGCGGGGCGCGGGAGGAGGCTGGTACGGGGCAGGGTGCGGGAGGAGGCTGGTACGGGGCAGGGTGCGGGAGGAGGCTGGTACGGGGCGGGGCAGGGCGCGGGAGGAGGCTGGTACGGGGCAGGGCGCGGGAGGAGGCTGGAACGGGGCAGGGCGCGGGAGGAGGCTGGAACGGGGCAGGGCGCGGGAGGAGGCTGGTACGGGGCAGGGCGCGGGAGGAGGCAGGCAGGGCAGAGGCTCCTGGGCTCCAATCTCAGGGAGCCTGGGACCCCAGGGCACTTGGAACGGGGCAGGGATGGGGGTCCCACCGGCGGACACAGGGGTGTCGGGGCCCTGCTCGTAGGTCCGCGTCTCCAGGGGCTTCTCGGCCAGCTGCTGCAGGTACCGGCGGGTGGTGGGGCAGAAGCTCTGCAGGGACAGCGCCATGTACTTCTCCCGGATGAAGAGCGCCCGCACCACGCTCTTGGCTGCGTCCAGCAGGTCTGTGAACGGCACCTGCAGACAAGCATAGGCGATGGCGCCCTCGGTCTTAGGCCCAGGCCAGGCTCACTCTCCCCAGTCCGAGGCCCCGACCTCAGAAACGCTCCGAACTTTCTGTTCCCAGCCGTCGCCTCAGCCTGGCTGGACCCTGTGCCTGCCGCTCCCGGAGAGAGAAGCACCCTCTCCAGCCTCCCTCCTAGCTCCCCAGGCTGGGGGAGCCCTGGGACCCACAGCCCTGCACACTCACCCCACACTTCTCCTCCCCAGAGATGGTGACACGCTGAAATTCCCGCTCCAGCACCATGTCGCGCTCGCGCACGCTCCAGTCTCCCTGCCCCTCGCTCTGCTCCTTGTAGAGCCTACCGGCAGGGAGACACAGAGAGGGGTTGGGGCCAGCAGCGGAACCCACCCCAGCACATGTCCCCGGCATCCCCACACCCCTGCCCTCCTCACTGGAGGTCTGAGTCACTGTCCGTCTTCAGGAAATCTTGTTTGGCCCGAAGCAGGATGTCTGGCTCCAGCCTAGAGGTGAGGGGGTGAGAGGTCAAGCAGATGACCAGGATGGCCCTCCACCGAGGTCCCTGCCCCAAGCCATGTGCCCGTGTGTTCCGTCACCGTGTTCCTCACGGGCCTCCGCCCAGGTCCCTGCCCCGAGCCATGTGCCCGTGTGTTCCGTCACCGTGCTCCTCACGGGCCTCCGCCCAGGTCCCTGCCCCGAGCCATGTGCCCGTGTGTTCCGTCACCGTGCTCCTCACGGGCTGTAGAGCCCATGCTGCGGGTGCTGCTTCTGCCCCGCATTGGAGATGAGAGAAAGCACACCCAGAACGTAAGGACCATGTTTCGGGCCACAGTGGCGGGCAGAGACAGCACCAGAACCCAGCAGCCCTTCGCTCCACGGCCCTGTGCGGTCCCCCAGTGGGCTACAAACAGGGACGGGGTGGGAGAGGGAGAGAGAGGGGAGACAGAGGGACACTGGGAGGGCCGACTAGCCTGTGCCCCCCTACCTACCACAACTCCACAGCTGCCTGGCCAGCCCCACCACACACACACACACACACACACACGCACATACACAGCTGCTTGGCCGTGCGCCTCCACACACGCACACACACGCACATACACAGCTGCTTGGCCGTGCACCTACACACACACACACACACACACACACACACGCACACAGCTGCCTGGCCGTGCCCCCTCTACACACACACCCACAGGCCTAACCGGTGGTGGCGCTGTGGATAAAGCATTGACCTGGAACACTGAGGTCGCCGGTTCAAAACCCTGGGCTTGCCCAGTCAGGGCACATATGGGAGTTGATGCTTCCTGCTCCTCCCCCCTTTCTCTCTCTCTCTCTCTCTCTCCTCTAAAATGAATAAATAAAAATAATTGAAAAAAAAAAAGGAATATATGCACACACACACCCACACACACACACACACCCACACACACACACAGCTGCCTGGCCGTGCCCCTCCACACACACCCATACACATACCCACACACACGCGAACACAGCTGCTTGGCCGTGCGCCTCCACACACACCCGCACACACACACACACACACACACACACACAGCTGCCTGGCCGTGCCCCTCCACACACACACCCACACACACACACACACACAGCTGCCTGGCCGTGTGCCTCCACACACACACCCACACACACACACACACACAGCTGCCTGGCCGTGCCCCTCCACACACACACCCACACACACACACACACACACAGCTGCCTGGCCGTGCGCCTCCACACACACACAGCTGCCTGGCCGTGCCCCTCCACACACACACCCACACACACACACACACACAGCTGCCTGGCCGTGCCCCTCCACACACACACACACACACACACAGCCACCTGGCACGTCTCCCCCCACAGCTGCCTGGCTGGACCGCCCCCCCCCAGGCCACGGCCTGCAGGCTCTGGGGCCTGGGGCTCACTTGACATCCTGGCTGATCTGCCGCTCCAGGCGCTGCCTCCGCTCCTCCAGCTGCTCAATGGGGCTCTCCTCGGGGAACTCATACGGGGCACTGCGGAGCTCGCTCTCAGCCAGGGAGCGGCTGAACAGCTCCTGGGGGCGGGAAGGAAGGGTCGGCATGGCCTGGGACTCGGCCCCGGGCCCTCCCTTGCAGAGCCTGGGGAGGAGGTGAGGGCGGCAGGGGCTGGGGTACCAGGGAGAGGCTAGGGGTCGGGGCACAGGCAAGCGTGAAGTCAGGGGACAGAGAGCAGAGACAGAGCGTTGGGACAGTGTGGGGGACACAGGGTGGGGGAACTCAGGGCAAGGTGCCAGGCGATACCTCGGCGATCTCCTTGCATTTGCCATCCATAGACGTGCGCAGGTCCAGCGGGAAGTGCTTGAGGCAGGGGGCGGGGCCTGGCAGGGACCGAGCAGACTGCAGCGGAGGGGCCCCCAGCCCACCCCGAGCCTCTGTGGAGACAGTGCCCGCAGGGTCAAAGGGTGCAGGGCCAGACCAGGATGCACTGGAAGCCCTGGGTTCCTGCCTGCCCCTGGCCAACCCCGGAGAGAGGCCAGCACCTGGACAGTGGGCAGTCCCTTCGCAGAGGCTAAGGATGTGAGCCTACTCTAGCTCCCAAAGGACCTCAGCCTCACAGTGGAGCACGGGACCCCTCACCCATTCCAGTCTGGGGGATAGGAGTCCCAAGTCTGCCCCTAGAACAAGTGATTCATTCACTTCAGGAATCAGAACTGAATCCTGAACTAGGAACCCCTCCCTTAGGCCATGAGAACCTCCACGTATCTCCTACAGACAGGCACAAGTGTGTCCATACACACACGCACACACACGTGCACACACACGCACACACGCGTGCACACACACACACGCGCGTGCACACACACATACACACGCGCTCCAGGAACTCAGTAAGGACCTGGTGGCCAACACCAGCGAACCCCAGCCCGCAGCTTCCAGGGCCAGCAGTCCAGAACCAGACCCACCTCTCAGAGGGCCAGGGTCCATACCCGATGTCCTCGACCTACAGAGCACAGCGGAGCAACAGCTGCCCCTCAGCTCTGACCTGGGGGCCAGCCCTCACGGGAAGAGGAGGCGAGGACACGGAGGACCTGGCTGGCAGCAGGAACCCCACCAGCTCCCCAAAGGCCTGCCCTCTCTCCTAGGACCCCAGGGCTGCCAAGACCTGGCCCCAGCCGGTCCCTCCCACTGCGGGTTGCCCCTCCAACGGGAGCTGCCACAAACAGTCCGAGCCACTCAGAGGCCCCGGGAAGGGCCTGGGGAAGGGAGAATCAGAAGCCAGGGTCTCTTTCCATGGAGGGCAGACTCAGCTGCCCACTAGGAGGCTGGCATGAAGAGCCTCGGAGCTGCCAGTCTAGAGGGGCTGCCTGATCTCGCAGCCCATCCCGAAGGACCCGCCCTGGACTCCCTGCCCACCCTCCCCAGCAGGAAACTCTCCACACCCAGCTGGGCTCTCCCAGCCAGTTCTGGGGGGTCCTCCTCTCCGTGACTCCCCTTCCCCCTCTGCACTGGGGTTGAGGGACAGACTGGTGACTACCCAGGCAGAGCACCTTAAAGTCTCCAGGCCCCCTCCCCAATGCCCCAGAGTCAGGGGTCCCAAGGCTGGACAAAGGGAAGAGGAGGTGCCTGCCCAAGATCCAGGACCCAGCACCCACTCATCCTCGTGCTTGCCTGGGTCCTACCTGCCGAGTTCAGGCAGCGCAGGCCGGCAGCCCTGTGCCCCTTGCCGGCCTGCTTGCTGAGTGGAGCTGCAGCCAGTCCCCCAGGACGGCTCAAGGGCCGGCGTGGGCTGTACCAAGTGCGGCTGCATGCAGGGGAGACCCTGGGATGACGGCAGGCAGGGGGCTGGGGGAGCTCGGGGCAGCTCAGAAATCAAGGTTAGGGAAAAGAACCCCAGAACTGAACAAGGCCTGAACCTCTACAGTGCCAGCGCCCAGCCCAAAGTGGGGTCACCATGGGGGCGCAGCAGGGTGGGCAGATATGGGTAGGAGAGGCTGGCAGGGAGGGGCCGAGCCTCTTTAAAATGCCCTGGGATATAGTGAGTGGGCAGCACCTGGCCGTCCACAGGAGGGGGTACAAAAGCACCGGGCAGGCAGCTCTCACCTCCGTACCCAGCAGCCAACGCCAGCGTCCCCAGCCTGGTGGCCTTGTTTTCCTTACCACCCTCTTCTGGGGCCCTGCCTGTGGGGTCCCTCGGGAGAGACAGCGCCTCTACCTGGGAGAGCAGCTGGCTAGCAGCCGGGTGAGGAGCTCAGTCCAGGTAAGAACCAGTCACTGAGCCTCCCTGATCCCATGGGGCTGGTTTACGGCCCCCTAGACCTACAACCCCGTTCCAAGCTTGTTGTCGGGGACAGATTGCCCAGGAAGGGAGAGAGGTTTGGGAGAAGGGGGACTAGGATTTGGAGGACTTCACTCTTTTTTTTTTTTTTTCTTTCATTTTTCTGAAGCTGGAAACAGGGAGAGACAGTCAGACAGACTCCTGCATGCGCCCAACCGGGATCCACCCGGCACGCCCACCAGGGGCGAGGCTCTGCCCACCAGGGGGCGATGCTCTGCCCATCCTGGGCGTCGCCATGTTGCGACCAGAGCCACTCTAGCGCCTGAGGCAGAGGCCACAGAGCCATCCCCAGCGCCCGGGCCATCTTTGCTCCAATGGAGCCTTGGCTGCGGGAGGGGAAGAGAGAGACAGAAAGGAAAGCGCGGGGGAGGGGTGGAGAAGCAAATGGGCGCTTCTCCTGTGTGCCCTGGCCGGGAATCGAACCCGGGTCCTCCGCACGCTAGGCCGACGCTCTACCGCTGAGCCAACCGGCCAGGGCCAGGACTTCACTCTTGACTCTGTTCCTACACAAGTCTCTGTCTCCCAGAGGCTTCAGGTCTTGTCTATGATGGGGTGATAAAGGGGTTGTGTCCTGCCTAGCCACAGCTGCCATAAGGCTCACAGAGATACGGCTCTGTGAGTTCAGTAAAACACTGTAATCTGCGATTATGAACTCCTGGGACCCTCCTAGCATGTTCCACCCACTAGGGAGGGTGGGGGTTCTTGGACCGAGCGCAGGCCAAGCAACTGAGCAGTGAACGGCAGCAGTGAAGAGAACAGAACTTGGCAGGGGTGGAGATGGGGGTGACACTATCTCTAATTTGGAAGAGGGCAGAGCAGGAGTAGGGAAAGACAGGCACCTGCTCCGCCCCCAGGGTCGAAGACAGAGCCTAAGTCTTCGCTTGCCCAGGAACTCCAACCCTATACAACTCTCCACTTCTAACCCTCTCCAGGCGAGGCTGACCAGGCCTTCAGGGGTGGTCTTGAAGGGGTCGTAGGAGCTGAGTCAAAGGCCCCCATCTCAACTTCTCCTTCTAGCAGGGCGGCCCAGGGCCTCCACAGAAATGCTGGGTGACCAGGACCGCTAGCGGCCAGAGCCATTCCCCCAGCCTGTCAGGCCACTGCACAGGGCAGCCAGGACTCACGGGAGGGGACAGACGGACATAACCTCCACATTCTCTGCGGCCAGGCCTGAAAGACCCAGCTGCCTGCTGGTCCCTTCTCCCAGGGTCTGTGCAACAGCACCGCGCACACGCACACACACACATCTTCATGGGGAGCCTGGGGGGTCGGCCAAGAGCCAACCACTCCCATCAACTTCAAGATTCTTGACATCCCATCTACCCTCTTAACCAGGAGCCCCTCACTCACTGCAAGGATTCCCTCAGTAGGCAGAGAGGTGCCCAAGGCTTTGACTCACAAATAGCAGATGCTCCCCCGTGTGACCACCCAAAGGTATACAGATCTAGCCCCAGGGGACATACCCTCTGGATGGCACAGACCTGAGCACAGAGAGCACGACCCTCAGGACAGTACAGACCAGGCCAGCATCTTCAGTGTCATAAGAAAACGCAGGAAGTGGATGACCAAGCTCTAAGTGCAGATAGCTGCTGGGGGAAGGGGGTACTGACTTGACCTGGTCACCAAAGTGGGGGTGGTCTTTCCTTAGCCACAAGGCCTGGGGACAGCAAATGGCAGGCAAATATTCCTCAGCAAGCACCAACCCAGGCAGCCGAGCCCTTAAGGAGTTGGGCATCGCCACAGCACACTGCCTGTTCCAAATGGTGCAGAGATGCCGACCAGAGTGGGAGCCAAACCAGAGGGTGCAGGAGCACAGCAGACGGGCAGCAGGCCCGGCCTGAGCCCCACAAAGCCCGGCCCAAGGACACCCCACACTCCTGAGACAGCTCACACCAAGGATGAGCACACAGCAAACAAACCATACAGTTGGGCCCCCAGTCCTGGAATACCAGCCCTAACATCAGACCCCCAGCCGGGGGATCCTCAGTCTGAGACTGGGGTCCAATAAAAAGGAACTCACCCCAGGAGGAGAGGCGGAGCCTGCCTGGCAAAGGCCCAGCCACCAGCAGTGTGGCCTGTCACACCACTCAGTCCCAAACCCCCCACTCCATTCACACACTCCACATGCAGTCTTAGCACATCCACACGCTGACACGTGTGCAAATACACCTCTTCTGCACCCACACCCACTCCACATTACAGAGAGCAGCGTACCTGGCATAGAAACCTGTCACCCTGCACCCCCACACCGCCTTCCAAGTCAGCTGTGACCGGGACGGAGGACAAGGAGCACCACCGCAGAGAGGGTGCAGAGGGGCCTCCCTGTGAGGGGACCAGTGGCCGGGGCCACGGAGGGGGTGGAGCGGAGCCGGTGCCTGGGCTGGGATGCATACACTCACCTGGTATGGCAGAGGAGGCCTGCTGACTGGCACGCTTCTTAAAGGGATATTTGGTCTTGGGTTTGCCTGGGCCGGATGGATAGGATGCCATGGCTCCGGCCGCAGAGATGGCGGGGGAGTCTGAGCGGCACCAGCTGGGCCTGCCTCTGCCACATCCAACCCCTTCCTCCGCCCCGCCCCCAGCGGGAGTGACTGATGCAGGAAGCCGAGGCCCCGCCGGCGGAAGAGGCCCTGGCCACGATTTCTGATGTTGTCTAGGCAACCTCCAAGAGGGGGGCCGCCATCCAGCCCCGATCCCTCCTCTCCCCTCCCTTCCCCATCCCTGGAGTGACGTCAGCCTGGGGTGTGGAGGTGAGAACAAGATAGGAGAGGGCCGGCTCCCGGCCCTCCACTAATCCTCTCCGGAGCCTCGTCCCCTGCCAGGGTTCTGGGGCCAGGACTCAAAGTCCAGCCTAGCTGGTCCAGCCAGCCCGGGAGAAAAAAATCAACAGGAATCCAATCCGAGTTCAGAATGCATTTGGCTCCGGGCAGGCGCAGTCCATGAACACCCAGCCCCCTGGGGAAGAGTCCCCGTTTTATTCTTTCTCTCAACCCCAGAGCCCGGGTAGCCCAGCTCTGGGAGGATGGGGTAGAGCTGAGAGCCCCAGCCCGGCAGGGAGGAGCCTGTCTTGGGGAAATTCCACTGTCCCCCAGAAGCTACCTTCTAGGAAGGCAGGGAGGCCAGGAGGCAGGGGCTTCTCTGGGGGCCTGGGAAATAGACACCCCGTGTCTTCTGACTCTTCCCACGCACAGGCTGAGCCCCTAGGCCGTCCGCAGGCGGAGCTGGCCGCCCTCCCCCAGGTCTGCTGGCTGTGCGGAGACCCCCACCCTCTGTCACCCTGGCCAGTGCATTTCTCTGTCCCAGAGACCCTCCCCCCCCCCCCCCCCGACACAGGCACACGCACTCACCGAAGGCCATGCTGCCCGAGCCCTGGGAGGGACCGGGGAGACTGCCTGCCAGGGTCTGCCCAGCTGGGGAGCCCAGGTCGCGAGGGAGGGGATGAGGGCTGGAGCCCAGTCCCCGGCCAAGTCGCTCTCTGGCACCGAGATGGGAGGAGTAAGGCAGGCCTTCCAAAATTGCCGGCTGGCAGGAGGTGGACCCCCGCTGACCTTGGCCGCTGCACTGGCCTGGAAGACCCCCAGGCCCACACTCGACAGGCGGGCAGGCCACGTGCTCCCAGCAGAGTGGGACCCGGCACTCGTCTGGGCTTCTCCCCACACTCTCCGGGGGTTCGGGGTCGGCCCGCCGTAGCTGGATCTTAGGGTAGTCACGCAACAGGTGCGACCCTACAGAGACCTGGGCAGCGCCGCCCCTAGTCTCCACCGCCCCAGACCCCGCCCCTAAGCCGGCTGGCCCCGCCCCGCCATCTTTCCTTTACCCGGCGCCACGTGGGCCGCTGCCCCTAAGCGGTTGGCCCCGCCGGTTCTAGTGCAAGTTCTGTGCGTCAGCTTCTCATCAGTAAATGCGATGAGGCAATGGCACTACCTCACTGAAAGGAGTTATTGCACGAAGTCAGCGCCCAGTGAAAGATAGCTATTATTACAGTCCCAGGGTTCACTTTTAGCAGAACTACCCACGGCATTCTCACCCTGGGTGTCTGTTTTCTCCTGGCAGGCGTGGGTAGGCAGGGTGTGCCCTGCATTCTGGCTCCCCTTCCCACATACATTGCTATATTTGTTGGTTAAGAGCTTAGGCTCTGTGGCCAGAATGCCTCAGTTCAATTCCAGACTCCACCTATTTCCTTACTGACTTTGGGAAAGTTACTTAACCTAGCTGAACTTCTATTTTGTCTGCAAAATGAGTGGAAGAGACCCTGCTTTATATGGTGGTTGTTAGGGTAAATGAGCTCATATAAGTGCTCGGAACAGTGCCTGACCTGTAATCACCACCCCGTTAATATTTGTGTATTATTGCTTTGGCCTTGGAGTTGGTTCCCTATTAACACGCCCACAGGTTGATTCACCTTGCAGCCTACAAAAAGGTGGAGTTGGGCTGTTTGAGGGACTGCAGACACCCCACCCAGCCAGCACCCTCACTCCCAAGTAACCGAGAATCCCACCTAAAGGCACTTTGCTGGGGAAAGTCCCTAATACTTCACTGAAGGTAAGAGTATCAGCAGCAATCAGTCTTTTTCCGATTTCTCCACCTTGTGGGAGCCCTTTGCCCCCCCCCCCCCACAGGCAGTTTTATTAATGCTGTTTGTCCCGCTCGTCCCAGTTCTCAACACCCCCACAGCCGAATTCCTTCCCAAATTCTGCCCCCCCCATCTCCCCCCAGGCTGGATCATGGACCCTGAACCCTCTTCTCCACCTGCATCTGGTGTCACCTCCATTGATCCCTGCCCACAGCTAGCTCCTCACACAGGACAAACTCCAAAAACATGGCCTCCATAAACATGGTGGGGGGGAGGAGTTCACCTCACAAAGATTCAGTATGACTAAAAAGGGGATAGGGTGACACCACGTTATCCCATTAAATAAGCAAAGGTTAAGGGGAAACGTCCTCATGCATGCAAACGTGTAGTTAGTAAGCTGGCACACACACGCACTACTGGTGGGCATAAACGTTGACATGATCTTTCTGAAATGTAGTAATATAAATCTAGTAATATAAGATCAGGAATCTCTTAAAAATCCATACTATTTGACCCAGTAATCCACTTTCAGGAAATTATTCTTCTAAAGAGAGCAGCCCGAAAAACACGCAGGAGGTTGTTAATAACTGCAACATTTATCATGTACAGGGGCTGGCTACTTAAATGTCCAACAATCAGGGAATATTTCAATTCTGTCACATACATACAGTGAAATACAGCCATTAAAAATTACTCTTGGCCTGACCAGGTGGGGGCGCAGTGGATAGAGCATCAGACTGGGATGCGGAAGGACCCAGGTACAAGACCCCGAGGTCGCCAGTTTGAGCGCGGGCTCATCTGGTTTGAGCAAAAAGCTCACCGGCTTGAGCCCGAGGTCGCTGTTTACTTGGTCTGCTTAAGGCCTGCAGTCAAGGCACATATGAGAAAGCAATCAATGAACAACTAAGGTGTTGCAACACGCATTGAAAAACTAATGATTGATGCTTCTCATTTAAAAATTTAAAAATTTTTTAAAAAAATTACTCTTGGAGAATTTCCTCCTGAGGTAGAAATGTTTACGATGTAAAGTAAGGAGGAAAATGGATGTTAAAATCTGTCCATAGGGCCCTAACTGTGGGACATATATGAATAGGAAATAAACACACTAGAATGTTCACAAATAATTACCTGTGAGTGGCAGGTTTATGGCTTATATTTATTTTCTTCTTTATGCTTATCTGCATTTTAAAAATTATCCACAATACATATTCAATACTTTTACAATCAAGGGAACAGAAACAAACCAAAGTCTGTAAAAATCTTTAATAACCTCCATAACCCTACCCCAACAGGCTCTCCTGGGTTATAATCCCAGACTAAGTTGGTCTTGGAGCCCTTAGGAATTCTAAGACCTCCCAACAATAAATAATAAATCCCAAAACTAAATATCAAGCCCCAGGTGACCATGTAGAATGCCAACTATATTCTGATAAAATGCAAATTTTATCACATAGTTTTAAGGGGTGATACCTTGCATTGGGCCAGGTCAATTTAGGATTCCCCTTTCATCCAGATCTGCCTACCTATTTACCTACCTGAACAGCCCACAGTTTGCAAATCCCTGCCCTCCGTCCTACCCAGGCAAACCGGTTCACTCGTCCCTTCATGCTTCTCCCCAAGTGACGTGCGACACACCCTTCACTCTCCCCATGTTCAGGCCCTTTGGTACACTGTCCCTGCTTGGAAGCCTGCCCTGATTACAGCATCCATCTTCCCACCTACACAACCCCAGCAAGAATCTCGGTGGGGTTTCCACTGCCTACGTAGAACAGGGTTTGGGAAATAAAGGAGTGAGTCATCCCTGTGGCCTCGGCTCTTTTCATATTGGGACCTCAGTGTTGTCTTTGAGCCTCTGGAATCTTCCCTCAGCTCTAAACACAGCTTCCTCCCCTCCTTGCCTATTCAACCAGATGTTCCTTAAATAACCCTCCTTGAACCCCGCTGATGGATGCTCCTTCATTCTCTCAAGATCTGCTTCTCTGAGGTCTGGCCTGAGCTCACCTGTGATGGCAGCCTCCAACCCAGGCCTGGCCACTCTCTGCAGATATTAGACTTGGAAGAGAACACTTGCACCTCAAAAAGCTTCCTCGCCAGGACAATCCCTCAAACCATACTCTATGCCTAGATCCTTCTAGAACCAAGCTATCCAGCTCTTGTTCCTCAGCTTGTCCCAGCGGCCACCCGCCCCTTCATCCCAGTCACCAGCCTTGTTTATAGCACCCTGCAGCTGTATCCATCTGTCCTTGTTTATGTCTCTCTAAAGTTGTAGCCACTTTGTTGCTCAAGGCCCTTCATGGCTGGCCCCAGCTTCCCCTTCCTGTCCGAATCTCCAGCACCTCCCCCCACCATTGCCTTCACTCTCTTACTCTAGTCCAGTTCCATCCGGCCTCCCCATCTTCTCTGAGCACACTTGTACCTGTGCCTCCATGCCTTCCTCTTCTCACTCTCTTCCCTCTCGCAAAAGTGCCTGTCCCCCATTCCTACTGCGCTCTGCTTCTCTGTGCAAAGTCTGTCCATTTGACAATTGCTCCCTCCTCTCTCTATTACGGAACTGATCGGTCGGACAGTTAGCTGTGTGAATCCCTGACTTTCCTCCTGGGGTGCAGGCTGGGTTTTAAACCGTTCCAGATTCTCCAGCACTGGCACAGGGTTGTTTTAATTAAGTTGTTTCTCTGTGAATTTACCCCACCTCTGCCTATGGACTGGAAGGTCCTGAAGGCAGTTCCTCATTTTTCATCTCCCCTCTACATGCACACGCATGCATGTGCACGCGTGCACGCGCGCACACACACACACACACACACACACACACACACACGCTCCAACTGGGTGTGAGATCCTGAGATCTCTCCCTTAGCTCAGGAAACAGGACCAAAATCGTTGGGAAATGGTGATTCTTTTTTCACTCAAAATGATATGATGATGAGGCCGGTGAACTAGGTAGGACACCTGAGCTCTAGTCAATTCTGATACTAAGTTGTTTATTAACATTGAGACAATAGAGGGACTTGGGCCTGAAAATGGAAAAATACCAGGTGGTCAGGAGCCAAGTTAAGACAAGGTAGCCAGAAGATGTCAAAATCAGTGTTACGCATGTGCAGTTGATCAACGTTTGTATGTTACACATGTGCAGTTGATCAACGTTTGGACGCTATAGGACCTTCTTGGGATGGTGGTAATGAGCAATGCCATCATCTTGCCCCCACAGCACAGGCCTGGAAATAGTTGCCAAGCAACCGGAAGAAGGAAGAAGTAACCCCACCCTGACATGCTAAGTTCCACTCCCTCAACCCTTTTAGCAAGTCTGCCTTTTCCTGCAAGCCCATCTTTCTTGTCGCACAAACCTGCTTTGTCCCCAGCTTATAAAAGCAGCCAAGCAGAGCCAGCCCCCATACCAGCTCAGAGGACCTGTCTTTCCTCTGTGCTGCCTCCCATGTGCTCAAGTGTAAGCTTAATAAAATCTGTCTAGAAATTTCTCCGGGGTTTTCTCTCGATTTCTATCTTGAGGAACCCAATGCCATTAACCACATGAGGATCACCACCTCTAAAATAGGAATGGCGCCTATGTGCTTTATCCACTCCACCAGGACACTGAACCCAGATGCAGTAATCAAGTAGAGCTGCCACGGGTGCGAGACAGGAGCTGGGGACGCGAGGCAGGTCACCGGCAGCAGGATGGCGCATGCGCAGTAGCACGTCTGTGCTATGGGGCCAGCTGAGGGTCAGGAGTTCCCTTGTTCAGCCTAGTCGCCTGCCCCGCTGTGGGAAAGGGGAGCCAGCGAGCTAGGCAGCAAGTAGAAGCAGTATAGACATTTGCAGTCGTGGCAGCTGAAAAAAGGAATGAGCTCAAACATTTCCCCCATGTGTAAAACAGGTCAGGGGTTCCTTTACCAAGCCAAGTGCTGCTGTTATTAAGCTCATGCATTTATTTGCCTGTCTTTTTTGCCCAAGTGTTCTTTTTCTGGCTGGTATGTCTGTTTACTAAACTTTATGACCTTGAACAAGTTACTTAACCCTCTAGTCTGTTGTCTGGTCTGTAAACTGGGGACAAGAGCACCCCGCTTGAAGTTACTGCAGGACTCCTTGCTCTGCGCCCTGTAAATGGTCTAGCACAGCTCCCGGCAGCCCCTTGCTGTGACCAGCGGGGGCGGCGGCACAGCTCTACCAATACGGCAGGCAGGCTAGGGCAGGTACTACTGGAACCTCCGAGCCAAGATTCCAAGGCAGTCACAATTTCAAAGACACTCCCCTGTTCTCCCTGCAGTCAGGAGGCACTTGTCCACTTCTTTTTTTTTTTTTGTATTTTTCTGAAGCTGGAAATGGGGAGACAGTCAGACAGACTCCCACATGCACCCGACCGGGATCCACCCGGCACACCCACCAGGGGAAACGCTCTGCCCACCAGGGGGCGATGCTCTGCCCCTCCGGGGCATCGCTCTGTCGCGACCAGAGCCACTCTAGCACCTGGGGCAGAGGCCAAGGAGCCATCCCCAGCGCCAGGGCCAACTTTGCTCCAATGGAGCCTCGCTGCGGGAGGGGAAGAGAGAGACAGAGAGGAAGGAGAGGGGGAGGGGTGGAGAAGCAGATGGGCGCTTCTCTTGAGAGCCCTGGCCAGGAATCGAACCTGGGACTTCTGCACTCCAGGCCGACGCTCTACCACTGAGCCAACCGGCCAGGGCCACTTGTCCACTTTTGATCAGGAAAACATGATCGCCATGGAAGGCACCGTGGCAGCTATTTCTCCATCAGCCCTGAGAGTCTGGGCTCCAGGCCCAGAGCTTCCCAGTCAGACCCCTGGATCTGCGGCTACAAGGCGGTGGGGAGGAGGAAGGTGGTCAGCCGGTGGGGAGGAGGGAGGTGGTCAGCCTGGCTGGGGGTTCCTGGTGGGAGGGAGTCCCTCTGGCGGTGGCTGCACAGTCCCAGCTCGTAAAGGAAAGAGAAAGTTAAATCCTATGAGCTGAGTGGTTCCCTACCTGGACTTCAAATCAGAATCACTGGAGCAAATTCAAAAATCTTCATGCCTGGACTGTCTTCCAGACCAATTAAATCAGTAATTGTTTTTTAAAAGCTCTTTAAGTAAATTTAAATGGACACCAGAAGTTGAGAACCACTGTTCTGGATCAGAGTTTTTCAAACTTGCCATATGACAATAATCATCTATCAGTTTACAATATAGTTACTCAGGCTCTGGAATTAACACACCATTACTAGAACTTGCCGATTCTAAACACACTCTTTTAAAACCATGTATAACATTTGAACACCTTTGAGGTAGGATGATCTTCCAAACAGCGGTCCCTGAGTTTTGATGAAATGCATGAGCATTCCAGGTGGTCCTTATCAGGAGGAGAGTGTGAGGACAAACCAGCTCCCAGTCCGCCCTGGGCAGTGCTCCCCAGCGGCGATGTCCTTGAGGTCACCCGCGATCCTGTTAACACGGCAGGTTCTGGGTTCAGGCCCACGAGGCTGCATTTCTAACAAGCTCCCAGGTGACCTGGGTTGGATCCTGCACACACTTGGGCAGCAAAGACCTAAAGTGTCTCATTCTGTAGAGGCCCCCCCACCTCTTCCTTTAGGTAAACTGAGGTAACCGGTACAGAGAAATGCAACTGGTGGGGAGGGCGTTTGTTGGGCAAATGAGTTTGTAAAATTTGTATTTTCTGAGTTGCTCGCTTTTATTGTCAAAAATGGCTGCCGCCTGACCAGGCGGTGGCGCAGTAGATAGAGCATCGGACTGGGACGTGGAGGACCCAGGTTCGAGACCCTGAGGTTGCCAGCTTGAGCGCAGGCTCATCTGGTTTGAGCAAAAAGCTCATCAGCTTGAATCCAAGGTCGCTGGCTTGAGCAAGGGGTTACCTGGTCTGCTGTAGCCCCACGGTCAAGGCACATATAGGAAAGCAATCAATGAAAACTAAAGTGCCTCCCTACATCAGCACCCATGAGCTTGTCCTTGAACCAGGAACAGAACCAGGACCGGGATGGACCCACCTGTCTCCAAATCTAACAACAAAACTGATGATTGATGCTTCTGATCTCTCTCCATTCCTGTCTGTCTCTCCCTGTCTATCCCTCTCTCTGACTCTATCTCTCTCTGTCTCTGTAAAAGAAAAAGAAAAAAAGCTACCCAGATATGTGATCTGTGAAACTGCTAATTACCTCCCTGCTTGGGAAGGGCCATTGTTATGCTAATGTTTGCTGGAGGAGGGGTTTTCCACCAAAAAGTTTTAAGAAGAAGGAGGAAGGAGAGAGAAGGAAGCCATTTTTTGCAGAGAAGGCAGCCAAGATGTCAGGGTGCTGAAGGAGAAGCCAGTTTGTGCAGAGATGAAAAGGGAGAAGGTGTGTAGATGGGGAACAGAGGTGAGAGCTCTTGTGAGCTCCGCTGAGACTGGTGGGGGCTTTGATTCTAGGAAATATCAGAAACGATTCTCCTGGTTGTAGAACTGGAGAAGGTATGAGCGGGTTTTGGAGCCCTCTGTGTGTTTGTTTTTACTCGCCGGCCGGTTGTGAGGCTAGAATAAAGGAATGGCCCGCCATTTTTCGGTTCCACTGTTTCTTTACCGTCTGTCTGAATCTCTGTGAACCTGCACCTGCCTGGCCGTCATGGCCGTGGCTACCGGCCCTGTAGCGTTCAATCCATCTGTGAGGCAACTGCTGAACCGCACTCGTGTCTCCCAGGAAGGGGCAGCTGGGCTGAGGCTGAGGGAGGGCTGCCCCAACCCTTGAGAAGCCAGAGGCTGGAGCCCCATTTCCCAAGGACACAGTTTGCTACGTGAGGCAGCACAGCCCGCCGCCTTGAAGACCCCCAAGTTCACTCACCAAGTGAAGCTGGGCCTTGGGGGGCGTTAGCGGATCTAGAGGAAGCAGCCCCATTCTTTTGACCTCATACCCTTTTCCCTCCCTCCCTCCCTCCCTCCCTTCACCAAACCCTTACTGAGGATCCACTAGGTGGGCTGATTCAGAGAGGAGTCAGATTTGGTCCCTGACCTGACCTGACCTCCGGGGGGGGGGGGGGGGGGAGGAATTCGGCCTGGGGCCAACTCACGAGTAACAACACAAAGCACCGTGTGAATGTGTAAGGGCCATTGACAGAAGTGTGTACAAGGACAGGAGCCAACAGAACGATGCTAAGAGCTTTCTGGTATAGCAGCTGCTGGAAGAAACACGTCTACTCTTTCCAAGGAAGGGCAGCATCCCAAGCAAAAATTCCTTGCCAGGCCGCCCGCAGCGATAGAAGAGTGTGCTTTGACGCCTTGAAGCCCTCGAAACCAAGACCCTGAAATCTGGACTCTGAGGGGGGCTTCCCACGTTTGTGCTTGTAATCTCTAGGTCTGAGATGCCAGTGAACCTGAGAAAGAGACTGTCGGGGGCTCAGCCATTCTTCCCTTCCAGAGCTCCGGTGCGCACAGCCTCCCTCCCTGTGTCAGAATCCAGCAGATCACTTCCCTAGACAGAGAAGCACTCGAGTCCTTGCCTTTTGTCACACTGAGCTCTTAATTGGCTTGGCCCATCACATCGCTAGAGGTAAAGGCTCCAATCCCAGACTAAGCAGGTCTCCAGCTGGGGTGGAAGTCTTGGCCAGCCAGCCCAGACTGGCAGGGGACCAGGGGGGTGAGATCTGGAGCCTGCTCCCTCGCCCAACCCCCGGTAGACTAGCTTTCTGGGACCGAGGAACCCATACGCAATCCCGCTTTACTTTGCCCTCGTCTTCCTCCCCACAGATAGAAACCCTCGAGGAGAAAGGAGCGTCGGGGCCGGAGGAAGCAGCCCGGGCAGAGAGATGGGAGGCGGCGTCAGCGCTGAGGACAGAGAGCTGGCCAAGAGGTCCAAGGAGCTGGAGAGGCGGCTGCAGGAGGACGCCGACAAGGAGGCCAAGACCGTCAAGCTGCTGCTGCTGGGTGAGCGGGAGGGGACGGTGAGCTAGAGGAGGAGAAGGCCCTTCTCCTTCCTGCGTGTTCCGGATGGAGGTGGCTGCCGGCCCACCCCAGGGGGAGGCAGGGGGACGGGTCGCTTTTCCTCTCTCCTAGTCTCAGGCCAGGGGCCAGGAGCTCTGGGCTGAGCACAGCCACCCCGACACACAGAATGCCAGAGCTCCTCCGGAATTGTCCTGCTTGTCCTTGAACCAGGAACAGAACCAGGGCCGGGATGGACCCACCCGTCCTCCAAATCTAACCAAGCCCAACACCTGATGGCCTGGCAAATACCGCGGACCCTGGACTTGCAGACCATGTCCCAATCTGCAGGCAGAGAACTCTGAGTCAAGGACTCAGAAGTCCTACCATATGTATAATCAGCGTCCCGTCGTCCCGGGGATAGGCCCACTCGTCAAGTATCCTGGTCCCGGCTTCTTGTTCTCAGTAACCCTTAGCCGTAGGGAGCCCTGAGGCGGAGGGATGGCGTCTCCTGGAGCAGTGCTCTCCCGCTTTCTGCCCGAGAGCCCCCCTCGAAAGCCCCCGCCAGAGGGGGAGTTCATGCCCTTGATGAGCTCCTAAGCAGATCAGCGGTTTGGGCTGAAAACAGAAAAGCTCCCCAGTGGTCAGAGCAACTGGTCACGGCTGTAAAGAGAACTAAGACGGTGGAGTTCGGGACACTCAATGGCAGTGCAGAGGGGTGCAGCCGGGGCGGCAGGCTGGGCAGCGTGTCCAAGCCCAGGAGCAGCCCGGGACCTGCAGCCCCACCCGTGTGCGGCCTGGCCCTAGGGACACGCTAATAGAACACCCCTCTGCAAGCTGGGCCCCAGCTCCACGGAGCCCAGGAGGCCACAGAAGGGGGAAGGGAGCCGCTGGGCCACTGGGAGACCTTTTAAGCCTAAGCGGCTTTCTTCTGCATTCAGGATAAGCAGCTTGAGGGGGGGAACAAGCACAGGCTAAGGAGGCGGGAGGGGGGGAGACACGGGGCCATATAGATTGGGGGGGGGAGGCCCAGGGGCTCGTGAGTGCTGATGGAGGGAGAGCAGAGTGTGAAGGAGGAGAGGGCATTTCAGTCAGTAAAGGAAACAGCATGACGATGAAAAATGCAGTATTTCTGTGAAGGAATGCAGCTCTCTCCCATCCTGCCCCAAGGTCACTCTCCTGAGTAAAATGGTCAGAGAGCAGGAATGTGTTCAAGGAGTCTCCCGAATCTATCCCTGGTTCTCAGTGGGAGTTGCCACCCCCCCACACACACCTTCTCCCGTGGGGACACCTGGAATCGTCCGGAGGCATTTTTGGTTGTCGCAACTGTAAGCATTGAGTGCTGCTGACTTCTAATGGGTGGAGGCCAGGGATGCTGCTAAACCCTCTCCAATGCGCAGGACAGCACCCCCCTCCGGAAAAATCACCCAGCCCAAAATGCCACTAGTGCTGAGGTCGAGAAACCGCTCTAAATCCAGACTGACTGGCCCGAGCTGGAGCTCCAGGCCGGCAGAACGGAAGGCAGCAATGAGCCGCTGTTGTTCCTCACACAGGACTCCCAGGCAGGCCCGCGTCTCACTGAGGGGGGCGGGGGGGGCAGGAGCACATCTGGAGCATGAGCGTCCCTCCCTGCAGGTGCCGGGGAGTCGGGAAAGAGCACCATCGTCAAACAGATGAAGTGAGTAGGAACAAAGCCCCGAAGGACCGAGGGAGGGAGAAGTCCCAGAGCCAGGAGAGGCAGAGAGAGGGCTCTTTAGCTTTTTTTTTTAAGTTTTTTTTTTTGTTTGCTTTTTTTTTTACAGAGACAGAGAGAGAGAGTCAGAGAGAGGGATAGATAAGGACAGACAGACAGGAACGGAGAGAGATGAGAAGCATCAATCATCAGTTTCTCGTTGCGACACCTTAGTTCATTGATTGCTTTCTCATATGTGCCTTGACCGTGAGCCTTCAGCAGACCGAGTAACCCCTTGCTCGAGCCAGCGACCTTAGGTCCAAGCTGGTGAGCTTTGCTCAAACCAGATGAGCCCACACTCAAGCTGGCGACCTCGGGGTCTCGAACCTGGGTCCTCCACATCTCAGTCCGACGCTCTATCCACTGCGCCACAGCCTGGCCAGGCAAGAGGGCTCTTTAGCTTTAAGGCACCCTGATGTGAAGGATACAAAGGACCCAATGCCCCTCTAACTCTCCACTTGGAGCACAGCAGTAGGAAGAGAGAGATCAGGCTCCTACGACCCCTGAAGTCCTCCCAGACCCCCACTGCCTTAGGTCCGGCCGCCCAGGCCCAGCTGAGGGTCGGGTGTGCGCTCCCGCAGGATCATTCACCAGGACGGCTACTCGCCGGAAGAGTGCCTGGAGTACAAGTCCATCATCTACGGCAACGTGCTGCAGTCCATCCTAGCCATCATCCGGGCCATGTCCACACTGGGCATCGACTACGCCGAACCCAGCTGCGCGGTACGTGCTTGACGGCCTGTGGTCAGGGGCGGGAACTGGGCATCGACTACGCCGAACCCAGCTGCGCGGTACGTGCTTGACGGCCTGTGGTCAGGGGCGGGAGGAGGAAAGGCTAATAAGAAACAGACGCGCGGCCAGCAAGCTGTGAGGAACCATGGGTCAGAGGAGTTCGGCATAACTAAAATCCCACATACTGAGCTTCAAAATCGTTTTCCTTCAGTCTTGGACGAGTATGCACTTCCAGCCTTTATAGCAAATGTCTACAAAAATCTGCTGACAGCTTCCTCTGCCTTTTGTCTCCTGTTACCATGTAAATCGCTCCCCTCGGGCTCCTTGTCCTGGCCATGGGACTTGTGTAAACTCAATCCCTAGTTCCAATACGGCCTTTCCCCAGATTTAACACAGTGACAGGTTCCTGTCTACTCTCTTGTCTCCCCGTGGCCAGTCTGGTCTTTAAACCTCCAGTCTCCCCAGTAGAGGACCGCATTCTGGGGCAGAGCACACTTTTGGACTAAGGATGGAGGGTAGGAACACAGGGAGGAAGCCCCTGGGCCCTCTGCTCCCCGCTGGGCACCCCAGGACTGGGTAGATTGTCGCCCTCCACATCTCAGAAAGTAACCAGTATGTTTTCATAGGGGATCTTCACTGGACAGCGCCTCCACCTCAGGCCTCGGTTAGCAACGCACACTGCTTCCCTCCCCGCAGACCTCCCGGGGGCCTCCTGGAAAGCCAGGACTCCTGCGTGGGCCTCAGCCAGGTTTCTGCCTTGCAGGACGATGGGCGACAGCTCAACAACCTGGCTGACTCCATCGAGGAGGGCACCATGCCCCCCGAGCTGGTGGAGGTCATCAGGAGGCTGTGGAAGGATGGCGGGGTGCAAGCCTGCTTCGACAGAGCCGCCGAGTACCAGCTCAACGACTCGGCGTCCTAGTGAGGCTCTGACCGGGGAGGGGGTTGGGATCGCAGGCTGCCTTCTGGGGGATACCCCACCCGGCCTGAAGGGCCAGTCACTGAAGCTGGGGACCCAGGGACTGAGTTCAGCCTGCCCTTTCACTGTGCTTTGAATGGAACGCCTTTAGACCAGGCCATGTGCCACATTCCACATTTCCTGCCACTCTCTATTGCTGTGCATTGGCCCCCAAAGCCGAACACCTCGAATTCCAAACGCGGATTCCAGCCCTGGTCCCATCACCAAGCTAGCTGGATGCCTGTGGGTAAGATTCTTTCCTTTCCTGGCTTTGGCTGCAGGAAATTTAATGTCATCCATGCCAATCACTTTTCTCTAGCTACCTGAACCAATTAGACCGGATCACGGCCCCTGACTACCTTCCTAATGAGCAAGATGTACTCCGGTCCCGAGTTAAAACCACAGGCATCATTGAGACCAAGTTTTCCGTCAAAGACTTGAACTTCAGGTGAGTGTGTGGTCCCTTGAAGGCACCACCAGACACACATCCGGTTCCCTGATAGCAAAGGGCGTGAGTGTGCTTCCTGACCTTCGCTGGGGCCCAGTCTGCATCAGTGTCCTGCTGCCCCTCCCCCCCGGCCACCTTCCCATCTGACCACCAACTGGCCCCAAAGTGGCCAGCTCCGGGGGTTGGGGAGGAGACCACACCGAGTGCATGTGGGTCACAGCTGGGCACAGAATGAGAACAGCTGTCTCCCTCAGGATGTTTGACGTGGGGGGACAGCGGTCAGAGAGGAAGAAGTGGATCCACTGCTTCGAGGGCGTCACCTGCATCATTTTCTGTGCTGCTCTCAGTGCCTACGACATGGTGCTGGTGGAAGATGACGAAGTGGTAAGTGGCCCTTGTACCAAGCAACCTTGAAAGACAGGCCCCCATGACCGTTCCTCTAAGCTGTGCGTCACTCCAATGCCGGACTTGGGTCAGATCAGCTAACAGTGACATACTACCAGTCTTCCAGCAAGCCCATCCATACCACAGGCAAATAATTCTAGAAAAACCTCTTCTTCTGCCAGCCCCAGCTTAGCTTCTAGGTTGGCACTTCAGAGGTCCGGAGTTACTGAGAGTGAGCTTGGTCTCAGATTTGACACCCAAGTATCGCTTGGACAGCACAAAGCTCGTAAGAGGAACTGAGTGGTAAAGGGATAAGGGTCATCACCTTGGCAAAGCAAAGGAGTTACATTAGTACTTCCTGGGGAAGTGAGGGGTGGGAGACGGAAGTGATGGAGCAGCAGGAACAGCGTGTGCAGTGCACCTGCACGCAACATGACAGAGGGGCTGAACTAACCTCATGTTAGCCCAGACACACACACAGGTCTAAGAAGCGAGACCAGAGCAGGTTCCTCACATGCCACGTAAAGTGGCAGCCAGACGACTACCTGAGGGTCAGTCTCTCGAGCCTGCAGTTTTCCAGGACAGGGAGCTCTGCAGGACAAGTGTCAGCCCCACCGTCACCTTCTGAGTTTGAGACAGAGGATGTCAACGGTATGGCTAACACTGATTTCACATCAGCATCGGCTTCATTCATGGAGGTGCTAACTGACAGAAGACGAAGCTCCTGTCTTCTTCTCCCTTCTCTTTAGTAGTTCAAGTTCACATCAGAGCACTCTGAATACCTTCCAGACGAAATGTCTTACAGGGCCATTCATTTTCCAAGACCTCAAGTCAATGAGGTCTTAAAGGGTTTTGCAGGAGTATTAACAACGAGAAGAGGCTACAGATTAGGTTTGTTTTCTTTATTAGATGAAAGGATTGAGCCCAAGTTAGCTAATAGCATGCTTCAAGACCCTGAGCACAGGCTGGTGGGGGGCAGTGGGCAGCCTCTGGGCTCTGTGGATGCCCAGCACCATCTCCACCTCGTTCAGAGTGGCCACCGAACAAGGGAATAAGGCAGAAGTGCTTGTGGGGTGGGAAATTCTCGAGGCCTCACCATTTGGCACCAGGGCAAAGGATCTCACTGATGTTCCTGCCCAAACTGAGATTCAGGAGTCCGTAGCAGAAGCCTATCAAACTCACCCTGGAGATGCAAATGGGCACATGCTAACTCGGGCCCAGTTCAACCCTGTACCAGCAGTTTATGGATGTCAACACCCTTAGCTGTGCCCTGGCTGCCAACGACTGCATAGCATTCTTGACCTTCACCATCACAGACGTTCCCCATATATGATCTCATTCACCTTGCATAATCACCCTATACGACAGAGAAGACTCAGAAAAGCTCTGTACTTTCCCCCAGACCACAGCCGTGATAGAAAGAGGATTAGAAGGCAGATTTGTTTGGCGGCACTAAAAAGAAATAACCTATCCCCTATCTTTCCTTTCACATTTGGACACTAGTCTCTCCCAGAGCAGGAGGTAAGACAGATACCCCACAAGCCCAGCCTGATATCTCTGATGGTATTTCCTCTCACCAGAATCGTATGCATGAGTCACTGCACCTGTTCAACAGCATATGTAACCACAAGTTCTTTGCGGCTACTTCCATTGTCCTCTTTCTCAACAAGAAGGACCTCTTTGAGGAAAAAATCAAGAAAGTCCACCTCGGCATTTGCTTTCCAGAGTATGATGGTAAGTGTCAAGGGCTGGAGACAATGGTAATGCCGTCTTTGTGGTGACTGGTGACAGCCTCATTAACTATACCAAGGGGACATAAAAGGACTTGTCTTTGAGGAGTACTAAGTGAAACCCCTGCTTTGCCACGTTGATGATCCCTTTTCCCTTTAATACTCCTTCCTTTTAGGAGCTTTGTGATGTCCAAGTGATACTTGGATGTCTAATCTGAGAGACTTGGGCATTTAGTTAGAGGTTTAAGTTCAGATGTCTCTGGAATAGAGCAGACATTAGATGCAAGAGAGCCACTGACTATTCAGGTGCTACTTACCAGGAACCCAGGGTGGAGACATAGACCTCTCTTCCTCAATTTCTTTGGTTAACTCGGGTGAGAGATGCTGGAGTGCATCACAGGAGAGGAACCTCCCTCCTAGACCCCCCAACTGCAGCCGTTTAGCACATTTTGAGAATCAAGTCAGTCACCTAAAAAGTAAGCGAGCAGCTAAGAGGAGTGCATTTACCCTACTTCTTTACTATTTTTCTGGAAAACCAGGAAACAACTCTTATGAGGATGCAGGAAATTATATCAAGAGCCAGTTCCTTGACCTCAACATGCGAAAGGATGTCAAAGAAATCTACAGTCACATGACCTGTGCTACGGACACGCAAAATGTCAAGTTTGTATTTGATGCAGTTACAGATATTATCATCAAAGAAAACCTCAAGGACTGCGGGCTCTTCTAACCTTCGTTCCTTAAGGACACCCTCTACGAACAGGCTTGGAATCTGGGGGATTTCAAGCAGACAATCACAGGTCACGACACCGTGACACAGGGAATGAATGCATTCTCCCAGGGAGATGGGGTATGCAGGGTTGTGACTCTCTCTCCCACATTCTTTGCAAAGCTGGGTAGCTAGTGCACTTTAAAGAGCCCCAGGCCCGGAGGCAGGAGACCCAGGTTCCCGCACTGGTTCTACAACTCACTCTAGAATGTAAAGACTTCATCTCTCTGAGCCTAGAGTCACTTCCCTATAAGACAAAGGTAACTTCTTCACTACTTCACAGGGTTATGACGACGATGACAATCAAAGCTGAAGGGAAGGCACAGGAAGGCTGTGTGGTTAGAGTTGCAGAAAGAAATCCTATATAAAAGCTGCCATGTATGAAAGTCAACACCAGGTGTAGATGAACTATCCCAAGCAAAACAGCAAAATGCAATTAACAAAACCTCAGTAAGCCCCCACCCCCCCTGGAGTGCAGACCTCTTAACTAACAGACCTCTGTGTGCCCTTAGCTCAGAGATCTGGATCCCTGAACAGGAGGAGCTGGTTCCTAAGGCACGCATCTAAAAATGATCCTCTTTATTAAGCACAGACTATCCCTCTGCCCACCCCAAGCTGCCGAAAGAACCCAGCTTCCTTCATAAGTAACGGTTTCTCAGCTCTACACGACACTTTCTGAATAAACCTGAACGACATCAACACATTCCCACTTGTGGTGTTAATGATTTTATTGCCACTTCTCTATCATAGAATTTAAGAGTATGTGAGCAATCTTAGACTTCTCATTTCAACGGCTACGTGTTTCAGAACAAAAAAAGGCAGCTGATCTTGCTTCAGGCAATAAAGAATTCCCTGCAGTTGGGTCTGTTCCCATGGCATGTGGCTGAACATGTCCTCCCAAACAGACCGAGAAGAGAATTAGTCCTTTTAACTCCTTTGAAGGGAAAGGAAGCTCGCATTTATCCTGACAGGAGGTTGTGAAGTCACGCATAGATTTAGCACTGACAACTACTAGTGAGGCAGGCTCTTGGCCTCCAGATTTAGTATATAAAAGAATGTGTCAATTGAAATGAAAATACTCCCCTTGCCAGAAACACACCTTCGTCCTTAGGCTGCTACTCGCAATATTGATACTAGAGCCATATGAGCTGGAAATACGCTGGAGAATAAATTTGCAGCTGTTAAAACTGGATTCGTTTAATAGTCTGATTCCTTGAAAAGAAACCAACTTGGGAGCATTACCGGAGAATTAAGGAAAACCTTAAGCCAAAGAAAAAACATGGGTAAGGTTTCTCATGTCCAAGAGTTGCTCAGGAACACTATTATTATTAAATGGCTTGCACCAACTATGACGGACCTGCTTGCTTTAGAGTTCAACATACAGGGGTTCTGAGATGTTTGTTTGTACGTGCAAGGCTCCCTCTGACAGTCTGATGAAATCTAGAGGCCTCTTCTCACAATATTTAAAACCGCATAAAGTAAATTCAGAGTACTACAAAGAAAACCAACGTACCGAATACAGTTCTATCTTTGCAGCTCTGATGCACCAGGCTGGAATCTTCGCTACAGCAATGACCTTGTCTACACATGCCCCAAATGTGTGATTTATCCCATTTAATCCATCCTCATAAAGGGGAGGAGCCCTGCCTTCCCCCAGTCATACTAGCTTGTTTGCTTCTGTGAATAACTTTTCCTTAATCTCTGAATCTGGCAGGAATTGTTATGGGCCGAACTATTCAGGCCGAACCCAGGCTTTTTGGTTGCTTGGTGGTTAGATGTTCCTATAGAACCTGTCCTACAGAATGAGCATGGGAACAGAGCCAGTCGGGCAGGTCTGGTGGAACACCCCTAGCAAAATAAAGCAGTGTCCTTTAATCCTCCTTTTTCTCTGGTTGACATCCCAACTTTCACGGGTTTATAAACAAATTCACACAAGCCACCCTGCGCGAACACTCAAGTTTACTTTGGAGGCGGGAGTAGCAGCATCTAAAGCTACCGTGCTGCATAGCTGCGTTAGGGTCTGGTTATTCATCTTCTAACGCTCTCAAGCCAAACCTCTTCTGGCAAGCCGATATGGGGTAAAACTTAGGGGGCGGCGGTCATCCATTCACCTGTGTCTTAGAACAAAATCAAGGTAATTTTCTGAAACTCCTGGCCAACACTAGGCGTTCCTCTGAGTAAAGGTCAAACGCTCTGGACAGGCCTCCCAAAAAGGCACTCCTCACCCCAGCTTCAGGGTCAGGCCCAGAGTGACTCCGGAACTCCACGTGCCAGGGCTGGAGACAAAGGGCACCACTGCCGCTTCCCAAGAGTTGGCTTCTTTTTATCCCACGGACTATGTGGTGAGTGTGCGCGCAAAGTTCCCTCTGCATGAAACAGCGGCTAGAAAGCTTAAACCCCAAATTAAGCCATATCCTCTGCTGTCTTTGTCTTCTCCTGCTTCATTTTAAATTTACTCTATCCTGTTGAATTTTAAGTACTTTTATAAGCGATCAGAAGTTCTTTTTGGGAACAAGGTCAGAAACAAATATTCAACCCTATTCTCATGAACTGCAACCATAACTCTTAGAACATTAAATCTAGAAGGAACTTAAAAACATTCCAGCCCCATCACTAGCAATTTATGGGTAAGAAACTAAGGCCCAGGGAGGTAGAATGTCTTTATCAAGATCACGCTGCTTGGAAGCAGCAGATGGAGAACTTCAAACCAAGTCTTCTGAGCCCACAGCCAGTGATCTTCATGCACGCCGGCACACACCCGTTGGTCGGTTTCCTTACTCTCCTAAGCTCCTCCCATTCCCAACCAAAGTCGGTTATTTTTTCATTGTGCCATCTCTAAATCAGAAATAGTTAACAAAATCATCCCAAACTAAATAAAAGAGGGTCTCAAATGTGGAATTAACATAAAATAAACACCGCTTTGTTTGCTGAAGGTATAATTTCCTGTTCGTATCCTGGAGGGCAGAGACCGCATTGCACTTCTCTTGCAGTGCATTAGACACTGATGACAGTAAACTAGGTTCCAATCATAAGTAAATCTAATGAAAAATTTTTTTTTACAATACAATATGATTGTACAAAAAGGACATATACAGTATGTTCCACTTACATGAGGCAGAATGCCATTTCCCAGGGCTGAGTGGAGAGGGGAATAATGTTTAATGGGGACAGAGTTTCACTTTGGGAAGATGAAAAGTTCTGGAGACGGTTGGAGGTGACAGGTATGGGACAGTGTGAATGTAAACACCACCGAACTGTACACTTTCAGATTCTTAAGATGGTAAGTTTTATGTTACATATATTTTACCACAATAAAAAAATGGAAAAACACCCACTATAATTAGAGATGGGCATTTATGTTTCTGTGGATAAGAATGAGGAAAGAAGCACACAAATCCAATCTTAAAAGCAGTGTAAAGACACTGACTTGTAACAGGTCCTATTAAAAAAAAGATCATTTACATGTACCTCAAACAGTTCAAATCAGGACAGCCCCATCACCAAGGGGAGAAATACCAGCACTCCAAACGCAGTCTACACGTGATGGCGTACCCTGGACCAAAGCGTGCCAGCCACGCTGGGTGGAGAAGCCCCCACCCCCAGCCCGGAACACAGAACCCAGCAGGACTTCAGCGTCAGGCCGGGGACCTTGAGGAGTGTGCCAGAACCTCTGGTGGTCCTGCTAGGTCAAAGCATGAAGACAGGCCCTGGCCGGTTGGCTCAGCGGTGGAGTGTCGGCCTGGCGTGCGGGGAACCCGGGTTCAATTCCTGGCCAGGGCACATGGGAGAGGCACCCATTTGCTTCTCCAACTCCCCCCCCCCCTTCCTCTCTGTCTCTCTCTTCCCCTCTCGCAGCCGAGGCTCCATTGGAGCAAGGATGGCCCGGGCGCTGGGGATGGCTCCTTGGCCTCTGCCCCAGGCGCTGGAGTGGCTTTGGTTGCAGTGGAGCGACGCCCCGGAGGGGTGGAGCATCGCCCCCTGGTGGGCAGGGCTTCGCCCCTGGTGGGCGTGCCAGGTGGATCCCGGTCGGTGCATGCGGGAGTCTGTCTGACTGTCTCTCCCCGTTTCCAGCTTCAAGAAAAAGAAAAAGAAAAAGAAAAAAAAAAGCATGAAGACAGTTCGGGGAGGTCAGACACCAAGCAAATTGCAGAAGGGGCCTTTTCCGCCTTTTGGTCATGAAAAGCAAGCACTATATGACTAGAAAATAAAGAACTGGATTTACATGCAGAACAAAAACCTTTCACCTGTTCCCCATACAGCCGGACTTCATTTCAGGTCCTCAAAGTGAACACGGGGAGTGACGCAAGGAAAGACAACCAGACCAGCTGCAATGAACCCGTTCGTGGACGTCAGCGCCTTAGATGACGTTTTTTATATTGCAGTATAATCTGGAATATCATGAATATTCACAAAGCACGTTTAAATTAAATGTTACTTCTATTTGATGAGAGCCATGGAACATCACAGTTGGAAGGTATCACTAAGCCTGTCTTTAGTTAACAGAATAGTGATGTAAAACTGAAAGATTTCACAGGTAGGCGGGAGCAGGGGAAAAACCAGAACCTAGCACACCAAACTCTCCATCCTCCTGAGTCTGACGTCTCAGGACCCTGACGCTACACGAGCAAGAGTGAACAGTTAGCACAGGCAAGCTCTTGTGATGTATGTGTACCAGGACCTCTCCCACAGGGACTGTGGGCTCATGAGGGTAGTAGTTAGGACAGATTTTCAAACGGTGCGCTGCAAGAATTTTTAAAACATGTGATGCCTGACGATTTAGTCAGAGGCACTGACCTCTTTTCCCTTAGGTTGTCAAATAAAAAAATGACAACAGCCAGCACAAAAATAGCCATCCAGTGTGAATAAAAATTATATATTTTGTCAGACTGGCAAAAATACATTTTTTGGTGTGCCGTAGAATTGTAGTTTATCTGTGCCATGAGATGAAAGACATTGAAAATCGCTGGGTTAGGAGATGAAAAAATCAAGTTGTACAAAATTTAACATTGTAGCTCTCAAAAACCTTACAGCTGAGTGACACTATACACTGAGACACCGTGTCCCCGCTGTGCACCTACTAATTATATTGCTTCTGCAACCCTGTTGATCCCCATAGACTTCGGGCAGAGAATAGCACTGGGCATACAAAACCTTTTATATTTAACTCCTCAATCATGCCCCTTCCCAAACCCTCTCAAAGACTTTCATTCCCTAGCTCAGGCCGGCTAGCTTTGCCCTTTATTCCCTAATGGTACATGTTCAAGTTATTACGTATACAGCTAGTGCTGTCCCAGGCTTTTATCTTTACTTTGATGTATGTAGTTTTTAAGTTCCACTGCAAAGATGTAGTGATATAAATAAATGTTTAGAAGCCCGTTTCTTGTTTTGTCTTAATTTTACAAAAACTCAACACTCTGTATCTGAAATGTAAGAATATTCTGAGCAGTTCTCATACTACAGAATTTTTTTGGGTGGAAGACACTGTAAATCATGCACAGAAAGTGCTTCTTACTGGCAAAAGGAACTCAGTTGTTCACTAGTGATTCTGAGGTTACCTGCCTGCTCTTTGTGCTGATACTGAATTTAATATTAGGCGCTACTCAGTTGTCCCCAAATGTTGGCCCACATTAGCTGCTGCATCAGAACCACTTGAGGAATTAAGTAAACACATGCTCCCAGGACCTGTCCCAGACATCTTAACGCGGTAGGTTAGCCAAGGAATGTCTGTATCTTAACTGTGCATCTCAGGCACCCACTCCGTGTAACATTCCGTGTATCTCATTCCTGAGAAGACCGAGTCAGGCCAGCTCGAGGCTTGCCTCAGTGCCGGAGGAAACCGCCCCGCCCCGCTCTCGGCCGCAGAGCTCGGGAAAGGGTATGACAAGACAGTGGGGCTGCCTGACCTGTGGTGGCACAGTGGGTAAAGCGTCGACCTGGAAATGCTGAGGTTGCCGGTTCAAAACCCTGGGCTTGCCTGGTCAAGGCACATATGGGAGTTGATGCTTCCTGCTCCTCCCCCCCTTCTCTCTCTGTCTCTCTCCTCTCTCTCTCTCTCCCCCCCTCTCTCCTTTCTAAAATGAATAAATAAATAAATAAATAAATAAATTAAAAAAAAAAAGTTATTTAAAAAAAACAAACAAACAAAAAAAAAAACAGTGGGGCTGCGGAGGGGGCGTGTAAACCTTAACCAAAGGTAACAGAACAAAGATCTGGACCATCCTGGAAGTTAGTTCTCTGATACCTCACTTACATCTTCCTCTTACTTCCCCACAGCTGTTAACAAGACCAACTTTCAACGTGAGGCCTCCTGCGCGTGGCTGGCCATGACGCCATGTGGACAGCTGCGGCCGGCCCAAGGTCACAGCTCCCATCTGCGCGACTGCGCTTGGAGTAGAACACAGAAATTACCTGAAGTATTGGGAAACTGAGATCACTTTGTTCTTAAAGTCAGTATCACATATGAAAGATTTCTCAAGTGGTATCAGTGAAGGGAGTCAAGGCTCTTTTAGGTTTTTATAAATGAGTTGAGGACGTGAATGAACATCTGGAAGGGGAAACATCCATCAATCAAAGGCAAGGTTTAATGGAAATGAGGGTGCCTTTACCGGATGTGTAGTGGCCAGTACAGCACGGCGCTCGGCCACAGGACGCCCCACACCTATGCTAAGCGAATGGATAGGCGGTGAAGGAACTAGTCAGGCGAGGCAAAGAGTGTTCAAAGTCACAACTACAAACCAGAGAACAATGACCAGGAGGTACAAAAATAAGGTGGGCAAATGAATCAGAAGAACCAGCAATTATTTTTAAATACTCTAAAATGTGCATATAAAACAAACAGTACATGAGAGAATAAATAAGAAACAAGGCTAGAGAACTGTTTTTAAAACTTTGGTCCATCTATTCTTAGAATGCAGCACCTTGTAAAAAAGAACCATCTATCAGTGAAAATAAAGTGATAAACTGACCTAGACTTAGGCACCTAACTCTCCAAGATGAGAATGTCATCTTAACCCGCACTTCCAAGTCACTATAAAAGTTTTGGAATGTTCATACCAGGAGGTGAAACTGTTGAAAGGTTGAATTATAAGGTAGGAAATACTAGCCATGAAGAAGTAGGATGCTTCTTCCTCTTTAACTAGAGTCCAGTGGACGGACAGCAATTCTACAGCCCAAGGGTTAATCAGGTGAAGATATGACTGTCAACAAAATGAAGTTACTATTGCAGTCCTTCCTGCTAGGGTCTAATAAATACTGTTCTTATTAAAATTTAATTTTCTTAGGTGTGCTTATTTCTTGGATGGTCCAAAGCCTGGCCACTTGAGTTCTGAAATAGGATCCATCACAAATTTCCAGCATTCTTCACAGACAAGACACAAAGCAACTTTGCGTTTCTTTGATTACAAATATCAATCCTTTTTCTTCAAACTAGTAGATATGTTTCACCCCACATTCTAATTCTGCTGTAAGAAAAAAAATCTTTTATTTCAAAATACGATAGTGATTTGCAAGGCTGATAATCAGAATGATGTTTTGAAAGCTACAGCTTGCTAGCCCACTGGCCAAGAGTCCATCTCTGAGATAGAGCCAGATGATTTGGACCTAAGACATATTTGAAAACCCTTGAATTTAAATTGAGTCCCTGTGTCTGCAAGGTGTGTGCATTTAGGTTAAATTATTTGGGATGATGGGGTAGGGGTTGGTCTTCATGTAAATACAGAACAATTGTAAATGGTGTAGAGGCAGAAAAGTGGAGAACTACTGTTTCTCACTAACAAAGGGCTAAAAATGAACATGTAGATGTACTCAAATGAAAATACAAAATGCATTTCAAAATAAAATTAACTTTTTTTGGATTATCTGTTATTCTGGGTTATGAACACCACCATCCCATTAGCCCAGACTATCACCGATGACCACAGTTACAACAGTATTGGAGCAGTTCTCATTTCCAGATGATTCTATTTACAGAACACAATAAGGAAAAGATATATTCAAAACAAACAAGAACTATCAAACCTATTTACATTGTGGGTATAAGTCAATCACCAGTTTTCCAACCCTAAAAAAAAAATTTGTTAGATAACATAGTTTACTATCTGCAGAGTTATATTTGCTGAAAAAGAATAAGAAAAAACAACACTACCAATAAAGGCACTGAACTACTGTGGCTTACTTTTTGAACCAAACTTTTTTTTTTTAAACCAGTGATAGGTCACATCAAAAAATGAAATAGAATCCAGTTCTAAAAGACTGGACCCCAAAGGCACTGCTTAAATTGTGGATACAGAATGCTCAAACTGTCTTTTCTTCATTGCCTCCCCCAGTGGACCATCCAATAGTTAAAGACATTTGCTGTACACTGTACAAAGGGCCCTGCGGGCTGAGGCGAATATAGCTCTCCACACAATCAAAATATAAATCTGGAAAATGGACTGTGACTACAAATCACTTACACAGACAGGACATAAGACCTTCAGGCCAGCCAAGACTCACAATACTACTGCACCAGAAGACTAGACCTCCTGGGAACCTTTCTACTAAACCCACTCTCAGACAAATGCCAAAGCGCACTCACCGGGGCAAAAAGAAACATTTCCAGAAATGACTAGTTACAAACAGGAACAAACCTGGACTCTTTACTCACCATTTTAATACTGCCGCCAACTATAACAGATCAAAATCTGTACACACAAAGTAGAAAAAGGTCCCAAAATGCAATTGTTTCGGCAAAAGAAGGTACTAAGGAACAGTTAACATTGCTACAATAAAAACAATGGCAAACAGGGATTTGGCACCACGTTTACAAAGTAAAGGCATGCACTGTTAACACACTTTAGATGTTTCCAAGCAGAAAAGGCCATGGAAGGTGGAAAACAAGGGGTATCTTTTACAAAACTCCCTGCGACTGAGACAAACAAGAATCAAAGCGGTCAATTTGGTAGGGATGTAGCAGCAAAGTCACTGGTTCTGTTTGAAATTGAGCAATTTGCATTTCTGATTGGCAGCTGCCTTGGTTGTGTCTGTATCCAAGAAGTTGACTTTACCAAACTACAGGAGCATTTATCTAGTAATTTGCTAATCAGCATAAACCAAGTTAAACTTTAACTAAAGGCTTAAAAAAAAAAAGAGCTAGAATCTTATTACAGTGTAATTACCATTTAGAAACCATAATGGTACTTTCAACAGGATAATAATGCAAAACTTCATCCAAAAAAGCCATAATTATAGCCCCAATAACTGAAGAATTACATAATTACAGAAATATTATACTCTGACCATACCAAGTTAAAAAACAAAGAGTTCCTACTAAGAGGAATATTTTCAAGAGGATCTGCTCAAATGTGCATAGTTAAGACTGTGTTTTAATAAAGATTCTTTTGCAAACAAAGAAATAAAATTTAGTAAAGTTATTCTTGATGGAAAAAAACCCTCTAAAAATGAACTACTGATGGTCTGTTAAGAAGAGGGGAAAAGAGTAAGCTACACATTGAGTTCTGGAACGCAGCACCGCAACCTCACATCGGCCCTAAACATTGAGATTATGAAAACCAAGCGATGTCCTGATTCATACTTTACATTTGTTTCAATTCCAATGTCTGACTTTAGCATCTCGTGTCAATTAAAGTTCCCTAATACAGAAGATTGTGCTAGACAGTGCTAAGATTCCACAGGCGCTGCCATGCCTGGTCCCGCTGACGCTCGCCGCTGCCCCGGGAGACAGCAACGGAAGTCTGGTCTCAATACTCCACACGGTCGTAACTGGAAAAGAAGAGCATCCTTAGTTAGAGAGCGTTGCTAAGTCAAGAGACGGCACTGTAGCGCTGTCAACAAAGCATCCGAGGTTTACCTTTCTCTCACACCCACACACTTCAATAAAGTCCGCACTCCTTTAAGTTGTTTTTAATGATGACGTCTGTAACAGCATCAAAAACAAACTGCACGTTCTTGGTGTCTGTGGCACAGGTGAAGTGGGTGTAGATCTCCTTGGTGTCTTTTCTCCTGTTCAGATCTTCAAACTGGCACTGGATGTAAGCAGCTGCTTCTTCGTACGTGTTGGAACCTGAACAGACACCCAATATTCTCAGTTCCAACTATAACAGCTGCCTGAACTCAACTCAGTCAGGCCAGCACCACTTGCTGACGAAGACAGGGAATGTGACCCAACTGAACACTGACAGACTTCCATATTTCTATAATCACTAGATTCTTCTTGAGAGCAGACTCATATCAGTATAAATGAAATAAAATCATCACACACAAAGATCTAGAAAAACAAAACCTAACATTTCTCCTTCCTCTTTTCATTTAGACTTTTTGGTTACAAATTCTAGAAAGCAGAAAACTAGGGAAATAGGAGACATTTCTAGAACACAATAGTTTAAAAGGTCACAAAGCCTGTGCTCCTTAAGTGATCGTGAAATAATTCAAAAGGGTAAGTCACGCTTCTTTTCAAAATCACTCCAATGTTAAGGGTTTTAGCCTCAGGGCTGCATGGTAATAATTTAAATAACCAAAGGTAAACTAATAGATACAAATGGAAAGGTCCCTGAATTACACACCTGTAAGTAATTTTATGGTATGTGAATTTTATCTCAATATGCAGTTTTTTTGGGAAGGTTTTTGGGTTTGAAAGAGAGAAAAAGAGAAAGAGAAACATCAGTTTGTTGTTATGCATTCATTGGCTGATTCCTGTATGGACCCTGACCGGGAATCAAACCCACAATCTTGCTACCCTTGGTGTAGCAAGACGATGCTCTGACCAACTGAACTATCCGCTCGAGGCAATGCTGTATTTTTTTAAGGTGAGTGGACCAAAAGTAAACCCCATTTTCAACCACATTTGTAATGAACACCCTTAGCCACCTGCTTCCTCCTCCATCTTGTCGGCCTGTGAGCCTTCAGAGCAGTCCTAGAAACTGGCTAAGAACCAGGGAAACGCAACAAAAACACAGTCACTCCTGGGCACCAGAGGCTACTTTCAGTGATACTAAGCAAGACAAAAAATGCCAGCAACTACATATAAACACTAAATAACAAAAAAAAGCTTAAAAAGGGGGTATTATTTCAACAAAGTATTTAAAGAACTGAAGGAAGATAGTTTGGCAGGGGCTTGAAATGATTTTCTTGACATCATGCAATTTAAAAAAGGTAGATGATTGAAGTCTATTTGGTCTTGTAGGAACAGATGCTGATACTTGGGAAATCAGGACTGTGAGAATCCTTACGCAGAATAAAGTCAACGGAAACAGGGTTGGAAGGTCACTAAAAAAATTAAAATGTGACACTGAGGATTTTGCTATGCGTGAAGATTCCCAGATGGAACATTAATGTTGCTTAAGAAAGATTACTCGCATCCTAAAACTTGCCTAACTTTCTACACACACTACCCAGCTCGCACCTCCCACCTCATCCTGAATGGATTTCCAGCCTCCCTGAGGAACAGTGGCCAAGGGGCTTAAACTGTAATTTAAACCTTTTAGCTCAACACCTTGCTTAAAAAATTACTGCTATCTGCACTTATATTTGTGTCTCTGGCCTTAGAGAGGTCTTCCCTCTGGTTCAAAATTTAACTGCTCTTCTTTAAAAGTTGAGTGAAATTCACATACCATATAAACCAGTGGTCCCCAACCTTTTTTGGGCTATGGACCAGTTTAATGTCAGAAAATATTTTCACAAACCGGCCTTTAGGGTGGGACGGATAAATGTATCACGCGACGGAGACAAGCGTCAAGAGTGAATCTTAAAATGTAACAGAGGGAATCTGGTCATTTTTTAAAAATAAAACATAGTTCAGACTTAAATATAAATAAAATGGAAATAATGTAAGTTATTTATTCTTTCTCTGCAGACCAGTACCAAATGGCCCACGGACCGGTACCGGTCCATGGCCTGGGGACCACTGATATAAACCATTTAAAGTGTACAATACAGCAGCATTTCCTGTATTCAAGGTGTTAAGCAACCACCACCTCTCTCTAGTTTTAAAACTTGTTCACCACCCTAGAAAAACATCCCAGTTCCATTAAGTAATCACTCCCCATTCCCCCACTCCCACCCAGCAATTTCCTGATAACCACCAACCAATCTGCCCTCTGTCTCTCTGGATTTGCCTATTTTAGATGTATCCTATAAAAGGAATCACACAAATGTGACCTTCTGTGTTTGGCTTCTTTCACACAGCATAATGTTTATGGGGTTCATCCAAGCTGTAGCACCCATCAGTTCTTCCTTTTTGGTGGCTGAATAATATTTCATTGCATGGACCTACCATTCTTTGTCCATCCATTCACCCTAACAAGACTTTTTATTTTTTTTAAAGATTTATTTGTTTTAGAGAGAAAAGAGGGAGGAAGAAAGGCACAAGGGGAAGGAGCAGGAAGCATCAACTCATAGTTGCTTCTCATATATGCCTTGACCGGACATGCCTGAGGTTTTGAACTGGCGACCTCAGCATTCCAGTGTCTGTCTGCTCAGCGAGTAAGCGTTCCCCTTCCCTGGGAAATACCCAGCTCTGATCTAAAGGTCATGGTGGTGCGGCCCTGGCAGGCATGTCTCTCCCAAGAACCTGAACCCAGGGCTAACCAATCCCAGCCTAGCCTGGTCTTTCAAACAGAAGAGACAATGGGGGTGTGGCGGGGAGGCGGTGGAGGAGGGTGCAGGGGGAGTACATGGGGACGGAGGGAGACCTGACTTGCAGGGTGGGGGAGGTAAACACAATGCAGTGTACAGGTGATGTGCTGTACAACTGTGCACTTGAAACCGTGTAATTCTGTCAGCCAAGTCACCCCATAAATTCAATTAAATAAGTAAATAAATAGATAGATGGAGGAGACACAGAAACTGTGGCAGAACCACCTTTTGTCACATAAACTAAGCAGGAAAAAAAGTTGGTAAGAAGAGCAAAGAATAAAGAAAAGGACACAGAGAAGGAGGAAAAAATAGGAAAAGAAATGTTTCCAGGATTCTTGACAGCTGTCTATTTGCTAGTTCTAACTGCATTCTTCAGACATGTCTGCCTTCTTGCTCTTGGCTTCTATGATGTACTATCTCTTCACCAAAGTTTGTATTGCATCCAAAGAGCCTCTACTAATTCAGCTTCCCTACTATCTTTGTTGCCATTTATCTCATAATCCTTTTGAAACACAGTTCCTACATGTTTCCCAATTAAACTCTGCACTAGCTCCCCACTGTCTCAGCACAGGAAGCCAGGCCCTCTGTGAGCTCCCCTGCCCGTCCCTCTAAAACGTTCCCCCGCCCCCTAAAGCTCCAGCCATACCACACTCCTAAGTTCCAGAAGCAACCATGACATTTTTCCACCTCTATACTGTCATCCATGCTATTCCCTCTTTTTAAAATGTTTGTATTGCCCTGTCTCCCTAGTGATTTCTAATTCATCCTCTTACCATCTCATTCCAAATGTCATTTCCTCTAGAAAAAGACAACACTGACCCCACAGGGTAACCACTGCACTGCTTCTGTTCTTATTCATGAACATCACATATGACAGTGAAATTCTATGAGTGTGTGTGTCTCTCTAAAACTAATGTCAGTTTTTAAAAAATTTTTATTTAGACAATTAATTTTAATGGGGCGACATTGATCAGAGTGCATAAATTCAGAGAAAACATCTCCAGATCATTTTGACATTTGATTATGTTGTATACCCATCAGCCAAAGTCAAATTACCCTCTGTCACCTTTTATTTGGTTTTCTTTATGCCCCTCTCCTCCCTCTAATGTCAGTTTCTTGAGTGCAATGATTGTACCCTATTCTTGTATTTTCCTGAACGTATTTACACCAAATTTTTATTTTTGTCTTTCTCTCTATTCCTCAAAAAAAGAGGACAGGCATATAAAACAAACTAGTAAACTCGTTTATGTCTGGAATAGCATTTTGGACTCAAGGGGTCTTAATCACACACTTAAGCTGGTTGTTCAACACGAAAAGCAGCTGTAGGTAAGTCACTTGTGTTGACCTAGGGTGGGTCCCTCCTATAGAATCTATCATGACTCCTTACCCGTGTATTCCGGATAACAGATAGTTAATGGACTCCTCTTTATTTTTTCCTCAAAAAGATCTTTCTTGTTGAGGAAGAGAATGATTGAAGTGTCTGTAAACCATTTGTTGTTACAAATGCTGTCAAACAGTTTCATGCTTTCATGCATTCGGTTCTGAAAAAGAAATAAAGAACGATAGGTCAGTAACAAAAAGTAAAGGTGGATTACTGTTCATGAAAAAACAGACCAAGAAGTTTTCAAAGCACTGAATGGCACTCATGAGATTAAGTCAGACTCTGAAAACAAAAGCTGGGCTGGTCCTCGTTTCTGTGATTCCTGGAAGGCTGGCGCTGGGAAGGAGGACTGGCTGGCCAGAGGACTTCACCCTGCCCACATACTCATGTGCTGTCATCTCTTAGGAGTTAACAGGGCATGAATGGATATTCTGAAAATCTAACCTCACCGACAAGGAAAAAGATGAAGACTAGTAAGTTTTGATCCGACGAGCACACAGGTGTACAAAGTCTTCCTCCCTACGAGTTCCTTTCCACGCCCCGGATGCACAAGACAGGCTTTTTCTCCGCAGCTCTGACATACCATCTCCTCATCCTCAGCCAGAACAAGGTCATAATCACTGAGGGCCACACAGAAGATAATTGCTGTCACTCCCTCAAAACAGTGGATCCACTTCTTCCGTTCTGATCTTTGGCCACCTACATCAAACATCCTGAGTGAGGGGGAAAGCACAAGTTCAGCAAGGTCACACGCACATCTGCTGCGTATTCCAAACCCCGTTTATCACAGAAAAACCAAAGAGCAGACAAAATGTTGTCAAAATAATTATCTGTGGTTTAAAGCAAAATAAAACATGAGAAAATAAAATTTCAGAATAATCAAAATTCTCCTTTTAGAGAATGAGTCGAGCTTCCTTTTCTGCTGAAGCTTGTACCAGCTGTGCCATGCCAGCAGACTAAGCATTAAAATGGACTAAAGGAAGGAGAAGAAGGACAGGAAAAATAAAAAGCTGAATGATACAGCTTAAGATACTAGCAATACAACTAATATTTATTAACTGTTTACCATAGTGCCAGACACCACCCTAAACAACTTCAGTACATGAACTGATCTAACCCTCATAGTGCTCCTGTAGGTACCCGTTTTACAGATGGAACAACTGAGGCACACTAACAAATGGGGCGTGGGGAGCTGCACCCCGGACTCTGACTCCAGCCCCCAAGCTCTTCTCCCCACGCCACTGCATCTCTCAACGGCCCACCTCTTCCGTTCAGAGGACGGAACACAATATAAATCCCAACTTGTGTTCTCTTCCATAACCTCACAACCTCTCCCACTGATTTGATTTCCTTTTTTAACTGAGGTACAACTGAGATAGTGTTTTCCTTGCTCAAAGAAAATAATATTTTAGAGAGTAATTATGGAAAATAAATTGTATTTTATGGTAGGACTCTTTAAGAACTCACTATCTAAAAACAAACTATAAACAATGTGTCTCAACCCCAAGTCTTATTTGAACCTAATTAATAATATTAAACCTCAAATGTGCACACATGCGATGTTGCATCCAGATTCGCTTTTGCCCACTGCTCCATTCTGGGGGCTTTCTTGATACCCTGACTCAGTTGCTGAACTTCTGTCAGCAACGTCCTCATCTACCTCCTCCAGGACTAGAAACTCCCGCACAGCTTTGTCTCGGCTGGCATGGGGTCTGAGCAGGTACGCACAAATGGTTAGAGACATTTATAAGATGTATGTTTGATGATGGAGACAAAATACTTAAAGGTTAAAACTCTGCCAAGCTGGTTTAGTTTATCAGATCTACAGTGACTGGGGGGTCTATTTCCAGGAATTGTTTCCCTGCAGAGATTGAGAGAAGTTAAAAGAGAGTTGAGTAACTTCTCAATGTGTGTTTGAAGAGAACAGTCATCTTATCTCTTCATGACCCAACTTTTTCTTCTGATGACTTTGCAGTGTTTCTTACCCTTTAGTCATTATAGCTATGATGACGCAATCCCAAGTTGGCTTTAATACAGGATCACACTATAGATTTTAGGAAAGCTAATGTCATAGGTTTCACCATGGACGTATCTCAAGGAGAGACCATTATTTTCAGTTTACTCCATTTTCTTCTGAAAAGTCCCTAAAACTGGTTGAACACTATGAAGTTCCCAAGATGGGTTTTTATCACATGTTAACATTACAATATCATTCACTCACAGATCAACATTTTATAAACATTACCTCATAACTGAGAGGCAAGTAAGCAATTACACAATGCCTTGTATATAGTAGATGCTCAATAAATGTTTGAATAAATGGATAGTGGTTTTGCCTAGAGAGAAGAGGAAAAGTAAGAAAGGATAGTATTTCATTACAAGATATCTGCATGCCAAAATAATAAAGTGGGTACAGCACTTTAATTATATCCTGACATAAGAAGACCAGTAGGATTTATCTAACTAAAGATCAATCTATGACAAAATCAACAAGAAAGTTTCCCACACTAAATAAACATGGGTCACAACATTTAATTGTAAATGGATTACTAATCTTACAGTACAAAGAAACATCTCATTCTTATTGTTTCATGGGTGATAATCCAAGTGGCTTCTGCTACTCTTGTTAAATAAACTCACAGTACTAAACATAAGCAGCTCTTCTAGTCTATAGCTATTCAGGTGAACTGTTATTTCCTGTACCAGGTTTCAAATCCGTTTAGGTGTGTAAAGATTTCAAGACCTCAACTGAATCTAGTTTACACAGTAATATATTAAAATCTGTGCACTTCACAAGTCCTCTGAATCGATTATTTTCAGAGAAAAAACAGAGAGGATCTGAGCTAAGTTACATTTGCGTGCAAAAATGCCATCACATTCTAGGTACGTGCATAACGAGGTAGCTAAAAAGAACATCACATACTGAAGAGGAAAAGTCTACTTCTAATCCGAAAGGTCACAAAAGCTGAAAACAGGAACCAAAGACAGTTCTAATATTTGCAAAAGACCATGAACATAGAACAAGCTGAAGCCTATTTTGGAATTACTAATGCAGATGAGAAAATCCTTTGTATTAAAACACTAGAATTTTCTCTAAACAGCCATTGTTTATATGCCATCATCCCTCCCCAAAATACCTCTAGGCCCAGATCACTTTTCCATTCTGCACTATATTAATAACTTAGTTGTGCACGATACTGTGCACAGATCAGTCCGAGAGCCATGACTACATTCCATTATCTTAAAGGGATATGCAACCCAGTAAAAAAGAATGACACTGATGAGAAGAACATTTCTATCTTAATGCCAAAAAGGCAGAATAAGGCCACAGAACTGGTTTCCTGTCCTATCAGTACTGTTGTTACCCTTTTAACAACAAATACTCAATACCTGTTCTGGCGGTCCCAACAAAAAGCAGCTGAAAAGAATAAAATTATAAATAAACATTGATAACCATGATTACTTTTATTGATACTTAAGTTACAATTTAATTTTAAATTTAGCTCCTCCAAATGGACAAATGCATTTATGCTATTTGGAGAAAAAATACTTGGGCTCCCATAGTTAAAACATTCAAATACCGGCTGATGAGTATGATAAGTTTCTAAACCAAGAAATATTGCCTAGAGAAGTTTTACTCTGATTAAGAGATACCAACTAAAGAAAAGGTATTTCTTTCAGGCCCATCCAGCCAAAAGGCTCATGACTTACTTGAAGTACAGGTCTTTGAAGGTGAAATGCGTCTCCACAATGCCTGTGGTCTTCACTCTTGTCCGCAGGACATCTTGCTGAGTCGGAATGTAGTTGGTTTGGGATATTCTATCCAAATCATTTAGATAACTAAATAAAATACACATTTATTGTTACCTGATGAAGCCAACCCTGTGCACAGCAAGTCAACAGACTGAACTAGTTCTCGGCCAAAAGCAGAACCTGAACTGACGCGGCGGAACAGAGCCAGACCTTCAGTATCCCACAAACAGCAGTAAGAAGATGTGGGCCGAGCACGAGACAATTACAACAGGTTCTACATACAGTACACAAAAGCGGTTTCAATTCTACCAGAGTTAAACTGGGAAGGCCAATTAAAAACAAATATGGAAATGTTACACTTCTTACAAAAAGATTCCTGAAATTTCATACTAATTCAACCGTATACTGCACAGCATAAAAGCCAAAACAAAAGCCCTCCAACATTTAAAGTTAATGGGTCATTTGTATGTTTAAACATTTGATAGGACATTAAAGACATTAGTGTTTGAATTCCTACAATTAAAAAGGAAACTATGCTTGGCCCTTGCCAGTTGGCTCAGCAGTCGAGTATTGACCTGGTGTGTGGAAGTCCCGAGTTCAATTCCCTGTCAGGGAACACAGGAAAGGTAATGATCTGCTTTCCCCCCTCCACCCCCCCCCCCAAGCCATGGCTTGATAGATTAGAGCACGCCAGCCCCAGGCGCTGAGGATGGTTCCATGGAGCCTCCGCCTGAGGCACTAAAAAGAGCTCCGTGGTGAGCGGCTCCAGATGAGCAGAGCATTGGCCTCAGATGGGGGCGGCCAGGTGGATCCCGGCAGGTGCATGCAGGAGTCTGTCTCTCTACCTCCTCTATACTCACTTAAAAAATTTAAAAGAGAGAGAGAACTATGCTCAATAAGAATAAGTATTTCTTATTTTTATTTATAAAACAAAAAGTGATTTTTTAAAAAACCTAAGCCAAAAGGAAACTATAAATACCTTCAAAGAAATTTAATTTGTCAGTGAAATAATTAAAAGACTGCTTCAAAACGAAATTACACTCTTCACAATTTCAGGGTTTCTAAAGAATTTTTGGCCTGACAAGTGAAGAGCAGGTGCATCATTCTAAGTGAATCATCAGGAAGGAATCAGTCAGCTTAGGTCCACAATCACAGGGAGTAGGTGTAGTCAGGGACTCAGAGCTTACTGAGTGTATGATGAAAAAACAATTACAACCTATCTCTGATGAGGACTAGGAGAATTATTTAAACTAACAATATCTGCAATTTAAAAATACTATTAAAAGATGGGCAAGAATCCTGAAATGCTCCTAAAGTCAGATTTTCTCTTAAAGAATAAGTAAGCTTTTCAAACATCATTTAATTTCTTCTTGTAACAATGTAAGCTAGAATGAGGATGGGAAAGTAGAGAAATATAATACTGGAAAAATATCTTCATGTTTAAAAGTGCCTTCATTAAGTAAAGAAATGAATCTGCCTGACCCCTTCATTTAGTAAAGAAATGAATCTGCCTGACCAGGCAGTGGCGCAGTGGACAGAGCATCAGACTGGGATGCGGAGGACCCAGGTTCAAGACCCCGAGGTCGCCAGCTTGAGTGCAGGCTCATCTGGTTTGAGCAAAAAGCTCACCAGCTTGAGCCCAAGGTCGCTGGCTCGAGCAAGGGGTCACTCACTCTGCTATAGCCCCTGGTCAAGGCACATATGAGAAATCAATCAATGAACAACTAAGGAACCGCAACAAAGAATTAATGTTTCTCATCTCTCTCCCTTCCTGTCTATAAAAAAAGAAATGAATCTAAGTAACAAGAACTCACCAAGTCCCAAATATGCATGTTAAAAAAAAAAAGCAGCGTTCTGAATATAGGTCTTGTAAGTAACCATGTCGTAAAAGAAACAAAATAGGATAGCAGGCTGTTCCAGAATATTAATTACACATTTACTAAAACTGCCTAACACTCAAGAGGATTTCCTTGACAACAGATGCTCAACTTTGTTCTAAGACTCAACATTATCTATAGAGTCTGCTGTTGTGATCTGGCAAAAGATTTCTAAGTGGTGACTGGTACTTGAGAAATCCACCGTGCAACCCAGCCAGAGAGAGCTGGATGCATAAAAACGGTTATCACAGTTCTGAATTCCCTCGCTGGCTGGCAGTCGGCAGGGCCCTGACGCGGAGGGGACGGACTGAGCTGGAAGAGAACCAGCACCCGAGAGCCGCCTCGCCAATTCCACGTGCTGACTATAAAGCACCATCCATGGTGCCAAGTCTCCCATGTACACTCCAAGAGGAAACGTTTTTCTCCATGTCATACAAAAAGGCCAGGGGCTCTACAACTAAACTGAAACCATCTTTATAAGTCTTTTTATATGGTCTTTTAAACCATATACTTTGAAGGCTGTTACCTGACCATCTTCTTTTTTTTTTTTTTTGGTGTGTGTTTTTCTGAAGCTAGAAACGGGGAAAGACAGACAGACTCCCGCATGCGCCCGACTGGGATCCACCCAGCACGCCCACCAGGGGGCGATGCTCTGCCCCTCCGGGGCGTCGCTCTGTCGCAACCAGAGCCACTCCAGCGCCTGGGGCAGAGGCCAAGGAGCAATCCGCAGCGCCTGGGCCATCTTTGCTCCAATGGAGCCTCGGCTGCGGGAGGGGAAGAGAGAGACAGAGAGGAAGGAGAGGGGGAGGGGTGGAGAAGCAGATGGGCGCTTCCCCTGTGTGCCCTGGCCAGGAATCGAACCCGGGACCCCTGCACGCCAGGCCAATGCTCTACCACTGAGCCAACCGGCCAGGGCCCTGACCATCTTCTTAAGCAGGAGTCCCCAAACTACGGCCCGCAGGCCACATGCGGCCCCCTGAGGCCATTTATCCGGCCCCCACCGCACTTCTGGAAGGGCACCTCTTTCATTGGTGGTCAGTGAGAGGAGCATAGTTCCCATTGAAATATTGGTCAGTTTGTTGATTTAAATTTACTTGTTCTTTATTTTAAATATTGTATTTGTTCCCGTTTTGTTTTTTTACTTTAAAATAAGTTATGTGCAGTGTGCATAGGAATTTGTTCATAGTTTTTTTTATAGTCCGGCCCTCCAACGGTCTGAAGGACAGTGAACTGGCCCCCTGTGTAAAAAGTTTGGGGACCTCTGTTCTTAAGGATGGGCTATGACTTTCTCCAGGCACCACGTTATTTTCTGTTACAGTTTCACAGAGAGAAATGACTTACTAGGAAGCAGAATCATTGAGCTGATACTCCCTGGATCTGCAGAAGCAAGCCTGCACCCCACTGTCTCGCCATAACCGCTTAATCACGCCTGCTAGCTCTGGAGTCATGACTCCTTCTTCGGCACTGCCAGCCAAGACGAACAGCTGTCGGGCATCGTCCTGTAGAGAGGGACAGGTGAGTCTCCACTTCTCAAAGACATGGCGAGGCTCTAACACAGACACGCACACAGAAAAGCATTAAATGTTATATTATTTCTAAAGAGGCATTACAGAGGCCTCTGCTGGCAGGGCAATAGGAGAGAATGTACAGTGACCTCTGACCCCTTCTCCACTACGGTTAGGAGTACAGAGCTGAGCACATGAGTGGTTTCGCGCTCCCTACCGCTACCTACACTTCTCTACACACCACCACCCCTGCAAAGATCTCTTCTGACTGGCCCACACACCTCCATCTATCTGGTTACTCATCCATTCTGACAGGAAAAAACTGGCCTGTGAGACAGACACATGTAATTCATTCACATTCTGGTCAAGGAAGCCTCCAATAAAAATAACAAAAAGGCTGGCACCTAAGAGTCAAGTTGTACACGTCAAACAGAATAAAACAAGGCTCAAGAAAAAAATGTACCCTCCTTTCCCTTCAGGTCACAGGAATTGGAAGCCTAGTGGGGGAAATGAACCCCCAGGGAAAACCCAGTCTCTGGATGTCCCCAGAGGAGTAATAGCCCTCTGAATAAGACAGGGCGGCAAAGGCCGCAGGAAAAGAAAGTTACAAGAGAGATTTGATCAAACTTCCTAAGTCATAGACACGGCTTTACAAGTGGTTATAGGTTTTAAACTTAAAATATGGGAGAGGAAGAGAGGACCGAAAGGGGCTCTGAGAACTGACTTTTTTGCCTTATTCTGCCGGGGTCCAGCCCCGGGGGGGATCCAGGGGTCCCACAGGAAGAGACGGCGTCGGCGAAATTCGAGTGAGAGAGCCGAATTCTTTTCTTTCTCTTTATTCTCTAGTTAGCATTTACTGCCAGGCATCTCCACCAAATGCTAGTACAGCTCCTTTTTTATACACACACACCAAGTTACAATTATATGGTATTAATCATTGCTTCTGTTTCACTATGTTTACATGTTTCCAGATAACAGTTAGTTTATATCTGTAAACTACAAATCATTCAAAGTACAACTAAAAAATAACTTGAATAGCGATAACATCGGTAAAAGCTTTTAAAGGATTAGTACTAACTAATAACTCAACTTTACTGTTGTTTGTGAGTCAAGGGGCAGAGAGAGATTAACAGACAAAATCATTAAGGACTAGCAAAGGACCACCGCTTGCTCAGGCAAATGGCCTGGAATTTATGCAGTGTCCTGGCTTTTCTCACAAGATAACAAAAGGCTTGCCCATTGAGAAACTGACTTAACATTAAGAGTAACTTTTACTTAAAGATATATAGAGTGCACTCGCAAGATAGCTTAGTAGCAACATAATTTCAGAAGACATTGATTGCTATTGCTTCTATGGATGCCCCCTGCCATACCTCTCATTATCAGAAGAAAGAATTTTTGGGAAAGTTTATAAATCTCATGAGTGTCTCACTGAGAAAGTCCAGCAACTGCCTTCAGTCATAAAACAATTCTCTTAGCAAAACATCCTTTTCTTGCTGACTGCATTCCTATCCCAGGCCATGCAACAGGCCATTCCATAACACCTTATCTAAGATTCTATTGTCTGGTTAAACTTTATTTATTTACTATATTCATACACTAGCTAAGTTCTGGCTATATTCTTTCTAACATGATTAATAATAAGAAATTCTCCTACAAACTTAACCCTTTACGAGGGATATCATAGCCAGCCTCTTATGTTTATGAGCCCAGTTCAAGGGGCTTACAGGCTTTTCTGTGGAACTTACACCTTCTGTCTCATTTCCAAAGAAATTACTACAAATCTACAGGGAAAGTACGGTACTATTATCCCTGTGCCACAAATAATAGCACACACCCAGAAAAAGGGGGGATATAAGGCCAGATTAATTCAAAAGATTAAAGGGGGAAGTATCGTGCCTTTCCTTGCGGTGACTTTGTCAACCCGCAGCTGTTGGTCTTTACTGCGGTGACTCTATCTTCTTTTGCTGTGACTTTGTCAACCAGCAGTTGTGGATCTTCTTCTGCTGTGACCTAGTTAGCCAGCATTAGTGGATCGGCTCCCGACATTATTCTTCTCCGCCCTAATTGTCAGATGACACAAAAATGAACACCAGTCTCATGGAAGGATTCCCCACTCACATCTAATAGTGACCTCCTCAGGAGATTTCCAAATGACTACACAAACACCTAGCCTAAGACAGCGCCCTCTGGGCAAAGGAAAAGTAAAGGGGCGGGGAGCAGTCAACTGTATCACCAGCGGGCATCGCCACAGTCAACTGTATCACCAGCGGGCATCGCCACAGTCAACTGGATCACCAGCGGGCATCACCACAGTCAACTGGATCACCAGCGGGCATCACCACAGTCAAGCAGCCAGCAAGGAGCCTTTCATTCCCTAGGTGCAAGCACAACCACAAACTCTCTCTCTCTCTTCTTTTTAGATTTTATTTACTGATTTTTGGATGGGCAGGGGAAGAAGCATAAAGTATCAACTCATAGTTGCTTCCTGTATGTGCCTTGACCAGGCAAGTGCAGGGATTCGAATCGGCGACCTCAGCATTCCAGGTCAATGCTTTATCCACTGCGCCAGCACAGGTCAGGCCCATCCATATACTCTAAGACTTCTCTATCCACCTAAACAAAGCAAAGCAAAACAAAACTAACCAGAGGGAAGTCCAATTAATTTTGCAAACTCAGGGTCTTTGCCTTAATGGCATTTGCCAAGTGATTTGTCCTTTAGGACCCTTCCCTGAATTTCCTGTACTTTTTTAGCCCAACCCTCTCTAAGAAAGTTTATCTAACATCTGTATTCCCCTCCTCTCTTTCCAGAGATAAAAATTTAATATAAAGGAATGAATGACTAAGAAAAGCGGAAAAAAAGACATAAATTGGCACTCAACAGGGAGCAGGCCTCTGATGCAGTATAGTGCTTTCACATTTGAAGACTTGAACAGTCTCTTGGCTCTGAAATTTGACCTATACTCATGCAGGTATTCAAAAACTTCAATAAGCATTACTTTTTAATATAATGATCCTAATTTTAGAAACTTGATAAAATAGAAAACGAGCTACTGCTACATAATTTTGCTGTCCTGACTTTGTAAACACTGTTTTTGGAGAAATGCTTTTCCTCTATCACTTAACCTCTTCCACTGACCAATCTTGCTTCCCCACAATAAACCTTGATCAGTCTGTAAAGAAGTCTCTCTCTGCAATGAACTTCTTACCTTTATCCTAAGCAGACGTGAAAAGCAACCTGCCCACACTCAGCTTTATTCTTTCCCATCCACTCTCTAACCAACCCTAAACAACTAGAGGAGGACAACAGAGGAGCTATAAATATCAAATCTTATGTCTTAAAAAAAAAGTGTGAAAAATTATATAGGAGTATAGATCTGGGTGGGTGGGTGCTGGAGAGCGAGGTGACTTAGGAGGCCTGAGGAGAATTAATGATGTCAACTATATCATCTGGCGACAAAGAAGTGTTAGGACCCAAAAATTAATGAAACAAAATTGATAAATTAAAGAAATTAAGGAGCCTGACCAGCCAGTGGCACAATGGATAGAGCGTCAGGACTGGGACACAGAGGACCCAGGTTCGAAACCTCGAGGTTGCCAGCTCGAACATGGGCTTACTAGCTTGAGTGAGGGGTCGCTGGCTTGAGCATGGGATCATAGACATGTCCCCATAGAGGCTGGCTTGAGCCCAAAGGTCGCTGGCTTGAAGCCCAAGGTCACTGGCTTGAGCAAATGGTCACTCTCTCTGATGTAGCCCCAGCCACGTCAAGGCAAATGTGAGAAAGTAATCACTAAACAACTAAGGAGCTACAACAAAGAACTGATACTTCTCACCTCTCTCCCTTCCTGTCTGTCTGTCCCTCTCTCTGACTTGTCAAAAAAAAAAAAAAGAAATGAAAGGAGGAGGGATCCTACGGTCTAAATGTTCATGTCTTCCCCAAATTTAGAGGTTGAAATCCTAATGCCCAATATGACCGTATTAGGAGGTGGAGCTTAGGTCACAAGGATAGAGCCCTCAGGAGTGAGAGTCATGCCTTTATGATAGAGAGCCTAGAGAGATCCCTGCTCCTCTACCATGTGAGGACACAGCAAGATGTATGCAATGTAGAGGAGGGACCTCGTCCAGCCTGATATTGGACTGCCAACCTCCAGAAGTGGGAGAAATAAATTTTCATTGTTCATAAGCTATGGAATCTATGCTATTCTGTCAGCAGCCCAAACTGACTGCGACTGAAAATGTGAACTGCAGCTGGTGAAAAAGGAGTGACAGGACCCAAAGATTAACAACAACTAATTTGATAATGGAAAGAAATAAAAGGAGGAATGATCAAGAGAAAAGACAAAGGGTGCAAAATAAAAAAGAAACTAAGAAGTAAATAATTGAGATGGAGAAAAAGCCAACAAAGAGAGCAAAGAGCACAAAACACAGTATTACTGACCAGTTATCAGACACAGCAAATATGGGTTAACAAAAGTTTATAGTTGTTCATATGGAAAGTAATACAAAAATTAACACATAATAATATAATAATTAACTGTTTTATGTACTCACAACTGTAAACCTACTTTTGCCCCATCTTGTACAGCAGAGAAGCAGAGTTAGGTGAGGGGAAAAAATGAGAAAAGGGAGGGAGAAAAGAGACACAGGAGAGAGCCGGTAGGAAGAGGAAAAAAGAAAAAGGAAAGAAAAGCAGAAGGTAAGAGAAGGAATAGCAAAAAGAAAGACAGCTTGACCTGCGGTGGCGCAGTGGATAGAGCACCGACCTGGGACACGGAGGTGGCCGGTTCAAGGCCCCAGCACTCCTGGTCAAGGCACATTTGAGAAGCAACTACGAGTTGAAGCTTCCCGCTTCCCCCTTCTCTCTCTCTCAAAATCAATAAATAAAATCTTTAAAAAGAAAGAAAGAAGGAAAGCAAAATAAACTTTATCTATTCTTGCCTTAGCTATCACATTTCCTCTGCTCGGGGGCTTAGAGAAATAGTCCCTAATTTCTGTGATGTGGTACCTTTTCACAAAAACCTAAGAGCCATGTCTCCCACATTTCCTCTTCCCTTATCCTTTGCTATCTTCTCTCCAACATTTTCCAGTCTTTCCTTAGCTCCTCCCTTCCCTACGCCACTTCTAGGACCTCCTCATCTAATACCATCCAATTATAAACACCATGTATTATGTTTACCTTCAACAAGTTCCCTATTTACTTACTGATGTTAATTTGCACTTGACTGATGAGTTGAGAGCTGCTCAGAAGAGTCCCTGAGCTACTTTGCAGACAGAGGCGAGGCCTTCAGGCAGCCTCCTCGCATTCCTTCCTTTCACTGCCCATTGCACCTACGTGTGGCACTCTGGACACAGCGGATGACTCCCTCAGTCCAGGACATCCTTCTCTGCAGTCCCAGGCTTCTGTGGAATTTAGCTGACCATAAAAGCTTCCCTGTCCTCATTTTGGTCCTTGCCCCACTATAGCAAACACCCTAATTTACAAACTAGCCCTTTAGGGCCCACTAAGTATTATAATTAATCAACATGATTTTGACTATCTGCCATGTGCAAGAATTATACTACGGCACAAGAGAATCCACTCCTATAGCCTATAGTTCAATGTAGTATAGGGATACAGTAGTCCTGAATACCTGAAAACTGCCTTTAAAATTTAGGTTTGGTGTGCATGTCCTTACAAGTATATTATGGGAGACTGGTATTTGCCTTTCATCTCAACACCTCAGAAAACAGAGCTACATACCATGGCAACCTCTTGTAAATCATATCAATGTACTGTCATTTGCTATAAAATAAAAACCAGTGCTGTAAAAGGAGCAAGTGAAGAAAATTTTATAACAGAAACCTCCAATGTTCATTTCCTAGACTCTTCTTTGTGTGCTAATCTAGCATCTCCTAAAGCAGACGGCTAACACTTCTCAAATGAGCACACAGTACTTTGCTACATCTCACCTCATTGCTTAAATTCATTTCCTTAAAACATGAAGCAAATTTTGCTTAACTGCATCTCCTGAGAAAAAGCAAGTGGAGAGGAAATGAGAAGCACTCACCGCTCTGGCGGCTTCCCCAAAGTCGATCTTGAGCCGCCCCATGGCCCTGATGATGGCGATGATGGACTGGATAGTGTTGCTGTAGACGACCACTTTATACTGCTTACATTCCTCCTCAGAGTAGCCGTCCTCGTGAATGATTCTTGGAAAAGAAGAACACCACAAATCATTACCCTGGACCCAAAATGAAAAGGTCCTGTGGGCTTTCACGCATTATGAGGAAATGCAGGCTTACAAAAGGCCTCGTTTCAACTTACTTCATCTGCTTCACGATGGTGCTTTTACCAGATTCTCCAGCACCTGAAAGAAAAGAAAATCAGACTTTGAACTCATCTGTAATCGAACACAAAAGCATGAAATCAACATGAGTGATAACTGCAGATTAACGGAAACCACAGGTCCTAAGGAAAACCTTGCTGAGGATTTCTATCAGGAAAAAACACTGAACTTCCACATTAGTTTGTTGTTGTTGTTTTTTTTAAAACTTTCTTTATGTAACTCAGCAACCAAATCAAGTTCACTGAGAGTGTCCCGGGGCCTACAACATACCACTTGTACGAAGCAGGCCCTCTCAAGGAGCTAAGCCAACACAAACACCTTCAGGAACTCATCTTCCACAAGAAACAGGATACAGACACTGAACATAGGCAAAAATGAGATGATCTGTTATGGCCAATTCACTTTGATTAATGCCTCTATCAACACCCACGACCTGAGAACTGTTCCAAGAGCAATCCTCTCAATGATGGGACTAGAGTCCAAAACAGAAGCAGAGGAGGCACTACCCCCAGTGCTTTCTCACTCTGCACCCCTCCACACCAGAGCACGATTCCCTCCTCATCCAGCTAGAACCACTTTAATGACCACAGATGGTCAGATGGGCCCTCTGAACTCCTTGACCTTCCTGCTTTCCCTAGCCAGTTCATTCTCCCCCTTTCCAACATGCCTGTGCCACAACCTCTCTTCTCTCTTAAACCTTACAAACCCCTCCCACTCGACTCTCAGCTGATGATCTTAAACACACACACACACACTTCTACCTTTCCTCTTTCCTTTAGCTACCACTCCATTTTTTCCCTTCCTCTTTACAGCCAACCCCTCTGAGCCGTCTATACTCCCGCTCTCCAGTGCTGAGCCTCCAGTTCTGCCCTCCACGCAGGTGTTCCTACCCACCACGATACCGAGTGACACCACATCTCAAGGTCTCCAACCACTTTCATCTGAACAAACCCAATGGTCAGTTCTCGGTCCTCACCTTACTCCATCTCTTAAAACAGACTTTGTCCAAGCTGATGACTTCTCCCTTGAAATATTTTCTTCACCACATCCTCTGGTTTGACTCCTACCCACTCCTTCTCAGTCTCCTCCCTCCTGTCTCTGAATTCTAAAGGCCATATTATTTCCTTGGCACTTTTCTACGTTCATTCTCTAGGTCATCTTATCTAATCTCATGGTTTTAAATACCATTCATAAACTAATTATAATAGTTACCACCTAATGAGAACTGAGTGCCAGACACAGTTCTAAGCCTTCTGCTTGTATTAACCTAATGACCGTACTTCCCCATGGATAAGACACACCTTAATTTCGGGGCCTGAAACTTGAAAAAACAAAGTATCACATAAAGTTATTGAACTCAAGTTTTATTCATCATTAAATTCATACAACTCCTCATCACTGTCAGAACTCCCATCCATTAGCTTGTCCTCATCTGTGTCTGATGACGAATCAATCTTCAACAATGAGTGCAAAAACAAGTGCGAAAAACCGGGAAAAGCCAGTAAAAAATCTACAACCACTGTATAAAACGCACCCCGTTTTAAGACTCCAAATTTTTCGGGGAAAGGTGCATCTTATACATGATGTAAGTAATTCCCACAGTTTGGCTACAAAGTCATATACTGCCTCTCTGCCAAAGATTTCCAAATTTAGATCTCTAGTCTTGGCTTCTAACCTTGGCTCCAGACTCACACATCTAACCATCTACCTGATATAGCTATCTCATTGGGTTTCTGTTAGACATCTCAAACCTAAAATGCCCCAAACCCAGTGCCGCTTCCCCGCCTCACCACCGAAGCCTGCCCTGCCCTGTTCCTCATCTCAGTGACACCAGCACTGACTCAGTCGCTCAAGCTAAAAATGGTAAGCGACACACAACTAACAGATGAAATGTGAATGCCAGTACCAATATGTACATTAAATATTAGTAAAGGTTCATTTTTAAAATAAATGAATAGCTCTGACAGTTTCTTCTTGCAGGACAATGGAAGAGCAAGAGCACAACGGAAACCACAGGCTCTCAGTGCAAAACCTCCCTAAACGCTCTGATGCTTCAGACCGTGCCTTTCCTACAGCCACTGTTCCACTCGGCAGCGGAATGAAGTCTGTACACTGCCAACCAGCTCAGGTCCCAGCTCTGCCCCCAAATTCTCCGATGGCCTCCAATTACACACCCAAACCCACCGAGCGGAGGCCCACTGTGCACTGGCCCTGCCTACCCGTCCCCCTCGACTCTGGTCCCTCTCCACTTTGTTCTGTCTGCTCGTCAGACCAGATTTCTTGCTTTTCCTCCAACATACCAAACTGGTTCTCACTAAGCTTGATCCTGACTCATGGTCTTTGTGTCCACCATTCCCTCTGCCTGAAAGAAGTTTTTACCAAGTGTTCCTCTTCCTTCAGAACACCCTTCCTTGACTAAACCACCTAAAAAGCCCCGCCCATCACTTCTCCCCCTTCACTCTGTAGTATATACTTTTTCAAAGCACTTGTCACGTCTTCAGCATTACAGATTTGCTAATTTCCTGTCTTCTCCACTAAAATATAAGCTTCATGAAGGTTTATGCATTTCTGTCTTCTCAGGGCCTAAAACTGGGCCTGACACAAACTGGTCATGCAAATAAATAGTGCTGAACAGATAAATGGCTAATGTTTTTTTGTTGTTGTTTTTTAAATATATCATCTTTTTTAAATTTTTTATTTATTTATTCATTTTAGAGAGGAGAGAGAAAGACAGACAGAGAGAGAGAGAGAGAGAGAGAGAGAGGAGAGAGAGATGGGGGAGGAGCTAGAAGCATCAACTCCCATATGTGCCTTGACCAGGCAAGCCCAGGGTTTCAAACCAGCGACCTCAGCATTTCCAGGTTGATGCTTTATCCACTGCGCCACCACAGGTCAGGCATGGCTAATGTTTTAATACGTATGATCTTTTATTAAATATTTCTCAACCTGGTCAACTAAAAATGTTAAAATAAAATTCAGCCTGACCAGGCGGTGGCGCAGTAGATAGAGCGTCGGACTGGGATGCGGAAAGATCCAGGTTCGAGACCCCAAGGTCGCCAGCTTGAGCGCGGACTCATCTGGTTTGAGCAAAAAGCTCACCGGCTTGGACCCAAGGTCCCTGGGCTCCAGCAAGGGGTTGCTCGGTCTGCTGAAGGCCCACGGTCAAGGCACGTATGAGAAAGCAATCAATGAACAACTAAGAAGTCGCAACACACAACGAGAAACTAATGATTGGTGCTTCTCATCTCTCTCCATTCCTGTCTGTCCCTGTCTATCTCTGCCTTAAAAAATAAAATAAAATAAAATAAAATTCAAATAACTTAAGATCCAGGTATCTACATTTTTACAGCCTCAAACAGGACATTTACATACAACTTTCTCTCTGTTCTTATCACCTAATCAATAATCAGGGTAGCACTAAAATACTTTACGTTCAAGGAGCACACTGAGAACGTTCTGATGACACTGTTATAAAGAAGGGATTTCTCCTGTGCATATCTTTTTTTTTTTTTTTTTTTACAGAGGCAGAGATAGATAGGGACAGACAGATAGGAATGGAGAGAGATGAGAAGCATCAATCATCAGTTTCTCGTTGTGCGTTGCGACTTCTTAGTTGTTCATTGATTGCTTTCTCATATGTGCCTTGACCGTGGGCCTTCAGCAGACTGAGCAACCCCCTGCTGGAGCCAGCGACCTTGGGTCCAAGCTGGTGAGCTCTTTGCTCAAGCCAGATGAGCCCGCGCTCAAGCTGGCGACCTCGGGGTCTCGAACCTGGGTCCTTCCGCATCCCAGTCCGATGCTCTATCCACTGCGCCACCACCTGGTCAGGCTCCTGTGCATATCTTAAAAACAACAACAACAAAAAATCCTAATGATTTGATTTTGATTCTAGGGAAGAAAACACAAAAGTGTACCAGTTATATTTTAAATAGTTTAAAAGAGAATTCCCAAGTTATCCCACGTTAGCAATAACAACTAAATTAACTAGGAAAAGCAGAGATTAATGAAGTAATATTCACCATTCTTTTATATATTAAAAACAGCATTTCTACCACTTATTTTAGGTGAAATAACTATTAACTTCAGAGTCCATTTCTATCCATCTCATTAAGTTCTACCCGATGAAGGTGCTGATTAAAATACATATATGTAAATATGGTACCCTACCTCTCTGTTTTTCCAAGGCTCTCTGATAAAGTGTCAGTTTGTCCTTCTCTTCGTTATGACACCATACATATATATTCCACCCAAGCTTTTATTATGTATCCAGTTCCATCTCTTAAAAGAAGGCACCTCTGATTGCCCACAGAACTGAGCAAGATTTATTTCCGTGGGTGTTCCAAAGCATTTTATACAAATAAAGACTGAATCACTTTATAACAAAAGTGTTGGACCCATTTGGCTTCTGGATCACCATGAAAAGTGCCACCATCTTACTTTTCTTCCAAGTACGAAATCTAAGAGTCACCTGGAACCCACTCCTTCTCTCCTTACATCAGACTGTAACAAAATCTTCTCTCCTAAAGCATTTCTCAAATTAATTCTTTCTACGCCTCACATGTCCAAGCCCAACATGGTCCCAATTGTATGTTACTGCTGCATTTTTCTCAAAATTCCAGCTCAATGGGTCCTTCTCATCATTTCCAAATGGCACTATTCTAAAAAGCACTAGTTTATCTACTAATTATCCAAATTCTAACATTTTCTATAACCCTTTCTTATTAGGTCTGCACTCTTCATTTGTGCTCAGTCCTCTGTGCTCTATTGCTTCGGGAGTCATTTCCCTCTGGTAACTCCTTGCTCTTAGGTTTTCCCCATATTGCTTCCTGTGTCTCACCTCCCTCCCTCAATATGTATATGGTGTTTGGAGCTCCCTGATTTTATCTACATCTTTTTACCTACTTTCTTTCAAAATTCATCACAAGTGGAGGGAGAGTCACCCGCCCGTCTTGGATCTACCGGGGTAGTAATCACAAGGATACATGGCACAGGACCACGACAAGGGACGGCAAAGACAGCTGCGGCCTGGAGAGGGCTGAAGAGGCCTCCGCAGACAGAAGGCATGGAGCCGGGCAGGGCCCGGGGTGCAGGAGAGGAGAGTCGGAAAGGCCGCAGAGACAGGCAGGAACAGGATCAGTTCGACTTAGAAGATTATCCTTAAAACAATATGTGGCTAAAGATCATCCTCTATCAATAGGAAGAAAGGATGAGGAGTAAAGCTACAGAGATTTTTGAAAGAAAAAGGGCAGAAGGAGCTAAGTTCGATGGTCTCGCTCTCAGTACAAGAAGCAAGGCAATACAGAGAATAAGGAGGTGGGATTTAGAAACAAACAGAACAAGAAGTATGTGCACAGCTCAGTGTAATCACCAACACTGTCCGAAGAAAAACAACTCACCAGTACAACCTCTATTCTAGAGCTATTGTATTTACCTAAACACGTTCTACATTTTATTTTTGAGGAGCTCCCTGCGAGCGGGCCCCATATTACATGCCCCGGTTCCTTCCCACAATACAGACCGCATTAGGGGAATGAAAAATGAGAGATGGTGAGGATTCCTTCGCAAGATTTTTTTCAAAGGCCAGTGAAATGTTAACATAAATAAATCATTATCCCATAAGTAAATACATTCAGCTCACATACAACCTGCTTTTAAAAATTAACCCTGAAAGATGTCTGAGCCTCAAAAACAGCGTCACCTGATGCCTTCTCTTTTTCCTCTTTCACTGTGACTAAAGAAAACTGAAAAGCAGGTCCACAGAAGGAATAGATATATATCGTGCTCCTTTACACTCCTGTGCCTTCAGGGATAAGGTTTACTTATGTGTAAAATGGGTCAACCGAGGATGCTTAGAACAGTGCCCGACACACATTAGACAGTCAAAACATACCAACCAGCTATTACTATGAAGAATGTTTTCACTGTCAGAATACCACCATGTAATGTTAGGGCCCAAAGAATGTAATTGAATGAAAATTCCTTGGATGTTGATATTGGTTCAAAATCCCAGTGGCAGCTGTTTCCCAACAATCAAACCTTAGATGGAATCTGGATACATATTCTTAAACAGCAACTTATAACCTAAAAGCTACAGCAAACTACATCAAAGCACCAGTCATTTTCTCCAACCGACTCAGAGGAACAACAACAAAAAACCTCTCTTGGTTAAATACATTTTTGACTCAAGATAGCTGGTCCACTACCTCCTCTGCCACACTCCTCACCACCTGCACCTCTACAGCTTTCCCTGGGTTTCCTGCTTGTCCCACTGCCTCGTGTACTAGTGGTAATTCCAGCAGCACCTGGAACATCTTTTCCTTCTCAATACTGGTTTCCATAGAAAAAGCTCGAAAGATCTTTTAAAAGGCCAGGATTATAACTAGAGCACTGCCCCTTTTGGGATGCCTACACAGTTAAGTCCCAATAGGGCACTATTTGTGGATAGCCCTCTAGCCCATGCCAGATCAGGACACTCCTGGCCGCTCTACAGTCCCATTACCAGACATATGGGAACATACAACTAGAGCAGGACAGACTTCCGTCCTACAACAGTTTGAAACTCGGCCAGCACATAAATTTGATTTTTCTTTCTCACTTATCCCTGACCTTGCATTTACAACTCACGCACTTAAAAAGATTTTTTTAGTAAATGATACCATGTCATAATAAACTCCGTGGAAGAGTAGACTTTAGTCCTAGCTCTGCCATGACTAACTGTGGAACCATGGGCAAGTCACCTAGCTTCACAATGCCTGTCTCTTTATATACTGCTCACAAAAATGAGGGGATATTTCAAAACGAATATGAAGCTATAAAATATCCCCTCATTTTTGTGAGCAGTGTATATAAAATGTGAAGGGCTTTGGCCTCCGTGTGCTCTATGATTGCACACTAACATTATGACTATAATTATATAAAGGCTAAGAGCAGACAAAATCTCTAATTCTGACACACACAGGCTTGAAATCAAACCATGATTCACCTCTTCCTATTAACCCAACCATTCACAACAGCCACAATTCAGCAATGAGAATGTTCTCCAATCAGGCACTCCTGATCAAGAGGGGGACAAAGAGTAGAAAGAGACAGTGCAGCAACAGAAAGGAAGGGATGGCAGTCTGACAGCAAACCTCCAGTCATGCTCTCTGTCATGATCTAATCTCAAACTGGCAGAAAAAATGTGAATATCCACAGCTAAAGGTCACAGGCACACAGTGCATGCTAGTCCAGTCATAAGACTATCGTATCTATGGTTCCTGCTGATTCCTTTTTTTTTATTATTCATTTTTTTTTTAGAGAGGAGAGACAGAGAGGAGAGAGAGACAGAGAGAGAGAAGGGGGGAGGAGCTGGAAGCATCAACTCCCATATGTGCCTTGACCAGGCAAGTACAGGGTTTCAAACCGGCGACCTCAGCATTTCCAAGTCGACGCTTTATCCACTGCGCCACCACAGGTCAGGCTGATTCCTTTTTATTGACATGAAAAATTCAGATTAATCCTGACTGGTGGGCACAGTGGATAGAGCATCGGCCTAGGAAGCTGCGGTCCCAGGTTAGAGACCCCGAGGCAGCTGGCTTAAGCGTGGAATCATCTGCATGATCCTATGGTTGCTGGCTGAGCCCAGAGGTCACTGGCTTGAGCAAGGGGTCACTGGCTTAAGTCCCTCAACCCCCCACATCAAGGCCTATATGAGAAGCAATCATGCCAAAGCGCCACAACTACGAGTTGGTGCTTACTATCAGTTGGTGCTTCTCATTTTTCTCCTTTCCTGTCTCTCTCCCTCTCTTAAAAAAACTTTTTTTTTCAGATTATGGCACTTCAATTAAAATGCTTTCAAGGTACTGTTCTTAATACAAAAACCAGTCACTTTCTAATTCAGTTAATGAAAAGGTTACCACAATTACAGAAGAGAAAAATGTCACAGAGCAAACAAAATTTTTAGTCTTTTTTTTTCCAAGCAATTTTTATATGTGTTACGAACTGCTGGGCAGAGACTTCAAATACAGGTAAGCTTAGGAATTTATGGTCTCGTGAGAGAAGTTAGAAACTATTTTTCATGTGAAATTAGCAAGTTCCTTAGCCTGAAATTTCCACAGCCCATTGTCCCTTTCCCGTGCCCAGCCTCCACATACAAACATCCTTGAAACCCTATCCAGTTCAAACCTCAGGTCTCTGTGGAGGCTTCCCCACTCCCTCGGCATACTACTACTCCCACTCGGATGGCTGGCATGGATTATTCACTGTCTTTCAGCTTCTGTTCCAGAGGTTAATTTTCCAAAATTCAGTCCCATACTGTCCTTTCCAAACACCTCACCTTATTTTATCTCCCAGACATCTCTGGCTACTTTAAAAAAATTTATCTGACTATCTTCCCATCTTCTCAGTTTTCGTAAGCTGCTAATTGGTTTTCCAGGGTTGGTTTAAAATGGCAACGAAACTCTTTTGTATTACCGGGAACTTCCACACCTGTGTGCTTCTCCCTCGAGGGCACTGACTAGGCTTAGCCTGATCCTATAGGCTAGTGTCAAACACCATCCCATGAATACTTGGTCAAATTACTGTAATTATTTGGGTTTGTACTTGTTTAGGACTCTCGTAGCTCAAAAGCACATTCTTCAAAAGCACAAAATAGTGTTCTTGTTGTGTGCCCCCCCCCCCCCCCGGGCTGGCAGGCACATGACAACTGCGGGTACATGAATGGCTTGACTTTCCATGACAGTCAATGGTTACCTAATCACATTTTGCAAATGCTGGTTGCAATGGATGGAATTTTCAATGTGGGCAGTTAACAGAAACAGAAGATTTCCATTCCTCTGCTATCTTTTGCTCAGCCCCACACCCATTCCTGGCTGTGCCCTCACCCCACAACTACACCTGACATTAATCTGGACTCGCTCACAAGCCTCCACCCAGTCTCCCTGTTCCTTTCGACACCTTACTGAAGCCTGTCCCAGCTCCCCGGCCCCCTTCCATCCACTTCAGTGAAACTACCACCAATCTGTCCCGTCCACCCCGTACCCCAAACCTAAAAGAACACATGAACATAGTGAGTCCTCATTAACTATCTGTTCAGTGACTGAATAAACGAACATCGTCAGGGAAAAAGATGGCAGCGAGTTGCGAGGGGGACAGAGAAAATGGTCTCTCCCCTCAAAAGGTCTTTCTAGGAATCAACCACTATAAAGGTTTATAGTGTATATAAGGAATTTTTGATAAAAGTTAATTGATAGATTAGACAGAGTTTAAGAGTTTCTATCTTCCCATAACCCCATGCAGAGATCTCTACTCTGCCTCCTCAGTGGAAAATGGCCTACATATGGGCCACTGCCCTCCCTGCAACTGGCTCAGGAAGTAAACACCTGGCCAGGAGTCACCGTCCGGGCTGCCAGAGGGTCTGCATCCTGTTCCATCAGATTATCTGAGAAATCCGCACAGAGAGAGAACAAATAACCCTAAACTACAAGGCTGCAAGGTGTGAAAACCGAGGCTACCATCACGGGCCTTCAGGCACACCAGGGTCACACAGGGCAGGACCAGGGGCAGCTGCGAGCGAGGAGCCAGGAAGGTGCCCCGACAGAGAGAGAGCACACAGAAGAGACAGAGGTGAGGAAACAGAACGGCTGGGACCAAAGAGACAAAATAAAAGAGGAAAGGACAAAGGAGAACAAGGGAAGACGACAGAAAGCAAAAAGAGGCAGGGAGAGGGAAGACAAGGAGAAAGAGACCGGACCTGAAGGCGGCAGAGACAAAGCAGCCTGGCAGTGCCCGCGCCCTACCCTCCCGTTCTCCCTGGGCTCCCGGGAAACCTCGCCGTTCTCACAGTAATTCCCTCCCAACTCTCTGAGCTGGCCTGAAGAAGTGTCCTATTCCTTGTGACGAGAACAAAACAAAAAATAAGGAAACTGACTGGGACTGGCTTGAAGTTCATTAGAATCAATTACCTTTTCCTGGCTTTAAAAAAATCTTAATTTGGTTAAATTAAATTTTGACTACATAAAAGGGAATATCTGTGAAATTCCAAAATATTACAAAAGATACATCTGTGCACCTACCACCCAGCATAAAATATTAAAGATGACTAGTTATCTCTGATGTCACCTGTGTCGCTCCCCAACATTAATTACTTTTTCGTGAAATATTTCTAGGAGGTAAATATGCAATGAGGGAGGGGAGGTAGTAAAAAAGAAAAACAACCCTAACAACCAAAATATGTTCGGCTTCCACAGTCGTCTATTTGTTCTGTTCCACATCATTGTCCCATTACATGGGACACTATCCTATTGTTTTACAAGCCTATAAACCATAAAGCTAATAGCCATTTTATTTTATTTATTTATTTATTTTGTATTTTTCTGAAGCTGGAAACCGGGAGAGACAGTCAGACAGACTCCCGCATGCGCCCGACCGGGATCCACCCGGCACACCCACCAGGGGCGACGCTCTGCCCCTCCGGGGCATCGCTCTGCCTTGACCAGAGCCACTCTAGCGCCTGGGGCAGAGGCCAAGGAGCCATCCCCAGCGCCCGGGCCATCTTTGCTCCAATGGAGCCTTGGCTGCGGGAGGGGAAGAGAGAGACAGAGAGGAAGGGGGGGGGGGGTGTGGAGAAGCAAATGGGCGCTTCTCCTATATGCCCTGGCCGGGAATCAAACCCGGGTCCCCCGCACGCCAGGCTGACGCTCTACCGCTGAGCCAACCGGCCAGGGCCCTAATAGCCATTTTTTTTTTTTTTTTTTCAATTTTCTGAAGCTAGAAACAGGGAGAGACAGTCAGACAGACTCCCGCATGCGCCCGACCGGGATCCACCCGGCACGCCCACCAGAGGCGACGCTCTGCCCACCAGGGGGCGATGCTCTGCCCATCCTGGGCGTCGCCATGTTGCGACCAGAGCCACTCTAGCGCCTGGGGCAGAGGCCACAGAGCCATCCCCAGCGCCCGGGCCATCTTTGCTCCAATGGAGCCTTGGCTGCGGGAGGGGAAGAGAGAGACAGAGAGGGAAAGCGCGGCGGAGGGGTGGAGAAGCAAATGGGCGCTTCTCCTGTGTGCCCTGGCCGGGAATTGAACCCGGGTCCTCTGCACGCTAGGCCGATGCTCTACCGCTGAGCCAACCGGCCAGGGCCCTAATAGCCATTTTAACATTCACAAATCACCGAAGGAAGATGGTGGTTTGATTTAGAGGGGAAAAAAAGGCAGGTCACTTCACCAAGGAGCTCTGCTCAAAACGTTATCACTTGAGAATATGAACAAGGTAACTTGAGTGTGGCCAAAGATCAGGTGTTCTGTACGGGCAACGGGCCAGTGAGAGGGAGAAGTGGGGTTCCCTTCTCACTTTTGCAGCCTATAAAGTGGATGCTTGAGGGAGCTGTCACTGGCAAGTAAGGGGGGATTAACCTCTGGCTGCCTCAGTGTCCTAAGTATGGCTTCTGATGAGTCAATTTCCTTTCACTTCTTTGAAAGCAAGCCATTTTTACATAAATTATATGGTATGTACATAAGACATCACTGAAAACTAATTTTTGCCAAGGTATACTTCTAACTAGCCCTGCTTCCAAATTTTCTTGTGAGATAGAAATGTAAAATGTTCAAATTAGGCCTGTGGTGGCGCAGTGGACAGAGCATGGACCTGGAACGCTAAGGTTGCCAGTTCAAAGCCTTGGGCTTGCCCGGTCAGGGCATATACAACAAGCAACCAATGAACAGCCAGAGCAGGGGTAGTCAACCTTTTTTATGCCTACCGCCCACTTTCCTATCTCTATTAGTAGTAAAATTTCTAACCGCCCACAGGTTCCACAGTAATGGTGATTTATAAAGTAGAGTTACAGCAAGTTAAAGCATATAATAATAATTACTTACCAAGTACTTTATGTAGGATTTTCGCTAAGTTTGGCAGAATAAATCTTTATAAAACAACTTACTATAGTTAAATCTATCTTTTTATTTATACTTTGGTTGCTCCGCTACCGCCCACCATGAAAGCTGGGAATGCCCACTAGTGGGCGGTAGGGACCAGGTTGACTACCAATGAGCTAGAGTGAAGCAACTATGAGTTGATACTTATCGCTCCCCTTGTCTCTGTAAAAATCAATAAATAAAATTTTTTAATTTTTTTTTTTTTTTTTTTTACAGAGACAGAGAGAGAGTTAGAGAGAGGGATAGACAGGGACAGACAGACAGGAACGGAGAGATGAGAAGCATCAATCATTAGTTTTTCGTTGCGCATTGCAACACCTTAGTTGTTCATTGATTGCTTTCTCGTATGTGCCTTGACCGCGGGCCTTCAGCAGACCAAGTAACCCCCTTGCTGGAGTCAGCGACCTTGGGTCCAAGCTGGTAAGCTTTTGCTCAAACTGGATGAGCCCGCGCTCAAGCTGGCGACCTCGGGGTCTCGAACCTGGGTCCTCTGCATCCCAGTCCAATGCTCTATCCACTGTGCCACTGCCTGGTCAGGCTAATTATTTTTTTAAAAATTCAAATCAACACTCTTCTCACCCCTGCATACCTTTCCAGCATTAGTCCCTCTGCTTCTAGATCAAGCCTTCATCCAGGCGAATCTAATTATTTGCTCACTGATTATTTCTGAGCTTTTGTACATACTATTATTCTTTCTGTCTGGATGCACTTCTCTGCAGTCTCTGCCTTCTATTCATCCTTCAAAGTCCACCTCAAATATCACCTCCCCTGGGAGGGCTGCCCTGATAGGTCTCTTTCTCCTCCTCCTTCCAAGATTTGGCTACTCCTTCTGTAACCACATGCCACATATATTATCACTGTTTACTTCTGTATCTCCACGGCTCAAATTGCTTGGGAGTTCTAGTTCTCAGTTATTTTCTATCTCCAAGGTAGGAGCGTACCTGAGCACACAGAAGATGGCCAGAGAGCCTAATCACAAATGGCTGAATAAATGAGCCTCCTCTGACCAGTGCAACACTGAAAGCCAGAAAGCCAAACAATAGTAGTCTTGACTAAATGCAATGCAGTGTCCTGGGCTGGCCCCCGGAGCAGAGAGTGTCAGTGGGAAAACTGCTGAAACCCCAATACAGAGTGACGAACAGGGCTGACAAACATATGTAGCCACATGGCCACGCTACGGGAAACCAGGTGAAAGCATACAGGAACTCTGTACTACATCTGTGCCTTTTCTATAAATCTAAAATTATTTCAAAATAAAGTTTATTTAAAGAGCTTTAAAGTAGTCTAGAAAAGGTTAAAAGAACTACAAATACTGATGAAGACATTCATCAGGAAAGCAACAAAAGAACAATAGAAATGTGAAATCTGCACCAAATAAAAGGAAAACTCTCCCAGTTTCATACCTATTCAGTGCAGTTCGATGTGCACTCACACAAAGATTTTTTTTTTTTTGTATTTTTCTGAATTTGGAAACGGGGAGGCAGTCAGACAGACTCCCGCATGCACCCAAATGGGATCCATGCCCATCAGGGGGTGATGCTCTGCCCATCTGGGGCGTCGCTTGTTGCAACCAGAGCCATTCTAGCACCTGAGGCAGAGGCCATAGAGCCATCCCCAGCGCCTGGGCCAACTTTGCTCCAATGGAGGCTTGGCTGCGGGAGAGGAAGAGAGAGAGAGAGAGAGAGAGGAAGGAGAGGGGGAGGGGTGGAAAAGCAGATGGGCGCTTCTCCTGTGTGCCCTGGCCGGGAATCGAACCCAGGACTCCTGCACGCCAGGCCGACGCTCTACCACTGAGCCAACCGGCCAGGGCCTCACGCACAGATTTTTTAGGGCTCCTTAGGTAGCTATCCCGTATAGCCTCTACAGACTCATCACTGACTGATGGCCTACCAGAACGGGGTTTCTCCACCAAACTGCTGGTTTCCTTCAACGGCTTATCCACCAAGTAATGTTATTTCTATGTGGTGGCGCTTCGTTATAAACATAAACGCGCTGATATTCACATTGCACTTTGGTCACAGATTCTAATTTAGCGAGCCACGGAACACACTGAACTTTCCTCTGTACCGTCCACATCTCGACTGGCATGGCCGTGGGCTGCTCTGCTGTATACACGGTGTTAAGTCATCGTCTGCACATGCACATATGCTGCCACATCATCCTACAGAAACTGGGAGGGTTTTCCTTTTATTTGGTACAAATTTCACATTTCTATCGTCTTTTGTTGCCTTCCCTGTGACCAGTCAAAAGTACACCATGACTTTACGGACACACTGTACTACTCTTCTTAGAAGTAAAGGAAGAAAGGAAATTCTTTTTTAGCAACCTGAAATGAACTAGGTATGGAAGAATGTATTAATGTTGCAAATTGGTGAACTACTGAAGTAGTTCAATGTTATTTTCCGAAATACATAACTAAGCACGGCGGTTTAAGGTGCACTGTCACATCATAGACACCAGAACTGCACTATGTAAATCATGGTCGCAATTACATCACTATCTCAAACACAGCCCTGTTTTGAAGTTAATCATTTCCACGTTCTAACTTCAGAAAACAGAGGGGGAAATGTTGTATTAAAAGTATGCCACTCTAAACCAATCCTTCTGTAATTTATAGTAATTCATAAAATGTAATCTCCAAGATCCTAGGTAAAATCCATTTCCTTACAACACTATCCATTTAATAAGATTCTTTAAAAACTAGGGATATCAATACATGACTAAAACAGAAAGCCACATACAGTGTAACATTTCCATAATGGAATACTATTTTAATTTCAAAACCCAACCATTACTGGAAAATTACAAGACACCAAGAATCAAGCCACCTTGCGAATTTTAAAGAAGTCTGATTTAAATGATCCCTGTGTCGCCAGTGTAATAAGTGTTAACATCAGGCCACACGGACAAAGCAGGAAATACAGCACAATATAAACATACAAATAGAGTGTATGCTTTCATCATGGTGAGACATGCTGGCTCTACAGCTGCAAATTGAATGAGCAGCCAGAAAAAATTTAGAACACTAAAACATTTGGATTAAGCAATTTTTAGATGTAATATACTTACATCATTCAAAAAACTAAGACTTTTTATATGAATATTAAAAACATTAACCCATTTGAGTAGACTTGATGACAGAAAAGAGGTTCCTGGCACCAAACACAGAGCACAATGATACCTCAGCTAACATCCCTCTTAAACTTTTCACATCAGGCCCTGGCCGGTTGGCTCAGCGGTAGAGCGTCGGCCTAGCGTGCGGAGGACCCGGGTTCGATTCCCGGCCAGGGCACACAGGAGAAGCGCCCATTTGCTTCTCCACCCCTCCGCCGCGCTTTCCTCTCTGTCTCTCTCTTCCCCTCCCGCAGCCAAGGCTCCATTGGAGCAAAGATGGCCCGGGCGCTGGGGATGGCTCCTCGGCCTCTGCCCCAGGCGCTAGAGTGGCTCTGGTCCCAATATGGCGACGCCCAGGATGGGCAGAGCATCGCCCCCTGGTGGGCAGAGCGCCGCCCCATGGTGGGTGTGCCGGGTGGATCCCGGTCGGGTGCATGCGGGAGTCTGTCTGACTGTCTCTCCCTGTTTCCAGCTTCAGAAAAATGAAAAAAAAAATAAATAAATAAAAAAAAAAAAAAAAAAAACTTTTCACATCACCTGACCTATGGTGGCATAATGCATGAAAGCGTCCACCTGGAATGCTGAGGTCACCAGTTCGAAACCCTGGGCTTGCCTGGTCAAGGCACACATGGGAGTTCATACTTCCTGCTCCTCTCCCATTTCTTTCTCTTTCTCTCTTTCTCCCCCCCTCCCTCTCCCTCCCTCCCTCCCTCTCTCTCTCCCCCCCCCCCCTAAAAAATGGATATATAAAAAAATCTTTTGGCCCTGGCCGGTTGGCTCAGCGGTAGAGCATCGGCCTGGCGTGCAGGGGACCCGGGTTCAATTCCCGGCCAGGGCATATAGGAGAAGCACCCATTTGCTTCTCCACCCCCCCTTCCTCTCTGTCTCTCTCTTCCCCTCCCGCAGCCAAGGCTCCACTGGAGCAAAGATGGCCCGGGCGCTGGGGATGGCTCCTTGGCCTCTGCCCCAGGCTCTAGAGTGGCTCTGGTCTCAGCAGAGTGACACCCCGGAGGGGCATAGCATCGCCCCCTGGTGGGCAGAGCATCGCCCCTGGTGGGCGTGCCGGGTGGATCCAGGTCGGGCGCATGCGGGAGTCTGTCTGACTGTCTCTCCCGGTTTCCAGCTTCAGAAAAATACAAAAAAAAAAAAAAATCTTTTTAAAAAACCAAAAAAATTTTTCAGTATATTTCAGGTCTAACCTGTAAAGCAAAGGAAAGGAAATTCATGTCTCAAGTCTAGATCCTCCTGACCCTTGTCTCAAAGACTAGGCCAGTTTTCAGGTAGAAAGTAAACAAATTTGTTCTTTTTAGTATGCTTCTTTGGTTAGTTTCCATCAGCTATATTAATTTCTGTTATAACTTAATAGCAAAACATGGAAAATAGGATATTTCATTTACATAGAGCACTGTATCCAAACAGAACAATTAAACAGTGATACTAACACAATGTTATTCAGTTCAAGCAGCTTGAATTACAGAAATGATATAGATGATTGCTAAGCAGGTAACAGGATAGCCTGGATAGATAAAGGATTCAAGATAATTCTAACTTGCTAAACACTGAAAAAAAAAAAAAAAAAACCAAAAACTAAGACAGTTAAAAAGCTGGAGGATGAAATTAAATATTAGAACAATTTCCATTTTTAAAAGAATCCTCTCACATAAAAGAGAGTGGTCTAGATGGTTTTACATTTTGATTCCTACCAAACCCTAAAGGAATATAGTCATCTCAAACTATTCTAGAAAGAAGAAATAGGGAAGTTCCCCAACTCAATTTATAAGACTAAAAAGAACAAAAAAGAGAATAATTTCTTTATATTCTGTTGACCATTTGCACCAGGTGTTCCCAAATTGCGGCCTCAAGGCCATTTATCCGGCCCTGCCGCACTTCCGGAAGGGACACCTCTTTCATTGGTGGTCAGTGAGAGGAGCACTGTATGTGGTGGCCCTCCAACAGTCTGAGGGACAGTGAACTGGCCCCTGTGTAAAAAGTTTGGGGACCCTTGATTTACACTATGGACACTTTATGTCATTTACTGTATTTCCTCATGTACACGACACACATTTTTTCAAAATATTTGGGGTCTAAAAACTGGGTGCATCTTATATAGTGGTTGTAGATGTTTTTACTTGCATTTCCTGCTTTTTCGCACTTGTTTTTGGGCTCATTGTTGAAGATAGTGATTCGTCATCAGACACAGACGAGGATGAGAGTTTTGACAGTGATGAGGAGTTGTATGAATTTTATGATGAATAAAACTTGAGTTCAGTAACTTTACATAATACATTTTTTTTCACATTTCAGGCCCATCTTTATACATGGAAGCATCTTATACACGGGGAAATACGGTATGCCTTTCAGTTTTTTTGTTTGTTTTTAAGTGAGAGGTGGGGGGGGGGGGGCAGAAAGACAGACTGCCAAACCTGGACTCACTCTCTCTACCAGGCAATGCAATGCTCTTCTGGGGCACTGCTCTGCTGCTCTGCAACCAGCTATTTTATTTTAGCACCTGAGGCAAGGCCAAGGAACCATCCTCAGGGCCTGGGGCCAACTTGCTCAACCATTCAAGCCATGTTGCAGGAGAGGAAGACAGAGAGAGACAGAGAGAGAGAGAGAGAGAGAGAGAGAGAGAGAGAGAAGGGGGAGGGGATGGGAGGGGTGGAGAAGCAGATGATCACTTCTCCTGTGTGCCCCCACTGGGAATCGAACCTGGGACTTCCACACATCGTCAGGCCAATGCTCCACCGCAGAGCCAACCAGCCAGTGCTTAACTTCAGTTTTTAACTATCTTCCTGAACAGCTTTATTATGTTAAACTAAGTTCAATTAAACTCAAGAATTAGAGAACTAATAATGCAAAAATAGCCCTCTTCATAACTTGCTAAAATATTCCATCTGGTTGATAATATTAACTTCACAAAGGACCCCTGAAATCAGACCTCATTATGCCGAACAAGGAAAATGAAGCTCAGACTCTAGGACTGATCCCCAATTTCCAGGCCTTATATTGCATGGTACCTCCTATTTCCGAATTGAGTTACAGTTCAAAGAGATTTTATTAGTGTTAGCCTACTGTATACTGTTTTAAAAAACAAATTTTTAAATAAACATCAGTAATGTGAACAAATTTAGCGTCTTATGAGATCTACGTTTCTATTTTTTGTCTTTATAGCTAACATTCTAGCTCCGAAGTACTGAAAGCATCTTTTCTTCCTCATTTTCCCCGATGACCCCTAACTCCTAATAAATGAACTAAATGTAAGACAAGGCATGATAACTCAGATCTATGATGAATGTGCTTTGCCAAATGTTTTTACCTACTCCCTAAAAAAAAATCCTCTATGCAAAATTATTGACAAGGAGCAAAATAGTCTGTTTGACCTCTTTCCTTAGCTTTGGACAATTTTCTGGTGCTCATAGAAACAGTAGGAGAAACACAGCCAGGAAAAAGCAGGGATGGTGATGCACAGACCCTGTACTGATCATATGCTTCAGAAAATTAATTCCTGAATTAAAATTAAAGTAATTAAATTCAGGTGACCTTAACTATCCTGAGTTGGATGTGTTCATAATGGGAATTTAAAATCGTGTACTCTACCTTAAGTTAAATTTACTGACATCTCCTAACCATACAAAATGACAACTTAATATTGAGAATCAGCAGGCATATTCTTGTGATTTAATGAAAAACTAAAGCAGAGATATGTTTAGTTTTTCCACATTTCCATCTCATTCCATTAAATTTTACTTGTATTTAATGAATGCCTACTAGATAGGACTGTCTTCTGGTAATCATTAATTCTCTATCCATCCTTTTTTTGAGAGAGAGAGACAGGAAGGGAGATGAGAAGCATCAACTTATAGTTGTGGCACTTCAGTTGTTCACTGATTGCTTCTCATACATGCCTTTACTGGAGGGCTCCAGCCCAGACAGCGACCCTTTGCTCAAGCCAGCAATCTTAGGCTTCAAGCCAGTGACCTTTGTGCTAAAGCCAGCAACCATGGGGTCATGTCTATGATCCCATGCTCAAGCTGATGAATCTACGCTTAAGCTGGTGCGCCTATGCTCAATCCGGTGACCTCGGGGTTTTGAAGGGTTCTGAACCTGGGACCAGGTCAACACTCTATTCACTGTGCCACCACTGGTCAGGCTATCCAGGACTTTTTTTTTTTTTTTTTACAGAGACAGAGAAAGAGTCAGAGAGAGGGATAGACATGGACAGACAGACAGGAACAGAGAGATGAGAAGCATCAATCATTAGTTTTTCGTTGCGCATTGCAACACCTTAGTTGTTCATTGATTGCTTTCTCATATGTGCCTTGACAGCAGCAAGCCTTCAGCAGACCGAGTAACCCCTTGCTCGAGCCAGCGACCTTAGGTCCAAGCTGGCGAGCTTTTGCTCAAACCAGATGAGCCCGTGCTCAAGCTGGCGACCTCGGGGTCTTGAACCTGGGTCCTCAGCATCCCAGTCCAATGCTCTATCCACTGCGCCAACGCCTGGTCAGGTTATCCAGGACTTTTTAATAGAGAATTTGACTCACCCACTCCTTGAAAGGGTCAGCCTTATGGAACTCATAATACCTAATAAATCCTGCCATATTCCCTCCACAGCTGATCAGATAGCAGTGAGCACCTGACACAGCTGGGCCAATCTGATATTCCTTCCCAGGAACCTGAAATGGGGATACTGGGAACTGGAGTCAGATGACATGAAACACCTGAACTACCAGGTCAGGCAGGGTGTGTGTGAGCCAGAAGTGTCAGAGTAAGCGAAAGCTGAAAACTGGGGGTGGCAAAAAAGTCATAAGTGAGCAGAGAAAGCTGATCTGAAGAGGTGACTTACCAACAAAGCAGAGCAAATGACCCTTCTGCTCTAGGAGAAATGGGGGACAAGGGTACGTATCACAATCCATGCGCATGCGACCTGGCTCTGTTTCATTTCTTACCTATCCTTGGCTGATGCCTAGGAAGCTGCCCACTGTGTCCTTTCAATAAACTCCTCCTTGATTGGAAGAAGTAAAAGTAAGTTTCTGTTCCTTAGGGACAAAACACCTTAGCAGTATATTAGGTCCTACGGCAGATACAAAGAGGAGAAATTCCTAGTTCTCTCGGCCCTCAAGGACGGTGTTGTTATGAGCAGCTAAGTATACAAATAACCAGAGGGACAGATCACAGCCAATTCAGATGAGGTTGGGCACGTTCAGGCGGTATGGCCGCAGACACAGCCAATTCAGAACATCAAAAAGGTTTCATGGAGGAAAGAGAACCAAACAATAATCATAACAGATGGTACTTCGAGATAGTTTTAAAATGTATTTACTAAGAAAATTTTGGAATTGTAAGTCAACAACAAAAAGTTAATTTTACTGGTCCATGAACTCCCAAAATCTGGTAACTGTGTCACAGGACTTGGCAATTAGCTGGTTATAAGAATGAGAGCAAGAGAAGAGTTAAAACACAGTTCTGTTTTCAGCCAAGATGGTTTTTAGAATGATGAAGTCAGAAAAGGAATGTTCACAATAGGTGGGTTTGGGGGAGAGAAGTGAAGTGGGGAGGTAAGTTCTGCATCAGATTTACTGACGTGAGGTCAGTGGCAACCAGTAAGTAGTTCACTAATTCACTGGGGAAACGGGAAAGATGAGCCATCTGAAGTACAGAAAACAGATTTCTCAAAAACACCAAGTCAAAAACTGTCCTCTAAAAGAGGAACTAAAGACTCTCCAGTATCTAGGTTTTTTCTTCTGCATTTTGAACATTCCACTTTTGCACAGCTACCGATCTTCCGGTCCAAGTGAGGGACCGTACAGAACGGAGGGTGGGGGCATTGTGGGAGAAGAGCCTGACGGAATCCGAGACGCCCCTGCCCAGAGAATGCCTATTACAACACCTTTTTTAAAAGCCACGGACCTTCTGGAGCCCTAAGGGGTACACACACACCAGGAAGACACCAGAAAGGAAAAGAGGGTTGAAGGCAAACAGGAAGTACCTGCCAAGATCCATCCACTCCCTTTTCCTTTCCAAGAAACTAGGGGTGCAGCAGCTCAGCGCCACGGGGGGTGGTGGTGGGGGAACAGGGCAAGGCGCTTGCTCTCCGGGTTTCACCAGCCTTCTCTAAAAGAGGAACCGCTTTCGCTAGAGACAACAGCCAAAAAACTCAGACTTTTTTGTAATAGTGCAAGTAAGTTTAATAGGCTAAAAGTTATTCTTGAAGAAACAATGATGCAGCCCTGATTAAAAGGCTACATGCCCTGTAAAATCTAGTAAGTACTAAGCACCCTGCTCTCTGTCATCACTACAGAATTAGCCTATTCAAGGAAGATTACAATCTTATAATTCCTGAAAAGGACCACACGGTCAGAAAGAATGCTGAATGCATTTAAACAGGACACAAAGAATAGTAAGGGCTTATTTAAAAAAGGCCTATTTTTAGTATGTGAATTTCTACTTTTTTTTTTAATTTTATTTATTCATTTTAGAAAGGAGAGAGGGAGAGAGAGAGAAAGAAGAGAGAGAGTCACAGAGAGAGAGAAGGGGGGAGGAGCAGGAGGCATCAACTCCCATATGTGCCTTGACCAGGCAAGCCCAGGGTTTCGAACCGGCGATCTCAGCATTTCCAGGTCGACACTTTATCCACTGCGCCACCACAGGTCAGGGGAATTTCTACTTTTTATGGCAGTCTTTTTGGTTGTTCTTTTTTTTGGCTCAGACACTAGATTCATCCTCACAAGAAATTTAACAACTGTCTGTGAATCTTATGCCAAATAATGGCAAACATTTGAAAAAAATATCATCCAAATATAATATATAGGTATTTATCAAAAGACTGCCTTATTTTCAATAACATCTTCAACCAGTGATCTGCAGATATTTAAATGTGAATCATCGACTGTATAACACAAGTTATAAGTGAATTAAATGATTCCAATTCTCTGAATGCAACTTAAGTCTTGCCTTGCCACCACTGATAACATCCTAACCAAAACATCAACCTCATCTTGTATTGTGTTTTCTCAGGATTTGCAAACAGGCACTATCAAGAAATGGAAATCTGGAGGTAGCACTGCAGTAAATCATGCAATACTTACAGAAGATTGATATTAAAATTCCTTGAAGATCTTTAAAAAGGTTATGTTAATATTTGAAGAATAATCAAATATATGGCTGAAACACCCTTGAAAAAGTAGCTAAAATGACAAGTTTCACAAACATCATTGCAATAAGAGTTACCATTTACTGAGTGTTTGTTTGCTAAGCATTTACATATATCACGTCATTTCATATTATGAAGTAGGCATCACCGTCCCCACTTTATAGAAGGGAAAATTAAGACTCATATGGCTAAGTTACATGCTCTGGGTCTCACAGTTTGTAAATGAAGGTGGGAACTGAATTCAGTTTTACATGACTCCCAAAGCAGTGCTCCTGTCGATTATACCAGCGCTTCCCAACTTCGTCACGTCATGGCACACACTGAAAATGACAGTATTTGTGAGGCTCATTAAGGTAAGATGGAAAGCTTGGTAAAATTAATACATACTTCCTATATATTATAAAATTATGACATAAAAATTAAAACAAAGTAACTACAGATGATATTAAATGCTAATTGTCATAAACCTTCCAAATGAAATATTTTCAATACCAAATTCAGGAAGTTTACAGAAGAAATCATACCAAAAATATCATTTCAACTGCTATAATAAAAAATTATAAAAGTGATTTAAAATTTCAAAACTAGCCCTGGCCGGTTGGCTCAGCGGTGGAGCGTCGGCCTAGCGTGCGGAGGACCCGGGTTCGATTCCCGGCCAGGGCACATAGGAGAAGCGCCCATTTGCTTCTCCACCCCTCCGCTGCGCTTTCCTCTCTGTCTCTCTCTTCCCCTCCCGCAGCCAAGGCTCCATTGGAGCAAAGATGGCCCGGGCGCTGGGGATGGCTCTGTGGCCTCTGCCTCAGGCGCTAGAGTGGCTCTGGTCGCAACATGGCGACGCCCAGGATGGGCAGAGCATCGCCCCCTGGTGGGCAGAGCATCGCCCCATGGTGGGCGTGCCGGGTGGATCCCGGTCGGGCGCATGCGGGAGTCTGTCTGACTGTCTCTCCCTGTTTCCAGCTTCAGAAAAATGAAAAAAAATAAAAAAATAAAATTTCAAAACTATTTTAAACATTTGCAAACAGCACACTTGTAGGACATCATGTTTGCTGCACTCAGCTTGAGAAGCTTTGCAAAATTTAACTTTGTCTTTCTACAGAGTATTATGATTAAACACTAATTTGGCATATCAAGATCCTCCCAATGCCTGACCTGCGGTGGCACAGTGGATAAAGTGTCGACCTGGAAATGCTGAGGTCGCCGGTTCAAAACCCTGGGCTTGCCTGGCCAAGGCACATATGGGAGTTGATGCTTCCAGCTCCTCCCCTCTTCTCTCTGTCTCTGTCTCTCCCTCTCCTCTCTAAAATGAATAAATAAAAAAATAAAAAATAAAAAGATCCTCCCAATAACAGAGCTAAAAGAAATTCAAGCCAAAGGTAATCAAAGGATTGTAGCACTGAAGCCTTCCTTAACTAATTTGGCCCACAATAATTTCTTAATCTGAATTTCATAGTACCTGTAATCTGTAAATTTTTTATTTAACAACAAAAAACGGTAATATTCACTGAGTTAATATAGTGTACCGCACTGTTTTCTACTTCACATTATTATATTTAACCCTCACAGCAATCCTACGAAGTACCTCTATTTTCTCCATTTTAAAGATGAGGAGACTGAGGTAGAAAGAAATTGTGTAAATAACTTTCCCACGGTCATAGCTGGTAAATGGGAATTAGAATTTTAAACAGTCTGACTTCAGAGCCCATGTTGTTAATCACTATGCTAAAAAACTACATTCCTGCAAGGAAGAAAATACAATAATATTTAATGAACACCTATTATGTGCCAGGACAGACAAGTAAACAGATCTCAACCTAGACTACATCCAATAGCTTCACAGTGACAAAGTCATGTTCATGTACATCCAAGGAAGTATTCTACAGCAAAAAGAAAATTCTTTGTACACTGTGATGGGTGCATTTTGCTTAAAAACTTAAACTTTATATGTGCATTAGAATATGGTTTAAAAAAATAGCATCTGTATCTGTAACCTATTGGAATTTGTTGATTAAACTTGCTCAGGATTATTTTAAAATCTTACCTAAAACAATGAAACTGATAAAAACTAAAAGCAAGTGTGTTAGTGCTTGGAATTTTACTTACTGCTTTTTTTTTTTTTTTTTTTTTTTTTGTATTTTTCTGAAGCTGGAAACGGGGAGAGACAGTCAGACTCCCGCATGCGCCCGACCGGGATCCACCCGGCACGCCCACCAGGGGGTGATGCTCTGCCGAGACCAGAGCCACTCTAGCGCCTGGGGCAGAGGCCAAGGAGCCATCCCCAGCGCCCGGGCCATCTTTGCTCCAATGGAGCCCTGGCTGCGGGAGGGGAAGAGAGAGACAGAGAGGAAGGGGGGGGTGGAGAAGCAAATGGGCACCTCTCCTATGTGCCCTGGCCGGGAATCGAACCCGGGTCCCCCGCATGCCAGGCCGACGCTCTACCGCTGAGCCAACCGGCCAGGGCCTTACTTACTGCTTTTGAAGCTCCCTAAGTCATCATGAGTTTCATTTTGTTTTTAATTAAATGCACTATTCATAAAGTCCTGAATAGAGATTTTGGTAGACATTGGACAAGTTCTGCTTGCCCAGGTTCTGCCTGCCAAATCCTGACACCTGGAAGAAAGGCTCACAGTTTACAGCTGTATTACAACAGGCTAATATCCTGAGGGGATCTGATAGTCAACCTAAATCAAAACACTCACAGAAGATGGGATACACCTTTAATTTTATAGCCAATTGATCAATACAGACAAGTGCTAATGTCTTGAGTACTGGGGTTTGTATCACACACCTGAAAGGCCCCACGGAGCAATGTCTTTAACAGTAAAGAGCACCTACTAGGTGCCTGTGCCCATGCTCTTTAACAAATGATACTTGCTGTACAGAGTGTCTGTCTAGAAGTACAATGTGAATCCATGCTTTCTGAAAGATCAGATATTCAAACTGAAAGCTCAGGCTCTAATGCGTAACTTTCCCCCTACATCCAAAGAGCCATAATCAAGGCTTCTGCAATCTACAAACCACCAAACAGGCTAACGTGAAGAGACCCAGCACATCTTAGAGTACAAAATTAGGCTATGATGTAGCACCTCTCCTAAAGCAACTTTTTCTCAAAAAACAGTTTTCAAAAGCAAAGTTCCAGGCCCTGGCTGGTTAGCTCAGTCAGTTAGAGCGCTGTCCTGAAATGCCAAGGTTGTGGGTTTGATCCCTGGTCAAGCCACATATAGGAAAGCAAACAATGAATGCACATCTAAGTGGAACAACAAATGAATGCTTCCCCCCGCCCCTTCCTCCCTCTGTCTCTCTAAAATCAATCAATAATAAAAAAAAAATAAAAATAAAAAGTCAAGTTCTGCTTACAGAAAGCATTACTCCTACGTATTGTTCTCCAACAGATACCTAGAAAATACTTCTAGTGCAAAAATGTAGCTAGATTTATTGGTAAACTGATGCTAGGGTACTTGGTAGGGTTACTGAGCCTCTAACCAGTCTCTCAAAAATTTTAAAACCAAGTAAAATGTATCTGACTACACCTAAAAGTCACTTAAAACGAATGTGGGGCAAAATAAACAATAATCCTGAAGCCACTGTTTTTAATTTGAAGAGAGCAAAAATGATAAAAAGCTCAGAGAAGTCTGTCCAAGTCTTTACAGTATATGTCAAACTACATAATTTATCATAAGATCACTCCATTCCCACTGCACATCATCCCCAACAACTATTCAGCAACTGCCAACGTGTAACTTATGTCCACTACGTCCTTTGTCACAAGCCTCAAGCAAGGCAGTCCTTAAATTCCCTCAGCTCACACCATCTCCCCTTCATAAAAACGAGGAAAGGGGTTGTAAAACCTTAAGGGAATAAAAATGATAGAAAAAGGTGGAAAAGTATAGACAGCCACTGCAACCAAGCTCTTATCCTTTATACCTGAGAACTTGTCATTTGGCTCGACCACACACCTTTATGTTACCGAATAAGGCAGGGTTCTCCCCCCTTATGAACAGCTCAAAGTGCCCACCCTCTAACAGATGACAGGGTCCTTTTGTGACCACTCTGGCCAGCACTTCTCTTTACGTTAATCATTCAAGCCACCCAGCTCCACCGTGTCATAAAGTATCAGTCCGCTCCCAACTCGCAAGCCCAACACACGCTATCCCGTCCTCCAAACCCTTGCAGAAACTTCCCTAGTATCCTTCCCTTCCTTTACGAGCTTCTCCTATGTACCTAACACACTCCCAACGTCCTATTTCCGCACACGGCCAACTGTCGACGTTAAATGTAATTCCAGCACGGAGTCACACCCTCTCTAGCCTAATTCGTACAACCTGAAAACCGCACCCCCTCATCACGCCCTCCGGAGCCTCAGCCACCAACCCAACACCACACCCCATGCCCGTCACGCCCTCCATCCTCCTTCGGGGTCCAGTCCACCAGCCCCGCCTGACCCCCTCAAGACCCCCAAGTGCCTAGGCGCTCCCGAAAGGCCCGCCAGCCCCGCCCCCAGGCCCTCACCGAGTAGCAGCAGCTTCACTTCTTTAGCCGCTTTCTCTCCGTCCTCACGCAAGTTGCGGTCGATCATCTTGCTCCGTTCCACCGCCGCCTTATCTTCGGCGCTCAACGTGCAGCCCATGGCGGCGGCGGGAGAGGGGACCGGGCCCGGACTCACTCACACACCACGGAGACTACGGTTCGACTGGCCTAGACGACGTCTTCTGCTGGGCGGCGGCGCTCTCGGTCAGGTCCTGGAGCACTCGGGGAGACCGGATATCCGGCGTTTACGACACTTCCGGCAACGCCCCGCGGCCGTTACCGCTGAAACTTTTCTAGCTCGGGTAGTGAAGGTGCAACCGGAAGCGGAAGTACGGGGAGGGAGACGAAGCCCACCGTGGTTCCGTGCAACTTGCATCACCCTGCTCGGCATTAGACTCCTTTCCCGTTCATGTTTTCGGCTGTCTTAATTGGATAAATGTAGAAAAAACGAGGACTGGCTTCATCAGTTCATGGCGCCCTCCTAAGGTCACACAGCCCTGCTTTGGATGAGGGTAGGTTGCGGGGAATTTCCAAGCCCACAACCCGCACGGGAATTTCTGCTGGGAATTTCTCACTGGCCAAACCCGGGGTCTACTCAGCTAGATCTTTGGGATGGAGGCAAACTACAGAGCCTAGGTCCCGGCCACGCTTCACATTTGAGATCCGTAAGACCGACTAAGACTAGGACTTGAGCGTTCCCTTTCTGCCATGTCTGGCCCACCGCCTTCTGCTCTCTGGCCCTCGTGCAGATTTCTGTGGGCTTGATAGTTGCCTAGCTACTTGGTTGTTGGCAAAGGGCCACTTGAAATCGCTAGCTGATACTACCTGAACGGTAAGCGTGTAGTTAGGTCCTCCATAAGATTTTCATGCTGTTACCCAATATAAGCCCGTTTTAGTGCTCACAGAGATCGTTTTGTTTTGGGGGTTTAGGACTTGTACCAAGATTAGGCAACCTCAGTCCCACACCCCCAAACAAACCAATTCATCCTGTGAATCTCCTAAAATTTCCTGTTGCGATACCACACAAAAAGGGAAATTAGAGTCAAATTCGCCTTTCGGTTCTAGCAGCACTTGAAAAGTAGTAAATCCCCTATGAAAGCCCCATGCTGATAGCCTTTTTCACTCAAATTCCTGGGTACTATCGTGAAAGTGACCCCAAAGTATCTTTTCTCCCACTAGCCCCACAAATACTCTTCACCGTACGGTCTAGGGAGAGGACCTGTTGTAGCCCCCAAAGTCTTTCCCTAACACTATTAAAAATCGTTTCCCTAATACAATCTAAATCTTAGAATATAAGGTTCCAACAGGAAAGTCTATATGGCAATGATTCAATAATTAGAAAAGCCTCCTAAGAGCCACCTTAAACAGCCTCGACCCCCACCACTTAATACGGTTTTCAAAGTGTGGAAAGACTTAGAAAGAAAGGGACTGCTTTTCCATAATCAATACGGTAGGGGACAAAGGGCAAAGGAAAGGGAAGAAAAACCAACATTTATTGTGTACCTGTTCGCCAGGTATGACTAGGTGCTTGCACGTGTCATCCTCACAACAACCCTGTGAGGTAGGTGTAGGTAGTGTTCTCCCCACTTTTACAGATGAGGAAACAGGCTCAGAGAAGTTAAGCATCTTTCCCAAGTCCACACAGTGAGTAAGTAGATCAGTCTGACTCCCAAATTCACCCCTTTTCTGTCAATGCCACTGTAAGATGTATCTGGGGAGACCTGACAACGGGAGGTTTTCATGTATGATTGAGTTCTTCCAACACCACCAGGGTGCAAGAAGAAGGAACTGACGGATGGTTGTCTCAACCTGCAGATTCTTCAGTGGATGAGGGAGGTCAAAGTCTGTCCAGTAACAACTTTCACAGCTAAGAATGACATATCGAACTTTGCTGAGCAATCCTGGCGACTAGCAAACTCCTGGAAGGTGGTCATAGCAGAAACTGTTAGGAAAGTTCTTAGCATACTATATAGAAGAGAAATTTTTATTTCCTTCATTATCCATTCTGGGAAAATTAAATGGCTAACGAACCAGAGTATGTCCAATTCTGTAATAAACACCAGTGAGATCACAGTGTCAGGAAATTTCAGCCTGAATTAGAGTTATCCTTGCTCTTAAGGTTTTCTTCTTTGATGTATGGGAAGGAAGGGTTGATTGGCAAAGTCAAAGGAAAAGACAAATGAACAAAATGGCTGCCAGACCAGGTTGAATGCCCTCCCGTCTTCGCTCTTCCCCCTTTCTTTCGATTTCCACTGGACTCACACTGCCACCTACTGGCAATGCTTAGAGCCTACTAGCAGATCAGTGATGTTTGGAAGTTGTTCCCCTGCCTAGGAATGAGATTCCACCCTTAGGAGTTTCTCTTAAAAGGGAAGAGGGAGGAGAGTATGTTTTACAATCACAAAAGACTCCTGGGGGTACATAGTATTTAAGGGATTTCCTCAATGTAATAGGCGCTAGACTCCAGTAAGTCTAGTGGTAGGAAGACAAAAACCTGGAGATTTTCCTAGATCTAAAGGGGGAAAGCTGTTTGCCCAGTTTCACTTAATTATTTTTTTCAACTAGAGTTTCATTTACAATCCGCGCACTTTCCACACTTGGCAAGAAACCTCCATGTCGATATCTTGCTGCAACGGACTGAACTCAGGAGTGAGAACCATGAACATGCTCTCCAGTATATTTTGCCCACAAGTCTATAGTGCTTTACCAGGTGCGAGGCTCTGTAAAAATACAAGGTACTTGGTCAAATTAGACTATGAACTCCTTGAAGACAGTGACTTCACATCCTCTGTGTGGGACCCAGATAATATTGGGTGTTCAACTATGGTGCACTGAATTGAACTGAAGGAGTCAATGTTGATATCAGTATAACTTTTATAATAAAAAGTATTTATTGGCTGTTCAAGGGAGACTCTATCCCACTCCCACCAAGCCATCTTCCCCTTTGATGCTCAGTGAGCCAGGTATTTGTTAAAATACAGACCACACCACCCTCTTGGTCCTGCCTCAGACCTGTAATGTCACCTGATTCAGTTGCGGGAAGCAGATGGACAAGTAGCCCCCGGTGGATGTCCTGTCCAGTTTGCAGTTATTTCCCCTCCCTCGGAAGTACCACCACCAATAGCGACCACCACAGTTCCTACAATCTCAGTCAGTGAGCAGCCGAGGCCCACTCCTGTGTTCTCTCTCCACCCCAGGGCTGCAGATGGAAGAGAGATTTGCCTTTGTCTGAAGCTAGTTTTGAGAGACAAATGGGAATAGGGAGGCTTTTAATGGACCATGGAAACCCCACCTGACCTATTCCGAACCTTAGTCTCTGAACCGGATTGTCCAGGGGGCTGGAGGTGGGTCACTGCCACGAGAGAGACCAGGGAGGCCAGTCCTAGGAGACAAAAATAAAAAGATTTACAGTGTTATTGGTAAGGGTGGTTACCTGGCCTCTCTGTATCCAGCCACCTTAGCAATTCAAATGCTAACCCCTACCTTCAGCCATCCAACCCCCAGTCTCCCCACTTCTTCATCCTAAAAGACAAGGAGAAAAAGCCATCCTGTCCTAGTCTCGCCTCTGCTGAGAGAAACCCCCACGCCTGATGTTGCAGGTGCGGGAGAGGGACAAAGCCGTGGAGGAGAAGGGCGGTTCCCGGATGGCCGCTTCCCCGCCCCGTGCGCCCCGACTGCTGTTCCCCATTGCTTCTGGACAAACTCGGGAAGGACTGCATCTGTTCAGCCGGGCCTCAGGTCTAAAGCTAGAAAAAGAACTACCTACTCAAATCAAAGCACTTGGCTGTAATAGTTCTTTTTAAACCTAGCAGGAAGACGAGAAGACACGGGTCACTTTCTTACCTTGCTCAGGTGCAATTACTGCCCTGGACAATGACACTGAAAAGTGAAATAGCCTAAAGGGTCCCCAGAATAACTTCAAACCTGGCCTGCTGCCCTATAATCCTCCAACTCCTAGTCTTTTTTTTTTATTTTATTTTTTATACAGGGACAGAGAGTCAGAGAGAGGGATAGATAGGGACAGACAGACAGGAACGGAGAGATGAGAAGCATCAATCATCAGTTTTTTGTTGCGACACCTTAGTTGTTCATTGATTGCTTTCTCATATGTGCCTTGACTACGGGCCTTCAGCAGACCAAGTAACCCCTTGCTCGAGCCAGTGACCTTGGGTCCAAGCTGGTGAGCTTTTGCTCAAACCAGATGAGCCCGCGCTCAAGTTGGCGACCTCGGGGTCTCGAACCTGGGTCCTCGGCATCCCAGTCCGACGCTCTATCCACTGGGCCACCACCTGGTCAGGCCAGCTCCTAGTCTTAAGAGAGTTCCCCTGCTTCCTGAAGAGTGGGAAGGTCACTGGTTAAAGGACAGCAGTCAGCTCACCTTCATGGCCCTTGACTCTCGCCACCGTCTCACTGGTTTCCTCCCCTGGTGGTCCAGGACCATAGCCATATACAAAGCTTCTGCCACATGTCCATCCTGTTGGCTCTGCTCCTGACCCAGAAAACGCTAAGCAAAAGCTGTGCAGAGACCCCGGCCCCAGCTCCAGAGAGCTGGGAAAAGGAGATCCCACAAGGTGTTCCTTGCAGTCCCAGCTGGCCCCCGCCAGGTCTCCCTCCAGGTGGCCAGCGGCCCCTCATGACTCTGGTTGAGGCGAGGGGGCAGGGCGGAGGTAGCTGTCTGACATGATGATGTCGCTGGTGAGTTGTTGCTCCAGGAACTCGGAGGTCTCCTCAGCTATCTGGCCCGGGATTCGAAAGTCCACGGCAGCTGGCTCCTGCTTGGGGCTGGGCAGGGGCCGGGAGACCCAGGACTCCGTGGAACACCCCGTCCCCTGAAGGAACTGCAGGAAGTTCTCCTCGATGGAGCCCTCGCGGCTCGGGAGCCGCAGCTCCTCCCCTGGAGCCTGCTTGAAGAAGCACACGAACTGCTTGCTGAGCTCCCCGCGGATCTGCCGGTTGAGACAGCCGTAGAAGAAAGGGTTGGAAGTGAAGCAGAAGTAGCCGATCCACGTCACCACGTTCTCTACCTGTCCAGTCGAACTGGGCTGAGCACTCAGGGCAACGTAGAGGTGGAAAGAGAAGTAGGGCAACCAACAGAGCAGGAACTGTCCCCCCACGGCCAGCAGGACCACTGCCGCCTTCCCTCCCCCAAACGTTCGGTGCGGGGTAGTCTGGTGCGCCCCTGAGCTGGTGACCATGGTGGAGCGGCTGCTGAGGGACTCGGAGCGCTGCCGGGGCGTCTCCATCCACGTGGGCAGCGGTCCGTGCTGCATGGCAGCCACGCGGGCCACGCGGAACATGCTGCAGTAGACCACAAGGATGAGGAGCAGGGGCAGGAGGAAGTAAAGGACAGCAAAGACCACCACGAAAAGCTGGCAGTAGGCACTGCGGCTCCATTGGAGTGAGCAGCCGGGAGGGATGCCGGGAACCCCCTCCTCCCGGGAGGCCCTTCCCAGCACCGGCACAGACGCCATGGCCAAGGCCTTCACCCACACTCCCACCAGCACAGAAGTCACCAGCCCCAGCGTCATGCGCACCTCATAGCGCATGGGGTGGACCACGTAATAGTAGCGCTCCACGTTGATGGCGGACACCGAGAGGATGGCCAGGCTGACAAAGCATATGCTCAGAAACAAGTAGAGGCGGCAGGCGACCTCCCCAAAGAGGTCGTGGTCAAAGAGGGCGGAGCTGGAGAGCATGGCCAGGGGCATGAGGGTCAGGGCGGCCAGCAGGTCCACCAGGCAGAGGTGGAAGACAAAGACGAACTTTCGGAGGGCGGGTGTCTTGGCGATAACAGCCATCACGGCTGCGTTGCCGGCCACAGCGGTCAGGTCCAGCAGGAGCATGAAGAAGAGGGCCACGGATTCCGACGCCACGTCCTGCATCCCCGCCTCCGGGACCCCACTGGCAGTGGAGGGACCGGGGCTTTGCGGGACCCTCCCCAGAGTGGAAAAGTTCCCTGATGACTGGGGGATGGGTGAGGACTCCATGGGGCCGAGAGAGGACGCCCAGGGCACCTCCTGTCACAGGCCCATCCCCCATCCTAGTCCAGTGATCCTGGATGGCCAGCCCAGGCCCAGGCGCCCCAGTGCTGTGTGTCGGGGGAGGGGGAGAGGGCGCCTCCTGCTGGAGTTTCTCAGGCAGGCTCTTGGGGCCAGCCTCGGGGGCTGGGCCACAGGGACGGGGCACCAGGCCAGAACCCAAGGGCTCAGGCGCTCATCTCTTTGAGAGGGGCAGCTCCGGGTCTGCCGTGACGACTGTCATGATGGTGGGGAGCCTGGTCCACTCAACACCCCACCTCCTGCCTGGTCTCCGGCTCCTTCTTCACCACTTTCTCTCCTCTGCTGTCCACACCCTTCTCCCTGTCCAGGTGCATTTATCCCGAGACTCTAAATCCTCTGGTGCCCCTGCTCTGGGTCCTGCTGAGCTCCGGGACAGTACCCAGTGTTAAGGTCATTTACGAAAATGTTCTGATTTCTTGTCTCCTCAGAACGACAGGCGCTGCTGGGGGCAGAAAGAACACGAGCTTGGGCTTCCGGTCCCAGATCTGGGAAGTACTAACGCGGTGACTCTTCTGAACTTCAGCGTCCTCGTAAAGGCATCTGTAAAATTAAAGGAATAATACTCACTTCACAACCACGTTCGGAGGCTCCTGTGAGACTTGTTAATAAAAATGCTAATAATAAGCAGTGGCATTATATGATGCTTTCCACGTGCCAGGCCCTGTTCTGCATCCTCTCTCTATATATTTTTTTTCATTTTTCTGAAGCTGGAAACGGGGAGGCAGTCAGACAGACTCCCGCATGCGCCCGACCGGGATCCACCCGGCACGCCCACCAGGGGGCGATGCTCTGCCCTTCCAGGGCGTCGCTCTGTTGCATCCAGAGCCATTCTAGCGCCTGAGGCAGAGGCCATGGAGCCATCCTTGGCGCCCGGGCCAACTTTGCTCCAATGGAGCCTTGGCTGTGGGAGGGGAAGAGAGGGACAGGGAGGAAGGAGAGGGGGAGGGGTGGAGAAGCAGATGGGTGCTTCTCCTGTGTGCCCTGGCTGGGAATTGAACCTGGGACTCCTGCACGCCAGGCCGACACTCTACCGCTGGGCCAACCAGCCAGGGCCTGCATACTCTATATATTAAGTCATTTTAATCCTCATGCCACGCTGTCAGGTACACATTATTCTTATTTCCAGTTTCCAGTCAATAAAACTGAGGCCTAGAGAGGGTAAGTAACTTACCAAAGGTCACACAGCTAGTGAGTGGCAAGGTCTGGGTATGCTGAGTTTGATGGTGCCGTCCATAGCGGCTAGAATTTATCAGCATTCAGTCAATAGTTCTTGAGTTTAAACTGTCTCTAAAAATGTCTCTTGCTGCTTTGGGGCTACCACTGGGAAGGGGTCTCCTAAAAAGGGGATGGACGGTGCTGTAGCCTGCTTGAACACACACCACACCCCCAAGACTAAGGGCTGACACTTTGGGAGTGTTAAGAAGGAACAGCTAAACAAAACACCCAGTTGGTGCCTGACCGGTGGTGGCGCTGTGGATAGTGTCGACCTGGAAATACTGAGGTCGCTGGTTCGAAACCCAGGGCTTGCCTGGTCAAGGCACATATGGGAGTTGATGCTTCCAGCTCCTCCCCCCTTCTCTCTCTCTCTCTGTCTCTCTCTCTCCCTCTCTCTGTCTTCTCTAAAAATGAATAAATAAAATTAAATTAAAAAAAAAACAACAAAAAAAACCCCACCCAGTTGGAAGGAGGCTGGGCAGTCAGCTCACCGAGCCGCCGCTACCAAAGCAGGAAGGGCAGAAGTCACCAGGAAGCTGTCCTAGTCCACCCACTCATTAACTGCTCATGGCCATTATGTCCCTGCAGATGGGAGAGGAGCCGTCCCTAACCTCCCATACTCCAGGACCCCAGATCTCTGATCACCAGAGGTGACCACCAGAGGACCCCTGGCCCAAAGACCTCTTGTTCCAGAACTGTTACCACATCACGGTGGGAGGGAGGGTAGAAAAGCAGGCATCTGTGTAAGGGGTCCAGTGTGAGAGTGGGTCGATGGCTGTGGCCATGAAGGTGGGTGAGCGTGAAGCTGAGAAGAAACTGGGAGAGACTGGGAGAGGAAGTCTGGGGTCTCCGTGTCTCTCGTGTCTCCTGGTCAAATGGCAGATCAGACCTGTTTCCCGTGACCCATGCTCAGTTTGCATAAAACTGAAACAAGTTGCCCAGTGTCGTTGTCAGTCTTTCTCATCTCCATGTACCGTCCCTGCAGTCCAGATGAGCTCAGTGTCGTGCGCTAAGGTATGCGAGCGAGAACCCCACTGTGGACAGACTAAGCCACAAGGTGCCTGGGTCCCCATTTCTGCATCTGTAGAAAGGGGGGACTCCTGGGCTACAGAGGGCATGATGGTCGCTCCATTTAAGAAGCCATCCTTCCTCGGACTGCAGTACGGAGGACCACGTGGGGCAGATGGGTCCCAATCCCCCTCCAGAATTACAGCCCGAACCACGCTTGGCTTTGGGCGTTCCCACCAACCTGGCCCTAATTTCCCTGCTAGCACGCCAGGCGGGCAATGGGTGCTCAGTGCAGTTTTGTGAACTGAATCAAACTCAAATTGATGAGCTGAACCCTGGTGCCAGTAGGTCCTCCAGGAACGCTCAGTCAGCTGCGTGCCAGCAGCAGCTCCCGGCAAGGGCAGCGGGCTCTGGGACTCCAGGCCGCCCTGACTCCGGACAACCGCCTAGAGACGAGCCTCTCCCCAGGGAAAACGGAAAGCTCATTTTCCACTTAAAATGGCCACAGAGACTCAGGGGCTGCAGAAAAGGTGAAGAGAGCCCCAAAGGGGAGACATCAGCTTCTCATAAGACAGTCTACCAGAAAAAAAAAAAAATGCAGAAAGAAATACGAGAGGAGGCATCCTTGCCCCGTACTCTCCACATGATGACTTCCCCAGCCCTTCCACCTGGGCGTGGGGCCCAGGAGATGGGCTCCAAGGCCCTGGGGGCTGAAGGAGTAGGGGCCCACCAGGTCTGCCTGGACATCAGGAGTCCGCCAGCAGGGTCCACCCAAGGGGTCCCCGACTGACGGGAGCAAACATGGTGGCCACGTGGAGATGGGGGGCAGGGAGCTATAATGGAGCACTCACAAGAAAGCCTTGGACATGTCTCTGTTCCCTAGCTCCATCGGCCTTGCCAGGATCTCCACACGGACTCCTACATTCCAGGATTCCTATGGACCTCCTAACAGATGGCCTGATGTACCTGCTCCCGGCATGCCTGCGTCGGTGGGCTGGAGCTGAGAGCGGAGGGCCCACTGAGAGTGGGCCAGTGTCAGGGGGAAGCCCAGGGCCTCGGTCCTCCCCTCGCTCATCTCATCACGCCTTCCCAGAGGCTGTCTCTTCCACAGCTTCCTTCCAGCACCCCGCCCCCGCCCCCTCCCCTCAGGACCTCTCAGGACCCGAAGGCTTGGCCACCCTTGGGACTGAGGTCCGGGCCTCTAGCAAGGACATGGTCAAGTTAAGAATATACTCATTTCTGGATGCGAGATGCACACCAGTGCCCGGCCCAAGGCCACGGAGGTGTTGGTGGGCTTGTCGTGCACCTGTTTCTCAGAGACAGGGCTGCCATCCCAAAGTCCCGACCTGGCCTCCCTCCAGACTAGAGGGTGTCCCTCCTGAGCCAGGGCAGACTTCCAGGGTCACCAACAACTGTCCCCAGCAGAGTGCCCACGCCCAGGACACAGAGTTGCCCATCGGCCCGGGTGCCAAAGGAGCCATTCCTAGGACACGGGAGACCCATCTCTATGACACGGACTGAGAGAGATGGAGAACCCTGTCTGCCTGCAGAATGGGGGTACTCATGTTGGCAGGAGATCAACCCCACGGTGCTAGGCTTTGGACATGCCCACACCCCAGTACTGCCTTCAAGATACCTGTGAGCCATCCCTGGCATAAGGTAGGGTGAGCTGGTCCCTGGGGCTCAGAGCGACCCTTCTGTAGGGCCCCTCAGCACCCAGCACCAGGCCCCAGGTCTGGCCCCTGTTCCCGGCCTAGTCGGCAACTCCTACCTTTGCTGAGCAGCTCCGGGTTCCCTGTGATAGCTCCTCGGCTGATGCTTCACTGAGGCTGCTGAAGCCACTGCAGTGAGCTTGAGAGAGGCAGCCGGCAGAGCGGATGCTCCGAGAGCCTCTGGGTCCTAATGGCCCCCTACTTCCCACCCAGCCCCTTGGAGCCAGTTCAGGCCCCGGGGGCACTGCAGCGCCCCCAGGCAAGGCACCCAGCAGCAGGCCCTGCCAGTCCCACTTCTGTCAGGCTGCTGGAGTGGCACCTCAAATGCCTCGTGGGGCAGCATGATGGGTGGCAGGGGAGAGACCCTGCTGGTCAGCCAGGTGAAGGAAAAAGAGCATTTGGTATCACAGAGTCCCGGTGTAGGGCCTGGCAGGGGCACTCACTACCTATGTGATGTTGGGCAAGTCACTTCCCATTTCTGACCTGAGTTTCTTACCTGTTCAAAGAGAAAAAGGAGAAATGATCCCTGGGGCTCCCCACAGCCCTAGGTTGGCCTGGTTCTTGGTGACCTCAGAACCAAGGTGCTCTGTAGCAAGCTTCTCAGTGCAGACATGGAGCCCTGGGACCAGGTCTGGCAGGGGCCGAGCCGCCAGGGACAGCCCACCGCCCGACTCCCATGGAGGCTGCAGAATGTGCGTGGCGGTCAGGTTTCAGAGCCGGGTCAGGTTTGAAGGGACACTCAAGGCCTTGTCTGGACCCTGCTCTTGCCCCTCAAAAGCACATTATTACTGTTTTCTTCCCTTGTATGTTCACTCTGGGTGGGGCCGTAAGAGCTGACAGAAATGGGGGCTCTAACGTTAATCCCCGTGAGCCCACTGAAGGCAGAGTCAGGTGCCTAGGAAGCTCCAATTGATTGCTATCTGTAGGATGGACAGAGTTGGGGAACATCAACCATGGAGAGTCCGAGACCACGTGATGGGCCCTAGGAGGCAAGAGGACGGGGCACAGCTTCTCACTGGCTCTGCAGAAAACAGCCAGTGCCCCTGGGCGCGGGACTGACACCTAGGACTGTCACCCAGGACAAGATCCGCACACGGCAGAGCTGTAAGACCTCCTACAGCAGGGGTTGGGAACCTATGGCTTGCGAGCCAGATGCGGCTCTTTTGATGGCTGCATCTGGCTTGCAGACAAATCTTTAATAAAAATAATAATAACGTTAAAAAAATACAAAACATTCTCATGTATTACAATCCATTCATTTCCTACCGCTCATGTTCATGGTTGCGGGTAGCTGGAGCCAATCACAGCTGTCCTCCGGGACAACACCACATTTTTATTGAATAATGTGTAAGGTACATGGGTCGTTGTATGGCTCTCACGGAATTACATTTTAAAATATGTGGCGTTCATGGCTCCCTCAGCCAAAAAGTTTCCCGACCTCTGTCCTCCAGGCTAAGTAAGGCATCCACGTTTCTGAGGCCCAGAGAGGTAACGAGATTGTCTAAAGCCACACATGGCAGAGCTATGAGCCTAGACAAGGAAGGCAGGCATGGCACCACTCTGGAGCCCTCTGCCCTCAGACATGCCCATCCTGAAACCCCTTCTATCTCTCAAAGAGAAGAAAGGGAATTCTAGGATTGTTAACCAGGCCCTATGCAAAGAGCTGTAAGAACAAAGAATTAGTTAGGGAACTCGAGAGGGGGAAAGGGTGGCTGCCCCAGGCCCCAGGGCAACAACAGAGAGACCACCAATGCTACGATCTCCTCTATCCCCAGCAGCCCTCTCTAGAGCCCCTACGAGTGCCAGGGCCTTTCCGTGCAGTGCCCCCAATCCTCACACCAGTTCCATGAGGCCGCCACCGCTGGCCTTGTCTTCCGGAGGAGGAAATGGGTGCCCGAGGCTTCATGACTTTCCCCAAGTCACGTGGTAAGTGCCGGAGCCAGTATTTGAACCCAGGTCTGCTTGAAGCCAAAGCATTGACTTCTTCCTCCATGTCCCCATGGCCTCTCTAGAGCCATGAGACTCTGGGCTGAAGCCCTAAAGCTGATTCCATAGAAGTGGCCACTGTCTTCCAGGAAATAGCCTCCAACAAAACTGGATATACCTGAGTACAGCGAAATCAAATTAAAATGTCCAATTAAACCCCGTAGACAGCAAAGCGATTTTTATCAAAGCCTGTGCTGTCATGTTGGCAGGATCATCCTGGCAGCAGTCAAACCCTCTGGGATCAGGTAACCCCCCCCCCATCAGCACCATCCTCCCTGTGGGCACCCCCACACCCCTCGCCAGACTGGCATGGCCCCTCCCAAGGGTTCAGAAGAGCCAGAGCAGACTCAGGCTCATCAGAACAGGATTAGAGAAAGAGCAGCAGATTGCTCAGAAACCCGTGGTCTGACTGAGCTCTTCTCTGTTGCTTGGTGGTGAGATCTGGCTGCCTGTTGGCCATCTGTGCCTTCATTTTCCCATCTTTAAAATGGGGGAGAGTCCTCACTCTCCAGACACTCTAATACGGCCAGGGAGCTTGCAGTACCCACGCAGCCTTGGGGACCCGGCACAGTTACATGGGCTGCCAGTCCCCAGGTCCTGAGGTCCCTCCCAGCGAGCCTTTTGGAAAGGTGGCTCCAGGAAGCATGAACCCTAGAGGGTCTTCTCAGTTGCTGGAAGCCTCCTTGGCTCAAGAGGGGTGGGTAGGGGACTGCCTATCCTGGCCTAGAGGCAGATGAGGAGGAGGAGGAGGAGGACCACGACGATGACGAGGACGACAATGACACTAGTTACTGAGGACCCAATCTGGGAGGCTCTTCTGCTGCATCTCACTAAATGATCTCAGTCAGGGTCTGGACAGCTATTGACATTACATCCCCTCCACCCCGCCCCGCCAGTCCTTCCTCTTAGAGCCTAGCACGAGGGAAGAGGTGAGAAAGACCACATGGAGAAACTGCGGGTGCTTCCACGAAACACATCGGAGATCCACGATCCCCGCGCCGCTTACGCATGCGCGCCTGGCGGCGGGCTCCTGGTACAGGTCAGGGCGGAGTGCCCCTCTCCTCCGCATGGTGCCGAGCCCTCGGCGCTGAGGTCTGCGTTCTCCATCCCAGACTTCCTCCTTGGTCAGCCTGGCCCGCGCTTGCCCACCAAACACTTCCTGACAAGTCTATGTCTGCCCCCCACAGCACCCCACCCCTTCCTGTCCCCTCAGATGCGACCTCAAAGTGGACCTAGTTTGTTTTTCATTGATCCATCCCTTTATTCAATAAATACCCATCAACTGCTCTCTCTGCGCCCACAGCCCCGCCCTGCCGCCCCCGCAGGTCGTGGCGCCCACGCCCTCCCCTGTCCTCTCCGCCTGGTCAGACAGAACCTGCTCTCAGGAAAGAGGCTGATCCATCCACTTACACTGAGCAGCGCAACACGCTCTCTCCCAGAATATTAGCAATTTAACAGGGCCCAGAGGGAAGAGGCTGAACGCTGGGATTCCAGCAGCGACCAGGGGTGTTCCTGAGATGGCACACCATAGGCTGTCTGCTCAGACGCCTACTCCCCAGCCCGGCCTCGCCCCCGGGATGCCAGCCTCAGGTCCTCCCTGCACCCATCTCCGTAGACCCTGACCCTCCCCCACAGACAGCAGGCTCATAGCTGAGACCTCCCGCCTCCGGGAAGGGGGGGGGGTCCTGCCTGCTGCCTAGCCCCCACCCCCTGCCCACCCTCTAGGGGCCAGGCTGTGGGACTGAGGCAGTGTTTTCCTGTGTTCCCCCACAGTCTGGCCTGCACCCCCTGCCAGGAGCCAAGAGCCAACGGTATATTCAGCCTGCAGCTGCCACTGGTCATGTGAGCCCATTGCTAGGTTACAGGGACCCAAAAATAAATCCTTCCCAACCAGATTAGAAACTGGGGGCCTTAGATGAACCAGGCTCAAAAGAGTGGCAGGAACACCCACAGCGCCTGTGCCGGCCGGGCCTGCTATGAGACCGGAAGCCGTTCCCAGGCCGCCTGCCCCCGCCTGCCAGCTGGGGCTCAACGCTGGACCCCCAAAGAAAAATTCCCAGACGGTTCCTGGGTCCTGGAGGACTGCAGACGAAGTGACCCTTCCTCACTGGCAGTCAGGGGCTGCCTGGCTGATACCCCTCTGCCCCTCTTCCCATCCAACCCCCCTCCCATTGGCCTGCCCTTCCAAATGCCGCCCCCCCATCCCTAGCGCATCGTGAGTCATCTGCCTCATGGTCTGTCCTAGTTGTCTTCCCCACGAGTCAGGAGGGAGGTCCAGTAGTGGACACTTACACATGAGTCGTTTTATGACAATCTTCTGAGTTTGTTTGTTTGTTTGTTTGTTTTGACAGAGACAGAGAGGAACAGAGAGGGACAGGCAGACAGGAAGGGAGAGAGATGAGAAGCATCAATTCTTCGTTGCGGCACCTTAGTTCATCGATTGCTTTCTTGACGGGGGGGAGGGGGGGGACGGGGTGGGGGGCTACAGCAGACGGAGTGACTCCTTGCTCAAGCCAGCGGCCTTGAGCTCAAGCTGGTGAGCCTTGCTCAAACCAGATGAGATCGTGCTCAAGCCAGCAATCTCGGGGTTTTGAACTTGGGCCCTCTGCATCCCAGTCCGACACTCTATCCACTGTGCCACCGCCTGGTCAGACCTGAGTTTATTTATTATAATAACTCCATTTACAGACGTGGACACTGAGACTCAGAGTGGTTGAGCTACTTTCTCAGAGTCACACAGTTGAGCAGCTGGGATTCAAATCCCAGATCTATGTTTACTGAGTCTGGGGACGGGACAAGGAAGAGGACAGGAAGCACGGAGAAAGAAAGGGGGTCCCTAGAAACCCTTCTCTGGTGCTGACAACTAGGCACTTTACTTGCTCCGAGTTGGAGGTGCTGTCTCCCTCCCCCCCCTGCCACCCCCTTCCACGTTCTCTGAGCCAGGCGACAGTCTACTCAGGCCACATAGCTCTGGCTTTGGACTCTGTCACCTCCTCTGGGCTAGGACCTAGGTGGGGTCTCTTGGTGCTCAGGCCTGGGGGCAGGTGGTCCTGCACAAATCCCCACCTCATTGAGCTTTACGCTTCTACTTCTGAACCTCGAAACAGGGTCAGAACAGCAGAGCTAAAAAAGGCATAGGAGGTCAGGCATGTATCTACATTCAAACGGATGGGTCGGGAGAGGGGAAGTAACTGGCCCAAGGCCACACAGCCATAGGATGAGGGAGCCATGAGCAGAATCCAAGCCTCCAGATTCCTACTCCTTTTCTGGCCTGTCACTAAGGATGTAGACAATTAGGGCCCATCATACCTGGCACTGAAGCCAACCTGTAGTCCCCCAACACCTGGGGTCCTTCTTCAACCCACCATATCTCCAAGGCCCTCCCAGCCACCTGTGCTCTTCAGCGAAGTGCTCTTCCTCCTGGCAAGGTTCCAAGGGGACCCAGACTCCCGCTCACCTCCCTAAGCAGACCCTTGCCTACCCATTCTGAGCACACTCCTACAGTCTCCTGAGCCTCCCACCTCCCACCTCCTTCAGCTCCCAGCAGCCCAACTGCAGGCTCCATTTCACTCAATTCCAGAGAAGTTTATTGAGCACCTACTATATGCAAAGCTCTGTATAGGTGGTAAGTGTAGGGATAGATGAAAGAAATACAAACCTTGAGCTTTTGGAGCTTATAGTCTAGAATAGAAACAGTGGGTTATAATCTTCAAAGGAGGGTCAAAGTGCTGCAGAGCTCCAAAGGAAAAAGTGAACGCACTCCCTTAGGAAATCTGGGAAGGATTCACAAAGGAAACATCCTGCAGGTTAAAGGAAGGGTAAGGTTTTAATTGGGAATTTGAAAGAGAGAAGTCCAAGTGGAAGGAACAGGCCTAGTAAACACCTGGAAACAGGCAAGTTCACGGAATATCAGGGTCCCGTGAGTTACCTGGTTTGACTGAAAAATAATTCATGTGTAGGGAATTCTTGAGCACAGAGGCAGATTGGCTGGCCTGCGGAAGGCCTGCTAAGCCAGACTGAAAGGTCAGCACACTATCATGCTTTGAGCAGGGAAATGCAGGGCCCCAGATGTGCTCACCTCCTGTCTTTTAGTGAGTCAGGCGATGAGGATTTACTGAACCTACATGGTCCAGAGCAAGGGGCTGAACTTGAGGCTGGGAATTTTCCTCATCCCTCAAGACCAGAAGGAGGAGAGGAAAAAAACTATGGGTCATCGAGGGGCTGGTGCCTGTGAACACATGTCGGAGGGACTCAGAGAGGAAGGGGAGGTCAGTGGGGAAAGTAGGTAGAGGTCAAAAGCTACGCTTGCTTCCCGGGTGGGGTCCTCAGCGGGGTGGGGCTGTCAGAGCACAGGCACAGGTCCCCGAGAGTGACCTGCATGTCCCTTCTGCGGGGAGGAGGTCAAGGGCGGGGTGGTAATTGCACAGGCACAGGTCCCCGAGAGTGACCTGCACGTCCCTTCTGCGGGGAGGAGGTCAAGGGCGGGGTGGTAATTGCACAGGCACAGGTCCCCGAGAGTGACCTGCACGTCCCTCCTGTGAGGAGGAGGTCAAGGGCGGGGTGGTAATTGCACAGGCACAGGTCCCCAGGAGCGACCTGTACGTCCCTCCTGTGAGGAGGTCAAGGGCGGGGTGGTGATCTGAGTGTCTGGAAATTCTCCCCCTCCAGATCCATGGTGTCACAAGAAGTCGTCCAGCCTGATTGGCCGGGACGTGCACCCCGGGTCACCCAGCCACCCCTTCCTGCACAGCACAGCTCTGCCGGTTCTCTCTCTAGCCTCTCCACAAAGCGGGGCAGGTTTCCTAACTCGGGCACCCCCAGCAGGGCCTGCTCTCTGACTCTGGGGGAACCCCTGTTCTATGGTTTCTGGGGGGCAGTCCCCCACCACACAGCAACCAGTTCCCAGACCAGCCAGCCCCTCGGAGCCCTGCGGCAGCCTGACCCTTTCTTCTGTACCCCAGGCAGCCTGGGCACAGGCATCTGGGCCCCGTGGCCTCTTCCCCAGACATCTTCTTGCCTCCAAAGTCCTCTCCTTGCATTTCTGACCCACCTAGAAAGCCCCAGACCCAGGGCTCTTTAGGTCGGAGAGATGGCTTGTCAGTGGCCCTGTAAGGGGCTGGAGTGGTAGCCAGGGCGATGGTCAGCCCTCACCCACGTACCTGAGGACCATATTGGACAATGGTGAACCAAAGCTCAGTCACTTGGATGGCCTTGCCTGGAGGGTCTAAATCAGCCTTGCACCGGGGCCAGGGTCCTTGGATGGTAAGGACCTGGGTGAGAAAGAGGAACCAACCAACTGCTCCATTTCAGGGCCCCTAGGCTGCCCTTACAGCCAGCAGCCACAAGAGGGCAGTGTTGGCCAGAGAGCTGCAACATTCTGCTGCCGTCTCTGGGAGATGCTTCTCCCTTCCAAACCCACAGGCTTTGTCCCTCCGAGGGGACTTGCTGTCCTGTGGGACCCAACTTTTCACCTTTTGACCTCCCGCAATCTCGGCTTGGAGGGCCAGGCAACAGGGCCAAGGCCCCCGAGGGAAAATCCCTCCTACTCCCCGGACAGACGTGGTTAGGAAGAGGGCTGGGCAGGCGTCCTGGAATGAGCACTGATCTCAGAATCCTAAGGCTGCATTCGCCTAAGTGAGCAGAGCACCTGGGGTGACTGTCCTCGCTTATCAGAGCCCAGCTTCCAAGGAGGGGTTGCACTAGGCCTGGGGACGCTCGCTAAACTCCTCTGCCGCTCTAGATTTTGAGTCTGAGTCAGCAACTCCTTGAGTGGCTTCTCTCTCCAGGTCCCTGACAGCTTGAGAGATTGAGGCCGGGGGGCAGGGCGTGGGTGCCGGCGACAGTAGTGGGTACCTCTGCCTTCCACAAACCGGGTCATTCCTCTGGGCAGCACAATCAGGAAGAAATTCAGTCCTAGGACCAGAAGGGATGACCAGGGCCAGCTGGGCCCCAGAAAGACCCCTTGGAGGGGCTCCATCTGACTGATTTGTATGTGACTGTGTGAATGGTAGTAGAACGGGACACTAGCTAGAGAATGTCCTTCCAGGCCAAGGCTATCCAAAAAGCCACAGGGCCAGACTGGGCTGCCTTAAATCGGAGGCTACAGAAAACCTAGAGCCCCTCCCCTGGCCTTTTCACTCCGGAACCCCCCAGATTCACCTTCCCTTCTCCCCACACTGCCGAGTCCTGCTTCCAGCCCCCTGCCCACACCCTCACCCAATCAGCAGAGCCCACAGCCTGAGTCTCAGGGGAGAGGCCCTGCCTGGCCTCCCAGTCCCTAGACTCCATCCCCTCCCTCTTCCCGCTGTTCTCCGTGCCTCTTTGACCCCAGGCACTCTCTCTTGACTCCTGTAATTTCACACCGGGCCCCTGGACACTCTGCCCAGCACCTCAGCTTCCCTGATGGGGTATTTGATCTGGCACCTGGGGCCTGACCCCACCTGGCACAGGGTGTATCCAGCTCCTTGTCTCCCATCTCCTCTTTTTTCCCTGGTGGCCCCATTTCTCACTTTTTCTGTCTCTTACTTGGCTTGCCTCCTTTGCTCTCTCTCTCTTTTCTGTTCCCCCGTTCTCAGAGTCTCGGAGCCTCGGCCTCCTTGGCCTGGGCCTCAGCTGCCCCAGCCCTGTCCCCTGCCTTAGCTACACCTTTCCCCTTCTGTCTCCCTCCTTGGCCCGGGCCTCAGGCACCCCAGCCCTGTCCCCTGCCTTAGCTACACCTTTCTCCTTCCGGCCTCCTTGGCCCGGGCCTCAGCTGCCCCAGCCCTGTCCCCTGCCTTGGCTACATCTTTCCCCTTCCGGCCTCCTTGGCCCGGGCCTCAGCTGCCCCAGCCCTGTCCCCTGCCTTGGCTACACCTTTCCCCTTCCGGCCTCCTTGGCCTGGGCCTCAGCTGCCCCAGCCCTGTCCCCTGCCTTAGCTACACCTTTCCCCTCCCGTCTGCCTCCCCACCTGCACTTCCTCCTCGGCAGTGAGTACACTGAGAAGCTGATCCAGCCCTCTCTGGACTGAGGGTATAAATAGCAGAGGGAGGCTCTGGCCGGGAGCCAGAGTTGCTCCCACCCTCTTCCCTGCAGTCTGGGACCGGGGGCATCCAGGACCAGTGGTGGGGAGGGGGAAGCGTCCTGGGCAGGGTCCCCGAGGCAGACACTTGGAGGGTTGGAACTGAATGAAGGCCACTGTAGAGGGACAGACCCAGGCAGAGATGGATGTGACCAGGGTGGGGTACAGAGCTTCACATTCAGGCCAGGTTCTCCCACCTGCCTGTCCACCCCCACGTGAGGAGGTTATGGAGTCCCTACTTCTGCTGCTAGAGAAGGAGCTCCGCATCTGAAGACTCCCGGGCTGGCACGGCCCTGCCCCCTCCCCCAGGGCACAGATGCGTGGGCCCAGGTGGCTGCCAGCAGACGGCAGCTGGGGCTGCAGTGGAAGTGGCGCCCTCAGGAAACAGGCGGCACACTCGCCCCAGCCAGCTCCCAGGCCTCATTAGAGACCGGAAGGGGCATTGATCGTCCCTGAGCTCGTTATGTCACAGCTGAGGAACAGCTGGCCTGTTTTTTCCAGGCCATTAGCTGCGCCATGAAGTGGAGAGAGGGAGGGGGGTGTGCGCGGGATCAATACCCCGTCTGTCTGGGGGGATGCGGCCTGGTGGCTGCTGCCTTTGGCACTGGGGGCTGTCTTACACTGAGTCCCTTCGAGTTCACACAGGAAAGCTCAGCCTCTTCCAGCCGGACGCGTGGCTTCTGGGCTGACCCTGATCTGGCCCCCTCTGACCCTCTGGGTCTTCTCTCTCAGGGAATTAGAAGGACAGCAAAGAGGTTCAGTTTACTCACACTGGTCTCAGATGAGACCTTAAAAGTCCACAGCAAGATGACACCTAAAACAAACAGCTGTTTCTGCTGGCCCCGAGCCCACCGCCCTGCGCCCCTGAGCAGCCGGGTTTGGTTTCCTGTGGGTGGGGAGATGGTAGGGGGTGCTCTGGCCCTTGGGGTACGGCCCGTGGTGGAAGGAGGGAGGAAAGGGATGACAGTTCTCACTTTCTCCCTTTCCCTGGCTCTGGCAGCAGGTCAGCTGGGCAGCGCCCAAGGCAGGGGAGACCTGTCCATACTGCCTGACCCCATGAGCCCCACTGTCAGTGTTATTGAATGAACCGGCTCTTTACTTATGGAGTTAAAAGCGTCAAGGCTGCAGGAGACCGCCAGAGCATCCTGAGCCACGCCCCTCATTTTGTGGAGGGAGAAAGCTCTCGTATGCCCGGCTGCCTGTCATAGGGTGCTTCCTGAAGTGCTTTGTTTGAATTCTCGGTTCCCCACTGAGCACTAGGATAGCCGGGGCTCTCGGACACCAGACCCCGTGTCCTCAGGTCTCTGGTGCAGGCTTGGCTCACCAGGAGGGTTGTGGGGTCTGCGGGGCTCCCCTCAGCCCAGCCTCCACCATCCCCACCCCCGCACCACCACAGGGGGCACCAACCGCGGGTGGTCCCACTGGGTCTGGCTGCCGGGTTCCTGGGCAGTTCCCTATGCCACTGAGCACACACCAGGCTGGGCACAGTGCCCTCTGCGCCCCAGACACCCGCCGTGGCACCGGCTTCCAAAGTCAGCAGAGACTGGAACGCAGGCGTCAGAAGGCCTGAATTCCAGATGTGAGTTCCTCCCTGGCCCGGCTCCCGCCCGGGAGCCAGCAGACAGATGGACCCAGAAGTCCACGGAGGCCAGAGAGGCCTTGGAATTGACCCCTCATGTTGCCCACGAGGAAACTGTGTCCCAGGGAGCAGAAGGGACTTGCTCAAGGACACCCAGCTCCTGGAGGCACCTTTGAGGCCAGGCGGGCCAACTCCTGAGTGGTCAGTATTGGTTCTGTTCTGCCCCAGGGATGGGCTCTGAGTTCAAAAGCCGCTCCTTGAGGCGCAGTGGCTCACCCTTGACCCATCCAGCGTATCCCAACACGCCCAGCACCCTGCCCCCTAACATACCTAGGGGGCACCGTCTTTCTCGGGCTCTCAGAAGAGAGAGGAGACCAGAGCCAGGGAGAAAGCACACTGGCCACACCCCTGCTACCAGAAGTGGCCCTTCTCCCCATGAGCCTCTGCCAGGTCAGGAGAAGCTGCTTCCTGGGGATGGAGCTGAGACCGGTGGGGCTCTGCTGGGTCTAATGTCTGCCCGTCTGTCTGTCTGTCTGTCTGTCTGGGTGTAGGAGGCGCTTGGGGGAGCGGGACCCTAGTGATAACTTGGCGTTGTTGGAATTCCTCCGGCCTCATTCACAGTGATGGAGTCGGTTAGAAGGAGTTCAGCATTGCTCCACGTACTGTCACTGTGAAGAGAGAAATGTCCACAGACTAGAAGATGACACAGCAGCCGGCCTGGGAAACAGAGGCACGTAAACATAATAGTTTCGTTTTCCGCGCCCAGCTTCTCCAGGCCATTGGTAGGATAGCCTCACCCTCGTTTTCCTGTCTCTTGGCTCCTGGCTCCAGAACAGCCTTAAGCAGCAGGGGCTAAGATGCTCAGTCCCTGTGGATCTAGGCAGAATGTAGTGGAAGGGGGTAGCCAGACTGCCTGCAGAGGGAGCCCAGCATAGGGCGCTTCTGGGAGGATCCTCCCGACGGAAGAGCTCTGAGAAGCCAAGGGCGCAGGAAACAGCGGCCCCTGGAGGCAGGAAAGGGATGGGAGAGGTGCCAATGACAAACCATCTCCGGTTGGAGTGTTGTTCAAGTCGTGGCTTGAGGTCCCAGCCGTGTCATTTGCCAGCCCTTGCAGACTGGGGCAAGTCCTGCTCTCTAACCGCTAGGCTGTCCCGACCTGGGGAAAGATGCTGGGAGCAGGGACTGCTGTTGTGTTAAGGTTCATAGGAGGGAATGTCCGTGACAGGCTTCAGAAAGCGTATCAGACAACAGAGATAAATATATATTACCCCTCCCTGCCATCCATCAGCTCATCTGTGCGGTGTGGTGTTAGGACCCTGATTCCTAAATTGCCAGAGGATGGTTTGTGTCACAACACCATGTGCACAAGAATGTTTGCCAGGAGTGACAGAAGCAAAGGGGCTTTCCTTCTAGAAGGGACTACCCGGGCCCCACTAGCAGATGCTTATGAACTTACAACAGCATCAGTCTCTCTGCTTACAGAGAAGGAGCCTAAAATCGGGGTTTCCAGGATACGAGTGCACGCACACACACACACACACACACACACACACGTGCACACACGGACACCCACATATACACCACGGCAGTCCCCAGTGGCTTTACCGTCAACCTCCCCCTGCCTGGGTGCCCAGCCTCCTGGTTCTCAGTCAGTAAAGGGAATAACCCTCTGAGAATAACGTCGCGATGGTAACCAGATAAAGAACTGGAAAAAACGCTAGGACTGAAGAGCTGGTTTTACATTCATTAGTTGTAGTTTTCTGGGAGAAAGAAGATACTACGAATGATTTATATTCAGCATCATGTTTTATGACTTACAAAGAGCTGTCACATACATTATTATTGAAGTCACACGGCACTCCCATGAGACGCATGCTATTATCAGAGGCTCAGGGAGGTGAAGTGCCTTTCTCCAGATAACCCAGCTGGTAGGTGACAAGATCAAGACTCAGCGAGGTCGTTTCTCCCTCAGCCCTCTTAGCTTTTTATGACACCTCGCTGCTTCTCCTCTTGTTAACTTCCGGCTCCCACCACGTGTCCCTCCTGCCTGAGTCCAAAGGCACAGACGTTCTGTATGCTATACGTTCTATGATCTTTTAAAACTTTTATTTTGCAATTATTTCAAACGTACAGAAAATTGTAAGAAGGGCACAAAGAACTCCTGTATACCTTTCAATGAGTTCCTCAATTTGTTTTACGTCTCAAATTTTAACACACTTGCCTCCTTGGGCAATCCCCTTCCTTCCCCTCCCTCCCTCCTTGTATATGTATAGGTGTAATTTTTGATCCATTTAGGAGTGATGCCCCATTAGCTCTTAATACTTCAGTGTGTATTTCCTCAAAACAAGGGCATTTTCCCACTTAACCACAGTGCAACATCACAATTAGGAAACCAACACTGTTACAAAACTACTGTCTCATCCAGAGACCCCATTCAAATTCCACTGATGATTCTAATAACATTGTTGATAGGCTCGGGATCCAAGCCAGGATCGTGGGTTGCATTTAATTGTTGTTTTAGACTCCTTCAATCTGGAATAGTCTCTCAGCGTTTCCTTGTCTTTTGTGATGCTGGTATTTTTTTTTAATTTTTTAAATTCATTTTTAGAGAGGAGAGAGAGAGAGAGAGAGAGGAGAGAGAGAGAGAGAGAGAGGAGAGAGAGAGAGAGAGAGAGAGAGAGAGAGAGACAGAGAGAGAGGAGAGAGACAGAGAGAAGGGGAGAGGAGCTAGAAGCATCAACTCCCATATGTGCCTTGACCAGGCAAGCCCAGGGTTTTGAACCGGTGACCTCAGCATTTCCAGGTCGACGCTTTATCCACTGCGCCACCACAGGTCAGGCCCAATGTTGGTATTTTTGAAGAGTCGCGTCCTGGTTACTGTGTGGAATGTCTCTCCCCTTGGGCTTGGCTGTGGTTTCCTCAGGAGAGGAGGCAGGGTCTGTATTTTTTTTTCAGGAATGCTACAGAACTGAATGAAGCCCCAGGTTTGCCTAACCATCATTTTGTAGAGAAATGCCTCACACTCACTTCATCGAGAAGGAATCGAGGACCAGAGTGATGAAGGAGCAAGTCCAAGGTCACGGAGATAGTCAGGCAGGACTAGAACCCAGACCCGCCAAGTTCAATACCAGTGCTCTGCACTTTCCTCCTCTGCTTGCCAGCCTGCTGGGAGCCACTCAGTTCAAGCAGCTGGAGTAGCAGATGTAATTAGGATACTAAGTGCTGGAGAGTGTGGTCCCTGAGGACCCATCTCTCCACGACCTTGGCCAACCCCCAAGCCTCCATGAAAGCCGTTCTCCGCTTCTACAGAAACCTGCTCCCATCACCCACTAAGGTCTGGCACAAACGGTCTGTCTGGGGCGAGTCTCCGAATTCCAAGATGAAGCAGGAGTGGGAACTCCTCCCCTCGGAACTCCAGAGCAGCTGGGAAGGGCCAGTGTCTCCAGACTGGAAGGGCCTGGAAATTTCCCTGAACCCTGGAGCACGCTTGGAACAGGATCAGCTGCACATCACCACTCCAGCCCAGCCTCGTTAGTGAGGCAAGCCGCAATCAGGAGATAATTAGCTTGCTGTTATTTATTCCCAGCACTAATCAGCAGCCCACGGTGGAGAGGGCTCCCACCCCCAGAGCTGTGGGGTTCTCGGGGACCTTTCGTTACCAGCCAGGAAACAAGTAGCAGAAGACAAAAGGCCGGGAGAGGGCGAGAGCGGAGGAGACCCGACCGCCCGCAGGGCCCGGGCGCCGCCAGCTTCTCTGCGCAGCGCACAGCTCCCCGGGGAGAGGCGGCGGGACCACCAGGAGCCCCCCGCAGCTCTCCGCTCCTCCGCGCTTTGTTCTTGGGGTTGGGCTCAGGTCGATAAAGGGCGGCTGCCGCTCAGCTCCCTGTTCTGCCTCACTGCAGTCAAATTGCCTTTTTCCAAGGCGACTTTCAAAAAAAAAAAGATGACATTTATCAAAGCCTGCTGAGTGGTGACCTTGGTGGGAGGGAGAGAGGGCGGGTGGACTGTCTGTGGCAGCAGGCACAGAAAATGAGGACAACCTGGAGGGAAGGAAGGGCTTTCAAACCTCACAGTCGTCAGGGCAGTCGTGGGGAGGTGGCTCCAGGTTTGGGGACACGCTCCAAGCAATCCCGCCTGCCCCTTCCTCACCCTCACCAGCATTCCCCGCGGGCAGTCCCTGCCTCTCCAGCCCAGACAGGAGAGGAAGAGGCTCTGTTCAAGTAGCAGTATCTGGGAAGGGCTCAGACCCCTGACTTTGAAGCTTTGCACGACATACGCCCCCAGGAGGAGTAGCAGTTTCAGAACTTCTACAATGTATAGAACTAAGAGGCTGCCATTCGGCTGGAAGGCAGGGGGGGAGGGGAGCGGGAAGACTGGTCCTGAAGCTGTGTTTGCAAAGCAAGTACACTGGGCTTTTTGTTGGTTGTATTTTTTTGTTTGTTTTGTTTTGAACAAACATTGTACATCTATTTGGAGAAGCATGGATAAAGCCCTTCTCTCAAGTCACAACTTTAGCACCAGCACTGCACAGAAAATCAAGGTTGGAAAAGGATTTTGGGTCATCTGGTCAACCTCTAGCTCTTCATAGGACTGCTCCACAAATATGCTCCCTTCTCTTCTTTGGTCTCCTAAGTCCTTACACGTGGGCTCTTATATCACCTGTCACCATGCATTGTGACCATCTGTGTCTCTGTTTCCATCAGCAAACCATGGCACCTGAGAACAGAGAGAGTTTATCTACCTGCCTTTGTATTTCACTCCTGAACTCACACAGATCTTGTTACGTGTGAATGGGTGTGTGTGATGGGAATGAATGACTGAACAAACGGAGGGGCATCTGTCCAAAGTAGTCGTCCAGTCTCTGCTTGAATGCGTCCTGTGATGGTGAATTCATCACATCAAGATGAGAAAGATCCATGATTGGACGGTTGAAATGTCAGAAGATGTTTCCATACATGAGGTGGAAATCTACTTGTATGACACTTCTACCCAGCAGGATACTTCTTCCCTGTTGAAGTCCAGAAGAACAGAGGTCCTCAATCCAGCAGTCCACGGAGACACCTTATGAGACCCCTGCCCTCAAGAAATGTGTGTAAAATGGTGTGTCGCTGCCCAGGTGCACGGGGTGGGGGTGGGGGGAATCCATTGGTTCCACAAAGGAGTCTGTATTACCAAATTTTAGGGCCACACTTTGTTATGCCCTCTTCCTCATAAAAATGCATACTGGACAAACCAAGAGGCCTCAGAATGCCTAATCTTTTAGATTTCTCTCCTTACTTTTCTAACCAACCAACACAGATCCCAAGTTGTTTCTTACGTTGAGCACAACTAACTCTATTACTCTAACCATGGGTGACTGGATGAGAATTAATTCACACACTGAAGTTAATTTAACCAGGTATGAGTCAGGCACGCAAGAGGCCAAAAGAAAGGGCTTCATAGGAACTTTGCTCTAAAGGGTGCTCCATACTGGATGGTAGCAATTGGACTCATTCAGAGCCTCATATTGGGGAAGGAGACATTCTAGTGTTACCCATGTAAGGTGAATAACTTGAGGGTTGCAGCCTCTTTCTCCCATTTTATTTTATTTTATTTTATTTTATTTTTTTGCATTTTTCTGAAGCTGGAAACAGGGAGAGACAGTCAGACAGACTCCTGCATGCGCCCGACCGGGATCCACCCGGCACGCCCACCAGGGGCGACGCTCTGCCCACCAGGGGGCGATGCTCTGCCCATCCTGGGCGTCGCCATGTTGCGACCAGAGCCACTCTAGCGCCTGGGGCAGAGGCCACAGAGCCATCCCCAGCGCCCGGGCCATCTTTGCTCCAATGGAGCCTTGGCTGCGGGAGGGGAAGAGAGAGACAGAGAGGAAGGCGCAGCGGAGGGGTGGAGAAGCAAATGGGTGCTTCTCCTGTGTGCCCTGGCCGGGAATCGAACCCGGGTCCTCCGCACGCTAGGCCGACGCTCTACCGCTGAGCCAACCGGCCAGGGCCTCTCCCATTTTAAACCACTGCTTCAATGCTCCCAGTCTTGGAAGCACTGGGCCCCCAGTGGCTGCAGCTAATAACACAACTTCCCAACTACAATAAACCTCTGTGCAGATGTGGTTATGAAGAATTCCTCCCAAAGTAAAATATTCTCCTTGCTAAGCCAAAGTATTCATGTACATTCTCACTCACCGTTATCCTCAGAAAAATCCTACAATGGTGGTCCTCAAATGGGGGGGGGGTACCAAAATCATCTGGATTCCTCTTAAGTACAGATGCCCAAGCCGCCAACTCCAGAGGTTCTAAGCAAGTCTGCAGAGGGCCTTAAAATCCTCTTTTGGGACAATTGCTTTGAGGTTCTGAGGTCGGCGGCCTGAGGCCCACACAAGAAGAACACTGACCTAATGATCAAAATGCTCCCCGGGCCTGACCTGTAGTGGCGCAGTGGATAAAGCGTCGACCTGGAAATGCTGAGGTTGCCGGTTCGAAACCCTGGGCTTGCCTGGTCAAGGCACATATGGGAGTTGATGCTTCCAGCTCCTCCCCCCTTCTCTCTGTCTCTCCTCTCTCTCTCTGTCTCTGTCTCTCTCTGTCTCTCCCTCTCCTCTCTAAAATGAATAAATAAATAAAAAATAAATAAAAAAAAAAGCCTGACCTATGGTGGCACAGTGGATAAGGTGTTGACCTGGAATGCTGAGGTCACTGGTTCAAGGCCCCGGGCTTGCCTAGTCAGGGCACATATGGGAGTTGATGTTTCCTGCTCCTTCCCCCTTCTCTCTCTCCTCTCTCTCTAAAAATGAATAAAAAACAAAACAAAACAAAAATTAAAAAAAAAATGCTCCCCGGACTCCTCTCAGGAAAATTCTGAGTCTGGGATTTGGACTTTTAATAGGGCAGGTAACAGAACTTCCATTTTTATCTGCGAGAAAACCTAGCCTAATGGTAACTTATCCACAGCTGTCCATCTGGTTGGTGACAGGGGTGAGGCCAGGATCCAGCAACCTTGACACTCAGTCCAGTGCTCTTTTTATTGGGTCACAAGGGCCATGCCACCTAGAGTCCAGAACATAACAGGCAATTGACAGATGTTTGTTAAGTTGGCTAGAATCCTTGTGATTTCTTTGTAGGTCCTAGAGAAGAAGCTATTTCCGAAGCGTATCTGCACCCTCCCTACCCAGCCTCAGCCCGAGCATTTATGTGTCTCTTTTTTTTTTTTTTTTTAGATTGTATTTATTCACTTTAGAGAGAGGAGACAGAGAGAGAAGGGAGGGAGGAGCAGAAAGCATCAACTCCCATATGTGCCTTGACCGGGCAAGCCCCGGGTTTTGAACCGGCAACCTCAGTGTTCCAGGTCGACGCTTTACCCACTGTGCCACCACAGGTCAGGCTAGCCCAAACATTTAACACAGTGGTCTGCCCAGGGGCTCAACGGACGTTAGTGAGACAATGCCTTGTGCTACGATGACTGGACTGTGTGTGCTTCCTCAGCTGCCTCTGGCTGGGTTCCAGGCTGTAAACGAGCTGCCCAGAACTGAACCTGATACTCTTGCTTATGATCTGACCCAAACTGAATACATCAGGTGCTCTTTTGCCTGTGGTGTTTTTTTGTTTGTTTGTTTTTTTATTTTACTTTATTTTTTAAAATTTATTGATTTTTGAGAGAAAGAAAGGAAGGGAGAGAGTTGTTCATTGATCGCTTCTCATATGTGCCCTGATCGGGGGCCCAAGCCAAGCCAGTGACCCTTTTCTCAAGCCAGCAACTTTGGGCTCAGGCCAGTGATCTTGGGATCATGTGGGTGATCCCACACTCACATCAGTTCCCCTGCACTCTAGCCAATGAGCCTACACTCAAGCTGGCGACCTTGGGGTTTGGAACTGGGGACTTCAGTGTTCCAGGTCCCTGCTCTATCCACTGTGCCACCACTGGTCAGGCCTTTGCCCATGGTTTTTGGGAGTTGTGGTTTGGGGTTTTTTTTGTATTTTTCTGAAGTGAGAAGCGGGGGGTGAGGTGGGGGGGGGAACAGACTCCTGCATGCGCCCAACCAGAATCCACCCAGCATGACCACCAGGGGGCAATGCTCGGCCCCTGTGGGGTGTTGATCTGCTGCAATCAGAGCCATTCTAGCACCTGAGGCAGAAGCCATGGAGCCATCCTCAGCGCCCGGGGCCAACTTTGCTCCAATGGAGCCTTGGCTGCAGGAGGAGAAGAGAGAGATAGAGAGAAAGGGGAGGGGGAAGGGTAGAGAAGCAGATGGATGCTTCTCCTGTGTGCCCTGGCCAGGAATTGAACCTGGGACATCCACACGCTGGGCCTATACTCTATCACTGAGCCAACTGGCCAGGGCCCATAGGTATTCTTATTATGCCCACTTTATAGGTTAAGTAACTGACTCCAGTCACCAAGTGGCACAACCAGGGTTTGATCCTAATTAGCCTGACTCCACAGACTACACTCTTTTTTTTTTTTTTTTAAATGAAGGGAGGCTGGTTTTTATTTATTTATTTATTTATTTTTAGAAAGGAGAGAGAGAGGGAGAGACAGAGAGAGAGAGGAGAGAAAGACCGAGAGAGAGAGAGAAGGGGGGAAGAGCAGGAAGCATCAACTCCCATATGTGCCTTGACCAGGCAAGCCCAGGGTTTCGAACCGGCGACCTCAGCATTTCCAGGTCGACGCTTTATCCACTGTGCCACCACAGGTCAGGCCAGACTACACTCTTAATCACAAGCTATACTCCATCTCCAGGTTAACTCAGCTCTGCTGTGAACCAGCTTGTGAACCTGACTGCTGAGGTATCTTCCAGCACTGGTAGTCTAAACCCGTTAAATTATAGGAAGGACCAGACCAGTGAATATACTATTAGTCTGAGAACCGGCTAAGAGCAGAAACTTCAAACATAAATGAATACAGGTAAGGACTCACAGAGTTAGTCAAATGGCCTTAGATGAGGGGAGGGGTCCTTAATTATAAGCTTACATTTAGTTTAACTATAAAAATAGAATACAAACTGCCTGACCAGGCGGTGGCGCAGTGGATAGAGTGTCGGGCTGGGATGCAGAGGACCCAGGTTCAAGACCCCGAGGTTGCCAGCTTGAGTGCAGGCTCATCTGGTTTGAGGAAAAAAAGCCCACCAGCTTGAACCCAAGGTCACTGGCTCCAGCAAGGGGTTACTCGGTCTGTCGCTGGCTCCAGCAAGGGGTTACTCGGTCTGCTGAAGGCCCACGGTCAAGGCACATATGAGAAAGCAATCAATGAACAATTAAGGTGTTGCAACGCGCAATGGAAAACTAATGATTGATGCTTCTCATCTCTCTCCATTCTTGTCTGTCTGCCCCTGTCTATCCCTCTCTCTGACTCACTCTCTGTCTCTGTAAAAAAAAAATTTTAAAAAGTAGAATACAAACTATTTGATATGAATTAGCTGAGAAGTCTCACATTAGTTAAGACTTAAATTTAGATATAAAACGCTTAGAAATCAAAAGAGAGGGTTGCACATACAGTAAAAGAAAATATTGTCAGACTTATGACAATAAGAGAGGGAGAGGAGAGAGAGAGAGAGAGAGAGAGAGAGAGAGACATCGATTTGTCATTCTGTTCTGCATTCACTGCTTGATTCTTATTATGTGCCCTGACCAGGGATAGAACCTTCAACCTTGGTGTATGGGGATGATGCTCTAACCAATGGAGCTACCAGCCAGGGCCTGAATAGACTTCTTAATAAAAATACTGAGCTCATTTTGGAGGGCCTCCTGGTTACCCAGAACCACACTCCAGGAGTTCTAGGGAGTCACATTTGTTACAGTGCCTTGGAACCAAAGCTTGCCATCTGTGAGATGTCTGGTCAGCTGCAAGCTGACTGTAGCAGTGGAACCCCACCCCTAAAGGCTGGAAGAACATTTTCACCCATGAATGTATTTGTCAGCAATATTTCAAAGGCATGTCTATCTGATGACTCAGTGCAGGACTGTTTTGAGATTACTATATGTGAGTGTCAAAAGTCAAGAAAGCTCTATGCTTGCCCTGGCCGGTTGGCTCAGCGGTAGAGCTTCAGCCCCGTGTGTGGAAGTCCCAGGTTCGATTCCCGGTCAGGGCACATAGGAGAAGCGCCCATCTGCTTCTCTACCCTTCCCCCCTCTCCTTTCTCTCTATCTCTCTCTTCCCCTCCTGCAGCCAAGGCTCCACTAGAGCAAAGTTGGCCCGGGTGCTGATGATGGCTCCATGGCCTCTGCCTCAGGCACTAGAATGGCTCTGGTTGCAGCAGAACAACGCCCCAGATGGGCAGAACATCACCCCCTGGTGGGCATGCCGGGTGGATCCCAGTCCAGGGCATGTGGAAGTCTGTCTGTCTGCCTCCCAGCTTCTCACTTCGGAAAAATACAAAAACAAGCAAACAAACAAAAAACAAAAAAAGAAAGTGCTGTACTCATGATTTAGCTATCAAAATGATCACTACCGCGGAAGCAGAATGACCCTGACCGTGAACATGAGCTGTTGATTAAACAAGGTGCCTTATGATTTGACAAACCTGAAGAGCCCAGGACGCTAAACATTTCGATGGCACCCCTCCACCTGCAGTGACTCTTCAGTCCCCAGTTAATATTTACACCGTGCAGTTTCTGCAGGTCCAGTGTGCAGGGCTGAGACAAAAGGATAAGAAGTAACCAAAAGGGAGTCAGATACCAGTTGTCACAGAAGAGGAAACATTTGCCTCCGGGAAAGCAAATAATCCGTGAGCAAGGTAATGGGCTAATTAAATGTAAAAAGGCTCAGTGAAATGAATGACAGCTATGGAGGTGGGCATGGAGGAATGGCAATACTTAACAAAGGACACACCTCTATTGCAGCCCCTCCCAGAAAGAGGAAAAAAGCCCCCTCTTTTTGGAGAACTATACAACTGTGCTGACATTAATAGTAACACCACCAGGGTTCCCCACAAAATGCAAGAATGTTTTGAAGTTTAAAAAATTTTTTTAAATTATATTTACAAATTGTAAATATTTTTAAATTGTAAAAGATAGTTAAGTCAGAGAGGGAGAACTTGAAAATATGAATGGATCTTCCAAACGGGTGATACCCTAGCATGTGGGAACAAGGCAGAGTATCATGGAAGCTAATGTGGACACATGTTGACATCAAGACTGGGCTCTAGGGCCCTGGCCAGTTGGCTCAGCGGTAGAGTGTCGGCCTAGCGTGCGGAGGACCCGGGTTCGATTCCCGGCCAGGGCACACAGGAGAGGCGCCCATTTGCCTCTCCACCCCTCTGCCGCGCTTTCCTCTCTGTCTCTCTCTTCCCCTCCCGCAGCCAAGGCTCCATTGGAGCAAAGATGGCCCGGGCGCTGGGGATGGCTCTGTGGCCTCTGCCTCAGACGCTGGAGTGGCTCTGGTCGCAACATGGCGACACCCAGGATGGGCAGAGCATCGCCCCCTGGTGGGCAGAGCTTCGCCCCTGGTGGGCGTGCCGGGTGGATCCCGGTCGGGCGCATGCGGGAGTCTGTCTGACTGTCTCTCCCTGTTTCCAGCTTCAGAAAAATGAAAAAAAAAAAAAAAAAAAGACTGGGCTCTAGTAACCCTGACAGAGAAAACAGAAGTTTCAAAAGCTAATGCTTCTAAACAATAAAACACTTTCACAACTGTCAGCTCATATGCTCCCCCAAATAAGCTCACGAAACCCAGGAGCTAGTCTTGTTCCCATTTAACAGAAAACAGAATGAGATTCAGTAGAACAAAGTGAAATACCCAAAGTCACACAGCCGGTATACAGCTGTAACTTGTCCAAGCCCAAACCCCCGGCTCTACCCTTACTCCTACACCAGGCATTGACACTAACGTATAATGAATATGTGAATTTAGTGCAGTTATTAATTAATTAACTCAACAAATGTATTTTGAAGCCTATGAAGAACCAAACCTCAGGCAAATCAATGCTCTGAAGGTGCTTGCAGTCCAATTGGGAAGTGGGTGTGTAAGCAGACAAAAGAGTAGATAAAAAGTTCTGTAAGACCTGACCTGGGCCCTGGCCAGTTGGCTCAGTGGTAGAGTGTCAGCCTGGTGTGTGGAAGTCCTGGGTTCGATTCCTGGTCAGGGCACATAGGAGAAGCGCCCATCTGCTTCTCCACCCTTCCCCCTCTCCTTTCTATCTCTCTCTTCTCCTCCCACAGTCAAGGCTCCATTGGAGCAAAGTCGGCCCGGGCGCTGAGGATGGCTCCATGGCCTCCGCCAGGTACGAGAAAGGCTCTGGCCGCAATGAAGCAATGGCCCAGATGGGTGGAGTATCACCCCCGGTGGGCATGTCAGGTGGATCCTGGTCTGGCGCATGCGGGAGTCTGTCTGACTGCCTCCCCACTTCTAACTTTGGAAAAATTAAAAAATTAAAAAAAAAAAAAAAAAAAAGACCTGACCTGTGGTGGCACAGAGGATAAAGCGTTGGCCTGGAAATGCTGAGGTGGCTGGTTGGAAACCCTGGGCTTGCCCAGTCAAGGCACATACAGGAAGAAACTACTACTAGTTGATGCTTCCACTTCTCCTCCCTCTTTCTCCATTTCTCTCTCTCCTTTCTCTAAAAATCAATAAAAAAAATTTTAAAGTTCTATAAGGACATATAACAGATATACAACATGAAATGGCCACCAAAGTGTACCCAGCAAATTAGGTTACATTGTTCTAAAGAAGGGTGGACGGCCACATGGAGTCTTTAAAAAGGAGTCAAATGGCTTGACCAGGCGGTGGTGCAGTGGATAGAGCGTCAGACTGGGATGCCAAGGACCCAGGTTCGAGACCCCGAGGTTGCCAGCGTGGCTCATCTGGTTTGAGCAAAAGCTCACCAGCTTGGGCCCAAGGTCGCTGGCTCGAGCAAGGGGTTACTCAGACTGCTGAAGGCCCACGGTCAAGGCACATATGAGAAAGCAGTCAATGAACAACTAAGGTATCACAATGCGCAACGAAAAACTAATGATTGATGCTTCTCATATCTTCGTTCCTGTCTGTCTGTCCCTGTCTATCCTTCTCTCTCTCTCTCTCTCTGTAAAAAATTAAAAAAAATAAAAAGGAGTCAAAAGGCAGCTTTTCTTTTTTTTTTTTTTTTTTTTTTTTTTTTTCATTTTTCTGAAGCTGGAAACAGGGAGAGACAGTCAGACAGACTCCCGCATGCGCCCGACCGGGATCCACCCGGCACGCCCACCATGGGGCGACGCTCTGCCCACCAGGGGGCGATGCTCTGCCCATCCTGGGCGTCGCCATATTGCGACCAGAGCCACTCTAGCGCCTGAGGCAGAGGCCACAGAGCCATCCCCAGCGCCCGGGCCATCTTTGCTCCAATGGAGCCTTGGCTGCGGGAGGGGAAGAGAGAGACAGAGAGGAAAGTGCGGCGGAGGGGTGGAGAAGCAAATGGGCGCTTCTCCTATGTGCCCTGGCCAGGAATCGAACCCGGGTCCTCCGCACGCTAGGCCGACGCTCTACCGCTGAGCCAACCGGCCAGGGCCGGCAGCTTTTCAATAGAATGTCCGCCTCCAGTCTCCAGCTCTGACTGGGATGCCCAGTACTAGTTACTGAGAAAAAAAAATCCTTCTAGCATAGAGAAAAGGAATTCATCAGCCTCGTAACCTGGTAGACATAGCCAACCTCTTTTGCTCAAATGCTGAACTAACCAAACAGCCTTCCCAATTGTATTTAGGAACACCGGGTTGATCCATTCCAGCAAAAGGAAATAAAAAGCCACTCTAAACAACCTGTTGCTGTTTATCCTGCCAAGGCTCTCTTTTCATTTGTGAATTAATAGATGGTTGTTCTGGTCTACAAGGCAACTGTGGGAAAATTCTCATGAGTCAATTTTCTACACACTGCCATCCAATGGAAATTTCCATGATTATGTTCAATAGGGCAGCAAGTCACCTGTGGCTATTGAACATTTGAAATGAGGTTAGGGAAACTGAAGAAGTGATTTATCATGTTATTTAATCTTAATTAATTTAAATAGCCACAGGGAGATAGTGGCTACTGATTGGACAGCATAGCTCTAGACCCCTATTCCAAGTATGGCCTGTGGGTCTGCAGTATCTGGATCACCTTATAAGCTTGTTAGAAATGCAGAATCTGCCTGACCTGTGGTGGCGCAGTGGATAAAGCGTCGACCTGGAAATGCTGAGGTCGCCGGTTTGAAACCCTGGGCTTGCCTGGTCAAGGCACATATGGGAGTTGATGCTTCCAGCTCCTCCTCCCTTCTCTCTCTCTGTCTCTCTCTCCTCTCTAAAAATGAATAAATAAAATAAAGTTGAAATGCAGAATCTCGGGCCCCGCCTTAGACTCAGAATCCTCATATTAACAAGATCCCCAGGTGATCTGTCCAGGCATTAGAGTTCGAAAACGGCATGCTTACTTCTGAATGAGCTGGAGTAACAAAAGAAAAGGAATGACCAAGGACCACATTTGTGGTGATCTCTCCAAACTGCAGACACTCACACTTGAGACTGGTGTCCAGTATAAGGGGTCTTCTTTCTTTGTATCTGTCCCTCCACCATCCCATTGCAGAAAGGGGGAAAGTGAAAAGAGAGAGCCTGGAACAATCCCTCTAAGGAAAGTAAGGGAGGTGGAAGGGAAGGTGGGAAGAGCATGTGCTTCTCAGGGACATTATCATTGATAACGATCGAATAGGGATGATGGTTATGTGAGAGTTCATTGCATTATTTTCTCTACTTTTGCGTATATTTGACATTTTTCAAAATTAAACACTGGATGCCATTTCAGAGATGATGTGTGCGATGGCCAGCCACAATGATCTCTCTTCCTGGTATTCCCTCCCTTGTGTACTCTCCTTCCAAACTGAATCAGGGCTGGTCCATGCAACTGCAGTGGAGGTGTCAGGTGTGACCTCGGAGAGCTGGGCCAATGTGACTTCTGCCTTGCTCCCTCTAGGATATCCTGCTGTGAGGGAGGTCAGCTACCCTCCTGGGAGGACACTCAAGCAGTCTTGTGGAGAGACCTTCATGAAGAGGAGCCAGGGGCCCCTGCCAACAGCCAGCCACATGTGAGTCATGGAAGCGCTCGTCTGTGGAAGTTCATCCTCCTGCCCCAGTAAAGCCTTCCAATGACTGCAGCTCCACCTGACATAATTACAACTGCCTCCTCCAAGCCAGAACATTCTGCCAAAGTGCTCCTGAATCTCCAACAGAAACTCTCTGTGAAAGATAATAAACATATATGGTTGTATTAAACTACTGAGTTGGGGGGGGTAATTTGTTACGCAGCAACAGAGAACTAACATTTCAGGATTTCCCACCCGCTGATACTTTCCCCACCTTACCACAGATGCCTGGAATGAACAGAAAAAGACCTTTTTACACTATGCATAAGGTTATCATGCTAATACCCCTTGAAGAGCTAGCTGCATTCACTTAAATTCATGGTAAGCCTGGTCAGATTGCTCAGTTGGTTAGACTCTAACCGTTAGAGCACCGTCCTGAAGCACAGAGGTTGCCAGTTTGATCCCCAATCAGGGCACATACAGGAACAGATTCATGCTCCTATCTCTCTCCCCCTTCCTCTGTTTCCAAAATCAATAAAATAAACATAAAAAATAGTATATTGTCGGCCCTGGCCGGTTGGCTCAGTGGTAGAGTGTTGGCCTGGCGTGTAGGAGTCCCGGGTTCGATTCTCGGCCAGGGCACACAGGAGAAGCGCCCATCTGCTTCTCTACCCCTCTCCCTCTCCTTCCTCTCTGTCTCTCTCTTCCCCTCCCGCAGCCAAGGCTCCATTGGAGCAAAGTTGGCCAGGGCGCTGAGGATGGTTCCATGGCCTCTGCTTCAGGTGCTAGAATGGCTCTGGTTGCAACAGAGCAACTCCCCAGATGGGCAGAGCATCGCCCCCTGGTGGGCATGCCGGGTGAATCCCGGTAGGGCACATGCGGGAGTCTGTCTGCCTCCCCGTTTCCAAATTCTTTTCCAAACTCTTAGCAGGCTAATGTATAGAGACATTAATTTCAATCTTGCTCTTGCCGTTGTAAGAGAGTAGAAAGAATAAAAAGGTAGTTTCTTCTTCAGGGTCTACCACCCCAACAGCTAAAGTCTTGAATCATAACGTTAGGTTCTTCTTACCCCTCACCCAGTCCCTAAGCCCTAAAACACATTCCGTGAACAGCTTCTTGGTGTTTCAAGGGCCACCCTAAATAAGACCCCCAGCCCTTGATCCTGAGGGTTAGCTAATAACCCTCATAGTTAGAGAAACTATGCTGGAAAGTTGCTCCGTAAGAAAAGAGGGAAAAGCTGGCATTGGGTCAGGAAGGGTTCAAGTGGCCGGACCCAAAGGGATGAGTGATCCCTCAGGCTGGGGAGGGATTTGAAGTTTCCAGGAATGGAAACCGGTCCCTGGCTAGTAGGCAACCTCTGTGTGTGTGTATCAGGGGTGGAGCGGGATTGCTAAGTGGGGCGTCTGAGGAATGCGACCCTGGGGTCTGCGCATGCACTAAAGACCTCCCCTTACCCCACTCCTGCACACCTGGCTCGCAGGCTGTGGAGCTGGATCCTTCCTTCACTGGTACGGAGACGGGGGTGGAACAGTGGCATCAAGACTGGGGGGGAACGGGGGCCCTTTCCTAAATCTTTCCCCAAATGTTGGGGACTTCCCAGCCCCAGAGAGAGAGAGGAGGGGAAACCTAATGAATTTCCCGCCAACACTGAGCTAGATTTTTTTTTTTTAATTTGTAAATTAAAAGACGGGTGCCGCTCTTTGCCCAGGAGTAAGTTGCAGCGAATTCAGTTAGAGGTACTTTTCCCGAGAGCGGTCTGTGGGGCTGGAGGAAGGAGATGGAAGAAGGTGGAGGAAGTAATAGAGGATTGAAGGCGCCCGAGTCCCCCACCTGACAGTTTCCGTCACCAGGCAGGTCCGGCGTCCGTCACTTTCGGACAGCTACTGACCTGCGCGCGCCCGCCCCTCGGGCTCCGACACAAACACACGCACGTGCGCCCCGCCCCCGCGCGCGCACGCGCCCCGAGGCTCCGGCGGCGGGCGCGCGCGCGGTGCTCGCTGCCCCCACGCCGCTCGCTCCGCTCGGATCGCGGCGCGTCCTGCTCCCGGCTCCGCTCCACGCTGGACCCGCGGATCCCGAAGCGGCGGCCGTGGTCGGTGGGCTCCCGCAAGCGCGGCGGTGCAGACGGCGGCGCCCGGGAAGGGGCGCAGCGGCGCCTGGCGAGTCTCCGGGAGGCGATGTCGCTGGGCGCGGGCCCCTGCGTAAGGCGGGCGCCGCGACAGGCCGGCCGGTGAGGCGCCGCCGGGGGAGGCCGCGACGGAGAGCCCGGACCCGCCATGGGCTGAGACACGTCCTCGCCGAGCAGGTGCAGTGGCCAGCGGTCCCGGGGGAAGCCCGCCCGACAGGCCTGGGGACCCTCAACCCCGTTGGGACGCCCCTGTCTAGCCGGTGCCCTGTTGACCTTCCCTGTCGCCTCCCCAGAGGCCCTGCAGACCCCGCCTCCAAACCGGCCCGGCAACCTCTGTGAAACCAACCGTGCCCCGCATCGCGGGCACGTCCCCTTCCTGCACTCCTGTGACCCCGGCCCAGCAGACCCCTGTACCCGCCTCTGTCCCAGTATTTTGAACCCATTGCCTGCACAATGCCTGGAACTACCCAGCATCTCTTTCTTTCTTCTCTAGCCCAACGGGGGTCGGGAAGGGGGGAACTAGGTGAAGGACAGAGCTGCTCCTTCCCTCAGCTGGCCCTGGGGACCATAAACCCATCCTGTCTCGCAAGCCCGTAGTGAAAGTGACCCTTCTTTACGCCACCAGAACATGCCGGGGTGACTCCCACATCTTCCTGGTGTCTTTCCTCGCCCTCCCCGGTGACACTATGCAACCCCAGCGTGACCTGCGAGGCCTCGGGCTCCTGCTGCTGTCCTGGTTCCTGCTCCTCGTTGAGGTGGCCAGAGCTGGCCGGCTGGTGGTGAGCTGCCCTGCCGCCTGCCTGTGTGCCAGCAACATCCTCAGCTGCTCCAAGCAGCAGCTGCCCAGCGTGCCCCACGCCCTGCCCAGCTACACGGCGCAGTTAGACCTGAGCCACAACAACCTGAGCCGCCTGCGGGCCGAGTGGACCCCCACGCGCCTGCTCCACCTGCACTCCCTGCTGCTGAGCCACAACCAGCTGAACTTCATCTCCTCGGAGGCCTTTTCCCCGGTTCCCAACCTGCGCTACCTGGACCTCTCCTCCAACCAGCTGCGGACCCTGGACGAGTCCCTGTTCAGTGAGCTGCGGGTGTTGGAAGTGCTGCTGCTTTACAATAACCACATCATGGCAGTGGACCGCTCGGCCTTCGAGGACGTGGCCCAGCTGCAAAAACTCTACCTGAGCCAGAACCAGATCTCCCGCTTCCCGCTGGAACTGGTCAGGCTTCCCAAGCTGGCGCTTCTGGACCTGTCCTCCAACAAGCTGAAGACCTTACCCTTGTCCGACCTGCAGAAGCTGCCCGCGTGGGTCAAGAATGGGCTGTACCTGCACAACAACCCCCTGTTCTGCAACTGTGAGCTCTACCAGCTCTTCGCACACTGGCAGTACCGGCAGCTGAGCCCCGTCGTGGACTTCCAAGAGGACCTGCACTGCATGAGCTCCAAGAAGCTACACAGTGTCTTCAACCTCAACTGCAGCGAGTACAAGGAGCATGCCTGGGTGGCCCACCTGGGGGACACCTTGACCATCCATTGTGACACCAAGCAGCAGGGGATGACTAAGATGTGGGTGACACCCAGCAATGAGCGGGTGCTGGATGCCATGGCCAACAGCACAGTGAGAGTGCTTGAGAATGGCAGTCTTCATTTCCAGCGGGTGCAGGTGGAGGATGGGGGTGTGTACACCTGCTACGCCGTGGGGGAGGCTTTCAACGAGACCCTGTCTGTGGAGTTGAAAGTGTACAATTTCACCTTGCACGGACACCATGACACCCTCAACACAGCCTATACCACCCTGGTGGGCTGTATCCTCAGTGTGGTCCTGGTCCTCATATACCTGTATCTCACCCCTTGTCGCTGCTGGTGCCGGGGAGTTGAGAAGCCTTCCAGTCATCAAGGAGACAGCCTCAGCTCTTCTATGCTTAGTACCACACCCAACCACGATCCTATGGCTGGTGGGGACAAGGATGATGGTTTTGACCGGCGGGTGGCCTTCCTGGAACCTGCTGGACCCGGGCAGGGTCAAAATGGCAAGCTCAAGCCAGGCAACACCCTGCCGGTGCCCGAGGCAACAGGCAAGGGCCAGCGGAGGATGTCGGATCCGGAATCGGTCAGCTCGGTCTTCTCTGATACGCCCATTGTGGTGTGAGCAGGGTGGGTTGGTGGGGAGATTCCGCCCCAGGAGAGGTAATGCACCCCGAAGGATTTGAGGGGATGGAAGAGAGGGCTGGCTGCCCAAGGGAGTGGGTACCCCCTGACCTCAAGAGAATTGGTTGGGGTACAACAGAAGGCAAGGCCCCACGCAGGGTGTGGCAGCCATGATTTTCAAATGTGGATATATCAACCCTCTGGCAAATGCCACACCCCTCCCCAAAGCCCTGGCGTTTTTCAACATGGTGCAGGAGAAGCAGCACGTCCCAGTTGGGTGGGAATGAGGAAGGGGTGGGAGAAGAGCAGATTCCGGAAACTTTTTTGAGGTCATCCCTAGCTCTTTAAGGGTCATTTGGGGGAAAAGTAATTTTTTCCTATCTCTGCCCACCCACATCAGTGATACTGGGTGGGTCGGGGACTTTCCGCAGGAGCCACACAGGGTAAAAGCTGTAGTATCTTCTCTGGCCAGGAAGTCACACTTCACAGCTGGGGACATTGGAAACGTTTGGAAAAATGAGTCAGGAAAAGGCTGAGACCTCGATCGATAGCACTCTCCCGCTGCTGGGAGACTTCCCCTAACGCCTGCATTTTCCCCAAGCAGCCTGGCCCGTCGCCTGTCAGAGATGGCGGCAATGTGAGAGGTGGGATCTGTGCCCCGTCCTGGGACCCGTGGCGCAGAGGGGTCCGCGCCACCACCTAGGTGCAGCACAAAGCTTGTGTGTGTGTGTGTGTGGGGGGGGGTGCTGTGAACTCCAGATTGGCTTATTACCTGGTTGGTGAAACTCTGGTTTAGCATCTGGCTCCAGAACCTATGCATCAGGCCAAGGCCGAGCTGTCAGTGCCGGATGCCTGCCACGGATGTGGGGTGGGGAGCCTCTCCCCACGAGGTCCGGGAGGGCACATCAGCCTCTCTTAGGCGGCACCCGGTGGGACCCACCTGACTTTCTGTGTGCACCATCTCTTCGTTCAGTCTCCTTATCAAGCTCGGGTAGGATTCTGAGCTTTCCCTCATATGCTGCTCTGTGGAGGGCAGAGGCCCGGAAGGTCTGGCCCCAGCTGGGTTAGACTGGGCTTGGGGACTCAGAGGTATGTGTCTCCGCTCTGTTGACATAGCTGCCTTGCTCCTCAGAGATGTTACCCCTGCTGCAGAGCCAAAGCATGGGATCCCATCATCGGAGGGGTTGGAATTGCACGGTTTTTGCCCTGCAACGGCAGTTGGGAGTGTGGCTCAGAGTTCCCTGTCTCCACAAGGTAACAGAGACAGTCAGTGGCCCTGAGCTTTCAGAAGGGGAGCTCTGCCACCTCCCTCGCTTTCAGCCAGAGGTCTGTGCATTTGTGGTTGTCAGGCCAGAGGAACTTAACAGGCCAGCATTCCATTCCATCCACGGTTACAGAATCCTCTGGGTATGGAGAGGGCCACTCCTCCAGCTTCTCCCTTTGCCTGGTGTGAGCCCGGGGAGAAGGCCACTCTGAGCTTTGTCAAGGGCGCCAGTAGGCCAGAGGTGAAAACGTCCTCTGATGTTATCTTTCCCAGTCTGTTATCTTTCCCCTCGCCCACCAAGGTCCCTGTCCAGTGGCAGTTCTGCAGATTTCCTGGTGTTCTGACCTGCTCCTGAGGTTCTAAGAGGTGTCATTTACCTGCGAGTGAGGGCTGCGTGCTAGGAGGGCTGGACCCCTGCTGCCGGTTAAGACTGGGGAAGGGCCCTGGAGCTCAGCGTCCACCCCCACCCCACCCCCGTCTGCTCCTGGGAGGTCAAGGCTTGCTGTCCATCCTTTCTCAGCTCCTGGTTTTGTCGAGAGAGCAGCACTCCCCTCAAGTACTTGCATGCTCATAGGGACGCATGCTTCTAGGAACGCATGCACACCAGCGCCTCGACGCCCAGCAGGACAGTGACTCTTCATTCCCCACTAAAGTCCATTTTCAGAATGGCCTCCACCTCTGCGCACAACGTGATGCACACAGCATCCTTGCCCTGCAGGAGACAGTGATCACGCCAGGCTCCCCAAAGAAACTGCTTGTAGTTAACTGAACTCTCTTGACGCTTCCCCTGCATCTCCTGGCCCCAGACAGCTTCTCTGTGAGGCCTGAGGTAGGAGAGTCACGGGCGAGGATCTTGGGCGGAGGGGTGACGGGCTGCTGGCCAGGTCCTCAGACCTTCAGCAACTTTCCTTCGGTTCAAGACGACAGATGGGACAGAAATGAACAGCTAGGTCAAGGAAGGCCCCAGAGGACACTGGGACCAAGCAGCCATCGTTGCGCTTCCTGTTCACTGCCCTGGTAAGACTGCGGCAGGAGGGAGACATCTGGTTCAGTTCCAGAGACCCGCGGGGATTTTGATACTGGAGCTGGAGGAACTGGGGCTCCCTGCCCCCTTCCCAGGGGCCCCGGGAAACTCTCCTCTCCATGCTGGAGTGTCCCCTCCAGGAGTCATCTAGAGCTCTGAAAACCTTGAGTGTCAAACGAAATAGACCTTCTGGGGCATTCTAGCTGCATTCCTGAGGAGAGGAGGGCCATTTCTTCAGAAGTCCTACCCTAGGTACGGAATTAGAAAAGGCCCTGAGGCTAAATCTTCCTATTCTGTCCACTAGTTTGAGGCTGGGAGGTGTGGCTGGCTTCTCCCCATACACCCCCACCCCAACAGATTGCCCGATTAGCCTCTTCTGTGGTTTCAGTTGCTAGAACACAAAGGTCGCTTTCTCCTTGGGGGACCAAGTACTCAGCATATGTAAACTCTCTAGAACCCTGTGTGGGAAACTGCTGGGTCTGGTTCTAAGAACAGGCTGAGAGCTCTCCCCCTCCACTCCCCTCCCCTCCCCTCCCCACACCCATAAACCAGACAGTCTCCCAGGAAGCAGGTGTCCCCGGAGACAGTATGATAGGGCTCGACAATCTGTCTATGTGATTGTTTGTGACCTGTTTTCTTTGCCTGTATTTATGGGGCTCCCAGGGAGGGGCCAGGAGAAGGCACGCCCCAGCTGGGGAGGGCGAAGCTGGCTGATTCGTTTTCTGTGCGTTCTTACCTCTGTACTTCCTTGTAGGCCTGTCGGCCCAAGTCCAGGACCCTGTTCCTCCCCTTGTGTGTACCCAGGCTGGCAAACCTTGGAGCCTCTGGGCTCTGAAAACTAGACAGTGACCATTAAACCTGGCTTGAGTCTCTGTTCTGGCATAGTCTGTGGCTGGTTTATTTCTCATTTCAGCCTGTGGGTGGGGTTCACTGTACTCAGAGGGGCGTGGCCTGTGTAGGGAGAGAATATTTAAATGCTGTTAGAAGGGCCACTTCCAGGCATTAAGACAGACCAGGGGTCTGCAAACTTTTTCTGTAAAGAGCCAGATAGTACGTTGGGCTTGGCAGGCCATACAGTCTCTGTGACAACTACTCAACTGTCCCCAATGTAGCAGGAAGTCACAGACAGCACATAAATGAATGAGCATGGCTCTGTTCCAAACTTTATTTATGGACATTGAAATCTGGAGTTCATATAACTTTAATGTGTCTTTTGAGTTTCTTCACCCATTTAAAGTGTAAAAACCCTGCCTGCCCAGTGGTGGCACAGTGGATAGAGCATGGGCCCAGGATGCTGAGAGCCCCAGCTCCAGACCCCGAGGTCGCCGGCTAGAGTGTGGACTCACTGGCTTGAGCACGAGCTTGCCAGCTTGAGAATGGGGTCATTGGCTTGAGTGTGGGATCATCCACGTGATCTTGAAGCCCAAGGTCGCTGGCTGAAGTCCAAGGTCACTGACTTGAGCAAGAAGAGGTCACTTGCTCAACATGAGCCCCCAGTCAAGGCACAAATGAGAAGCAATCAGTAAACAACTAAAGTGAAGCAACTATGAGTTGATGCTTCTCATTTCCCTCTTCCTGTCTCTCAAAAAAAAAAAAAAAAAAGATATGTATTCCCTGCTTACTGTAAAAATATTTAAGATAGTAATAAATAAGGATAAAAACTCTTATTAGCTGACAGACCAGACCATACCAAACCAGGAAGCGGGCTGGTTTGGGTCAGCAGACCACAGGTCAGATAGAGTCTCAAAAGAAATGTCACTGGTGTGTTAGCAGGAGAGTTTAGAAATCCGGTGATGCCACCGAGAGCCTGTAAATCATCAAGGCTTCCTGGGTCCCTGGGGAGGAGACTGGCCTCCCTGCAGAGCTGGGTTGAAAGTCTCAAACAAGCCGACTAACGGCCCTGTGGGAAAATGCCTGGACTGGGCTAAAAGAAATGGTGGGAGCAGCTCACTTTCACATTTTATTACCAGTATAATCTCATGTTGTAAATGGTGACCGCCTTAGTTCGGCTGTTCATCTAACGGGCAGGTTAATAAGTCCTGACAGTTAAGAGGACTCGGCGTTGCGCAGAACGGAGCAGCGCCTTCCCCACGTTCTTGGTACAGACGCCGCCCGCCAGAAATAGGCCTGGATTCTACTGCACTCTGAACATGCAAATATTATACTTTGGCTACTCTCTAAGGACTTCTGGAAGGGGGCTGTCCTGGTAGACTGATTGCCAGGACATCAGTAAGGGGAGAGGAAATGGTGTAAGGAAAAAAGAAATGAAAAGAATCTGAATTTGGGGGGGGGGGAGGGATCCTAATTTGAATCATTACCGTGTGATAAAATCATTACCTAATGATAAAACCTTGACCAAAGGGCAGCCCTTCCCTGCCTGGAGCGTTTGCTGTCTTGTTCGCTTTGGGAGGAGCAACCCCAGTGGTGAGGGATGGAGACACCTCACAGCCAGCCACACCAGACACTCCAACCCTGGCAGTCAATGCAGTGACACATGTTGAAGCCAGAGCGCCCCCACCCCCGTCTACATGCATAAACGTTTTTCATGTCAGAGCAGCTTTTGCTCTGAGTGTGGCCGGGAGGGTGAAGCTAGGGCAGACTGGGGTGCTCCCTCCTCTTCTGGCCTGTGCTAAGCCCTGTCTCAGCCTGAAAGGTCCTGGAACTCCTTTCTCCATTATCCTCAGGAAGTCCATAGCGGCATCCCCTCCCCACCGCCCTACCACTGGCCTCTGGCCCTGATGTGCGCTTTTGTCTGCCACGTCTTACAGCACCTTCCCTGGCTCCTCTTAGGGGGCCCCTCGGGAGTGGACGAGGCTCCTGTGACTGCCTCACTGCTCTTCCTCTCGATCTCAACTCCTTCCCTTCCTGCAGTTGTAGTTCTTGGATGGCTTATCTCGTCTCCCAGGAAACCACTGGTGAAGCGCCCCTTTCCCCGCCCACACCGCAGAAGAGGCTCCGGCCCAGGCAGTGGGACGGTGGGCTTTTCTGGTCTGCCTACCGTGAGCCTGCTGGACGCTTCTTCCGCTCCTGGACTGAGAGAAGTAGGCAGCAGCCGCCGCCACATCCGGCCCCTTCCCCAGGCTTACACTCGGCTGGGCGGAAAACATCAAGGGATAAAGATACTAAGACCCGCCCGAAGGCCTCCTAGTCTTCATCCTCGGAGTTACTGTCCCAGAACCAGACGGCGTAGACCCATGCCAGACAGGACCAACCATCAGTGAGCCAGGATGTGGAGTCCTGCAGAAGGGCTTCCAGGTGCCCTGTAGTGCTGGCATTCACAAGGGCAGAGTGACCCCAGAGTTGGGGGGTGTTTGCACATGTAGGGACAGAGACATGCATGCAGGCTGGGAGCAGTTTCTGGATAGAACTCTGTGCTGCTCCCTCCCCCCATTCCCTTTCTGCCGGGGCTGGCTTTTCACGTGGGTCTAAGCAGAAAGGCTGGCCCAGTCCTGGGCATCCCTTGGAAAGCACCGTGAGATAACTGGGTATCGGCGTTAAAAATAGTGTTGAGCCTGACCTGTGGTGGTGCAGTGGATAAAGTGACCACCTGGAATACCGAGGTCACTGGTGAGAAACCCAGGGCTGGGCTGGTCAAGGCACATATGGGAGTTGATGCTTCCTGCTCCTCCCCCTTGTCCTCCCCCCACCCCTTTGCCTCTCTAAAATGAATAGAAGGGAAAAAAAAAGAAGGGTGTTGAATCCTCGGGTATCAGAGAACAGCCTGAAGTAGCTACTTAATCTGCCTTCAACAGAGGTTTACAAAATCATCTGGGAAATCCTGACAACAGCAGACAGATGAAAATCTGGGGCTTATTCCCTGCACAGTGGTGACGAGCCATGCCTCTGGGCAGGCGACAGTCGTTTTACGGGAGGGCGTTTTATGTGTCACTCTGGGCGACAGTCGTTTTACGGGAGGTAACCAGTGTGTGCTTTAAGCCTAGCCAGGCGCTGCGCTGCCCTCCCACCTGCCAGCTCCATGTCCCTGTGCCTGGGAGTACGGCTGTGGCTCTGCCCACAGTGATGATTGCTGTTCCATTCCTGGGTCCCTGGGCAGAAAAAAACAATTTCAATCAAAAGCGAATCCTGAAACCTCTGTATGGCTGTCCTTCCTGCCCCATGCCCACTCTGGGCAGACTGCTGCTGCTCTCAGACAAATGGAATGGAAAGTATCCTTCCCCTAGTTTACAATTTAAACATAACTGCTTTCACTGGGTGAGTCTGTGTGTGTGTTTTAATTTCAACAGAGTGCGTTAAGGAGGAGGGGACTGTGACCCCACTCCAGGAGTCTGAAACAAGGAAAGGAGGAAGCCTGTGGACCGCCAGGGACCATGTCTCGATGTCGCCAGAGCATGGGACGAGGGCCTGAGGCGGGCGGCACGAGGGAGCGGTGAGGGTGCTGGTCCATTGCTGTTGCGGTGAGGGTGCTGGTCCATTGCTGTTGCTCCTCCTTCCATCTTGGTCGGTCTGCTCTTTCCCCTCAGAAGAGCTGAGTGGGCAGGAGAGATTTACGCAGACTTCTCTGCAGCCCCAGAACAGCTCTGGGAACTCCAGGCTGGACCTGGAGGGTAACCGACTCCCAATTCCCCATGGCGCATGACTCGGAAACACCAGGCAGGCAGCGCGTGGTGGGCAGCACGTAGGGCAAGCTCCCGAGAGTCAGTTTTGGTGCGTTCCTGGCAGGAGTGGATGAGAGCTGCCCTTGCATCTAGAAGATGTGTCTGTGTTCTCTTTCGATGCCCAACATTACAGCCTCCTTGAGACCTGGGTCCCCGAAGTGTCATTATCCATAACGCTTTCCTGCCTCCCTCTACAAAGCAGAGCCCGAGCCAGGTGGAGTGAGAGTGTGGAGCAGAGCAGAGAACTATCACGTGTTTACATGTGTTTAATGCTTTGAACCTTCCAAGTCGGTTAACATGCAGTCCGCTCACCCGCACAACAGCCCTGGGAGGTAGGTAGTATATGCAAGGTAGGTCAGTAGCTCGGGGCCACACCTGTGTTAGAGGCAAAGTAAACCCAGATGGCAGGTTTGCTAGTGCCCAGGTCAGTCCACTTCTCATGGCGCAAAGACGCTTTCTGCCAACCAGACGCGGGGGCAATGGGAGCCTCCTGCTCCCAGATCCTGCAGGGGGCCCCCAGAAAGGCTGAAGGTGGGGGGTCAGGACCGGGGTGTCCCCTGGAGGCCAGGTAAACAAGGAAGGGAGGAGTCCAAGAGGGTAGGGTCAACAGCTGCCACTGCCACCACCACCAGTGTCAGTGGGGCACACAGCATGTGACTTCATCAGATGAAAGAGCCTCTTCCTTTCCTCTGAGGACTCTCAGGACCCCGCCCCAGGAAAGAAGCCTCCAGCCAGGGCAGGGAGGTGAGACTCGTGACCCCTCCTCCCTCCCACGGAGCCTCCCAGGGACACTTCGCAGCCCAGCCCAGGAAGAGGGGAAGGTGAGGGCTGGCTGACTCAGCCTGCGAGCGCTTGGAGGTCTGGAGCTGAAAGGCCCAGCACTGTTCAGCTAATGATTATTAACTCGGAACAGACCTCAGCACAGCCGCCAGCTGGCTCTGGGCGGACGCCTGGATCTCCCACAGCGAGGTTTAAAAACAAGACCCATGGCAGCCATGCAATGCTGGGGGTGGGGACAATGAAAAGGGACAGGTCCATGTTAGGGGAGTAGGGCAGGGCAGTCTGCCCAGTGACAGGGTGGACAGCGAGGAGGCCCAGGATGGCAAGAGATCCCCGCCCATCTTTGATGCAGCCGAAGAGCCAAGAAGGTGACACACAGGAAGACCTCCCCAGATTCGGAGCACCTGCCAGGCGACCCCACCCCAGCCACAGCGGGCTGGAGGGCAGGGAGGCTCCGGAAAAGCTGGGGGCTGGCGGCACCTGAACCCAGAGCGGCAATCCTATTACCATCTGGACCTGGATACCAAAACCTTCTAGATTTCTCATGTCCTCAAGGTTGAGTTTGAATATAACCATATTTGGAATCAGGACCTAGTGAGCCTGATACGCAAATTTGTGCAAATAACATGCATTTCTTTTTTCTTTTTTTTTTTAATTTGAGCACCCTGGCTTTTTCTTTTCTTTTTTTTTTAAAGGCAAAACAGGCTACTAGCAGCTTTCCTTAGGGGACAAGGGCAAAGGGGCAGCCATTTGCTTCTCCCCCCAGCCCTCTGCCTCATCACTGCGGTGCCCAGCTAATACCCCCGCCGGGGAATACGGGGAGGGCACGTGGGGAGGAGGCATGCGCAGCCGGCAGCCGCCGGACCCCAGCTGGAGGATGAGCGCCCTGGCACTGAGGCCTAATGGTTGCCCAGCTGCTGCCCCGGGATGTGAGGGCAGGTGACTGAAGGAGGGAGAAATGCAAACGGGAGGAAGTCCCCCCACCATCCGGCCAGCAGGACAAAAGGGCTCCTCCTGGTGACCTACTTCCTACACTGCAGTCAGGCTGGCTAAACAGACCACCTGTGCCCTCCTCTGCCCCTCTGCTGCCCCTGCTCTCACGGCCTAATGGCCACTGAGGTAACAGCTGCGGCCCCTTCTTCCTGCAGAATATAAATGACTTCCCCCCTTCCTCCCAGGGCTGGGAATAGACATCAGCTGGCTCAGCCCACGCAAACTGCAGGCTGTCAGCCCCCCGGCCGCCAGCCCGCCAGCCTCCGAACCACCTGGGTGCAGGCTTTCCAGCCCTGCCTGCTTGGCTCTCAGCAAGCTGGGACCTCACCTGGCCCTCTCTCCCGCCGCAGATGGGGAGACGGGGAGACTGGGAGCAGCACTGGCTGTGACGGGCACAGAGGAGATGGGACCCCTGATCCAAGTGACCCCAGAAGGGACTCTGCTCCATGCAGCCCCGGTAACCCCCTCTCCCAAGTCCAGACCACACTGGGTAGTGTGAGAAGGGAGAGGGCAACAAAAGAGCCAATTGCCCTCTGCACTGAGGGGACCCCTTCACATGCACAGGGTCCAGACAGCTCCTGAGAGATGCCATCTGACCCAGGAGGCCAGTGTGCCCACTCAGGGGATGCCTCTGCCCCTGCAGTCCCATTCCTGTACTGTCGAATCATTCCAGCTCCTTGCTTCTGAGCCACCCAGAGAGGACGGCTTGAACCTTCGAAAGACCCAGGGCACCCAGGCTGCCATCTAGGAATGCCTACCCTGGTCCAGGGACTTGGAGCTCCGGCCCCGACACCCCAGGCCTCCCAGAGGCCCATGAGCTGTCGTCACCTGCCTCAACCCAGCTCTCCAGGTCCGGCCACATTCAGTCCTTGCCATGATCAGCGGAGGTCCCACTCCCCAAGTGAGCCGGATCACGTCAACCCGTCTGGCATCCAGTCTGGGGAACTGCTTTCAGTTTGGAACAAGGAGGGGTCTCTATAGAGAACTGGTCCTGGCCCTCATCTGCCACCTGGCACCAAACCCAGCCCTTACTGCTGGGCCAAAGAGCTGGCAAGAGACAGCAGTGAGGAAAGCTGAGGTGACAAGAAAGAGGGCTCTTCCCTGGGTCAGAAGAGCCCTGGCTCCCTTCCTGGGCTCTTGCTGTGTTCTAAAAGCTTCGGGAGAGCTCCCCAAAGCTATGTGCTAAGGCAAGAAGCTGAGCCCAAGAAGAGCAAAACACGAGATGCTCAGGACGACTGTGCCACCAAGCACGGACGTCAGGGGAAGGAACACACCACGCCCTGCTGCTCTCAAGCCCAGACCCTGAGGTGGGCTGAGGAAGACCTCAGCGGAAGCAGCCCAGCCAGGAGCCAGAGGCTTGAGTAAGTGCCCTCTGCTCGCCCAAAGATTTAAAGTGACTTTAGTGCCTTGACCGTCTTGGAGTTCAGGAGACCCTCACCTGGGCCCCTTCTCTCCACAGTGCCTGAGCCCTTGTGACCTGGTCTGAGGACAAATCGGCATAAATTCCTGACAGGCCGCAAGGGAAGACCCATCTCTCCTAGAGTGGTAAGGGGATAATGAAGGTAAGAATTACATCCTGAGTCTGCTGAGTGGTCCAGCCCACAGTCCAGAGCTGGAAGGGTGTTCTGTGTCGTCAGCCTGGCAGACACTGAATGTTAGAGATCATTTAGAAACACTCGTTACACAGATGAAGAAACTGAGGTCCTGAGACATGTGACTTGCCAAAAGTCACACAACAGAGCTTACAAGGACCATAAACAAGACCCATGGACTCTGTCCACTATACCACACTGCTTTCTGAAAAGTGACCCAAAGAGCCACAGCGGCCATTCATAAGTTACAGAAACCCAACTCTTCATCAGACATGCAACCAAGAAATGACTGTGTCACCGTCACCACCAGTACCCCACCCTTCTGTCTCCAATCCTGAGTGGAGGCTTCAGGATCAAGCTCCCCATCACCTTTTACGTCCCCATTTCAGTCCACTGAGTCATTCGTCGGCAGGGGTAGTGGGTTTCTGCAGCCCCCGGCCCAGCTAAGAAGTGTACAACCCCCCCACTTCGGAAGCAGAGCCTTTGAGATCACCAAAGGAACCACTGAAGTCCACAGCAAGTGTGCCATCTAGATTCAGAGTTCAGAGGGGCTCACATCTCCGTTTTCTTCCTTGGCAAGTAGGAGCTGGAGATCTGGTGCATGATCACCAGGGCTGGATAGAGGGGCAGCGCCAGGCACAGGTACCAGGCTGCACCTTTGATCTGGGCCTGGAACCACACTGAGTACATGCCCAGGAGCACCGTTACTGTAGCCACCAGGTAGACCACCAGTCCACATGTCAGATGGTAGAGCTTGAGGCGAGCCACCCTGGAGACCCCGGCTGCCCGGGGAAAGAGGAGGCAGAGCCCACACAGTGCCTGGCCCCCAGTGGCCAGCAGCGTCACAGCCCCTACCCAGCTGTGCCAGGACACCAGGTGGGGCAGCTCACTGCGGGTCCTGCTGGCGACGATAAAGCCCAGGCCCAGCGCTGCACAGAAGATGGCTAGGGTCTGCCCCGCCCAGTGGAGTCCGATCCGGGCCTTTCGGGAGCAGAAGAAGAACAGGGAGTGCTCAGGCGAGAAGAGGAGGATGGCCTCGGCCATGCAGACACAGAACTGTGAACACAGGAGAGGGCCAGTGAGCCTGAAGCCCAGCTTAGGGGCCTAAGAAAAAGGAGGTGCTCTCGCACATCCAAACAAGGAAGACAAGGGGTGGGACCTAAGGAATTCCCACCAGGACCTCCTGCCTCACAGGTCAACATTGCTGGACACAACTGAGAATCTACGAAGGTCTCTGTCATTCAGGCTGACCTTTCAGTCCGCCCAACCCCCTTCCCCCAGACAATGACTCCCATTTCTTGGCCAATGGAAACAGTAAATGTTAAAAGCTCCCTCTAGAACTTTGGAGGAGGAGCAACTGGGTATTACCCATTTCACTTCCTCCTTTCAGGCCCTGCTGGAGAAATATTATACCTTCCATGCCTCCCACGCTCATCAACTACACAGCCCAGCCCTCCGTGTTTCCCAATCTCAAAGGTTGCAGGGCAAGCTGGAGCCCTGCGTGTTTCTCCCACCTCAACGAGCCTGAGGCTGAGCCTTCTGAAGGCTGGATGCTTCCCTAGGGAGACAGCCAAACAAATCAGCTGCATAAAGAAGCCCGAACTCACCGCCAAGGCCATGCATACAGGGTGCCAGGAGAAAAGACCTAAGAATCAAAGAGAACAGACTGACGCTGAGCACCATTGTTTCTGCCCCTGAAGCTGGCTGGAGCCCAAAGAATCTGGCTACAGGGGACAGGTCAGTGTACTATCCCCAACTCTAATCAGCAATCAGGATCTCAGGGCAAAGTGGAGCAGCTGAAGGGCTTTAGCTTGAGCAACCATGAGGATAAACCCACACCAGCTCAGCCTGGGTTCCCCACGGGGCACCTCGAAGCTGTAACTGTAAGCCCAGACAGGACCTCGGCCTCCCTCCCTGTATTCCCCAAGAGAGGCTGTGCTCATGATAAACTAGTGAGTTCCGTTCGGTCGTCTGCCTCTCCTCCCCAAATGCCCGAGTCCCGCCCCACCACGCCCTTACTACCCCTCATCAGTTCTTCCCTCCACAAGGGTCCCCACTCCACATCTCCAGGCGCGGCCCCTCCAGCACCTAGGCCCCGCCCCTCCCCTGGCCCCGCCCCGCACACTCACTGGTTCCCGGCCGGGACAGCACAGTCAGAAAGATGGTGAAGCCCAAAGCTACCAGGTGCGCCAAGATCCCACTGCCTCTCCGCAGCCAGCGGGTCAGTCTCGGCTCCCTCGCTGGACCGGGAACCAGACCTACCTCCAGGGTCTGCATGGCCGGACCGGACCGAACCGGGCCGGCGTGCACTCCGGCTGCCAGAGCGCGTTTTCCGGGTTTGTGATCGCCAAGGCGCCGCGGCTGCGGGGGAGGCTCCGCCCCCCGGACTCCGGGCGGATGCGCCTACAGCGCCCCCTGGGGGCTGGGGGGAAAGCGAGTCGCCCGGGAGAGCTCCGAGGGCGTAGGGCACTGGACAGCTCCTGGCCCATTGTTTCTTAAGCCAACCCCAATAGTACCTTTATGTCTACAAGGGCTTACTTATGTCTCATGTAGCCTGTGGAAAGTACATTTATGGCAACTGATTTCGCCCAAACCCCCAAATCACAAATTTGCTACACTGAACCAAGACGGTGGAAGCAGTGTTTGGAGCAGTTTGCCTGAAATACTGGATTTCCCTGTTGCCCACTGTCTCCTACCAGCCCTTCTTCTGTCTTGTTAAGGGAATAAGATTCCTCCCTGCCTTAAAGCGAGGAAGCGAAAAGGAAAGGACAGGGAAAAAATCCTACCCTGTGACTAAGAAAATTCAGGTTTGAGGACCAACAGTCTGATACTATCTGCACAGTATTGTCCACAGTGAGATAAATGGAAGTAGGGCACTCCCAGCTCCTGCCGCCTCCACATCATCTGCTCAACCCTGGGGAGCCAGGCAATCCTAAGGGACCAGCGCCTCCCACTCCAAGGGAGTCCTGTAAGTGATCGTACCTTTTCCCTTCCTGCCTCTCCCAATGCTGTGGTTCAGCTCAAACAGGCCTACCTAGAAGAGGCTATCCCCCTTCCTTAAAGGCCAGCCCACAAGCCAGGGAGAGTCCAAAACAGGCAGAGACATTCTGAGAACAGCTACAACTCGATTCAGGCTCCCGCAGTGGCGGAGAATATGAGCCTGCTAAGAGGCAGGAACAGCTGAAGAAATGAAGCAATAATTCAGAGACGTGATGGAGGCCCAGGGTTGCTAAAAGACCATAAAAGGGCTCCAGGCTGACTCCCACAGACCCTCAGGGCAGAGATCCAAGTGCAGAACCAGAAGTGTGGCTCCCCCTCCCTATCAAGCTCCCTTCCCAGTGGGACTGGAGTCAGCTCTGGGGTCAATTCTGGGGAGCCTTGCTCACTCACAGCCATGCCTCATTCTGTCTTGAAAGAAGACTCCCCAATGATACAAGCCCCAGCCATCTCCACACGGATTCAAGGGACAAAGACAGGAGAGCCGAAGTTTCGCTATCTGTCATCTCTGCCTCCTGGGGTATGGCTGGGGACAGTAAGGACACTCGTTTTCTTACAATTTTTCCCTTCCTTGTCTATGTTTCTGTTTCTATATTTTCTTAGCAGCAACAGAACAGGGAGACAGTCTTGAGGTATTTTAAAGAGTTTTTTTCTTAAAAAAAATAATATAAAGTTATAAAAAGCGGCAGCAGCCTGGGGCCCGGATCTGGCAGGGATGGAGTGCTGGCAGCTCCGTCGCGGGGGGCAGGCACTTTCTCGTTAATGGGCTTTTGACTGCAGGAAGACAAGAGGCAAGAGACAGGGTCAGGCTGGCGACCTACCGGTCTTCCTGCCCCATGAACTGCATAGACCACAAGAGCTAAGGCTCGATTCCTTCCTACTGGCCTGCTGAGTCGAGCTGGGCAAGGGGGAAAGGTGAAAGCCAGCCCCACAGGGGCAGCCCAGGGAACACCCCTGCACACACGTGCACACACATGCACTCAAGCCCTGGGCTCTCATTGGGGGCCAGAAGTGTTGGTATACACGTGGCCCACGCCTGAGCCGGGAGAGCAGCCCCCTTTCACCCCCAGGAACTCTCTTGGCTGTGATCATGTGGACAGTCTAGCATGCTACTCTGTGGCTCCATTAACAGAGGCAAAAATACCCAGCTGCTGGCTTTACCAGAAACCTTGGAGAACTGGCCTAGCACCCCAAAACCTGGAAGTGGGTACATAAGCAGGGTAGACATGCACGCATACGTGGACCCTGAGCTGTGTCTCTGACCTTCCATGCTCTGCTGCCTAGAGGCAGAACTAAGAAGCAAGGTTGGCCCAACCACCCTGCTGCACAGCATGTCAGACCAGGGACCCAAGCTCAACCCCACTGCCCAAACCTTTCTTATCAGAGTTCATGAAGTCCAACTTCCTTTCCTTCAGGGGACAGGCGTATCTCCAGTTCCTGGAGTGAGGGCCACAGCCAACTCAGAAAGTGGCTCTTTGATTAAAGTATAAGTGGAGGTGGGGAGGGGGAGGTGGAAGCAGCATCTCCTTAGCCCAGGAAAGAGGGCTGGAGATAGTGGGAGGCCCACCAAGCGAAACCTGGCATCACCCTGCAATGAGGGGACCCACCTTTCCCTAAAGATGGCCCAGGAGCGCTCTCAGCCTCCCCTTTCCTCCCTTCCCTGCAAAAACATTTACTCAGCACCTTGCCTGTGTCTGGTTCCCACCATGCACCCCGCCCTCAGCCATCCTGACCCTGGCCTGCCCGTGCTCTGCAGGGAGCCGGGTGGGTACCTTCAGTGCAGAACACTTCTCCTCAAAGGCCAGGGCTGGCCCCGGCTTCTTGCGGCGCACGGAGCAGGCCACATCGGCAGGGGGGCCGGCCGGGCAGTGCTTGGCCTTCACTGGCCGGCAGTAAGTGGCCAGGTTCTTCCGCTTCTTGGCCACCTCCTCCTCGGAGAGGCAGCTGGTCGGCAGGACCTTGGCTGGGTGGCCGGCCGCTCCCCGGCCGTCCAGCTGAGAAGCCTTGGCTGGTGTGGAAGGCAGATGAGGGGGCCCCCGACAGTCCAGGGGTCCTGCCCGCTTCACTCTCGGCTCCACTGTCCCGTTCAGCCCCGTGCCCAGGGTTGTTTTCGTCTTGGCCGAGAGGCTCCGGCAGCCAGAGGGTTTGCCTTTTCCAGTGGGTTCTAGGATGCAGGTCCGTTTAAAAGTCATGGGACCAGGGGACAGCTTCCGCTTTCGGGAAGGGGCCTCCACCTCGGCCCCGTCCTTGCCTTTGGATGACTTGCTGGCCTTTGAAGGCGGGAGCTTGCTGAAGGACGGGGAGGGCGTGTTGGCAGGCAGTGGAGAGGTGATGGCTTGGCTCCCACCCATGCACTCCGCCTGGCTGCAGGCGGCTGCCACACTGGGGGAGCCTGCAGGGTAGCTGGGGACAAGACTGTCCTTGGTGGGGGGTGTGGAAGCTGGGCAGGCAGGTCGAAGGGGTGGGCCCGGAAGACGGGGGCAGCTGCCCGCACAGGATGGGCTCAAGGGAGCAGACAGCGGGGAGCTGGCGAGGTTGGATGGAGGTTCAGCTGCCGGTGGAATCTTCCTGCAGCAAAAAAGAGAGCCCCACTGTCAGGTCAGGTGAACAAGAGGGCCTTTCCACCGACATACACCAGCCTCTGCCCCACCTAGAAATGGCCCAGAGCCCTCACAGTGCTGCCACCTGCTGGGAGACACTGGAACTGAGGATTAGGAAGAAGGTACAGGAATAGACAAGCAGGAATGAAGTAGGCTAGAGACCTATTAAGAACCTCTTTTTAAATGTTTGGACATAGGTGCTGGAAGCGATGGGTAAGGGTCGAGAGTTACTCCGAGACCACCGTTCATGCCCTGCCTTAACCCAGCCCCAGGCTGTCAAGTTCCCCACCTCCCCTTCCTCCTAGTTGGGGTCTTCCTGGCAAGCAGCCAAGCCACATCTATGGATGTGTGTGAAGAATTAGGGCTTCTGAGGCCCACGTGTGCCTGGGGCCTGGGGAGGGAAGTTCAGAGCCTGAGAGACTCACTTCCACATGTGTGAGCTGAGGTGTCTTTCCAGCATGGAGCTCAGTGCTGAGCAGAACCGGTCCAGCCTGCGGCTAAACACATAGCACCCTGGACTCACCAGCCGGCTCCCAAAGGTGCAGAACTGGAGGGAGAAGGAAGGTACATGGTTAGTGGGCCGGAATGCCGGCAGGGTGCCTGCACACGGGTTTTGACATCCCCCCCATATTGCGGGCAGGGAGGGCTGGGCCACCCCCCACCCCACCCAGGTCCCTGTGCCAGGTCCTTACCGCTTGTGGCCTGGGGGGCCGGCTTGCATAATGGCAGTCAGGGGAGAGGTGGAGGTCATCGGATGTCCCTTCCTCCTCACTCTCCTCGCTGGAGGCCTGGGCCCCACCCCGGGGCAGGGGGAAGGGGAACAGGCCTGGGTCCCCATCACCACCACAAGGGCCTTCATCATCCAACTCACTCTCAGAGGAGGCCCGGGACCTGGAAGGGCCAAAGGGGATGTGAGGGCCACGCGACGGGACTGGGTCAGGGTGGGGTCGCCCTGAACCCGCCAAGCTCAGAAAGACCAGGGCAGACACCCTGCTGGGCCATCAGACAGAGAGGAAGGGAGGACAGGAAGGGAGGGAACAACAGCGCTCACAGAGTGAGAGCCAGAAAGAGCAGGGGCCACAGCTCCCGAGGGATTCTCTCCCAGCCCCTTCACTTCCCAGGCCCTGCCTCCTCAGGGGGGAAATCTGCTCCAGATTCGCCTCCTCCAGAAAATCTTCTGAGTTTAACTGCACCCAGCTCTGGTCAGCCCCGTCAATTCTCTCAACCCCCTTCTTGCATCACATATTCCTGTGAGCCTGTCTGGGAGCTGAGCCTGTGTCTCGTGTCTGCCCCTCGTGTTACAGGCAGAGATGCGTGTGTGTCTCCTTCGGCAAGGCAGGCTCTCCCCGGGGTCCAGCGCAGCCTCTGCACACGAAGGGGCCAGCGAATGAATACACAGTAGGACCTCCTTGCCCAGGACCCTGACCCTGTCGGCTCCCTAACCCTTTGGCTCCCCAGTGACAAGTTTTGGCCTGTTGAAAGCAGCTCGGAAAACGTTTTCTTCTGGGTATTGGAACTGGCACACTACAGAGGCTGGGGCACCATGGTATGCTTGGTCAGAAACAGGGAGTCACCCACTTCTGCACCCACCAGGGCCCCAGGTCTCCCCCCACTCGGGGCGGAGTAAGTAGAGTCTTCCAGCACGCTCCCTGGGCCTGTCTCCAGGGGTCCCTGATGGCTTGGGGCCAAGTGTCCCCAGGTGAGATGGGGCTGCCCCCTGGACGTACCTGGGCAGGGCACAGTACGGGTAGGTCTGCTTAGCACGAGTGGAGAAGGTGCTACTCAGAGCGGCCGCCACGGCTACAACCGGGGCTGCAGACGGGGTCTCCTGGGAGGGGCGCTCGAGAGCTGGCTCCTTGCGCCCTGGGCTTTTCTCCTTGGGGGACTCCCCTTTGCGGGAGCTGGCCTTTAGCTCTGCCACTAGCACGTCAAAATCCTTTGCCCGGCCCTGGACCTCCCGGCGCTGGTGCACTGAGTGGATCTAGAACACAGCAGGGCAGAGGGGTCACCAGGGGGTGTGAGCTGAGCAGGCGTGAGCGTGAGCGTGTTTGAAGGTGTGTCGTGGGCGTGAGCATGTTTGAAGGTGTGTAGGTGTCTGTTTCACTTCCCCATAGGGCCAGAACCCTCCTTCGGGATGGGATGATCTGGAAGCCACTCCCTGCCTGCTGACCCCCACTGTGGGCAGCCTCCCCTCCCCCTCCCCCATCAAGGTTTCCCCCCTCATCCCAGAAGCTGGATCTTGGAGAACATCTCAGTTCCTCCGCCTGCCCAGGGCCCGGGTCTGCCCTCCCTGCAGCGCGGTGGGAGGGGCTTACCTTGCAGGTCAGCAGGCGGGTGCAGATCTTCTTGGTCTCTGGGTTGATGACCCCGCACTGCCTGTTGAGGTCGCACTCCTTCCCTGTCGGGAAAGCGGTTCTAGTGAGCCCCATGGCTATTTCCAGGAGGCCCACGGGAGGTAAGCTGGGCCTAAAGCAGGAGCCCCCAGCCCCCCAGTCTGAGGCTGCAGCCTTCTGGAAAAACAGCTCTGGGCATCAGGGGCTCTCAGCTGAGCACAAAAACCATCCCCACCCCCACCCCCATTCATAGCCCCATTCACAGCCTAGGCACTCCTTTAGGGACTCCAAGCCCAAAACAGGGCAACACATATCAATACACAAAAGCAGTCCAGCCATCTGGGGTGCCAGGGAAACCAGCTGTGGGAGGTGTCTGGTGCCCTGGGTCCAGGTGATAAAAGATACAGGTCACCAGCCCCAGCTGAGGGAGAGTGACTGCATCTGCTTGGGCATAGGCTCCCATAGCCTTGATCAGGAGACCTGGGTGGAGAGAAGCTTCCCGGAGAGGAGGTGGGTCAAATGTGTCCACATCAAATGTGCTCCTGTACCCTGGCGACCTCTGACGGCCAGGCCCTCTCCTTCCTGCCCCTTCGCCTTCAGGTCCGGGGACAGAGCGGGAGTCCCACTCCACCTTTCTTTCTTTCTTTTTTCTTTCTTTTTTTTTTTTTTCTTATAACTTTTGACTCTTTTTTCTTTTATTTCTTTTAGATTTTTCTATTTATTCTTTTTAGAGAGCAGGGACAGAGAGAGAGAGACAGAGAGAGAGAAGGGAGGAGGAGCAGAAAGCATCAACTCCCACATGTGCCTTGACCAAGGAAGCCTGGGGTTTCGAACCGGCGACCTCACCTTTCCAGGTCGACACTTGACCCGCTGCACCACCGCAGGTCAGGCCCCATTCTACCTTTCTAACCCCCCCCGAGACCACGACTACTCACGAGCCATCTTCCGGTGGGTCTTGGGGGGCAGCCTGGCCCCGCCAGGCTCCTTCTCCAGCAGGCTGCCTTCAGCCTGGTGACCAGGGCCCTCACTGGGGCTTATCTCACTGCCCTCTCTGCCAGGAAGTTCTTTAGAAGAAGGTGCCAGGGGGGGCTTGCCAGGGGTGTCCTTGGTGAGGCTGCCCGGCTGGCTGAGGAAAGCAGAGGATGGGGCCACCCTGATTCCGTGTCCATCAGACTTCGGGAGACCGGACATCTTCTCCAGATTCACCACAGGCACGAAAAGGCTACACAGGGAGAGAGGGTGTGGACAGGGGGCAGGGAGGCTGGCCTGGGGCCTGGACTCTAGCCCAAAGCCATCTTCTTCCAGCCCTGGGACTCTGGGCTCCAGCAGGGGTGCAGAACATGCAGAAAGGGACCCCACGTTCCCTGGAGCACACAGAGGGGGCTGCAGGCTGAGCTGACCACCTCCTGCCGTGAACAGCGCCGCAGCCCCACAGCCGCCTCCATGTGTCCACCCCTCCCTGGGCTGGGGTCAGGGCTGGCCTCTCCTTACCAGAGGTTGTCCTTCTGGGTCTTCTCAGGAGGCTGGTGGCCACGGCTCCGGGACCCCTGGCCCTTCTCCCTGGAGGAGGTTTTGGTGGAACCCGGGGCCCTACAAGCTGGACCCTGCCCATTCACTACATGGCATTTCTGAGAGCTGGCAGGGGCTGGAGGCGGGGGTGGGGCCCGGGCGTAAAGCTTGCTGAGGGGCCCGTGTCTTCTTTCTGTCACCAGGAGGTGGAGAGAGTAACCAAGGTGAGTAACCAACTGCCTCCTTCCCAACCTGCTAACCCTGCTCACCGGAGAACCTGGAATGTAAATGTGCCTCGTTCCCCTCGGAACTTGAGCCTTCAAGTCTCAAAATTCTAAGAACCAGCTCCCTGAACCTCTTAGCCCTTCCCTGAACTCCACCAGAGCTGCTAGAAGTTTGCTCACAGTAACCCCAACTTGCCCCAGTCCTCTGAAGCTGCCTCGTGCCCGGGACCTGCCTGTTCATTACACACACGACCTCCCAGCTGACCCTGTTCTCAGAGTTCCATGTTCCACCTTCCCCCACCCCCTCTATCTCTTCCCTAGGGCTCCCCTCACCACAGTGCTTCTGGAAAGCTTGAGGCTTCACCACTTGGCTGCAGTGGTTACACACAACCAAATAGAAGTCGTCATGGGCAGGGCAGTGCCCGAAGATGGACATGTCTGCAATGACAGAAGCCCTTATCACTGGGGCTGGGGACGCCAGGGTTTCCATGTAAGATCAGTTTGCAATCCCACCCACCACTAAGAAGACACCCCCCCCCCCTTCCCAGCTAATATGACAGGCTTTATGCTGGAGGCTCCCAGCTTCCAGAGTTCAATCTAATCAGTCCCTGAGAATGTAGGCTTTCAGGTGAGTGGGCATCAACATCCTATGATCAGGATCTCCTATACCAGGTCATAGCAGTCAGGTGAATGGGCAGACTCAGACCTATCAAAGTGAGGGCCCCAGACCTGCCCCTTCAAGCACCACCTCCTGGGATGTGGTGTAAGAAAAGAACGTGGTCCTGTCCGCCCTGGGCCCCCGCCCTGATGTGCGCTGACTCCCACCTTCTTTAATGAGGGTCATGGCATCCAACTTCTTCGTGCTTTTGTTAGTTTCCTCCAGCTCAGGTCCTGGAGGAGAAAGTAGCTCAGAGGGACCATCCCCTTCCCAGAAGCCCCATCTCTCACCTGACCAGGGCCTACAGCCTGCAGCTGGGCAGCAGGAAGCCCCAACTCCCAGGAGCCTGCTGCTCAGGCCCACCTGAAACCTTCAGCGGGTCCCTCTCCAGTGCCCTTTCTTTCCCCATCTGCTACCTCTGGAAAAAGCTGGTCCCATTCGGAGGGATCCAGTCAGCTTTCTTACAGACCCTTTAGTTCAAGATGAAGTTCAGAGTTCCCTGACTAATTGAGTGATTGCGGGTAAATATCTTTTCTGGCTTGCTTCCCCAGTTAAATGGGAAACAGTCCTTAACATATTTTACAATAGATCCCCGAGTCACTTCTTGAGATTTCTCAGGTCCTTTCTGCTACCCTGTGGCATCCCAAAGAGAAACTCTCCCAGGCCCTCATCCCCATGAACTCAGTTTTGTTCCACCTGAGTTGTTACCACAGCATTGTCAAAGTTACAGCCCACTTCTCAGGTCATGCATTGGTAGGATGGCCACAGGCGGACAAACTTGTCTTGGGGCCCTCTGCTATCTTCAAAGTCCCCTTGGCCAGTGATGCAAGCCCCTTCCCTCTTTGGGAGGTTGTAGGCAAGGGTTGCCCTTGTACCTCTCAGTTTCTGGGTGGATGATAAAAACATCTTAGCTGTGTAAAGCAGCTCTTTCCCCATCCCCCTACCTTGCTCTTCTCCCCTCCCTCTTCTTCGCCCCCTCTCTGTCCCTTGGAAAAATAAAATCAATTCTGAGTCACCAAACCCGGCTGAGTCTGATTCCATTTCCGGTTCTCAATGCAGCCAGACCCTGACAATGGCCCCAACCTTGCCCACCCAGCATGGGGCAGTCCTGAGTGGCCTGGGTTCCCACTTAGGTCTGCCTCAGATACCTACTAACAGATTTGCCCCTCTCTAGGTTGAGAAGGCTGCTGACAGTCCTATAGAATCTTCAGATATGAGGGGTGATGGGTTAGGCATGCAAGAGACAAGGGGCAGCTCCCACTCTCAAGTCGGTTAAAACGCAGTGATGGACAGAACTGAGCTGGGAGTTGGACATCTCGGAGAACAAGTGTCATCAGAGACCGCATGGAGCAGTCCTCCTCCTCCACCTCTTCTTACTTGTAAACTTCTTCAAGGATGTGATGCTTGGTGTCACCCCTAAGGCCACGAGGCCAGGTGCCCCCTGGGGCCAGGGAGACAAAGATCAGAAGAAGGGGGCTGTCAGCCTGGTCACTGAAGGCCCTCAGGGGCCTGAAGAAGGTGGGTTCAGGGGAGAGAGTCAAGAGGCCTGAGAATGGATGGTGGGTTGGGGGCATGGATGGATGGACAGAAGGAAGAAGGTAGGGAAGATGGATAGATGGATATACCGACGAACTAACGCGGGGGCGGGGGTCCAGTAGCACCGGAGGCTGCAGGCAAAAGCCGAAAAGGAGCAGGAGGTGTGGGGCAGAAGGCAAAGGAACAGGGGGGCTGGGAGGAGGGCACAGAAGTGGGGTGCGTGGGAAACACGTGGAGAGGACTGTTGCGGATGGGGAAAGCCTGAGGCAGGTGCAGGATGGGCGGAAGCTGGAGGACAGCAAGCAAGAAGAAAGATAAAAGCAAGCACACGTGGGGAAAGGTATTGGACACCAGCAGAGGCAGAGGTGGGTAGGGTGGGCGGCAGGCGATCAGCCGGCGCTAGGACCCAGAGGCGCGAAGCAGGGAGACAGGCGGGCACTAGGACCCGGTGGGTCCTTTGTTTGGGGGGCCGGGGAGCCGGACGGCGGCTCCCGTCGGCAGCTCCCCTTTGCTGGCGGGGACCCGGAGGGGGGGAGGGGAGACAGTGATGGGGTCCCCGGACTCTAGAGGAGCTTTACTCACCGTCGGCCGCGGGCAAGTCGGCCCGTTCCACCCACGAGCTCCAGCTCTGTCCCGCGAAGTCATCGAGACTCGGCACCCGCCGCTCCAGAGCGGCCATTGCTGCCGCCGCGCGTTCACGCACCGCCATCACCGTCGCGGACGCGCGCCCGCCCTGGCGCCGCCGCCGCGCGGCCCCCTCCCCCAGCCCCGCCACGGGCACGCCTCCCCTCTCCCTCCCACCTTTCCTGCACACTCTTTGCACAAGCGCAGCACAAGTCGCCTTCTCTTCACCCGCCCTCCCTCATAGCCTTCTGGGAAATGTAGTCTTGGAGAAGGTGCTGGAGCCTACCGAGCTTGCAGCGAGAACCCCTCCGAATTGCACAATTGCGGGGGGGAAAGAGACCACAGCCCCCGGACCTCCTCTCCTAACCCGTGTGCACACATTCTTTCTGCTCTCAGCCCACTCTCTCAAGTTCAACGCACACACGCCCCAGCCCCTCTGAGCCGTGTCTCCGCCAGCTGGCTGGCGCCCCTTTCCGGGCTGAAGGCTACGAAGCGACCTCACTCCCCTGTAGATCGAATAGGGTAGGTGCAGGGAGGTGGGCGCTGTGAATCATAAGGGCAAGGGGAGGGAGTCTGTAGGATGCGCTGAAGGACACAGGGGTTGGAGTGGGGGAGGGTCCGCGGCTCCCGTGTTGTGCCTCCTCTGTGGGAACCCCACGCTGCCCTGATGCAGAGCAGAAGGTCGGAGTGGCGTTGTCCGGGTTTGGGAGGACCTAGCTGCGCTGACCGAGATCACCTGTCAGGATGACAGAAGGCTACCTCGCAGCCGGAGCCAGCCCCAGAACTAGGTTTGCAGCATCTCTGCTGACCGTCTCTCTCCTCCTGAGCACTGCGATCGATACCCCGTACCGTAGGCTCTTCCCAAATCCTGGCTGCACCCTGACTCCATCCATCACTTTGGCTTCTTTTTCTAATGAATATTTTCTCTGCTGGAAGGGCTGCTACCAGAACCTCGGCATAGGAGATTTCTCATCAGATCTGTCATTTTCCTGCTAAGGCCTGAAAATACCTTAATCATTCACCTCTTTTCTTTTTCTCAGCTGATAACATTTCTTCCCACCACCCTCACACAATCAAAAGACAAAAGCCCGCTCCTCCCCATCACATCAGAAGAGCGATACTAATTCTCTTTTCCCTTTTCAACCCCTCACATTTCACCTCTTCAGCAAAGGAGGAACCGAAACAGAGGCAAATAAAGCAAGGTCTGTGACTTCAAGACCTCAGATTTCTTCTCACTTTCCCCTCAAGAATGATCTCTGAGGGCAGGGATTCTTAACCTGAGAACCAGAGATGACCCCTCCCCCCGGGGGTTCCAGGGACCTGGTGAAATTGAATGTAATATTGGGCCCAGGTGTATTTTTCTGGAGAATGTAAATGTGACTGTCCAAAGGCAGTAGTAGTGTGTGACTGTCCAAAGAGGGGGAGGGTGGTGCAAGTTGGTTCAGCAAGAACCTTTGTAGCCAAGAGGGCAAGCATATGGCCTCCTCAACTCTTGACGGGAAGCTTGTCTGGGTCACAGATGGTAGGAGAACAAATGAAAACAGCATTGTGGAAACACCTCTCTCTCTCTCTCTCTCTCTCTCTCTCTCTCTCTCTCTCTCTCTCGCCTTTTGAATTTGTCCTGAACTTGCTAATGGGTTTCAGTTGCTTTGGACTGATTGGTGCCACTAAAAGAGATGTCACCAGACTAGGGCCAGCCAGGAACAACTCCTTAGTCTGCGGACTCTATTGCTTGGGGTGCAGAGTGGAGGGGAGTAGAATGATGTTTGGGTGGAAATGTAGATATTTGTCCAAGAACTTAGAGCGAGGGGAGGAAGAGAAAAGAAATCCCCAGAAGGGCTTCAGTCTTGGCTCCTTCGTGGCAAATGCTTGAAGCACTGTTTATTCCAATGTGTAATAACAAGCACCAGAAAACAACATGCAACATTCTCCCCCCCAACCCCTGACCTGCAACCTCGGAGGTAGGAGACCTATGACCATGAAGGTAGAGAGAACTTTTGTTCGGAGAAGGTCCTAGGTGGACATCCTGGTGGGGTCAGAGTTTACTAGGGCAAAGGGTCCTGCCTTTGGGCCTCCTGTGGCAGCTGGAGAAACCAGACACCTTCTACCTCTGGCCCCACTAGGCAGAGCGGTGATGCCAGCCCTGGTTGGAGGGGACATGGATCCTATGAGGACAGCCCTGTCCTTGGGCATTTGGCCTAGCCCAGCCCTCTGGAAGAAATGAGGTGAAGTAGCCTTTCTTCTTAGGGAGAGAGAGGCCATAACCTAAACCCAAGCTCTCCTGGCTGAGAACAAGCCAGGCTTTTCAGGAGAAAGAGCCTTCTCTGCTCAGGGACAGTACTGGCCTAGGAGTCCTGGGCCAGAGCACAGACCCACCCACTCCCCTTCCCCCAGTGGCTAACTTCGGCCCCCAAATGAGAACGCTTTATCCATCACATTTCAAATAAATTATAAATATGTACACAGAATCCAAACAAAATTCCAGTAGAAGCTGCTCACAGACCCCCACAGGGGCCAGCTTGAAGAAAAATGAAGGTCATCCCTTTGTTCTCTGTATTTCTAGAGCTGTAGGTAAACTGTCCCCCTTTATCCTTGAGTAACCATGGGGACAGCTCAGGACAGAGGAAGGTTCAGACTTAGACACACTCTCATCCCCACCTCTTCTCTTCCCTCCTCAAATCCCTCCCCCAAATTGAAAACAAAACCACCTTATTCTTTCATTGAAGAATTCTGGAGCATTTAAGGATGTAAACCTCACACTCCCCTTGTCAAATGGGAGAACTCTGACCCAAAGAAGAAACGATTGGCCTAAAGGCCAAGGTCCGGACTCCTGAGTGCCCCAGTAACACACATGCTCCTGTGAGTGTGTTTAGGGTGGTAGGGAGGTTGGAGGATTCAACTCAGTCCTGAAGAGAGATTGGCACAGGGCACATTCACCTTTGGGATGAAAATGCGCTAACTGGCACTGGATTGGAAACTGGCTGGATTCCACCTTCTTCATCCTTCCCTGGACAGCCCTACGGCTGGGGAAGACTGGGTAGGAGCTGAGTAGAAGACAGATGGCCCTGGCCCAGTTGGCACTGAGTCTTAGGCCCTGGGGTCCAGAGTGGGACTGAAGGAAGCGTCAGGAAGAGCAGACACACCAAAGACAAATATGGAACTGGGTCCCGAAGTGAAGAAGCACCAACTGCATCGGCCTGCCCTGGACGGGGCGAGGGGATGGAGAGAGAGGAGAAGAGGCAGCAGGGAGGAATGGAGGGCAAAGAGAGAGGGCGTGTCCTTCTGTAAAGTGAGAAGGGGAAGTGTGAAAGCAGGGGCCAGAGAAGGAGCAGAGGGGGCGGGGCAGAGAATGAGGAAGAAATGGGCCCATTCATCCATGTCCTGGGGTTCTGGGGCAAATTAGCCTCATGATGGTTCCTTGGGCCCTTTCAAAGCCCCTGCCTGGCCCCACAGGAATGAAAGGAAGGCTTGGCCAGCCTTGCAAAAGGATCGTGAATGCCTCAGACCCAAGAGGCTGGGGGAGGGGGACGGGCAGAGAGGTTGGGGGGAGGGCTGGTGGAGATGCTCCTAGACCCCTCATGTTGTGTCCCAAGTGTGAGAGCAAGCCCAAGAAAGGAGGACGGGGGCAGAGTAAGGAGTTTGGGACCAGTATGAGTGTTGGTGGGAAGTACCCCAGCTGAGAGGGGCAGGAGGACTGAGGGAATAGAAGAAACTGACTCCCCAACAAGTTTCCTGGCTTTAGTTTCTTGAATTTCAATGCAGTTGCAATATATCTGCTCCCCACTGAGTCTAAGGCCTCATCAGGACCCTCTGAAGGCTGTATCCCAGGCTAGTGGGCCTCCCCAGTTCACACACGGTGGGCTCGGTGGGCAGGCCGAGGCCAGAGGAAGGAGTGGGCAGCATACTGAGCTAGGGCTGTCCGGTGATCAGTGCAAGCACGGGGCCTAGATGGCAGCCATTGAAGAGGGGTCACTAAACCACTGGTCAGCCCTCCATGCAAGGGACCAGGGAGAAGGCTGCCAGCCAATTTCCCCTCCCCCCACTTTTATTGAAGTTGAACAGGTTGATGGAAGCGGCTGCGAGGAACCAGTCTCAGGACTCTGGTGTCCTGCCCCCAACCCTCACCTGCAGCAGAGGCTGTGAGGGTCCTTATGACCCCAAGTAAGATGACTGGGTCCAGGCAGCATACAAGAATCACTGAGTTCCTGCCATCCGGGGCTCCAGCACGGAGAGGGACAGGCAGCCCCTGGGAGGGCTGCCCAGGTTGCCAGCAGCTGCTGCCCGCCATCCATCGGCGATTGCTCAAATCTCAAAGCCCAGAGCGGTGGGGGAAGGGAGTTGGAGGAAGAAGGAGAGGGAGGTCCTGGAAGCCGGAGGTGGTTGAAGAGGTGCTGTCCTGTTCGGGAGTAGCCAGGTGGGGGCTGCTTACTGTTTCTCCACCGCTCCCTGCTCGGCTGCGCTCTCCTGGCTGGGGCCCTGGTCCTGGCCCTGCTGCTGCCCGTGCCACGGGGTCTCCTTGAACACAAACCAACAGTTCCCCGCCCACAGGAAAAAGTTGATAAAGCCGAAGAGCTGCAGAGACATGGGGGGGGAGGGGGTATGAGAAGAGTAAGAGGGCGTGGTGGGAACAGCGGGAGAGTACCCGTGTGGGCGGTGAGGGGCGGGTGGGGAGAGGACAGAGGACGACGAAAACCAAGACAGAACTGGCTATTGGGACGGTTTAAGGCCACCATTCACTAAGGTGTTCTCCGGTGAAAGTGTCTCACTCTGTCCAGATGCACCCAAGCTGTGGCTTGGTCACTAGGCGACTCTGGCCCCTGGACTGGAGCACTGCACAAAGCACAGCCAGGAGCAAGGGGCCCCGTCGCTCTTCCCACAGTGCCGGAAGGGGCCGCTCCCCAGCCGGAGGCCGTGGGAGCCGTCAGAGCTGTCCAAGGTGCTCCCTCCCTAGGGCCGGACCGGCAGGGATCCAACCAGGCCTATCATCAAATGTTTATTCTAAATATTTTAAAACCTATCAGCAGCAAGTATTTAGGGGGAAGTTACTGATGCCTGCAATTAACTTTGAAATGCATTAAAAATAAGATGGATTGATAGACAAGGAGAGGCGGATAGATACGCGATAAAGCAAGTCTAGTAAAATGTTCATGGCACAGTCTAGGAGACAAGTGTGTGGGTGTTCATTGTAAAATACTTTCGGCTCTGCTGTATGTGTGAAAATGTTTGCAATAAAATGTTGGGGGAGACGGTTCCAGCAAGGTCTAGAAAGGCTCCCTTCAGCGGCTGGGGGCTGAGGAGGTTCAGGCCATTTTCAGGATAGGGCTGAGGTGACAGGGATGACAGGGGGCATTTGAAAAGTTCGAAGCCTCAGCTATGTCCCAAGCACTGCTCAAAGCCCCTTTGCAGGGTGGAGCCCTGAGTGACAGCGAGCCCCTTCTCACCCACGCAGGGTCTGCTCCCAGCTTTGGGTGCAGCCGCAGCCCCGGGTCCCCCTTCCCACGTGAACACACTGTAGAGAGGCAGGAGGAGGGGGACATGCGTGCCTGGAGGTGGGAAGAAAAGAGGGGAAACGGGAAGGCAGCGAGCAGAAGGAGGAAGGGACGGAGGCTCAGTGGCTCTCAGCTTCTCCCCATCCCAATATGTCTTCTCAGGGTCAGCTAGGAGCCAGCAGCCAGCACTGGGGACAGGGGGGACTGACTCCAGGTGTAGGGGACACCATCTGGGATAAACCTGGGCAGCTGGGAGAGCGTGCCTCCCCCACACCCTCTGGTGGCCACAGGCCTCACCACAGAGATGTTGACCAGTCCCATGGAGGGCGTGGCCCCCGCACTGCACACCGCTTCCTCTCCGTGGCACACGGACATGGCTGCCGTCAGGCTAGATGGCCGTGTGGCCCCCTTGACATCAGTCAGGCCCTTGCCCCAAGCAGCTGCAGCTACCAGCCAGAAGAAGGTGAAGGAGACGGTCACACAGAAGTCCTGGGAGGAGCAGAGGGACAGGAAATACAGTCATACCCCAGGAGTCCTCATTTTTCTTCCTCTTGCTGTAATGCACTGGCATCCTGGGGCCCCTGCGCCTTCCCATACCACCTGGAGCCTTGGGGAGCCCAGATCATCCTAGGGGACCTGTTCACTGCCACCAAAGACATCCTGCCACCCGGGACTACCCCTGTCTGTGCCCTCAGAACCCAGGTCAGGTAACCATGGACCAAGGCATCTGCTGGTCAGTGTCACCCCACAATCCAAGTGGCCTTAACTCTCCTATTTTCCCTTCTCTACCTTTCCCTTTAAAAAATTTTAAAAACATTTTTCCTTTTTTAAGACTTATTTTTAATTACAGTTGACATACATTATATTAGTTTCAGGTGAACAATGTAGTGATCGGACACCCGAGCCTTCCCTTTGCTCGGCCACTGCTCAGCTACAACTGGTTGCAGAGGGAGAGCAGACTGAAGGAGACAAAAGGGGTCCCCAGGCCCCCCTCTACCATGCATGCCTGGGACATGGGGAAGGTAAGGGGGAAATAATATTAATAATAGCTTACACTTAGTGAGGCTCATGATATACCAGACATTTTACTTACATTTTCCTTTTCTCCCCCAGAACACTATGAGATAAGTATTATTTTATTCCCATGTTATAGTTGAAGAAACTGAGGATTGGAGAGTGTAAATCACTTTTCCAAGAGCACAAAGCTAGTCAGGGACAATGTCAGGATTTGAACCCAGGCAGTCTGACTCCAGTGCCCACTTCTGGAAGCCACTGTGCCTCCCGTGAGGAGACCAAGTGGTGGGAGTTTGGCAGAGGCAGTCCCGAGACTCGGGCCTTCCACTGGCCTCGGAGACTGTGGGAGCCACAGGACCCGAAGGGGCCAACAGCAAAGAGCTGGCAGGTTGTCAGGGACCCAGGAAAGCCCCAGCTTTGCTCCCCGCTCCCACCCTGACCTCAGCCTGTCGGCCCAGTGGCCTGCGCCCACTCACCACCAGCGGGAAGCGCTTGTTCTCGGTGTAGAGTTTGTGGAAGCGCAGGTAGAACACGAGCGCAGCCATGGTGTAGAAGAAGGAGAAGATGCCCAGGGTGACGAAGAACTCGGCGGGGGCGGAGAAGTCCCCCATGAGGTGCATGGTCTTCGAGGTGGACTCTTCGTCACAGAGGGGCATCTCATACTGGACCCGGTTCAACCTGCAGGTGGCGGGGGAGGCCCCTGAGCAGGCAGTCCTCCGGGTGGAGGCGGGGCTCTCCCTGCTGCGGGGAGCTCTCTGCTGGGCGGTGGTTGGCTGTGCTCTCCTCACCTTGACTCTGACACAGCCAAGGAGGCTAGGAGGGTGACTGTTTCTGGAGGGAACCTTGCAGGTAAGACAGGAGCTTCCCTGGGATTCCAGTCAAACCCTGCTTCCCATTCGGCCCCTACCCCACACTCATCCGCCCTGCCCAGGTCTGGTGACCGTGTATTTCCGAGTATCTCCAGGGCCCTTTAGGTCACAACCTCATACACAGAACCCATCTGTTTCCGGAAGCCAAGCCACCAGACTAGCAGCTTCATTCTGCTCCAGGGAAAACACAGACCCTGGCAGCCAACTTAAAGCTGAACTCACCCAGGCCCTGGCCGGCTGGCTCAGTGGTAGAGCGTCGGCCTGGCGTGCAGGAGTCCCGGGTTCAATTCCCGGCCAGGGCACACAGGAGAAGCGCCCATCTGCTTCTCCACCCCTCCCCCTCTCCTTCCTCTCTGTCTCTCTCTTCCCCTCCCGCAGCCAAGGCTCCACTGGAGCAAAGTTGACCCGGGCGCTGAGGATGGTTCTGTGGCCTCTGCCTCAGGCGCTAGAGTGGCTCTGATTGCGGCAGAGCAACGCTCCAGATGGGCAGAGCATCGCCCCCTGGTGGGCAGAGCATCGCCCCCTGGTGGGCGTGCCGGGTGGATCCCAGTCGGGCGCATGTGGGAGTCTGTCTGACTGCCTCCCGGTTTCCAACTTCAGAAAAATATAAAAAAAAAGAAAAGAAAAAAAGAGGAAAAAAAAAAGCTGAACTCACCCACTTTCAGGCCTCCTTTAGGCCACAGTGAGACTATATTGGACACAACGAAGAGAGGGAAACAAACATCCTAGTATGTACAACAGACAGTTCACCTAACTTAGCTGCTGCTACTAGAAACTTCTGAAAAGGTGAGCCGTGCTCCCCTTGTCCTCTGAACACTTGGGGTCCCCCTCCCTAAACTCCCAAATACCCAGGAAGGACTATATTCCTTCTACTTCCTGGGCACAGCGCGCCTCATTGTGAACTGGGGACAGGTAGGCACCCTCATCCGCCCTTGGGGATCTAAGTGCTAACAAGCATCCTGACTTTCAAGCCGGGAGGAGACTGCTGAGGGTCAGAGAGACCTGCCGCACGTGCCCAGACTCCCACGGTGCCCCATTCCAAACAGCCCGGGTTCTTTCCGTAGAGCCGTCGTTACCTGCTATCGGTTCTCTCTGGACTGGAACATTATTACAACAATGGTCTATCCGATCTCCCATATGTTTTTCCCTGGCCAGGGTGTGTGAAATTCCTGAAAGGCCATGTTTGGAGTGACCCACTACACAGGGTCTGGGTGTCTGGAGGAGGAAAAGACCCAGCCGGTCCTGCGGTTCCAGTGAGAGAGGCTGTGCGGGTCCAAACCGGCGCTGCTCACCTGAAGGGGTAGCCGAACGAGACAATGATGGCGCTCACGTCCTTGGCCTCGTTGCTGCAGCGGACTACGGCCCCGGTCTCCCCGCTGTAGGAGCCGCAGCACCCGAAGGCGAAGATAGCGAAGAGCTGAGAGAGAGGGAAGCCCTTCGAGAGTCAGGCGGCCTCGTGCAGCCGAGGGTTAGCCCTTCAGAACTACCCTCTGACTCTAAGCAGGGCAGATATGGGGCTGGGGTGTCAGAGACCCATGGCTTCCATTGGTTCCAGCCGCAGGTGCTGTAGTCACTGCATAGGGCGCTGGACCAAACAGTCAAATGAACAAGGCTGGCCTGACCTGTGGTGGCGCAGTGGATAATGCGTCGACCTGGAAATGCTGAGGTCGCCGGTTCGAAACCCTGGGCTTGCCTGGTCAAGGCACATATGGGAGTTGATGCTTCCAGCTCCTCCCCCCTTCTCTCTCTCTGTCTCTCTCTCTCTCCCTCTCTCTCTCCTCTCTAAAAATGAATAAAGAAAAAAAAATAAATGTAAAAAAAACCCAAACAAACAAACAAAAACAAATGAACAAGGCTGGCTTTGAGTGGTATCTGGGGGTGGGGGGGGGGAGAAGAGAGAACAAATGGAGAGTTCCCTGATCTCCCCATTGGATGTGACATTGGGGACCACAGGCAGCCTCCTTAAGATGATGACTAAGCACAAAGCGATTTAGGCATTTGGAAACTTCTAGCTCAAAGCTGGCCTTGAATTTCCTCCCCAAGGGAGAGGCACCCTGGAAATCAATTCCCCCTGCACCAACCTCGATCCGGCACACTTGGGTTTCTTTCCATTTCTCTTTTGAAGTCATCATTGAATCTTTTTATTTTTTTTAATTTATTTATTTATTCATTTTAGAGGAGAGAGAGAGAGAGAGAGGGAAGGGGCAGGAGCAGGAAGCTTCAACTCCCATATGTGCCTTGACCGGGCAAGCCCAGGGTTTTGAACCGGCAACCTCAGCATTTCCAGGTCAAGCGAGGCTTTATCCACTGCGCCACCACGGGTCAGGCCATCATTGAATCTTGTTATGACCTTGTGGCTAACTTCCAGTGACTTCCTGCCCCGGTGAAGGCAGAGCTGATGGGGACAACTTCTGCCAAGCCTCCAGAGGGGCCAGAGGGCACAGGCCCCACTGCTGTCCCGTGGTCCTGCCAGCCTGACCCCCCTTTCCCCAGCAGCGCTGGCAGGGTTGGTGCCGAGGGTCCTGGCTCAAGTCCAGAGGGAAGCACCCTCCACTTGCCTTTCCAGCCTTCGCTATTTCCCCAGTGGTGTCCCTTTGTCACTGGTTGATGCTGTTATTTCTCAGGTCACTTGAATTGTTTTCCTCTCATTTTACTAAACCTCCTGTCTTAAGTGAGAAGCAATGCCTTCATCCCATGATTTTCAATTTTCCTTCTGGGGAGGCAAGCTTTGAATAGAAAAGGAGGTGAGAAATTGGAGTCTCTTCTCCTCCCACATCATCTGCTCAGCCCCCCTTTCCTTGGCTTTATCGTGACATCATCATTCTTATTAAGCAGGGACATTATGCTGCTAATGGCCCGTTTTCTGTGTGCTTCTCTGTGACGCGGTGTCTTGGACATTATGCGCTGAGAAGACAGCTAATCTGCACCCCCGGCCTGCATTGCAGGGCTGGAAATAGAGTTGTGTGCACATTATTTGGCTGATGCTTGAGAGCGTCACGGAGTGAGAAGAGGCTGGGATTAGGAGTCTAGAAATCTGGCCTTGTCACAAATGAGCTGGGTGACCTCGCTCTGCTCTCGGAGTCCCAGTTCCCTCGCCTGTAAAATGAGGGGTCGGGAGGAGGTAACCTGGAGGCCTTTCCAACTCTGCAATTCTCTCGCTTTCTGAGGGCAGCGCTGTCCATGTGCTCTTGGCTGGGCTGGCCAGCAGCTGTGCTGGCCCTGGGGTGGTGCCCGGTGTCCCAGAGTGGTGCCCAGTGCCCCGACCCCGCCCTGCATCGCCTGGCCTGACACATCCTGTCCATGATGGAGCCACTGACCCTCTGGAAAGGTCATAGTGGGCACCTCTCTCTTTCTAGGAGGGTTAACTCACACAAGGAAGTTGTCTCCATTTTTAAACGCATACAGGGAGAGAGAGAGTGCAACCTCTCTCCAATGCCAGACTAGCCTCCTCGTTTGACTGAAATTTTGAAATTTCGAAGGCTGCTGTAAAGCCGAGCGCTCCCCTTCCCGACAGAGCTGCAGAGAAGTCCCTCAACGCCTCTGTGTCACTACCCTTCACACACCCTAATTCGCCTGGTGGGACTTGTCTCAGAGGCATTCTCTAATCTTTTGTCAGCTCTGTGGTTCTCTGGCTCCTCTTAGATGTTTCTTTATTCCTCTTGGCTTCTGATGTCCAGCTGGACACAATTAGGACGTCACAACCTAGGAAGGGCAGCGCAGTTAGATGTATTTTTATCCATTGGCAGTTAGTAAGTAAATGGCCTGGTATAGGTTCCCTGAGAATGTAGTCATTCTGAGCGTGGGGCAGTAGCTTGGGCAGTTATGAGACCTTCTTTTCACCAGTACTCTCTTGACAAGCACCCATGACATCTTCAGAAAGATGGCATTTATTGAGCATCTACTATGTACCAGGAATTGCTCTAGGCAATGATACTTAGCAGTGAACAAGAAATCTCTGTCTTCATGGAGCCCACCCTCTGGAACTGCACTATCCACGACAGCAGCCACTAGCCGAGTGTGCCTCCTTAGATGTACATTAATTAAAATTAAGTACAATTTAAAATTCTGCTGCTCAGTCACACTAGCCACATTTCAAGTACTCACTAACCACATGCGACTAGCAGGTACCAGACTGGACAACACATTATAGAACTCTTCCGTTATCACCGAAAGTTCTGCTCTGTCTGGGTGACAACCTTGAGGTTCTGACAATCATGAACCTTGCTTTATGAATCTTTTATGGGCAAAAGATACCTACAATAACTTTCACCCTAACTGTATTCTCTTCTGTTCTGTTCTGATTCTTTGAAAGTCAGGCATCTCTAAACACCTTATAGAACCCTTTATTAACCAGAATATATGATTAAGTCTGAACATCACAGTCAGCTGGTACCAGATAACAGACAGAAGGGAAAACTTGGAGGAGAATCTCACAGGTTCACAGAGCAGCCGAGCAAAAAGGATCTCAGAGATTATCGAGCGCCAAAGTCTCATTCCATAGGGGTGGAAACTGAAGCCCCAAAAGATTAAGTGACTCTCCCAAGGTGACATTTAGCCAATGTGAAAGCCAGACTTAGAATTTGCATATCCCAATTCTCTGTCCAGCACTTTTTCTACTGCGTTTATTCATTTATCAACAAATAGTCATTGAGCATCCACTTGGTGCCAGGTGCTGGAGACATAAAGATAAATAAGACTGCCTGCTTGCAAGAATTTACACCCAGAAAGGAGACTGTCATGCTCAAACAAACAACAAACAAAAACCCTGCGTCATAGTTACTAAGGCCCAGAAAAGGGAATGTCTACTGCGCGCAGGGAGGATTGTACGGAGGGAGGGACGTGTAGTTCTGACCTGGAGTGCAGGCGCGGAGAGACACCCCCTCCACCTTTCTGCACCCATTCTGCTTCCTTCCCTAACCGTGCCAGGTGACTGAGCCGCAGGGAAGAGCGGGAAAATCCTAAACCACCCCAGCCACCAAGCACGAGGCTCTGAGTTGAGCCAGCTGGTCATAAAGAACAGGAACCAAGGAGGGATAAGTCCCCGAGACAAGGGAGGTGCGTCTCTGGAGTTGTGGTGCCAACCAGCCCTCCTCTTCCTGGACCTGCCCTGCTGGAGGCAGAGATGGTCACACACTGTCTGCCACCTCCTCCTGCTGCCTCTGCATCTATTTTGGAATGGTGTCAGAACAACATCGCCAGTTTAAGGACTTTGGGGCTGACCTGCTTGTTGGAGATATTCCTGTGTCAGTCCTGAGAACCCCAGCATCCCCAGTTAATGTTAGTGTTCTAACAAGGAAGACAAGTTCTCCCCCCAAATCCTACTTCCCGCATCGCCTCATTGGTCTCATGGACTCTGATGGGTTGCTTTCACATTCTCCACACTTACTGAAATAGCTGATTTTCATTACAGAGATCCCAGACCCAAATAAGTGACTTTGGCACCTCAAAGGTGAGCTTTAGATCCAGGGCACACCCAGTTAATGATCATATGACTTCCTACTGAAACAGAGACTTAGTAATCCAGGAGATTCTTTTGTACCTTACCCTCAAAGTAAGGATTTGGCAGTGTGACATTTGAATAATCTCACCAAAGGACAAGTCAAGCTGACAGTCTGCATATAGGGGGGAACTGGGGGACAGGAGAGGTTCAGAAATAGGAGGGAAGGGAACCAACACTTACGAAATGCCCCCTGGACTGCCAGGCTCACCACGGACCTCCCCAACACTTGAATGCTTTGCAGATATTACCACCTGCAATCCTCCCAGTGAGCCCGTGAGAGATCGTACCCTCATTTACAGATAGAAAACCAAAGTCCATAAAGTTTGATCTTTTCCCTAGGTCCCAGGGCTAGAAAGAAGAGGAGACTGGATGTAAACCAAAGCCCACCTAACCTCAAAGTCTGCCTTTTTCTTAAACAAACAAACAAACAAACAAACTTTGTTCTCCAACAATTGGTCTATGCCCATAGTATCGACTTAGCGAGACACCGGAATTGGAATTGAGGTGAGATTAATTTTTGAATTTTACAGACACAGTAAACCAAGCTGCTGACTAATGAATAACATTATTTCCCACCAGGATTACAGTAAAACCTTTGCTCTTGGTAATAATGACAACAAAAGTTTTCTATTATTAAGATTTGTGGGAGGTTTTTGTTTGTTTTTGTTTTGTTTTTTCCTTTTTCTAGTCAGGAGCATTTGATCCCTCCAAGCAAGAAATAAGTAAAAGTCCCAAATGACACTTTCCCTGTCATTTCTGGTGCTGGCTCCCATATACTTTTACATTAGCTCATCTGCAGAGACTCAAGGCAAATGAAACTCACACTCTGCAGTAAAATCAAATCAAGTCTCTTTTAGACGTTGCCTTTCCAATGAAGGCCAAGTTCAAAGTCCAGCCTTGGGCCCCTGGACTTAGCATTATGAGAGAAAGGCATATCCACTCTCTAAGAGATTAGGGGTCATAAAAGGGTCATCAAGATGGGTCCACACTTAGGGAATCAGTGCTGAACCTGGGAGGGAACTGGATCATTCTCCTAATTGCTTTGTGCAGCTTTCTAGAAATGTTGCGGTAATGGGGGCAATGGGTGGGGGAGGGGTTGGAAAAAGGACAGGAAGGTTGAAGAAGGCGGCTTTGCAGAACACCCCCTTGGAGGATGATTCCATAGTTTAATAACCTCATTGTTCTCCTCGTCCCTTGACAGCCTTTCTCAAATTTCCATTAGATCCATTTATCTAGTTTAACGATAAAATTGTACTCTTACATTTCGGGCTCTGCTCCTTCGGATCGCTCATAATGGCTCCCTAGTTCTGGATGGCAGTCACATGGAGCCTTACTATCATTCCTATACAGCCCCCTCTGGTACTCAAGTGGCGGGTCAGGACAGGAAAGTGGGAGGAGGCGGAAGAGCTCAGTCAGCAGTCTGGCCAACCGCTCTTGAGGCAGCAGGCAGAGTGGAAAGTCCCCACTGGGTCCCAAGGTTTGTACTTGGAAGCACCCCAGGTTGGCCTGTAGCCCCAGTGAGGGTCTCAGATATCCAGAGATAACCCCAAATGCACTATTGCCCCTGAATTCCAGATTTGATGATTCTCATCCAAACAATGACTTAGGAATCGGTGACATGGTGCTAACTCCAGTCTCCAGTGAGTTAAAAGCCCTTTAGAACTCAACCCTCCTCAGTATTAATGGTAACTTACTCCCTAGCTGAAATCTGTGCCGAAAGCACATTAATAAGTTGTTCACACACCATTTGGTATGTGGATAGTCTAGCTAAAACCTCTTCTGTGATAGTACACTAAATGCTCCCGACAAGTCTTTATGATTTGAAAGAGTGACTGCACCTGTCCACATTCCTAACTTATACCCACAAGGCCTTGGGCACTGGGAAGGACAGAGTCTACCAGTGTCTCAAAGCACCAGGGAAGCAAGAAGACTAGTTTTCCTCCAGGGGTCTCCAAACTTTTTACACAGGGGGCCAGTTTACTGTCCCTCAGACCACTGGAGGGCTGCCAAATACAGTGGTCCTCTCACTGACCACCAATGAAAGAGGTGCCCCTTCCAGAAGTGCAGTGGGGGCTGGATAAAATGGCCTCAGGGGGCCGCAGTTTGGGGACGCCTGCAGACCATTACAGGGAAACCGGGACCCTGGGCAAATGATTTCTTCAAGGTCACAGAGTAAGCCTAATAGGGGGCAATATTCTAGCCTGCCAATCCATTTAGAGCAGAAGGGGACTCTATGGTTGTTCTGATCAACATTTGACTAATGTTGGAAACTGAAATCCAATGAAGTGACTTGCCTAAGGTCACATGGCTGAAAAGGCAGGACTGGGTCTGGAACCCATGGCCCCAGCTTCCCAGCATAATGGTTTATATTGTTCTACAAGTTACATTTTGGGTAAACTGCGATTTTTATTTTATCTTACTTTTGTGTTGTTTTATTTGATCCTGGAGCCATAAAATCCATTCATTCATTCATTCATTCATCCATCCATCCATTTCCTCACTCAGATCCAGGAACCCAGATTATTCCAGTGACCCCAATAGGGCAACAACCAGCCTGGACCCTGTCCTCTGAGTGCACCTGCAGGACCAGCCAGGTCCTGGTGGCTTTGGGTGCAGGTTGGTTTCCGTCCCCTGCATCCTCCCCTCCTCTGCCCTCCGCAGCTTTCCACACCCCCCTTGTCCTCCTCCCCCTCCCGCCACCTAGGAGTGGTATGTGCAGGATCAGAGTTCTGGAAAGGTTACACCCGGTCCTCTGCCCGGGTGAAATGTGAGCGCCTTGGGCAAGGGCTCCTTGCACATAGAAGGACCGAATCCCGGACGCTGCATGCCTCGCTTCGCACCCTCCTGCCACCGAGTGCTGGAGAAGCACCCCCGCCCGCCCCTCCCCCGCCCACCTGTCGCCGCCCCCCACCCTTCGGCAGGCGGCGGCTGCAGGACCTCCCTGCCCCCCTACTCTGGCCACATTGCTTCGGGTCAGCGTCACAGCCCGGGCTCCCGAAATAGCCCGCGGCTGGGGCAGCGACTCACCCACTGGAGAACTTTGATGAAGCCCAGCGGCTCCTCCAGCCGCCGCCAGCGCACCCCCTCGAGCAGGCGGTCCACCTGTGGGGACAGGGCGGGCCGGGGGTCAGGGCGGTGGGGGCCCCTTCCTCCCACCTGTGCCCTGGAGAGGGGGCACAATAGGGGCACCGACACCCCGGTGGAGAGGGAGCTGAGAGAGCCCCAGGGGCGCGTGGGGAGTACCTGCTGGCGCGGCGACTTGTCCGCTGGGCGACTGGAGCTCTCCGTCGAGGACATGCTGGCTCAGCGGGGCCGGGGCGCGGCGCGGGGTCTCGGCTCCCTCGCCGGGGGGCTGCGTGGGCCGCGGTCTGCCCGGAGGCTGCGGGGGCCGCGGCGGGAGGCGCGAGCGGCCCGCGGCGGCCCGGGGGCCAGGCTGGCGGGCTGGGTCGCGGGGGCGCTGCTGCTGGCGCTCGCCGAGGTCGCGGCCGCCGCGCTGCCCCTCCGGCTGCAGAAAGCCCTCGAGTCCGATTCAAACTTCTGTCAAACTCGCCAGCGCACTTGGCCGCCCCGTCACGTGGCGCGCGCTCGGGAACCCTCCTCCCGCCCCCCGCGCCCCTTGCTCGGCCCGCTGGGCTCCTTAAAGGGACCTGTGGCCTCTACGGGCAGCTCGGCCGCGAGGGGGCTTAAGGGCTTTGCCAGAATCCTCCGGGTCCGGACCCAAGGGAGCCACCACGACCACTCCAACCACCGCCAAAGTGGAAGCAAGTCTGGCGCTCCGGGACGCGCCGATCCTAGCTTATCTTTCCCTATTTCCCTGGATTTGGAACCGTTTTCTCTTCTTCCACATCCCAATACCCAGAACTTAAAGGACTCTCATGAGACACTACAGTGCTGAGTACATCTAAGGTTCTAAACCTTACGGTTAACAAATCGCTCGTTCCCAAACCTAGGAGAGCCAGTCCAAACGAAAAGGGCAATAGAATATAAATAGCTTTTTATTCTGTCTAGTTAGGCGTTGCTTTAAATTTTTAATTAATTTTTTAATAACAAAAGGCACTTGTATGTCACGATTTCATTTAAATGTCATTAATTTTTTAAAAGCGCAAACTCCATCTTCTTTCAAATAAGCATCACGATTTAAATGGGAGTGAAAATAAAGTCTGAGGACTAGGGGGCTCGGAGAACGTCATTTATATGGAAAAGTTGACATTGTTGCATTATAATCGACCTTAAGTAAGTCAGTACCTGACTTTCAACAGGTGTTCCACAGGAGCCCCAAGCCAGCAGTCAAGAATTTTACACGTTTAGGGTACTGGATTGTAAATGTTAGTAGCGAAAGTTTAAGTGATCTGTCCAAGGCATGGAGTGAGCCAGTGGTAGGTGCCAGAAGGGGAAGACCCGGCCAGCTCCTAGTACCCGCCTCATCACAGGCATTCTTGGAGGTCCCCTCTGGTACTGCAGGATGACTGCTTTTTTGAACAAACATTTAGCTATTAGTAACCAATTCATTCTCCATTGAGAAAGGGCCTTCCCAAGGTTGGGGTAGGAGGGAGGGGCTGGGATCAAGTTCCCTGGACTTGAAGGAAACTTCTCCAGATTGGCAGGCCAACCTAGGCTAAATAAGGAACAACTGAATCTCCAATCCAGTTTTTAATAAATTGTTTTGCAACTTTAGGTCTTTTCCAATGGAATAGGGATAATAATTTGTCTTACTTACTGTATAAGGTCATCGTGAGGATTAAGCAGTGCGAAGTGTTCACAATTCACAAATATGCTCACAGTTCACAAATATGAAATATTGCTAGTGTCTATGACAATAGGTATATAGAATCTAATATTTATACAATCAGAAAAGAATCAGAATACAGCAAAAATCCACACACAACCCCAACCAGCTTTTTTAACACTTTGCCTTCTCTCAGATCTATACTTTCTAAATGAAACAAAAATTGCATATAGAATTTAAGCCCTTTATATCATTCTCTCCCTCTCTTCTTTCTCCCCAGAACTAATCAGTATCCTCTCCTGAATTTTTTCTCAGCCACATGCGTATTTTAATACTTTTACTATATATAACTATATTTAGAAACAATACATAGACATTCACCAGATATAGCATTGTTTTTCTAATTGGTTTGAACTTTATCTAAATACTATGCTTTAGGTAACCTTCTTTAACTTGCTTTTTTAGTTAATGTGTTTATGACAGTTATCTAGCCTGCTGTATGTACCTTTACTTCATTTATTTTAGCTATTAGAATTCCACAACATACACAGGCCACAATGTATTTACTAATTCTCATATTAGTGAACATTTAGGTTTTTCCAAACATTTACTCTTACACAGTTACTTCACTGAATGTGTACACATCTCTCAGTGCACCTGTGCATAGGTTGCTACAAAGCACTGATTTTCCAAATTTCTTTTTCTTTTTCTTAAATGCAAACCCTGGTAAGAAATAAAATGTTATGGCCTACCCCCTATTATATGGGGTAGCCAAAAGTAGGTTTACAGTTGTCAGTACGTGAAACAGTTTATTTTTGTATTATTATTTGTTAATTATTGTATTATTTATTCTTATTACACCTGTAAACCTACTTTTGCCAATCCCCATATAAAATGAAAAAAAAGTTTCACAAAAAATATTTTCTATCCCATTTCATTAAAAAAAATTCTTGCCATCCAGAGGCAGATCCAGGTATTGTGGGGCCTAAAGTTTACAGAATTCAAAGGCCTCTTTTAGAAAAAGAATACAAAATTAGTAATCAGTCCTTAAAAGAAGTTTTGCAAGTGAGGGGTCTGAAGCTTAAGCTTTACTAGTTTCATGGTAAATTTCCCTCTGAGCAGACACTAGATTGACTTGACTCATGAATAATGGGTCTCTACCAGCGGTTTGATAAACATCACTCTATACTCAATGGCTAGGTCATAAGGTGCACATTTTAACTCCAGGTTTTGATAAATATATATAACCATGTAACCACCACTACAATCAACATATAGAATTTCCCCAGTGTTTTAAAGAGATCCCACCTGCCGATTAGCGGGCAACCGCTGATCTGCTGTCATTGTACATTAGTTTTGCCTTTTCTAGAATTTCAAATAAATGGAATTATGTGATATGTATTCTTTTTTGTGTTCGGCTTCTTCCACTTGGCATAATGATTTTGAGATTCATCCATATTGCTGCACTTGATTATTTGTTCCTTTTTGTTGCTGAGTGGTATTCCATAATATTATGAAATATCCATCACAATTTATCTGGTCACCTGCCAAAGTACATTTAGGTTTTTTCTTCTGTTCTTTCTTGCCTGCTTGCTATTACGAGTAAAGCTGCTATAAACATTCTTGTACAGGTTTTTTTTTATTATTTATTTTTTTTGTTTATTTATTTATTTTACAGAGACAGAGAGAGAGAGTCAGAGAGAGGGATAGACAGGGACTGACAGGCAGGAACAGAGAGATGAGAAGCATCAATCATTAGTTTTTTCGTTGCGACACCTTAGTTGTTCATTGATTGCCCTCCCATATGTGCCCTGACTGTGGGTCTTCAGCAGACTGAGCAACCCACTGCTTGAGCCAGCGACCTTGGGTCCAAGCTGGCGAGCCTTGCTCAAACCAGATGAGCCCGCACTCAAGCTGGAGACCTCAGGGTCTCGAACCTGGGTCCTTCCACATCCCAGTCCGATGCTCTACCCATTGCACCACCGCCTGGTCAGGCTTGTACAGGTTTTTGAGTAAAAATAAGTATCTATTTCTAGAACAAATACCCAGAAGTGGGATTTCTAGGTAATGTATAAATATATGTCTATTTAATTTTATATGAAACTACCAGTTTTCAAGAGTGGCTTTCCCACCAACAATGTATTCTAGTTGCTTTGCACCTTCTCTAGCAGTTCGGATTAGTTTTTATTGTTGTTATTTGTTTTTACCATTCTTAAAAGGTATTAAGTGATATCTCATTGTGGGTTTTTAAATCATTTTTTATTTTTCAATTACAATTGACATACAATATTATATTAGTTTCAGGTGTACACCCCAGTGATTAGACATTGTATAACCCAGGGATAGTCAACCTTTTTATACCTACCGCCCACTTTGGTATCTCCGTTAGTAGTAAAATTTTCTAACCGCCCACTGGTTCCACAGTAATGGTGATTTATAAAGTAGGGAAGTAACTTTACTTTATAAAATTATAAAGCAGAGTTACAGCAAGTTAAAGCATATAATAATAATTACTTACCAAGTACTTTATGTAGGATTTTCGCTAAGTTTGGCAGAATACATCTTTATAAAGCAACTTACTATAGTTAAATCTATCTTTTTATTTATACTTTGGTTGCTCCGCTACCGCCCACCGTGAAAGCTGGAACGCCCACTAGTGGGCGGTAGGGACCAGGTTGACTACCAATGGTATAACCTATTAAATGATCATCCCAACAGATCTTGTATTCATCTGACACCATATATCATTTTTAGAATATTATTGACAGCCCTGGCTGGTTGGCTCAGTGGTAGAGCGTCGGCCTGGCGTGCAGGAGTCCCGGGTTCGATTCCTGGCCAGGGCACACAGGAGAGGCGCCCATCTGCTTCTCCACCCCTCCCCCTCTCCTTCCTCTCTGTCTCTCTCTTCCCCTCCCACAGCCAAGGCTCCATTGGAGCAAAAGATGGCCCGGGCGCTGGGGATGGCTCCATGGCCTCTGCCTCAGGCGCTAGAGTGGCTCTGGTCGCAACAGAGCAATGCCCTGGATGGGCAGAGCATTGCCCCCTGGTGGGCATGCCGGGTGGATCCTGGTCGGGCACATGCGGGAGTCTGTCTGACTGCCTCCCCTTTTCCAGCTTCAGAAAAAAAAAAAAAAAGAATAATATTGACTATATTCCTTATGCTATATTTACAACCCATGACTAGTCTGTAACTACCAATTTGTACTTCTTAATCTCTTCACCTTTTCACCCAACCCCCCTCCCATCTGACGACCCTCAAAATGTTCTCTGTATCTATGAGTGTTTCTGTTCTGCTTGATCATTTGTTTTTTATTCAATTATTGATAGATATGTATTTATTGCCATTTTATTGTTTATATCTTTAATTTTTCTTCTTTCTCTTCTTAAAGACCCTTTAACACTTCATGTAATACTGGTTTGGTTGGTGATGAACTCCTTCAGCTTTTTCTTGTCTGGGAAACTTTTTATATATCTTTTGATTTCTAAATAATAGCTTTGCTGGGTAGACTAATCTTGGTTGTAGGTCCTTGTTTTTCATTTCATTGTGGTTTTAATTTGAATTTCCCTAAGAGCTAATTATATAGAACATGTTTTAATGTGCACACTTGCCACGTGGATATCTTCTTTGGTGAAATGTCTGTTCAAGTCTTTTGCTCATTTTTCAATTGGATTGTTTGTTTCTTACAATTGAGTTCTGAGAATTCTTTGTATATTCTGAATGCAAGTCCTTTTTAGATATGTAATTTGCAAATATTCTCTCCGTCTGTTGTTTGCCTTTTTATTCTATTAATAATGCTTTTGTATGTGTGACAGAGACAGAGAGAGTGACAGATTGGGACAGACAGACAGGAAGGGAGAGGGATGAGAAGCATCAATTTTTCATTGCGGCACCTTATTTGTTCATTGACTGCTTTCTCATATATGCCTTGACCGGTGAGCTACAGCAGAGCAAGTGACCCTTTGCTCAAGCCAGCGACCATGGGGTCATGTCTATAACCCCACACTCAAGCCAGTGAGCCCTCACTCAAGCTGGATGAGCCTGGCTTGATGAAACCTCGGAGTTTTGAACCTGGGTCCTCCGTGTCCCAGTCCAATGCTCTATTCACTGAACCACCTTCTAGTCAGTCAGGCAACAATGTCTTTTGCTGAGCAAGTGTTACATTATGGTGAATCCTAATATATTTTTAATGAATCTTTCTTTTGGCATCATGTCTAACAACTCTCCTTAATTTTAGATCACAAATATTTTCTCCTATGTTTTATTTTATTTTATTTTATTTTCAGAGACAGAGAGAGTCAGAGAGAGGGATAGATAGGGACAGACAGACAGGAACGAAGAGAGATGAGAAGCATCAATCATTAGTTTTTCGTTGTGACACCTCAGTTGTACATTGATTGCTTTCTCATATGTGCCTTGACCATGGGGTTACAGCAAACTGAGTAACCCCTTACTCAAGCCAGTGACCTTGGGTCCAAGCTGGTGAGCTTTTGCTCAAACCAGATGAGCCCGTGCTCAAGCTGGTGACCTCGGGGTCTCGAACCTTCGCATCCCAGTCCAATGTTCTATCCACTGTGCCACCGCCTGCTCTATCCACTGTGCCACCACAGGTCAGGGCACACTTTTAGGGCCCCCAGGGCACTCACACTTCTCACCAGCTCGTGAAAATTCAGAGATTCCCATGATCTCCTCAGACGCCATAATTCACAAGAATGATTCACAGAGCTTAAAGAAGTGCTACAGTTATCATTAGTTTTTTTTTTGTTGTTTTTTTTTTTTTTTAAAGATTTTATTTATTTATTATAGAGAAGGGAGGGGGGGAGGAGCAGGAAGCATCAACTCCCATATGTGCCTTGACCAGGCAAGCCCAGGGTTTTGAACCGGCGACCTCAGCGTTTCCAGGTTGACGCTTTATCCACTGCACCACCACAGGTCAGGCTATCATTAGTTTTAAAGGATACAAATCAAGGCCAGCCAAATGAAGAGACAAACAGGGTGAGGTCTGGGAGAGTCTTGGACAGATATTCCATGCCTTCTCCCTGTGGAGTAAGGACATGTGACCTTCCCAGTACACCTGTGTACGTGTGGTCACCAACCAGGAACTCCTCTGGGCCTGTGATCAGAGATTATATTGGGACTTCATTACGTAGTTATGATTGATTGGGTCATTGGCCACATGATCAAACTCAATCTCCAGCTATGTTAGAGATGTTTCCTCCAGCTCTCCCTCCTCTGTGAGTTCTCTAGAAATATGATTATTTAGGCCTAGAACTCATGAAAGAGGCGGGGGATGGACAAACAGATTCTGGAGTGATTAACATATATTAAAGGGACAAATGTGGTAATGGATAAAATTGTGTGGGGAGAATGAAAACCAGAAACCAAGGACAGAACCCTGAGGTATCAAAATTTTCAACGCACACGGGCACATGGCTTTACCTCTCATGCCTGGAAAGCCTCTCCTTCCCTGGATCCGTACCCATCTCTCATACGACTTTATACAAATTCTTTTTTTTTTTTTTTTTTCATTTTTCCGAAGCTGGAAACGGGGAGGCAGTCAGACAGACTCCCGCATGCGCCCGACCGGGATCCACCCGGCATGCCCACCAGGGGGCGATGTTCTGCCCCTCTGGGGCGTCGCTCTGTTGCATCCAGAGCCATTCTAGCGCCTGAGGCAGAGGCCACAGAGCCTTCCCCAGTGCCCGGGCCATCTTTGCTCCAGTGGAGCCTCAGCTGCGGGAGGGGAAGAGAGAGACAGAGAGGAAGGAGAGGGGGAGGGGTGGAGAAGCAGATGGGCGCTTCTCCTGTGTGCCCTGGTCGGGAATCGAACCTGGGATTCCTGCACGCCAGGCCGACGCTCTACCGCTGAGCCAACCGGCCAGGGCTATACAAATTCTTATTAGCATTTATTTCACTGCATTTACATCATGTCTGCTTCTTTCACCAACCTAAAAGCTCCCTCTGTCAAAAACTTTATTCATCTTTTTTTTTCTGAAGTGAGAAGCAGGGAGGCAGACAGACAGACTCGTGCATGTGTCCAACTGGGATCCAGCCAGCAACCCCACTAGGGGGCGATGCTCTGCCCGTCTGGGGCATATTCATCTTTTTATGTACAACTCTTAACATAATGCATAGTAGGTGCTAAATGAACGATGCATGCAGCAGGGAGATGTTAGTAATCCACAAATAGAGTGTGTAATATACAAGCATCAGAAAGTATGAATATGCCTTTTATGCCTTTCTAAAAGAAGTATGCATGTTGGAAAGAATTCACCAGCAATGCCATCTGGAGCTTTCTTTTCAGAAAGGTTTTAAATTATGAATTCAATTCCTTTAAAATATAAAATATAGAATTTTATATTATTGTTTTGGTCTTGGTAAGTTTTCTTTTTAAACAAAAATTTTCCACTTCATCTGATTGTCAAACTTATTGGTATGAAGTTGTTTATAATATCTTCTTTTTTTTTTAATTTATTGATTTTAGTGAGAGAGACAGGGAGAGGGAGAGAGAAGAGAGGGGAACATCAGTCTGTTCCTGTATGTGCCCTGAGCAGGGATTGAATTGGCAACCTCTGTGCTTCGGGATGACGCTCTTAACTGAGCCATCCAGCCAGGGCATCTTCTTCTTTTTTTTTTTTTTTTTTTTTTTCTGAAGCTGGAAACGGGGAGAGACAGTCAGACAGACTCCCGCATGCGCCCGACCGGGATCCACCCGGCACGCCCACCAGGGGCGATGCTCTTCCCACCAGGGGGCGATGCTCTGCCCCTCCGAGGCATTGCTCTGCCACGACCAGAGCCACTCTAGCGCCTGGGGCAGAGGCCAAGGAGCCATCCCCAGCGCCAGGGCCATCTTTGCTTCAATGGAGCCTTGGCTGCGGGAGGAGAAGAGAGATACAGAGAGGAAGGAGGGGGGTGGTGAAGAAGCAAATGGGCGCTTCTCCTATGTGCCCTGGCTGGGAATCGAACTCGGGTCCCCCGCACACCAGGCCAACGCTCTACTGCTGAGCCAACCAGCCAGGGCCATCTTCTTCTATTTTTAATGCCTATAGGACTGGTAGTGATGTTCCCTTTTTTATTGCTGATATTGGTAATGTGTTTTGTTTCCTTACATTTTTCCTTCATTAGTGTTGCTAGGAGTTGGTGAATTTTTTGTCTTTTTGAAGATTAATGGCTCAGTGGTAGAGCATTGGCCTGGCATGAATGTCCTCAGTCAGGGCACACAGGAGAAGCGACCATCTGCTTCTTCACCCTACCCCTTTCTCTCTCTCTCTTTCTTCCCCTCCCACAGCCATGGCTCAATTGGTTCCAGTGAGTTGTCCTTTGGTGCTGAGGATGGCTCTACAGCCTCTGCCTCAGGCACTAGAAAATGGCTCCAGTTGCAATGGAGCAACAGCCCCGGATGGGCAGAGCATCGCCCCCTAGTGAGCTTGCCGGGTGGATTCTAGTCAGGGCGCATGCAGGAGTCTGTCTTTCTGCCTCCCCTCCTTTCACTAAAATTTAAAAAAAAAAAAAGATTAATAAGTTTTGGCTTTGGCAATTTCCTCTCTTGTATATTTGCTTTTTTTTTTAATTTTTTAAAAATTATTTATTTTTTACAGAGACAGAGAGAGAGTCAGAGAGAGGGATAGACAGGGACAGACAGACAGGAACGGAGAGAGATGAGAAGCATCAATCATTAGTTTTTCATTGCGCATTGCAACACCTTAGTTGTTCATTGATTGCTTTCTCATATGTGCCTTGACCGTGGGCCTTTAGCAGACTGAGTAACCCCTTGCTGGAGCCAGCGACCTTGGGTTCAAGCTGGTGGGCTTTTCCTCAAACCAGATGAGCCCTCACTCAAGCTGGCGATCTCGGGGTCTTGAACCCGTGTCCTCTGCATCCCAGTCCGACGCTTTATCCACCACGCCACTGCCTGGTCAGGCTATATCTGCTTTTTATTTCATTGATTTCTGGTTTTATATTTATTTTCTTTGCAAAAATTTATGGTTCCTTTCTCTAAATTCCCCCATGAGCACTGAATCCTATGGGTAGTTCTCTTGCCAAAGTGGCCCATTCAAGGAGTCCCAAGTCTTGAAGGAATGAGGCGTCTGACACAAAGTGCCATGCTCAGTCGTTAGCTAGGAACAGGTGGTGGGGAGCATGGCCTCGGTTTTACACTGGTGGAATCAGGCTAGTAGCGGGGGCCATCAACAACTATTCTCTGCACTGCAGAAAATCCAATGGCCCATATTCAGAACCACCACAGTGTACTCCTTTCCCCCGCAGACCTCCATCTTCATGCTGGTTTGGGGAGAAGCCTTCCATGGTTCCTATATGTCTTTCCTCCTTAAGGGAAACTTAGAAAAAGGTTAGTGGAATGAACTACAGCAATCGGTCTGGAGGCCACAACTGATACTCACCTCTCCATTTTCCAGTATCCACTCTAAATTCCCCTCACCCTTAGTTATTTTTGGTTTTTTATATTTTGTATTTTTCTGAAGTTGGAAACGGGGAGGCAGTCAGACAGACTCCCGCATGTGCCCGACCGGGATCCACCGGGCATGCCCACCAGGGGGCGATGTTCTGCCCCTCTGGGGCGTTGCTCTGTTGCAACCAGAGCCATTCTAGCGCCTGAGGCAGAGGCCATGGAGCCATCCTCAGCGCCCGGGCCAACTTTGCTCCAGTGGAGCCTTGGCTATGGGAGGGGAAGAGAGAGACAGAGAGGAAGGAGAGGGGGAGGGGTGGAGAAGCAGATGGGCGCTTCTCCTGTGTGTCCTGGCCGGGAATCGAACCCAGGACTCCTGCACGCCAGGCCGACGCTCTACCACTGAGCCAACCGGCCAGGGCCCTTAGTTATTATCTTAGCAGAATTTGGTGGCTTATGCAGTGGTGTGATCCCAACTTTATTCTCGGGTCAGGGTTGCTGCATGTATTCACATTCACAAGGGGGCAAAGGAGTATGAGATGCTCAACGGGACCACATAGATTCTGTAAAAAGTGGTGCTACTTTCTGTTGATCAGGGTCAATTATCCTTGTCATGATGGTGACACCTCTTTTTACCTACTGGCCCCTGGAATGAATCCAAAGTGCTCCAGAAGCAGTCACAGCTTGTAGTTCAATGGGACCCTTGCTGTGTCCCTTAACCAGAGTGCAATCTCTTTGGGGATGAGTACCTCCAGCCCTATAGACCTCAGATTTGTGGGTATGGGAAGCACAAAGTCCTCTGGTGGTCATTGGTAGTGAAGGGAAGTGGGGCTATTTCTGCATCCACTCCTTGATAAGTGGGCTCATGTATGTTTCCTGTTGGGGTTGCAAGCCCTCTGATTTAATGTAGGCAACACATTCTGAATGGCAGCATCCAACTATTTCAGAGTGCTGCCCCTGACTGGCACTTCACCTGTGCCTTGAGAAGGTCATTCTAGCTCTCTATGAGGTCAGCTTTTTCTGGATGGAGTAAAATTGCCAGTGGATCCCATGGTCACGGGTCCACTCCTACACCTCTTTACCATGAAGTAGGTGCCCTGGTAGACTGCTATGTTACGCAGGATTCTAGGCATTCCGTAAACCCCAATATAGTAATGCTGGCTGAGGATCTGCGGGGAGAAAGACCCACCGTTGTCAACTTACCACCATGGAGCCAGCTGGTCTCCTTGAGTAACAGTGCCACATTAGGGGTGTAACACTGGTCTCTACTGCTGACAGATTGGAACATTTAGGCATCAGTAGCTACATCAGCCTTGGAAAGTTGGGAGTCCATGACTCTAGCCTATACATAGCCTCCATCTCTGCCACCGTGGCCACTCCATTTATGTGCCTCTATTCATTTCCTAGGGCTGCCTTAACAAAGTACCACATATTAGGTGATTTAAACAAATTTGTCTCACAATTCTGGAGGCTGCAAGTTTGAGCTAAGGTGTCAGTGGGCTTGGCTCCTTCTGAGGGCTGTGCAGAAGAATCTGTCTGTTCCTCTTCCCTGCTTCTGGTGGTCTGCTGGCAATCGCTGGCATTCCTTGGCTTCTGCTGCATCAACCTGATCACTGTTTTTATCTTCAAGGGGCATTCTCTGTACTCACATAGTATCTACTTATAAGGACCCCAATCATATTGACAGAGGAGTCCACCTTACTCCGGTGCGACGTCACCCTAACCAACTTCTGCAACAGCTCTATTTCCAAAGAAGGTCACATTTTGAGGTATTGGGGGTTAGAACTTCAGCATATATCATTTCTTGAGAGGCTTGCAAGAATCAAGGCTGGTTAAACCTCCCAATATCCTTGGCTAAAAAATCTTTGCTTATTTTAAAACACTCTTACAAAAAAGTAAAGTAAAAAAAAATCATATACAAGGTAAAGAAGCCAAAACTAAAATGTCTATCTTATGTAAATAACAAATTGTAGCTGCTAGAGATAAATGTGGACAGTTGGAATTGGGTGATACAGTATTTAGGAAGAGCAAAGAGACCTAGATTACACTGATCTGAAATCACTTATACAATTCTTTAAATAAGAATATTTTCTGCCGCCTGACACAAAGTGACCATATATGACTTTTGCTAACAAATCTGAGTATTTCCAGTATTTATTTAATTTACTTCCAATGTAATTGTGAGGCTTCTGATCTAGAGATGGAAAAGTATCACGTTTTATTGTAATATAGTTTAGACCTCTGTGATTCAGCTCTAAAATACTTATGGCAGCTTTCAATTAAGGGATCATTTTCCTCTTTTTGACAAAAAAATATGCAAAAAAACTACCAAAATATCTGAGAGCTCTCATTCGGTGGAGAACACAGAACTTCCATTAATGTCCACGCGATTTGCAGTTCTTCAAGAAGAAACAGTCCTTCTCATTTCTCAGTATTTCACCTAGAGATTATACCAACAAAATTCTATTTTACAAAAAAAAAAAAAAAAGAAAAGAGAAAAGAAAACAAAAGAAATACTAGTTTTAAAGTAAATTTTAAGAGTGGTAATTTGAAATGTTGAATTTTCTACCTACTCTAATTCTACATGTGACACATGTATTAATCTCTATGTGGCCCATATGTTTATAGCAATTAATAAATACTTGTTTGTTTCCTCAACAAATATCCCTAAAACATCTACTATATACCAGGTGCTAGGCTGAATAAGATTGGCCCTCAAAAAACTCACATGGCAATTTCTTAACTTTTAAAAAAATTTTATTGTAGTAAAATACACATAGCATAAAACTTACCATTTTAACCATTTTTAGGTGTACAGTTCAGTGGCACTGAGTACTTCAACACTGTTGTGCAACCAGCCAATACTTTTCATCATCCCCAAACTGAGATTCTGTACCCATTAAACAATAATTCCCCACCCCCGTTCCCCTGCCCAGGTAACCACCATTCTACTTTATGTCTCTGAATTTGACTATTCTAGGTAAATCATATAAGTACAACCATATAATAGTTGCTCTATTGTGTCTGGCTTATTTCAATTAGCATGTTTTCAAACTTCATCCAAGTTGTAGCACGTATAAGCATTTCTTTTCTTTTCTTTCTTTCTTTCTTTCTTTCTTTCTTTCTTTCTTTCTTTCTTTCTTTCTTTCTTTCTTTCTTTCTTTTTAACAGAGATAGAGAGAGAGTCAGAGAGAGGGATAGATAGGGACAGACAGACAGGAATGGAGAGAGATGAGAAGCATCACTCATCAGTTTTTCCTTGTGACACCTTAGTTGTTCATTGATTACTTTCCCATATGTGCCCTTACAGTGGGCCTTCAGCAGACCAAGTAACCCCTTGCTCAAACCAGCGACTTTGAGTCCAAGCTGGTGAGTTTTGCTCAAACCAGATAAGCCCACGCTCAAGCTGGCGACCTCGGGGTCTCGAACCTGCATCCTCCACATCCCAGTTCGACGCTTTACCCACTGCGCCACCGCCTGGTCAGGCTGTATCAGCATTTCAGTTCTCTCTAAGGCTAGAGAATATTCTCTACTAGGTATATATATATATATACCACATACTCTTATCCTCAGTTACTTCACTTTTTTAAACAGCTAATATTTCGTTTTATTCCTTTCAAAGAGATACCACGAGGCTTTTAAAATTAGTTTCTTTAAGGTGGTGTCATAGCATTATGGTAGCAGCCCAGATGCTAGTTCCCTGCTTTTGCTGCCACCACCCAAAATATGAGGTGCTCGCTTTTGTAGTTCGAGCCTTGGAAACAATCCTGAACCTTTTCTTCTGTAGCTCTCTTTATGAGTCATCAGGACAGTTACACACACTTTTAGAGGTCCTTTTTTTTTAAAGTAATGATTTCTAGTTTACCTACAGGCAGAACTATTTACAAGTTAGGCAATTATAGGTACATAAAGAATTTATTTATTTATTTTACTTTTTTAGATTTTATTCATTTTCATTAGAGAGAGAGGGGAGAGAGAAAGAGAGAGCGAACAGGGGGAGGAGCAGGAAGCATCAACTCCCATATGTGCCTTGACCAGGCAAGCCCAGGGTTTCGAACCAGCGACCTCAGCATTCCAGGTCGAGGCTTCATCCACTGCGCCACCACAGGTCAGGCAGGTACATAAAGAATTAAGTTGGGGAATTAGTTCTTACTGGTTTATTTGGGTGGTGTCTCCAGTTCCCCCTGAGTATTCTGCCAGTTGATCTTGCTCAAGGATCCATGTGCCTAGCTCTCTGAGATGTCTGAATACCTTTTCCAGTTTCTGAACCTAGCTCCTGCTCTTGTATTTCACTACATCCTTTTCCTTTCTGTTTTCAATGGCTCCTAAATAATTTTTCTCAGAGGGACACCTGGTCCAACTCTTAATGAAGCAATTATTTATTGAATTGCATAGGGGCAAGAAATCATACTAAGTGCTGGATTTTTATGCCATAAGGATCTGCTTTTGTGGGAGAAAACAAGATGTCCCTTCTTACCCACAATCAGCTACTTGCAGCTCCCCTTCATTTATGATACAGAGACACAAACATTTACCCAGATGAGATTCAACATTCAAGAAATTCTGCGAGGCCCTGGCCAGTTGGCTCAGTGGTAGAGCGTCGGCCTGGCGTGCAGAAGTCCCGGGTTCGATTCCTGGCCAGGGCACACAGGAGAAGCGCCCATCTGCTTCTCCACCCCTCCCCCTCTCCTTCCTCTCTGTCTCTCTCTTCCCCTCCCGCAGCAGCCGAGGCTCCATTGGAGCAAAGATGGCCCGGGCACTGGGGATGGCTCCTTGGCCTCTGCCCCAGGCGCTGGAGTGGCTCTGGTCGCAACAGAGCGACGCCCCGGAGGGGCAGAGCATCGCCCCCTGGTGGGCGTGCCGCGTGGATCCCGGTCAGGCGCATGCAGGAGTCTGTCTGACTGTCTCTCCCCGTTTCCAGCTTCAGAAAAATACAAAAAAAAAAAAAAAAGAAAGAAATTCTGCGAGACATTCACTACCATATCTGATATTACACAGAGCATCTTGCATCCCTGGGTGCTTAGGATGTGCCAAGGAAATATTGCATCAGGAAATATGTTTGAGTACCTAGATAGGTACGTAGGTAGTTACTATATATTAATTTCAGAAGAACTTCGGAAGAGCAAGTATAGTGAACTGAACTAACATTTTTTTTTTTAAATTTTATTTATTCATTTTTAGAGAGGAGAGAGAGAGGGGGAGAGAGAGAGACCGAGAGAAAGACCGAGAGAGAGAAGGGAGGAGGAGCTGGAAGCATCAACTCCCATATGTGCCCTGACCAGGCAAGCCCAGGGTTTCGAACTGGTGACCTCAGCATTTCCAGGTCGATGCTTCATCCACTGCGCCACCACAGGTCAGGCCTGAACTAACATTTTTCAATAGGACACATTAGCTGACCAGAATCCTAAAGGATACCCTCAGAAATCTTAACAGTTCCCTGACCAGTGCTACTGAGAATTTCTCCTCAGTTTTATTAACGTGTCGAACCTCTGATTGGTTAGGGACGACAAAACGAAATTCCTAGTGAATTCACGAAGGCAGGAAATAAATGACGGGAAAAAACCAGGCATCAATACTCAAAATGCGTATTTCTAAATTTCCCCAACCACTGAAATGCCTTGGTCATTTACAAACCTAAGCTAGAGCCAAGCATGAACTTTATTTGAGGGATACAGCCCTGGAGAGGTTAAGGACTTGACCAATGGTATATTAACTGGAAATGGAACCCTGGCATTACCCTTTCAGTCATATACTGCCCATTAAATGACTTCTTAACTGGTTATCTTTCTTCAACAAATAATGCATTTACGGTCTTTCTACGAAGCTGTTAAGTTGCTCTCTTACCCTTACGGAAGGGAAGCAAGAAGCATAAAAAAGGCGGCACCGTCACCTAATTCTTCATGAATAACAGAAAAAGAAGCGAACAATCCGAATTCCGGATCCGGAGCTCTGAGTCGCCAGGTCTAAAATCCGCACTCTAGGGCGGGGGGAGGGGCCAGGGGGCGTGGGACCGGGCGGGGCGGGGCGTAGGCGGGTGTAAGGAAATGCTGATAAAATTACCTCGCTCATGCGGCGGGCTTTCGGACGGAATAAACCCAGGTTTTTCTCTAGAGCCATGGTAGGGGAGGGCTAGAGCGAACGGACTCGCTCAAGGCGGCCGCTCAGACCTCCTGTAGCGTACCCCATCACTGCCCAAGTCCATCCAGCGCTCACACAGCACTTCGCGGAGGACCGCGCCAGAGAGGCCGGAGGGGAATCCCGCGACAAGGCGGCTAAAGAGCTCGGAGGAATTGGGGCCAGCACGCTCTGGCGGGGATCACGGGAGCGGGCGAGGGCTCTATCAATTCAGGATTCAGCCTGCCCAACGCTCACGCCTTCACTAAAAGCAGAACTCTCACCAGCACGTCTGCCGTTCCGAGCGCCCCTAGCAACCACCTGTGATTTAAAGCGGAAACACGACCCCTGTCCCGCCCTTCCCGGACCAACCAAAGCCCGGCGGGGCAGCTCGTTGGCCCAATCATCTCACCGGCCACTATGGACAACCAATAAGAAGCAGGCATAGGAGGGCGGGCTGAAGGGGTCGTGGGCGCACGCGCAGTTGGGAACAGGGCCTCAGTTCTGAGACGGTGTGGCTGAGTTGGGTGCCGGTGCACTCGTGTTGGCCCTCAAAATCCCCGCGTAGCCGCTGCCGCCTTCTCCCACCCTCGCCATGTTCCTCACCCGGTCTGAGTACGACAGGTATGTCCGGCGGGGAAAAATGGGGTTGGGGCTGGTGGGGTGGGCAGGCGAGGGGCCCAGCTCGGCCTGGGTTCTGCCGTGTCATGGGGCGCCCTAGGAACCCGCGTTTGGCCCAGCATGGGGATCTCTTGCCCTCCCGGCCCGCCCGCTGTGATCGTGATTCGCCAAGCTAGACTTCTGCCATCGGCTGCCCTGGTCCTACCGCTGAGTCACTGCTGGGTCCTAACTCCGTGCGGAAGCGAGAAGCTGGGCTTTGTGCTTCGGAGAGAAGGCTGAGGGGCGGTACTCCGACCTTTAACCCGGAGAAGGTCAGGGGTCACCCTTCCCCCGTTCACCTTCTCGTGCTGCCTTTTTAAAAAAATGTAAACGTGCCACCTGGAAGAAAAAGCATCTGTACTTTAGTTACTGAGTTTGATCACTTTAGCTCCCCTTTTCTTCTGGGAGAGAAGGCTCGTTTTCCGTTTCTTAGTCGTGGGGATGGAGCAGCCTTTCCTTTGATTGAAATGTAGTAGGGCAATGCTGCTGGGACGTAGAGTTTCTGCAGAAGCGCGAAGGCCGGCTCAGCGGTGCCCAGATACAGTGTCTGGAGTCTGATTTTCTAGGAACTGGTATTCAGAGTCGTTGTCAAAAGTTTTCTCACCGTGCTGATTCCCCTAGCCCTAGGCTTTTCTGACTTTTTAAAGGAATTAAAGCAAGTTAATTTCTGTTGAAGGCCAGGTCTGGTTCCTAAATAAAAATTGAGATTGTTCTATTTATTAAAAAAAACTTTTCAGGGCTTAGAAATGTTAAGTAATGTTAAATTGTACATATGCTGCAGACATTTTTACTTTCAGTTTCTGTTTTGATCAGTTAAGTTTAAACAGCTCCTTTTTTTTCTTCTTTTTCTGCTGGGAAAAGCAGCTGTTTTCTGTGTAGGGGCTGGAGAAGCTGCCTTTCTTGTCAAGAACTAATAGACTCTGTCAAAAGTTCTATCACTTGGAACTACAACTTTATCCTTTTAGTGATTCACAGAAGATGTATGCTGTAAAACAAATCTCTTCTTACTGTCCTATAACATGACTTTGTTACTCAGTATTTAGCTTCCAGAGCATTAAAGTTTTACTTAATATCTTTATTGCTGATTAGCGTTATTTATTTTTGTATCTTCCCAAGAAGAGCTAAAATAGAGCCCTTATATATTTAAAAGTTAGCTGATGTACTTGAATATTTGCTGTGTACAAGACATGTTCTAGTTGCTTGTCATACAGCAGTGAAGAAAATCAAGATCCTTGCCCCGTATGGGAGATTTTATTATTATTATTGATTTCAGCAAGAGGAAGGGAGAGAGAGAGAGAGAGAGAGAGAGACAGGAACATCGAGCTGTTCCTGTATGTGCTCTGATCAGGGATTGAACCAGCAACCTCTGCGCTTGGGGATGATGCTCTAACCAACTGAGCAATCTGGCTAGGGCTGGAAGACTGTCTCTTAAAGTACTGTTGAGGAAAGTAATTACAGTATGAATCAGAAATGTATTCATGTCATCAGAGAAATTGAAATCTACACTAGGAATTTTGATGAGATTACATTCAGTATTAGGGGATCATGGAAAACTTCACAAAGGAGTTATTTTAAACTGAGTCTTGAGAAAGCAAAATTCTGATAAATATGGATGGTGAAAGTTAATAGTTTTGCGGCAGAGAATATAGGATGTACAGAGAAGGGGCCGTGGGAAAGCACGGGGCATATTTGGAAAATTCCAGTCTGTCTGGCACGTGGTGCATATATGGGAATAGTGGGAGATACGGAAAACAAGGGTGGTGCTAGATATTCAGTGGTTTTTATTATGAGGTTAAGGAGTTTGGTCTTATTCTGTGAGTAACTGGATGCCATAATTTTTGTTTTCAGAAATTACATAGTCATAATTGTTTTTTAGAGAGTAATAGACTGGATTGGGTGAAAGAGTGAGTCAATACCAGTTAGAAGGCTAAGGCAATAGATAGGCAAAAGGTAACGAAGACATTAAGGGTGGAAGCAAGAGAATGTTGAGGTACCATGTAGGAGGACTTGGCATATGGTTGAGATAGGAGAAGATGGTGTAGAATGAGTCAGATCATTCAGAACTTTCTAGCTTGGGGAACTGGGAGATTGGAGGTGTTTTACAATAAAAATGAAGTAGGAATAGGCAGGAGATAGAGTTGATTTTGCGAGAACAGCTGGCTTTAAAGAGATTTCAGATTAGAAAATGTAGACTGTTTGGTGCTAAGGGGATATTCAAGTAGAAATGCTCAGGAGGCATTTAGGTCAGTAAGTGAAGAGGTCAAACTTGTAATAGAGATTTGGAGGTAGGAGTTGGTACCTGGCATAAATGACATAACCCATGATAACAGTCAAGTTTGAGAAGAAGGACAAGAGCAGAGCCTCATAGGGAGGATATAGTAAATATTACTTCACTGGAGTGAAGTTCCTGAATGAAGTTAGTTCCTGAATGAAAATACTACATTGGAATAGAACTTTACACTTTACAAAGTTCTTTCACGCGCTGTGCAATTCAATACTGATTGTCTTGTGACAGAGGCAGGGTAGGGTTGGTTTTTTGTTGTTCCATTTGAGGGAATTAAAACTAGTAAGTGGCAAAATTAGAACTTAATCTCAGGTCTTCTGTCCTTGGATTTTTCTGTCGGTGATTTAAAAAAACTGTTCCTTAAGAGTCCTAAACTTCTTTTTAAAGTGACCTCAGGGATGTTGCCTCTGGGGCTAGCAGGTGGCTGGGACGGTGGGATTCTCCTTTCACCCCTGATTTGGCCAGAATAATTCCTAGAGGCAGTCTGGTGGAGCAGTTGAAAGCTTGGTCTCTGTGGTCAGAGAACCTACTGTGTTTTTTGCTCCATAAGACGCACCTGACCATAAGACACACCTAGGGTTTTAAGGAGGAAAATAAGGAAAAAAAATATTCTGAACCAAATAGTGTGTTAAAATGTTGAATAAAATACCCTATTTTTGCCCTTTCCTAAGCCCTTTTAAGGCTGATGCAGTGCCTTAGGAGGCTAGCACAGAAGGGTAAAGCAAGTCTCCATGAAACCCTAAGAAGAGATGGGCAAAACTCCTCTTTGGATCCTGTCTGGAGTCACAGTTGAAAAAAAAAACCCACAACCGTATTTTTCGCTCCATAAGACGCATGGGCATTTTCCCCTGCACTTTTTTGGGGAAAAAAGTGTGTCTTAAGGAGTGAAAAATACAGTAAATTCTACTTTCAGCTCTGCCTCTTACATGCCGAGTAACTTTGGGCAGTTTGCTTAACCTCTTTGTGCCTCAGTTTCCTCATCTGTAAAATACAATAGTATCTATGTACCTTAGAATGCTACTTTATAGAATCATTTTGAGGATTGAGTTAAATCATTTAAAATTTATAATAGTACCAGGTATATAGTAGTTATGTAGTAAATGTCAACTTGTATTACCTGTTTTGTATTAGGGAATTTATATAAAACTTCTTTTAAAAGTAGAATTTTTGATAAAACAAACTTGAAAACACCATACTATACTATATCATGTTACATGTTTCAAAATCCAGGCTCCATAAACCAAGAATCATAACTATTTTTATTTGTTTATTCAGATATGTATATTAAAGTGTCCACTGAATCCTGAAAGCTTTTCTGGCTAAGACCATTATTGATGCCTCTTCTCCCTAGGAATTTCCAACAGACAGGAGCAAGAAAAGGTGGGGAGGTGGTTTAGAGACAGAAGTAGTCTGGCATAACTGGTATAAATATATATGGAGTGAAGGAACTAGGTTAGCCGTTAGGAACTACAGAGCTCTCAGTTTGTAGTGAAGGTCACAATACTGTTTCATACAAATATGACTGGGGTGAACACACCATATAGTGTACAGATGATGTTTTGTGGAATTGTGCACCTGAAACCTGTATAATTGTGTTAACTAGTGTGTCACCCCAAGGAATTTAATAAAAAGGGGGAAAAAAGGAGAAAGCAAAATAAGTAAATAAAAATAATTCATATAAACAGAGAGAACCTGTGATTGATTTTGCTTATTAAAAAGTAAGATATTGTCTGACCAGGCGGTGGCACAGTGAATAGAGTGTTGGCCTGGGATGCTGAGGACCCAGGTTCAAGAGCGTGGGTCACTAGTTTGAGCATGGGATCATAAACATGACCCTATGGTCACTGGCTTGAGCCCAAGGTCGCTGGCTTAAGCAAGGGGTCACAGGCTTGGCTGGAGCTGCCTCGCCTTAGTCAAGGCACAGATGAGAAAGCAATTAATGAACAATTAATATGCTACAACTATGAGTTGATGCTTCTCATCTCTGTCCCTTCCTGTCTGTCCCTATTTGTCTGTCTCTTTCTCACTCAAAAAAAAAAAAGGTAAGATATTAACTTCAAATTCATTCAGTGGGAAGAGGATAAGGATAAATGCACATTTTCTTGGGAATTCCTGGCAGTTTGGGGGCATTAATTTAGCAAAGGAATTCCAGGTTGATTCAGGATTGAGGCAGAAAGTCACCTGCTGTTCTTGGATCAGTTTGCAGACTTCCTGGGAGTGGGGCAGAAGTGTTCTCTATATTGGTTTCATTCCTTGAAAAGCTGTAATGTACAAAAAAAAAAAAAAAAAAGCCTTCAGATTCTTGTGGGCAAAGGAGAATAGTGGCAACAAGCACATCTTGAACCCACGTGAGCTAGATGTCAAGGAACTTGAGTTTAGTCTCTATGCTTATTTTTTTCTGACAATTTTTAATTTTTTTTAACTATAGGGGTGTGAATACTTTTTCTCCTGAAGGAAGATTATTTCAAGTGGAATATGCCATTGAGGCTATCAAGGTATAGTATCAAGTGGAATAGTTTTTGAACTTTCATAGCAACCTGACACTTCGTTGGCACACTGTTTACAATAAAAATGTTTTCTCTATTCCTTTAGAAAATGTTCTTTATCTCCCTTTAACCAACCACTGTTAACCATTTTAATGACAGTTTCAATTCCATTCCTAAAATTTTTAAAGCTTTTTGAACAGATAACTGCTTCATAGTTATGTAAGTGGCTCAGTGGATTGGTGGGATACATTTGTGTTTATAATTTTCTTGGCTATAAAGAAGGTGGTACAGAAGTCCAGAGTTAACACCCGGGAGATACTTTTAACAAATCATTTACCTGGTCACCTGTATTCTTGGTAAGGTTGTGAGTTTGTATTTGACTGAATAAGAGATATGTTCTGTAATCTGTTAACAAAATCCAGTAGTTCAAAACCAGTATTCAAAGAATTAGAAAGTAAGCGAAAGGTTCTCAGGTAAGAACTATATTTGTTGGGTTATGAGGGATTTAAATTCTGATTTAGGTTGTCTAAGATAAGGTCTAAGCATCAGTATTTTTAAGAACTCCCCCAGTAATTCCAGTGTCTAGCAAGGACTGAGATGCACTGATCTAGTTCAGCCCTTCACTTTCTGCTTCAAGTCACCTCTACATCCCCGAACAGCCTCTATTTGTATAGTTCCAGACAAAGTATTTCCTTTTTTTTCTTTTTTCTTTTTTGTATTTCTCTGAAGTTGGAAAACGGGAGGCAGTCAGACAGACTCCCGCATGCCCACCAGGGGGCGATGCTCTGCCACAATCAGAGCCATTCTAGCGCCTGAGGCAGAGGCCACAGAGCCATCCTCAGCGCCCGGGCAAACGCTGCTCCAGTGGAGCCTTGGCTGTGGTAGGGGAAGAGAGACACAGAGAGGAAGGAGAGGGGGAGGGGTGGAGAAGCAAATGGGTGCTTCTCCTGTGTGCCCTGGCCAGGAATCAAACCCAGGACTCCCACACGCCAGGCCGACGCTCTACCACTGAGCCACCCAGCCAGGGCCTATTTCCTCACGATATAAATCATTCTGTTGGAAAGGATTTTTAATGGTTTAGAAGTTTATCCTTGTGTTGAATCAAAAGTCTTAACTTCTTCAATTGATTCTAGTTTTGCTCCTGAGCCACACAGGATGTTTGAACCTCGTCCGTAAGACATTTCCTCACCTAATTGAAGAGAGCTATGTGTTTCCTTCTAGCTGCCTCCTTGAGAAAGAGTGTATTGCTGGGAATGGTTGTATGGGAATCTGGAAACGGGGGAAAGAGATTCTGACTAGTTGGCAGCATAGAAGGGAAGGCAGAAGCGTGGTGTCTACAGATAGTGGCCCGCTTCAAGTGCCTGTTTCTATTTGTGGCCATCTTTGCCCTATATTGAAACCATACGTTACTATGAAGTACGAGACTATCAGAATTGCAAGCTGTGGCATTTATTTTGAGCTTCAGTTAAGACAGCAGTTCTGCCCAGATGTGCAAACCAAGAGTAATCCTCAGTTTTGGGGTTCTCCTTTAAGCTCCTTACAGCTAGGAATTTCTAGATTGCTTAGAGATCATGAGATACCTGATTTCCCTAGCCCTACGTTGGGCTAGGGTAGAAATAATGATGTGGTCCTTAATGGATGTGATTCAACCTTTGTGAAAATTCAGGCTTTTTGGTGTTTAAATAACCTAGCTGTTGCTATGGCAACTTATGAGTAGCTGATAAGAAAGCAATTTGATAACTACATGGATTTAGTAGTTATGAAAGGAGCTGGAGGAATGACTAAAAATGGCTGACAGATTATCATTTGGAGGAACCATAAGGGTGGCACGGGTGAAATATAACTAGTGGGGATGGGGGGGGTTGCCTTGCGACTAGAAATCTGTGTCCGTGTCGAAATTATTGTATTACGCTGAGCATGTGGACATTGGTTACTATTCTAATGAGTTATATTAAAGAACCACTACAAAGAGGTGAGATGTTTCGTCTTTTTCCTTCTCCCTCTCCCCAGTCCCCACCAAGGGAAGGGGGGTGGAGTTTAGGCAGAATTGTAATATAGAAATATCTGGGGTAAATGTAAGTGTACAGAAGAAAATTATGTTGACTTTTATGAATTTTATAAAATAGTCTGTCTCGTGCAGGCATGTTAAGTGTGTTATGCTTAATGGTTCGTGGAATTCTTTAGAATCCTTGCAGCAGCGGGCTCCAGGAGTCTGATGCCCACCCTGGCGGTCATCGCCTTGTGGAGCTAACGAAAGATAATGTAGCTCAGGAGAGAGCATGTGTCTTGGAAGGCTTTCTGAGTGATGGGTGGATTCGGACAGGCAGGGAGACAGTGTGCGCAGGCGTGCGCAGATAGGGATAACAGCGGAGAAAATGGGCTGGGCTGTCCCTGGGGGGTTTTGCTGGAGAATAATGGTAATAAAGTTGGAAGAGAAAAGTGGGATTGGGATTAGGTTCTGAGAGCACTGGAAGCTTATTTGCATTTGATGTTACAGGCAATACAGGGAGGTATTAGTTCTTCAGAAAAGTGGTATAATGAAAATAGCATTTTATTACATCTTTCAGGGCAAAACATGAAAGATACATTGGGGGAGAGAAATTAAAGATAGGGACTGAGTAGGAAGTTGTTGAAGTAAGGTAGGCAAATAAGAATGACACTTCTTTCTCATTGTGTGTGAGGCACCTTTTGTTTGACCTTGGTGGTAGTGTTTCTCCCCCACACACACATCCTTTTTTTTTTTTTTTTAAGTAAATTATTTTTCTGGAGTTCATAGATTTGAGGAATATTACCTTTTGGAACAGGTCAAGGTAGCAGGGGTGAAAAACTGGGTCCAGAAAAAACATAAGTTTTATTACTTTCCCACTATGTTTACAACTTTAGAATCTGTCCCCCTCCAATAGGGGCGTTAAAGTCGATCATTATCCAGATGGTTTCAAGACCTTATTGAACTTCCCCGTCAGAAGCACAAACTTCTGGAAATCAGTGCTGTTGCCATTGACAGGACCAGTACTGGTGAGGGTGCTCCTTACTCTCGGTGCCAGCTGTGGGTGCTCCTGATTCTCGGTGCCAGCTGTGGGTGCTCCTTACTCTCGGTGCCAGCTGTGGCTGATGGAGGTGTCTCTCTCGTGAAGACATGCAGAGATTCCTGGTGGGTATGAGGGACTGTTCTTTGACGTGTACATGGTAACCATAACATGTTTCTCTTCAGCTTGGTTCTACAGCCATTGGGATCCAGACGTCAGAGGGGGTGTGCCTAGCCGTGGAGAAGAGAATTACCTCTCCACTCATGGAGCCAAGCAGCATTGAGAAAATTGTAGAGATTGATGCTCACATAGGTAAGGAGTAGGAAAAGCTGTTGTGTAGGATCTGGTTCGTCTTGGATGGTCCAAGGCAGGTTCGTTAGATGAGCAGCTTATCCCCTCGTTAGCTGCCGCCCTCTGGGCAGTGGGCTCAGAGGAGGAAGCAGTGTGGGCTCCCCTACTCCCAGCAGTTCCTTCCTCCCTCAGACTTAGACTCTGCAGTTGTGAGGGTTGCTGAACTATGTAGAGGTTGAGTCCTAGGCCGGCTCCCTGTGATGTTGGGTCTTCATTGATGTATAACATTAGCCCTGGCCAGTCGGGGGGTCGGAGGCCGCCGGAATCGAGGACTCTGGAGCAGCAGAGGGTGGGGTAGGAGGCCAGGCTTACTCACTAAGGAAAGGGGAATGCTTCCGGATCTTCAGTGACTGAAGTGCAGAGTATAAGAATGATAGACTGCCCAGATCAGTCCTCTTCCATTGTTCTCAGATTGATCTTTTCACTCCTACTCCCTCTTTCCTCCAACTCTCCCCTCCCCCATTATAATTCCCCTGCTTTAAATTTGACACCAGTGTAGTGAGTCATTCTACTTATTTATAGCATGGCGTTTTAGTTGGCTGTCCAGATTTTCTTTATCTACTTATCTAATTAGTGAAACATTAGTAGAATAATTAATTGCTTGAAGGTATCAGAACCAAATGCCATAGCAACCCTGTGAGCTTGACATTATCTCTTTCATAGATAAACTGAGTTGTAGTCTTTTAGAATTAGAACATTGTGTCGGCTTTATTTCAAGTTACCTGTCTTTTGGAGGTGGGTCAGTATCACTTCATTCAACAAATTGAGGGCCCATTATGTCCCAGACATGATGCTAGTCACCAGGGATACAAAGAGAAAAAGGAATGAGACATAGTCCTTGTCTTCTAGAAACATTCACGGAGGTGGATGTGCAAATAAGTAAATGCAATTAAGTGACAGGTATTAAGAAAGGAGGTTTGGCCTGACCAGGCAGTGGCGCAGTGGATAGACCGTCGGACTGGGATGCAGAGGTCCCAGGTTCGAGACCCCGAGGTCGCCAGCTTGAGCACGGGCTCATCTGGTTTGAGCAAAAGCTCACCAGCTTGGACCCAAGGTCTCTGGCTCGAGCAAGGGGTTACTCGGTCTGCTGAAGGCTGGCGGTCAAGGAACTTATGAGAAAACAATCAATGAACATTAAGGTGTCGCAACAAAAAACTTGTGATTGATGCTTCTCATCTCTCTCCATTCCTGCCTGTCCCTATCTATCCCTCTCTCTGACTCTCTCTCTGTCTCTGTTACAAAAAAAAAAAAGAAAGAAAAGAAAAAAAAAAAAAAGAAAGGCTGTTTGTGTCCTGGTCAGGTAGCTTGGTTGATTAGAGCGTCATCCTGATGCACCAAGGTTGTGGGTTCAAGCCCTGGTCAGGGCACATGCAGAAATCAGCTAGCAAATGTGTTGATAAGTGAAGCTATAAAGTCATGTTTCTCTCCCCCCCTTACCCTCTCTCTCCCCCTTCCTCTCTCTCTAAAATCAATTTGAAAGGAAGGAAGCAAAGGCTGTTTTATGTGCTCAGGTAGAGGTACAAAGGAGGAAGTAATTAGTTTTGCCTGAGGCCAAGGGTAGTGGGGCTTTCAGAAAAGGATTCTAAAACAGTGATGCTCTTTTGAGGAGGGCAGGAAGGGAGAAAGACAGAATCATCAACACACAGGTGCGTCACTTTAGTTGTTCATTGATTGCTTCTCATACCTGCCTTGACCAGAGGGCTCCAGCTGAGCCAGTGACCCCTTGTTCCATTCAGTGACCACGGGCTCAAGTCAGCAACCATGGTATCATGTCGATGACTCCGTGCTCAAGCTGGAGAGCCTGTGCTCAAGTCAGATGAGCCCGTGCTCAAGCTAGCCATCTGAAGGTTTCAAACATGGGGCCTCAAGTGTCCCAGGTTGATGTTCTATCCATCCATTGCGCCACCGCCAGTCAGGCAGGTGATGCTTGAGCTGAGTTGAATTCTACAAGATAAGGAGGTTTTAGCAGGTGTCTGGCTATAGCAGAGGAGAGCGTTCTAGTCAGAGCGAATAGAAATGAGCAAAGCCCTGTATGAAATATAAAATACCCTGGCACAGCAGGTGGTTTGTTTTTTTTGGGTTTATTTATTTATTTATTCATTTTCGAGAGGAGAGAGAGAGGGAGAGAGGGAGAGAAAGGAGGGAGGAGCAGGAAGCTTCATCTCCCATATGTGCCTTGACCAGGCAAGTGCAGGGTATTGAACCGGCGACCTCAGCATTCCAGGTCGATGCTTTATCCACTGCGCCACCACAGGTCAGGCTGGCACAGCAGATTGATGACTGGGAGGCAGATGGACTGTGGCAAGAAATGATTGTGGGATCAGACATTAGAAGTCCTTTTTACCATGTCAGAGAGCTTAAACTTGATTATTTTGCATTGATGGGAAAGGTTTTAAGCATTGAGGTAATAGACTAGGGTTTTAGAAAGACCATTCTGATAACAAAGTAGAGTGAAGGGGGCTGAGACTGGAGGCAGAGAGACCAGGTAAGAAATTGTTTTTAATCCAAACAGATGAAGGCTTTAACCAAGACCACGGCCAGAGAATGGAGAGGTAGGGACTAATGCCAGATGGGTTAATCAGATAAAGATTGATGGAATTTGGAATCCCATTGGTTGTGGGGGCCAAGGAAGAAGACCGGTGGAGTCTAGAAGGGAAGTAACTTGATTTAATACATGAAGGGAGTCATTTGGCTTCATAGGTCTGAAACATGGGTGAGAACTGGGCTGAATGGAGGCTCAGGCTTGAGTCATGGCATATAAAGTAGCAGTTACACCTTGTTATCCTGGACCCTCAGGCAGGCTTCCTCTCTAATGTACTAGTTGGCTTGTGTTTGGTCAGGGAAATGAAAAGGCTCTTGATTTTATTTTAGGGTTTTCCATGAAAGTTCATAGTAAGATTGTTATATTTTTCCTTATTTCTTCTGTTGGGGTGTTGGTGTTGGCTTAGTTTGAAAATGCGTCATGGTCTATGAAGACTGCTAAAGGGATATCTAAGGATGTAATATGTGGAAATTCATTTTTGATTAGCTAGTCTCTGTCTTCTATCTTAATAGCTGGACTTCTGTGTCATTGTGATGGTTTTTTTATTTGTTCGTAATAATTATACTTGGAGTTCAGTGCAGATAATTTCCCATCTGATCTCTTGGGTGTACTGCTGTGGGATTCTGAATGGTGCCATGGTTCCACTCCAGAATTTCAGTATTTCCTGAGTGGATGAAAGAGTTCTACAAGGATTTGGCCGCTGGGTCACTGTTGCTTTTACATTACAGGTTGTGCCATGAGTGGGCTAATTGCTGATGCTAAGACTTTAATTGATAAAGCCAGAGTGGAGACACAGGTAAAATGAGCATCATCTCTCCCTTTTACCATGGTGCTTGAGTTCCTTGTTAGTGATGCTGTAGCTGTGGGGGCTGTGCTGCAGGTATCTGTGTCCATGTCAGGTGCAGATGCAGCTCCTGGGAGCGGTGTGGGTAGAATCCCCAGTTACAACGTTCTGAGGCTTGGAGGCTAGCCACCAGCCATCGCAGCTTTAAGGGAGCCCTGGTAAATAGTGCTGACAGTCTCTTGCTGCTTTGATTTGCCTTCTGTAAAGCTCGCATTGCAGTGCACTCTGTTCCCTAATTGCCTTTCTGTGGGAGCACTGTAGCGGGAGGTAACATAGCTACAGGACATTCTCCCCCCAGCTGCCTTTGCTGCTGGCTTGTGAATCACAGCTCTCCTGTGGTGAGTAATGATGGGTACCAGGTGACAAAAGCTGGTCAGGAATACTGATTTCTAATTTGTAACTGAGCACCTGCTGCCTGGAGAGCAGACCAGTAGTAAAAAATACGTGCTGGGTAAAATTGTTTGCATATATTGCAAGTTTGCTGTCAGTACTCAGGTTGAGAATAAGTAATTTCATTTCAACACCAACAGAATGATACGCTAGGGTCTTTGAGGGGAAAGTGGCACTGAGCTGTTAGCATTCACTTTGTGAAAAGACTAAACTTGGTGCTGTGAGGGGTTAACTGTTTTTCCAGGGAGTAAGCCTCCAGTCCAGCTTTGCTTAGAGTCCTTCCGTAAAAGTTGACCTCCAGCGCTGTTTCTCTTCCCCTCGAGGAGTCTCAAGCATTGAGGTTTAGTGTTAAGGAAATCACCCGGAGCTTGAGACTTCCGTTTCCAAGCACAGTTTGGGGCGGCAGGAGTGGTGGGCTGGGGGGCTGCTCTCATGCCCTTCTTATTGGGAAGGTAGATCATGCTTTGCTCCTCTTCTAGAACCATTGGTTCACCTACAACGAGACAATGACGGTGGAGAGTGTGACCCAGGCTGTGTCCAATCTGGCCCTACAGTTTGGAGAAGAAGATGCGGACCCGGGTGCCATGGTGAGTGTGGGGTCTGGGACACCCTCCTCCGAGCGTAGCTTTCCCAGCTGTGCCCTCCTTCCCCTCCCCCCAGCTTCCCAGCCAGTTGTCGTATTGCCTCTCGTTTCTTGCTTCTAGTCTCGTCCCTTTGGAGTCGCACTGCTATTTGGAGGAGTTGATGAGAAAGGACCTCAGCTGTAAGCATCATTTTATCATATTTTTCCTGCTTCCTTTTTGGGAGAATTATTTTAATTTGGGATGGAGACTGGTAGTTTAAATCAACTGAGAAGACTATTGTAGAGTTGTAAAAAACGAAGGACTTCTGAGTCTGTGTACAGTGCAGCGGTTCAATGCTGCTCATACAGAGACAGATTCGGGGATCCTCTGAAGAACTCCCCTGTTGGAACCAGTGCTCATTCCGGAAGGAATGAGAAGTAACTTAATTACTGCAGCCTATGCGTGTGCTATGGAGCTTTGCTTTGGGATGTTGATCTGATCCCTGACTTCAAGTACGTTTGAGATAGGCGTACCCAAGTGCCATATCTATATATACTGTACTGTACTTCTCTTCTGAGTCCCCGAGGAAGCTTTCAGTTTCCCTGAACACTTTTTTTTTTTTTTTTTTTTTTTTTTTTTTTTTTTAAAAGATTTTATTTATTCATTTTAGAGAGGGGGGAGAGAAAGAGAGAGGGAGGCAGGTAGCACCAACTCCCATGTGTGCCTTGACCAGGCAAACCCAGGGTTTCGAACTGGCGACCTCAGTGTTCCAGGTTGATGCTTTATCCACTACGCCACCACAGGTCAACACTCCCTGAACACTTTTTAAAAGGTCTGGTTTCTCCAGGCATAGAACATCTTTTGGATCTGTGCCTCCATATTTCAGTGGTTTCCTGACTGCAGGCCAAGCATTCATATATATATATATATATATGGGGTGTGTGTGTGTGTGTGTGTGTATGACAGAGTCAGAGGTAGGGACAGACAGACAGGAAGGGAGAGAGGTGTAAAGCATCAGTTCTTTGTTGCAGCTCCTTAGTTGTTCATTGACTGCTTTCTCATATGTGCCTTGACCGGGGGCCTACAGCAGACTGAGTAACCCCTTGCTTTAGCCAGCGGCCTTGAGTCCAAGCTGGTGAGCTTTGCTCAAACCACATGAGCCCACGCACAAGCTGGGAACCTTGAGGTCTTGAACCTGGGTCCCCTGCATCCCAGTCCGATGCTCTATTCACTGCGCCACCGCCTGGTCAGGCGCATTTATATTTTTTATTGAGATGTTTGTTCCATAAAGTGCTACCACTCTTTTAAGCATCTTAATTCTCTTCTTTTTGGGGGGTTGCAGGTTTCATATGGACCCATCTGGGACCTTCGTACAGTGTGATGCTCGAGCGATTGGCTCTGCTTCAGAGGGTGCTCAGAGCTCCTTGCAAGAAGTTTACCACAAGGTAATGCAGCATCCTCACTGTGGTGTGTGCTTCTGTACCACTCTGTATGGATATAAATTCTCACTTTTATTATTTTTAAGTCAGTATATGACTTATATACAATAAAATAGACAGACTCTGAGTTCTGACAATTGTATACGCCCCTATCTTCACCACCTAGGGCAGTGGTTCTCAAAGTGTGTGCCAGGGCGCACTGGTGTGCCCTAGAAGATTTCCAGGTGTGCCGTATGGTATTCCAGAGAAATATGTGCCTGTTGGGGACCAAAAAACCAACAGAGTTTTTAGAGTTTAGATTTGGGGGAGACAGAGGTGTGGGGAATTGGCTGTAAGCTGACAGTCTGCCCAACCCCCCACCTCACTGCCTGATTAGGCTGCAAAAGGCTGTTAAGCTGTGGTGCTGGATTGTTTACACTACCCCCCATGTTCCCTGGAAAGACTGGAGGCAAGTTTCTTCTATCCTTTGTCTGGTGTAAAGTTAAGATGATATGTATGGTGGGGGGTTTTCTGCACTCAACACAATTAAGAGTAAAAAGAGAGGAATTCTTCAATGTATTGATGAGGAAATGAGAGTTTGCCTTTCAAATAGATGCCCAAACATTGAAGAAATTGCTAGGACACATCAGGCTCATGTTTCTCATAAACACAAGAATGAAATAACTTAAACTTAACACATTTGCATCAGGACCTGCCAAATTTACTAAATCTTACTAAGAATGTATCTATATATATAAAAAGATAATTTTTTTGTCGTTTTTAAAAATATTTTAACCCCTCTTTTTTTTACGAACTCTAAAAAGCATAACTCAAAAAAATGTAACATAAAAATGTTTTTTAATGTCAGAATTAATTTAATTTTGTTGTATTTATTTTGTTTACCATAAAAGCACGCTTGGACTTTATATTTTTTTCTTTAGTATTTGACTTAATTATTATAACATTTCTCAGAAATTTGTATATAGTGCGCCTACAATTACTTGTAGGATTTTAAATGTGCCCCGACTTCACAAAGTTTGAGAACCACTGACCTAGGGTATAGGACACGTCCATTCCCCCCAGACGCCGTCTCCTCTCCAGTCCCCGCCCTCCCTGTAGCCACGGTTACCACTATTAGTTTTGTTGGTTCTTGTCCTTTGTCTAAATGGAATCGTACAGTTTGTATTTTTGTATCTGCCCTTTTTTCAGCGTGTGTTTTTGATCCATTCATGTTTTTTGTACCCAGCAGTAGTCTCTCCTTATTGCTGAGCAGAGTGCTCTGGCATAGATGCACCACAGATATACTTTTTGGTTGAAGCACATAGGCATTTGGCTTTTTTTTTCTTTTTTTTCTTTTTTTTTTTTTTTGTATTTTTCTGAAGCGAGAAACGGGGAGAGACAGTCAGACAGACTCCTGCATGCGCCCGACCAGGATCCACCCGGCACGCCCACCAGGGGGCGATGCTCTGTTGCGACCAGAGCCACTCTAGTGCCTGGGGCAGAGGCCAAGGAGCCATCCCCAGTGCCCAGGCCATCTTTGCTCCAATGGAGCCTTGGCTGTGGGAGGGGAAGAGAGAGACAGAGAGGAAGGAGAGGGGGAAGGGTGGAGAAGCAGATGGGCGCTTCTCCTGTGTGCCCTGGCCGGGAATCAAACCCGGGACTTCTGCATGCCAGGCGGACGCTCTACCACTGAGCCAACCGGCCAGGGCCCATTTGGCATTTTTTATGTTCATGGGATGGGAGGACTTGGTTTTGGGTGTTTTGGGTAACTTGTTATGATTGAAGGTTGCCAGACTCATCATTCAGGTGGTTCATACAGGGATACTTGCTCATGTCAACCCCTAATAGCCCCCTTCCATCTGGAGGAAATGAGATATAAAATGTAATAAGAAGAGCAGATTTTTCTAAACCATTGGGCTACCTTCTTAGATCATTTAGGAATTATTATTCATCATAAGATATCGCCAATATGATCTTGCTTCTAAACTAAAAGAAGATATCTAGAGAAGTATAGCTCTTCCCCCTTCAAAGATCACTTACCATGTAAAAGTGGGTGACTTTGTTCTGGTTCAAAATAAGACTTTTTCTCTGGATAAATGTATTCTTATTTACGATTTACTTGAATTCTGGAGGTACGTGTAATGTGCTGTACTTACAGGATGTTCGATTGATTGATAGTTGCTAACTCATTTCTTTGGAGAGGTAAAGGGGTAATCTCTGAAGGAGGAAAGAGGGATTGTTTACAATTAATGGCTTCTCTTCTTACCCTTTTTGTTTGAAGTCTATGACTCTGAAAGAAGCCATCAAGTCTTCACTCATCATCCTCAAGCAAGTAATGGAGGAGAAGCTGAATGCAACCAATATAGAGGTATTTTTCTGTGTTACTGTTTTTTATTCAGCTGTCTTAGTTCCTGTTGCTGAGGATTGAATAGATCAAGAAAATCACATGTCTGTTTGTTCAGGTCCTAAGAAATTACTGCTGTCTTTTGAATAAGCAACTTGAGTACAGCAGTAATGGCAGAGGCCAGAATTCGATGAGTTAAAGAGTGGAAGGGAAGTGATGAAGGCAACCAAACAAAAGGACGCTACTTTCTCAAGACGTGCTGGCATGTACGGAAGGCAGCATTCAAGAGAAGGACTTTCATCTTTTTAAGGATGGAGGAAGCTTTTGTGGACTGAGAAGAAACTAGTGGATAGAAAAATGTTAAAAGAAATAAAAGCAGCCTGACCAGGTGGTGGCACAGTGGATAGAGTCGGACTGGGATGCAGAAGACCCAGGTTCGAGACCCCGAGGTCGCCAGCTTGAGTGCAGGTTCATCTGGTTTGAGCAAAAGCTGACCAGCTTGGACCCAAGGTTGCTGGCTCGAGCAAGGGGTTACTCGGTCTGCTGAAGGCCCACGATCAAGGCACATATAAGAAAGCAATCAATGAACAACCAAGGTGTCGCAATGAAAAACTGATGGTTGATGTTTCTTATCTCTCTCTGTTCCTGTCTGTCTGTCTCTATCTATCCCTCTCTCTGACTCTCTCTGTCTCTGGGAAAAAAAAAAAGAAATAAAAGCAGAGGTTAGGTAATGATGGGAAAATTCTAGAAGAAGGAAGGCATGGTACAAATGAAGGGATTGGTTTCGAAAAGCAGAATTCATTTAGCAGTGTGTGTATGGAACACCCATGGTATGCCATGTACCATGAAAGATGCCAGGGATGCAGATGCAGGAAATCCAATTTCCATCGAGGTTGTGGACTGTGGAGGGTAGAGGACACACAGATGACAATGGTGTGGGTGACACAACAGCAATAGGAATGGATCGTCACAAGAACGTAGAACTTACCCTGGGGAACTGGGAAAGCTTACTGAAAGAGGTGATGTCCGGAAAGAGGACGAAAAGTGTATTCCAGGGAGAGGGCACAGCCGTGAGCAAAGGCTCAAAGATAGAGAGTGATATTGTGCATAGAAGAGAACTGAGGGGGCCCTGGCCGGTTGGCTCAGTGGTAGAGTGTTGGCCTGGCGTGCAGAGGTCCCGGGTTCGATTCCCGGCCAGGGCACACAGGGGAAGCGCCCATCTGCTTCTTCACCCCTCCCTCTCTCCTTCCTCTCTGTCTCTTCCCCTCCCACAGCCCAGCCGAGGCTCCATTGGAGCAAAGATGGCCCGGACGCTGGGGATGGCTGACGCTAGAGTGGCTCTGGTCGCAACAGAGCGACGCCCCGGAGGGGCAGAGCATCGCCCCCTGGTGGGCGTGCCGGGTGGATCCTGGTTGGGCGCATGTGGGAGTCTGTCTGACTGTCTCTCCCCGTTTCTAGCTTCAGAAAAATACAAAAAAAAAAAAAAAAGAAGAGAACTGAGGGTTTGTCTGGTTCTCGGGTGGGAGGTGTAAGACTGGGATGGCAAGAGAGGACCGTCCCTCCCTGCTTTCTCTCAGAAAAGAATCTTCAGTCACCACCATTTGTTTCTGTTCTTATTTGGAAGTATTTGGGAAAGCCAGATGGGTAAAGGGATCACTGAGCCACATTAAAATGCTAGCTGAGGCTGGAATCACAAATCAGTCAGTAACCCAGCTCCCACCAGGACGTTTGTCAGCTGTAGCCAGCCAGCAGAGACGGAGAAAATGTGTGTTGATCCCTGTCCCCGTGGCTGTCTCACAGGAGAGCCTGGTTCCTTAGGCCGCAGTGGACCGGGCAGAATTGGGTTCCAGAGTGGGGCTGGGGCTGGGGCTGGGGCTGGCGCTGGGGCTGGGGCTGGCGCTGGGGCTGGCGCTGGCGCTGGGGCTGGGGCTGGGGCTGGCGCTGGGGCTGGGGCTGGGGCTGGGGCTGGCGCTGGCGCTGGGGCTGGGGCTGGGGCTGAGGCTGGCGCTGGGGCTGGGGCTGGCGCTGGCGCTGGGGCTGGGGCTGGGGCTGAGGCTGGCGCTGGGGCTGGGGCTGGCGCTGGGGCTGGCGCTGGGGCTGGGGCTGGCGCTGGGGCTGGCGCTGGCGCTGGGGCTGGGGCTGGGGCTGGGGCTGGGGCTGGGGCTGGGGCTGGGGCTGGGGCTGCGGCTGGCGCTGGGGCTGAGGCTGAGGCTGGCGCTGGGGCTGGGGCTGGGGCTGAGGCTGGCGCTGGGGCTGGGGCTGGGGCTGGGGCTGGGGCTGAGGCTGGCGCTGGGGCTGGGGCTGGGGCTGAGGCTGGCGCTGGGGCTGGGGCTGAGGCTGGGGCTGAGGCTGGCGCTGGGGCTGGGGCTGGGGCTGGGGCTGGGGCTGAGGCTGGGGCTGGGGCTGGGGCTGGGGCTGAGGCTGGGCTGGGGCTGGGGCTGGCGCTGGGGCTGGGGCTGGGGCTGGGGCTGGGGCTGGCGCTGGCCTAAGGAGGGTCTGAGAGGAGTGGGAGGGAGGTGGGGGTGCGGTGGGGTCGGTTGGCCTGCTCCTTAGTGCTGATGGGAGAAGAGGTTGGGGATAGAGATGGACGCGCAGCGAGTTTGCCATCTCGACCCTCAGGAGGGATTTTTCTGCTCTTTGCTAGTACTTTGTTTTCTTTGGTACTGAAGGTGATAAGGTCTTGGCTTTTCTGCAAGACTGTCTCCTTGCTGCCTCAGTAATTCATCCGTAGCTCTGTTCACTTCACAGCAGAGGTTCTCAGGTCTGCTTGGTTCAACTGAAACAGCAGAGATTCTATAGCTCACTCAATTCAGTGCAGCTCTAGTTCTGCTTTGAGAAGGTGTGATTCCTCCACGCTCTTCCGTTAACTGTGTTAATCCCTGACTACAGTTTCTCTTCACGTTAGAAAAGGGAGTTCGCTTTCCGAGACTGTGTACTCCACCCATGCTCTGACTCCTGGTTTCTGAACCTAGTGTGGACCAGGTTTTGGAAGTCTGTGACTGAGGTCTCCGTGGGCGGGTCTGTGGTCGGTCTCGGGTAGGCATCGGGGCACCGCTGCTCGAGAGCCCGTCCTCCTCCCTCTCGGCCCCTGCTCCACAGCTGCCCCTGGGCTCGCCTGCCTCTCCCCTATAGCTGCTTCCCGTCCAAAGGGAAATGTCCAAGCTGCTCTTCTTAGAAGGATGAAAATAAAGCCTGCCTTGGTTAGTCCCTCCTTCTCCCTAGTGTCCTGCCTTTAAAAGTAAAAAAGAAATTAGTTTTGATGGGATATCATGTACATCCTATAAAATGCTTCCATTGTAAGTCTGCAGTTAGCAAATTTTGACAAATTGTAACCACTGTGTCTGACACCACAATCAAGATATGGAACGTTCCAGAGACCTGTGGTGGCACAGTGGATAAAGCGTCGACCTGGAAATGCTGAGGTCACCAGTTTGAAACCCTGGGCTTGCCTGGTCAAGGCACATATGGGAGTTGATGCTTCCAGCTCCTCCCCCCTTCTCTCTCTCTGACTCTCTCTCCTCTCTCTCCCTCTCTGTCTCTCTCTCCTCTCTAAAAATGAATAAAAAAAAATAAAAAAAAAAAAGACTTAAGATATGGAACGTTCCCCACTCCCCAAAAAAGCTATGGAACATTTTCATTATCCCAAAAAGGTGTCCTCGTGCCCCTTTCTAGTCACTTCTTTCCCACTGGCCTGCTTTTTTGTCACTAGATATTTTGTGCGGTCTGGGGTTCCATATAAATCTGTGTCTAGCTTTCAACGTAATGGCTTTGATGTTGATCCGTGCTGCTCGTATGGTAGTCTGCTACATTTTATGGCTGAGTGCTCTTCCATTCATTCTGTTTTTATTGCTAGGCCTCTTCCGAACGATCTATATTCACCGTCTTACCTCACCTCTCATTTATTCCTCTGTCACTACTGTTTGTTTCTGTTCTTGTTTCCCCACAGTCAACTCCTGTTTGTCAGATCTCATGGTCATTTTTTAGATCTATTACTTGAACTTTCTGAAGCAGACACCTCACATTTTTGGAAGTTCAAAAACTAAACTTGTTATCTTTCCCCCAAACCATTTCCTCTTCCTGCATTTCTTATCCTGGCTGATGACACCACCAGTGTCCCTGTCATTCACAGCAGAGACCTGGAAGGCTTTCCCTTCCTTAAATTGTCTTTGCCTGCTTCTGATGAGCTGCCGTCAGTGCGCCCTGCGTCCCTGCCTCCCAGTGCCTCTGGCTGGGCCGCCCTCTCTCCTGCCTCCGCCCGGCCAGCCCTGCTCCACTTCGCTCTGTCCCCCAGCCCATCCTGCCACTGAAGGGCGTTTTCTGAATTGCACATCTAACCTTGATTGTTTTCCATTTGAAAAAATGTTTTTCTGGCTCCTGTCACAGGCAAATTCCAAATTTCTTTTCATGGCATGATAATTCACTACTTTTTATTTTATATTTTGGAGAGAGAGAGACTTGGGGGCTCCAGCTGAGCCAGTGACCCCTTGCGCAAGCCAGCAATCTCGGGGTTTCAAAGCTGGGACCTCAGCGTGCCAGGTTGATGCTCTATCCACTGCGCACCAACGGTCAGGCATTAATTTACTACTTCTTAAATCATATGTTTAATCTGGTAGGCACCTTGCTAAGCATTTTACACGCAGTTATTTTTTTAACCAAAACAACCCTATGAAATGTATTCCTATTTCCATTTTACAGAGCAAGAAAGTGAGGCTTTGAGAGGGTGAGATCTCGCCCAAAATAACAGAATTGGTAAATGGTGGCGTCTGGATTTGAACCCAGGTCTGATTTTGGGTCCTGTCTCTCTCTGAGCTCTGACCTCCCACTCCATTTCATCTCTGCCCTAGCCATTCAGAGTTCCTTTAAGTTTTACCAAGACACCACAAAATCGTAAAGTGCTTTCATGCGTTTGCACAGTCTGCCCTCCCGCTCCTCGACTGCGCGACCCATTTCTGCCGTGCTTTAGGACAGGGCTTAGACTGCTTCTCCAACAGCCTTCCTGGACTCCCCTGGGTCGCTCCTGTGCCTGCGCCTCACAGCGGTACAGCTCTAGCCCCGCCCTGACATTGAAAGCATCCGGTAGCTGGTACTCTGAGTGAATAAGACACTTGCTTCATCTTTGGATCCCTGGTGCCCAGTGCAACTGTAACTAGTACACAGGGGCCTCATCCTTAGTTATTGACCAAATCAATGAAAGAAAATGTTTCTTACCTGCCTCCCAGAGGTTTTTTGAAAGCAAAGTGAGATAAGTAGAAAAATATCTTTCATATTCATTATGTAAATAAATTTATCATTATGCAAATGCAGGGGGTTATTTCTACTCGTGCAGTGAGAGTGCCTTCCTGAGGGCAGAGCTTGGTCCAGGTCCTGTCAGCATTGCCCGCAGCCTGGTCCTCTGGGGCTGTTCCACTGGCCATTGTGGTAGCCCCGCCAGGGTTTGGGAGGACTAGCCTGTGAGCCATGAGGGATTTGACAGAACATTCTGTGGGCCCTCACTCTTCCCTGGTTTATTGACCTTATATATATCTGTCCTTGTGTCCTTAAGAGAAGCAATAGTAACATATTTCTGTATTTTAATTTCCTTAGAGTAGAACTCATGGTCTATATGGACAGGAGTGAATTGTATAACATACAGTATATTTTGCAGGTATACTTGGGACTCTGACATTTCATGTAATTGGATCGGTCTTTTGGGAGAATCTAGTGAAGACTGCAGGCTTTGAGAGAACATTTCTTTAGCCTGTTCTCAGACCAGATCTTCAGGTGCTTCAAGATTTAGTCTTTTTCTAAATTTTATGTGTACATGAGGCAGAGAATAATAAACATCATGGAACTGGATATACTAATTCTGGAAGTTTAAATATCAGTGACGAATATTACTCAAAAAACGCCTTAGTATGTTTAAAATTAAGAAAGAATGTGAGCCTGACCAGGCGGTGGTGCAGTGGATAGAACGTCAAACTAGGATGAGGAGGACCCAAGTTCGAGACCTTGAGGTCGACGGCTTAAGCGTGAGCTCATCTGGTTTGAGCAAGGCTCACCAGCTTGAACCCAAGGTCGCTGGCTTGAGCAAGGGGTCACTCAATCTGCTGTAGCCCCCCCCCCCCATCAAGGCACATAGGAGAAAGCAATCAATGAACAACTAAGGTGCTGCAACCAAGAATTGATGCTTCTCATCTCTTTTCCTTCCTGTCTGTCCCTATCTGTCCCTCTCTCTGTCACACACACAAAAAAGAAAGACAATGTGAGGAAATGGCATAGAACACAATCACAACAGCTTTGTGAGCAAAGGTGAGGTGGCCCTGCTCCTCAGTGTCACCCTAACATAGGTGCTGTGGTCGGCAGAGATGATGGAAGACTTGGTAGTTTTCTTTAAACTTGAAACTAACCATCTTCTGACCCTACTCTTTTATTGCTGAAATAGATTACAGTCTGCACTACTGTTATTACTGAAAACTTCAGTCACAACTGATTTCCTGTCAACGTTAATAGAATCTTTTCATGGCCAGTCCTTTTAAAAACAAAACAAAACGTTCTTTTAAGTTGCCATATGGACACTTTTAAAGAAAATAATACCTAACAATGATAGTTACAGTTATTTCGTGCTTATTATAATGTTCTAGGCGCTGTTTTAAGCACTACATGTATTAACACATTTATTCATCATAATTACTTCTGTGAATTAGGTGCTATCATTATCCCCGTTTTACTGATGGAAATTGAGGCACAGAATGGCCAAATCACCCAAGGTCACACACACAAGCTCAACTTGCAAGTGTGTAAATGTGCTTTCAAATATTGTTCTAAAGGTATCTTTAACAGAATAAAATACTGCCCCTATGTAACTGGCTGCTGCTGCGGTGATCCTTGTTGAAGTAACTTTAAGAAATGACAATGACGCCTGGCATTTGGTTAACTAAGATGTGTGGGTTAACCCCAAAATAGAAAATCTGGTCAATAAGAATTTTTATTTTGGAGTCAGAGGACTATTTTCGGAAGCACTGCCGGAAAGGATATCCCTGGGACAGCAGGTCCCTAGCTCCTAACGACACGACAGGAGCAGCCGCATCACCAGCACCACTGCCCGCCAGCTGCTGACCAGCCCCGCGCATTAACCCTTCGCTGTTTTCTTTCCAGCTAGCCACCGTGCAGCCTGGCCAGAATTTCCACATGTTCACAAAGGAAGAGCTTGAAGAGGTTATCAAGGACATTTAAGGAAGTGTGAGCCTCAGAGCTTCTGTGGGACAGTTTCAGTTCTCCTGATTGCCCTTAACGTTTATTTCCAGCTCCTGTTCCTTGGGAAACCTCCAGCATATGCATTTTTTTATGATGTCTGTACATAAAGGCAGTTCTGAAATAAAGAAAAACTTAAAATATTTGTTAATAGAGTATTCTCTTCCACTGCATTCTTTTGTTCGCAATGCTTACGGTAGAGGACAAAAAACGATAGTGATACTCACATTCCTGCCCTCAGAACATCTATTCTAAAGACTTACTGGCTCTCTACAACAGAATTGACTCTAGCACGAGTCCCTGGCTGCTGGCAAAGAACTTGAAACATCCAGCTCCTCCTAGTGGTTTAAGATATTAATACCACTGTCAACTCATTTCAGTCCTGTAGTTCATCTTAAGTAAATAGGTATTTTTGCTGCTTTCCTTATATGGACCATATAATGGACCATCAGAAGAACATGTTTTTAGGCCCTCCCCAAACACTCATGTAAGCCAGCTACAATGTACTAGTTATGCTATCTTAACAGACAGCTGGCAATCAGTTACAAATTAGGAATAGAGAATGATATCATTCAGAAGTAGTTTATTATACACTTTGGAATGTACTGTGAACTTCCCCCCCTTTAGGGCTGCCATCCTATGAGACTGGTTGAAATTATTTAAAAATGATCATATGAAGTAGATATTATCATACTTAACAGATGAAGAATCTAAGGCTGTGTGACTATGGACAGAAAATTAAGCTTTTGGGAATTGAACTCAGGTTTTCTGGTTTTAAATGAACTCAACCTGGCTGGGTCACTCATTTGGTTAGAGCGTTGTCCTCATACACCAAGGTTGTGGGTTCGATCTGTCAGGGCACAAACAAGAATCAACCAGTGAATGCATAAATAAATGGGTTGAGTTGATGTTTCTCCCTATCTCTCTAAAATCAATAACAAGAGATTAAATCATCAGCTCGTGATTTTACAATGCCAGGTCCCTTGCAGACTAGACACCTATTTGGTAATAAGGAAATCTCATTGAGATTTGCAATGTATTGCATGTGGATAATGCAGAAGTGATTATTATCTTCAGTAACATTTGTAGGAAGTTGTACTCTATTATGTCAAAATTCTGATGATACAAGTTGACTGAATTCATATTAAATTCATACGGTATTTCCATCAAAAAACGTGTTTTTATATATACTGCTCACAAAAATTACGGGATATTAAGTATAACATGATGTTATGATATTGTTTCTCTCATGTTCACCTTTTACCAAATCTTAGAAAATGTCATTGAGAAATCCTATCTCAACTTCCATCTATTCAAATCTAACAAGTGTATTAAGTCCCTACCTACTACATGCCAAGTGATGTATTAGACATTGGAGTAAGTCTGAAAGTATGTACTAGATACAGTCTGTGCTCCCATGAAGCATCCAGTGGGGAGAAACAGACAGTAAGCAAGAGTCCCTTTAACTTGGTGTAGGTTACAGTGGAAATGGCTAAAACATGCTGCTTTAGGGAGAGGTGAGAGTTTTGGGTCGTGTTTATTATGCAATCAAAAAACCCAAACACTGGCCCTGGCCGGTTGGCTCAGCGGTAGAGCGTCGGCCTGGCGTGCAGGGGACCCGGGTTCGATTCCCGGCCAGGGCACATAGGAGAGGCGCCCATTTGCTTCTCCACCCCCACCCCCTCCTTCCTCTCTGTCTCTCTCTTCCCCTCCCGCAGCCAAGGCTCCATTGGACCAAGGATGGTCCGGGCGCTGGGGATGGCTCCTTGGCCTCTGCCCCAGGTGCTGGAGTGGCTCTGGTCGCGGCAGAGCAACGCCCCGGAGGGGCAGAGCATCGCCCCCTGGTGGGCGTGCCGGGTGGATCCCAGTCGGGCGCATGCGGGAGTCTGACTGTCTCTCCGTTTCCAGCTTCAGAAGAAAAAAAAAAAAAAAAAAACCAAACACTGCACTTTCCGAGCAGTGTATTTGTACCTTAGGGAACTACTAAAATAGTACATTTCATACCCTCTATAATTCTAATTTTAGAATTCTTGAAAGACTAGAATTGAAGCATTCTTGAGATTGACCTTTGTAGAATTTTAAAACTTCCTATGAAGTTTCTTGTGTCCAATTTCAAAAAGAATCAGAGAAATGATCTTACTAGGAGAAGCAATGGTTTTGTGATACATAATTGCTTTCTATTCATCTTTCTGCTATTGAGTTTATCTGGGAGAAGAGTATGGTTTTTAATAATAAGATAGATGTATATTTTAGTCCTTCAAGTCAGGTAAGATCTTATTTGCAGTATTTTACAAAGGAGATATGACAATACAACTTTTGTACTTAGTACCTGTGTCATTAAAGTGAAACACAATTTTTTCCCTCAGACGTCTTCTCGGTGCCATATAAAAGGTAGCTGATAAAGTTTGAGGAAGGAACTATATTTTATGTAAGCATATAATGATAACTAAAAGCTATATGTTAAAAAGTGAAGGTACAGATCATTGCAACAATTTGAGTTAAAAAGTGTTAGTGTATTTAGTTATTTCTCCAGGAGATGGCACTGTTGAGCTGGCTTTTTTCTTTCCAGACTAAGACAATAGACCATTCATCTTTGTGTCACTAAACAAAGAAATATTCCTGTATAGTCCCTCTTCTCCCTCCAGCTAATCACATGCTACTGGAACTGACTGTCCTGTGATCTACTCCATGGTTGGCATAGATTAAAAAGTAATCTGTATTTTAAAAAATAATCTGACACATGGTCGTTATTGGAAAGGAACACATTGTTTGCTAGTTTTCATGGGAGTTATCTGGTCACTTCAGTAACTGAGAACCTGGAAGGGAGTTCAGTGATTTTCCCATCCTGCTCAGATGCCATTCAAAAAATATTTGTCACTTCTCTTGTCTTATTTTGGTTGTTCTGGGGGGAAATGGAAATTGTAAGTCTTTTTGTTCGCAATGAGAAGGATTTTACTGTAAACATTGAGTTGGGTGCAGTGCACCATTTTGCTCTACAATGAAGAGATTCTCATTTGGGTTTACCTCCAGTTATAATTAAAAGTAATTTTTAGTAGCTTTCTTTATCTGGGGGTAACGTTTTGCGTACTTTGCATCTATTTGCTGCTTTTTCTACTGAACAACTTGTTCTGAAGGGATGGAATTAAGGTTAAGGCCCAGAACTGGTTTTTCCGGGGCTGCATGTTCTAGAAGTTATGTGTGCAGTTTCTGCAATAAAGGGAACAGCATAAGGGTTTTGATTTATTTACTGTGGGTGGGGTGCTAATTTAGGGGTATCATATAGGTACTGAAAAACCAAGCTTATACAAATAAACTGCAGAGTTCAGGCATTTTGCCAGAGAGAAATATGCATCTATGAACCGATCATGTCAGAAGTAGGCACTGGGCCTAATGGCTAAGCCACTTTGTACCTTCAGGAAAACCAACACGTTTGGCCTAACTCCCTGTAGAAGTGGAAGGTGAGGCCATACGTGGTGGAGGGACGTGAAGCTCGCATGAGTCACGAACGCCCTGATTCTATCTTCTCCGTAGGCTTTAGCCCACACAATTCGCATTCACCTTCTTGGCAGTGAGGAGGCTGCTTCAGGAGACAATGGGCGCCCCAGTGCGCGGGGCTTAAAACCTGAAGCACCGGTTCACGACCAAGCCCCGTTTTCCAGCTGAGCGAGCTCAGGGATTCCCTTGGGAGATTTTCCTGGCGCTGCCACAACCCAAAGAATGGGGGGGGGGGGCGTCCCTGGGGGAGAGGAGACGACTAACGCAACCCAACTAGAGGATGCCGGAGGGAGCCGCGAGGGGTCGGGCGCCACGGAGCGGGGAGCTTCGTGGGCAGGGGGGAACCTTCGACTAACTCTGGAAGTCCAGCCCCGGAGACGCGGGCGAGGCGGGGGATGACCTCAGCCGTCTCTGCCACGTTCCAGCCAATCAGTCCCGCATCTTGGCATCCGAATCCAGGACCCCCGAAGCCAGAGGCGACGCGAGCCAATGAGGAGCGCGCCGGGAAAGAAGGACAGGCGGCCGGCCAATGGCGCGGAGAGGCCCGGCTGCGCGTATCCAAGGAGCGCCGCGCTCGGGTCGGGGGTGTGGCGCGGCGCCGGCGGGGGTGGGCGGGCGCCGGGCGGCAGGTGTCGGCGGCGTCGGCATTCGGCGGCGATGGAGCGGCCCCGAGCAGCTGCGGACGGCCTTGCGCGCTGGCCCCACGGCCGCGGCCTCCTCCTCCTCCTCCTCCTCGTCCTCCCGCTGCTGCCGCGCGCCGCGCTCGGCCAGGACCGGCTGGACGCGCCGCCGCCGCCCGCTGCGCCGCTGTCGCGGTGGGCCGGCCCCGTCGGGGTGAGCTGGGGGCTGCGCGCGGCCGCGCCCGGGGGCCCGTTTGCCCGCGGCCGTTGGCGCCGCAGCGCGCCCGCCGAGGACCAGGACTGCGGCCGGGTCCCGGACTTCGTCGCCAGGCTGGCCAACAACACGCACCAGGTGAGCAGGCGCCGGGCCCGGGCGCCGCCGAGACTGCGAGGTGCCGCCCGCCTGCCCGCGCCTGGCGTCTCCGCGGAGGGGACCCCGCTCGCTCGCCGCCGGCCACGGGCCGGGCGCCGGGCGGGGTCCAGGATCCAGCCCGGGAGCGGCCCTGGGACGCCGCGCCTCGCGCGGCCGTGTTTCGTCACAGGGAAGGCCGGCTGAGCCTTGCACGCATTCCGTTTTTCAAGTTGTCAAAACCTCCGGAGTGGCGTTGCTCTCCGTCTGTATAAATGATCAGGAACCAGTAGGGCTGCACCTCGCCGGGAGGGGGAGGAATAGTGACCTCTGAAGTGCCTGCAGAAGTTGGCTGCTCAGAAGCCAAGTGTGCCCCCTGGGTCAGTACTTTTCGGGTGGGTAGTGGGTGTTCCGAAATCCCAACGCAGTTGGGAGGTTACCGAGTTTATTTGCATAAGTAAAGGGAGAAGCCTGGAAATGGGATGACAGTATATATGCCCTCTCTTAAACACGCCTTCAGTTTGACCTTCTCTGTTTGCATCGGACTCTGACCAGGAAGTGTGTCCTGTAACAGGGTCTCAGCAGGTAAAGAAACACGCTGCAGAGCTTCTGCTTTGAGCTAGGTCCTAGTGGAAAACTTTTTGAATTGTGGCAGTTCCGTCCCTGGAGACAGGCAGCTCAACCCTTGTGCCCCCCTGGATTGACAAAGCCAATTGTTAGGAATGTCCTGGCTCCTTGTTACAGTACAACTTGGGCATCTTCCTCATGTTTTTTCTAGAAAGAACAATTTAACTGTCGCTACCCACATTTGCATAGCTTTTTTTTATTTTTTTACAGAGACAGAGAGTGAATCAGAGAGAGGGATAGACAGGGACAGACAGACAGGAATAGAGAGAGATGAGAAGCATCAATCAGTTTTTCATTGCACGTTGCAACACCTTAGTTGTTCATTGATTGCTTTCTCATATGTGCCTTGACCGAGGGCCTTCCGCAGACCAAGTAACCCCTTGCTGGAGCCAGCGACCTTGGGTTCAAGCTGGTGGGATTTTGCTCAAACCAGATAAGCCCGCACTCAAGCTGGCGACCTCGGGGTCTCGAACCTGGGTCCTCTGCATCCCAGTCCAACGCTCTATCCACTGCGCCACTGCCTGGTCAGGCTGCATAGCATATTTTTAATTTAATATATTTTTTCTGTTATAGCCCTTTCTCTTGCAAAAAGAGGAGCACTTGGGGACAGAGATGAGTGGCTAGCTGCGCCTGTCCTTGTATAGCCACATTCTTATCAGCCAAATCCCAGTTTTCCCTTGAACTGTGTCCCTCTGCCCGGCCTATCCCTGTTACCTATGCAGAGTTCTCAGATCTGGGACCCAGGGCAATTGCAGTGAAGGCACAAGCAGTCAGGAATAAGTCTGCTTAATGCAGTCCCAGAAGCAACTGCAGAAAGGTGGCCAGGTTAGTGCTGACTGTGGGACAGGTTGGGTGCAGATAGGTTGGAATGAGTACTGGAAAGTCTTGTTGACAAGGGAAAATCGTGTAGACTTCCACCTCACAGTGGAGTTGAGAAAGACTTCACAACACAGATGCTTAATTTACAACGGGACCACTTCCTTCCTTGAGCCAGCTGGGCACGGTTTTCTTACCTCATATTTCAGATTCTCCTCTTCCTGGTTGACATTTCTTTAGGATCTGGTGTTACTTGTCTGGATTCATTCCTTTAGTCAAAGTCTTCCCTGGTTAGTTTGAATTGATATATCATTTGTAATACATTGATTTCTGTAGCAAGAGGTTGATAAAACTGGCTGGGGGCGGGGGGGGGCATGGTTCTTAGGCCAAATCAAGAGCAGATGTGAAACCTTATTCTTTGAAGTCTGGTATGTAAAGGAACTTCCTCTATTTCTTTCATTTTATTTAGCTACTATTTCCAGTGATTTTTTTAAAAACTATTTTTTCTTCAGTCTTCTTCCAGTGACCTAATTTTAAGTTACTACTTTTGCATTTGTGAATCAGTCGTGGTCTCCTCTTCAGAGAGCCCACCCTTTCTGGGACATGCATATGTAGCAGAAGTGGAGCTACTGAGTAGTTTTCTCCTTGAGGTGGGTGAGGGAAGCAGTTCTCAGAGGCCCGCCTCCTTCTCCAGGAATTGTCACGTAGTAATCTGGTCTGCTTTTCAATTCTGTGTTTCTAACAGTCATAATAGATCATCCTGAACTGTAATGAAGAGATGCAGTGTTTTAGGACCCTTTATAAACAGAGGGAAGTAAAACTATCAGCATGCCAGGAACACTTTTTTATTAGCGATGTTGTATATACTTTGATACAGCTGGGAAACTGCCATTTAGAGTTGTGCTTCATAAAATGACAGCATTCACTTACCAAGAAAAATCGAAAGTTCTTGATACTCTTATTTGTTATAACTTCTTTGTGTCAAGCGCCATTAATTCATAATGTAATATATGAATACCCTCCAAATGCGCAACACACACTAGATGCTGGGGTATCAAGCCCCAAAGAAAAGAGACTCAGACTGGAGGATGTAAAACCTCAGAAGGCTTTAGTGAAGCTCCTGTAACTGTTTCTGTGGCTCATTTGGCTTATGAGAACATACTGAAGTTTAGCTCATCTTTTTTATTTAATGCATTTTTTTTTCTTCTTTTTCAAAGTAAGAGGAGGAGAGATAGATAGACTCCTGCATACCCCCAACCGGGATCCACCAGGCAACCCCCATCTGGGGCCAATGTTCTGCCCATCTGCTGCCATGCTCACAGCTGAGCTATTTTTAGCACCTGAGGTGGATGCTCCACTGAACCATCCTCAGTGCCCAGGGGTCATGCTCTCAAACCAATCAAGCCACGGCTACAGGAGGAGGGAGGAGAGGGGTGCGGGGGGGGGGGGGGAGAAGTAGATGGTCATTTCTGTGTGCCCTGACCAGGAATCGAACCCTGGACATTTATATGCCTGGCCAACACTCTACCACTGAGCCAACTGGCCAGGGCCTAGCTAATCTTCTTAAGAGAGCTAAGGTAGAACTAAAGATAGTGCTTTTTTATTCCTCTGGTTTTAGGAGACCTATGACCCATAAGTCAAGCTTCTTCAACATGACATCTAGCAAGTGTGCATGTGTCTTTATAAATGCTCTTTGTTACGGTCGATAAACAACCTTCCTTTTGCTTTTAACCCGAAACTATTTCATGCTACACTTTTAACTGATCCTTTAAGTGCTTGGAGTGCTCGTGTCATGTATAAGTTTTCTGTGTGCGAGAAATTGAGCATCGAAGATTTTATTAGTGTTGGCTGCTAAGTTGGATTGCTTCAAAACATTCTGCCCCTTTGAGGTTAGGCATGAAACTGTCTTAAAGAAACAGATGAAATGCTTTGTGCAGAGTTACGATGGTGGCTGACATTATTTCCTTACCGCTCGTTCCTATGTTGAGACAATTTGACAATGTCCTTAAAACTTTTCAAACTTGTGATTGATAAAGCCAGGAACTTTTGCTCATTCTCTGTCCTCCCCTGTCCTTGTCACTAACTGCATCTTTACACATCATTTCCCAACTTGTACCCCAACATCAAAGCATCTGGTTTCTTAAATAAACAGGCCCCGTAGAGAGTCTGTGTGGAACGGGTTGTCAGTCCGAGAAGAATGTGTGTGTGTTTGCTGGTACTGGCAGGCGAGTCCAGGCTGACGTGCTGACTGTGCCTCAAGGAGGCTTGAGGAGCTGCCGCCTTAGGCTGTTGTGGATCTTGTCACACCCGGGAATCTGAAGTCAGTGCCTTTGACTCCCCAGAACTTTCTGACTGCCTCATCTATTCCAGACAGCCTTTCCTCACACTGCCTTCCCCAACCTCCCACTCTCGCCCTCCAGTTCCTCTTCTCCTGAGTTGTGTTTGATCCATTCGTTTTTGGGCCAAGAAATACAATTCTTGGTTCTGGTTAATTTTACTCCTGTGCAGTAGAGTGACCAGACCTTTGACCTGAAAGGGATGTTAAAATGACTTATGCATTGGGGATTTCAGAAGTATCAGCAGATGTGATGAAGTATGTTTCTCTGGGCAAAGGTTAGTCTTCATCTGAGCTTTGGGTGAGGCAAGGGCAGAGAGCTAATGAGATGGGACAAGAGGCTCAGAGGGAAAGCAGTGTAACAATTAGATGACTTCTCTGCTGACTTAAATATTTGGGTCTGTGCATAGTGATTTTTAATTAGAAATCTGAGCCTCTTGTCTGTGAAAATAACTGGAAGAAGGCTTATTCTTCTGGTCAATCACTAACGCCCGTTTTCTTTTTGTAAGATAACAATAACAGGCCCTCCTTCCTGCTGTTCTGAGCCGATCTTTCACGTCAGGTCCACAGAGATTACTAACAGCTCCTACACTCTGTGATTTCCAACCAGTTCTTGCCAACGAGCTTTGGATTTGCAGTGAGTGACTGCAGACACTTAGCTCCCCAACTTTGTCCTAGGTGGCCTGTTACCCTTGTGTGACCCTTACGTGGAGGGCACCACTTACAGTTTAGTAGTGGTCAGAGCAGAAGGGTAGTGCCCCCTCTCCCTCCTTCCCATCCACCCCTAGCCCTCAGGTTCTGTCTTTACAGAAGTGAACTGCGTTTTGCGGCTGGGGAAGCGATGCTCAGATGGTTTATATGATTACTAATATTAAGGTAGACAAAATCACCAGCTTTGACACGTCACGAAAACCACAGCTTTTCTCACAAAGCATTGTGTGGCAGTGACTCCAAAAATATTACGACACAGAGACTGCGTTTGTAAATTTATTTTTGGTTCCCTTTTTGACCCTTTGTAACCAGTGTTTCTATTGCATCCTTTACTCTTTTTTTAAAACTTGGTGGAGCCTGACCTGTGGTGGCGCAGTGGATAAAACATCGACCTGGAAATGCTGAGGTTGCCGGTTCAAAACCCTGGGCTTGCCTGGTCAAGGCACATATGGGAGTTGATGCTTCCAGCTCCTCCCCCTCCTTTTTCTCTGTCTCTCTCTCCTCTCTCTCCCTCTCTGTCTCTCTCTCCTCTCTAAAAATAAAAAAAAAATAAAAAAAATAAAAACCTTAGTGAAAACTGTTCTTCCCACTGCCTGTGGCCTCACTGATCTGTATGTAGGTGGTTTTGAGGACTAATGGGGCTTCACGAACAAGCTGCTGGGTTTCAGTGAGTTCTTGGCGGGGTTTTATTGTCGTTGCAGTGGTGGGTGACTGCAATCAGAGTAGGGGTAGTGATATGTGGCTTTAAGCTAGCGGGGTTAAATGACTCTCTGACGGACCCTTGAGCCCTGTGGAGGTTGGTAGGTGAATGCTGGAAACGTGGGTATTTTGCTTTGTTTTGTCTAAGCACTCAGGCTCTCTCCCTCTCTACTTTCACCCACAGCCTCAGGAAACCACAGTGAAAACAAAATCTTCCATTCGGAGCCTGTGGTGTTTTGCTGAGAAATTTTTCTGTGAATGTCATTTATTTTGTGTTTTGCATTTCCGTATCTGGCCCCCAGAACTTCGTCTACACTATTTGAGAAGTTTTGGACTAGATTTAAAATGTCTAAAATAATTTTGTGATTCATAAGGAAGAAGAGGAGGCCAGAGGTTGTGATCACAAATGTTTATTGGTTGATTCCAAATTTAGAAGCAAATTGGGGCTGTTCTGCATCCCAGTTGAACTTGACCGTAGCCTGGATTTCACATCTGGGGGTGATTTGTTACCACCTCCAGAGCTTGCTTCAGTGAATGAAGTACAAGTGCTCTTAAAGATAGCAGGAGTTGGTTTTTTTCTTCCGTATAATTATGAAAGACATTTAATCTTGTTTTTTGGTTAATAGCTTATTGTTCCTTGTCGGCTGAAAAATCTAATGCTAATAAAAGCTACTAGCTTGGATAGTCTGAAACAGACCCATTAGATAAATAATAAATTTGATTTTTTTTCCTTTTCTCCACGTATTCTGGCAGAACTGGGGCTTTTATTCCTCTGGTCCTGGCTGCTTGTGTGTGTGGAAGTCGATGGCTAGCTTACCATTAGTATACTCAGCCCTGTGCTAGTCAGACTTACATGTGATTCACTGGCTTGATTTATTTTCATCAGATGAAAATGTATGTTCTTTTCCTTCTAGGGCTTATGAGTACTGTCTGTCTTATGTTTGCTTTTCTTAAGAGCTTTGTTTTGTATGTTCTAAGAAACTAAGTGCCATTGTTGTACTTGAGCCAGCTTGCAAGTCTGGTTTACGGGTAGGATCACCCTAAGGGACCAAGAGAAACTGAGCGGGGGAGGGAAACTTTAACTACCTTCAGTACTTCCCAGACAAGATAGTTCAAATCAGATGTTTATCTGGTACCTGCTGTTTGTCAAAGGGACTCAGATCACGGCACGGTGGGTACAGAGCTCAGAGGCCTATCTCAGTGACAGCTTGAGTCCCCGCTCTTGGGCTCCATAGCTTTGTGATCATGGACAGTCATTTCTCTAACCTTCATAGTTGTTGTTTTGTTTTGTTCTTTTAAACTAGAGAAACAGAATTACGATTATTTGGAGGGGCAAATGAGAAGTTTTGTCAAGATGTTTTGTTGAATATATTTTCATTCATTGAAACACCTACTGAACTACATCCAGTGGAGTCCAGGCCTGTGCATTAGCAGAGTTCAACGTAAAGATATCCACGTGGATGTCGCTGGGAGGATTCAGGTGTTCAGAGTCTGCTTGCGGAGAGTTGGGAAGAACTGTGAAGAAGGCATGGCTACTACCATGCGGGTGGTCTGGGACGGGCTCAGGGGCCAAGAGAAGACCCTGCTGGTGGAGGTGATTCCGGGAGATCCTGGCGGTGGGGAATCAGAGCATGCTCGGGGGTCAGTGGGAGAAGTGGCTGAGAAGTATGACTGAGGTTTCCAGGAAAACATACAGAGAGGCAGAAAAAGACTGCTGGGGGGTGGGGGGTGCAAAGAGAGGAACAGGTGGGGAGTTTGGCATTCGGACTTGCTGGGGAAAGTGTTTCAACAGATAGTGCTTAACGCGAGGCTAGCGCTGAAGGAGCCAGAGGTGGAGGTGGGAGCCAAACAGTTACCTCCAGAGGGACCATTGCTGTGGTCCTGGAAGAGTCTGTCCGGAGGACAGCAGAAGAGAGGACCATCTTGTACGCTCCAGGCGCTGCGGGTTCCCAGGAACGCCTGGGCTCCTGCCCCTCGCTGCCGATGCCGGAGAATGTGAGCCCAGGCCCAGAGGCCCAGGAGCTGCAGGACAGTGAAACCTGCCAATGGCTTCTCTTTTCTGCATATTTGTGAACAAGGATAAGCTGGTACTCTTGCTGAGAATGTGCTTAACAGTTTTGAATCATAGATTGTTATTCTGATTAGCTGGTCCGTCTCTTTTACTGATGTGGCTAATCAGTGGTTTCAACCTTTTCACCCTTGGGGACTGGTGAAAATAGAATTATTTTCGGACCGCTAAGGCGGAAATCACCCTGAGCATAAGTGAATTCACCTAAGATCATTGGGTCTGTAATCTTCATACAACGTCAGGTGGTTAAGTCTTTCCCAGACCGGCTCAGAATTTCTGGCGGACTGGCCGTGGCCCTGCAGGTAGCGGCTGAAAACTGCGGTGTGGAGCTCGTGTCCCAGCAAGGTGCGCCTCCATTGGAAGTGTCTCACAGAGGTGTTTTAAATCAGTGTTTGCTTTAGGGATAAGGTAGAGTTATAGACCCCATTGTAAGTCATATACTTATGAATTCTTCTCTGTTCATTAATAGTCACGGCACCCTCCGCAGAGCTGTTAGCTTCTTAAGCCTCAGGGCCCCATCATATAAAATGATGCATTAGCATGAGTCTGAAGAGAAAATATTTTGAAAACCTTCAAGTACCAAATACATGTGATTTATGTCATTTCCTTTAAAATGTTTTTATTGATTGATTTGGGAGAGAGAGAGAAACACTGATTTGTTGCTCCACTCATTTATGCATTCATTGGTTGATTCCTGTATGTGCCCTGGCCGGGGATTGAACCCTCAACCTTGGTGTGTGTGGACAGCGCTTTAACCAACTGAACTACTGGGCCAGGGCCATGTCATTTCTTAATAAGCCTGTTGATCTGTTACTGTGTCCACAGGGCCCAACTGTCAGCCAAATAACCCTGAAAAATACCAACTCCAGAGGAACAGTGCATAAAAGGGCAGAGATGAGGCATACATGTATTTGGTTTTATCACTTGGCGGGGTTGGGCTGCAGGCTTGGGCGGGGGTGGTAAGAATGATCGTGAGTCAAGGTTGGCAGAAATGTAAGAAGCATATGTGTTCTTTTTTTAAAATCATGATTGCATCAAAATTTTAGCTTGTTAATATGATTGATAGTTCTTGGAGGCAGTGATTAGGAGGCAGCATGGTCTCAGGTCGGACCGGCATTCACACGTCGGTGGTGACTGTGGACAGATTAATCTCAGTGAGCCTTACTTTTCTCATCTATAAAATGGGTACACTAATGTCTATCTCTTAGGGGCACTGTGAAGGTTAAATGAAACAGTGTGGGATACAGTATGTCTTTATCCATTATCCGAGGGTATCTTACAGTGCTTATCTCCATAAAGTTTCTGCTGCGCATATATTTGCATATGTGCTTACATTTTTTTCTTAGCTATATTATCCCTAGAGAATTGTTATGAGTATTCATAGGCACCAAATCTGGATTAAGAAATACATACTACTTATGTCTTTGGATTTAGGGTTAAGAAAAAGAGGGTACAGTGAAGGAGAAAATACTAATCCTACTGTCACCAGTTACCTGGTATCTGGTTATGATGGTTTCATTATATCAAGTTATTTACTTATGGTTTTAAAGAACTTACAGTTATAAAAAATAAGACTACTTATAATTCAGTAACTGTTTCTCCTTGGCCATGGTTTTCGGTCCCAGCTCTGAAATAACAGCTGGCTGACTTCGCCCTCCTTCACTAGCTGAGCGGCCGCAGCTGGCTTTGCACTGCGCTAACCCCGGCAGAGTGCTGAGACACACTAATGAGATGTGCTGGGTGCTTCTCAAGAACTCGGCTTGGAAGCATGCAAGGCCAGAGTGTTAACCTAACTGTTTTTATTATGTACTTATCTCTTTAAGATTTCGCCACTTTCTGGCCTGTGTTAACCCGGTGTTCCAGGTAAAGTGACCTTCTCACCGGTCCCTGTTGCCCACCAGGTGCCCTGTTCGGAGGGCATTCCTCCTGTCCGAATGCCCTCTAGCTGGTCTGTTTGTTTTTCTCATCTCTCCTACAACATTAACCATGTCATGTAATCCCGCACTGAAAGATAGCATTCTGTCTTGTGTTCACTTTGGTTTATTGAATGTTTCTTGCCCAGATTATAAACTCTTTAAAGGTAGGGGCCACATTTGTTCTAGGAGTCCTTCCCCGCTTGTCCTCACACAATGCTGGGGAAAGCGTAGTCATTAAGTGTGCAGCCTGGAGTCAGACATGAGTCTGAATCTTTGTTTTGCCACTTACTAGCTGTGCAACTTAGGGCAAATTACTTACCCTCTCTGAGCCTGCTTCTTCATCTGTGAAGTAGCAGTGGTGCTTATAGATCCTAAGTGCTCAGTGAAGATCCGTACTGCTATTGTTAGTCTTTAATTCAGCGGTCAGTTATCGAGCACCTGCCATGTGTTGGGCTCTGTGGCTCCTGGCCCTGGGAACTGATGTGGAACATGGCAGACAAGGTCCCTGTGGAGAAAACAGACATACAAACACATAATGATCAATATGGTAAGTACAGAGAACAACAAACGTAATTACAGGAGAATGATCGAGGGAGGTCTTTTTAGTCTGGGACATTAGAAAGGACTTCTGAGAAATTATTTAAACTGATACTTGAAGATGAATAGAATTTTCACCAGTAGGAGTGTCCCAGGCAGAGAGAACAGCATGTTCAAAGGCCTGGGGCTAGAGAGCACTTGGTGTGTGCCCAGAGATCTGGAGGAAGGCCAGCGTGGTGGCTGGGGGGGGGGGGGGGTAGTGGTTTGTCCCCAACCTGGGGGGTGAGCAGGGAGCCTGTACAGCTCAGTCAGCGGCAACTGGGGCACATCCTTCATCACTTCCTTTTCTCTGAAGTGGGACTGAAATGTAAAAATTAAATGCTCGCAGCTTTGCAAACTAGCTCATTTATTGGCCACGATTCTGAATGAATGAATTATCTCATGAAAGTGAATTTTTCTAAAGCTAAGCTGACCCTTTTAAGTGCCAAAGGTTTTGTTGTTGTTTTAATGGAAAATTTTCTGAAAACTTCTCTGCCTTCTTAGTCATCCATATGATCCTGATCGTGGAGATTACATTATGCTATGGCACGACTCACATTAATGGCACTAATGCCCTCGAGGGCTGTTGAGATATGTGGGATTGTTTTCTCTTATTTCGAGTGGCCCAGATTTATAAGCGTAGTGCCATTGTCTGGCTGGAGTTTACTTTTTTTCCCCTGCAGAAATCATAGTCCCTTTGCAACATCCTGTTCCTTTTGCTGCTGCCCCTTTCTTTAGATACACTACCCCCAAATTGATTTGCTTCTCCTGGACTGGAGGCTGAAAAAAGAGATTACTAATTTTAGGCAATTCTAACAAGCTTAGCAAATTGATTCAGAGTAACGGTCTGCAAGTTTCTCCGAGCAGCCAAATGAGTGGCTTTCTATTGCACGGCCGGTGGGATGTGAGGTCTCCCTCGCTTCCTCTGTGAGCAGCCAGGTTGTGGAGATTTCTAGGTGGTGGAGGCTGCTGTTGCCCTCTGCTTTTAACACTAGAGTATTGTCCAGCGGGGAGCTGATTTTTGTTGTTGTTGTTGTTGTTGTTTAATGAAGACAGAATAGTTGGCAAAGCAAGCTGAGAGAGGTGAATGATGAGTCATGAGTTTTAAAGCTTTTAAAGGGACTAGAGATGTTGCCATTCCAGCTCCCCTGGCCTTTGTGGTGTGATCAGGTAGGTTCACAAGCCTTCAGGCAAGGCTGGAATGAAAATTTAGGTTCACTACTAGCTCAGGGCTCACCTCTATCAGCTGCCTCAGACAATTCTGAATAATTGAATAGCTTTGAAAAGTTGTATAAGAGTTTATGTTTAGCCTTTTCATTTCTAAGAATAGTCTTCCTGAGAACAAGAACATTTGTGATCTTATTTTTGGCTCATGTTTTCATGACCCTAGCAGTGCCGTACTTGACGGAACAGGATTCTGGGAGTCTGTCTTCCTGCCTGCAGAGCATCGCCAGGGCCGGGCCCAGGCCCCTCTCGCGCACATCACTGTGTCGTCTGACCCTGTGTTCCCGTTCTTTGTGGGATCACCAGTGTCTTGCCTTTGTATGTTATTTTATTTGATTCTTCTTATTCCAGTGAATGAAGGAGCATAATTCAGTTTTACTCCTGAGGAGATGGCTTCCCAAGAGAGAAAATGATTTGTGCCCACTTCCCCAACCAGTTAGTTACTGCACTCGGCTTTTTTTTTTTTTTACAGAGACAGAGAGAGAGTCAGAGAGAGGGATAGATAGGGACAAACAGACAGGAAGGGAGAGAGATGAGAAGCATCAATCATCAGTTTTTCGTTGCAACACCTTAGTTGTTCAGTGATTGCTTTCTCATATGTGCCTTGACTGTGGGCCTTCAGCAGACCGAGTAACCCCTTGCTCAAGGCAGCAACCTTGGGTCCAAGCTGGTGAGCTCTTTTTTTGCTCAAGCCAGATGAGCCCGTGCTCAAGCTGGCGACCTTGGGGTCTCGAACCCGGGTCCTTGGCATCCTAGTCCGACGCTCTATCCACTGCGCCACTGCCTGGTCAGGCTGCACTCGGCTTTAACACCCCTTTGTGGCTTCCTTTTCCCTGGAACAGGCTGTCTTCTGTAGATGAGTGTCCAGCATGTTTAGCCTTAACTTTTAGACTTCTGTAAGAAGCGTGTTTAAAGCTCCATAAGCACAGAGCGTGGATGTCCACTGCTCTTTCCCGAGCTCCAGATCGGGTCCTGCACATGGTAGGCACCCTCTTGTATTTGTTGAAAGCAGGAGTGTGTGTGAATTCACTCCCTTGTTTACTTGCCAGAGAGGTTGTTCCTGGTGGCAAGATGGTCGGGTCATCTGCATGTGTCAGGCTTTTTTAGTTTATTGGGGTGACATTGGTTAACAAAACTACCCAAGTCTCAACTGTGCCACTCAACAAAAGTCATCTGCATACTGTGTCGTGTGCCCATTGCCCAAAGTAAACTCTTTCCCCCGCCATTCATGCCCCTTTGCCCCTCTGCCACCCCAGCCCCTTTCCCTCTGGCTGTAACCGTACTGTTGTCTGTCATGTGTTGTAGGCTTCATCCCTCCACCTTTTCTTCAGCCAGCCCCCTGACAGCTGTCAGTCTGCTCTGTTTCTGTGCTTCTGTTTCTATTTTGTTTGTTAAATTATTTTGTTTAGATTACACATGTAAGTGAAATCATATGGTACTCGTCTTTCTCTGACTGGTTTATTTCACTTAGCATAATAATCTCCAGGTCTATCCATGCTGTTACAAAAAGTAAGATGTCCTTTTTTACAGCTGAGTAGTATTCCACTGTGTAAATATACCACAGCATTTTTATCCACTATTTACTGATGGACACTTGGGCTGCTTCCAGATCTTGGCTGTTGTAAATAATGCTGCAGTGAACATAGGGGTGCATGTATTCTTTCAAATTAGTGTTGTGAGTTTCTTCAGATATATTCCCAAAAGTGGAATCTCTGAGTCAAGAGGCAGTTCCATTTTTAATTTTTTGATATAATTTTCCACACTGTTTTCCACGGGGGCTGCACCAGTCTGCATTCCCACTTAAAGTAGTACACGAGAGTTCCCTTTTCTCCACATCCTCGCCAGCACTTGTTGTTTGTTGATTTATTGATGAAAGCCATTCTGACAGGTATGAGATGATATCTCATTGTGGTTTTAATTTGCATTTCTCTGATGATTAGTGACGTTGAGCATCTTTTCACATGTTTATTGGCCATCTGTATGTCCTCTTTAGAGAAGTGTCTATTCAGCTCCTTTACCTGTTTTTTAATTGGATTGTCTGTTTTCTTGGTGCTGAGTTGTATAAATTCTTTATATATTTTGGATATTAACGCTTATCAGATGTGTCATTGGTGAATATGGTCTCCCATTCATTGGGTGCCTTTTCATTTTGTAGATGTCTTCCTTCACTGTGCTGCATGTGTCTTTTAAACTGGGGCTTGCCACACGACACTGACCCAGCTCGGGCATGCCCACGGCAGTTCTTTCAGTATTTTACTTTGATCAGGTGTGTAACTAAAGATAGGCAGAAGTTTCTCATTACCAAGTTTTTTCCAAGCTACAGTGACTCTCGGGACCATGGTTAAGTTCTCCAAGCTATAGTAACAGTAATTTAATTAGGCTTCTGGTTTAATTAGATATGAAGACAAAGTTATTTCTGAGAAAAACGTTGTGTTTTAGAGATTAGCCACATGACCACAGAAATGGACATAAAATGTGTGCCCGTCAGGCTTTACAGTGATCGGCGGTAGACGCGTGGGTGGGCCTTGCAGTCAGTAGTTCTCAAAGTGGACATATTTCGGAGGAGGCGGTGCAGGCTGCCCCCCTACTTCTAATGTATGAGTCCCTGAAGACCAGTTTGGCTATAAATGCCAGCCAGTGGCTCCCTGCTGCCCAGATCTCCCCTCTGGGGGCAGTCAATGGTTGTCAGTGCCTCTGGGACACTACCAATCACCATTCAACAGGTAATGGACGAGAGGCTCTGAATGTGGCTCTGGAAAGGTCAGTGTCACTGAATAATGATGTTAGGATGTCTGCCTTAAATTAAATCAAGACCACCTGTGTTAGTGTGGCTCAGGGTAGCAGGGCTCTCTCTCTGGCTTAGCCCATAACATTCTGTTACATCTGTTAGCTGGTGTAACAAGAAGAAACTGACATGGTCTGTGAGTACTTTTCCCCCCCCATTGGCTTGGAAGGGAATTGAGGGGGGTGTGAAGAGAGAGAGGGAAGTATCATCTCATTGTTTCACTTAGTTGTCCCATTTAGTTGTGCACTCATTGGTTAGGTGCCCTGACCCAGGGTTGAACCTGCAACCTCTGGAACGCTGGGTCGATGCTTTATCCACTGACCCCCCCAGCCAGCGCTCTGGCAGTACTCCTTATACCAGTCTTTCATAGATCTTTTTGTTTTTTCAAAATAAAAATAAATTATGTTTTAATTTTAGAAAAATGATTTCTGCCTGACCTAGCGGTGGCGCATAGGGTAGAATGTCAGACTGGGACACAGAGGACTCAAGTTCAAAACCCCAAGGTCGCTGGCTTGAGCACAGGTTCATTCTGCTTGAATGCCAGCTTACCAGCTTGAGCACGGGGTTGCTGGCTTGAGTGTGGGATCATAGACATGACCCCATAGTCGCTGGCTTGAGCCCAGAGGTCGCTGGCTTGAGCCCAAAGGTCTCTGGCTTGAGCCCAAGGTCACTGACTTGAGCAAGGGGTCACTCTCGCTGCTGTAGCTCCCTGGTTAAGGCTCACGTGAGAAAGCAATCAATGAACAGCTAAGGTGCCACAATGAAGAATTGATGCTTCTTATCTCTGTTTCTTCCTGTCTGTCCTTTCTGTCGCTCTGTCTCTGTCACAAAAAAAATGATTCCTGCTAATTGGAGGTAGCATTGTCATAAATTCTACCACTTAGAGATTGTTGTTAATATATATATATATATATATATATATATATATATTTTTTTTTTTTTTTTTTTTTTTTTTTTTTTGTATCTTTCTGAAGCTGGAAACGGGGAGAGACAGACAGACTCCTGCATGCGCCCGACCAGGATTCACCTGGCACGCCCACCAGGGGGGCGACGCTCTGCCCACCAGGGGGCAATGCTCTGCCCCTCTGGGGCGTCGCTCTGTTGCATCCAGAGCCACTCTAGCGCCTGGGGCAGAGGCCAAGGAGCCATCCCCAGCGCCCGGGCCATCTTTGCTCCAATGGAGCCTCGCTGCGGGAGGGGAAGAGAGAGACAGAGAGGAAGGAGAGGGGGAGGGGTGGAGAAGCAGATGGGCGCTTCTCCTATGTGCCCTGGCTGGGAATCGAACCCGGGACTTCTGCACACCAGGCCAACACTCTACCACTGAGCCAACCGGCCAGGGCCTGTTGTTAATATTTTGAAGACCATCCTTCCAGATAGTTTTCAGCATAAATACACACATGCAGGATTTTACATGCTATTCTATAATCTACTTCTTACTCCAACATGGCATGAATATCTTTCAATGTCAGTAAATAATTGAAATATTTTCAGTAGTATCTGGTACATTGTTTTATTGCATAACATGAATTATTTAACAAAGTTTCAGTTCTTCATCTAGAACGTACAGATATAGTAATATCTCAAGGGGTTGTTATGTGGATTAAATGATAATGTATGTAAGTTGCTTAGGACAAAAAATGGCCTTCAGGAGGTGCTGAGTAGTAGTTAGCTGCAACAAACATCCAAGTGTATAATATCTTTTGCAGAGGTGTGTGATTATCCTCCTAGGATAAATTCCTAAGAGTGGCATTGCTGGGTTACATGGTGTGGGCATTTTCAGTTGGAATTCACACTGCCGTATAGCTCTCCAGAAGAGTTGTGGCCGTTTATGTATTCTCACCCACAGTGCACACAGGTGCTCTGGTTGCCACCCCTCACTCTTAGAGAGAGAGAGAGACAGAGACAGGAAGGGAGAGAGATGAGAAGCATCAACTTGTAGTTGCTGCACTTTAGTTGTTCATAGATTACTTTCTCATATGTGCCTTGGTGGGGAGGCTACAGCAGAGTGAGTGACCCCTTGCTCAAGCCAGTGACCATAGGATCATGTCTATGATGCCACGCTCAAGCCGGCGAGCCCACACGTAAGGCAGTGACCTCAGGATTTCAAACCTGTGTCCTCAGTGTGCCATGTCAGTGCTCTATCCACTGCACTACTACCTGGTCAGGCTGGATAGATACATTTTGTCAAGCTTTCCTGAAAGGTAGAAAATGTCATCACATTATTTTTCTTTGATTACTAGTGAGATTAAATAACTTTACATATCTTATTGGCCATTTCTATGTCCTTTTGTGAATTGCTAGTTTGTGTCCTTTGCCTATTTTATTTTGAAGGCTTTGCCTTTTTTTTATTTATTTGAAAACTCTCTCTAAATTAAACCTTGTCATGTTGCAAAATTTTTTTCCAATTTTTTAAAAAAATTGCTCTTTGGTATTTTGCTATTAAAATTTTTTTTGTGTAGTCAAAGTAATCTATTGTGGGTTATGGTTTTTGTATCACTTTTTTGTAATGGTCTTTTCCTTCTAAGATTATAAAAATCTTTACTCATACTTCCAGGATTTTTATAATTTAATTTTTTATATTTAAATCTTTGTTCTATGTGGAATTTATTTGGGAGTGGGGTAAGAAGGATATTAGGAATCTAGCTTTTAATTTTTTTCAAATAGGTAGTTTTTTTTTCATCTCTTTCACCACTAACATGCACACAGGTGCTCTGCCCCTCTGGGGCGTCGCTCTGTTGAAATCATACACCAGTGATTTTCAACTGATGTGCCACAAGGACTTTTAAAACATGCAATACCTGACTATTTAATCAGGGAGCACTGACCTCTTTTCCCTTAGATTGTCAAATACAATGATGACAACAGCCAACACATCAATAGCCATCCAGTGTGAATAAATCAAAATTATACCTATTTTTTTGTCACATCAGCAAAAAATATATTTTTTGATGTGCTGCAGGATTTTACTAATTAGCGTGTGTATACCATGAGATGAAAAAGGTTGAAAATCACTGTCATACAGTAAAAGGAACCTCACCCAGTCTTGGACTTTGTTTTGTTCCATTGATCTGGTTTGTCCCTGTGCCAGTAACTGTGCTAGGAGACTGAATCAGACTCTCAATGTGGCAAATTTCATGTCCATCCGCTCCTGATAGATGAAGTAACATTTTCCATAGCTAGTCTTAAATTTCCTGGTTTCTGAGCTTCCTCCCCTAGAATGTGATGAAGTAATCTGAATTACCGTATCTACCATGGGGCCCCACTGAATACTGACTTTTGGCTTGTTAATCACACAAACAGCATATTTACATGATTTTCCATAATTTTGACCTGCTTCTAGAGCATATATTTGGCTGACTGCTTAACAATAGATAGTGGCCAGATCATGTTCTCTTTATGCTAAATAATCTGCCTCCTATGCATACTATATTAGAGCATCACAGCTATTGGTCCCCAGAAATAAAACAGGCTTCAGATCACCTGACTAGCCTGACCAGGCAGTGGTGCAGTGGATAGAATGTCGGACTGGGACCCAGAGGACCCAGGTTTGAAGCCCCGAGGTCACTGGCTTGAGCATGGGCTCATCCGGCTTGAGTGCCAGCTCACCAGTTTGAGCTCGGGTTTGCTGACTTGAGCGTGGGATCATAGACATGACCCCATGGTTGCTGGCTTGAGCCCGAGGTCGCTGGCTTGAGCAAGGGGTCACTGGCTTGGCTGTAGCTCCCCCGTCAAGGCACATATGAGAACCAACCAGTGAACAACTAAAGTGAAGCAACTGTGAATTGATACTTCTCATCTCTCACCTCCCTCTCTCTCCCTTCCTGTCTCTCTCTCTCTCTCTCAAATCAATCAATCAAAAATAGATTGATTAGATATTAAAAAAAAAAAGACAAAAACACGCTTCAAATCTCCCCCACCTTGTCCATTTCAATTGTGGTGTACACAGACAGCTAACATGTAACATCATTTTGTAACAGTGCTTGAGGTAGACATTCACTCTGCTTTCTGTTTGTTGGACTTGACTCCTAAATGTTTTTGTATGTTTTGTACTTTAATACTGTAGGATATTCATTGGTAGTATTGTGTTGGAGGTTTGGGGTTTTCTTTTCCTACAGAGATGATTCTTCCTTTCAGTTCTTTGTAGCTACAAGTTTTTATCCTCTGCTCATATTTCTTTAATTCATCTTACTTTGCCTTGAGTAGAACAATTGAGCCATAACTTATTGGTTGATTCTGTTCAACTGTATATATCACTGGAAACTATGCCTGTTTGAGTGAGTGACCCTGTGGCCTGTCTCAGCTTCCTTTGGGTATTTTGAGCAGAAGTACTTGTCATCTCTCACACATTTCCTTTTTTCTATTTTTTTTTTAAGTGAGAGGAGGGGAGATAGACAAACTCCACATGTGCCCTGCCTGGATCCACCCAGCAGTCCCGTCTGGGGCTGATGCTCCAGTACTGAGTTATTCTTAGCATCTGAGGCCGACGTGCTTGGACCGACCAAACCATCCTCAGCGCCCAGGGCTTATGCTCAAACCAGCAGAGTCACTGGCGGTAGGGGAAGAGGGAGAGAAGGGGGGAGGGAGGGGAGAAACAGATGGTTGCTTCTCCTGTGTGTCCTGACCAGGAATTGAACCCAGGACGTCCATACACCGGGCCTATGCTCTCTCCGCTGAGCCATCAGCCAGGGCCCCTTTTCTCTATTTTTATTATTCCCACCTTAACTTTGTTTATCCTGATTTGAAATTCTTGTTTAACAATACTTAATAGCATCTACTGTATACTCACCACTTTACTAGTGGGCAATATTCACATATTTTATTTGTGTTACCCTTTGAAATTTCTCAAAATCCTTGCATATGTCTTCATGTGTGTTCTTGCTGCAAGCTGCCTTCTGCCGCCATCTTGCTATTGCTTCTGTGTGCTCCCCCCTCTGTGAGCCCTGCTTCAACCTCAGTATGCAAACCTTTATTTCTTCACACTCATATATTATATTTGAATTTCTCTTATGTATAGTCCATTCCTGACCAGTGCCTCTAAACACTTCGATGGGTTCAGAGCATCTTTGGCCATTTTTGATTGTGTGGGTGGATTGATGGTAACTGCAGTTGATAGTGGCTGTAACCTCAGTGTCCTCCCTAGACCACCAACGAGAGAGACATCTGGGCTCTGCCTGGGTTCCCCGCCCTGCCCTGGCCTGGAAATTCTCTCCAGACCACTGCCTAGGGCAGATGTAGGCTCTTGTTTCTTGTCCTTTGTTGCCTGAAGTTCAGTGTCTTGAAAACTATCATCTTGTCTAGTTTGTGTTTTTTCAGCTGGGAAGATCGATCTCTGGTCCCTGTTACTCTATCTTGACCAGAAGCAGAAGTCCTCCTAGAATAGAATTTCTTATATTTTATACTTATTTCTGTCATGGGGAAATTGTCTTTTCACTCTATCATCCTCCTTTTTAGAGCTTCACAAGTAATTCTTAAATAAAATGACTTTAATGTTTATTGACTGCCTTTCATGTACTACATTATACATTTTTTGCTAAAATGAATAGGCTCGGTTCCGGTACCAGATGGGCTTCAGGTCCAGTCAGGGAGGCAGACATGTTCTTATTGCTATAATTAAAAATACGGTATTTCATTAAATATTTTAACACACCATTTGGTTCAGAATATTTTTTTCTTATTTTCCTCCTTAAAACCCTAGATGTGTCTTATGGTCAGGTACATCTTATGGAGCAAAAAATATGGTAGTAATAATAATAATAATAAAAGTGATACATATTCTGAACTAGCTGAGATGCCACCACAATGTAGAGTGACATGTACATTGTTAAATTACGATAAATGATTAAGCATTAGAATTGATGGCCTTTTGCTGACACTTGTGAATTTTGTCTCCTAGGCTTGACCAGGATTGCTCCCCCTTCCTGGTCATCTGTAACCCTCCTGTTGAAGGGGTACAGCTGGATCTGTGCTCTGGGTACCCCAGTTCTCCTGGGTTTGCCTCTTCTCCATATGACCTTTTTCTTTCTACCCAAGCCTTGGTCTGTTGTTAAATCTGATTTCCTTTTTGTCTTTTACTTCCACCAGTGTAAGAGTGTTGAAGACCGAAAATTTTAAAACTAGCTGCATTTGCTGAGGACAGATGAGTTTTTTTCAGTGAATTTGTTTGTTTTCAAACGGAAAATGTCACTGGCTGTTGGGAAGGGAAAGGTGCAAGGGTTAGGAGCAGCAGCAGACCACAATTACAGTTAATAATAAGTCTGACCTACATTTCCAAAGGAGCTCTATGGATGATGACTGAGGTCTCTACTCTCCTTGGAATTGTTTAGGTGAAGCTGCGGGTTGCTAGTGACATCCAGTAATCTCTCCCGTGTGTGACTGGGCAGGCAGTAGAAATGTGAGCCATGCCAGTGTGTCCTGACTGCATCTCCGAAGTGAAAGGTGGTTCTGGCTGGCTCAGGACGAACTAACTACTGTGGCTGATCAAGATAGCCAGACTCCAGCGGTGGAATTTTCTTTTATCCCCAGTCAGTTGCTGTGACCAGAGCCTTCCTTGGAAAGATAGCCTGTGTTTAGATGACTGTCAGCCGTGTGGTCTGTCTGATGGTTGTGGTAGCTCTGGATATTTCTGCTTCTCCTCAAGGAGCTCATTGATGTAATTTCAGACACTGTCCTCACTCAACAGAACATGCCGTCTTGCTCTGTGCGGAATATCTTACAAGACACATTGCTGTGTCAGTTTTTAAGCCTCTGGTTCCAGATGTCTCTAGCAGCCCTATTTTTTCACAGATGGCTGGCCCATTTGTGTGTATGAATAGCCTTTCTGTCCTGCAGAGGCTGTGAGAAGCCCTGCCCGAGCGAGAGCTCACCAGCGTGTACTAAGCAGGCCCTCTGAGGCTCCGATTGTACCATTTACAGAGATTGGAGAAGAGACTCTGCTGACCTCAACGGTACTTCCAGCCAAGGGGAAATAGAATAGGTGAGCTCAGAAGTGCACTGAGGAAGACCACAAAAGAAATGAGAAGATAAACAAGATAGTTTGTGTTCTGAGTTCTGTTCCTTCGTCCGTCTCTGTTGGGATTGGCGGCTGGAGTGAATCAGAGGCTGGCACCCCACCATTTATAGACATGTTCTATTTTGAGATTGAGTTGTGGTTTGGGGAGGATGTATAACCATTTTCAACACATGCTTTTGAGTGTGCAAAGTATTGTAGGCACAGGGAACACCAGAAAGTATAGTTATGTCCTCTGCTTCTAAGGAACTGCTCCTGTGTGGAAAAGCAGGGCATGTTTAAGATTTAAAAATCTTAAGAAGATATATTTTCATAAGAGAAAAGCATAATCATCCCCAGTGAGTAGAAACATAAACTAAACTGTTAACTGCTCTGGGGAGTGGGGCCTGGGCTGCAGGGACACGCGGCAGATGAAGAGGGGGCACCTCTCTCTTTCTGTACACATTTCTGTACGATTGGAAGTTTTCACCAAGTGCCAATATAGCTTTTTTGGAATTCTTTATCCATCAAAAATAAAAATAAAAAAAAAATAGAGAGACTAGAAGTTTATAAACATAAAGTTTACCTTGAATATCTCTACGTGATAGGATTATGAAAGATTTATATTTTTTTCATTATACCCCCCTATCGTTTTCTTTTTTTTTTTTTTAATATTTATTTATTTATTTATTTTTTACAGAGACAGTGAGTCAGAGAGAGGGATAGACAGGGACAGACAGACAGGAACGGAGAGAGATGAGAAGCATCAATCATTAGTTTTTCATTGCGCGTTGCAATACCTTAATTGTTCATTGATTGCTTTCTCATATGTGCCTTGACCATGGGCCTTCAGCAGACCGAGTAACCCCTTGCTGGAGCCAGCGACCTTGGGTTCAAGCTGGTGGGCTTTTCCTCAAACCAGATGAGCCCGCACTCAAGCTGGCGACCTCGGGGTCTCGAACCTGGGTCCTCTGCATCCCAGTCCAATGCTCTATCCACTGCGCCACCGCCTGGTCAGGCTACCCCCCTATCGTTTTCTATAATGGATATATATTATTTTATAAACAGAGAAAGAAAGTATTTGGAAACCATTAAAACTGCATTTCCGTATGCTTACCATATTTGGTACATGACACCAGCCTGCCCTTTGGTTTCCTCACTCTTACCACAGCTCAGTTAGGTTGTTCTGTTATTGTTACCATCAGTGTCATTGCTACTGCTATTTTAAAAAGTGAAACAAAAACATTTGCTCTCCCTTCTGTCCCTTGTAATTTTGAGTGAGTTCGCCTAGAAGCAAAAGGGGCCCACTTATTAATTATTCAGCTATACTGTGCAGGCGGCCTAGAAAATTTTAAATTCTGCTGATTGGGTTACAATTACATCTGTCAGTGTGGGCTGTGATCCCTTGTTTTAAAGCATCCTAAGAATACTTTCTATATATTTATATTTAGTTCTCTTGGAGAAGGCAATTAGATTATTCCTTCTCCCCATCTGGTGCGGGGAAGAAAACTCATCTGCTTGGCTTACTTTGTATGAGAGAGAATTAAAATTTCCAAATTATTTGTGATTCAGGTTAAGTAGTTAAACCTGTCCTCCAAATTTTGTTCTGGGAATCCACATCCCCTTATAATTATGCAGTTAATTACTTTGAAAGTCAGTGTTACTGAATTATTTAAGGAAGTTAAAGATTAAAGGAAAGAGTCATTTCTAAATGAATATTTTTCCCTTTCAGCGTGTGTTTGATGATCTCAGTGGCTCAGTATCCTTGTCTTGGGTTGGAGACAGCACGGGGGTAAGTACTATTTTGAGACTATGAATTTAACTCAGCAGAAGATGTAAATTTGGGGAGTTTCAGTGCTAAATGTTGTTACTTTCTGAAACTGTCTCCAACTCTGTCAGTCATAGAAATGCATTTTCCCGGGACAGATTCCCAGGAAGCTGGTTGGTTGGGCTTTGCTTTAGAGTGGGACACACACACACACACACACACACACACACACATCTCCCCCCCCCCCCCCCACTTGTGACCACCTTCTTCCATAATGGGAAGACGACAGCTCTGAGCCCTTGGTGGCTGCTTGGTGTAGGCACCGAGATGACACGGGGGAGAGGGAAGGTTCTGTGCTGCGGGGTAAGCCTCACAGCACTTGGGGAAACCCCTGTGTAGAAGCCGGAACCTGCACAGTAAGCATCTTGGCGTTGTCCTCCAAACCGCAATTCCATGTCCTCTCCCTGTTCGCAGTGAAGGACTGGAGCACCCATGGACTCAGGGCTGTGTCCCTCCCCCCACCTCAGTTGGGGAATTGGAAGGAGCTGCCAGGATTGGGGGAGCAGGAGGCAGGCATGTCAGTCAGCTCCTTATCCCTGGCAGGGCTGGCCCGTCTCCCAGTGGGAGGGAGCCTGAGGATGCATCGGCCCAGGTCCTGAGTCAGGGCATGGTGTTAGCTGGCTCTGCTCTTGTCCCTCCTGCACGAGGGCGGGTGGGAGGGAGCCTGAGGATGCGTCGGCCCAGGTCCTGAGTCAGGGCATGGTGTTAGCTGGCTCTGCTCTTGTCCCTCCTGCACGAGGGCGAGTGGGAGGGAGCCTGAGGATGCATGGGCCCAGGTCCTGAGTCAGGGCGTGTGTTAGCTGGCGCTGCTGTTGTCCCTCCTGCACGAGGGCGGGTGGGAGGGAGCCTGAGGATGCATGGGCCCAGGTCCTGAGTCAGGGCGTGTGTTAGCTGGCGCTGCTGTTGTCCCTCCTGCACGAGGGCGGGGCCCCAGCTCATCTGCTCTGGACCTGGTGATGCATGTGGTAATGCAGGTGCCAGTGCATGCATCATGCACTGAGGTGCACGGAGGCTATGTCAGGAGCCCAAAGAAATGGCATTTGGGTGCTGGAGAGCCAGTTATAAGTTTACTATCCTAATTAATTTGTAAACTTCTGGGAGACATTATTTAAGCATGTCTCAATTATTTCTAAATTTTGAGTTGTGTTCCAATTTCCATGATTTATTCGTGTTTGAAGACAGTTGGGACCTTCAAGATTTCTTGTTAGATGACTACTTGAGATTCTCATACTAATCTATCAGGATCTTTCCCTCGTGCCTATTTTTATCTAGAAAAATATTTATTACAGTAATGAATTTCATAGAGAACTAAGAGCAAGGAGTAGGAGAGAAAGAGGGACAGATGTGACACTGTGACCTCTAGGAGAGCACCCACAGTTCTAGCCTCTGTTTGCAGGAGGAGAGCTGATTCTTGCCTGAGAATATCTTACAATAATATGGGTACAAAATACGTAGTTAAATCTTTCTTTTATTGTAATGTGTAATTGATTAGCTCTACTTCAGCGCTTCGGTGTAGGTGAGTGTAGGCAGCGGGACCATCTCAGCCAGACCAGCTGAGACCCTGAATCATTGCAAGCCCTCGTAACTTCCCCGTTCCCCGACACGTGTTACAATATATATACATAGTCTACTTGAAAGCAGGGCTACTGGCACTCTTGCAGATGTAGATTTAATCCCATCACGAGCAATCATGTGATTGGACTATCTTTCTTTTTGACTGTGTGCTTTTGTTTCTCTCCAGATCATTCTAGTCTTGACTACTTTCCATGTACCACTGGTGATTATGACTTTTGGACAGTCCAAGCTGTATCGAAGGTGAGATGCAAAACATACGGGTGGGGCCTTGACCGCGAAACCCATTGTGAGTGTAGGTTCCTGCTTTCCTGCAGTGATAGAGACCAACAGTTGATTTGAAAGATCTTCAGCCATCATAAATTTTCATAAAACGGTTACATTCAGCACACTTTTTAATATTTACTTAACTTGAACCAGTATGAAAAGGAATTTGACTGAATAGCAAAACAATAAAGGAAGATAGAGAGTCTGCAGAGGTGTGTGTTTATTAATTTAAATGGGCCCTGGCCGGTTGGCTCAGCGGTAGAGCGTCAGCCTGGCGTGTGGAAGTCCCAGGTTCGATTCCCAGCCAGGGCACACAGGAGAAGCGCCCATCTGCTTCTCTACCCTTCCTCTTCTCCTTCCTCACTGTCTCTCTCTTCCCCTCCCGCAGCTGAGGCTCCACTGGAGCAAAGTTGGCCCGGGCACTGAGGATGGCTCCATGGCCTCTGCTTCAGGCGCTAGAATGGCTCTGGTCACAACAGAGCAACGCCCCAGATGGGCAGAGCATCGCCCCCTGGTGGGCATGCCAGGTGGACCCTGGTTGGGCGCATGCGGGAAGAAGTCTATTTCCCAGCTTCTAACTTCAGAAAAATACAAAAATAAAAACAATTAATTTAAACCAGGGGTAGTCAACCTTTTTATACCTACCGCCCACTTTTGTATCTCTGTTAGTAGTAAAATTTTCTAACTGCCCACTGGTTCCACAGTAATGGTGATTTATAAAGTAGGAAAGTAACTTTACTTTATAAACTGTATAAAGCAGAGTTACAGCAAGTTAAAGCATATAATAATAACTACTACCAAGTACTTTATGTCGGATTTTCACTAAATTTGGCAGAATAAAGCTTTATAAAACAACTTACTATAATTAAATCTTTTTATTTATACTTGGGTTGCTCTGCTACCGCCCACCATGAAAGCTGGAGCGCCCCCTAGTGGGCGGTAGGGACCAGGTTGACTACCACTGATTTAAACGGATATTTATTTGCAGGAAGGTAGTATGAATTCAACAATCTTTCTGTTATAAGCACAAAATGGTTTTTGTATCCCTGAGGTAACATCCTCACTGTACCTTCCAAGTAACCCTATTTATCGAACATTTTGAGCCCAAACAGATTGTTCCTGAGTCGGGGGGAGGTTCTCGGGGCAGACTACAAGTGCCTTTGTAGTGTTCACACCGGCGGGGACGGCATGGCAGTTCTGGAGCCATACTGTGACATTTACTAAGTCTTAGATTTCTCTTCTCAAAGGCACAGCTTGGTTAAATAGTAGGTTGTCTTACTTAATTGTTTACCATTTTAGAGAGGGGAGAGAAGGGGGGAGGAGCAGGAAGCATCAACTCCCACATGTGCCTTGAGCAGGCAAGCCCAGGGTTTCAAACTGGTGACCTCAGCGTTCTAGGTTGATGCTTTATCCACTGCGCCACCACAGGTCAGGCCCTCTTTTCTTTAACTGTAAGATGCAAAACCAGCTAACTCTCAGAACTTGCAGATTGTAAGCCATTTGTTCCTGTCTCATTTTCCCCCAAGGGACCTAAAAAAATATGCATCCTAGCAGATGACGTAGAAACTACCCTCAGCCTGACCTGTGGTGGCGCACTGGACAAAGTGTCAACTGGAAACGCTGAGGTTGCTGGTTCAAAACTCTGGGCTTGCCTGGTCAAGGCACATATGGGAGTTGATGCTTCTTGCTCCTCCCCCTTCTCTCTCTCTCTCCCCTCTCTATAATGAATAAATAAAATCTTAAAAAATAATAAATTTAAGAAATTACCGGCCCTGGCCGGTTGGCTCAGCGGTAGAGCGTCGGCCTAGCATGCGGAGGACCTGGGTTCGATTCCCGGCCAGGGCACACAGGAGAAGCGCCCATTTGCTTCTCCACCCCTCCGCCGCGCTTTCCTCTCTGTCTCTCTCTTCCCCTCCCGCAGCCAAGGCTCCATTGGAGCGGGGATGGCCCGGGCGCTGGGGATGGCTCTGTGGCCTCTGCCTCAGGCGCTAGAGTGGCTCTGGTCGCAACATGGCGACGCCCAGGATGGGCAGATTATCGCCCCCTGGTGGGCAGAGCGTCACCCCATGGTGGGCGTGCCGGGTGGATCCCGGTCGGGCTCATGCGGGAGTCTGTCTGACTGACTCTCCCCGTTTCCAGCTTCAGAAAAATGGGGGGGGGGGGAAGAAATTACCCTCAGAGCCAAGAGATCTCCCAGCAGCCAGCATACTCAGGGGCCCAGGTGGGAGTGAACCCGTGTTGAATTTCTGAGATAAATTAAACCTTCCCCAATAGGTGTGATCTTGATTGCTGACTCTAAGCCTGGAGTTAGTGTTCTCTGCCCTTCAACACAATGGTGTTGGCTTAAAAATAAACTAAGAAGGAATTGCCATCTTGGAATCGCTGTGAGCTCCTTGAAGCCAATGTGTTGACTAACTTGGGGTTCTCCAGCAACTAGCCGAATGACTGATACATTACTAGTAGGTAGGCAGTCCCTACTAATTGAATGAATGAATGCCTTGACTTCTCCATAGTTTTTAGGCTGATAATTCTTTTGTCTGATAAGGATTGACAGTGTATTACAGAATCTAGAAAGGGCTATAATTTATAGGTGATTTTGTTTATTCAATTAGAGTAGTAGTTGAATCATTTCAGACAGATGAAAAGTATCTTGTTCAGGGAGGGAAAAATGCATAAAAATTATAACTTCATAACTCCAGTGTTTAAGAATCTTTGCTATCATAAAATTTTTCCTTTTGGGCCTGACCTGTGGTGGCGCAGTGGATAAAGCGTCGACCTGGAATGTTGAGGTTGCCGGTTCAAAACCCTGGGCTTGCCTGGTCAAGGCACATATGGGAGTTGATGCTTCCAGCTCCTCCCCCTGTTCTCTCTCTCTCTCTCCTTCTCTCTCTTTCTCCCCTCTCTCTCTAATAAAAGTGAATAAAAAATATTAAAAAAAATTTTTTTCCTTTTGATAGTTTTTAAACCATTTGTCTTTCATAATAAAAGCAGTATATTATAAAACATTTGGAAATTTTAAAGGAAAGAAAAAGTTCACCCTAATGTCAAGCATAGTCTTTATTTACTGTTTGTTAGTTTGATTTTCCCCTTTAATGTTTACTGCTCATAAACATTAGGGGATACTTTATCACTTCATATTCATTCTGAGATAGCTCCTAATTTCTGTGAGCAGTATAGTATGGCTACGTACGCCACATGATACAGCACGGAGTTGCCAGGTATCATTGGCAAGTAGGCCTGGGGTTAAATCTCAGCACGATCGACTGCAAGCAGAATGAACCTTGAGCAAGTCGCTTAATCTCCCTGAGCCTCTTTGTCATCTGTAAAAGAAAAGTGATAATAATGGCCACCTTAGAGCTGTTGTGAGTTGCGCTTTGCTGTGCCTGGCGTGGAGTAAGAACTTGGGGGCGGGGTTAGCGGCCGCCATGCCAGCAGCCAGTGATGGCATGTCGCCAGACTGTACTGACACTGCTGGAGAGCCTTTCAGGCCAGCTGGTAAAAAGTGTCGCCCCCACATGCCCCCATGGCCTCCAGAGATGCACGCACCCCTGCCCTGCCAACATGCAAGTGTCCCTAACACCTGGCATTACGACCCTATCCATTCTGATTGATGTTCACACCATGATATTTTTCTCTGCTAGTCGCCCATCATTTTTGTTAGATTGATGGATCTACCAAGTCATTATTCTCATGGACACTTAGGTTGCAGCTAATTTTTCACTATTACGGATGCTGCTGTGATAAATATCACACATATGTGTTAGAGGATGCTCATTTCCAGTTCATTTTTAATAGCAAATGAAAACCTTTTTTTTTTTTTTTTTTATTGATCCCTGTATGTTTTGGAGGCTATTTATTAAGTTTCTGCTTCAGGTTGAATTATCTTTCTGTACTTGCTTCAGCCACTTTTTGGCTTGCCTGCTGAATCTTCTCCTTTGCTGTGTCATCCTTCGGCTAGCAGTGGGCCTGGTTCCTGGTCCTATGCAGAGGGAGGGAAATGTGTTTGCACAACATTTTCCTTCTCCTTTTGCTTTTTGATATTGTGCTTGCTTTAAGACTGCCAAAAACAAAAACCGAACAGCGTTGCTGTGTTTCAATACCTGCCACCACCTGACTCAGCCCTTTGCAGCCCCTGTCCGTCTAGTCTGTGAGAAGCCCCTGATAAACACGTCGCTAGGGAGCAGTCCTGTTTGTTTCTGGTACACTATCATGTGAACAGCCAGGGTGCTTTTCCTGCGTGCTGCACAGCAGTTTTGTTGTTGTTGTTTGTTTTTACTGAGGTCATTTTGAATATGAATTATTTCCTCCCTGCTGTGAAGTAAAAAGTCTTCCAGAGTTTAGGTGGAAACTAAATATGCCATCAGGGGCCTGGCCTGGCTGCTCTGATGTGGCTAATGTTGTTGAACGTGCCAGCGGAGAGGCTAGAGGCGAGAGGCCTGTGCTCCTTCAGAAATGGGAGGGGAGGGAGCAGTTTGAGCAAAATGACGGTGCTGAGGCTGCCCAAGTGGGAAATAAAATAGACGCCTGTTGAATCCACTCTGAAGACTCTTGTTTTTATAGCTGTAATGATTATACTATTTATTGGATTGTCTTTCTCCACTAAATCTTATGTGGTCAAAGGTTTATTTGGGATTCAAATAGAGGCAGCCAATCACATGCTGCCTGCTCTGAGCTGTACAGCACGGAGGCTCACAAAGATAGGACACTGTCTGTTACCGTAATGCCGAGTTGGTAGACTTTGGTCTTGCGGGTGGGGAAAAGAATTGGTGAAAGGTTTGGGAAATAGGAAATGAAGTCCCTAGGCATTAATGATTAGGTAAAAACAAATACTATGTTAATATCTCCAATTTAAAGGAGTTGTGTTTAAATGGTATAAATTTTGATTCTCTGTTAAGGAATATCAGTTTGATAAACTGTAAAGTATATTTGCCTCTCTCTTTCATATATGAAGTTAATAAGGAAATAAACTAGTTATAGTTAAGATGATAACTGATTTTTGGCAACTGAAATGTGTTTTGTACCTTTTAGTTTTATGGCCCCTTTGAATCTTTTTATTTGTTTATTTTTTTATTTATTTTACAGAGACAGAGAGAGAGTCAGAGAGAGGGATAGATAGGGACAGACAGACAGGAACGGAGAGCAATAAGAAGCATCAATCATTAGTTTTTTGTTGCAACACCTTAGTAGTTCATTGATTGTTTTCTCATATGTGCCTTGACCATGGGGCTACAGCAGACCGAGTAACCCCTTGGTCAAGCCAGCAACCTTGGGTCCAAGCTGCTGAGCTTTGCTCAAACCAGATGAGCTGGGTCCAAGCTGCTGAGCTTTGCTTAAACCAGATGAGCCCGTGCTCAAGCTGGAGACCTCGGGGTCTCGAACCTGGGTCCTCCGCATCCCAGTCCGATCCTCTATCCGGTGCGCCACTGCCTGGTCAGGCAAATCTAACTTTTTATAAAATCAACTTAGTGAAGCACATATAAGCATTATTCTTTACCAGAATTCTGTACCTATTTACCAAAACACTACTGGGCCATTTATGATTTTTACTTCCTATTGAGAGTTGTTGAAATTTTGAAAATAAGAGAATCTCTAAGCGATTTCACATCAAAGTTTATTCCATAGTCGACATAAGTTTTTCAGGACATTACTTAAGGTTAAAAAAAAGGGCTAACTTGAAGGTATGTGACAGATATTAAAGCAAAGTACAGTAGTAAACCAGCTCCTCCAAGGCCTTGGGACAGCAGCCTTTTCCAGATACGCTTGATTCAGTTTCCACCGCTTTAGTTAGTTGGGTAAAAAAGGAGACTGGGCCTTGGCCGGTTGGCTCAGTGGTAGAGCGTCGGCCTGGCATGCGGGGGACCTGGGTTCGATTCCCGGCCAGGGCACATAGGAGAAGCGCCCATTTGCTTCTCCACCCCCACCCCCTCCTTCCTCTCTGTCTCTCTCTTCCCCTCCCGCAGCCAAGGCTCCATTGGAGCAAAGATGGCCCGGGCGCTGGGGATGGCTCCTTGGCCTCTGCCCCAGGCGCTAGAGTGGCTCTGGTAGCGGCAGAGCGATGCCCCGGAGGGGCAGAGCATCGCCCCCTGGTGGGCAGAGCATCGTCCCCTGGTGGGCGTGCCGGGTGGATCCCGGTCGGGTGCATGCGGGAGTCTGTCTGACTGTCTCTCCCCGTTTCCTGCTTCAGAAAAATACAAAAAAAAAAAAAGGAGACTGAAGTATACTTGGGAGTTCAGTTTACCTATAAATTCAAATTCTGCCAATTTTGCCTGTCAGTGATTTCAGATCTTTGATTCCTTTGGCACATTCTAATAAGCAACATTCTCCCTACTGATCTTTTCACTGGAAATCTCAGTGCAGTCAGTTCTCATTCTTTACGATAGTTGCGTTCTCCACAGTCCCCACGAATACTGGACTAGTGAACACTCAGCCACTGTCCCGAGGGGGAATTCTGGGCTGGGTTCCTGTAAACCTCTGATGACAACATTTATTTTCAATCGATTAATACATGACCTTATTTTATGTGCATGTTTTTTATTAAAGTTACCTTATTAGTATATATTGTTGATTTATTAACATTGAGCTCACAACCAACTCACGTCCAAAAGAGGTTTATCTAACTTGCATGTTTTCTCTGTAAGGCACATTAGAGACTTCTTGTGCTCAGGAGCTCTAAACAGCAAATAGCACTTCAACACCCCAGTGCTTGGGGGCCATTTTAAACAGCAAAATCACCAATAAAAAGCACAGAAATGCAAAATGAGTGGTACTATACACACCATGAGGAAGATACTCATTTACAATGTAAGAGCTGAAATAAGAAGGCAGACAGACTGCCTCTTGTTGAACTTCAGCTGGGAACAGGTGGACTGGGTTACGGAAATGTTTTTTCCACCCCTCCACATGTCTGCAAGTGACTGAGAAAGTGCCACGAGGATTGATTTGGGGGTGACAAATTTTAGTGAATAGGCATGTTTGCAAAGATAGAATTCGTGAATAATGAGAACAGTTGTATAAGCTTTCTCAGTTAGTGGAAATTACAAAACTATAATTATTTTTTAAGAGCTTCTTGTTATCCCTGTTGTTTTTATTTTACAATTTATACTGACTTAATCAAAAATGAACTAAAGGAACAGAGAAATGGTTAGGCTAGAAAGCCAACCGAACAAAGATATCTGTGTTTGCTTGATTGTTGAGAAAAGTAACATGTAAGATTCTCTGAGACACTGAGGACTCTTTTACTGTTACTTCTCATTAAACGCAGGTCAGATGCCTGGTGTCACAAGTTCTTATATATGGTAAATGAAAAGTGCTCAGAAACGGGTGTACATCCAGCCTGTTCACATTTGGGTTGTCAACATGTGAGTCTTCTGGAAAAATCCCCCTTTGAATGCTGCATTGCACTAAGAATCCTGACACTGTATCTTACTGGTAGTCCATGTGATGATTACTTCTCTTTTTTTCATTTGTTTTAATAATTTCGAGATTTTTCTTGTTCTTTGGGGGTATTGGGCTCTATTCCAAAAATAATTATATTCTACCACTATTTTCTTGAGGTTTTTGGTTTTGTTTTGTGACAGCGACAGAGAAAGAGACAGAGAGGGACAGACAGGCAGGCAGGGAGAGAGATGAGAAGCACCAGTTCTTCGTTGCAGCTCCTTAGTCTCCTTAGTTCATTGATTGTTTTCTCATATATGCCTTGACTGAGGGCTACTGCAGAGCGAGTGACCCCTTGCTTAAGCCAGCAACCTTGGGCTCAAGCCAGCGGACCTTGGGCTTCAAGCCAGCGACCGTGGAGTCATGTCTATGAACTCACGCTCAAGCCAGCGACTCCTCGCTCAAACTGGTGAACCTGCTCAAGCCGGATGAGCCCGCGCTGAAGCCAGTGACCTCAGGGTTTCAAACCTGGGTCTTCTGTGTCCCAGTCCGACATTCTATCCATTGCGTCACCACCTGGTCAGGCTATTTTCTTGAGTTATAAACGTGCATATTCTTATGCATGCTTATACCACAGATGTATACAAAAGTGGCTATTTATTTTTGGTAACCAGAAAGAGCAGATATTAGTGTTGATGTATTGAATCTTTATTAAAAAGACTTGTTTCTAAAGCACATTGTCTTGCCTGACCTGTGGTGGCGCAGTGGATAAAGCGTCAACCTGGAAACTCTGAGGTTGCCGGTTCAAAACCCTGGCTTGCCTGTCCTGTGGTGGCGCAGTGGATAAAGCATCGACCTGGAAATACTGTGGTCGCCGGTTCGAAACCCTGGGCTTGCCTGGTCAAGGCACATAGAGGAGTTGATGCTTCCAGCTCCTCTCCCCTTCTCTCTCTCTCTGTATCTCTCTCCTCTCTCTCCCTCTCTGTCTCTCTCTCTCCTCTCTAAAAATGAATAAATAAAAATAAAATAAAATAAAAAATAAATATAACCAAAAACTAAAATTAAAAAAAAAAAACAAGCCTGACCTGTGGTGGCGCAGTGGATAAAGCGTCGACCTGGAAATGCTGAGGTCGCTGGTTCGAAACCCTGGGCTTGCCTGGTCAAGGCACATATGGGAGTTGATGCTTCCAGCTCCTCCCCCCCTTCTCTCTCTGTCTCTCCTCTCTCTCTGTCTCTGTCTCTCCCTCTCCTCTCTAAAGTGAATAAATAAATAAAAATTAAAAAAACAAACAAACAAAAACCCTGGCATGCCTGGTCAAGGCACATATGGGAGTTGATGCTTCCTGCTCCTCCCCCTTCTCTCTCTCTCTCCCCCCCCCTAAAATGAATAAATAAAATAAAAAGTAAAGAAAAAAAAATAAAGCAGATTGTCTTATGGGTTTTGTTAACTTTTCATTTGACTTTGCTATTACTCTGTTATCTGGATTTTGAAAAGGAGATTTATTTATTTTTCAAGGTGTTTCATTGACTTCCTCATCATGATGTATTTTGTATGCTGATATATATGCTGATAGGAAATAAACCTACTTTAAAATAAAGTGTTATATTAAAAATAGAGGGGTGGGTAAAAGTAAGTTTACAGTTGTTCGTGTGAAAACTAATACAATAATTAATAAATAATAATTCAAGAATAAACTGTGTTTTACATACTCACAACTGTAGACCTGCTTTTGCTCACTTCTTTATGTCCCTGAGCCCAGCGTGGCCTCAGCAGAATCCCACTTCAGTGCCAGTAGGTTGACCCGTTGTGCTACACTTCTTTAACTAGCTGTGGTACCAAAGTGGTGTAACTGGTGATTTTTTGTTTTGCTCATGCTGCTTGCTTTTTCTGAAGGGCAGGGGTGTGCTTATTGTGCCAAGTTCTTTGTTATTGTTACTTTATTTTTTTAACTGATTTTAATTTATTGTGGTTGTGCCAAGTTCTTCAAAAGCCAGCAGGCTTGCCAGCAGGTGTATGGAGGTTCCCCAGGGGGTGTCGTGAAGGAGGGGAGATTTGTAAGCTGGCAATAATCAAGCCACGCTGCTGCCAGCCCCTTTGAAGGTTGTCCGAGCTGTTGATGACATTTACACCCTAGAGTGAGGAAGTGTGTGCTCATCTCTTGGCCTGCTGTCAGGAAGATAAGAACTCTTCTTGTACTTCAAAGTCAAAAAAGAGGTGCAATACAGGCATTTGTTAGACGGTGCCTGATCCCTCTTTGTTTATTTAGGAACTTTCTGTGTGTGTGTGCTAAGAGATGGGGAGTTACTCAGACAACGTGAAGTCACACGTAGCTTGCTCTACCGTCAGGGACCTGAAGAAACACTCCAGATACGTCCCTGTGTCTCCAGTTTCCTTTTAGCTGACCATTACTGCCAGGCCGCAAGCCCTGGCGAAACAGAGGAAGACTGCAGTTTGTAAGGGAAAACTCCTACAAATAATGAGAAGTTGTCTCTAGTCCGGGGCTGAGAGTTAAGAGAATTGGATTGTAGTTTCAGTTTCGCCCTTAATTAACTGGTTGGCTTTTGATAAGTTGCCTCCCTTTGAACTTCCTTGGCTGTGAAATGAGGGAGCTGGGCAAGATGTTCCCTCAGCCCCTTGCGTTTCTCATGTTCTCTTGTTCTGTGATTATTTGTTGAGGCTGCCACCAAATTTACCATCTTTAAGTCATATTCTATCAGTGAAGACCACTGCAGGTTACATTTTTCACTGGCAACTAACAATACACAGTGGACTTCACTGGAAGACATTTGTATATGATGAATATTAAGATTTAGCATTCTGTATCACTTTTTAAGAGAATGCACATAGTATTGGCTGTCAGGGTTAGCTACTGATTTTTTGCTTGTATTTTTCAAAATCTAAACAGAATTGAATATTTCTCAAAGACACTGTTGGAATGAACTGGGAAGTCTCTAACAGCCTGACCGTTGGGGTTAAGTGTTTGTTTCCCCAGCTGTGTTTCGTGTACTGTGTGCAGTCGAGCCTTGTGCCCAGGGATGCTAACCTCTGGGGGTGGGGGGACTTCAAGGCTCCTGCTGCTGAACTCCCAGCCTTCCCATGAGTGCTCTGCATTGATAGATTAGTGAGGAGGCCTTTAAGCTACATTTAGCAGAGATCCCAACTCAACCTAGCTTAAATATACAGGAAGGGAATTCTGGCTCAGAACTGAACACAGAGGAAGAATAGGCCTCAGGGTCACATCAATCCAGTGCTTGTGGGTCCTGCTTCTCTGGGTTCCAGAATTGTCTCAGCACTGGTCTCCATTCGCCCTGACTTCGTTTTCAAGTTGCGCTCTCATTGTGTCAGAATGCCTGTAGCAACTGTTTGATTTGCATTAACATCTACAACGTTGGGGACTCTCCATCTGAGCACTACTGACATTTGGGGCCAGATGACTTTTGTTGCAGAACTGTCCTGTGCATTGTACAATGTTTGGCAGAATTCCCAGCCTCTACCCATGAGATGCCACTAGCACCTCAGCCCTGAGTTGTGACAATTAAAACTGTCTTCAGACATTACCAAATGGTTGCGTGGAGGGTATATGTGCAGAAATGTCCTGGTTGAGAGCCACTGGTCTAAAGACAGACAGGCCATTTACTTCATCAGGTGGCTGAAGTGTGTTTCCTAATAGATCCCAAATTTCTTCCATTGTTTCACTGCCTCAGGCTGGGTCACTCCCCTGTCCTGACCGCAGCACCTGGGAGGGAGTGGAATGTCCTTCAGACTAGTCGAATCCACCACTGGAGCTGGGGCTGGACTCCGCTAGGCCCGTGAGCCGTCAGGGGGGCGTGAGCGCCTCAGTCGAGTCAGGGAAGGGCTGGAGCTGGGGCTGGACTCCGCTAGGCCTGTGAGCCGTCAGGGGGGCGTGAGCGCCTCAGTCGAGTCAGGGAAGGGGGACAGAGGCTGGGCAGGGACCCAACGTTCCCATGACCACTGCATTCTAATTCTGTCCTCATTTTTCTTCCTCTCAGTGAGGACTATGGGAAGAACTTTAAGGATATTACAAATCTCATCAATAACACCTTCATTCGGACTGAATTTGGTATGGCTATTGGCCCTGAGAACTCGGGAAAGGTGAGACTCATTCATGCGTATATAGAGCTGTGTTGATACCGCTGCGGGCTGTTGGGTATTAATGTTAGAGTGACCCAGTGATACACAGCACTATATTTAGTTTACTATTACTGCATTTTAAAATTAAATATAGCTTGATACTGATCACAAAAGAATGTGATTCAGCACACAGATTCTTTTTTGGCCCCTGTCCAAGATGTACCCACACTCTTCAGGGGGTCGCTGGTTAGCATTTCAATGTACACACCTTGAGACATATTTTTAGTCTTTGGGAAACTGGCTGATCTCAAAGTGACCAGGCTCAAATTTATAGGTATGATGCATTAGCTCAATTCAGGGTAATATTTTTTGAAAAGACTAATACTTGAGGCCCTGGCTGGTTGGCAACAATGGTAGATCATCAGCCCAGCATGTAGAAGTCTCGGGTTTGATTCCCGGCCAGGGCACACAGGAGAGGCGCCCATCTGCTTCTCCACCCCTCCCCCTCTCCTTCCTCTCTGTCTCTCTCTTCCCCTCCCGCAGCCAAGGCTCCATTGGAGCAAAGTTGGCCTGGGTGCTGAGGATGGCTCCATGGCCTCCGCCTCAGGCACTAGAATGGCTCTGGTTACAATGGAACAACACCCGAGATGGGCAGAGCATCACCCCCTGGTGGACATGCCAGGTGCATCCTGGTCGGGCGCATGCGGGAGGAGCCTGTCTCCTGCCCCTGCTTCTCTCTTGGGGGGGGGGAAGACAAATACTTGAGTGGGTGCACTAACTAATCTATATATTTTCATAATTATTCTTCTGCAACTAAATTCTTTTTCTTTTTTTTTTTTTAAATAATTTTATTTTTTTAATGGGGCGACATCAATAAATCAGGATACATATATTCAAAGATAACATGTCCAGGTTATCTTGTCGTTCAATTATGTTGCATACCCATCACCCAAAGTCAGATTGTCCTCTGTCACCTTCTATCTAGTTTTCTTTGTGCCCCTCCCCCTCCCCTTTCCCCTCTCCCTCTCCCCCCTCCCCCTGTAACCACCACACTCTTATCAATGTCTCTTAGTCTCAGAAAGAGAGATAGGAGGGAGACAGATGAGAAACATCAACTCGTAGTTGTAGCACTTTTAGTTGTTCATTGATTGCTTCTCGTACATGCCTTGATTGGGGGCTTCCACTGAGCCAGGGAACTTTGGTCAAGCCAGAGTGACCTTGGGCTCAAGCCAGCGACCTCATGGTTTCGAACCTGGGACCACAGTGTCCCAAGTGGATGCTCTATCCACTGACCACCACCAGTCAGGTTGGAACTAAAATTTTCTTAACTGATATCTTGTGGAGGAGGTGCAAGACTTCCTGTGGTTTTGTAGTGTTACACCCTGAATCTGAACTTTCTTCTTCCAAATCAGGTGATTTTAACAGCAGAAGTATCTGGAGGAAGTCATGGAGGAAGAATCTTCAGATCGTCAGATTTTGCAAAGAACTTTGTTCAGACCAATCTCCCATTTCATCCTCTGACTCAGATGATGTATAACCCTCAGAACTCTGATTACCTGTTAGCCCTCAGCACTGAAGTAAGTCTAACTGAAGAACTTGTCTTGCCTTTTGCATTTGTACCCTCAGAATATACTGTCTTCAAAGAAGCCTGTAGATAATACTTTTATACAGTATTGGACTGCTTTCTCGTGACTTCCTATATCATGAAGTATGTATTTTTTGCAGTTTTTCCTATTTAGTAAAAGGCATGATTTCCATGTGCTATCTATTCCAGATAAGTATAACAGACATCTAGTTGTCATAATTTTTTTAAGTGAATAGATGTGTGCTATTGGAAAAAAGAACTAGAAAACAGTTTAATGCAATCATTCTTGTTCTGCTGAGGACCAGCATAGATTGTCACAACCCTGATGGTGTTATTGTTCCTTTCCTGTGGCCAAATCACATCTTTATAATTTTTCTTTTTTGTTTGTTACATAGTAAATCAAGCATATTGGTTTCTGTCCTCGACACTCATGTATAATTTCGAGTCCTAAGTCCCTGCACCACTCACACTTCCTGTGCTCTCTCCAGAAATCAGTGTCGCCCCCTTTTTGAGTTTCTTGAGGAGTACGCCCACTTTCCTCACCGGGGGACCCGTCTCCTTTATCCTGGATGTTAAGGGCCCAGAGTGGTTGAGTGGCTGCACTGTGACAATCACAATGACACTTTATATTTATATGGCTCTCTGCCGTCTTATTTCTTAGAGTGTGGTCTGCTGACCAACATCAGATGGAAACCTTTGGGAAGCTGATTTAAGATGCAGATTCCTAGGTCCCAATCTAGATATAGTTCGTCGGTGACTTTTGTTTGAGGTGGCTAGTGTTTTTACCAAGCTCCCCACCTGAGCCTGCAACACTACAGTTTGAAAGGCATCGCTGCGATGACCATCTGGGGACGGAAGCAGGATTATCAAGGGTGGACAAGTCAGGCTGAGCAGGGGGCAGCAGGTCTCGGTCCTGGCCCCTGTGAGCAGAGGTCAGACTGGAGGGCGCAGGAGGTCCGAGTTAAGCTCAGCCAGAGGAGACCGCCCGCAGGAGGCAGGAGGTCCGAGTTAAGCTCAGCCAGAGGAGACCGCCCGCAGGAGGCAGGAGGTCCGAGTTAAGCTCAGCCAGAGGAGACCGCCCGCAGGAGGCAGGAGGTCCGAGTTAAGCTCAGCCAGAGGAGACCGCCCGCAGGAGGCAGGAGGTCCGAGCTAAGCTCAGCCAGAGGAGACCGCCCGCAGGAGGCAGGAGGTCCGAGCTAAGCTCAGCCAGAGGAGACCGCCCGCAGGAGGCAGGAGGTCCGAGTTAAGCTCAGCCAGAGGAGACCGCCCGCAGGAGGCAGGAGGTCCGAGTTAAGCTCAGCCAGAGGAGACCGCCCGCAGGAGGCAGGAGGTCCGAGCTAAGCTCAGCCAGAGGAGACCGCCCGCAGGAGGCAGGAGGTCCGAGCTAAGCTCAGCCAGAGGAGACCGCCCGCAGGAGGCAGGAGGTCCGAGCTAAGCTCAGCCAGAGGAGACCGCCCGCAGGAGGCAGGAGGTCCGAGCTAAGCTCAGCCAGAGGAGACCGCCCGCAGGAGGCAGGAGGTCCGAGCTAAGCTCAGCCAGAGGAGACCGCCCGCAGGAGGCAGGAGGTCCGAGCTAAGCTCAGCCAGAGGAGACCGCCCGCAGGAGGCAGGAGGTCCGAGTTAAGCTCAGCCAGAGGAGACCGCCCGCAGGAGGCAGGAGGTCCGAGTTAAGCTCAGCCAGAGGAGACCGCCCGCAGGAGGCAGGAGGTCCGAGTTAAGCTCAGCCAGAGGAGACCGCCCGCAGGAGGCAGGAGGTCCGAGTTAAGCTCAGCCAGAGGAGACCGCCCGCAGGAGGCAGGAGGTCCGAGTTAAGCTCAGCCAGAGGAGACCGCCCGCAGGAGGCAGGAGGTCCGAGTTAAGCTCAGCCAGAGGAGACCGCCCGCAGGAGGCAGGAGGTCCGAGTTAAGCTCAGCCAGAGGAGACCGACCGCAGGAGGCAGGAGGTCCGAGTTAAGCTCAGCCAGAGGAGACCGCCCGCAGGAGGCAGGAGGCAGGAGGTCCGAGTTAAGCTCAGCCAGAGGAGACCGACCACAGGAAGGCAACTAGCCTGCTGGGTAGGCTCAGATCTTCAAGAAACAGTTCCTGGAAATTGGCTTCTGGCAGCATAAGCTGAAAGCCCTTCAGGGAGCAGAGACCCCTTAGGGATGGACAGAACCGTGGCTTTCCCCTTTGACCACCCCACCACCATTATCAGGTATCTGAAAGTTACTAAAACAGGGTATCTTCAGCAAGAGGTGGGCACAATCTACTTTTACACCTGAAATTTCTTCCAGTTAAGGGTAAGCATGAAGTACAAATACTTGGGGTGGAAGAGAGGGGCCTATTTGTACTAAAGTGCAGATGGGTAATATCAGACCACTTCCTGTTTCTAAGGAGCATTAGGTAAATTAGAAATGCTGGGAGATGAACATTACCAGAGGAGGAAAATGTAAAGAAAAGAGAACAGTGGGCGAGGGGGAGCATGGAAGGGAAATTCTGCCCAGATCAGCCCCATTTAATTCCAGCTGTCCCAGGACATCGCTGTCCCACCTCCCCTGAGTCGGGTTCCGTAGACGCTGTTGCCAGTATCACTGAGTTGGTCTTTCTCTTTCTGTCTCTGTTGCAATTGACAGTGTTGGCCATCCCTGCTTTTGGGAACTCTGCTTGCTTGGCTTCGGTAACATCATTCCCTTTCATTCTTTCCATCTTCTGACGGTTCCTTCTTGGTCGCTTTCTTCAACTCCTGTCAGCTCCCCTTAAACTGCCTCTGCCCACCCCATCTGAGCAGACTCTTTCACTCCTACCGCCTTAGCCACTGTAATGTGTAAGGGTCTCTGGTCCTGGCTTCCTCCTGGAATGTCTGGTTCCCGTCTCGCTGCCCCCGGGTATCTGTAGCTGGATGTCCCACAGGCACCTGAGACTCAATCCAAAGCCCCTTCTTTCTGCCCTTCTCTCACTCTTCCCTTCATCCTATACCGGCTAGATTCCACAGTGCCTCTCAGCCAGAGTCCCAGAGGGATCCACTGCCCCCACACCCACGTTCCATCCTGCCCTGCAGAAAAGGCCAGTTCTGCTGAACCGAACCTCAGAGTTCTTCTTCAGCCCACTCCTCGCAGCCGTGGTTTGGGGCCTCACTAACTTAATGAACGAAGCGCGGCAGTTATTCACTGCTTTTCCTGCTTCCGACATGGTCTCGCTCGTCCTTCTCTACCACGGTCATGCAGCATCCCCTTCTGCCCTCCGTGAGTGGTGTGCTCCCTTGGAATTCCCTGAATGCCCTGCCTCCCTGCACGCACGCACCGCCGTGTGTGCGCCTTTCTGCTTCCCAGCACGCACGCACCACCGTGTGTGCGCCTTTCTGCTTCCCAGCACGCACGCACCACCGTGCAGTGTGCGCACCTCTCTGCCTTCCTGCACGCGCCGCCGTGCGCGCGCCTCTCTGCCTCCCTGCACGCACGCACCGTCGTGCAGTGTGCGCGCCTTTCTGCCTTCCTGTATGCGCCGCTGTGCGCGCGCCTCTCTGCCTCCCTGCACGCACGCACCGTCGTGCAGTGTGCGCGCCTCTCTGCATTCCTGCACGCACATGCCGCCATGCGCGCGCCTCTCTGCCTCCCTGCACACACGCACCGTTGTGCAATGTGCGCGCCTCTCTGCCTCCCTGCACGCACGCACCGTTGGGCAGTGTGCGCGCCTCTCTGCCTTCCTGCATGCGCCGCTGTGCACGCGCCTCTCTGCCTCCCTGCACGCACACACTGCCGTATGCTCGCCCTTCTGCCTCCCTGCATGCACACGCCGCTGTGTGCGCGTGCCTCTCTACCTCCCTGCGCGCACGCACCGCCGTGTGCGCGTCTCTGTGCCTCCCTGCATGCGCCGCCGTATGCGCACCTCTCTGCCTTCACCAGTACCAGCCTGTCTTTGGCCCACACAGCGCATCTCCCCATTTGCCGCCTTTTGGTTACACGGTTCATTATTTAAGACTCAGTTAACAGTCGTTCACAAACCGTCTCACTGCACTGTCCCTCTTTTCCCTCTCGTACCCTATGTTTCTATACTTGCCACGCCGTCTCACACTTTATTATCTGGGCCCCTCGTTAACTGAGCTCCTTGAGAGCAAGAAGTATGTCTTACTCGTCTGGTCAGTGCCTGGCACATAGTAGGCACTTCATAAGCATTTGTTGCTTGGGACTCCAAAGACCCGGAAAGGGCCACTCCTTGTGTGTGTCTGGAGCTCAGGCAGCTCAGTGGGACCCCAGTGCATGTGTGCTGTCCTGAGTGATTAGCTATGAATTATTGAGGTCATACAAGCAGCTGCACAGGATAAAGCTAGAGTTTTGATAAGTCATTTATAATCTTTCAGAATGGCCTGTGGGTGTCCAAGAATTTTGGGGAAAAATGGGAAGAAATCCACAAAGCAGTATGTTTGGCCAAATGGTGAGTAACAGACGACTCCATCTGTGCAGAGCCCTGAACCTTTCCTGGCAGTGCTGCCAAAAGTCACATGAATAAATATTGAGCACTTGCTATGTGCCAAGTACTCTTCAGGGTGCCACAAGGGATACAAGAAAGGGGTATGCCACAGACCTTGACCTGGAGGAGCTTCTAATGCTGCCAGGAAAGAAGACAGTCTCACTAAACGTTAGAATAGAAAGCAGAGAAATGTTCATGACTGAGTAGCTGTTGTCCATAAAAGGTTTATTCTCAATAAAGGGTGACATCAGCTGGAATAGAATAGCATAAAACACTGCTTTGATTTGGGCACTTGTGTGCTCTTCTGCGCCCAGATTTATACCCCTTCATCTAGAGGTCCATTTCAGTTACGTGGAATGTCGCAAGGAATCAGAAAGAGAGCCGAAGAGCTTCCAGACTGCCCAAATCACACTGTCCGTGCCCCCAAACTCCTCCACTTCCCTTGGGGGACACCCCCACCGGGTCCCTGCCTAAAGATATAGTGGCAGGCTCTTACTAGGGAGTCAGTCACCTGTGTTCCATCCTGGCACTGCTGCTAGTCAGCGGCTTAACCTCTCTGGGCTTCAGTTTCCTCCTTCTGTCCATGAACAGAGATTTACTTGAGGAATTTGGGGGATGGTTGAGCAAGAATTGAATTAAGAGCCTTCATACCTTCAAAATTCTGATTAGCCTCAGACTGTTGCTTAGAGCCTCTTTGTTCTTTCTCTTTGACTAATTTCAGCAAATTTGTTAATCCGGTTTCCCAGTTAATAGCAGATTGCTGCCTGAGGCTGGGCACAGGAGTGCTGACAACAGGCACATGCCAGGAGCCTGGGAGAGCAGGCGAAACTGAGGGCATAACTGGGTGAAACTGCTCAGTGCTAGGTCAGGAGCCACACACCTCGGTGACTCCTAACAGAACGCTGGGTTGTAGTTTGTAGTTTCACGAGGTCATGTTCACAACCGTGACCCGTGGTCCCAAGGAAGAGTTTTATATTTAATATCCTTCACTGAGGGAGCCCAGAAATCTGTAATGCAGAAATCATCAACCACATCCACCAAAATTAACTAAAATACTAAAAATGGTTGCTTAATAAAGTGGGCCTTTTCTAGAAAATGCTGGTTAAGTGAGGTTTTTACAGCACCACCATGGTACACATGTCATATCTGCTTTCATTTTATGGGTCTTAATACAATGTGTTTATACCTTATATGGTCTCATCAGGAAGGAAGTAGTTTTTAAAGTAACTAAGTTAAATTGCTTCACTCCTGATGGACCTAAAATATGTAGGCTATATAGTCAAGTGGGACTATAGTAATTTTGATCATTAAAACTTATCTTTATGAATGTACCATCACAATGTACACTTTAAATATCTTACAATTTAACTTGTCAATTATATCTTTATAAGGCTGGGAAAACAAACAGAAAAGTCATCTAAAACCAAAAAGTTATTTTTAAATGATATTTTATATTCAGTAGAAGATTTTTTACTTCTATAACTTGTTTTCTTTGATTAGTGTCTGAGTAGAAGGAAACTGGTTTGCTGAGAACTCTTTCCTTGCTCACCATTGAGACCTGGCTTTGTAGGAACCGGCAGCCTCGGGTTCTGAAAGAACCCACTCCGAGCTGGCCTCTTCTGGTGCTAATCTGTACAGACTATCAGGGTCCGAGTCGAGTTTCCTGCAAGCTCCCTTTCCAAGTTAGAATTTAAATAATTTACCCTCTGCCCCAGTTGTCTATTTGAGATAAAAAAAACTAAATTATTTAGCTCATGCAAAGCCTTGAACTAGGTTCTGAGGGGAAACAACAAAGCTTAAAACGTAGTACCTGCCGGGCTCTCAGGACAGTGTAGCTGAAGGGATAGGCATGCATTACGCAATGTAGGTAACTCGGGGAGACCAGGGAGGGCGGAGTGGCTGCTACAGAATGGCACAGTGCTCTCCAGCGGTTCCCCACCTCAGCAGTACTGACACTCTGGACCAGCCAGTTCTTTCTTGTGGGCGGGAAGGGGTGGTCCTGTGCATTGTAGGATGCTTAGCCGCATCTCGGGCCTCTACTCCTAGATATTAGTAACAACTTCCCTTCTCCCCGTTGTGACGACCAGAATGTCCCTTGGGGAGCAAAATCACCCTGGTTGAGAACCGCTGCTCGAGAAGTTTGTAACAAAGAAGCCTTCTAGGTGGAGTGACAGGGAAGGCTTTCTGGGAGAGCTAGGTTTTAGGCTGGAGCCTGAAGATCATGAGGGTGAGATCTGGTTACATGAGAGAAAAGCATTTTAAGAAGGAAGCAGTGTGAGCAAATGCAAGAGGCAGATTTGGAGAATGTAACTAGACTAGTGTGACCAGCTGGAAGAGTTGCCATAGAGCAGTCGAGGGGATTGTGGCCAGTGCCTGGGGCCAGGCTGTGGGGGACCGTGACGAGGGCTACGAGAGACTCGGGGTGCAGCTTCTGAGGAGGCTGTTGGGGCTAGTACCGATGGGCGAGGCGTTTTAGACTTGCTTGGAGCTTAGTGACTAAGGGTGACATAGTCCATTAACAGTCGTGAACCGTGTCTTTTCTCTGTCTTTGCCTCACTGTAGGGGATCAGAAAACACCATCTTCTTCACTACCTATGTGAATGGCTCCTGCAGTAAGTATACTTTCGTCCCAGAAGAGTGTCCTCTCCATTCATGGAAGAATATTCTGAGTTATAAGAGGTGGAAACATGAAAGTCCCTTCCATTCCTCTATAATTTTAATAGCTAAAATAATGATTTTTAAAATCTTGAAAATACAACCAAATTTCCATACTGTGCCTAGATCAAATAAAATGGGCTGTACACTGAGACACTATATTTAATTTCACCAGTGTACTTACATAAAGTAAATATTAAGCTACAAACATAAAAAATTGAAATGCACAGTGATATCTGTAAAAGAACGTGGATTATGTTTGTGTCCATGGAAGCCATTGGCTTTCCAATCAGTGGCACAGTTTCAAAGCAGAAAGTGTAATTTTTCATTTATGCATTCAACAAATGATTCATTCATTCATTTGAGCACCTGCAGAGTATGCTAAACACTAACAGGAAACCCAAGGCCTACTCACATGGAGCTGAATTCAAGTAGGGATATTGGATGATCAACAAGAAAACCAAAACTCAAATGAGCAACTTAAAATAGAGTGAGATAATTTCAAGTAATGTCATGAAGAGAGCAAGCAGGGTGCTGTGGCTGTGGTGTTTTTATGCGTCACTATAGTATTAGTATTAAGGAAGCTCTGTCTTTCTGTCCAATGTAAAACCTCACATATATAAAAATAAAACCCAAATGTGAATGCCCTAAGTCCAATGCCATATCAGTTTACAGTTTCACTTGATTAACATGCAAAGGATTAAAAATCCCGTAGCTACACAATTAAGAGCAATTCTAAAACAGTTGTTTGGACTCATCAGTAAGTGAAATTTTAATTAATATTTTGTCTTGTTTAAGAAGCTGACCTTGGGGCACTGGAATTATGGAGAACTTCAGATTTGGGGAAAAGCTTCAAAACCATTGGTGTGAAAATCTACTCCTTTGGTCTTGGGGGCCGTTTCCTTTTTGCCTCTGTGATGGCTGATAAGGTGGGTGTTTGCCTCTTTTCTTTGGGCTCTAATATTTCTGTAAATATGCCTCAAATAGAGCCCTGTCATATATGGGGTGATTCTTTTTACAGAGCTTGATGGAAAGCGGTTTCATTGCAGGACTGACGCGGAAAGACTAATGAGTGGGCTCAGAGAATTGGAGGGGGAAGCGGACACAGTAACCACAGCAACTCCCTGAGCAGTTTTGTAATCGTCTTCCCAACATCCCTATAAGCTGACACTGTTACTTCTTCAGTTACTTCTTCAATTTCTATTTGAGGAAACTAAGTAACTTGCCTAGGGTCACCCTTATGTGGAAATCAGACTGACTGATTCCACTATAGTATAGAGGTAGCCTCCTATACTGTACTGCTAAAATTCCACTATGTGCTTTTTTATTTTTATTTATTTATTTATTTTTACAGAGACAGAGAGTGAGTCAGAGAGAGGGATAGACAACAGACAGAAACGGAGAGAGATGAGAAGCATCAATCACTAGCTTTTCATTGCGCGTTGCAACACCTTAGTTGTTCATTGATTGCCCCCCCATATATGCCTTGACCATGGGCCTTCAGCAGACTGAGTAACCCCTTGCTGGAGCCAGCAACCTTGAGTTCAAGCTGGTGGGCTTTTGCTCAAACCAGATGAGCCCGCACTCAAGCTGGCGACCTCAGGGTCTCGAACCTGGGTCCTCTGCATCCCAGTTCGACGCTCTATCCACTGCACCACCGCCTGGTCAGGCCACTATGTGCTTTTGAACTCTAGTTTCTATGTATAACAGTGAGAGTAAGATTGAAAGTGAACACCTAGGTCAGCGGTTCTCAACCTGTGGGTCGCAACCCCGGCGGGAGTCAAATGACCAAAACACAGGGGTCGCTACCCACAGGTTGAAAACCACTGACCTAGGGATAAGTTTTAGAAAAATAAGTTAAATGTACTTGTCACTGAACTATAAAGAGTATTTAACATAAGGAGGCCCTGGGAGTCAGTCTCATGTCCTGGCTAATTGTTTCTAGTAGCTTTTTAAAATATTTATCAGATCGTAGGTGTTAATGACATTCTTAATAGACTCATTTGAACAGCTAAACCCCTGATCAGCTGGCTTTTATTAATTTCAGACACTCCTTGCCTCTTCCCAGCCTGTGCACTTTCCCCTCATTATGGCTGTCCTGAGAGACTTCCTTAAAGAGACGGGTCACATCTCAACTTCCCTTGTGCTCTCCCAAGCATGGGTTTCAGCCCTGCTTTCTGGACACATCTTTGTCTATTTTTTTGGATTGTGCCATGACTATCTCAAAGCGACCAAACCTTTCTGCAGCAATCATCATTTAAGAATATCTGAGAAAGTAGGCCCTGCCCAGGTAGATCAGTTGGTTAGTGTCATTCCAGCATTCCAAGGTTATGGGTTCGATCCCTGGTTAGGGCACATAAATAAGTGGAACAACAAACAGCCCTGGCCGGTTGGCTCAGTGGTAGAGCGTCGGCCTGGCGTGCAGGAATCCCGGGTTCGATTCCCGGCCAGGGCACACAGGAGAAGCGCCCATCTGCTTCTCCACCCCTCTCCTTCCTCTCTGTCTCTCTCCTCCCCTCCCACAGCCAAGGCTCCATTGGAGCAAAGTTGGCCCGGGCGCTGAGGACGGCTCTATGGCCTCTGCCTCAGGCACTAGAATGGCTCTGGTTGCAACAGAGCGACGCCCCCTGGTGGGCATGCCGGGTGGATCCCGGTCGGGCGCATACGGGAGTCTGTCTGACTGCCTCCCCATTTCCAACTTCAGAAAAATACAAAAAAATAAAAATAAATGGAACAACAAATCAGTATGTTTTTCTATCTGTCTCTTTCGCTCTCTAAAAATCAATTTTAAAAAATACTTTTAAAAAGTAAAAAAAAAAAGGTATCTGAGCAAGCATGTGTGAATGGCTATAAAGCCAAACAAGTGATGGTCCCGTCACAGCCTTGGCTCTATTGAAGGAAATTAGGATGGTCAGAGGCCACACTAGAATGAGGAAGTCAAAGTGGAAGCCAAGATAGCCTTGCTTACAGTAGACTGAATTGTCTCATTGCCTGGGACTTGGCTGGAGGTTAGAGATTGCTTTGGTAGTTGGTACTGGGACCTTTCGTTTATAACAGTTGTACTCAGTGAGAAAATTGATAATGATACTTATAATTATTAATAACAATGTACCTATCGAGTCCTTGCACATGGCACCTTGACGGAAAATTAAAAAGATAAATGTTGGCATTTGTTCCAGGATACAACAAGAAGGATTCATGTGTCAACTGATCAAGGGGACACGTGGAGCATGGCCCAACTCCCCTCTGTGGGGCAGGAACAATTCTATTCTATTCTGGCAGCTAATGATGACATGGTATTCATGCACGTGGATGAACCTGGAGGTAAGAGCTTCTTAGTGGCCCGCCCTTGAAGTCAGGGATTAAGCTTCCAGCCCTCCTTTCAGTAGCTTTCCTTACATGTCCATTTTTCCTCTTACCCTAGGAATTTGTTTATGTCCTATTGACTATTCTGTCTTAGAATAGTAATCTCTGTTTAATAAGGCCTCTAATTTTGACATTGTATGGTTTCTGTGCATATCCAAGTATTCTGGAACAAGACTGCTCAAAGAATGCTCAGAGGATGGGTACTGCTTTGTAAACTGTGTTACCAACTAAGTACAGGAAGTGAGAGCAAGCATTTAGGAGCACATACAGCCATTTGACAAAGTAATTTTATATCTGTTGAATCTAATGAGAAAAAAGTTGATGAATATATCTTTTTATATTTCATTTTTTCTAGTGATTAATTTTTATTTTATTTTACAAAAGCATTGGTTTGTAACCTAATGGGAATTTAGAAGTTGACCCTTCATCCCAGACAGTTTGAGAAGCATCGTTCCAAAGTATAAGGATTTAGAGATGTGTAAGCTAGGGATTACAGCTGTGCCTCTGCCACCAAAATACATCTGGGCAAAACTTTTCCGTAGCATCTGGTTCATTCAGTCAGCAATCTCAGCATCTACCGTATTCCAAGCACTAAGTAAGACGGATACTAGAATTAAAGATGGACACAAAGATCTTGAGTATCACATCTGGGTTAAATCTCAGGTCTGCATCTACACCCTGGGGAGAGACGGTTGGCTCATGTGCAGAAGTCAGTCATGTGAATGGTTAGACTGTTGTTGCCCCTCCATTCCCTCCCAAGACTTAGTGTTTTTCTTTGCCTGTTTCAGATACCGGGTTTGGCACAATCTTCACCTCAGACAGTCGAGGCATTGTCTATTCCAAGTCCTTGGACCGGCACCTCTACACGACCACAGGTGGCGAGACGGACTTTACCAACGTGACTTCGCTCCGCGGGGTCTACATAACAAGTGTGCTCTCTGAAGGTGAGTCGTGGCACAGCTGCCCTTCAGCTGGACATGTTGGGAGTTGAGGCTTTTGGAGAGACGGGTGGTCCTGTCCCCCAGTAACATTGCTGACCTAACCAGCAGTCTACCTACCTAGGTCAATTCTGGTTCTCTGCTTTAAATAGTTATGCTAAGTAGAACTAAGAAAGAGCAAAGCAGCCAGGGGTAGAAAGATTTTTTGGGTTCACTGTGAGTGTGTAAAACAAGTTCCCTGTGTTTGGATGCTCAGGCCCATCGGAGTGAGCCTGAGGCTGACCTCTCCTTCCCTCCCAGCAGTGGGCACAGTGATACCGGCCGGCTGCCCTCGGCACCCTGCTCGGGTGCTGCTGTGCCCACCTGCACTGTGGCCTGCTGGTGCAGAGAAACGCCTTACTCTGAAGTGCAGAGACGCTGAGGATTTTGTTTATTTATGTACTTTTTTTTTTTGTATTTTTTCAAAGTTAGAAGTGGGGAGGCAGTCAGACTCCTGCTTGCGCTGGACCAGGTTCCACCCGGCACACCCACCAGGGGGCGATGCTCTGCCCATCTGGGGCATTGCTCCGCTGCAATCGGAGCCATTCTAGTGCCTGAGGCAGAGGCCATGGAGCCATCCTCAGCGCCCGGGCCAACTTTGCTCCAGTGGAGCCTCGGCTGCCAGAGGGGAAGACAGAGACAGAGAGGAAGGGGGGGGGAGGGGTGGAGAAGCAGATGGGCACCTCTCCTGTGTGCCCTGGCCGGGAATTGAACCCGGGACTTCTGCACGCCAGGCCGACGCTCTACCACTGAGCCAACAGGCCAGGGCCTGTACTTACTTTTGATAGGCAGTGGGATTGTTTTTGTAAAAACCTCACAGTGATCTACAAGGTCATCGACCAGGTGCTGTTGGCCCCGATTCCTCCTGACTGCACCTCCCACTCTTCTCGCCTTCTCTCACTCGAGTCACCCCAGCTCTAGCTCTTGGTTCGTCCTTACACCCGCCAGGGTCACACACTCGGGATTTAGATCTGCAAGGCTGTCACCGTCCTCCCATCTGGCCTTTGCTCATGTTGACTTTTTGAGTCAGACCAGCCTTGGCTCTCCTAGTTTAAATTGCAGCCTGCCCTTCCCCGCTCAACACACACACCAGCCCTCCGGCTGTGTGAGTTCTTTCCAGGGCACTTCGGTTCTAACATACTCTATAATTTTCCTGTTTACGACGTCTAGCGTTTGTCTCACAGCTGTTTAGAATGTATATTTCACAATTTTTCATTTTGGTTTTGTTCACTGATGCATTCCCAAAGGTTTACAACCGTTTTTATATAATGGCACACAAAAATATTTATTGAATAAATGAGTTTGCCTTGAGTTTGCTTTCTTGTTTGATTTTCCTTGGAAGACTTGAAACATTATCTCTGGATTTAAACCTGCGACAGTTTATATCTTGAAAATAGAGAATGGGAAAGAAACATGGAGAAAAGGAAGAAAAGATATAAGAGGGATAGGATATGGGGTAGCGGAGAGACAAAAATTAGGAATCATTCATTCAGATTATGCACGTACATTTGGGACTTGAGATTCCTGGACACAAGCGCGGTCTCGTGGCCTTTCTCTAAAGATGAGTTGAGATAGAAAAGCTTCCCCCGTGCAGCTTTCTCCCGAGGCAAGCAGACGAGGAGGAGGGACCACAGTGGGTTTCTGTGTTGGTGAGGAGATCAAAGGTATCTTTTTTCAGGAGCGTCAGTCTAGATGATTTCTGGAATCTGTTGGGTCCTGTTCAGGTGGGAAGCCTTCTTCACATGTGTTTAGAATGCTGCTGCAGTCCTCACCGACTGCGCCGTTGTGCTGGGCGCTGTAAGCTGGCGGGACTGCAGGGTTATGATGGAGTTCGCAGGCTCAGGTAGGAGGGAGCTCTGCAGTGGTCAGCTGAACTTCCAGGGTGCTTCCAGTGAATCAGGCTTTCTGTCGTTCTCTCCCATTCAGATAATTCTATCCAGACTATGATCACTTTCGACCAGGGAGGAAGGTGGAAGCACCTGAGGAAACCTGAGAACAGTGAATGCGACGCTACGGCAAAAAATAAGAACCAGGTTGGTGGTGCTCCAGCTGAGCCGCGTGTCCGGAGCGAAGCAGCCGCTCCGCTCGGCTCCGCCTGTGCCTGTGCCAGGCTTCTGAGTAATGAGCTGCGTGCTTGAGAAGCGGCCACGGGCGAAAAGTGTGGAAGTGAGAGTAACGAAATTAACTTAGAATGTAGGAACTAGGAACTGCAAAGAAAGGCCAAAATACTGTGGATTATTTGTCTTGTAAAGAAGAGCAAAACTGAGGACTAACAGTCTGTGTTTTAGTAAAGCTGCTGAATGGAAACTAATGGACAGATGGGTCAGTGATTAGTTAGGAGTCGGCATGGCAACTAGGAGATGTTGGGAACTCTACAGAAGCCGTACACCAGCCGTTCGTGAGCAGGAGGAAGCCATGCTGGCCAGATGGAGAGAAGAGAACCGGCCCATCTTCCCCTCTGCCTGGGCGCCGCGTAGCTGGTGGGCGTGGGTGCGGGTGGTGACCGGGCTCTGCATGCGAAAGCAGGCACTGACCCCTCCGAGGAGGGGCTGAGAACTGGAAATACAAAGGCGTTGCTCCAGGAGATCCCAGAGTCCACAAGTGACAGGTCGTGACAGGCAAGAAAAAAGGAAAGAAAAACGAGCTTTGTGTCTGGCTCTTTCAGAATTGGAGAGGAGCTTAGGGGAATACTAAGAGTTCTTTCCTAAAATGACAGGGTTGCTAGTTCTGAGCTCCCCTCAGAATACCTGTGGCTAACACGTGCTCTGCTCTTCTGGGCGGGGTTTTGTGTTTTAAGAGCCTCACACAGTGCGAGATAAAGTGCACCTGGTCCCTGCCCAGCACTGTCCCTTCTCCATGCTCCTCAGTGCGCTTGAGTCCCTCTTCCCCCTGCTCCCTTTCCCCACCCCCTGCCCTGCCCTGCCCTGCCCTCCTTCCCCGGAGCCTGGGCAGGGCAGCAGCCTCTGGTGGCCTGGCTGCCCTCACACTCCCGTGCCTCGCCCTCCTCGCCACTCTTCCTGGCTCCCGTGTGTGGACTGGGAGTAAAGCCTCTTCGCCTGGTGAATGAAGGGCCTCCCCCGGCAGGCTCTCTGCTGCCTGGTCCCTGTCATTGCCCAGTTCCTTACTGACATACTCCTTGTTGTCAGCCTCTGCTGCTTGGTCAGCACCCCGCGTGTGCGCCTGGTGCTGTGGCCTTGCTCACCTTGTTCCGGGGAAAGCTGGGCCTGTCTCCCCCACCCACGTCGTTAGAACTCGTGGAAGTCCTAACACTTACTGCGCATCTTTAGTTAGGACTAGTCATTCCTTTTTGTTTCATTAAGAGTTTGCCTGAACCTCTTTTTTTTTTTTTTTGCAGTAAAATAAACACGACATAAAATTAACGTTTTAATCAAGTTGAGGCTCGATTAAAGCACTAACTTTTGTTCTGCTTTATATCTCAACTAGTATCAGAGAACTATTTTTTTCTTTTCTTTTTTTATTGAGAGGAGGGGAGACAGACAGACTCCCACATGTGCCCCTAACGGATCCATCTGGGAAGTCCCCTATGGGGCTGATGCCCTTCACAAGTGGGACCAATGAATGCTCTGTTGCTTGGCCACCAAGCTATTTTCAGTTCCTGAGGCAGAGGCCAGGGAGTCATCCTCAGCGTCCACCCTCAGCACCTGCTCGGGGCCAGCTCACTGGAACCAATCAAGCTATGGCTGGGGGGGGGGGGCTGGGGGGGAGGGGAAGGGGTGGAGAAGCAATGGTCGCCTCTCCTGTGTGCCCTGACTGGGAATCGAACCTGGGACATCCACACACCAGGCTTACACTCTGCCACTGAGCTAACCAGCCAAGGCCCAGAGAAATCTTTCTTAAAGACCGGACTGGGTCTTATTTCTAGTTACTACATCTGTCTTGTACAGTATCTGGAGTACATCAGGTGTTCATCAGGGTTACTTGTGTGGAATCATACTTCAAATATTGACCAGAGGCTTTAGGGCAGGGGTCCCCAAACTTTTTACAGAAGGGGCCAGTTCACTGTCCCTCAGACCATTGGAGGGCCGCCACATACAGTGCTCCTCTCACTGACCACCAATGAAAGAGGTGCCCCTTCTGGAAGTGCGGCGGAGGCCAGATAAATGGCCTCAGGGGGCTGCATGCGGGTGGGCCATAGTTTGGGGACCCCTGCTTTAGGGTAATGCAGGAATAAAGTAAGCTAAGATTACACATGAAAAAAATAATTGCATAATTTCTTTTAAATATATTAATGCATTCCAGAATCAAGAATCTTCCTGGAGCTTATAAAAAAACAAAAAAACAAATAATCCAAATTAAAAATGAGCAAAGGAAGAAAAAATGAACAAAGGAATTAAATAGACATTTTTCTAAAGAAAATATATGGATGGCCAATAAGCACATGAAATGATGCTCAATATCACTAATTATTAGGGAATGAAATCCAAAACCACAGCAGGAGATCACCTCACACCTAGTAGGATGGCTACTATAAAAAAAATAAATGTTGGCGAGGATGTAGAGAAATTGGTACCCTGGTGCACTGTTGGTGGGAATGTGATACAATTGCTGTGGAAAACATTATGGAGATTCCTCAAAAAATTAAACATAAAATGCCATATGAGCCCTGGCCGGTTGGCTCAGTGGTAGAGCATCGGCCTGGTGTGCAGGAGTCCCGGGTTTGATTCCTGGCCAGGGCACACAGGAGAGGCGCCCATTTGCTTCTCCACCCCTCCCCCTCTCCTTCCTCTCTGTCTCTCTCTTCCCCTCCTGCAGCCGAGGCTCCATTGGAGCAAGGATGGCCCGGGTGCTGGGGATGGCTCCTTGGCCTCTGCCCCAGGCGCTAGAGGCTCTGGTTGCGACAGAGTGACGCCCCGGAGGGGCAGAGCATCACCCCCTGGTGAACAGAGCTCGCCCCTGGTGGGTATGCCGGGTGGATCCCGGTCGGGCGCATGCGGGAGTCTGTCTGACTGTCTCTCCCCATTTCCAGCTTCAGAAAAATACAAAAAAAAAAAAAAAAAAATCTAGTGTATACCTACAATGGAGTATTATTCAGCCTTAAAGAGGCAGCAGTTCTGACACATGCGGCAACATCAGTGAACCTAAGGACATTATGCTAAGTGAAGTGAGCCAGTCACAAAAAGACAAGCACGCCGTGGTTCCACTTATCTGAGGTCCGTGGAGTAGTCAGATTTCCAGAGACGGTTTCAGTCCTGCAGGAGGAGGAAGTTGTGGGGAGGGATGGTGATGGTTGCACAACCTGTGCACTTAACACTGTTGAGCTGTATACACTTTAAAATGGTTAAGATGGTCATTTTTACCGTATGTGTATTTTATTATAATTTTTTTTAAATATCCCACTAAGGTCTGGGTTAGGTTTATTAGAACCTATAAGAAATGAGGACAGAATTACACGTTTGGTTTTCATCTCAGCTTTGGTTTCTTTTCACAGTGCAGCCTTCATATTCACGCCTCCTACAGCATCTCCCAGAAACTGAACGTTCCGATGCCCCCCCTCTCAGAGCCGAACGCCGTGGGCATCGTCATCGCCCATGGTGAGTGGCCCTCCCCTCTCGCGTGGGCACCGTCATCGCCCAGGGTGAGTGGCCCTCCCCTCTCGCGTGGGCACCGTCATCGCCCAGGGTGAGTGGCCCTCCCCTCTCACGTGGGCACCGTCATCGCCCAGGGTGAGTGGCCCTCCCCTCTCCCGTGGGCACCGTCATCGCCCAGGCTGAGTGGCCCTCCCCTCTCGCGTGGGCATCGTCATCGCCCAGGGTGAGTGGCCCTCCCCTCCCGTGGGCACCGTCATCGCCCAGGGTGAGTGGCCCTCCCCTCTCGCGTGGGCATCGTCATCGCCCAGGGTGAGTGGCCCTCCCCTCCCGTGGGCACCGTCATCGCCCAGGGTGAGTGGCCCTCCCCTCTCGCGTGGGCATCATCATCGCCCAGGGTGAGTGGCCCTCCCCTCTCGCGTGGGCACCGTCATCGCCCAGGGTGAGTGGCCCTCCCCTCTCACGTGGGCACCGTCATCGCCCAGGGTGAGTGGCCCTCCCCTCTCGCGTGGGCACCGTCATCGCCCAGGGTGAGTGGCCCTCCCCTCTCGCGTGGGCATCGTCATCGCCCAGGGTGAGTGGCCCTCCCCTCTCACGTGGGCACCGTCATCGCCCAGGGTGAGTGGCCCTCCCCTCTCACGTGGGCACCGTCATCGCCCAGGGTGAGTGGCCCTCCCCTCCCGTGGGGGCGGAAGTAGTGCAGCACGCTGACACTCAGACTTTTCTACTACAGAAAACCACCCTGGCTGGCTTATACCCGCCTGTGTAGAATTTCTTGCGTGATAATAGTACTTTGGGTTTTTTATAGACTCCCCTCAGAGAGAGTAATGTGACTTCCCCTTTCCCAAATTTTCAGTGGCCTTTTTTTCCTATCACAAGAGGCATGATGGGAAATAATCAGAATAAAATCACTCAGAATGAACCTGTTGGCAGTAAACCCTCGCAGTTTCACTGCTGGTCCAGACTGAGGAGACGGTGGACTGTGTTGCAGGTAGCGTGGGGGACGCCATCTCAGTGATGGTCCCGGATGTGTACATCTCAGACGACGGGGGCTACTCCTGGGCGAAGATGCTGGAAGGACCCCACTACTACACCATCCTGGACTCCGGAGGCATCATTGTGGCCATCCAGCACAGCAGCCATCCTATCAATGTGATTAAGTATGCATGAGCTCAGCTCCGCCCACCTATCTGCGTAGAGGGCACCTGTGGGCAGTGTTTCCGTCCACTGGGGGACGAGACACCCTGCATTCTGCAGGGAAGGTTCTCAAAGGGATTACATTGAGAGCAACTCAGATGAAACGGCTTTGCATTTTCCTCTGAACCCCTCCAGTTAACACTTTCTGTCACTCTTAAAAATACTCTTCTTGCTCTCTACAAGAATATTATGGAAGTGTTTGAGCATTCTGGGTGGGGAATGACTCCTTAAGTAAAAGTTCATATAAAATAATTTCTATTTATTGATTTGGAAGCCCATTTTTACGTGGGTCACTACTTTCTCTTTCCTCTGAAAGAATTTTTGTAAAGGCATTTTCTTCCGTACTCTGAATGAATCCCTTTCGTACCCTGTTAACTGTAGGCACTAAAAATGGATACACTTGTCCGTCAGTCAGCCATCACCTAACAGGGCTCTTCTGTGGTTGGGACCTGCCAGCGGCGTGGCCCGCTGTTCCCGTACACGCTGACTGACCCTCTGTCGCGGTCTCTCTCTGCCGGCTGCAGGTTCTCCACAGACGAGGGCCAGTGCTGGCAAACCTACACGTTCACCAGGGAGCCCATCTACTTCACCGGCCTGGCCTCGGAGCCCGGCGCCCGGTCCATGAACATCAGCGTCTGGGGCTTCACAGAGTCCTTCCTGACGCGCCAGTGGGTCTCCTACACCATCGATTTTAAAGACATCCTTGAAAGGAACTGTGAGTGCCTCCTTTGACCTTCTCTACCTGAAACTTGTCAGCCCATTTTCCTAATTAACCAGTTCAGTTTAGTTCTTTTCGCTGGAAGAAGAAAATGTATCTGAGAAAGGACAGAAGGATGTTCCATGTGGATAATCAGTGGAATTTGGACGTCACTGTCCCAGAGAAATAAAATGAGGGCCATAAATGTAACTTGTTACTCTGTTAGCTACGTTATAAAAGTAAAAGAGGTGAAATTAATTTTAATAATATTACTCAATATATTCAAAATATCATTTCAACATGTAAGCAGTATTAAAAATTATCAGTGAAATAGTGTACATATTTTTTTCTTCTCAGTTTTCAAAATCTGATGTATACCTTACACTTACCCTTACAGGAAGTTTCAGTTCAGCCCGGCCACATGTGGCCGCAGCTGTCAGACAGGAGAGTGTCGCTTTCACTGTTAGATCTCTGGCACACTTCTGAGACTTTCTCTGCTTGTAAGAATAACGCACGCTATGTTTGTCTAAAATCATTTCATAACATTTCCGGGTTTCTCACCCCTGGTGACAGCGGAACAATAAAGAGGAAACTTTGGAGGAAAATATGTTGCACAGAGCATCTAATCAGTTGTGTCACTTATGAAAATGTTGAAGTGAGACAGTGTTCACGCCCAGAGTTTTGGCGTGAATGCCAGTCGCAGGTGAGGCTCTAGAATGGCCTGCGGGCAGCGTGGAGCCCACACTGGCCATTTCAGAGTGCTGGGCCTTCAGACTAGAAGGCCTGGGAAAGGCCCAGCAGAGAGCTTCAGAGGAGGAGTTAAAATGCTCATTGGAAGGTGTTCTAAAGAATCACAAGCACTCCCAAGCCCTGGTACCAAATATGCTGACATTTTACCGACAAATGTGGAGGAGAAAAAGTAACCACCCGTTAACCCGTAGCTACTTGTTGGTGTCACATGATAAATAACGTAAGGTTTCGAGACAACTTGGGCTGAATTTTGGTCCTGTTACTAGACTGTATTAGGGTCCATTTCCTCAGAAGGTTAAGTCGGTGACCCTGGAAGCTCTTGTTCAGACCTCACTTTCTACAAGATGCTGAGTGTGACTTAATACCGGAGAGGCATCATCATCTGAACTCAGGAAGTAGGATGCAGAGGAGCTGGCTCCTGCGTCCCCGCCACAGGCAGCTCTGCAGTTAGTTAGCCCTCGGGGTTAACATCATTAAGAGATTTGTTCAGCACCTGCTCTCTAACAGGCTGTGCTGGTCTTTATATCCCGAAGGATAAAAACCTAATCCACAGTCTTTAGGCTGTAGCCTTTGAGTCATTTTTCCAGGAGTGGATGATACAGGAAACTAAGCCAGGTAAACCGTCATCAACAATCTTCATTTGACATCCAGTCAACTAGAGTTAAAAGTCTAGAACGAGAATGTTTTCCCTTCTATTTGAAGCAGAGTAACCCATAGTGAAATGGAACCCATGCTGTTGGCTCATTGGTGTCTTGTCCTAAAGGAGAACGTCTGGTCGCTGACCTCTGACAGCTCCTGCCGACCCAGGGCTCAGGTGCACAACCATACCACCAGCAGCCTCTCTTTTGGAAGTAACGCTAGCGATCTATCGAGCTTCCCACTTCGAAACAATTAAGGGTTTTCCTAATACTCAAATGAGTGGTGAAATGCAAATAATCCTCTTTTGGTATTAGGAAATGCTGATTGCTTGTAGGCTCCCGCTAATGTAACCTCAGTCTGCGATTCCAGAATGAAGCAATGGGTCAAGCTAGATATCCCCACGTTTCCTCTGCTCGTTGGTCCTAGCGCCTGGCAGCTGCCTCGTGAAGGTGGGTTCTGTGCCATGCAGTTTCCCGAGTCGTCTGTCTTTCCTGTAGGTGAAGAGAAGGACTACACCATCTGGCTGGCTCACTCCACAGACCCCGGCGATTACGGAGATGGCTGCATTCTGGGCTACAAAGAACAGTTCCTGCGGCTGCGCAAGTCATCCGTCTGTCAGAATGGCCGGGACTATGTGGTGACCAAGCAGCCGTCCGTCTGCCCCTGCTCCCTGGAGGACTTCCTCTGGTATTGGCATCCCTTAGATCCCTGCCAGCCCCTTTCCCGTGCTGGAGGGGGCGGAGCACAGTTGTCTGATACGACTGAAAAGACTTCAGTCCTTTCCTTTCTTCCCCAAGAGCAGAGAACTGCCGCTGCTTCTTAAGGAAGTTGAGACACAAAGGAAGGGAACCAAAGTTGTTGATAATTGGACAGATACTATTATATCGGACAGTTAATGATCGGGCAGAACCAGCAGCAGCCCCCAGAAGTGCTGACTTGGCAGTGGTGGGACGGAGAGGTATATAGGAGGAAGAGGAGAAAAGAGAGGCAGTGGTGGGAAGGAGAGAGGTATAGAGGAGGAAGAGAAGGAAAGAGAGGCAGTGGTGGGACGGAGAGAGGTATAGAGGAGGAAGAGAAGGAAAGAGAGGCAGTGGTGGGAAGGAGAGAGGTATAGAGGAGGAAGAGAAGGAAAGAGAGGCAGTGGTGGGAAGGAGAGAGGTATATAGGAGGAAGAGGAGAGAGGTATATAGGAGGAAGAGAAGGAAAGAGAGGCAGTGGTGGGAAGGAGAGAGGTATATAGGAGGAAGAGAAGGAAAGAGAGGCAGTGGTGGGACGGAGAGAGGTATAGAGGAGGAAGAGAAGGAAAGAGAGGCAGTGGTGGGAAGGAGAGAGGTATAGAGGAGGAAGAGAAGGAAAGAGAGGCAGTGGTGGGAAGGAGAGAGGTATATAGGAGGAAGAGAAGGAAAGAGAGGCAGTGGTGGGACGGAGAGAGGTATAGAGGAGGAAGAGAAGGAAAGAGAGGCAGTGGTGGGATAAAAACACCAAGGGAAGCCTGAGCTGTGGGGGCGCAGTGGATAGGTGACCTGGCACGCTGAGGTCGCCGGTTTGAACCCTGGGCTTGCTGGTCAGGGCACATACGAGAAGCAACTGCGAATTGATGCTTCCTGCTCATCTCCTACTGCCTTTCTCTCTCCTCTCTTTAAAGTCAGTAAATAAAAGCTTTTTTAGAATATATAGTTTTTTAGATTTTATTTATTCATTTTGGAGAGAGAAGAGAAAGAGACAGAGAGAGAGAGAAAGGGGGAGGAGCAGGAAGCATCAACTCCCATATGTGCCTTGACCAGGCAAGCCCAGGGTTTCGAACCGGCGACCTCAGCATTTCCAGGCTGACGCTTTATCCACTGCGCCACCACAGGTCAGGCCAAAATCTTTTTTAAAAAAATTAAAAAGAAACCCCACCAAGGAGAGTGCTACAGGAACTAAGAGGACATGGGACTTGAGCAAGCAGCCTGGCCGCCCGAGGTCAGCGGGAAGGCATTAGGTTTTGGGTGATCCGCAAGCTGAAGGTAGAGAGTATGGTCGGTCCTGAGACACGAAGTGACAGCAGTTTATGGTCTCGATGTCCCGCTGGGGGTTAGAAGCCATGCAATGTGAGTTTAGGACCGTCCAGGCCTAAGGCTCAGTTATAGGGTTGGCACGGGGCTAGCTGATTATACAAGGGTAAGGGAGCCCCTCGGTAGCCTAATCAAGGTACCTCAAGGCAAATAAGAGGGACTGCTTCACGTCACGGGGAGTGATCTTAGGGACCTCAGGATTGGAAAAGAAGGCAGGTGTTCAGCAGTCATGTCCTTCCACGTCATACTCTCAAACTCCAGTGGCAGAGAATACGGGATGGAGCAAACCCGAGTCTGACCCCACGTGGGCCCACCTGTGGGGCTCATATGATATCTGTGGAATGGCCAGGGATCCTCCTTTCTCCATTGCACAGGGAAAACCTCTCTGGGATCACTTTGCTTTGTAGGCAGGGCCGGCGCCCGTTGGCGCTGGGAAACCTGAGCCCTGTCCCCCGTCCTTGACTGCATGTGGGCGGGGCTCTTCACTAGCGGCTGTGCTGCTCTCCAGACGGGCTGTGCTGCCCCAGAGCTCCGGCCATTGCACCTGCCGCATCGCCTGCCTGCAGTCTTCCCACATCCCCGCCCCCCGCCCCCCTGGCCTAGCGGGTTCCTGCTTGGCCTCTCGTACTCCGTCCAGTGTCACCTCTTGAAAGCTGTCCCCAGTGCGCCGTCACCCAGGCTCCCACAGAAGCCCTGTCCCAGCACTTACGTAGCTCTGTTTCCATCACTGCACTCTAGACTGGGGGGCAGGTTACATTTGATCATCGTGTCACAGTAATGAGAGCAGCTCATGTTTCTTTTTCTTTTTTTTTTTTTTTTACAGGGACAGAGAGAGAGTCAGAGAGAGGGACAGATAGGGACAGACAGGAACAGAGAGAAATGAGAAGCATCAGTTATCAGTTTTTCGTTGCGACACCTTAGTTGTTCATTGATTGCTTTCTCATATGTGCCTTGACCGTGGGCCTTCAGCAGACTGAGTGACCCCTTTCTGAAGCCAGCGTCCTTGGGTCCAAGCTGGTGAGCTTTTTGCTCAAGCCAGATGAGCCCGTGCTCAAGCTGGTGACCTCAGGGTCTTGAACTTGGGTCCTTCTGTATCCCAGTCCGACACTCTATCCACCATGCCACCGCCTGGTCAGGCGCAGCTGATGTTTCTTGAACACGAACTGTACCAGGCACTGTCCTAAGTGATTTACATTTAACCTCAGCAGTCCCATGAGATGGGTCCTGTTGTCATTTTCATTTCACAAGAGGAAGAAGTGAAAGTGCAAAGAGGTTATGACTGACCTGCCCGCAGCCCCTCATCCAGGAAGCGGTAGAGCAGGGTGGGAGCCGGGCGGCCGAGCGGAGCCCGTGCTCGGCACCGCGCGTGCTCTAGAAAGGGGCTCGTCCTGACGGTGTGGGCTGAACACCTACAATTTCTACCAGAAGTTCCCCCCGATCTTGAAGGAATGCTGTCCTCTACATCTTTGTTCTCCCTCCCTCCCCTAAGTATTTGTCAGAAAAACCTTGAAGTATAAGCAGCATCTGTATATTCCCCAGATTTGTGTGTGTGTGTGTGTGTGTGTGTGTGTGTGTGTGTGTGTGTGGCAGAGACAGAGAGAGGGACAGATAGGGACAGACAGACAGGAAGGGAGGGAGATGAGAAACATCAATTCTTCGTTACGGCACCTTAGTTCATAGTTTTCTCATGTGTGCCTTGACCGTGGGGCTACAGCAGACCGAGTGACCCCTTGCTCGAGCCAGAGACCTTGGCTCCAAGCTGGTGAGCCTTGCTCAAACCAGATAAGCCCATGCTTAAGCTGGTGACCTCAGGGTCTCGAACCTGGGTCCTCTGCATCCCAGTCCAATGCTCTATCCACTGCGCCACCGCCTAGTCAGGCCCCAGATATTTATTGACTCCTTGCTGTGCATGGGGCAGTGCAAAGTGAAAACAGGAGGTTTGTTACAAACTCTCCCATTAAGATGCACACAATTATGTTGTGAAACGAGGTAGTAAGTGCCTCAGGGTTTTAGAGAAGGAAGAGACTTCCAGCTACAGCTGAAAGGGGGCAGCTCCGAGAAGGCTTTGTTGAGGAGGTGGCATTGGAGCTGAGCCCTGACAGCAGCAGGATCAGACCCTGTGCATCTGGGAAGACGCAGGCCATCAGAGCCGGGGGCGGGAGTGAGCACGATTGGAAGGGTCTGCTGGAACAGAGGTCATGAGGGGAAGTTACCGTAGTCACGATAAAGAAGTCAGCAGGGTCCAGATGGGCGTGCTCGGGCTAAACTTTTCAACTTAGATGATGGGAAGGAAGGTTGTGTCATGGACAAATATAAGGACATGATAGGAAAGGACGGCATGAAGGAGAAAATATGGTGGGTTCAGAACGTTTCCTTTATCTGAGGTTCTGCCAGCAGATTTAGGTGGTGATATCCAGCAGGTGTTTGGAAGTGGAGGATTAGAGCTCAGGAGGGTAAAACCTAGAAGTTTTTGTTGGAACAAATAGTTAAGCTCACCAAGGGAGAGCAGATACAAAATAAGAAAATGAGTTCTAGAACCTTGGAAGACATTTGCACTGTTGGGTTAGGGAGAGAGAAGAGCCATCAGTGACCGGAGAAACGGACCAGTACAGTTGTGCAGTGCGGGGTGGGTCGGAGCACAGAGGCGTGTCAGGTGGTCGAGGTGATGAGGCTAGAGAGGGCTTTGCTGGGTGGACAACTAGTGAGCTCTTAGTGGGGCTGATGGGAGACTCAGACACTCATTTCCGAAGTGGCGGGGGGGGGGGGCAGTTGAAGCCAAAATGCACAGAATTAATAGTAAGTGAAGAAAATAGGACACGTAAAAAATACTCTTTTAAGAAATTTTGTGAGGGAGGCAGAGTAGGGTGAATGAAGAAGAATCCATGATGGTCCCTCCTGCACTGTCCCTGAAGCCCAAGGCCCCAGGGCAGTGGGAAGGATGGGCTGAGGATGCCCACGCAGGGGGCAGCTCAGAGAGGACTCAGTGTCATTTCTTTGGGGAAAACAGAAAGGAGAGCTGGTGGGCGGTACCATGGAGAGATGGCACAGAATGGCAGGCAGGACGGGGCGTTCACATTGGCAGCAAGGACCACTTAAGAAGCTACGAGGGTCAGAAATGGAGAAGGCAGGAAAAGTTTGCAAATACTCGTGGTAAAACTCATTTGTTATTTAGCAGTAAATAAAAGAATTGCTAAGTTCAGATCTGTGGCTGCAGCCACTGTTTCTCTGTCGTGGTTGTGTGGGTCCCCCCGCCCCCAAGCAGGCTGCAGGCGTCCCCTCCCAGAGCCGGCGCTGTCCGTTGCAGGGTTCCCAGCCTCAGTCCCGGGAACTCACCCTAAGTCCACCAGGCTCCCTCCACAGCTCTTCTCCCCCCAGTTAAGTCCTGTCCGTGTCTGTTTTCCTTCCTGAGCTGCTTTCTGCAGCCCGAGACTGGAGTGTTAACCATCCTCTGCCCCCATGAAGCCATCGTTACTAGTCACCGTCTTTCAGCAACGTTCAGAGATACTTTATTTGCTGACTCTTGCAGTGATTTTGGCTACTTCCGTCCAGAAAATGACTCCAAGTGTGTGGAGCAGCCAGAGCTGAAGGGCCACGACCTCGAGTTCTGTCTGTATGGCAGAGAGGAGCACCTGACAACAAACGGGTGAGACAGCTTTTCTCCTTTGTGACAAATGAATCGCCCGTGTTGGGGGGGGGGATCCGCTTCCCTCCACATGGACGAGTGAGCAGTGTTTCAGGGAACTCGAGAAAAATACCGTCTAACAGAACTTCCTGCGGGTGTGGAAATGTTTTATAATCTGTGTCTGGTGTGGTGGCCACTAGCCCTGAATGGCTATTGGCACGAGTGTAAGTGACAACTGGATTAATTTTAATTGATTTAGACTTAGGTAGCCATCATATAAGACGGAGCAGCTCCAGAGAATCCTCACTGCCTCCCTCCCCGGGGAAATATGCCCCCCTCCCACTCCAAACTATGTGTCCATGTGCTTTCCTGCACCACAGCTCTTTGGCACAGTCTCTTAAGGCTGAAAGACCAGGATGCTTGGTTTGCTGAAGGCCTTAAAATACACAAAAGATTCCCAAAAGATCCCCAAAAGATGCCTGTGCACCTCCCCCCAGGTCTAAAAGATGGTATAACTTTTTAAATCTTGCTTTTCAAGTCTTGTTTTCAGGAAGCAGGCAAGAGTCCAGCAATACATCCTTGTATTCTGTTAACGAATTTTCTCTTTCAGGTACCGGAAAATTCCAGGAGACAAATGCCAAGGCGGAGTGAATCCGGTTCGCGAAATCAAAGATTTGAAAAAGAAGTGCACGAGCAACTTTTTGAATCCAGAAAAACAGGTATGTTAAAGCAGATGTGGTGAAGGCACAGGCGGGGCTGCGTGTCCTGCCAGGGACAGCGGTGTGGCATCGGGACCGGTTACTGACCAAGGGGGGCCAGCTGCTCTTGGGCAGGATGCAGGCGGGTCCGTAACCCAGCGGCAAGCTCATCTAAAACGTTTTTTTGGGGGGAAAATCAGTATTCCTCAAGATTTTCTGAGTCTTAGAAGCAAAGGTTGAGGAAATTTCTGAGGCTCAGGGTCGTTTAGGAAAGAGACTGTACAGGGCTGGAGTTTTGCTCGTGTGTAAGAGCACTGGCCCAGAGCTGGGCTGGATCTCTCAGTCCATGGGATACATACATGCCAAGTGGATCACATTGAAAACCAGAACTCTGGTAATGGCTGGTTTTGATTTAGATGCAAGTTATGGGGCCGACTACAGGTCTGTGGTACTGAACGATCTGGCTGGGATTTGGGGTGTGGCAGAGCGGAACCCTCGGTAAAGGGGCCCCGGACCAGCGTTGTGAGTGGGGGCAGTAAACCAGGGGCCCCATTTCCTAACCTGTGGAATGAGCAGTGGACAACGTGCAGTCCTTTCCTCTCGAACCTCTAGGCGGGGAGAGCCTGGCAGGGCAGTGTTGTTGTGAGTCGGGGGCGCAGAGAGAGAGATCAGCAGACGAAATCATCAAGGACTAGCAAAGGACCACCACTCGCTTAGGCAAATGGCCCTGAGTTCGCGCTCTGTCCTACTTTTATTCATAAGACTTCAAAAAGCTTGTTTACTGAGAAATTGGCATAACATCAAGCATAACTTTTACTTAAAGATACATGGAGTACACCTGCATGATAGCTTAATAATAATATAATATCAAAAGGCATTAATTGCTATTGCTTCTATGGTTCCCACAACATTCCTCTCTTTATCTCAAGGGATAACCTTGGAAGGTACAGAAATCTTATGAGAATGTTTTACTGAGAAAAAAGCCCAGCAACTGCCTTCAGTCACAGACCTGTTTCAGTGACCCGCCTTCAAGTCACAAAACAATTCTCTTGGCAAAACATTCTTTCTTTGTTGGCTGTGTTCCCATCCAAGGCCATGCAATGGGATATTCCACTACAGGGCCAGGTGAAGGAGGAGGCGGGAGAAGAACGTGTGGGTGTGTGTTCTTGTCGGGGGCAGGTTCCTCCTGCGCCCCAGCCCGCACTCCTGGCAGCTGTCCTCAGAGTGCTTGTGTGTGTGATTGCACAGGAGTCCCGCCCACAGGGACACAACTTGTCCCAGAACCCAGCTCCGCCTCCTCTTGGAGACATTGAAAACACACACTCCCTGTCTCCCACCCAGAAGTAGGTAGGTCACACTCAAACAATGATACGAAAAGGCTTATTTGTAAAACCATACCAAAAATCAAGTTAAAAAATCAATTTTAGTGTCACACGCTGGCCTGCCTGATACGGCACTGGCACAGCTTCCTGATTCATTCGGCCACTGTCACCTCCCTTTCCGGCTCCACCCTTTCAAGCTCTCAGACCATACGTAGTGGCAGTGGGCAACAGTCACAGTGACCACTTGATCTAGGAAGTCGCCAAGGCTTCCAGTGTAACTTTGACGTTGAGGCTGCTGAGTTCACACCGTTCTGACAGCTTCCAGGCAGTCGAAGTTCTGGTGACCGCCTGTGACTTTCTCTGGCCCACCCTCCTGGGGTGGCTCGTGGGGGGTGGGGCAGGTGGCATCATGTAGTGCCTAGCAGCTGCTGATCGGTCAGGAACGAGGGGAGTCAGCAGCCTCTTGGGATTCAGTCCTAGAATATGCATGCCTGAAATTTTTTGTTTGTGTTTTAACTTATCCAGAATTCCAAGTCAAATTCTGTTCCGATTATCCTGGCCACTGTGGGGCTGATGCTGGTCACCATCGTAGCAGGAGTGCTCATTGTGAAGAAGTATGTCTGTGGGGGAAGGTAAGGAACAGTGGAAGTCGATCAGAGGTGCTGCGGTCAGACCAGAAAGTCAGTCAAGGGCACATGGTTGAGTCCGCCTTTAGCAAAAGAAGTGATGTTCCTGAAACATCAGGCCCAAATCTTCTCAGGTCTTACATTTTCCATATGCCAACTATGGGCTGTTTCCTGTGTATGGGACTCATTCTGTGGTGTATGAAACTTGGAAACCCACCCTCCTGACCAGGCCGGGTTAACGGCGGTCTGTGCCCCCAGGTTCCTGGTGCACCGGTACTCTGTGCTGCAGCAGCACGCGGAGGCCAACGGCGTGGACGGCGTGGACGCCCTGGACACATCCTCCCACACTAGCAAAAGTGGCTATCACGATGACTCCGACGAGGTGAGACTATTTCTACGGGAGGGGTGCTCCTAAAAGAGTGCGTCTTTTCCCGTGCATGATCCAGATGTGGCTGAGGCACATGAAGGCATTAACTAGAAGCAAAACTTAAGTGACTGTAAGACTCGGTCAGCCAGAAACGAGGTAATTGCTTTCAAGGCGGGGCTTTTTCAGTCTGTTACATACTGTGGCCTGTGTCTTTTCAGGACCTCCTGGAATAGCTGCTCAGAAAGCTGGGACCGAGCATGGGTGATGGAAACGCAGACCTCTTACACTCCCTGTGGCTCCGACTTGGGGAAATAAACTTCCGGTTGCGCGGGGCCCAGCTCTGTCTCTGCTCTTCCGTCACGTCACAGCCAGGAGGACCTCCGCTGAAGAAGTGCAGGGGCGGGTGGGGGCGAAACCCGCAACACCCACAACCGCTCTGCGAAGAGGGGGAGGAATTTTAGAATCTTTAACCCTTATTTCAAGTTCTGTCTTTCTACAAAGTGTGGGCTCTTTTGTTTTTGTTTTTGTTTTTTAAGGGAAATGAAATGGAATTTGAAGGGAACATTTCACTAACTCCACTCCTGCATGTTTTGCATGGCGCCTGCACCAGGGCACCTGCCAACTCCAGCATCAACTCTCCAAAGTGCTTGGTGCTGTCCCTGGGCCCTGCTGGTGACCCAGAGCAGCGGCAGCGGTGAACACAGAGGCTGCGGTGACAGGCACGACCTGGGCAGCCTTTCTGCGTCTGGGACAGCCCTGCTCCGAGAACACCGCACACCAGCTCCTCACACAGATCCCCACTATTTTTTTTCAGGGACCATAGCTCACAGTGATTTTTCTTATTCCTGTTTAAGTAGGCAGTACCCTTGTTAATTGCCCTGTGGCAACTAATTTAACCGTGTGCTTCCAGGATACTAAGTCAGGAAAACTTAAAGGGCAGCATTTTTACCTGGGGGCAGGAGGAAGGGAGCAGCAGAGAACGGACTAGATTTAGCACCTGGGAGAGGGAAAGTCTTCCTCCTTCTAAGGTCTTGGAAGCCATGCTTGGTGTGTGTGCCAGTGGGCCTGCTGAAGGACAGGGCTCGGGCTTCCCTGGACGTTGGCCGGGTGAGTGACCCTTCCCTAGAACTGAGGGGGCAGCCTGGGCAGCCCCTGAGGCCTGGACCTTGTCTTCCACGTCCCTTCTCTGCTGTATTGGCTTGTTGGTAAATCATTGCAATGGCTGTTTCTCTGCTTCCTCTCAGATGGCTGTTGTATGTGGAGCCAGGACTAGATGTGTTTTCAGAGGTATAGGCTTTTTAAAATCAGAATTTTATTACCAGTCTTTTCCTCGCCCCTTCTGCCCAGCTTTGCCAAGTAATTTTTGGCATTCAAACTTTTGACTGAACCAACTAAAAACACTCGCAGTGTGGCTGATGTTTTGTGTGATACTTTAATTTCTTACTTTAAATTTAAGGGAGTTTTCCATTTGACATTTTTAAAATTAAATTATAGAATGTAGTGAGGTGGACTTTTGGGTGGCCAAATAGTCATGGAAAGCTGCGATAATTAGTTTTAATACAGCTTGAATACTTGCTATACGGGGATATAGTATACTACGTTTTTGGTCTCCACATGCATACTGTGCTGGTCACGGTTTCTCTCGGTAATTATGATTGGGACATTCTCCGGTAACTGCCATTTTGCTGCTAGTTCATTTTATGGCTAGAAAGTCCGTAAGAAGTAAATGTGCCAAATTAACTTTTGTCAGAATGCGCGAGCAGATGGCTAAATTCTCTCCTCACCAGAATGGATTAACAGCAGCAGGGAAAGTGGGGGAGGGAGTGGATGGCGAATTCTAGAGACTTGGAAACTGCAGTAAAATTAAATGTCAGGAAGATTCAGTTAGAAAATAATGTTAGGGCAGTTCTTGTGAAGAGAATTCATATTTGTTAGAGCCACGAGCACTTATCTTTTAGGAAAAGCTCATCCGGTTTGCATGGTTTTTTAATTTAAAGGAATCCCAAAGATAAACCAGCTCACAAAGGATACAGCGTCGCCTCTAGCGCAGACACCCGCGCCTCCTGCCCAGAGTGAATGTGACGCCCAGGAAAGGCCTGTGCGACCTCCCAGCCCTTTTCTGCCAGCGTGTGCTCATGGGGCGCGTGTGCTGAGAGGTGCTGGTCCTCCGCCAGCGGTCAGGTGTCCGGACGTTGCTACTCTTCTCTGACCACCTAAGAGTAGGGCTCTGCTTATCAGGACACCTGGGATTTCTGTAGAACTTAGCGAATTTCAGAGCACTTTCACTTGCATTATGTCATTTAAACCTCACAACATTTTGTGAAATTAAAAAGAAAAAAAAAGGCAGGGATTGTAATCCCCATTTTTAGGAGATGGAGCTGAGGTGCGAACCTTGAGTAGATTGCGCAGGGTCCCTGAGTCCGGAGCAGGGCTGCCTGGTTGTCTCGAGCATGCGCGCAGGGGCTGCTGCCGGCGCTCGTGCTCGTGCCCGAGCTCATGCTCGTGCTCGTGCTCGTGCTCGAGCCCCTGCCCAGCGGGCGCCTTCCTCAGCCCGGCTGCTCTGTGGGCGGAGTCAGCGGCACTGCTTTCAGAACAGTGTGTTAGCGCCCTTCTGCACCTTGGTAAAATGTTTCTTCTCCTGTTTTTCATGGCTAAAAACAAAGTAATGATAATGCTGAATATGTGTTTAGAAACTGCCCCTCACCGCACTGAGGGTCACTGCTCAAGAGTGCAGAGATGGACTGTCCACTGGCGAGTCACCTCCCTTCTCCTGGTCTCCCATCCCTGCTGACTAGCTGGTTCAGCTGGTTTGAGGACTGCTACCAAGCCTGGCTTATTCCCTTTATCGGCTAGTTAGCGTTCTGCATCAGCCTGCTCACTCGTAAGTGTGTGCCTTCAGCCAGTGAGTAACACAGTCTAAATCCATGATTGTGTCTAAGAAAAAGATCTCTAATTTATCCTGTTGCTGTTAGGTTAAGAGCATTATCTTGGAAAGGAAAGCAGAGCATATCGTTGTGTAAAGTCCCAAGTTTGATAGTAGTAGAAGAGATCGTTTCTGGTGGTTTCGGCAATAGAATTTAGCATCATAAGATAGGTTGAACATATCAGACCATCCAAAGTGGTCCTACCTCTTAAATCCAGGTGGTGAACTTGCCATCTCTCCTGCTCTGTGGACAGGTGTCTTAGACCGGAGGGGCTTTTGGTTTTCAGTGAGACCAGAGATCAGGGGTGTATACACGTAGGCTGTTAACTGAATGTAAACACACTTAGAATAAACGTGTTTAGAGGGTGTGGTGGTTCTAGACTGGGCTCGGGAGATTTAACAGATTAGCTATAACTGAAACAGGAGTTGCCCTCTGCCTCTCAATGGGTGTGTGCCTCTGTCTTAGGTTTGCCTCTGGGCCTCTACGTGCCCCGGCCGGCCTCTCCTCCCTGACAGATCAGCAGTACACCAGCCACCTCCAGCTCCTGCTGGTTCTCCCAAGGCCCTTGTCACCATACTAGGATACAGACAGGAGTGCCAGGTTGGCCACACCCACCCCACGTGGCAGGGCTGGTCTGGCTTTAGTCATTTATTTTCCAGGCAAATCATCCAGGTGGAGTCTCCCTTTCCTTTTAGAGGAGGTGTAAAGAGACCTGCCCTGCATGCAGTGGCTTAGAGCCAGCCCTGCTCATTGTTGGTCCAGTCCCCTCGTCCCACGTGAAGCCTGAAAACCTGGAACTGCTCAAATAGGAAGAGAGTCTGCTTTTCAGCCTTGCTACTGCCTTCCCTCAAGCAGGAAGATACATACGGACTTGAATGTCCTTTGAACAAAACCAAAGTTTAAGGTTTGCCACATGATGGAGCGATAGGAGGGCCAGTCTTGGAGCACTGGCACTCGGCAGGTGCCAGGCGTTCTGTCCCGTCTGCCACAGTGCCCAGCTCAGGCAGTGCTGGGAGCACCGTCCGCTCCAGCAGAACCAGGCCTTGCCCTCAGGGAGGACAACAGAAAGAGCAGGAGCATGTTGATGTCCTGGTTACATCACTATAACAAGAATCTGAACATGAATTTGAAATTGTCTTCAACTTACTGTATGCGTATTTTTCACACCAGTACATTAAGTGTTCCTGTTTATAGAGAATAACAAACTAATCTGTACCTTTATATATATGTACATATATACATGTATAAACTGTATAGTGTACATGCTAATGACTTATTGATATATCGCAAATCTTGACTGCAGTTCTCATTCTCCGCATGCCCTCAGTTTATGGTCAGGTGACTTGAATGTTCCCTGATGTTTCTGCCACCTCCTGTGTTTGGACATCTAGGGAGGAGGGATTTGGTCGCACCCTCTCCATCCTCGTGCACAGAAATGCTCAGGGTCCCCGTGTGCCTGTTCAACCCTCTCTTGTCTTTTGTTCCCTTTCTGAGCATGTGGTCCCTCCCTGTTCTGATTCTTCTCTGCCTCTTCCCCAGGCTGTGGGACAGCTGCCTTCCTACTCAAGTGCAGTATTAAGATCATTACTGCATGTGTGCTGAAACACAGACAAAGAAACCAAACCAGTTTTCTGTTCCCTTAGGACAGAAAATTGCATGTGAGGTGGGGTAATCAAGTCAGTGACCATGTCAGCTACACAACAAAGCCAGACCCCATAATAAAATCCACAAAAAGGAAATAAAACTCAAATTTCTTTAGCATTGTGTAAATAAATCTGATGTGTTTAACTTTGTACTGGCAATTTTCTGTATATTTGCAATATTTGGGTTAGAAATAAAACAGACGGGGACTTTGTTACCTGACCTACTGAAATGACTAAGCTACCATTTGTTAGCAGGATAGCTTTTCCAGTTTTCTAGCTTCAGCCATCAGACCCAACCAGCAAGTAAGCCAGTTAAAAAGCCAGGACTGTGCATTTATAGCATGAAAAGTATTAGATAGTTTACGGGGCAAACAACTCACTTTCTTTTCCTCTTTAGGCTCATAAAGGTCTGTGTCCCGTGGGTATTTTTGTAAGACCAGCTTTCTTGTTCTTTCCCCCAGAAAGTCCAGATGGCCCACTCCACGCACCTTCTCAGGTTTCAGTTGCTACACTCTTCCTCTGGACCCAGCAACGTACAGTCCTGAATTATGTGCCCCTTGTAGCAGGTCTGACGTGACACTGAAGTTGAACCTAGGTATCTTTCCAGTGGCCCTGCTTATATTGCTCTTGCTGCTCTCCTCCTAGTCCCCGACCCATTTTATCTGAGGACCAACAAAGAGTCGCAGCTGTCCTCTCTTCCACAATACTTTCAGGAGAGGTTCCTGCCGACGCCCTGTGAGCCCTTAGGCTGAGCAGACAGCCCGCCGTCTGGGGGGATACTTGCTCCGGTACGGCGGTGTGGAAATGACAAGGCGAAGACCTTGCTCCTGAGGGGCCCCTGTCTAGTGACAGAGTTCTTCCCCCAGGAGAGGACCTGAGGTGTTTATGTTTTCAGGAATTTATCTAACATAGTGTTCTCTGACTTCCTACACCAGAATCACTAGGTTGCTTTTGAAAACGCAGGTTCCTGAGTCCCACTTAGACCTATGAAATCAGCCTTCTAGTGGACAGACCCTGCACTTTTCATGTGAGTCTTGCACACTTTCATTGCAACAAAGGGCTAAGACCGAAAGCCTGGATGTAAAGGGGTGTTTGGAGTCCCCTGGGTGAGACTGTCTACCTCTAAGGGCCTTGGCTGGGTCGGGCAAGAGAAACTGGTCAGAGGCTCTCCCACGAATCCTGATGTGGCGCGTGGGCAGCCTCCCCCACCAGCCCCCGAGGTCAAGCTCCAGTCAGTCCCGTCTTTATCCCTCCTGATAAAGAAATGGGTTTCTGGGCCTGAAGTGTGTCTACAGTTTGTCCTGGTCCTGGGCCCCTCTACAAGTCACAAAGAGGGCTTCTGTCCCACACCCCAAGGCAGTAACACAGTCTTCCGGGATCCTAGTGACTGCCCCCAAATGAGGGCGAAAGGGGAAACATGAGTAAGGAGCCGATTTGAATGAACCACACTCACTCTTCATAAAAGGGGGGGGGGGGCCTGGTGGAGAGGGTTATATGGAACCCAGTACTTCCCGCTCAACTTGGCTGTGAGCCTAAACCTGCTCTAAAAGTCTATAGAAATACAGATGTCGCCTGACCTATGGTGGCGCAGTAGATAAAGCATCGACCTGGAAATGCTGAGGTCGCCGGTTCGAAACCCCGGGCTTGCCTGGTCAAGGCACATATGGGAGTTGATGCTTCCAGCTCCTCCCCCTTTCTCTCTCTCCCTCTCTCTCTCCTCTCTAAAAATTAATAAATAAATAAAAAAAAATACAGATGTGGGCCTGACCTGTGGTGGCGTAGTGGATAAAGCATCAACCTGGAAATGCTGAGGTCGCCGGTTCGAAACCCTGGGCTTGCCTGGTCAAGGCACATATGGGAATTGATGCTTCCTGCTCCTCCCTCCCTTCTCTCTCTCTCTCTCTCTCTCCTCTCTTTCCCTCTCTCTCTCCTTTCTAAAATGAATAAATAAAAAAAATTTAAAAAAAAAGAAATTATAAAAAAAGAAATACAGATGTGCCTGACCAGGCGGTAGCGCAGTGGATAGAGCGTTGGGCTGGGACATGGAGAACCCAGGTTGGAGACTCCGAGGTTGACGGCTTGAGCGTGGGATCATCGAGTTTGAGCAAGGCTCACCAGCTTGAGCCCAAGGTCGCTGGCTTGAGCAAGGGGTCACTCAGTCTGCTGTAGACCCCCCTCCCCCCAGTCAAGGCACATATGAGAAATCAATCAATGAACAACAAAGGAACTGCAATGAAGAATTGATGTTTCTCATCTCTCTCTCTTCCTGTCTGTCCCTCTCTCTGTCTCTGCCACACAAAAAAATAATAATAATACAGATGTATATATAGAAGGGATGCTGGCTTCTGGACCTTTGAGTGTGACAGGAAACCAGATGACTAGGCTGGAGCGGGCAGCATGTGGAGCGTGATGGTTCAGCAAACCTGAAATCATACGGGACCTTTAGTGGATAGCTAACACCTACCGTGGGCTGGCCACTTGCCCACATTTTTATCCCTTTATCCTCAACTCAGGCCTCATTATCCCTGTTTCATAGGACAAAGACCTGAGGTTCAGAGGGTGGGATCTGCTCAGGGACATCTAGCTAACAAGTGAGCAGGATCTCCAAAAGTCACACTCGGGTCGTCTGACCCCTGCTCCCAGCTCCCCTTGCTCCCCACGGCTGCCTCTCATTTGCTTTGTACTTTGTCTTACAGGCGAGGGAGCTTTCAAGGGGGCAGTGGCCTGGCCTAAAAATAGCTTACATTTATCAGGCACTTAGTCGGCTACACTCTGCTAAGCACTTTATACAGATTACCTCCTTTAATCCTCACAACCCTATGGTTATTATCATCTCTATTGTTCAGATGAGGAAACAGACCTAAGACAGATAGATGATAATGTGTTGCAAATCACACAGCTAGTTGGTGATGGGCCGTGAGCCGTGGTTGTCTGGCTCTAGAGTGCAGACTCCCTTCCACCGTCACTAGGGGGCAGTGGAGAGAACGGGGACAGACTCTTAAAGGTCGAGTTGAGAATACCTGACAACCTATTGAATGTAAGAGCAGAGAGAGAAAGCAGTTAAAGGTGTGCCTGGGAATCAGCTAATCCTGGGGCCCCTTTCTTTGAACTTGAACACCCTGTTGGATGATCTGCAAGTCAGGAGTCAAGATGTCACCCAACCCCACAGAAGCCAGAGGCCCGAGTCGTATGGTCTGAGCGTGGGGGAGAAGGGGGAGCTGTTTGGAGCTCAATCTCTCTCCTCCCTCCCTGGTGCTGTGTGAGGGGTGTCATCTCACTGCCAAGATAACAGGGCCACCTCGGGCCTCCTCCTGTGGCTATTCTGGGCTGCTGTCCGATCCCCCTCTCCCTGGGTCCCTGCTTCAGCCCTTGTCCTGGGAGTAGCTGGGCTGGGAGAGGCCAGCCCGGTTACACAGCCCTGTGGCAGGGACTCCTGGAGGCTGAGGGGCAGGTGCTCAGCCCCTCCCTCCGCACCAACAGGGAAAATCTGCCGCTGGAGCCCGGCCACAGGTGGCCCAGCATGGAGGCAGTCAGAGTGCTGGAGGTGAAAGAAGCCAGCCCAGCGGACGCAGAAGAACCCCAGACTTCACCGGGACCGGGGGCCAGCAGCCCCGTTCCCCAGCTCCTGGCCCCTCTAGAAGGTGACAAGGGGGGGTGGGGAAGGGGCAGGCGGCGGTGGGAGTTGGGAGGATATCCCGACATCCTGACGGCACCTCCTTGGGTTTGTGCAGAACTGCGTGACCTCCTGGGATGGGGACTCGGGATGAAGGAGCATTGCTAGGAACCCCCACCCTCTTCCATGGTGACTTCTTACTTGCTGCTCAAGTGTCTCTGCTGAGTTTTTGCTTTTTCAGCTGAGCATTCCATGAAAAGTATTTGTGGCACTTGACGGTGACTATGAATTATGTTTATGTTTTTACCTTTAAAATGTCTGGCACAGGCACTAGGAGGACCTGCTGCACTAGTGCCGGTCAGAAAGGGGCTGAGGGGTGAGATGGGCCATCTAGATTAGAAGAAGGAAAGGAAAAGCTTACAGCGACGGGGAGTGAACAGTCCAGGACACTCTGCCTCTCCCTGGGCTGTGCCATGGGTCCAGGAAGGACACTCTGCCTCTCCCTGGGCTGTGCCATGGGTCCAGGAAGGACACTCTGCCTCTCCCTGGGCTGTGCCATGGGTCCAGGAAGGACACTCTGCCTCTCCCTGGGCTGTGCCATGGGTCCAGGAAGGACACTCTGCCTCTCCCTGGGCTGTGCCATGGGTCCAGGAAGGACACTCTGCCTCTCCCTGGGCTGTGCCATGGGTCCAGGACCCACCCCGACACCCCTGCGTCCCCACTGGCTCCCGTGAGAAATCCCTGTTGCCCAGACACTAGGTTCCACGGAAGCAGAGCCCTCCTGGGAGGAAGGAGCCCGTGGCTTCCTCTTCGTGGTGGTCTCGGTGAGCCTCTAGGCCAAGAGGCATTTTTGAGCTAGAAAGTGGTGGGTGCCCCTTCCAATCCCAGGTGCCCAGCCCGCTGCCCCTGGCTGGGGCCTCAGTAGCCAACAACTCTGTCCCCTCTGTGCCTGGCTCAGCCGACCAGAGGTGGAAGGAGAAACAGAGCTCATTTCTTAAAGGCCTTGGCTCACGAGTGGATTCTCATCATTTCTACTCACATCTCCTTGGGAAGAGCTAGTCGTCTTGTCAAGACAGCAAGGGGGCAGCCCCTTCTCAGAGATAATGGTTCTCTGGACGAGATCGCATAGACCGGTGTGGGCAATTAGCCCTCTCGTCACAGAGGTGGTGGTGAGAGCGGGCGGGCGGCTTGAAACTCGGGTAATAGAGGGGCTGCAGTTGTCGGGCTAGAGAAGGACCGAGTGAGGGCGAAGCCGGGAGGACACAATTCCTGGAGGAGCGGACACTCGAGGCAAGGCCGGCGGGGATGGCGGGGTGGCTGCGGAATCGCCAGGAGTTAGGACTGAAGCAGCGCTGGGGACAGTGACCGTGACAGTGACCGTGAGCCAGGGCTAAGGCCTCCAGCCGGAGGGGAAGACCACCGCCCACCGGGGAGGGAGGCTGAGCCTCCTCAGAGGAGTGTCGCCTACGTCTGTGTCCTCTTACTGTTTTCTGACCTTCGTTTCATGGTCTCCAAGGAAATGATACTCTTATCCTTACAAGGTGCTCCTGAGGTCACCACACTCCTTCCCACACACTCCTCCAGACAGGTTTCTGAGCAGGCCAAGGCCACGTCCTCTGCCTCTGCTGATGTTTCTCTAAGAAATGCTGGTACTACTTGGATCCCTGAAAAGCTCTGGTTATGTTTCAAAGCCATAACTTACCTTATACGTTCACCCCCTCGTGGTAACCGATCACACGCACACGTAAATAGTCTCACACACTCGCACCCCCTTCACTGTTCAAATGTGTCCATCTTGTTTCTTCATTCTCCAGGCCATAATGAATAACAACAATCTGACCTAGGGAACTGCTGGAGCAAAGTCTTTAGTCATGTGAAAAAAAATTATGAGAGGATTACGAACAATTTTTCCCATGATCAAAGAATAAGGACATGGGCATAAACTTCAGCAGCATGAAATCAGAGTAGAACTAGGAGGCACTCTAATCAAGAAGAGTCAAGTGCCCTGGCAGGTGGCACAGTGGATAGAGACAGTGACCCTGAGGGTGCCAGCTCAGCCCCAAGGTCACCAGTTCAAGCCCCAGTCAGGGCACATATGAGAAGCCATCAAACAGGGCACAACTAAGTGGAGCGAGTTGATGCCTCCCTCCCTCCCTCTCTCTCTCTCTCTCTCTTTTCCTTTCCTTCTCTCTCCTCCCTCCCCCACCTCCTTCTTCTATCTCAAGAAAAAGAAGAGTCAGGATCTTTGGACCTTAGGTAGTCTTCTCGACTAATTCCTAAGAAAGAATTAGACAGCGTGTGCCTGAGAGAGATACAGCACTGAGAAGGCCACAGCTCAGAGCCAGTGGCTCTCAAAGGACTTTTCAAAATGCCTTTCCCACCCGACTCTGTGAAGGGAGGAAAGCGCCCTGTGGCTGCCTCACGGCTGGTCTCAGAAACCCAAGGTTCTGCTGTTGGGCTCCAGTCTTTGGTTCACATCCCTCCCGGCATGGAGGAGGAGGAGGAGGAGGAGGAGGAGGAGGAGGAGGAGGAGGAGGGGGAAGAGGGGGAGGAGGAGGAGGAGGAGGAGGAGGGAGATGGGGAGGAGGAGGAGGAAGAGGAGGAGGAGGAGGGGGGAGGAGGAGGAGGAGGAGGGAGGGAGATGAAGAGGAGGAAGATGGGGAGGAGGAGGAGGAAGAGGAGGAGGAGGAGGGGGAAGAGGGGGAGGAAGAGGGGGGAGGAGGAGGAGGAAGAGGAGGAGGAGGAGGGGGAGGAGGAGGGGGAAGGAGGAGGAGGAGGGAGGGAGATGAAGAGGAGGGAGAGGGGGAGGAGGGGATGGAGGGGGAGGAGGAGGAGGAGGGGGAAAAGGAGGAGGAGGAGAGGGAGGAGGAGGGGAAGAGGGGGAGGAAGATGAGGAGGGGGAGGGGGAGGAGGGGGAGGAGGCCCTGTTTCCCCAAGGTCAGTACAATTAGCACCTCCCTGGACTACGGAGGTGTGAAAAGCGCTGCCCCAACTGAGCCCTCCTATAACATTTTCCGCGAAGGGTCAGGTTGCTCTTGTCTGCAGGGCCACCAGAAGGCCTGGGCTGCTCTGGGCGAGGGCGGGCAGCGCCCTGGCACCTGGGGCTGTCAAACACTCTCCTGCCACCTCCACGCACTTTGTCAGCTGCTTTAGCCTCAAAGCTGTCCTCTGCCCTCCCACTGGGGCCTGGGAGCCTGCTGAAAGCCATATCCTCACCGACTAATCCTCAGCTGGAACATTCTAGTCACTTAAGCCTGTGTCCTATGGATTCATTGTCGTGTCAGGGAATGCTGCTGATAAGCAAAGGGCAGAGAAGGCCCCCACCCTAGCTGTCAGTCCTTCTCTCTCTGCCCCTGCGGGACCCCCTCTGGGTCTCAGGGCCGCTCTCCCCTCCTCCTCCTCCTCCTCCTCCTCCTAATTCCCCCATCTTAGCTCTTGTTCCACGTAAACCTATTTCTTTAACTTTTCTCGTTAGTCCAGGTGAAAGGATGCTAACATCTTCCAAGGTATTTTCTAAGACACGAAAGAAATACCAAGTGGGAGCAGATATATACGTGTGCACGCAGCCAGCTCTAGAACCCGCGTCCTCCCCGCGGTCTCAGCAGAGAGCGCTCAGCACACAGGACACGTGTTCTAGGCACCACAGCCTCTGCTCCTCTCCTCATCTCAGCGTTTTCAGTCCTTCAAGGTGCCCCTTCTTTGTCACCTCCCTCAGGGGCAAGATCACAGTCAGAGCCCTGGCTGTGGTGGCCTGTCCCAGACGGACACTAGAGGACAGGTGAGTGGACAGAGTGGCCGTGTTCAGAGAATGGGCCCCTCTGACACACATTCCTGCACGGGGAGGAGTTGTGTCAGCACAACTTCCCAGCCAGCCACGACAGCGCCAGCAAACGTTTCTCCCTCCGAGCCCCATCCTTCTGTTGCTCTCCCCATGCCGGGTGCTCCTCCAGGCCCCCCAAACGCGGACACTCTGTCGCAGAGCCAGGGGCGGAGAGCAGCGTCTCCCCGGCCATCTCCCCAGCGAGTGTGAGAGGTTCCCGCAGCCAGAACCGCGCCCAACAAGATGAGGTGTTGACCCTCCTTGTCCATTGCCGCCCTCTTTTCTCAGAAAACTCTGAAGTCATATCCGCCAGTTCTCAACCCCTTGGTGGCTTGCCAAAATGGCCCCAGGAGAGGAACATATCACACAAACGCTTTTCTGTTCTCTGTGCCCCGCCCCTTCCCAGACCATCAAAGTCACACAAAGGGCAAGCAGAACAGGACCTTCAGCCACAGGGCTCGCTTGGTGGCTGTCCTGTCGCTACTGAGCCCCAAGGGCAAGACAGGCGCCCAGTGCTGGAGTCCCCGTAGCACCCCTGTTCTGCTTCTGTAGGGCACGGGCAAGGCGCAGTCTGAGACACAACCCCGGGAAACCCACGGCACACAGCAGCAAAGGAACCAGGTCAACAAGATGTACGGCGCACACTGAACATCCATGTTCAGTTCCTTTACAAAGGCCAAGTGATGGGGGGACTATGGGAATGAGGTTCTCGGTCCCTAGACAGTGGTCTACAAACTGAGGTGTAGAGAGAATATAGCAGAATCTATTTTTTTTTAAAAATTTAATTGGTTTTAGAGAGAGAGAGAGAGAGAGAGAGAGAGAGAAACATTGACTTACTGTTCCACTTAGTTGTGCATTCACTAGTTGCTTCTTGCACATGCTCTGATGGAGATCGAACTCACAACCTTGGCATCCCGGGACGATGTTCTAACCAACTGAGCTATCCAGCCAGAAGGAACCTGTTTTATTTTAAATTTTACCACTCAAAATTTTGCATTGTATAAATGTACATATTTAAACAGCTCAATGTATAAGTAAATATATGTTGGTGTGAATGCTCAGGAATGTATTTACAGAGAAGTGGATGTTATCAAGAAGTTTGGAATCCACTAACGAGCAGCTGTACTCTTTGCCACAGTTGTGTATTGGGGCGGAGCTTTTCCAACGGCTAGCAATACACTGTTTGGGGAGGCTGGGAAGTTGCTGGGGACTGAGTCACTGTCACGTTCCACGTAGAGAACAGGAGCAGGGGACTATAGCTGCCTGAGAAAGGAGACTCCTGTCTCCCAAGAAGGCTAGAAAGTGGTGTCCGTCTTAGCCAGGCCCCCAAGAGAACCCGGGGGGATGTTTGCTCTGTCTTGGCAAAGGCAGCCTGAGGCCCAGGAGAGAAGTTATACCTGCTCATTCTTGAAACCTCACGCTCAGCACCTTCCTGAGCATCTCCGGTCTTCATCCTGGAAGCCAATAAGCCTACGTAATCCAATCTCCCTTCTCATTGGAACAGGCCTGGGAGATCAAGGGGAAGCAGGCAGTGGCCTGGACCTTCCCCAGATTCTGTTGGTACAAAGGGATCCTCCACAGACGAGAAGAGCACTGTGCAGGCGCTGGGCAGGGAGGCCATGCGAAGGAACAGACGCCAGCACCCTCTGCTGTGCTCGGCGCTGTCCTAGTGGGTCCAGGGTGTGGACTCTGTCTGTGGAAGGGAAAGCTTTCTCCTCGAGTCTGGCACCAAACTAGGGGGCAGGGCTGACACTGAGAGGTCAGGGTCAACACTAAACGTGGCCGTGACAAAAGGAGTGTGGTTAAAGAAAAATGTAGCAAGTGAGTGGAAGGACAAATCACACAGGCTGGATCGGTCTGTGCACAAACAACAAAAAGAAATCTCAGTTGATGGAAAGTCAGAAGTTGAGTTAGAAATTAAAAGAAGCAATAGTGCCTGACCAGGCGGTGGCGCAGTGAATAGAGCATCGAACTGGGATGCGGAGGACCCAGGTTCGAGACCCCGAGGTCGCCAGCTTGAGCGTGGGCTCATCTGGTTTGAGCAAAGCTCACCAGCTTGGACCCAAGGTCGCTGGCTCGAGCAAGGGGTCACTCCGTCTGCTGTAGCCCCCTGATCAAGGCACATATGAGAAATCAATCAATGAACAACTAAGGAGCCGCAACGAAGAATTGATGTTTCTCATCTCTCTCCTTTCCTGTCTGTTTGTCCCTATCTGTCCCTCTCTCTGATTCTCTCTGTTTCTGCCACACACACACACACACACACACACACACACACACACACACACGCAACAGAGAGCCCGAGCTGTGGTGACGCAGTGGATAGAGTGAACACCTGGCGCGCCAGGTCTGAAGCCAGGCTTGCCCAGTTAAGGTTCTCCTGCCTCCCTGTCTAAAATCAGCAAATAAATATTTTTTAAATTTTATTGATTTTTTTTATACTGAGAGGAAGGAGAGAGAGAGAGAGAGAGAGAGAGAGAGAGAGAGAGAGGAACATAGATCTGTTCCTGTATGTGCCCTGACCGGGGATCGAACTGGCAACCTCTGCACAATGCTGTAACCAACTGAGCTATCCAGCCAAGATGAGAAATAAAATCTTTTTAAAAAAATAATAAAAATTTAAAAGAAAAGAAGCATCAGGCTCACACTCCAGGGCTCTTACTGCCAAGACTGTTGCCGCTCGCTGGGGGATCCTGCAGCCAGTTGCTGGCCCCTAAGCCCCAGCAAGGTGACAGGAGCAATCTTCTCATTCCCTGCGAGACAACTTAATCTGCTAGGGTCACCTGCCCGTGGAGCGCAGCTGAACGCAGCACCCACCCCCTCTGCCTGCCCCTCTGCCCACCACAGGAGGCTCACCACCCCGGTCTCTCCCTTTCCATCACTCAGAGCACCCTAAGATCTGGCTACCTCGAGCCCTGAGGCAGACCTACATCCGGAAGGTTGGCGAAACTGTGAACCTACTAATTCCGTTCCAGGTGATCATGCCAGCCCCGTGCTGGGCCCATGGCTGGGGCAGGGCTTGATTTGGAAACAGATACTGAGTCTTGCTAGCAGTGGGGCAGTCATCCTGCCCTTGAATGGGGAGAGCCATGTCACCAGAAGTCTGAGGCCAAATGGCCATTCCATCTGCACTCCTGGGGGTGGGCTGGGTAGGGCCCCGTGTGACGAGGTGAGGCTCCTCCGTGCCCCTCAGTCAGCAGAGGTCTGGGAGCTCTCAGTTGGGCAGTTCTCAGGAGTTTGGGCAGGTATTGCTAGTCCCAGCTGCCCTGCGTGTCCATGGCCTAAACTCTCAGACGGTGGGAGACTCAAAGCCGTCCTCCTTTCCCATGATTCTCAGGCTGTTCCTGAAACATGGAAGTCCCGTGGGAGAGTCCACCAACCTCTAACTCAAGGAGCTTGCAGCTGCCAGTCAAGTCAGCATGTGGAACCGGGGTGGAGGGTCAAGAGGCCTCTCGAGGCTGCTCACCACCTTACCCCCACTTCTCAGGGCAGACCCACACCCCGAGCCACCTGGACACATAACGGCTGTGCCTTGGATGCCAGCCACGTGAGCGTGCGGAACGGGGAGCAGGACTCCATCCTCTTCATCCGAGAAGCCCGGCGTGCTGACTCGGGTCACTACCAGCTCAGCGTGCAGCTGGGCGCACAGGAGGCCACCGCCACCGTTGACATCTTGGTGATCGGTATGGTGTGGGGAATTGGAGGTGGGTGGTCCTCAGGGGCTCCCTCTCCAGGCTGAAGAGGAGACATCACAGGGAGCTTGGGAAGCCAGGGTGACTCACCCACACCGCGCGTGGGACACAGGAGTGGGTGGGTGGGTGGGGGTAGCTGAACAGAGAAGGGGAAGGAGCGCTCCTGAAGCGATTTCCCTGCGTGCGAGTTGCTCCATGCCCTCTCCATGCCCGGCCCTTTCAGAGAGGCCAGGCCCTCCGCAGAGCATCAAGCTGGTAGAAGTTTGGGGCTCCAGCGCTGCCCTGGAGTGGACGCCTCCCGAAGACACAGGCAATGCGGCGCTGCTGGGATACACGGTGCAGAAGGCTGACACAAAATCCGGGGTGAGGCCCCGCTGGGAGGGAGGACGGGAGGGGGCATGGCACATTCTAGAATGGGGCTCGTGCTAGCTCCACATGGCGGGCTAGGGTAGACTGGATTCACAAAACAGGCGTCTCACTCCTGGCATCTCTTTGGGACCCTAAAGCTGTGGTTCACAGTGCGGGAGCGTTATCACCGCACCAAGTGCATCATCTCCAACCTCATCGTCGGCAACTCCTACGCATTTCGAGTCTTTGCGGAGAACCCGTGTGGTCTGAGTGCCACGGCTCCCATCACTGCCGACCTCGCCCACATCCAGAAAGCAGGTAAGGGGGCGCAGACCCTGAGCTGGGAAGGTCAAGCTAAAGACTGAAGGAGAATGCGGATCTCAGGTACTACATCAAGGCCCTGCTTGGTCACCTCAGCTTCCGTTTACAAGACCAAGGGGTTTGCCCAGCGAGATTTCTCTGAAGCCCCAAAGTTCACCCAGCCTCTGGCGGACTGCGCTATAGTCACGGGCTACAACACCCAGCTCTTCTGCTGCGTCCGCGCCTCTCCCAAGGTGAGCGGGGAGTGCTATGGGTGCCTGTGCCGTGCTGCTTTCTGCTCCTGCTCTAACCTTAGCTGCGTCCAGGAACATTCTAACCGAACGTTTGTTCCCATCCTGTCGTCTGCCTCTTCCGCGGCAGGTGATAGAGAACAGACAGGGCACCTGGAGTCCAAGGCAGACCGACGTGGATCGTGTTCCCAGTATTCCCTGCTGGGTTTGTTCCTCATGTATGAAGGGCTCACTTTCTGACCGGCTGGCAATTGGGCGTGAACTTCAAAGTTGTCTTTCAGGGGTGCTGACATCCCATTGGTTTCTCCTTACCCACCCACCACATCTTATCTAATCAGGGTCATGCACATGCGAGCTGCCTCGGGTTGAACCTTTGGCCATAACTCCGAGCAAGGCTCTATTTACAACCTATTCACTCCACACATGGCATAAAAACCTTACCAAGTACCTTTTGTGTGTTAGTCCTGGGCCAGACTATATGGTGATAACATCTCAGAAAGAGAGTATCAAGTCCTCTCTAGAAACTACTTCTAACAGAGAGGACAGGAGTAACTCCCAAGCCAACAGTGGAAACAGAATATGAATGATTCAATAATATACATGCAAAAAAGAGGCAAATCTGATGCCCAGTGCTTCTGATCCACGCAGGGGCTGTTTGAGCAGGTAGAACAGAAGTGATCACCTTTCTCCCAGTCAGGAATACTCTGATAGACAAGGAGAGGTTTCAGATGACCTCAACCAAGAGTAGGAGTATGGAGGCTGCTGGGACTAGGAGGGCAGCCCCTTCCCAAATATAAGAACGGGGAGTTACCCAGAAGGTGGTTATCTCTTCTAGGTCCCTGTACCTTCTGTTCCTAAAGCAGCCTACTCCTCCTGCTTCTCTGGCCGGCATGTCCCCAAGCCTTGTAGGCAAAGTGTCCCAGAGACTAAGCACAGAAAGAACAATTGGCCTGACCTGTGATGGCGCAGTGGATCAAGCGTTGACTTGGAACGCTGAGGTCACCAGTTCTAAACCCTGGGTTTGCCCCGTCAAGGCACATATGGGAGTTGATGCTTCCTGCTCCTCTCCTCTTCTCTCTCTCTCTCTCTCTCTACCTATCTCTCTCTCTGTCTCTCTTCTCTAAAATGAATAAATAAATAAAAATAATTAAAAAAATAAAAAAGTTGCCTGACCAGGCGGTGGCGCAGTGGATAGAGCATTGGACTGGGAGGCGGAAGGCCCAAGTTCAAGACCCTGAGGTCACCAGCTTGAGTGTGGGCTCATCTGGTTTGAGCAAAGCTCACCAGCTTGAGCCCAAGGTCACTGGCTCGAGCAAGGAGTTACTCGATCTGCTGAAGGCCCGCGGTCAAGGCACATACGAGAAAGCAATCAATGAACAACTAAGGTGTTGCAACACGCAACGAAAAACTAATGATTGATGCTTCTCATCTCTCTGTTCCTGTCTGTCTATCTCCCTCTATCTGACTCTCTCTCTCTGTCTCTAAAAAATAAATAAATAAATAAATAAAAATAAAAAAGAAAGGAAGAACTATTGGTTCTCACCACCCACTGCCCCCTCATGTTTCTCTTCCAGCCCAAGATCGTCTGGCTGAAGAACAAGATGGACGTCTGCGGCAACCCCAAGTACAGAGCCCTCACTCGTCTGGGAATCTGCTCACTCGAGATCCGCAAGCCCGGTCCCTTCGATGGGGGCATCTACACCTGCAAGGCGGTGAACCCCCTGGGGGAGGCGTCCGTGGACTGCCGGGTGGAGGTGATGGGTAAGAGCAGAGCTCCTGGCCCTGGCCGGTTGGCTCAGCGGTAGAGCGTCGGCCTGGCGTGCGGGGGATTCCCGGCCAGGGCACATGGGAGGGGCACCCATTTGCTTCTCCACCCCCCACCCCCCCTTCCTCTCTGTCTCTCTTCCCCTCCCGCAGCCGAGGCTCCATTGGAGCAAAGATGGCCCAGGCGCTGGGGATGGCTCCTTGGCCTCTGCCCCAGGCGCTAGAGTGGCTCTGGTCCCAGCAGAGCGACGCCCCGGAGGGGCAGAGCATCGCCCCTGGTGGGCGGGCCGGGTGGATCCCGGTCGGGCGCATGCGGGAGTCTGTCTGACTGTCTCTCCCCGTTTCCAGCTTCAGAAAAATAAAAAAATTAAAAAAAAAGAGCAGAGCTCCTCCTGCCTTAGGGCTCAGGGTGCAGCCATCTTTCCTTCCCCAGCTGGAAAAGCGGGGCAGAAACACAAGCTTAGATGGAGAAGGGCTGAGTCTGCTTCCCCCTCCAGGCCCTTTCGTCACTGTCAACACCAGGATGTATCTGAGGAGCTACTCTTATTATCCACCTTCTCACTTCTCTCCGTCATAATTCTACAATATAGGAAGAGTTGTTATTGCCATTTTGCAAAAGAGAAACCTGGTGCACAGGGAGGTGACTGGATTACCCAAGATTTCCAGGGTTGGTTAATTGAGGAGTTGGCACTATGGTAGACAGAGCTCAAGTCTCCTGGTCCTCCTCACCCAGATCACTTTAAAAAAACAACAGCCCATAAACCATAACATCGCCTGACCAGATGGTGGTGCAGTGGATAGAGTGTCAGACTGGGGTGCAAAGAACCCAGATTCAAAACCCTGAGCTCACCGGCTTGAGCGTGGGCTTATCTGGCTTGAGCACAGGCTCAACAGCCTGAGCGTGGGGTTGTTGGCTTGAGCATGGGATCATAGACATGACCCCATGGGCACTGGCTTGAGCCCAAGGTCGCCGGTTTGAGCCTGAGGTCACTGGCTTGAGCAAGGGGTCACTGGGTCGACTGGCACATATGAGAAAGCAGTCAATGAACAACTAAGGTGGCACAACGAAGAACTGACGCTTCTCATCTCTCTCCCTTCCTATCTGTCTGTCTCTATCTGTCCCTCCCTCTCTCTCTCTTTCTCTCTCTCTCTCTCTCAAAAAAAAAAAAAAAAAAGTAGCCTGACCTGTGGTGGCGCAGTGGATAAAGTGTCAACCTGGAAACGCTGAGGTTGCTGGTTCAAAACCCTGGGCTTGCCTGGTCAAGGCACATATGGAAATTGATGCTTCTTGCTCCTCCCTCTTCTCTCTCTCTTTCTCTCTCTCCCCTCTCTTTAATGAATAAATAAAAAAAATCTTAAAAAAAAAAATACAATCCTCTGACTCAGTCCAAGAAAGCAGCAGCTCTTTATTGGGCTTTTAAACAAGCCAGAGGACCTTCTCCTCTGGTTTGTTAAAAGAAAATATTGCAAATCTCTCTACCTCTTTTTTTTTTTTTTTTTTTTGTATTTTTCTGAAGCTGGAAACGGGGAGAGACAGTCAGACTCTACCTCTTTTAAAGTACTCATTCTTTGTCTATTACTGTCACCTTGTTCAGATAGCCATCATTGCATTTAAATTGTTTTTATAATTATCGATTTACTGATTTGTTTCCCCATTAAACTATAAGCACTGGAAGTGCAGGGATAGTTTTATTCGCCTTTGTCTCCTCACCGCTGAGCCCAGTTTCTAACACACAGTTCGTAGGATGAATCAAGAATGAATGGCTAGGCCTGACCTGTGGTGGTGCAGTGGATAAATCGTCGACCTGGAACGCTGAGGTCGCCGGTTCAAAACCCTGGGCTTGCCTGGTCAAGGCACATATGGGAGTTGATGCTTCCTGTTCCTCCCTCCCCCTTCTCTCTCTCTTTCTATCTCTCTCTCTCTCTCTCTCTCTCTCTCCCCTCTCGAAAAATTAATAAAAGAAAATATTAAAAAAAAAAAAAAAAGAACGAATGGCTAGGCCCTGGCCGGTTGGCTCAGCGGTAGAGCGTCGGCCTGGCGTGCAGGGGTCCCGGGTTCGATTCCCGGCCAGGGCACATAGGAGAAGCGCCCATTTGCTTCTCCACCCCTCCCCCTCTCCTTCCTCTCTGTCTCTCTCTTCCCCTCCCACAGCCGAGGCTCCATTGGAGCAAAGATGGCCCGGGCGCTGGGGATGGCTCCTTGGCCTCTGCCCCAGGCGCTAGAGTGGCTCTGGTGGTGACAGAGCGACGCCCCGGAGGGGCAGAGCATCGCCCCCTGGTGGGCAGAGCGTCGCCCCTGGTGGGCGTGCCAGGTGGATCTCGGTTGGGCGCATGCAGGAGTCTGTCTGACTGTCTCTCCCCGTTTCCAGCTTCAGAAAAATACAAAAAAAAAAAAAGAATGAATGGCTAGTCTGACCAGGCGGTGGCGCAGTGGATAGAGCATCGGACTGGGATGCAGAGGACCCAGGTTCGAGAACCCGAGGTCGCCAGCTTGAGCATGGGCTCATCTGGTTTGAGCAAAGCTCACCAGCTTGGACCCAGGTCACTGGCTCGAGCAAGGGGTTACTCGGTCTGCTGTAGCCCCATGGTCAAGGCACATATGAGAAATCAATCAATGAACAACTATGGTGTGACAATGAAAAACTAAAGGTGTCACAATAAAAAATTAATGATTGATGCTTCTCATCTTTCTCCATTCCTGTCTGTCCCTATCTATCCCTCTTTCTGACTCACTCTCTCTGTATAAAAAAAAAAGAATGAATGGCTATTACTTGTCCTGTCTTCCCTATGCACAGACAGCTCATTAGCATCATGAACTCCAAAAAACCAGAGAATCATATCCCTTCCCAGGACTCCGAAAGTGTCCCAGAGATTTCTGAGCTATTAAGATTGAGATATGTCTAAATTCTTGCAGCTCTTCCTTGAGGCTCTGAGAGGACACGGACAACCCCTGCGGAAGGTAAGGAAAGAGAAACAGGATTTCCGAGCGTTTCCTGTTTATGGCCAGTGTTGTTGAGACTAAACAGAAAAGGTGTATTCCTGAGCCTTTCAACCCTGCATTCTCTGATGACAACTTTTCTTTTAGTTTTTTTTTTTTTAGTAAGTTAATACTATCCTCCCTGTGGAGGAAGCAAACTATAGATAAAGCCTACCTCCTGTATCTATCTATACTCCTCAAGTTCGTGATAGGGATTTATGGTCCTCTGAAGAAGAGTAAGGGCACCTGTCTAACATTCAGGGGGTTCTGCGGGCGGGAGGTGGGCAGGCGCTGTGAGAAGAGCTGTCAAGTGAGTGGAGTGGGGGGTGGAAGACGGGCACCAGCACCCGGCGGTGGCAGCTTGGAAAAGGACCGAGGAACCTGCTCTCGTCAGTTAAGTGTTCCTCCCTCAGTATCATAAGCGTGGTGAGAAACAGATCCATTGCCTGCTTTTCACTTTGAAGTTTATGGGTTCCCTCCCCTGCAAGAGAAGAACACCACCATTATCGTTACGTGTCAATAATAATTGAACATGTGGGGATGTGGTTCCTCGCAGCACGTGACTGGCAAAGGGCACCTCCGATCAGTGTTGAGAATTTGACAGTGCCCGCAAACTCTAAGTCACTCACAGGAGCAATGTGTACAGGCTGAGTGAGGTGAGAAAGAAGCTCACGAGAGAATGAAAGAGAACGGCTTCCCAGTGCCTCCTCTGACTTACAGCTCCCGGCTGATGACACTGAGAATGCATTCCATCACCGGAGCCATTTATTCAAGCCTATCGTTGATATGTAGCAAATGAAAACCCTAAGAGATGCTTTAAAAGTACAGCCTTCCCAGGATAACTCTCTCCACCAGTGGGCTTGCCGAGACGTTCTCTCGCCATCCCTCCGTTCCCTCTCTGTGTCAGTGTCCCGTCGGGTCAGTGTCAGTCAGTGGTCCTGTCACCAGGAATGAAGCCGGATCAGTACAGAGTTCAGAGCACGGGGACCCCTCAGCACCCTGTATGTGCTCTGGCTGTCGGCTGGTACGGCCACAACAAACTCTCTTTCTGTCCCTGCAGGACGCCCAACTGGGCTGAGATTGTGTTCCTAAGGAGCTCCGGTGCAGCCTCGGGTTTGGACTGATCTAAATAAACGGGAGGCTCTTCAGTGTCTAAGTGTCCATCTGTTTGCGCCTTTCCGCGTGGGAGGATCATTTAGAAAGCTGGAATGCTTTAGCCAGACTGAATACAATCTCAGAACCCTCAGCTTCCTCTTTCTCTTCCTATACCCACTTCCGCTGTCACAGAGGCTCCTAATGCTGCGTTTGTCCCTAGACAGGTCACCTCTATACAGTGCCAGGCCTGAAAAAGATGCTCAAGATAACTGCCTCTCCCTCCCGGGGCTTCCCAGTAAAAGTTGGACAACAACAGGATGCACAGCCATCACAGACACGCAGACAGCAGGACACATAAGCACGTCCATAGCTAATCAGAGACAGAGCACTAAGTCTTGAAGTCTTGGAGATACTGAAGAAATTGCAGCGTATTCTTATTAAGCCCCAGGGAAAGAATTAAGGTAAGGTGTCCCTGCTTACATTTGTTTTTATTCTTTTTATTTTATTTTTATTTTTGACAGAGACAAAGAGAGGGATAGATAGGGACAGACAGACAGGAACGGAGAGAGATGAGAAGCATCAACCATTAGCCCTTCGTTGCGACACCTTAGTTGTTCATTGATTGCTCTCTCACATGTGCCTTGACCGTGGGGTTACAGCAGACCGAGCAAGCCCTTGCTTGAGCCAGCGACCTTGGGTCCAAGCTGGTGAGCTTTTGCTCAAACCAGATGAGCCCGCGCTCAAGTTGGCGACCCCGGGGTCTCGAATCTGGGTCCTCTGCATCCCAGTCCGATGCTCTATCCACTGCGCCACCTCCTGGTCAGGCTGTTTTTATTCTTAAACAAATAACATATCAAAGGCATTCTGTAGTGGAATCTGCAAAAGACAGAAACAATTCCTCCCATCCTAGGATGGACTCGGTGCTCTTCCATCAACATTCCCCTGTGCCTCTTGGAGTTAGTCCCTTTCATTATTCCCAGGTAACCACTGATGTTTACTGTCCCTCGTTTTCAAAATAAAAAAGAAGTGAATGAGTTGGCATCTATTTCTCCTCCCTATGAATCTGGGCTGACCATGTGACCTGCTTTGACCAAAAGAGTGTAGCAGGGCTGATGCTGGAACAGTTCTAGACCTTAAGGAATCTAGTAGTTTCTGCTTGTTTTTGCAAGTTTGCTCTCATGTAAAGAATCTCAGGCCTGCCTGACCAGGCGGTGGTGCAGTGGATAGAGTGTCAGACTGGGATGCCGAGGACCCAGGTTCGAGATCCCGAGGTTGCCAGCTTGAGCACGGGCTCATCTGGTTTGAGCAGAAAGCTCACCAGCTTGGACCCAAGGTCACTGGCTCGAGCAAGGGGTTACTCGGTCTGCTGAAGGCTCGTGGTCAAGGCACATATGAGAAAACAATCCATGAACAACTAAGGTGTCACAATGCGCAATGGAAAACTAATGATTGATGCTTCTCATCTCTCCGTCCCTGTCTGTCTGTCCCTTTCTATCCCTCTGTCTCTGTAAAAAAAAAAAAAAAAAAAAAAAATGAATCTCAGGCCTGACCAGGCGGTGGCACAGTGGATAGAGCATTGGACTGGGATGTGGAGGACCCAGGTTCGAGACCCAGCTTGAGCCCAAAGTTGATGGCTTGAGCAAGGGGTTTGCTGTAGCCCCCGGGTCAAGGCATATATGAAAAATCAATCAATGAACAACTAAGGAGCCACAACAAAGAATTGATGTTTCTCATCTCTCTCCCTTCCTGCCTGTCTGTCCCTATCTGTCCCTCTTTCTGACTCTCTCTGTGTCTGCCACACACACACACACACACACACACACACACACACAAAGAATCTCAGGACAGCCCTGGCTGGATAGTAGCTTGGTTAGCTACGGCATTGTCCTGAAACGCAGAGGTTGCTGGTTCAATTCCTGGGCAGGGCACATACAGGAAGAGATTGATGTTCCTGTCTTTCTCTCTTTCCCCCCTCTCCTCTCTAAAATTAATAAAATAAACATTAAAAAGAAAAAAAAAAAAGAATCTCAGGGCAATTATAAGAGGCCACATACAGGACAACCAGGCAGCCTCGCTGACAGACAGCGCCAAAACTCTAGACATACGTAGTCGCCTGGGACCCTGGAGCATGGTTCAGCCCAGTCTACTCCTTGTGGGGGAGAGAGAAACTCTCCCTGCAGAGCCCTGCCCAAATGATAAAATCATGAGCAGACAAATGGCTGCGGTTTCAAGCCACTGAATATTGGGGTGATTTGTTACACAGTAGTGGGGGGGGGCAAACGTAGGTTTACAGTGGTTCCCGTGGAAAATAATACAATAATTAATAAACAATAATACAAGAACAAACTGTTTTGCACTCACAACTGTAGAACTACTTTTGCCCCATCCTGCATATAACTAGAACAGCCTTCTATGCCGCAGTCATTGAACTAAGAGCTCTGTTTCTTTTTTTTTTTTTTTTAATTTATTCATTTTAGAGAGGAGAGGGAGAGACAGAGGGAGAGAGAGAGAGGAGAGACAGAGATGAGGAGGGGGGGGAGCTGGAAGCATCAACTCCCATATGTGCCTTGACCAGGCAAGCCCAGGGTTTCGAACCGGCGACCTCAGCATTTCCAGGTCGAGGCTTTATCCACTGCACCACCATAGGTCAGGCAAGCTCTGTTTCTTTTTTTATTTTTTTTATTTTTTTTTATTTTTCTGAAGCTGGAAACGGGGAGAGACAGTCAAACAGACTCCCGCATGCGCCCGACCGGGATCCACCCGGCACGCCCACCAGGGGCGATGCTCTGCCCACCAGGGGCGATGCTCTGCCCATCCGGGGCATCCATCTGCCACGACCAGAGCCACTCTAGCGCCTGGGGCAGAGGCCAAGGAACCATCCCCAGCGCCCGGGCCATCTTTGCTCCAATGGAGCCTTGGCTGTGGGAGGGGAAGAGAGAGACAGAGAGGAAGGAGAGGGGGAGTGGAGAAGCAAATGGGCGCTTCTCCTATGTGCCCTGGCCGGGAATCGAACCCGGGACCCCTGCACGCCAAGCCGACGCTCTACCGCTGAGCCAACCGGCCAGGGCCAAGCTCTGTTTCTTTTAATACTTGTTTTACAAATGAGTGAAGCCCACAAATTGCAGCTGGTCAGTAACAGGCCCAGCATTTGAACCAGATCTGTTTGAACTCAGGCTTCCCAATTTCCTCTCATCTCTTCTACTCAGTGACCCCCATGTAGCAGGCATGGGCTTAAGAAAGAAAGGATTCCGAGGATCCAGTAAATATCAGGCAAGGTTTTGAGGGGGAGATGTGTTTCGGCTGAGAAGAGTGTGAAGGGCTTTTCTGTTCAGGCCAAAGGTCTGTTTTAAGTTGAGGCAAAGTCTCTATTCCAGCCTTTCTCAACTGGAGTTCTATGAGAATTAAGTGCTAATGCCCCAAGGCATGCATTGTGTATCATAAATTAACTTCTTCCTAGTTATGTGCCATTCATGGGAAAACCGAGAAAATAGTCACATACATCATTTGTAGGGTCTAATGTGCTCAACCCCCCGCTGAGAATGTTGGGGGCGTGGGGCGGAGTCCAGAGCCAGCCAGTCACGTACACGGTGGCTGAGAGGACGCTCTCCAGTGAGGCGGGGCCTTGGTCAGGAGGGAGTGAGATACTCCCAGCCGGGATGCCCTAAGGACCAGCCAGACCTCTGGCCTCCACCCACAGTCCCATGCCTCTGCTGTTTGTTGAAGAACTCAAGGGCCATTTGTTGGGCAGATAAAATGTATTATGCTCACTTTGTTAAAGATTACGCTGCCCACGAGGAGGCCGTCGCCCAGGTGATATTAATGTGTGTCTCTGTGGGCAGATAGAATCCTTGTAGCCTGGGGCTTGGTTTTGGGATTAAGCCTTTCCCACCCGTTTTGATGTGGGGCGGTACAATCCAATCATGCCTCAGAAGTGACTTTGTATTAGAGACTTCCCTATTTTGTATATTGGATTAGAGGTTGTGAAGCTACAATATAAAATGGGGATAGACTACACGAGGGCTGGCGCTCTTGGTTCCTGAGGTTAGCATGAGAGAGCAGAGAGAGTAGAGCCAGCATCGGGAGGAGGCCACGTGGAGGAGGCCAGGAGAAGCAGCCAAGATGGCGGAGTGCTGAGTGAGAAGCCAGTTTGTGCAGAGTTTGTATCTGGGATAAGGAAGGAGATGGGGAACTGAGGAGAATAAGGCTGGTGAGCTAGAAACCTTTGATTCTAGGAAACTCGGATAAGTCAGTGGCTTTTTGAGCACTGAATGTGATTGGGTTTTGGAGCCCAGTGTGTTTTTACTTGCCCGCCGGGTGCAAGCTAGGATTAAAGACTATGGCCCACCAGTTTGTGGCTCTGTTGTTTCTTTACCGACTGTCCGAATCCAATGCGAACCTGCATGGGTCGGGCTGCTGTGATAGTGGCCCTGGCCCTGGCTCCTGGCTCTACACCATTCCTTAAAGTTCATACATTCTTAACCTTCACAGTAAAGGAATAAAATCCTCACACTGAAAAAGACCCCAGTCAGTTACTCTTCCTTCATTCACGGAGAACTGCACTGGTATCCTTAACTTCTCCATTTATGCGTTCAACACTGTAGAGTACCTTCTGAACTAAGGTCTACCATGTGCCTGCAAGAGGGTATAATTTTTCATTAATTCACTTACTTATTATTTATCCAAAATCTCAAACACCTTTTCATATGTATGTATCATTTAGGATTGAGTTGAGGCGGACAGATATTTCCCAGATTAGTGGTTTTATGCTAAGTGAAGAGTTCCTATGCCTGAAATCTGTATTTTCTTTCTTTCTTTTTGTTTTTTTGTGACAGAGACAGAGAAAGAGTTAGAGAGAGGGACAAATATGGCCAGACAGACAGGAAGGGAGATAAGCATCAATTCTTTATTGTGGCACCTTAGTTGTTCATTGATTGCTTTCTCATATGTGCCTTGACCAGGGAGGCAGCTTCAGCAGACCGAGTGACCCCTTGCTTGAGCCAGTGACCTTGGGTCCAAGCTGGTGAGCCTTGCTCAAACCAGGTAAGCCTGCACTCAAGCTGGCTACCTCGGGGTTTCAAACCTGGGTCCTCTGCGTCCCAGTCTGACACTCTATCCACTGCGCCACCGCCTGGTCAGGCTCTTTTCTTTTCTTTTTAAAATTTCTTTAAATTTATTAATTTTAGAGATGGGGGGGGAGCAGGAAGCATCAATTCCCACACATGCCTCGACCAGGCAAGCCCAGGGTTTCAAACCGGCGACCTCAGCGTTCCAGGTCGACGCTTTAATCACTGCACGACCACAGGTCAGGCCTAAAACCTGTATTTTCTGACTTTGTTGTCATCTGTGAGAGAAAGTAGCTCCACTGATTTTTTTCTGGTACTGAGGCAGCTTTCAAAATCACAATTTGGCAACAGAAAATTGGAGACGAGTTTCCCTAGGAGAAATGAAGCGCTTCCCTGCTTCCCTGAGGGTGAGTGGAGAAGAACGCGCTGCGGGGGGGGGGGGGGGGGGGGCAGGCTCCTCCCACCCCAGGCTCCTCCCAGGGGAAGGAGGTGTGTAAAGCCAGTAGCTGAGGCCACCATCACAGCCGCCTGGCCAGTGCACGTTCACATTAGATTCGGACAGATGGTAATGAAACAACGGAGCCAAGAACTGGTGAGTGTAAAGCCAGGGGCCACGGCTACCATCAGAGCAGCCTTCCGGCCCATGCAGGTTCGCATTGGATTCGGACAGTCGGTAAAGAAACAACGGAGCCACAAACTGGTGGGCCATAGTCTTTAATCCTAACTTGCACCCGGCGGGCAAGTAAAAATACACACTGGGCTCCAAAACCCAATCACATTCAGTGCTCACAAAGCTACTGATTTATCAGAGTTTCCTAGAATCAAAGGTTTCTAGCTCACCAGCCTTATTCTCCTCAGTTCCCCATCTCCTTCCTTATCCCAGATACAAACTCTACACAAACTGGCATCTCACTCAGCACTCCGCCATCTTAGCTGCTTCTCCTGGCCTACTCCACGTGGCCTCCTTCTGCTGCTGGCTCTACTTTCTCTGCTCTCTCATGCTAACCTCAGGAACCAAGAGAGCAAGTTCCCGCTTCGTCCCCATTTTATAGTGTAGAAATCCAAACTCCTAATCCAATATACAAAATAGAGAAGTCTCCAATACAAAGTCACTTCTCTGAGGCATGATTGGATTGTACCACCCCACATCAAAAAGGGTGGAAAAGGCTTAATCCCAAAACCAAGCCCCAGGCTACAAGGATTCTACCTGCCTTTAGCCCACCCCAACACACATTAATATCACCTGGGCGATGGCCTCCTCGTGTTATCTTTAACAAAGTGAGCATAATACATTTTATCTGCCCAACATGAGCCATCATCTTTAATCCTAGTTTGCACCCAGAGGGAAAGTAAAAACACACACTGGGCTCCAAAACCCACTCATTCAGTGCTCACAAAGCTACTGACTTACCCAAGTTTCCTAGAGTCAAAGGTTTCTAGCTCACCAGACTTATTCACCTCTCCTTCCCCATCTCCTTCCTTCTCCCTGCACAAACTCTGCACAAACTGGCTTCTCACTCAGCACTCCACCATCTTAGCTGCTTCTCCTGGCCTCCTCCACGTGGCCTTTCTCTCTCTCCTTTCTCTGCTCTCTCCTCTAATGCTAATCTCAGGAACGGAGATAGAGCAAGCTCCCGGTCTGCCCCACTTTATAGTGTAGAAACCAAAACCTTTAATCCAGTATACAAACAAGGAAGTCTCTGAAACAAAATCACTTATCGGAGGCATAATGGGATTCCTCATGAGAGTGCACCACCCCACATCAAAAAGGGTGGGAAAGGCTTAGTCCCAAAACCAAGCCCCAGGCTACGAGGATCCTGCCTGCCCACAGCCTGCACACCTTAATATAATCACGCCCATCCTAAGCAAGAAGGGCAACCAATACCATCACCTGGGCGACGGGCTTCCACGTGGGCAGCACCATCTTTAACAAAGTGAGCATAATATATTTTATCTGCCCAACAAGGTGTCAAGTACTATATCTTAATCTGCGGGTTACATAGAGTCACCAAGTCCAGATGAATTTTTGAGGAGTTTATTAATTAGCCGGCTAGCTACACGGGGCACAATCCCAAATCATGTAGAGAGTCCCTACAATTCTGTGGCTGATTTTATAGCCCAAATCACATTCCAGTTGGGGTGGGTAAGGAGGGGCTTGCGATCCCTTTGTCTTAAGGTATACTCACTCATGACTTTGGGGTGAGTCCGAGTATAGGAATTCTTTTTTTTTTTTTTTGTATTTTTCCAAAGTTGGAAACGGGGAGGCAGTCAGACAGACTTCCGCATGCGCCCCCACTGGGATCCACCCGGCATGCCCACCAGGGGGCGATGCTCTGCCCATCTTGGGGCATCGCTCTGCCGCAATCAAAGCCATTCTAGCGCCTGAGGCAGAGGCCACAGAGCCATCTCAGCACCCAGGCAAACTTTGCTCCAATGGAGCCTTGGCTGCAGGAGGGGAGGAGAGAGAGGCAGAGAGGAAGGAGAGGGGGAGGGGTGGAGAAGCAAATGGGTGCTTCTCCTGTGTGGCCTAGTCGGGAATCGAACCTGGGACTCCTGCACGCCAGGCCGACGCTCCACCACTTAGCCAACCGGCCAGGGCTGGAATTCTTGATTAAGGTACATAAACATTGTTTTCTAAGGTTTTCAGATAAATTCTATCTTTTTTGCTCTGTGTGGCAAGTGGCCCTACGCACCCTTTCAGAGAATTCTAGGAATCAGCTAAACCAGGCATGGCCAACATACTGCCCGCGGGCCAGATCTGGCCCACGTAATGAATTTATGCGGCCCGTGATTAAATTTTTAATATTCTCCGCACAACGCACTGTGGAAATGAAATAAGTGGTACTTTTAAATCATTATACATAAACTATAATATCTAACCATTGTACAATGAAAGTTAAAATCTCAGCTACTCAGAAGCAGACGTGTCTTTGATTATTGGAAATCGAGATATTTAAGAAGATAGTGATACGTGGAAAAGAATTCTGCGTGTGACTAACCTAGGGTTAACTTCCAATAATTGGTTGAATAGATTCGCGATACTTCTTTATTTTTTAAAAAGTTCCATTATAAAGATTTACAACTTTTGTACTCGTCTGTGCAATTTTTATAAGCAATTGAAAAATGAAAAATATGGAAATTTAAAAAAAACTTGCCAAGGAATATTTAATAATCTTCAGCTCAACTTATATTTGTGAACAAACTTTTTCTTTAATGAATCTAAATAAAAGTACAACAAGATCAAGATTGAATGATTTACATTTGGAGGCTGTGTTAAGAATAGCTACTACAAGTATAGAGCCAGATATTAAAAAATAATAGGCGATGCAAAGTGCCTCAACACGTCACATTAGTTTTTTTGTTAATTTGTTGTACTAAATTACTTACATTTATTCATAAACAAATTACATAATAAAATTTTGTTAACTTTAAATGAATCATTTTTTGTATTTAACATTTTTTTTTAAATTATCTTTATTTTTATTCATTTTTTAGAGAGGAGAGAGAGAGAGAGAGAGAAAGAGAAGGGGGGAGGAACAGGAAGCATCAACTCCCATACGTGCCCTGACCGGGCAAGTGCAGGGTTTTGAACCAGTGACCTCAGAGTTCCAGGTCTACACTTTATCCACTGCGCCACCACAGGCCAGGCTGTATTTAACATTTTTTAATTTTAATATTTCGTCCAGCCTGTGAAAAATGTTTTCTTTCTAATCTGGCCCCAGGGCAAAAACTGTTGGCCACGCCTGAGCTAAACTATGACTTATCTGACCCAGCTGCCCTGGTAAGCCAGGAAGCTCCTGCATTCTTCTCTTTCCTTTCTCCACAGAAAGGGGGTAAGAAGCCTGACTTTGCCTCTTTAAAATGGTGTTGCTAATGCTGTTTTACAGTTCTTTGGTACCTGATCACAAAGGAGCACAGGGAATTAACAGCTTCTCTCTCCCACATCTCCGATCTCCTCTGTGTCCCCACCTCCACACTATTGCAGGAATCAAAGGAGGACAAAAACACCCAGACAACTTGATGAAGGAAGTAGGATTTATTTTGCCGGTGGAGCAGCATGACCCCCCAAAAGAGGCAACCAAGCACTTGCTCCCCGAAGTTAGATAATTTTTTTTAATTTTTATTTTACTTTTTTACAGAGACAGAGTCAGAGAGAGGGATAGACAGGGACGGAGAGATGAGAAGCATCAATCATTAGCCTTTTGTTGCGCATTGTGATACCTTAGTTGCTCATTGATTGCTCTCTCACATGTGCTTTGACCGTGGGCCTTCAGCAGACCAAGTAACCCCTTGCCCAAGCCAGCGACCCTGGGTCCAAGCTGGTGAATTTTTGCTCAAACCAGATGAACCCACATTCAAGCTGGCGACCTCGGGGTCTCGAACCTGGGTCCTTCAGCATCCCAGTCTGACGCTCTATCCACTGCGCCACCGCCTGGTCAGGCCCGAAGTTAGATTTTTTTTTTTTTTTTTTTTTTACTACATCTTCTATACCTTTTACAGAATACAGGTTTTCACGCAAGAGGCTCGTGATCTCTTTGTCTGGGTACATACATCACTCTCATGACTCCAGGATGGGAGGGTGAGTTTAGGTGGGTTCAGAGGATAAGTGTTGGAATTTTTAATTAAGTTATGTAAACATTGTCTCTTAAAGGCTTTTAAGAAAAGGGGAAGAGGTTTTCAGATAAGTTCTATCTTCTTTGCTCTGTATAGCAAGTGGCCCCGGTCACCCTTTCAGAGAACTATAGGAAGCAGTTAATCTATAACTGGCTGACTCAGTTTCCCCTGCTGGCTCCTTCCCCTTGCATTCTTCTTGTTTCTTCCTCCTCAGGGAAGGGGGGAGCCTGCCCCTCCTTCCTCAACACAACCTGCGTCCTTCAAGCAATAATGCTGTGTGTTCTCCAGCAAGCCTAGGAAAAAATCCTCCTCCCTCAGGGCTTCCTCACTCAAGCTTGCAGGTTCTGGGCCTCCCCACCTTTGGTCAGGCCACTAAATTCCAAAGCTCCTTTGCTCCCTGGGGCATTACAGCAACATCTCACTCCTGCTAACCTCACTGTCTCAACTGCACAGCTGAAAACCAGGAAGTAAACCAAAAAAGCCTATAAATGGCCCCAGTAATGGTCACTGTTAGGCAGATAAAATATATCGTATATTACGCTCACTTTGTTAAAGATGGCGCTGCCCACGTGGAAGCCCATCTCCCAGGTGATGATATTAGTTGCCCTTATGCTTGGAATGGGCGTGATTGTATTAATGTGTGTTGGGGGTGGGCTGTGGGCAGGCAGGATCCTTGTAGGCTAGGGCTTGGTTTTAGGACTAAGCCTTTCCCACCCTTTTTTTTTTTTTTTTTTTGTAGTTGGAAACGGGGAGGCAGTCAGACAGACTCCCGCATGCGCCCAACGGGGATCCACCCGGCATGCCCACCGGGGGCGATGCTCTGCCCTTCTGGGGTGTTGCTCTGTTGCAACCAGAGCCACTCTAGCGCCTGAGGCGGAGGCCATGGAGCCATCCCCAGCGTCCTTTGCTCCAATGGAGCCTTGGCTGCTGGAGGGGAAGAGAGAGACAGAGAGGAAGGAGAGGGGGAGGGGTGGAGAAGCAGATGGGCGCTTCTCCTGTGTGCCCTGGCCGGGAATCAAACCTGGGACTTCTGCATGCGAAGCCGACACTCTACCACTGAACCAACCGGCCAGGGCCTTCCCACCTTTTTTAATGTGGGGTGGACTTTGTATCAGAGACTTCCCTATTTTGTATATTGGATTAAAGGCTTGGATTTTTACACTATAAAACAGGGCAGACCAGGAACTTGCTCTCTTGGTTCCTGAGATTAGCATTAGAGAGCAGAGAACAGACCAAGATGGCAGAGTGTTGAAGGAGAAGCCAGTTTCTGCAAAGTTTGTGCAGAGAGAAGGAAGGAGGTGGGGAACAGAGGTGAATGAGACTGGTGAGGTTAGAAACCTTTGATTCTAGGAAACTCGGATAAGTCAGTAGCTTTGTGAGCACTGAATGTGAGTGGGTTTTGGAGCCCAGTGTGTGTTTTTACTTTACCACCGGGTACAAGCTAGGATTAAAGATGATGGCCCATCAGTTTTTGGCTCTGTTGTTTCTTTACTGACTGTCCGAATCCAATGCGAACCTGCATGGGCCAGGTGGCTGTGATGGTGGCCATGTATACTGGCTGTTAACAGTCACCAACACTGGAGACTGAAGTTCAGCCTCTTTGTTTACAGAAAGCTCTTTGGCCACTTTTAGGACCTTTTCATTTTTAGAACATTTCTAAGAAGCTCTGTTGACGGGTGGCCCCGTCTATTCACAGGCAACACCTGGAAACAACAGAAAGAAAATCCCTAATAAGGAGGCTTAAGCAGTTTACAAGCACAGCTTTGACTTCAGAGGTGGTAAATTACAACCCCCCCTCACCAGCCCTTAAGGCACACAGTATAAAACTTGATATTCATAGTTACGCTCTGAATCATATTACTGTGACTGTCACCATCTTCCCTTTAAAGATAATTGAGGGGCCATGTAAACCAAGAATTTAGGGTTGAATTTGAACTCAATTCTCCCTATCTTTATTATTTTTTTATTATTATTATTTTTTTCTTTCCATTTTTCCAAAGCTGGAAACGGGGAGGCAGTCAGACAGACTCCCGCATGCGCCCGACCGGGATCCACCAGGCATGCCCACCAGGGGGCGATGCTCTGCCCCTCTGGGGCATCGCTCTGTTGCATCCAGAGCCATTCTAGCACCTGAGGCAGAGACCACAGAGCCATCCTCAGTGCCCAGGCCATCTTTGCTCCAATGGAGCCTTGGCTGCGGGAGGGGAAGAGAGAGACAGAGAGGAAGGAGAGGGGGAGGGGTGGAGAAGCAGATGGGCGCCTCCCCTGTGTGCCCTGGCCGGGAATCGAACCCGGGACTCCTGCACGCCAAGCCGACGCTCTACTGCTGAGCCAACTGGCCAGGGCCTCCCTATCTTTAAAGCCCCCTGCTTTCTTTATTTCTTTTCTGCCACTTTTACTTTTGTGGACGACAAAGGGGCCACATACTAAACCTGACCAGCTCAGGGGAGGCCTGCACGGGGCCTTGCAAAGTCAGAACTCTGAAGTGACCACACAGGATGGTCTGAAATTAAAAACTTTCTAACTAAACGCAGTTCATGAAGACAGTCATGTCCTAGGGCAGTATTTTTCCCTAACAAAGGTCAATCTTCATCTTAACTGAGCCTTTTTCCAAGATACCATACTGATAACATACCTGTAGAACAGTGGTTCTCAAAGTGTACGCCCTAGATTTCCAGGTGCACCCTATGGTATTCCAGAGAAATATGTGCCTTTTGGGGACCCAAAAAATCAACAGGGTTTTTGGAGTTTGGATTTTAGGGGGACAGAGGTGTGGGGAATTGGCTGTAAACTGACAGTCTGCCCAACCCCCCACCTCACTTACCTGATTAGGTTGCAAAAGGCTGTTAAGCTGTGGTGCTGGATTGTTTACACTGCCCCCCATGTTCCCCGGAAAGACTGGAGGCAAGTTTCTTCTATCCTTTGTTTGGTGTCAAGTTAAGATGGTATGTATGGTGGGGGCTTTCTGCACTCAACACAATTAAGAGTAAAAAGAGAGGAATTCTTCAATGTATTGATGAGGAAATGAGATTTTTGCCTTGCAAATATACACCCAAACATTGAAAAAATAGCTAGGACACATCAGGCTCATGTTTCTCATAAACACAAGAATGAAAAAACTTAACACATTTGCACTGTGACCTACTGAATTTACTAAATCTTTCTAAGAATGTATCTATATATATAAAAAGATAACTTTTTTGTGGGTTTTTTTTTTATTATTTTTTAACCCCTCTTTTTTACGAATTCTCAAAAGCATAACAGCCTGACCAGTGGTGGCGCAGTGCGTCGACCTGGAAATGCTGAGGTCACTGGTTCGAAACCCTGGGCTTGCCTGGTCAAGGCACATATGGGAGTTGATGCTTCCAGCTCCTCCCCCCTTCTCTCTCTCTGTCTCTCTCCTCTCTCTCCCTCTCTGCTTCTCTCTCTCCGTCTCTGTCCTCTCTAAAAATGAATAAAAAATAAATAAAATAAAAAGCATAACAAAAAATGTAACATAAAAATGTTTTTTAATGTCAAAATAAATTTAATTTTGTCGTATTTATTTTGTTTAATTACCGTAAAAGCACGCTTGAACTTTATATTCTTTTTCTTTAATATTTGACTTAATTATTATAACATATTTCTCAGAAATTTGTATATAGTGCGCCTACAATTATTTGTAGATGCGCAGGCATTCAAAAAGTTTGAGAACCACTGCTGTAGAATATCAAAGTAGTCTCCTTTCCCTCCCAACCCCTCAAAGCACAACCACCCCCAGATCCCCAGGGTTATCCTGTTAACTGTTAACTATCCTATACTCACCTCTGTAAAAGAAGTATGTGCCTATTCCTTTTACTTTTTATCCAAGCCCAGAGATTTCTCAATTTTGCCTTCTCCCGCCTCCCTAATCTATCAACAATGAATTCTACCTAACCATACTGTCCTCCCCTTTGAGTCTGATGTAGGTTGCCGGTTTGATCCTCAGTCAAGGCACATATAGACTGGTGTTCGTCTCTCTCCTTTCCTCTCTCTATAAATAAGTAAATCAATAAAAATTTAAAAGTAAAATAAGCGGTAAAGCTGCCATTTGCCAGAGCATTTTCTCATCCGGTTGAGATTTTGCTTCTTTGTAATTGTCGACAGTTGGGCTCAAACTCAGAAATTCTTGGACGTTCTCAATTTTTTTAAATTTTATTTTTCAACTACAGTTGATTTCAGACATTTATATAACTTACGAGGTGATCGGACACTTGGGTAACTTAGGAGGCGGTCATCTCGGTAAGCCAGGACCACCTGGCACCATCCCCAGTCATGACAATACTCACAACAGTTCGCCTCGCGCTGTGCTTCAGCCCCGCGTGGTTACACTCTAACCACCGACCCGACCCCTTGTTTCCCCTGCACCTTGGCTGCCTTGGCTTCTGAACGTTCTTGTTTAAAAGCCGTGGAAGATGTACTTCTCAGACAACCTCAATATACCCAAATCACCCGTGTTTAGGCGCTTCGGTAACTGAAAAGTTCACCATTGAAGAAATCACGCTTGCCCGTGGCGTGAACGCAAGGAAACGAACTCCCTCGGGCGGAGCGTTAGTTTCAGGGCCCACGGCCGCGACGGTGCGTTAGCCGACCGCCCCGCCCCGGGATCCTCCAGGCAGGACGAGGAGGGCGTGGAGAAGAGGGGGTGACAAGGGGTGAAACCCACATTCATTGGGCCGCGCAGGCCTCGCCTGCACGCGCCCGCGCCTCCCGTCCCGCCCCCGGCTGGAGCCTTCTGTGCACGCGCTCTCCACGCGGCTCCCCCACCCGCAGACTTCCGGCCAGCTGCCCGCCGCCCCGCCCCACAAGGGCAGGATGCAGGGGTCCGCCAATCACGGTGTGCATGTGGTCGGAGTGGGTGGGGCCTGAGAGATTCGAAAGGAGCCCCGCCCCCCTCGGAGCCGATTCCCGGGACTAAGTTGTGGGAGAGAAGCTGGTTCTTCCGCGGGAGGTGTGGCGCGGCCTGAAGTGGAAACTCAGGCTAGGCTGGCGGTGTGGCGTGGCTCTGGTGCGCGGGGAGTGGGAAGGTGGCTTGAGGAGAGGAAGAACCGGAGAACGGTGGCCGGGAGGAAGGGAGGGCGCGTAGAGCGCCCCCAGGGCGGAGAGGCCAGCTCGCAGGGGCGGAGGGCTATCCGCGGAGGGGATAGGGATGCGGGGGCGCTCTCCGCACCTTCCCCGGAGGTAACGGTAGTAAACGCTAGCAGGTGCTGCTGTTGCTCGGACCCCTGCTTTACTCCTGACACCCCCAGCCCCCGGTTGCACCCCGAGTCTAGCTGGGGGCCGTGGGCAGGATGGAGACCTGAGGAAGGGTCTGCTTTCTCTCGGTTCAGGTCTGAGCGGACCCTCCTGGATCCTCCTGCTGGCTGGAACATGGGAGATTTGCAGGAAGGTAAGGGCGTCCTGGAGGGAAGGTTGAGACCCTGGGACTGAGAGCCGGGTTGGGGGCTCACAACTGGTATTCATCCTTTCCTCCCCTGCAGATGTCAAGTTTATAGTGGACGAGACCTTGGACTTTGGAGGGCTGTCACCATCTGATAGGTACCAACCTCTTCCCCTACTTGCTTTGCTTCAAGGATGCCTCTGTCTGTACCTCCTTCCTGCCGAATTCTTGGCCTCTGTGGCCTGGGCTGGTAATTGAGCCAGGGTGGATTCACTGGGCCCCTCTGACACCACTGCGGGGCGAAGGGAGAAGCCGGGGTGAGAGTGCAGGGTGTTAAGAAGGCTAAGTGGATTTGCGCCATCTTCGTCCTGGCGTGATTTCCAATGTCAGGAAATGCGAAGGGCCTATTAGGCCTTCTAGAAAGAAGCAGGTGTCTCATCATCTAGAGGCCAGCACAGGCATCGGGGTGCTAGGGCACCCCGACATACCCCTCGCTCTGTTGTGTCCCAGTCTCTGCACAACTTCCTCTCTTCTGTGCCTGGTTTGTCTTCTGTCTCAGTCGTGACGAGGAAGATACAGCAGTGTTGGTGACTCCGGAGAAACCCCTCCGACGAGGCCTGTCCCACCGAAGTGATCCGAACACAGCTGTCCCCACCCCCCAGGGTGTGAGGTTCAGCCTAGGCCGCCTCAGCCCAGCGAAGCTGGAGGAGATCGTCCATGAGGCCAACAGGCTGGCGGCGCAGCTGGAGCAGTGTGCCCTGCAGGAGCGGGAGCGCACGGGCGAGGGCCCGGCGCCTCGCAGGGGGAAGCCCAGCCCTCGGCGCGAGACCTTTGTGCTGAAGGACAGCCCTGTCCGAGACCTGCTGCCCACTGTGAGCCCTCTGGCTCTGAGCACCCCCTCTCCGAGCAGCCTGACACCCCGACTCCGGAGTGGCGACAGGAAGGGGCCAGTCAGGGCTCTCCGGGCAGCATCTGGAAAGAGGCCTCCCAGTGTGAAGAGGGTGAGTTTGGAGGGTCTGGGCATAGAGTGTTTTCCTCAGTGGTGAAACGGAGATCGTAAAATTCTGCCTCATAGAATTGTTGGAATTAAATGAGGTACCGTAAGCCATGCACTGACCACTGTGTCTGCGCAGAGCTCTGTAGCGTCTGTAGTAAGCTGTCAGTACATGGTATTGGCGGTGATGATGACGTTACCAGCAAACTTCCGCCCTGCCTTACTGGAGTCTAGGCACCTCTCCACCTCTATCCCTTTATCAGCCAGCAGAACAGATTCTTTTTCCATTCTAGTCTCTTTTTTCTCTCTCTTTGTGTTTCAGGAGTCGCCCACTTGCAATTTGTCCCCCGCATCCAAAAGCCCAGCGTCTTCCCCTCTTGCCCGAACAACTCCTCCAGCGACCTGGGGGAAAGCTGGGCCCAGTGTGCGAGCAGCAGCGAGTGAGGACCTGGGCAGCAGAGCTGGGGGTGACTGGGAGTAGGGGGGGGTGTGGAGCTTACCCTAAAACTCCTCCGCTTTCTGCACCAGGCCCGCCTGGCCCCGTCAGACCAGCCTTGGGCCCACAGCCTTCAACCAGCAGCTCTCAGCACCTGTCTCGGCCGCAGGGAGCAGCTGCTAGACCTTCCAGTCGACTGCCTGTTCCCTCGGCCATCCCCAAGCCTGCCAGCCGAGTGCCACTCAGCGGCCGGAGTGTACCCCCCAGCAAAGGTGCCCTGGCTTCTGATTCAATATCAACCCGGAAAGGACTTCCAAGACCAGGCGCTGCAGGGCACAGAGGTAGGGAAGAGTGGGCGTACGTGAGGAAGGCCAGGAGTAAGAATACCTGACCTTGCCCAGCTTGACTACACCCCCCCAGATCTGGTAACAACGACCTTTCCTCCATCTTCATTACACTTCTGTTTGAAAATGGTGAGACTGAGTTAAGGACAGACTGTGGTCCTGGCCCAAGAGTCTGAGCCTTAGTTTTCAAATATCTTATGCTCTCTACCTTGAGTGAGAGGAAAGGCGTTAATCCCAAACTCACTCTGCTTTCATCTAGTATTTACCTTTGTGAGAAGGTCACTTGAACTTCCTGCTAACTCATTTCTTTTGTTTACTCCCATCAAGTTCCTGTTTCCCAGAGACCAAACTTTCCTGGTGCCACTCGCAGCAGCCTGCAGCCCCCCAGGAAAGTTGCGGTCCCAGGACCCACCAGGTAAGGCTGGTTGAGATGCTGTTCCTCTGTCCCCTGTCATCTGGACTTCTGAGCTGTCAGGCATGTCAGTGCTGAACCCCGTGTGGGGAAGAGGCAGGGAGCCTGGTGGTTGGGATGTCCTGCTTCTTCCTGAGGAACTCGGGTGGATGACATGGGCTTGCGAAAGGACAATAAATCAGTCCCTCCTTTCTCTCTGTAGGTAAAGAGATCAGAACAGCAAGCGAGAATTCAGTTGCAAACCACTACAGTCACTTACTGGACTCATGTCTCCTCGGCCTCCCAAGTCCTCTCATTGGGGGCAGTTCCTGACTCCTGCAGATTCTGACCCAGGGGCAGTAGGAAGAGATCCACGGGGCTGGTGCTCCAGGGAGTCGGCTGGGGTGGATGAGGGCTGAGCTGGAGGGGACTCAGACTCTCTGGACTGAAAGATCAGGGCAAAGAGGACGCCTCCCCGCAGTAAAATGAACAGCAGACAGATGTTAGGGGAGTGGGTTGTCCTCACCCACCCCCACTCTAGTGCTCAGCCCCACGGAGTAAGGCAGTGGTTCACTGGACGTTTACAGGTGAATGGCCTCCGTGGCTCTCTAAGGACCAGCCCTCCAGAATCCCATCCTCCACTGGCTCTGGCCTATTCTGAGAAACAGGCAGACACTTGGCCTCCAGAACTTGTTTCCTGTGAATTCTGTGACTCTTAACAGGCCAGTTTATAATAAGCTTATTCCTTTGGCCTGCATCTTTCTAAAATAAAATAAGTGTATTTTTATATTTGCTGTGTATGTGAAAGGAAATTCTCTAATTTCTAATACATTTGGAATAAATGCCTGTGTAATTCCAAATACGGAGCCAGGATGGGCTTCCAGGCAGAGGAGCCTGAATAGGCCCTAGGGCCTTAGATTCTAGCTGACCGGACTGTGACTGCCCCCTTGTTGGCATTAGATGGATGGAAACAGGGATAATACACACCCTTTTTCCAGGGTGTGTATGTTATTAAAAGGTCCAGATCAAGTTAAGTGTAGTTTAATTCACGAAATGTGAGGCTCTTAAGCCAGGGTCTTGGTAAATTATTTATATCCTAAAGTTGATTGTCCTTACATGTAAGAAATGGAGCCTCTTAGGAACTCCTGAGCCTTGTCTGCTGTCCTTATGGGCTGAGAGGGCCCTTCAGTGGGTACCCTGGGATTCACCCTCCCTGATGGCTGCAGGCAGAAGATACCGGGACACCTCACGATCTACCTTACTTTATTAGAATTGTTGTCCTCATCTCTGCTGGTCTTGAGGGCTGGCACCAGGATGTAGAATCCCCTGCAGTGCCCAGTGTGGTGCTTTGTATGTGGCAGAGAATTGCATTCATTTGCTGAAAAAATTATGAGGGCAAGATTTACAACAGATTTTTTATTTTTTATTTTAAACTAGTGAGGGCAGTTTTTCCCTTTTTTTTTTTTTTAATTTATTTTTATTTATTCATTTTAGAAAGGAGAGAGAGAGGGAGAGAGAAGGGGGGAGGAGCAGGAAGCATCAACTCCCATATGTGCCTTGACCAGGCAAGCCCAGGGTTTCAAACCAGCGACCTCAGCATTTCCAGGTCGATGCTTTATCCGCTGCGCCACCACAGGTCAGGCTCTTACAGCAGATTTAACTAAGGGTCTCCCTCTTCTCACAGCCTTTACCTTTGCAACCAGAACCAACTCAATTCCTTGTCAGTTTTGAGAGACTGTCTCTCCTTGAAGGCCAGGCCCTGACTTAAGGAAGCCAGTAGGCAGCTGGGCAAAGGGTGTGGCTGCCAGCAGGTGCCCCCTCCCCAGGTTTATATGCCCTTAAGCACACTGCTTTGGTACCGAAATGCCCTTCCTCCTCTGTTCCCAGGCCAGGGGCCCTCCACTGCTTTCTTTTCTTTTTTTTTTTTTTTTTTTTTTTTGTGGCAGGGACAGAGAGTCAGAGAGAGGGACAGATAGGGTCAGACAGACAGGAAGGGAGAGATGAGAAACATCAATTCTTCGTTGCGGTTCCTTAGTTGTTCATTGATTGCTTTCTCATATGTGCCTTGCCCACCCGGGGACCACAGCAGACCGAGTGACCCCTTGCTCGAGCCAGCGACCTTGCACTCAAGCTGGTGGGCTTTTGCTCAACCCAGATGAGCCCGCACTCAAGCTGGCGACCTCGGGGTCTCGAACCTGGGTCCTCCACATCCCAGTCTGACACTCTATCCACTGCGCCACCGCCTGGTCAGGCCACTGCTTTCTTTTTTCATGGCTGATCTTCACACATTCACCTAGATCACAGGGACAGCTGCCTAGACATTCCCCTTTCTCTGAGCCTCTCGCAGCAACTCTTGCAGCCCTGGGACTCCAGGAATTGGGGTGGGGGAGGAGGCGTGCAGACACACTGAGGATTTGTGTGAAATTTGGCAGAGGCTCGAACATCTCAGGTTTGTCTCCCAGCTGCGTCCTGCACTGGAGTCAAGTGAGCCAGCCTGTTGGTGGGTGCCCACTCGACAAGCACTGGAAGGTTGGCAAACCTAGGTACTTAGGTGTGGCCAGCAGATGGCAGGTGTGGTCTGGGTGTGGGCCAGGCCCTGGTGGGTCCTTAGAAGCTAAAGGAGCAGCAGAGGCCCTGGCCGGTTGGCTCAGTGGTAGAGCGTCGGCCTGGCGAGCAGAAGTCCCGGGTTCGATTCCCGGCCAGGGCACACAGGAGAAGCGCCCATCTGCTTCTCCACCCCTCCCCCTCTCCTTCCTCTCTGTCTCTCTCTTCCCCTCCCGCAGCCGAGGTTCCATTGGAGCAAAGATGGCCCGGGCGCTGGGGATGGCTCCTTGGCCTCTGCCCCAGGCGCTAGAGTGGCTCTGGTCTCGACAGAGCGATGCCCCAGAGGGGCAGAGCATCGCCCCCTGGTGGGCGTGCCGGGTGGAACCCGGTCGGGCGCATGCAGGAGTCTGCCTGTCTCCCCATTTCCAGCTTCAGAAAAGAAAAGAAAAAAAAAAAAAAAAAAAGGAGCAGCAGACCTATGTACTGTTGCCACCTGGTGGCCGGGGAGGACGAGGCATGTTTCTTTGACCCTCTTGGTCCTGAGTTTTGTACCCATCTCCACCCCCACCCGTTTGAAACTTGCTTAAGCAACAAGCAGTAGGCAGTGCCGGCTAGGAAGGCCTGTCTGCCACAGCAGTCCTTGTTCAGCTACCTGTTGACTTCCTTCCCTTCGGCCGACATTTTTCTCGTCCTGCATCCACCCCTGCCCCCACCCAGTAGCGACAAGGGAAGCTGGCATTTATTGGCCTCTTACTTGCTATGCACTGTGAACTGTGTTAACTCATCTAATTCTCATAAAAGCTTAATTAGGCGGATGCTGTTATCATTTTGCAGGCAGAGAAACTAAGGCCCAGAGAGATGCAGTCACTCAGTCCAGTTCCTGGGTTTGTGTTCTTAATCGCTACCTCAGTTGCCCCCATGTTAACTCCCTACCTAGTTTGTTGAAGAGGCCTTTGAAGAACACAAAACCTGGAAACAGAAGTAATGTTGCAGAGTATGTAGTTGGCTTGGAGTGTGAGTAGTTGCTTCATTTCCATTAGGAAGAAAACACAAAATGGCCCAGAGAAGCAGAGGTAGGAGGTACCCAGTCACTGAGCAGGATGAAATTTCCCCCCAGCTTCTTTTTATTTTTTTTATTTTTTACTTTTTTTATTTTATTTATTCATTTTAGAGAGGAGAGAGAGACAGGGGGGAGGAGCTGGAAGCATCAACTCCCATATGTGCCTTGACCAGGCAAGCCCAGGGTTTCGAACCGGTGACCTCAGCATTTCCAGGTCGAAGCTTTATCCACTGCACCATCACAGGTCAGGCTCCCCCCAGCTTCTCAACCCAGGGCTCCCTGTCTCCTGAATGCTGCCCACAGGACTCGAGCCCTAAGCGGGTGGCCGGAAACCCACCGGCTCTGTGCGGCCTCCTTTCGTGCTGCACAGGTCCCTTCTCCCGGAAACCATGCCTTCCTGCCACATCTTCCTGGGAAACGCCAGGGCTCTGCGAGGAGGAGGCTCTTTGGGGAGCACTGTTGGGGTGTTGGGAGAGGCAGAGGCTGGCTCCCACCAGCACCTGGTCTGGTCTCCGAGTCCCTGACCTGGTCCTGCCTGCTCCTGTGTTCCGGAGGCCGGGCCGCTCCCTCGGGAGGGACAGGGCACCACACAAGAGCAGGGACGACCACGCTCAACCCGCACAGAACTAGTTTATTCAGTAGTATGGGGAAATGAAAAAACAAAACAAAAGAAACCGCACAAAACTGCGATATTTACAGGAACAATCAAAATGTACAATCTGATGGTTAGTATCAAGTTAGCATCCAGCATCTTTGTATTTTTTTTTAAGTCAAGTCATCAGTAGTAAAAACCAGTTAAATTTTTAACCCTTTGCAGGAATTGCTGAGGGGAGAGGTCAGGGGGAACCCAGGGCGGAAAGCCAGGGACCAGCTTCCAGGTGAGGACCAGGAGCGCTTGCTCTAGCCACCTGCTCCAGAGGAAAGTCCTTGACAAGTCGGGAAAACATGCTTAGAGTAAATGGTGACTCAAGTGAAGCGCAGTTGGCAAAACAGAGGGGAGGGGAGGCAAGGCGAGGCGGGAGATGGCAGCCCGGAGCAGGGGGAAGGGGCAAGGGGAAGGGCCTCGGGCCCCATGCCAGGACTGCAGGGTACACACCGACCTGTAACAGCCACGTCAGACCCCCTGGGACCGGAGAGGAACCCATCCCAACACAAAAAAGCAAATAAATAACAAATATATATTAACTCTCTCTTCGCAGGGAGCTGGGGCAGGGAGGGGGTCAGGGGAGGGAGAAAGAGGACTAGGACCTGGTCCTTTGAAGAAGAGAGCCAATTCCCAGAAGGGGTTAAAAATAGAACGTGTCTCCGAGGCCACAGCAGGTCAGACAAAGTGGGGTGGTCTGTCTGATCTTGGGGGGCGGGGAGCGGGCCCCAGAGCCCGGACTGAGCCAGCACTGTCTTCACTCTTTCTCCCCTTCCCACCCACACAACAGCAAAGAAGCGCAACTTAACATGACTGGCCTTCCCCACGCGCGGGTCTGGCAGGGAAATGAAGCACTTTTGTGTCAGCGAACTGAGCAAACGCCCGGGCTGTGGCACGAGGCCAGAGTCCAGGAGAAGGGGAGAGGTTGGGGTGGCCCGGCCGCCGCCCGGGGCACGGGCTCCCCTCAGAATGTGTTCATGCAGCATTTGGGGGTCCAGGGGCGCCGATCCTGCCCCCTCTCCAGACGGGCCAGGCGTCTCCAGTTCCTGGGGGGCGGTGCGGGTCGGGGGAGGAGGGCCTTCTGCCCCGGTGCCCTCGCCAGGCTGGGGCCACCGGGCTGGCCTGCAGGGCTCGGCGCCCTGGCTGCGTGTGGCTTCGTCCTTTCCTTTTGGTGATGGCAAATGAGGGGCAGGTCCCCCAAGAGTCCCTCTCCTCCCAGAGGCACAGCAGATGGGAAACCGAGGAGAGGCCGGGGAGCATCCTGGGAGGTCCTATCCTCTTTGGGAAGGGAATGGGGGGTCAGTTTCCAGCATATAAAAAAAATTAATCCCTGAAGTCATGAAGAGTAGAGATCCTTTTTTAAATTCTTTTTTTTTTTTCCTCTTTTCTGAAAAACTTTGTCTTGGAGATGTTGGCCCCAGGGGTCCAAAGTGCAGTGAGGGGGTGGCGGGGGAGGGAGTTGGCACTAGGTGGCCTTGGGGGTGCCCCTCCCAGCAAGGCCCGGGCTCCTCAGACGGACGTTTCGTCGCTGCTGCGGGCAGGCGGTGGGGAGCGGGCGGGATAAAGCACAAGACAGGATGGGGCATGAGCGCAGCTGGGAAGGCAAGGGAGCCTCGGGGTGTAGGAGCCTCGGCCCGGGGTTAATGCAGGAAGTTAAAGAAGAGAAATCTGGAGAGGCAGGAAAGGAAAGCGGCAGAAAAGGCAGACAGGGGTTAGTCAGGGCCGAGGAGACAGCGAGAAGCTTCCACCGGAGGAAGGAAACGGAAAAGCAACCCCAGCTCCCACCCTCCCTCACTGCCTGATGCCAGGCTGGACTGGCCCCACAGGGCATCGTGGCTGGTGGGCGTGCTGTCACAGTAGGGGAGCTGCGCCCCCTCTGCTCCCTGGTCCTCTGACTGCCACCCCAAACGGGCCAGGGGGCCTGGGGGCGGCTCTGCACCCAGCCAGGCCGGTGGGCCCCTCCCACCTGCCCAGCCACACTCACTCGGAGCCTGACGAGTCCTCGTCCACAGTGCCCGCCTTGATGCTCATGGCGATGGGCATGACCCCGTTCAGTTGCTCCTGGAGGCTCTGGCGGGGCGGGGGGCGGGGCGGGGGCCCACCCCGGCTGCCCTCGCTGGCTGAGGAGCCCCGAGAAGACCCCGTGCCCTGCTCCAGAGGTATCCGCAGGAGGCTGCTCTTCTCGCTGATGGTGGGCAGACACTTCTTCTTGAGGATGCCTGGGGCCAAGAGGGCAGGGCCGTGAGGAGCAGCTGGCGGAGCACAGAGCCACCCTACAGAGCCCCACCGGCCGCAGGGCAAAGGTGAGGTGTGAGGCTGCCTGCTCACCTTTGTGAGGCTGGGCAGAAAGGCCCGGAAGGGGGCCCAGGGACGCCTCCCACGGCAGGGCGTCTCCGTTCTCCCGGGGCCGCTCCTCAGAGCCCCCGCCGCCGCTGCTCTCCTTGGCTGTGGTCCCAAACTCTACTGGCCAGGGGACCTTCCCGGGCCCCGGCCCCCCATCTGGCGGAGGAGAGAAGCCGATGAGGCCCAGAGAAGGCAGCCAGCCGAGAGTCACCACCCTCGTGTGGCCTCCCAAGACTCCCGGCCCCTGGCTCTCCCATCGCTCCCGAGGGCCACAGCCCTGGCGCGGGCCCACCCTTGGGGGTGCTGTGCAGGGGCAGCTTCTCAGCCCCGGGCCCCAGCAGGCTGTCCCAGCCCGGCTCTCCAGGGAAGGCGACTGCCTCCTCTTCCTCCTCTTCCTCCTCCTCGCTGTCTGATGAGTGGGTGGAGGCATAGGAGCCACTCTGGTCATCCTCCAGGGACAGGTCGCTGTCGGAGTCTGTGTCAGGATCTGGGAGGTGGGAGGGAGATCACAGCTGGCCCACCCACCTCTGCCAACTCAGCAAAACCCAGGCAGCTGCACCCTCCACCTGACCAGCCCCCAGGGGCATTCACCCTCACCGTGCTGCTGATCTTGACCTTCTAGGAACAGGCTGCTTGGGTCCCCCAGGCCAGGGGGCCCTTGGCCGGGGTTCAGTGTAGACTCCTCCCTAAGAAGACAAGATCATGCTGGAAGGGTCAGACTGGGCCCTTGCCCAATGTCCCCTTCTCCTGAGTTTTCCAGTTCCTGCCGTGCCCCTTACTGCTAATTCGAGCTGCCACCTTGATCTGGCATGCACAGGGCTCCCCTCCGCTCCCCACACACCCGTCACCAGGGCTCACCGCAGCAGGAACGGGATGTAGCTCGGCTGGCTCTTGCCCGAGCGGCCGGCACTGTGCAGAGAGCCGGCCGAGTCTCCGTAGGGCTGGTACAGCCGCCCATCCGCATACGGGCTGGGGCAGTTGTAGGACTAGACAGGGAGCAGTGAAGTCAGTAAGCAGAGGAGCACGAAGGGGTGGCCCCAGGCCAGAAGTAGGGGAACAGTGGGAGCCTGCCCTAGGTTCTGCCTCCCACACCCCCAGGTCCGGAACAGAGAGGCCCAACATCTCTGCCAAGGCTGAGGAGTGCCCACGGCTCTGCCACAGCCATGCCAGGCCTGTATCCCCCGAGTACCCTAGACTCAGCTGTATAAGGGCTTATTGGTAAAGGATGGTGCCAGGAATTGTCTCCTGAGAGCATCCTGGGAAACAGAAAATTTACCACGAGTCCCAGGGGGTTCTCAGGTGTTTGGCATTCACGACCCAATTACCTGTCTTGGCTTCTTCCTCACCTTATTCTTGCAAGCTCCATGCCTATCTCTCCCAAGTCAAAGTCCTTCTCCCCCCCCTTCCTGTCCCAGGAAAGCACATAGGACGGAGGAAAAATGAGGCCAAAGCCCAGAGCACAGGCTCCTGGGGCCTCCTGCCTCTCTCTCAAGCCCCCAAGGCTCCTCCACCCAAGTCCAGGCCCCCTCACCGAGGTCAGGGTGGACTTGGTGGTCAGAGCAGGATCAGGGCTGGGCTTGCGGCTGCAGGCACACTTGAGAGCTTTCCGGACCTCCTTGCTGAGCACCACGTAGGAGAGGAAGATGAGGGGGCCCTGGCAGGCAGGAGGCAGCAGCTGTCTCAGCGCCCATTCAGGCACCCACGGCCACGCCCCCCTCCCGTCTCCGTCTCCGCGGGGCGCCCACGGCCACGCCCCCTCCCGTCTCCGCGGGGCGCCCACGGCCACGCTCCCCCTCCCATCTCCGCGGGGCGCCCACGGCCACGCTCCCCCTCCCGTCTCCGTCTCCGCGGGGCGCCCACGGCCACGCTCCCCCTCCCGTCTCCGTCTCCGCGGGGCGCCCACGGCCACGCTCCCCCTCCCGTCTCCGTCTCCGAGGGGCGCCCACGGCCACGCTCCCCCTCCCGTCTCCGTCTCCGCGGGGCGCCCACGGCCACGCTCCCCCTCCCGTCTCCGTCTCCGCGGGGCGCCCACGGCCACGCTCCCCCTCCCGTCTCCGTCTCCGCGGGGCGCCCACGGCCACGCTCCCCCTCCCGTCTCCGGGGGGGCGCCCACAGCCACGCTCCCCCTCCCGTCTCCGCGGGGCGCCCACAGCCACGCTCCCCCTCCCGTCTCCGCGGGGCGCCCACAGCCACGCTCCCCCTCCCGTCTCCGCGGGGCGCCCACGGCCACGCTCCCCCTCCCGTCTCCGTCTCCGCGGGGCGCCCACAGGCATGGGCCCTGACATCCGGGTACCTGGATGCAATTGCAGGCCGCAAAGAGGTAGTGGAAGAGGAGGGTGTCACTATTGACGGAGAGCAGGGCCAGCAGCCACGCGGCGCTCAGCAGCAGCAGGACAGCAAAGGAGGGCCTCAGGCCCGAGCTGGGGAGAGGGGCGGGCTAGGAGTGAGGCCTCCCACACCACCGCCCACCCACTGCCGGGCACCCACAGCCCATACTCACACGGGGCCTTTCTTCTCAAAGCCCTGCCGGTGGGCAGCACAGGAGGCCCGGGCTGCCAGGATGTACAGGAAGACGCTCATCTAGCGGAGGAGGGGGAGCTGTGAGAGGGACCATCGGGGGATAGACAGCTGCCACCCCATGGGGACCCGAAAGCCTTAGCTGGTCCTAGTGAGGACCCTGAGGACTCCTTCACCCCCAGCCCTCTTTCTAGCACTTACCGAGACAGCGAAGGCCACAGGGCCAGCGAAACTCCAGATGAGCGTGTCATAGATGGAGAGCCAGCAGAAGTCAGGATTCCCATAGCCCTCGGGGTCCAGGCCCACAGCGAGACCTGGGAGCACAGCGACAGCACAGAGGAAGGGGGGGTTGGCGCTGGGAATCAGTCAGGTGGTCAAGCGGGCTCACGGGTCCAGGCACTGAAGACGATAGGGGCTGTCCATGCCGCCCTCTCCAGGACAGGGACCCAGCCCCTGGGTGGGGGCTTCACGGGTGGGGTTCCGTGAGGGGCACCTACAGAGAACCTGGCCTGGGGCCGCAGGATGAGGGGCCTCTGGGCCTGGGATGCAGGAGGGGAGAATGTGGCGCGCTGCTAGACCGTGAAGGGGACGCAGAAGCTCAAGGCCCGGATGGGGACGGGGTACCTGTGATGAAGGCAGGCACGCCCCAGCCCAGCATGTAGTAGAAGCGCATGGGGCCGGCGTTGACGTCGCGCACCTCAGTGAGCGCGCGGTACAGGTGCAAGGCCTCCAGCAGCGCCCAGGAGAAGGTGCAGAGGAACAGGAAGTGCAGCAGGATGGCGATGACTGTGCAAGCGAACTGAGGGCCCGGCCAGGTCAGTGGCCGGCACCCCCAGAGCACGGCTTCCCCTCTCGAGGGCCCAGCTGTTGGAAGGTGCTGGGTGGTCTGGGTCAGACGAAGGTGCCTCTGGGGCACGGGGGGAGCAGGGGGGGCTGGAGTGGAAGCCTGTGTGGGCCAGGACCCAGGCTGGGCTGTCAGTTACTGCTGGGGGACACAGCGGAGTGGGGGTGGGGGCATCAGGAGGGAGCCTGCGAGCGCTGGGGGCTGGGTGAGGGGATATCTTACTGGGAGGTCCGCCTGGTTGATTCCCAGGAGGAAGACCAGCTGAGCTAGGCCCAGGGCTGCAGTCAGGTTGCGTCGGATGCCGTGCTGGTTGGAGCGCAGGGCACGCAGGAGAGAGAGGAAGAGGAAGGTGAGCAGCAGCGCAGCCAGGGTGACCCCTAGGGCCACGTATGTCAGTGTCTTCAGCGGCAGGATCTCCCCGTTCTGCAGGATGGGCAGCAAGGGGCGGGGGGCTTAGGAGGAGGGCCTGTGCGCCCAGCCCGGCGCCCTGGCCTCGCACCCCAGCTCCGAGGCACCCCTGCAGGCCCCACCTCCCGCCGGGACACGTCCATGAGCACAGCGAAGCTCGTCATATGGTTGCACTGGCAGCTGACGTGGCTCTCGTTGCGGAAGACGACTTCGCAGCCTCGGGCTGACCAGCCACCTGTGCCACTGACCCTGCAGGAGGGAGGCAGGGTCAGAAGCCAGGGGAGTGGGGCGCCCAGGGGCCCGAAGCCTCGGGGGGGTAGGCCCGAGCAGGCTCACAGGATCGAGTGGTTCCAGAAGACGCAGATGGGCTTGCTCCGCTCCTCCGTCTCCAGCAGCCGGAACTGCACCGTCACGGGCTTGTCCAGGGCGCGGGGCAGGAGCTCTTCATCGTCGTGGACGCTGATGCTCACCACAGGCGTGTTGATGACGGGGCGTTTGGGAACCCTAATGCGGGCAGGCAGGCGCACAATCACCACGGCAGGTGGTCGTGTGACTGGGGCACACCCCTCATGGCTGAGACGCCCCAGGCCCTGGCGCTGCCCTCACCCTTGGTACTCACCCCCTCCGCCCTCACCCCCTCACCCCGCTCCTTGCCTCCCCAGATGGTCACCTCAGGCTGCGCTTGTCCGGGTCATAGTTATGGGGCAGCAGCCCAGCCAGCGTGCGGTAGATGATGACACTGGCCACGGCCTCCCCCTGGCCCAGCTCTGGGTGCCGCCGCTGACGCCGTGCCAACTCCTCTGGCTCCTGGGCTTCCCCGGGGCCCACGGGCCTGGCCATGGAGGGTGTTTCTGCGACGGGAACACTGCCCATTGAGCTGGGCCCTGCATGGACCCCCCGGCCTGGCCCCTGACCCTCTCCTTAGGCACCTACTGACCTCGGAAGACAGACTCGGGCAGAATGACCGTCGTCTCCAGGTCTGGGGGCCGCTCTCCCCTCAGCGCCTCGTAGCGGGGCAGCTTGGCGCCCGCGAAGTTCCCCTTGTCCAAGCGAACCACGGAGATGACTAGGGAGGGGCCACCGGTTAGAGCGGGAGTCCCTGCCAGGGCCCGTCCCCACGAGCCCCTCCCCCCCCGGGGCCAGGCTCACCGATGTTGGGTGTGACGATGGTGAAGGGGCTCAGGTAGGTGTGCCGCATGTTCTGGGCCAGCGCGCTGGCGTAGGCCTCGTAGTGCTGGAGCAGCCAGGCGGTGCCCCCCTCCGTCTGCTGGATCAGCTCCCAGTGCCGCTTGTTGGCCGCGTCCAGGAGGGCGCTGCCCACCCGCAGCAGGTTCTAGGGGTGGGCGCGGTCACCACAGGCTGTGCCCACAGCCCCCCACTGCTGACCTACACAGTCAGGCCCCACCCTGCCTAGACCAGCGGGGCCCCCACCTCCCTGACCCTCCTCTAACCCTTCCTCCTCTCTGAGAGCTGCCCGGGCCTGTGCCTGGACCCGCTCCGTGGACTGGATCCTGGTGACTCTTCCCTGCCCTGGCACCAGGGGAGCCTGGGTAGAGCAAGCTCCAATACAAACATTTCTGTTTACGAGCACCTTGCTCAGAAAAGCACTGGGAAGAGGTATGCCAAGCTACCCAAGTGCTGGCCCGTGGCTCAAGAGATCTCATGGAGGTCTCGTGCCAGTGGGGAGCTGCCCAAAGTTAGGGGTGGGGAGTGCTCCTGACTCCGCCCCCAGGATGCCAGGAGCAGGCTCCTTCACTGAGACCCCCCCACCTGCCAGCCAGCCCTGCCCCTCCGCACCCCACCTCAGTGAAGTGCACATCCTGTGTGGCCGACAGCCCGAAGCCCCGCTGGGCGCTCTCGTGGGCCAGCAGCCGTGTGGCCAGCTGGTAGGCCACCTTGACATCGCTGCCGAAGTAGCCGGCCGTGTGCTGTGTGGCATTGCGCAGAAGCAGCGCCAGGTGTTGGGAGCGCCCCGAATCCAGGCCTGACTCGTTCCGCTGCAGCCGCTCAGCCTAGGATGAGCAGATGGGGGGGCAGGGGTCAGTGCAGGAGGGTGGCAGGGGGGTACCAAGAGGACAGAACGGGAACTCTGCAGTTCAAGGGCCTCAGCAAAGGGAAGGAAACGACCTCTCCAAGTGGGGGCCTCAAGGGCCCTCGGGGGCTGGAATTCCAGAATCCCTTTCTCAGAGTTGAGTGGGCCACATGAGACTGGGCAGGGGGGCGGGGAGGGAGGAGACAGACAAGAGGTTCACTTACAAAGCCCTTCAGCTCTGAGAAGGTAACTGATGTGCAGTTAAAGAGGTTTGGGGGGAGCCACCCCCTGTGTTCATCACAGTGACGCACAGCCGTCCCTGGGGGAGAAAGCCAATAGGGCTGCTTCAGGAAGAGGCCCTGGCCCCCGAGACCGCATGGGCCGGAGACAGAAGGCAGGCGAGCAACAGCCCCAGTGGGAACAGGACTGGTGGGAAGAACACTAGAGCCAAAGCCTCTGTCAGATCAGCCTGAACAAGGGCCACAGGAGCATGAGCACGTGGCCACCTCGAGCCCCCAACGTTGCTCTCTTTCTCCAGCCCCCCACCTCTAGGCCAAACTCTGCTTGAAAATTCTGCTCGTCGTCAACCCAAGGACCAGTGCCTACCTCCAGCCCGGGAGGGCCCGACACCGCCCCCTCCCCAGACTCTGTCTGGTGGCCTAACTCCAGGACGGGGTGATGAACTCAGGCTGAAAACCCTGCAGATTCATGTTTGAATCCTCTGTCCCCAGCCCTGTGCTGGGCACACTGCAGGCTTCTCCGCACTTTTGTTAAGGGTCTGAGATGTAGGCACCCTTCCTGTGGGCACCCTTGGGAGGAGAGGAGCCACGATCCAGGGAAGGATGGGACATGGAGCCTCCAGGACCTCGAGGCCAGAAAGGGGGCCCCATGATCTGAGGGCTTTCTGCCCTCACCCCGCTGATGAGAGGCTGAGTCATCCATACCACACTCTGGGCCTCCAGCACCTACCAAAGGAGCCCCTGGGGCAGGGGGCAGCAGCAGGCAGCCCGAAGCGGGTACGGGGCCACCAGATCCCAGCCTCGATGGCCCGTGGGCAGCTGTCGTAATTCACTGCAGGGAAACACACGTGGTCACCTTCGGGCAGGTCCTCCCCCCCCCCCACAGCTCTGCCCAGGCTCCCCGGCCCTCAGCCCCCTCAGGGCCGCCACCAAGGCCTGGCACACAGAGGGTAGCGCCCACCACCACTGATGGAGCCCCACCTTCACAGCCATTGGTGGTGACCTCAGCAAAAGGGTTGTCACAACGGTCGCACTGGCGCCCAATGACCCCCGGCTTGCACGGACACTGGCCATCCTCAGGGTCACAGACTCGGGACAAGGAGCCCGTGGGGTAGCAGTCACACAGGAGGCAGGTGGGGCTGCCCGGGGGCCGGTAGTGGTTCTCCTGGGAGGGAAGAGGGCAAAGGGAGGCGCTGGCTCAGGCTCTCCTGGAAACTCACGGTCCTTCCAGCTGTGGCCCCGCTGGAGAGAGGCTCCTTGACCTCAGGTGCACTCCCCTAAGAGTATTATTCAAAACACTTAGCCACTCACAGTAACTGAGAGTCTAGCCCGTCAGTGAAACACCGACCAGTCAGAACAGGCAGCAAGCAACCGGTCCGGCTGGCCCAGGGCTCACTAGTTAAGTATCGGTCCTGGGTCCCCTACCTCCCAGACGTGAGGACAAAGAGCCACTTGCGAAGGCGCACAGTCCTCTGTCTCTGCAGGAAGTCTTTCCCCACTGCCCCTCTCAAGGGCCCAGGGGTGCAGACCAGAGGCTGAGGCCAAGGTCAGGGCTGTCACCTTGCAGTGGCACTCGCCGCTCGTCTTGTTGCAGTCCGGGTCGAAGCCTTTGCTGACATCACAGTTACATGGGCCGCACGTGGGGTGTCCCCACCAGCCTCGGGGGCAAGGCTGGTCAATCCTGCAGAGAGGGGCCCAGGCAGGCATGAGCTCCCTCTGCCATCCTTGCCTGGTGTGGCCTTTCTGACCCTGGCTGCCACTCAGCCAGGTTCTCAGTGCTCGGGGGGACACACCAGCAATAGGTAGTGGCCACTAGGACCCGCTACTATGTGTCTGGTCCACTCACCTGGTCTCACAGTATGGCCCAAGGTAATTTTGAGGACACTCGCAAGAGTAGCCATGGAGGGCACTGGGCTTTCGGGTACACGTGGACTGGTGCTCACAGGGATTCAGGTCACACACATTAGTACAGTTGTCACCATAATAACCTGGGACCAGAAGGATGGGAAAGGCTCAGTTCCCACCCTTCCCTGGCACTTTCTTCAAATCTGTCTTCGTCTGCCTCCTTCTAAGCACCATACCAGTTGATTATGGCTCTGTAGTGCAGGAGACCGAGAGGCTCAGAGACGTGATGAGATGGTCCCAGGTCACCCAGCAGAGCCAGAGGGAGGCTTCGGGCACCCGCAAACCTGCCCCATTTCCCTGGGCCCCGGGCTCACCTGGATCACAGCTGCAGGAATAGCTGTCCCAGTCATCGCTGCAATAGCTGTTGGCAGGACATGGGTTCGAGTCACAGGGGTCTGGAAGGCTACAACCCGGCTCCACACTGATGCTTTCCCCACGGGTGGGATCCAGACTGCTAACACCCTTGGGCGTCTCGCTCACCCGTACACCCTGGGAAGGACAGGGGCAGTGTTGGCCCTCCGGGAGCCGGCCTCTAGGTGGCGGGGGTGCCGCGAAGGCCCGGCAGAAGGCTCACCTGCAAACAGCCCCGGAAGCCGCGGGCCACACCACCGGCCGGCCCAGGCACTCCTCCCACTGAGATGTTGCTCAGGTGCAGCCCGTGTAGCCGGGGCCCCAGGTTGCCCTCGGCCCGCTGTTGCCCGTAGTCGAAGGACAGGATGGCATGGCCAGGGCCCCCGCTGGCTCCGAGTGCCAGCTGTGCATGGTGCCAGTCGCCGTCGTTGGCCCTGCCTGGCTCCAGGCGGAGGGATGAGGCCTGAAGCCCCGTGCCCTCCACACTCAGCACCACGTGGCCCTCCTGAAGCTGACACAGAGAGGAAAGAAAGGTAGGTCATCAGACCACCTTAACTGGCTCTTCTAAGTCACTGTCCCCCTTCCCAGCCACCAAACCCCTCATGCTGCCCCACTGAGGCCAGAGAGAACAAGGTGTTATTTCCTTCGGGCCCAACAGATGGCAGCAGTGACCCACCAAACCGACCCCGCTGCCTTTGCATTTCCAGGAAAGACCAGACCCTGCCAGGCCACCGTGGACCAGTCCCCTGGAGGCTGCTGCAGGAGCCCTGGCCAGAGCCCACCTGCCCCTACCCCTCCATGCATCACCTGCAGGGTGATGGTGCTTCGCCCTCTGGTGACAGCCTGTAGCAGGACACCGTTGGCCTGGCGTGTGCGAAACATGAGGCTGAGGTGCCAGGGCTGCGAGATGGGCAGCGAGAGACCATGCCAGGCCACCAGGCTGCTGCCCAGGAAGCGCTGGGGGTTGGCCATTTCTGGGGAGGCAGAAAAAGGCAGACTGAAGGGCAGAGTTCCCCAGGAGATAGATGCTCAGGGGTGCTGGCTCTGTGGGAGGCAGGGCACTCCCTCTCCTAGTGCCCACTCCTGCGTCGGCCCCGCCCCCCAGAGCATTTACCTGCCCTGGGCCCCGCCCACACTGTGCCCAGACCTGTCTATCACTGGGCCCTTTGTCTCCAATGCTACCCCCTCAGGGTTCTGCCCAGACACGCTTTTCCACCCACAGCCCAGCTTGGCTGGGCCCTGCCCAGTGCCTGCCCCTGCCAGGGTTCCCAGCTGTTGACAGCTCCCGGGCCTCAGCCTTGCCTCCTACCCTGGGCACAGCTCTTGCCCCCGAAACCCAGAGGGCACTCGCAGCTGAATGAATCCCACTGGTTCACACAGGTGCCCCCATTCTGGCAAGTGTTGCTGTCACACACGTTCTTCTTGGCAGAGCAGCCTAGGATGAGAGAAGGGGACGATGGTGGGGGTCCTGCGGCAGCGGCTGGAGGGGCTTCCGGATCCCACAGGCAGGTGCCCCGTACCAGACACCGCCCCCCTCTGTGCACGGGGCTCCTGGCCTTGCCCTGCCCCAGGCTCCCATACCAGGCACGGTGCCATTGTTGGCGATGAAGTCGGCCATGTCCACGTGCCGGCTGTCCACTTGCAGGTTCCGCATGCACCCCACGAAGTGCCGCGTCCGGACAGGGAAGTTCTCGGGCAGGTCAGGCACCCCACCCAGCAGCAGGGGCCCTGTCAGGTCCAGAGACCTGGAGGAGCAACAAGGGTGGTCACATGAGGCAGAACAGGCAGCTTGTCACTCTTCCTTCGCCCCATGCTCTGCCATGAGGCCAGAGAGAGGGAAGGGCCTCAGAGTCCACGGGGCCCTGTGGGCCTTCCAGGGGGAGGGAGGCACCCCCACCAGAGCCGCTCTCATCCCACCCCACCCCTCCCCAGACCAACCTGCAGCCTCTGCTCTAATCCCCCGCCTGGGCCGTTCCCAACCACAGCGGGCTGAGCAGGCTGGGGAAGCAAGGTGAGGGTGGGCCCCCATCTGGACTGGTTCCCATTTCAGGGCCTCAAGTGACCCCCCTGCTCGACTGTCCCTTCCTGCTGGCCTCTCACCTTACTCCTGCCCCCAGCTCTCGGCCCTGCTTACTTCTTGCTGCCGCCCTGGGTGCCCTGGGCAGCGCAGGAGTAGTTGCCCAGAACAGCTCCAAAACGCAGGGCCACCCCGGTGTCACAGCCATCCACGGTCACCACGGCCACCTTCTGTTCAGATGGGCCCTGGGGGAGCCCTGTCTGGCCCAAGAGTGGCTGTGGACGGGGAAGGGCAGAGAAGGGAACAGTGTGCAAGGAGTTCACCAGGTTCCGGGGCCGGCGCCAAGACACCAGCGCACACTGAGTCCGTTCACGTTTGGCCGGCCCCACGGAACACGGAGCATCTCGCGCTACTCAATGGAAGAGAAATGCCCCAGCAAGGTGGCAAGTGTCCACCTCCGGCCTCCTTCTCAGCCGGAAGTGCCATGGCCCGCCCCCTGGAAGCAGTGCCACCCCAGTCTGGGTGAGGGTCTGAGTCAAGGACAGAAGCCTCCAGCTCCCCGACGCCCCTCCCACACTCACCTTGTTGTAGTACTTCAGCTGCACTGTGTGCCACTGGCCATCACTGACCCCTCCGGGCACGACGGGGGACACGGTGGTGGTCGACTCCCCTAGGGAAAGGACCCAGATGAGCCAGGACACCCGCTGAGGGCTGGGAAAGGGAGGGTATGCTCCTGCTTGGTCCCGGGCCCAGGTTAGGCGGGACGGTGTGTGACTCGGGGGCAGGGGCATGGGGCCTCTGAGAGATGGGCGAGGACCCAGGGCAACCGGGTCACCTGCAGAGAAGGTGAGCTGGACCTGCTCCCGGATCACCTCCAGGGCCACAAAGTCGTGCTTCTCGTTGAAGCGCCCGTTGTACAGCAGCAGCCCGTCACGCTCCTTGGTGGCAAACCTGTGTGGGTGTTGGGGACAGGGGCAGGGAATGGAGCACCCACGGGGACGCCAGCACGTCAGCCACCCAACAGCCCTGGATCCTACCACCCAGAGGGCTGAAACCGGCCAAGGGGCTAGAATGTGGAAGATGAGCCCAAACCAGAGCCAGAACCCTGGTATCCTGGCGTCCCGCCCTCGAGGGTTGGGTGGATGGAGTGACAGGTGGACCCCGGTGGGTGAGGAAGGTCAGCTGGCTAAGTGCACAGGCAACTCCAAGTGCCCCGACCTGATTCCCCCAACCTGCTCTGAGCACGTTCACTGCCTGTCACACCAACCTCGACAAAAGGGAGGCCCCGCCCCTCGCCCCCAGCCCAGCCACTCACGAGAGGGCCAGGGTGAAGTGGAAGCGCTGGCGCAGGCCACGGAAGGTGACGAACGAGCGGGCAGGGAAGCTGCGCGTGGTCACCTGGCAGTAGGGCTTCTCGAAGTCTCCTGATGGGCAGTCGCACTTGAAGCCGCCCACCAGCAGGTTGACACAGGTGCCCCCATTCTTGCAGACCCCGGGGCTGCAGCGGCCTGAACGGGCACTCACCTCGCAGTGCTCACCTAGGCAGGAGGGAAGGCAGGGCGACAGCGCAGTCCCTAAGAGGAGCGGCGGGGGGAGGGGGGGTAGGCCTCCTCCCACCCAGCAATACCTCCCATGGTCTCCTGTGGCCCCACAGTGCCCCCAAACTCTCCTAGCACCCCTCTCCCTCCGTCTCCTCGGAGAAGGCCCAGCCCTCCTTGCTGCTGTGCCCAGCCGTTCTCACCACAGTACCATATACTCCCCTGCCAGCCCCCTGGAGCTCCCAGTCCCTTCCATACCCCACCTGGGCCTCACGAGCATAGGCCTGGGCCTCCCTGTCCATAGGGCCCAGGGCCTCGTAGCCTTTGGTACCAACCAAGCCTGAGGGTGTTCTGGCCCCTGCAGGGGTGAGCGTCATGGCAGGAAGGGCCTGCAGGTCAGCACGAAAGCTGGGGCCAGCCCCCCTCTCCCCACACTGATGTTTCTGTCCCTGTCAGACACTAAGATCAGTTTCCCTTCCCGGGATGAGACCAGGCTTCCACTTGGATTTGTTGGAGCTATGGGGAGCTGTGGGTGGGAAGGTGGGGGCTCCCCAAGAATGAGGCAGGGAACTCCCAACCCGAGCCCTGGGGTCCAGACTGAGGACCTCTGTGCACTTGAGAGATGCTAAGTTCAGAACTGAGCGCTGGGAGCAGCCCAGGATTCAATGGAGGAGCTGAAAATTCCAACGGGAAAATCCACCCCTTTCTCTCCTTCCCCATTCCCAGATTCTAGAGATAGGTTCTCAGCTCCTGTGCCTAGTGACTGGCTCTTGTTTCCATGGAAACTGTTGTTCGCCTAGTCTAAGGCCCCCCCTAGTCATCCTCCTGGACAAAGACTGCACTCCCCTCCCCCAACCCCACCCCTGCCACCCATAGCAGCAGCTGAGAGGAGTCAAGTCTGGGAAGTTCTGGGCAGGAAAACGCAGCAGGGAGGTGGTGGCGCCCGCCTGCCTGCCACTGCCGGCTGCAGTGGGCATGGCCCTGGAGGAGAGGGAGTGAGGCCTAGGGCACCGGGAAGGGAGGGCCAGGGGGCAGAGGTGGAGGGGTGTCCAGAGGAGACATGGGAGCCTGTGGGGAGGGGGCGGAGCACAAGGCAGAGGCGGCCAGCAAGAGACTGGGTCACAGGCCAACAGGGAGGCCTCCTGGTCGGGACCCTCTTTCATGGCCCTGGGCAGGCTGGGTTTATTCTGCTCAGGGTCACACAGGTGCAGTGATCTCAAACAGCCCTGTCTCCACCCGGAGCCCCTTCGGTGTCCCTAGCCCTTCCTGCCTTCCCCTCAATGCCCGAGAGAAAAAGCACCTGCCGCTCAGCCAGGTAACTCAGTTGGGGGAGGTCTGGGTGGAGGCCCAGCCTCACCTCTAATCAGGCTTCCAGGTGAAACCTGCACCCAATCTCAATGTCCCCTTAGCTCACAGCCAACATTTTCCACAGGCCGGCTCTTTCCGTGTGTTAATTAATTAAATTCTCATGCCCACTGTATGATATAAGTAGATTGATTGTTCCTGTTTTAAAATACTGAGGCACAGAGAGGTTAAGTAACTTGCTCAAGGACACACAGCTAACTAGTGACAAAGCAGGGATACAAACCCAAGCAGGTTGGCTCTAGAGTTAGTGCTGACCTCAGTCACACTGCTTGGAATGGGGTTGGGGGTGGGGGCAGTGGGGAAGAAGAAAGACTCCTTGCACTCACTGGGTTGGTATAAAACAGCAGGTGGGATTTGTGAACGGCTGGGATAACCCGAACTTAATTCTGTAACGGAACAAGGCAGCCGTCACCCTCCCTCAGCTCACCCGTGTAGCCATCGCGGCAGAGGCAGGTGTAGCCGCCCTCGCGGCTGCGGCAGCGCCCGTGGGGCCCGCAGGGCCGCGAGTAACAGAGGTCCACCTCAGTCTCGCAGTAGTCGCCTGTGAAGCCAGGGGGACAGCGGCAGCGCAGGCCCCCGACCGGGTGGATGGGCCGGAAGAGCACGGACGAGGAGGCGATGAAGGGCGCCGAGGAGTCGAAGCGCAGCACCGACACGCAGCGCATGTAGTTCTCGCAGGGCTCGCGCAGGCAGATGTTGTCGTCGAAGGGCAGCACGCGCTGGGCCGAGATGGCCGTCAGCAGGCTGCGGTTGAGGTAGAGGCGCTCCTGCAGATCCTCCGAGGGCAGGAAGGGCGGCCCACCGCCAGGCCCCGGCGGCTGGCCCACCGACAGGCTCACGTTGAGGATGTGGCCGCCTGGGGCATCAGTATCCCGCTGCACGTTGAAGACCACCACGTGGTCTGGGGGCGTGGCCAGCGTGGCCGCCACCGCCTGGATGAAGAGGCCCAGCAGTGGCGACAGGAAGCGCTCCGGCGACATGTCCTCCAGGCGCAGCGTGATGCTGTGCGTGAGCATCTCATCTGTGATGATGGTGACACGCAGTGCGCACTGGGCAGTCACGCTGTGCACGCCATCTGCGGAGAGGCCACATGGGTCAGAGCCTGACCTGGGGCCAACCCATACACCTGGCCCTGGGCAGCGGCACCAAGAAGGGAGTGAATGTGGCTGGATTTCAGCCGCACACTCTTGCATTGCTCAGTTGCCAAGAAGGAACTCTCTTTACTCTACGGCACAGAGGTGCCCAAGAAAGTACGCCACCTGTAGACAAGGCACTCTGAAGATCAGCTCCTACAGGTGCATAGGGGGTTCGATTTCCAGAAGGTTTTTTTGCATACTTTCTCCAAACCCTCTGGTGTGAAGCATGACCTTTCCCTGCCCAAGCAGGTTCCTGTTCCCTTACACCAGACTCGGAACTTCCCTGAACAAGACTTCTGTTTTGCCTTGTTCTTACCTCTCTATAGGACCAGAACATCATGCAAGACTCACAGATACAATCCTCCCACCCCCTCAGCATCTATTCCTCAAGGCTACCATCACCCTGACCCTGGCTGGGCTCCCCCTCCCCCACGCACAGAGAGCGGGGAATGAACTGGGTCAGTGGGCCACCCAGCCCTCCTCCCACTGAGCCCCATGGCTGCTTGGGCTCGGGCCACTATCCCCATGGCAACACCCCACACAAAGCATTCTTCCCGCCCAACTCTCTGGGCTGCTGAGGGTAGTAGCTTGGGGGGCTCTACCCCAGGAAATCCAGCTGAGCCAGCTAGCTAGTGGCAGCACACCCCCCCCCCCGACTGCTCTGATGCTCTGGGACTGGGGGGCACAGATGGAAAGGGCTGGGCAGCTGAAGTCTTCTCCGGCCCGGTGGCCTGTAGTTACTCATTGCCTGCTTGGCTCATGACACCACACCAGGAGGCCTGCCACAATCCTCACGAACAGCTAAGTGCTAGCACGTTCTGCTGTCTACCCTCCCACACACGGCAGCCTCCTCCCTAATCATGGTCCTTCCTGGACAGACACCAGTCCTCACCTGAATGCACAAATGCACGGGAATGGATCTGAGCTCAAAAATAAAAGCTGGAGGCCAAGGGAGAGGGAAACGACTTGGCAGGCTGTAAGGAATACTCATATTTTCACTTCCTACCATGTCCTGCACACAGTGGGTGTTCAGTAGATACTAGATGTTGATGAGAATCTATTTAGTCTCCATTGTGAGAAAAAGGTCTTTAAAACATAGCAGGAGGGGCCCTGTGTAGATACAAAAGGAAGGACAATCTAACAGGAGTGGGGCAGGAGCCGGTGTTTCTGGGTGCGAGTAGAAGAGGGGTCCACGAGTAGACTCCGCTTCTCTGTCGTACCTGCTTGAGGTGGCTGAGTGCACTGGGTGGCTCAGTTGAGGCTGAGAAGGCCACCTCAGCCGTGTCCTCAGCCTACTGCTCGCTGGCCCTCCAGGCTTGCGACCACGAGGCCCGCCTGCTCTCACAAGCCCACCTCTGCTCCTCCCACTCCAATCTCACAGGCTGTTCCTTCCTACCTGGCCTACCAAGCCACCTAAACTCACCTCCTCTGGGAAGCCTGCCCAGATTGATGACCTCGGGCTCTACCTGGCACCCTTTTTCAGATGCTCTGCACCCAGGCACCCAGGTGCTGGCAGAGAGCTCCTGTGTACCCGGGCCTCTGCCCGGTGATTCTTTGAGAGGATAGATAGGCCCTTTGGGCAGAAAGGAGCCCAAGAGTCTACACAGCGTGCTCCTAACTGATTAGGGAGGCGAGGGTACAGTCAACACCAAGGAGCAGGAGACGCCTCACCACTCAGCCCTGGGAACAAGCACTCCTCCCTATGCCCCCCACCCCCCACCCCAGGCGCCGCCTATGCCCCTCACCCTCTCTGTCTCTGTGGCTTCCCATCTGGTCTACCATCTGTGGCCACCTGCCCCCTCTGCTATTATCCCCCGTCCCCAGCACTTAACCTACTGCTCTCTCCTTCCTTTTTGTTCCTCTCCCCTGCCTTGACCTGGGCCGCCCCTCAGGTGCAAAGGCAGTGGTGGGAATAGCGCGGTGGGGGTAGCATTGCCTGAGCCATCTTCCTGGACACAAAACCCTTGGGATGGCCTCTGACCCTAGGAAACACTTCCTGTGCCCAGAGCCCGGCCAGCTGCTCCTGGGAAAGTGCCAGGTCCCAGACTGGCAGCATCAGATGCCAAGTCTCTGTTTCCCTGGCAGATGTGCCAGTGGAGGTAGTAAGCCCAGAGGGGACCTGCTGCTCTGGGGGCTGAACAGGCCGCGGCCAGGAGCTCCCGTGTCCTCGCAGAGTGAGGAGGAGGCGGGGAGAGTTCCGCTCCAGGACAGCCCGCAGCCCAGGCTGGGGCAGCTGCAGCCAGTGGGCACAAGAGAAGGGAGATCAGAGAGGCGGAAACACCGAGACCGAGCAGGGCAGGACAAAGGCCCAGGAAAAGAGCCAGCAGTGGAGAGAGTGGGCAAGGAGGAGAGACCAGCACGGGAGATGGGAGAGGGCACTGCAGAGGGGCAGTGCAGAAGGGCCCCCGTGGGCAGGGTGGGAAAGAAAGAAGAGACAAAGAACAAGGGAGGGAAAACAAAGGGGCAGTGGGAGTCAACTCCCCCTCACCCCAGCCTCCATGAACTTTGGGGTTGCCGTGGTGACTGCCTCCAAGGGTCAGGGCTGAGGGGGATGGGGGGGCTAGGACTGGAGGGCCAGGGAGGCCGAGGTCTGGGGCTTGGCCCTGATAGGAGCCTGAAGGCCGGGTGGGGCCTCCTCTGTCCCCATCCCTCAATGTCCTGGCACGCTCCCCTAGGGCAGGCTGGGGCGAGGACAAGAGGGAGAGGCTGTCCTCCCAACTGCCTGGCCTCCCAGCACAGAGAAGGACACAGGATGTGGGAACACAGCCGCTTGCTTCCTCCTTCTGGGTGGGAAACTGAAGCTTCAAGGCACAGAGCCTTGTCCACGACCTCCGAAAGCTCCCCACCCTTGCTCCCATGGCCACTAGAGGGGTGGGCCGGGGTAGGAAGGACCATGATTAGGGAGGAGGCTGAAGCCATGCCCTGCATCTCCCCTTAGGCCCCGATTCCCCTCCTGGATGTGTCTGCAGTGGGGGTAAGGGACCCATCTGTCCCCAAGGTGCAGCGCACAACAGGTCCGCGCAAGCATGCCGGTCGTTCCCAGGCTTGGGGAAGGGGTCAGCACCCCAGCGCTGGCCCTTCCCTGATGGTGGCACTTACTCCCGCGGCTGACAGAAAAGACAGGCGGGCCCTCCCCAACACGCCTCCCCCAGGGAGGCCCAGGCTGAGCGCTTGGCCAAGCAGCAGGAATGCCCTCTCTGGGGCTTGGCGAGGCTCCCACGCCCCAGGACTCGGTTCTCTCTCCGCTGGATCAGGGGGCTCTGCCCTCAGAGGCCGTCGGTTCTCTGGTTCATGCTGGTCCCCACACCCCATTCCCCAAGCCCAGGCTGGTCACAGCCAGCAGGGAAGGCCTGGTGTCCTAAGAGCAGTCTAGGGGGGTGGCCAAGGGGCCCAGGAGGTCTGGCCTGTCCCTGGCTTCACAGCAGCCCCTCCCCCAAGCCGGACCGAACCAGGGCCTCTGACAGTGGGATCTGTTTGGACAGAGACAATGAGCTCCGGCCCCACTTCCTGCGGGAGCTCTGAAGAGGGAGCCAGGCCAGACTCTTTCTGCCTGGGGGAAAAGAAGGGTTGAGACAAAGTCCCCCTCAGCTGGTGCGCGGCTCAGCTGGGAGCCAGAAGGGGCCGAAGAGGCCCGCCAGCAGGGTCCTGACCCCGCGGTGGCAACCCCGTGCCCCAGAGCCCTCGGCTCGGTATGAGATCACAGGAATACCTCGCTGTGGCGAGAGGTGCCGAAGGGGCCCACTGGCCTCTCCCACCCTCTCCCAGCTCTCCAGGCCCCCGTCTTCCACGCGCCTTTCCCCACAATTCTCGGCAGACCCAGCCAGGGCAGCCTCACTAGACTTCCTCCAGCGCGCCACAGACTGGTAGGCTGGGGCAGCCAACCGAAACAGCTCGGCCCGGGGGCTGCCGGGGCCTGCGCCAGCTGCCAACTCCTTCTCAACCAGCTTCTGCCCCTCGACTTCTGTGCCAGGCACCAGACACAGCAGCGGGGAAGGAGTTCCTCCTGGGTCCGCTGCCCGGGCCCACCCCTGCCCCCAGTGTCACCTGGCCCTTCCTTACCTGACACCAGCACGCTCATGATGGCCTCCAGAGGCCGGTTGTTGTCCAGGGCCCGGCTCAACCTCAGCTCCCCAGTGGAGGCGTTGAGCAAGACCAGGCTGAGTTCGTTTCCCCGCTCGAAGCTGTAAGTCAGGCTGTCGGAGATGTCCGGGTCGTGGGCGGGCACGCGGCCGATGGTCCCCCCCGGGAAGCTGCTGGAACGGTTGGTGACATAGTTGTTGAAGAGGATCTCAAAGTTGCCCAGCACCGGTGGGTTGTCGTTGCGGTCAAGCAGGCGGACGTGGACCGTGGCCCGGCTCACCAGGGGAGCCGACGTGGCCTGGATGACCAGGATGTATTCAGGCCGGTCCTCGTAGTCCAAGTCCACCAGAGCGGTCAGCTCCCCAGAGAAGATGTCCAGCTGGAAGACCTCAGGGATGTTGCCCTCCACAATCTGGTACATGATCTGGGCATTGGTGCCTTCATCAGGGTCAGTGGCTGTGACCCGGGCCACAGCCAGCCCAATGGGGCTGTTCTCTTCCACAAACACATCAAACTCATCCTGCTCAAAGACGGGGGGATTGTCGTTCACATCCAACACAGTGACCGTCACTTCCATGGGCGTGCGGGCTGGAGGCATCCCCTTGTCCACCGCATATGCCCGCAAGACGTACTGGGCCACGTTCTCGCGATCCAGCCTGCGAAGTGTCCGCACAATGCCCGACGTGGACTCGACGATAAAGTCTCCGTCTCCATCATCGCCCCCTTGAAAGGTGTAGAAGACCCTGCCATTAAGACCAGAGTCACGGTCAGTGGCTGAGATCTGCAGGACACTGGTGAAAGGGGGCACGTCCTCATAGACGCTGCCCTGGTAGGAGTCCCGCAGGAACTGAGGGGCGTTGTCATTCACATCGTTCACCAGGATCTCCAGGTAGGTGGTGTCAGACTTCTGGGGAATGCCGTTGTCCCGGGCAGTAATGGCCAGGGTGTAGGACACCTGGTCCTCATAGTCCAGCTCCGCCTGGGTCGTGACAGCCCCCGTATCTGCGTCGATACGGAACTGAGGGATGCTGTCCTCCATGAAGTAGGTGATGCGGGCATTCTCCCCCGTGTCCTCGTCCGTGGCACTGATCAGCACCACCGTGGTGCCCGCCGGCCGGTCCTCGTTCACATTCACTGTGTAGTGGGAGCTCTGGAAGACGGGACGGTGAGTGTTGGCATCGGTGACGTTCACCACCACCTGGGCTGTGTCCTGCCGTGTGCCGTCGGAGGCGGTGACAGCCAGCACGTACTGCCGCTCGAGTTTGTAGTCCAGCGGCAGAGCGAGCGACAGCAGCCCCCCGCCGCTCTGGCTGGTGATGGAGAAGCGGTTCCGGGTGTTGCCGCTGGTGATCTGGTAGGTGATGACGCTGTGGGCATCGCGGTCCACGGCCGAGACGGTCACCACGCTGGTGCCCACAGCCGCATCCTCGTTGAGCCGCACCGTGTACTCCGGTTGGGTGAAGGTCGGGTTGTTGTCGTTCACATCCAGAACGGTCACGCTGACGCTGGCGGAGGCGGTGAGGGCCGGGGCGCCGTGGTCCCGGGCTTCCACCCCAAAGCTGTAGAAGTCAACTTCCTCTCGGTCCAGCTCAGCAGCCACCGAGATCCAACCTGTGCCGTTGTTGATGGTGAAGGGGAAGTCGTGGCCGACCCCAGCGAGGCGGTACTCCAGGCGGGCATTGTCGCCGGCGTCAGCGTCGATGGCCTGGATGTGGAGAACCAGGTACCCTAGCGGGACGCTCTCCAGGACCGTAGCCTGGAAGGGGGTGCTGACGAAGATGGGCGCGTTGTCATTGATATCTAGAACCTGCACTGTCACCAGGCCGGAGACGTTGGAGAGCGGGGGTCGGCCACCGTCCTGTGCCCGGACCCGCAGGGTGTACTCCTTAGTCGTCTCGTAATCGAGAGGGCTCACCACATCCAGAGCCCCGGTCTGGGCATCCAGGTAGAACTGTCCCCGGGCGTTGCCGCTCATGATGCTGTAATGCACCAGGGCGTTGCTGCCCTTGTCTCGATCTGAGGCCGTGACTCTGAGCACTGGGGCCCCCGGGGTCACGTCCTCCCGCACCTGGACCACGTAGCGCTTCTCACTGAACTGGGGGGTGTTATCATTGTCATCCTCCACAGACAGGAAAACGGTGGCCGTGGCGCTCCGTGGACTGGGGTCCCGACCCTGGTCACTAGCCTCCACTGTCAGCTGGTAAGATTCCACCTCTTCCCTATCCACGGGGCCACGGGTCCGGATCACCCCAGAGCGAGGGTCAATCTCAAAGACTTCTGAGGGGCCGCCAGCAGGCCCCTCCAGCAGGCGATACAGAATATTGGCATTAGGAGGGGCGTCACCGTCCGTGGCTCTGACAGTAAGTACCTCATAGCCGACCTCCAAGTTCTCCCTGAGGCTCTCCTTGTACTCCTGCTGCTCGAAAACGGGGTCGTGATCATTGGTGTCCGTCACCAGGATGGTGAGTGTGGCCAGGGCACTGCGCCGGGGCATGCCATGATCCTGTGCTGTGACCCTGAACACGTGGGTGCTCTTGGTCTCCCGATCCAGCTCCTCGGCTGTTGTTACAGCGCCAGTGATTGGATCCAGGGAGAAGAAATGGTTGGAGCGGCTATCGAAGAGGGCATCCATGGTGTACTCAAGCCGCCCCGCCTCACCCTCATCTGGGTCTATGGCCCGCAGGGACGCCACAGGGGTACCTGCTGGCTGGTTCTCAGGCACTGTGGCTTGGTAGCTGGGAGGCTGAAACTGGGGGGCTGTGTTCACATTCCTTTTTCGACGCCCGCCTGGGGACTCCTCTGCTGACCTCTCCCCTGTCCTCAGCCCTGGGCTCTGCACCAGCTTGCACGACTGGCACCTCAGCTGCGGGGCCTTCAGGCACGGGTGCTCACGGGGCAAGGTGAGCTTGCCCTGTGGGGAAACGTGGCCTCCAACGCCCAGGAGGCGACAGCTCCAGGGGCAGTCTTCCGGGGCTGGTGGCAGGGGGATGTGGGCCCCGGACTCGGGACACCAGACCCTCAGCCCGTCGTGGTGTGGCACCAGGTGCCCAGTCAGCTCGGCCCCCGCATCCCTGCAGCGACTGGTGTAGAGCCATAGGTTCGAGGCTGAGGCGGGGCAGAGCCAGCCCACCGGAGCGCAGGACCCGGAGGAGCCGCGTCCTCCGGTCCCCAGGGAACGACAGGGCCCCACTCGGTCTCCCAGGAGCGGCGGCAGCAGCAGCAGCAGCAGCAGCAGCGGCGGCGGCGGCGGCGTGGGAAGGGGGGTGCGGACCGCCGGGCCCCGCATCTCTCCCTGCTCCCGGCCGGCCGGGTCAACGGCGGCGGCGGCTCCTCCTCCGGCTCCTGCCGGCCCCGCCGCGCCTCATGCCCAGGCTGGGGCGCTGGTCCCCGGGGCCACTCGTGCGTCCCACGGGGCCTCCGCCTTGATGCCTCGGTCGGGCCGGCGCTGCGCCCTCGGACGCGTCCGGGCTCCCACCGTTCTCCGAGCCGGGCCCGCGTCGGGTCCCCCCGATCGCCGCGCCTCCACTTGCGCGCCCGGCTCTCGCCACCTGCGTCCGCGGGCCCCGCGCGCCCCAGGCCCTGCCGGCCCCCGAGTGCCCGCGGTGCCCCCTCCGCCCCGGCGAGATCGCCCACCTGCGCCCGCGGAGCTGCACTCCCGGACCTCGGCCCGGCTCCAGCCGCCCCCGCCGGCCCCGCGCCGCCGGCTTGCGCCTAGCGTCCCCGCCGCGGCTGCAGCTGTAGCGGCGGCCGCGGGCCCAGCCCCACGCTCCCTCGCCTCCCCGGCGGGCCGCCGAGCTCTGCAGAGCCGCGGCGGCAGCGGCTCATTACCATAGACCTGCTCGCGCCGCCGCCGCCTTAAAGTGGCAACGCCAGCCGAACCAAAGGAGGTGGGCCCCACCCAGCGCCCGCCTCCGCATGGATGCTCTCTAGTCTAGGCTTCTAGTTGTCCAGAAACTAACTCCAAACCCGATCCCTACCACCGCCTAGGGAGGAATTAATTAATCATCAGAAGCCCGTTAGAGAATGATGATAATAGTGGCCCTACCCCAAGTATCCTTAGAGGTTTTCAAAACATTTTGAAGGGCTCTCAGAAGCCAAATGCCCACCTCACACACTTAGAACGGCTGGCTGCTTCTGTGCTGGTAAAAGCCCGTGTTGCTGTCCCTCCCACAGGTCTCCGTGAGACTGAGCTAAAAGGGCCTTTCTGGACAGTATAAAGCCTCTCCCATCTCCCAGAAACACACCCCTCCCTGGGAATGCACAGTGTGGTCCTGAGCCCCACTCCTCAGCAAGCTGTGATCTAACCAGCCCCTCTGGGGTCCCGCTCACCGGCAGAATGGCCCCAGCATCAGTTGACACCACCTGGGTTTTTCAGCGGGAGGTGAACTGGGAGTGTCAGGGCAGAAGCCAGCTGTTATAAACACACCAATGTTGCCAGTTCTGAGGCCCAGAGAGGGTGAAACTTGTACAGGGTTACAAGGCTGGCTAGGGGTGGAGCCAAGCTTTAATTCTACTTTATTTTTTTTTTAAGATTTTATTTATTGATTTTAGAGAGAGGAGAAAGAGAGAGAGAAGGGGGGACGGGGGAGGAGGAAGCATTCACTCCTAGTAGTTGCTTCTCGTGTGTGTCTTCACTGGGCAAGTCCTAGGCTTTGAACCAGCAACCCCAACGTTGTAGGTTGGCCGTCCTCCACCGTGCCACCACAGGTCAGGCTGAGCCAAGCTTTGAGACAGGCTTCCTGGGTCCTAGACCCGTGCTCTTCCCTGCCCAGCAGAACCCTCTGTCTGGAGAGATCACCTCTTGCTCCTCCTTCCTTTCCCATCACAGTCCAGCTATCTACCTACGCTTTCTACCTACAGCATTGTGACCTTGTGACCAGCAGACAGCCCTGCCCCGTGCAGAGGGAGGCACCTGCAGGCCCATGCACTGGCCCTGCCACTCAAAGGAGTTGTGGGGATTCCAGGCGTTCCGGGGGAGGTCCCAGCCTGGAAGCTGACCAGGAAGATCCAGGCAAGGGGGCTCCAGACGGGGATTCCCACTTCATACCCCACCCAGGGCCCCCGCCCATGGGCTGCAGGGTCCACTGGGCGAGCAGCAGGGGGCCTGGATGTTAGAAGGGCTGGCTTGCGGAGGAGGCCAGGGTTTGGCCCAGCCCCACCACCCTCCAGCTGTGTGACCTTGGTCAAATTCCTGTGCCCCAATTTCCCTTGAAATGACAGGTCCGGATAAGGTCAGTGGTGTTCGAAATTTTATTTAGCAATAGAATCCTTCCCCCCCCCAAAGACAATATAAAGTACAAGCCCCAAATATAAAACAGATAAAGGTAGCGTTGCAGGATCGAAGAGGAGATGAGGGACTTGCCCTATTGCCGCTGCTCCATCAACCAGGAAACCCCGGGCCACCCTGTGGAGCCTGAGGGTCTGGAGGAGCCCAGTTTGAAAAGCATGGGGCCAGACACTCCCTTTCCACACTGTACTCAGGTCACAGCAGGGTCACTCTCTGTGGGTCACAGTAGAGAAGCCACAAGTCCCTTTGCAGGGGCCCCTGGCCCAAGGAACTTCCATGTGACCACACAGTGATACCAAGAATGAGAAAGCAGCCTTTCTCTTTCTCCCCGGGGGAAAGGAGAGGAGGAGATGAGCCTGAGGGTCAGTGAGAAGGATCGCGGTCAGACTACACTCCTGACAGTGGTGACGGGCAAGGAGAAGGACGTGGGCAGAGGCCCCACGGCTTGGGAGAATGCCCTGCCCTTGAACCAAGATGAGCTTTCTTCTTCCAGCCAAGGCCAAGGGCAGCTCCCGGGGAAGAGGTGGCCCTGCCTCTCTGGACTGCCTCTGACAGCGCGGTTTGGGAGGATCCGGGGATGCGTGGGCACTCTGCTCTTTACCTAATAGCCATGTGGTACGCAGAATGCTCGGAAATTATACCATCTCTTAATTACCCTCTGAATCAGGTTTGCGTAATGAGACTCATTTCTGCCGAAGGCTCCAGCCAACACGTGGGGAAACTGCAGTTTTCCCTTCGCAGCTCTCCTTTGGTACTAAAATGAGCTTCTGGGTGGGGGCGAGCAGCAGCCTGGGCTCTGGATGATGGAACGCTGTTCTGGAGCCTAGCACCGAGGCGGGGGTGGACTCCTACTGCACAGGGAGGAAGGGCCCCTCCAGGTGAGTGGCCTTCCTGCTTAAGGGCGACAGGTTGGGGAAGCGCTAGGAACCCCTCCCTTCATCTCCAAGCACGCTTGACAAATAGTCCTTAATCCTCTCCCCACCCTGTCCCCAAGGGCACAGGCCGGAGCTGCCTCCCCAGACCACTCTCACCTCCTCAGCTATTTCCACTTCTCAGAAGCAGGAAGGAAACTTCCAAGTCTTCTGTGCATCACAGAGTCTCAAACGAGGACTTGCCCGGGTGGTGTCCTCGACCCCTAAGGGAAGGGCTGCCTGCTTCATGGACCTTTCCAGCTATAAGGAACTTTTAGAGCTCCCTCTTCTGTGGGAGAAAACCAAGGTGCAGCAAGATCCTGCAGTCTGTTCAAAGGGAATTTACTGCTCTTCTAGGCCAGGGGTAGTCAAACTTTTTGTACCTACCGCCCACTTTTGTATCTCTGTTATTAGTAAAATTTTCTAACCGCCCACCAGTTCCACAGTCATGGTGATTTATAAAGTAGGGAAGTCACTTTACTTTATAGAATTTATAAAGCAGAGTTTCAGCAAGTGAAAGCATATAATAATAATTATGTACCAAGTACTTTATGTCAGATTTTTGCTAAGTTTGGCAGAATAAATCTTCATAAAACAACTTACTACAGTTAAACCTATCTTTTCTTTTATACTTTGGTTGCTCTGCTACCGCCCACCATGAAAGCTGGAAGGCCCACTAGTGGGCGGTAGGGACCAGGTTGACTACCACTGCTCTAGGCCAAGCCTTCCACCAGACAGTGGAGCTCTGGGGAGGAAATGACCTGTGGGGCTAGCCCTGGCTCTCCCCTGGCTTTTCCAGGACTTCCTGCGGGTCCTCCACGCATATGTAGAATACAGCTTGCCTGAGACTGGTTCTCAGCTGGAGGGGGGGAGCACGGGAGGCTGCAGGAATTCAGCAGCGAGAGTAGTGAGGGTGGAGGAAATTCTGCCAGGCTTCCAGGGGGAGATGGGTCTTGGGTTGCTTCCTGAAGAATCAGGAGCTGCATTTTTGGCAAGAGGAATTGAGCAGCAAACACATGTAACCTACAGCAGGGGTCCCCAAACTACGGCCCACAGGCCACATGCGGCCCCCTGAGGCCATTTATCCAGCCCCCACCGCACTTCTGGAAGGGGCATCTCTTTCATTGGTGGTCAGTGAGAGGAGCATAGTTCCCATTGGAATACTGGTCAGTTTGTTGATTTAAATTTACTTGTTCTTTATTTTAAATATTGTATTTGTTCCCGTTTTGTTTTTTTTACTTTAAAATAAGATATGTGCAGTGTGCATAGGGATTTGTTCATAGTTTTTTTTATAGTCCGGCCCTCCAACGGTCTGAGGGACAGTGAACTGGCCCCCTGTGTAAAAAGTTTGGGGACCCCTGACCTACAGGCTAAGGGTCTTGTCCAAGGTTACACAGCTAGTAAATGGCAGACCTGAGATTTGAACCCAGGTAATCTGGCTACAAAGAAGTCTATCTTCTTCTTCTTTTCCTTCTCTTTCTTCTTCCTCTTTCTTCCTCCTCCTTCTTTATTGATTTTAGAGAGAGGAGAGAGAGAGAGAAAGAGAAATATCAATTTGTTGTTCCACTTATTTATGCATTCATTGGTTGACTCTTGTATGTTTCTTGACCAGGGATCAAACCCCCAACCTTGGCCCTTTGGCCCTAACCAACTGAGCTACCCAGCCAGAGCTTCCGTGGTCTTCTTATGCAGTATACTATGAATGAATGAAATGTGTCACCTTAGCAGAAGCCAAGAGTGGACTGTGTGTGTAGTGCCCAACACACTGGTGGGGGAAAACAGGACCCCACTGGGAAGAGCCAGGTGACCCTTGTCATTGGCAGATAATTAAGAGCTGGAATTCTGGGACCAGTGGTCAGCTCGCAAGGAGGGGTGTGGAGGTTAGCTGCTGATGGGAAGGTCACAGTGACCTTTGGTGTGTGGGCGGGGCAGTGTCTCTGGCAGGAGAGAGAGGTGGGGGGGGGGGGATCCTGGCGCCTGATCCTGTTTCTGGGCTCAGTTGCCCAGAAAGACACAGAGACGGGGAGAGGGGAGCCCAGCCAGGTGCAGCTCCAGACACTGTCGCTCTGGCCCGTGGGGTCAGGTGGGATAGAAGATGACCAGGAAGCAGACAGAGGCGGGCCAGGACCTGAGACTTCTGTGTACCCGCCTTGCATGCCCAGTCCACTTTCCCCCACTTTTTTTCTTTTGTTTTTAGCAAGAGAGAGAGAGAGAGAGAGACAGACAGACAGACAGACAGAAAGGGAGAGAGATGAAAAGCACCAGCTTGTTGCAGCACCTTAGTTGTTCATTGATTGCTTTCTCATATGTGCCTTGACTGAGGGGCTACAGCAGAGCAAGTGATCCCTTGCTCAAGCCAGCGACCTTGGGCTCAAGCCAGCGACCATGGGGTCATGTCTATGATCCCATGCTCAAGCTGGTGACCCTGTGCTTAAGCCGGATGAGCCTGCAGTCAAGCCAGTGATCTCGATGCTTCAAACCTGGAACCTCAGCCTTTCAGGTTGACGCTCTATCCACTGTGCCACCGCCTGATCAGGTCACTTTCCCCCACTTTTCTTTGCAGCGGGAGGGGGTGCCCCTTGAAGGCAGGCACTGTCGTTTCTCAGCCCCCTACTCCGTGCCTGGCACAGAGAGGGCATTCAGTTGTGTGAATTTTTCGTGTGGGTACTTCCCTTTCAAACCCGTCTCAACAGCCAAAGTAACCTTTTTTTTTTTTTTTTTAATTAATAAACATTTTTTAGATTTAAAAAATCTTCCCCGGCCCTGGCCGGTTGGCTCAGCGGTAGAGCGTCGGCCTGGCGTGCGGGGGACCCGGGTTCAATTCCCGGCCAGGGCACATAGGAGAAGCGCCCATTTGCTTCTCCACCCCCTCCCTCCTTCCTCTCTGTCTCTCTCTTCCCCTCCCGCAGCCAAGGCTCCATTGGAGCAAAGATGGCCCGGGCGCTGGGGATGGCTCCTTGGCCTCTGCCCCAGGCGCTAGAGTGGCTCTGGTCGAGGCAGAGCATCGCCCCCTGGTGGGCAGAGCGTCGCCCCTGGTGGGCGTGCCGGGTGGATCCCGGTCGGGCGCATGTGGGAGTCTGTCTGACTGTCTCTCCCCATTTCCAGCTTCAGAAAAATTAAAAAAAAAAAAAAAATCTTCCCCAACATTTTATTTTGGAAAATGTCAAGATTCAGAGAAATTGCCAAAATGGTTTCATACATCTCCAGCGACCTTCCACCTAGATTCAGTTGTTGACACTGTTTTCTCTCGGTTTGTGGAGCACAAAGGGAAGGTGAGGCGCAAACACCACAGACAGCATCACACGCCTCTGGCCCTCAGTGAGCAGCTCCCACTCAGAATCAGACCGTCTCCCACGTCCCACGGGACCCCTGCCGCGCCCGGAGCAGGAGCCACGATTCCTGGTATGATCTGACGTCCGGCTGGCCTCAGTGGCCCTCACAGGTCTTTGGTAGCTGCTATTTTCAAACCAGAAGTTTATGCATTACCTTTGGTTATATGTTACTTTAGTTTCCTCTCTCTCTCTCTTTAAATGTTTATTTTATTGACTTTAGAGAGCCAGGCAGGGAGGGAAAGAGAGAGAGAGAGAGAGAGAGACAGGAACATCAATCTGTTTCTATATGTGCCCCATCAGGGATCGAACCGGCAACCTCTGCATTTGGGGATGACACTAACCAACTGAGCTATGTGGCCAAGGGTCTCTTTCTTTCTTTTGATATTGACTGTTTGAAGAGTCCAAGCCAATTTGTTTTGTTAGCTGTGCCACGGTCCAGATTTATCTGATTAAAGGACCCCTCATGGTGTCTTTCAGAGAGTAATACTGTCAGGTCAGAATCCGAGCACACTGCTCCCTTCCCGAAAACCTCGCGCCGGGTTTTTCTCTGAGTGTCTTGAATAAAAGCCAACTTCCTCACACTGGCCCACAAGGCTCGGCGCGGAGGGGCCAAGCCTCTTCTCACCGCTCCTCCTTCACTCTGTTCTGGGCAACCTGGCTTCCTTCTAGCTGTTGAATTTGGCAGTCTTAAATGTTCCCTTTAAGACAGGTATAGCAATTTGTAATTACATAAAGTATTTATTTGTTAATTTACTTGGTTTACAGTTGCTTTACCACTAGCAAGCGGTAAAGTCCAGGAGCAGAGACAACATGTATGCTTTGAAATCCTAGCACCTGGTACTTGACACAGTAGCACTCAGTAAATATTGGTCAGATGGATGGACGGGTGGATGATGGATGGAGGGAGGAAGGAAGGAGGGGTGGCATAGAGGAATGCCTAGGAGTCTCTCCATCTCTGGAGCCACCATCTGGGAGGCCAGTTGGGTCCCTCGGCTTCTCTGTGGACAGCCCTGCATTCATTCACTTGAACCACAGAACTGCATCCCCATGTCAGCTGCAGCCGGGAGAGCTAGGCCTGATGTCCCAGCCAAGCTACATAGGCTTTCTCTGAGGCTCATTAAAAGATGGCATCGAACGCCTCACCCCTGTGATAGTTTCAACCCACAGTGCCAGCGCTGTTTGCCGAGGGTGGCTCAACAGGCCAGCACTTCATACTGATGCACAGTCTGTCTGAGATTCTGCTGAGATCATTTTTGGCTCCTGAGCACAGAGGGGAAGAGATAGAGCCTGGGGCTGAGCTGTGAGCAGCGAATCCCAAAGCAACACCTTCAATAACTTAGTTGTTCGGTTTATCAGAGCAGCAGAGGGGAGAGCGCTGGCCTGTTCTGGCAGGGCACCCGGTGAGGTGTGAGAAGGACGCACGTGAACAAGGCTCCAGCTCCGGCCTCAAGGAGCAGCTAATTTAATGTGGACAGACAAACGCACTCGCAGGGTTGTGCTCATTGATATTTCTGTGTGGGGTTGGAGCGGTTACGAAAGGCTTTGGGAAGGAGGTGGCATTTGAGCCCCCCCTGAAGTGGAAGGAGCAGTTCCACAGACAGGCAGCAGGAACAGCATCCAGATAGAGGGAACAGCATGAACAAATATGGGGAGTTGCCACGCATGGTCAGTGCTAGGAGAGGCGAGCAGTCAGGCAGGCTGGAGCCCAGAGCTCCGGGTGGGGACAAGCAAAGCAGAAGGGCCTGTTCATCTGAACTGTGGCCACAGCTGGATGGATCTGCACAGTGGCTGAGGAGTCTGGGTTTTATCTGGCAAGTGGAGGAGCCATCCGAAGCGCTCCCACAGGGAGGCTGGATCATGGCTGCAGCACCCACAGACCACCCCCGCACAGTGAGGCGTCCTACGGGGGGAGGGTCTGGGGTCTGCTGGGCAGCAGGAGGTGGTCACAGCCTGTCCAGCAGGAGGGACAGGCTGCTGACGGAGTGGATCTGAGTGATGAAGGGCCTCAGCGGGGCTGTGTGAGGCTGGCCACTGGGGACAAAGAGGCAGTCAGCCAGGGTGACTCCTGGGAGTTTGGGGTGCCCAAATACCCAGAGGAAGGTGGGTTAGTTAAGAAGTTAGACTTGGGCTTTGTTTGTTTGTATCCAGAATGTGTTTACTGGGATGGTCCTCCACTCCCCTTGTTTTGGGGTGCTTTCAGTGCCACCCTTCTGGAGGAGCCTCCTTCCGTCCACCTTGCTTTCCCTCCTGTGGGCTGACAGAGGACAGTGGAGCAGACAGCACGCAGAACTAGACTCTGTGCATGGCTAAGACAGCGGTGACTATAGCATCCCGGCATGTCCCGTCCATGGAGGAGCCAGGGCTCTGCACCAGCCCCCCCACCCCCACCCCCGTGTCCCTTCTTCTCCTCTCCTGGGCAAGGAGGAGGGAGATCCTTGCTGTCGTGGGGAGATCGTCACTGTCACCGCAGGGAACTTTGGGTTTGCCATCCTGGTGATGGAGAGTCTGGTTGTGTATGCTGCAGGGGGTGGGGTGGAGGCTGGAGCCGGGAGGTGCGTAGTCTCCTGAGAGATTGCGGATTTGGGATCAGAGGTTGAGAGCATGCAGAACTAGCCAGGTGAGGCCAGCACCCCGGGGGACCTGGAAGCTGGTACTTGGGGGCAGGCACTCACTCCTTATCCTGCCCGTTCCTCTAGCCTCCCCTCCCCCTCGCTATCTGCCCGGCGGTACTCAGGCCTTCTTCCTGCTCCCTCGTGTTGTTCCTTGGTCTGGAACATTCCACCTTCCCTCTGAGCGGGCGGGGCCCAGAATGTCGATGAGGCAGCAGAGCCTAGCAGTGTCCGCTGTTTATCTTGGAGGGAAGGAGCCAGATGGGCTGGAACTGGCAGCTGGGGCGGGGCGACAGGAACGCTGCTCTCAGGTGGGGGACGCGAGCAGGTTGGTGTGTGGGGGGTGGGGGAGCGCGGGAGCCAGTGGGGAAGGCGCACTCGGGGCGCCGAAGGGAGGGCTGAGGTCCGGGGCATGTAGACAGGGGCCGGCTTGGGAGAAAGGAGGGGAAAAAATGTTTTTTCCCCCTTAGATAAGATGGAAGGAGGAAAGGTTTGGACGCTATTCTAAATGGTTGCTCAGTTTTTTCCTTTCCTCAGGGTTTAAGCAACCAGTCTTCCTGAAGGGTCAGCCCATTTTATGAGCAATTTATACCTCTCGGAAAATCGTTTTCCAGACCATTTCCGACAGCGGGTTTACTAGGGGAGGGAAGCCCCAGTCCTATGTATGGGGGGGACCCGGACAGCTCTCCAAAATGCAGGGTTTGTCAGCCAACCAATCAGAGCAGTGGAAGAGGAACTTCCCTTCCAGAAAAAGGGGCTTTCTCAGAATCAGAGGTCGCTGGAACCCCCTACCTCTGTCTGACAGGTCCAGGGACCTAGAAGATGAGAACTGGCAAGGTTGGCTGGCATCTGGGTCTCCTTCTTTCCCGCAGGTTGGTAGAGAGCTAGGTCCCGGGTTTCTGCAACAAGAACCTGCCTGCAGCGCCCCCGCCCCGGGGGGGGGGCTCTTAAAAGGGCAATGTCGGCGGCAGAGGCGGCAGCCCCACCACACCTCCTCCATTGGAGATGCAGGGTTGCGCCCCTCCTTTTGTGCGTATCTGGGAGGAGCTTTGGGGGAACCCCAAGTTGGGAGGGGGAGGAGGCCCCTCTCCTGGCACAGGCTCTGGCATGCAGCACATTTCTCCGTGGCCCGTGCCAGCTCTGCCCCTGACTCTTCCGGAAGTGCAGCCGGGGAGGTTTGGGGTTGGAGGCAGGGAGGCTGGGGACCCTGGGTAAACTAGAAAACCTCCAGGGAAGGAAGAGCAGACAAGTCACGGGGAAAGTCCCCAGGAATGATCTCACCACTGGGGGTGTTGGGCTCCCTGGTGGGTAACTGACCCTCCCAGCAGACATGAGATCAGGTAGGCTCCTTAGTCTCACATTGGGTCCCCACAATTGCCCTCTAGAATTTCTTTCTGGAAGTCTGGCTCCTGGGTGTCTCCTTCTCTCGCCTGAAGCACTCAGACCTGCATCTTAGACCCTGAATTCCTGGGTGTGGGAACGAAAGGTTGGTGAGGGACCCAGGGCTGACTCACTCCGCTTGCTAACTTAGGTAAGTTGGGCAGCTGGGGTTGGAGATGGGGCAGGTCAAGTTGCTAGGGATGAGGGCATCAGCCGTGCCTTGCGTGGGTTGCGGGGGCAACTGCCAGGGTGGAGTCAAGGTTATCTGGGCCAGGTCCCAAGTCCTCCGCTTCCAGGCCAGACAGCCATTCCTAAACAAGGCCTGCCTCTGCCCCTCCCACTGCTGCGGGGGGAGGGGGGGTAGTTTTCAGCTCACACTGGAAGAAGGCAGGCCACACCTTTCCCAACAACTGTGAGTTCTGTGTCCCATCGTGTAACCCCTGCTCCTAACAGTGCCTGGCGCAGGGTCAGCATTCAGTAAATGAGTGTTTGCCTATGTGCTCACCAGCTTGTGTTCTAGTGGATGACTTGCAAGGGATTCACAACTACTGGCTGTTTTTCTCCTCTGGCTTCTGAAGAAGGGGGCATAGACTTTCCACTAACAGCTGAGTCGGTCCACACAGCAGCTATATTCTGAGCCTCCAAGCATTCCTTTCCTCTAGGCAGGCTCCCAGGCCAGTCCACACCCTGACTCCGCTGCAGAGCAGGTAGGTCTAGGAGCCGGGCTGCCAACAGCATAGGGCAGGAGGCTCCCTGCACAAAGCAGCAGGGAATTCTATGTGCACCCAGCTCCAGAAAACCAGTCAGGTGGGAAGGTAGTCAGTCTGTGCAGGCAGGCCAAGAGCTGGGCCCACGGGCTTGAGGCCCATTTCTGCCTCCTGGTGGAAGGTCACAGGCGCCAGGAGCTGAACAGGGCATAGAAGGAAGCTGCAGTGACCTCTCTGGGTAGATGGGGGTGCTCAAGGCCATCTGAGTTTCTAACTGCAAAGCCCAATGGGCTTTTCACACGGGAAGAGGGCTGTGTGGTGGTGAGCAAAGCCAGCCTCCTGCTCCCTGTGTAACCTGCCTTTCTTCCAACCAAACAGCCGAGGTTACAGGAATGTGAATTTCTGGTCCTCCTGAGTAAGGGGGAGCAGTTTGCCTTTTGTCCAGTGGCCCTGGCTTTGTTATCTGAGCTGAGGGCAACGGGCTAGAGTAGAGGCGCGCTGGCTGGGCCTTCGGTGACAGGAGAGCCACCTTGGTCACCCTTCTGGGTGCCCCAGTTTTGACAGGGTTTCCCAGCAGCAAGATTGATAGGCCCAGCCCCAAGTTCCCAGAGGAAAACCAAGCACACGGCCACTTCCCTGGGTGCCAGGCTCCCGCAGGCCCAGGGAAGCTGCTGCTTAGGGACCAAGGAGGCTGGGATGACATGAAGGCTCCTCAGTGACAGGCCAGTTCACAGTCCTCCTCTCCTCTTGCCAAAGAAACTCAGGACTCAGGGCTTCCGCCTGGCCGTGTCTCCTTTCCCTCACCTACCTTGTACTCGTCTTCCCTGTGATGGAAGGGGTATAATCATGTCCCCACCCACCCTTCTGGGACTGTCACAAAGATAAAAGAGACCATCTATAGGCAGTATTTTAGACTCCTAGGAGAGCAGCACTGAACAAGAGGTGTCATTAAAGTGAAGTGTTTGGAGATTGCAGATGAAAGGAGCTGGTAAATAAAGAGCCTAAACATCACCTTTCCCATCATCACGGCCAGGTGAACTGGCTACTGGGCCCCAGTGGGAGCTCCCAGGAGGGAATACAACGCGTCCCAACCCCGTCCTGCTGGCCCTCCGTCCTCTGCAGTTTAAGCGACAAGCTGCTCTGCTCCTGGTCTCCCATATGGGAATGCCTGGAGAGAGAAGTACTGCCTTGTGCTCCGGCACCTAAGGTGTCCTTGGGATTAAATATAGTCTCCTCTCCCCCGAGGCATCACAGCCTCCCTCCCTCTCCAAAGAGCCCTTCCCAGGGAACAGAAGTGCTAGGAGGCTTTTTATACCAACTGGTCTCTAAGCTAGTCCTACTTAACTGCTTCTAAACAGGAGCGGATTTGTACAGAGGATTCTGGCCCTTTGTTCTACAGGCATGAGTGTCTAAAAGACTCAAGGTTTTCCCTTTGCCCATGAGCCTTTACTAAACCCACCCATGCCTTCCTCCATCTCCCCAAAGGCTCTCCGACTTGCTATACGAACAGCCTTCTGTAGAAGGAAAAGCAAGAGTAAGTTCGGTTCCAGGGAGACCTGGGGGAGGCAGGGAGCGAGCCCCAGGCGGCAGATGCAGAGGAGCCCTAGCCTTCCCCCAGAGATGCTTTATTACACGGTCTCCTCAGTCCTCAGGGGCTGGGGCCCAGGCCCACGTGAGCAGACAGAGGCACTGCGTCGGACATGGCAGATGGCCCCCGTTTAGCAATGCAGTCAGACAGAGGGTGGGCAATGAGTGGGCGCGTGCCCACGGGCGGGCTCTGGGTCCCCGCCGACAGCGCGGGCGGGAGCCATGCTCAGGCATCGGTGACCTCCATGTTCTGCAGCCGGCTTTCCAGGGCGACGTCTCGCGCCGCCCCTTTCTTCTTGCTGCCCTCGTGCTGCTTCTTCTGCTTCTTGGACGGCTCCTGGTCAATGGGTGCAGGCTTCACGAAGGGGATCAGCTCCTGGAGGCCTGGCAGGGAAGAGGGGCCGACCAGATGACCTGCTGTTTCTCAGGAGGCAAAGCCCACGGGCCTCCAGGGTGAGCGCCAAAGGGCCACGATGCCTTTGAATAAAGGGGCACCCACGATGGGCACTGGTTTCATGTATTCTTTCCTTCCCTGGCCTGAATTTCAGCTGCATTTCAAAGGAAGATCACACCTGTGCCGGCTACTTTCTCAGCTCTGCCCCTGCAAAGTCCGGCACCACAGGGCAGGCAGGGTGTGGGGGACTGCGCGTGAACAAGCAAACAGAGTCCATCCTGAAAGGGGCCCGCTCTTCGGAAGCGTGCAGACAGAGAGGGGAGGGGGACGGGCTGGGCTGGGTCGGGTCTCACCTGGTGGCATAAACTCCTTCAACTTCTCGGGCACGATGATGCCCTTCTCCGTCTGGTAGTTCTCCAGGATGGCGCAGATGGTGCGTGTGGTGGCACACATGGTGGCGTTGAGCATGTGGACAAACTCCACCTGTGAGGCGAGAACAGCTCGACTCAGCCCGCAGCGGCTTAGCTGAGGGCCCGTCCCCCAGCCGGGTCCCCGCTGGCAGCCACCCAGTTCAAAACCGTGGCTTCTACCCCTGAGTGAGCTTTTTCTAAACCTAAATCCTGTTTGTCTTTCACTGCCTATCAGATAGCTCCAGGAAGAGTCCTCATGTCTCCATGAGTGACAAGTGCAAGGTCCCTGTATTCTGAGGAGAGCCGGGCCCTCGGAGAGAAAAGGAAAACACTACCACAGGGACCTCTCCTTTGAACCCCTTCTGAGTCCCTGACATGGAAAAGTAGGGCCTAAAAATCGCGTTTGAAGAGACAAGCTTACAACCCAGAGCTCCTGGGTGAGAGGAAGGAAGACCTGCCTCCCACTCGTTCTGGGTAGACGCAAGGGGATTTCTTTATTTGGAGTTACAGCAAACAGGAGAGTTAGCCTGACTGCAGAACGGAGCTAGATTCAGGTTTCTGTCTAAAGGACTCGGTTCGGATTCAGGAGAAGTCACTTTCCGGTTGCCGTGCCCGTCTGGGCTGAAAAGCCCGGGTTTTCCCATGATGCAGGGAACTAGTGTGCTCCAGGAGCTGAGAAATGAGACCAGTGGACCCCGCCCCGAGGCCTCTGCTGCCCGCCTCCCCAGGGCCCTCTACCTTGTCCATCATCTTCTTGGTTTGCCCGTATCGGATTCGGAGCCGCCGAGCCTGGTAGTCTGTGCAGTTGGAACAGGAGACTAACTCACGGAAGGCTCCCGAGCCCGGAAACCAGGCCTCCAGGTCAAGCTTCTTGCTGGCAGCATGATTCAAAGAACCTGTAAGGGAAAACCCCGAGAATTCATGAAGGAGGGATGGTATTTCAGAAGGCTAACCTTTAGCAAACCTGAAGAATTCCTTAATTCACATCCTATCCCCAGAAGTGAAATCACGCCCAGATATTCTTATCAGCAAACACTCCCCAGTGAGAAGAGTGTGATATTTTAATGTGGGCAACTAATTAGATCATGAGATATTTCTTGGCGTGGTACGGGCAGTGTTTGTGGGATGCAGGAAGGAGGCCGGTACCTGAGACGATATTCACAATGTGGTATGGGATCCCCAAAGACTGGTAGAACTCCTCGGCGGTGCTGATCATCTCCTCAAACATCTCCCACGACTTGTTGTCATGTGGTGATGAGTAGACAAACTGTTCAATCTGCAAAGAGGGACCCACGGAGACAGTGACAAGGGGACATGGTGAATAAACTAAAGGACCAAAGTGGGAGATATTCTTGCGGTGAAGACCTGTTCACAGAGCACCGGGAGCCAGGCCAGGCTGGGGCCCCCGGCAAGGGAGACGTGCGCTACACCGGACTGGGTGTGCAGCAAGAACACCTGCTTCTACCGCGAGCTACCTGCACACGCGCCAGGTACTGTTCTAAGTGCTTCTCATATGAACTAGCTGGAGCCTCACAGTCGACCTAATGAGGTGGGTCCTATTGTTACCCTCCTTTTACAGGAGCACAGAGTGGCTCAGCAGCTTGTCCCAGGTGACACAGCAGGCAGGTGCTGCAGGTGGGATCTGGACTCAGGCAGCCCGGTTGCAAGGTCTGTGATGATAGCCACTCTGGCTCTTCCCCAGAAACACGGACGCAGGCAGCGGAGGAAAGATGGGAGCCGGGGTGGGCCTGAGCAACACAGCTCCCTCTGCCTACCCCGCACAGACAGACGGACGGGTCCCACTCCTCACACTGACTCCTCTACTTACCTTCTCAAACTGATGGACTCGAAAGATGCCACGGGTGTCACGGCCATGGGAGCCCACCTCCTGGCGAAAGCAGGTGGACAGGCCGGCATACTTGATGGGCAAGTCCTCGGGCCGGAGCCACTCATCCCGGTGGAGAGCAGCGATGGGCTGCTCGGAGGTGGCGATCAGGTATTTCTCATCATAGGAGTTGTCATCAGACTTTTCACTGCCTTTGCCAATCACCTGAGGGAGAGGCCTTTACTAGTTAAGAGGGAGGGAGGGGGCCTCGGCTAGAGCAGAGACCACAGGGAAGATGGGAGCGATGGGACAGGGAGAAGTTCCTTTAAGCCCTGCCTGGGAGTGAGCAGGGGACACTACAGAAAGGAGGGAATGGGTCAGTCCCAAATGGGGTCCCTAACTGAGATCAAAGAAAAGCAAATTAAAAGGAGATAAAAAAAATTCTGATATCTACTTATTTTCTAATAAATATATTTTTGTAAATGATGTGTAATGGCCAATGATGGCAGACGTACAGTAAAACCCAAGCTGGTAGTAATATAACGTAATCCACTCAACAAATGTATGTGAGGTGTTTACTAAGGGCCAAGTCCTTTTTGCCAATCCTGGGCAAAAAGGAGACACAGTCTTTGCTTTCTTGGTGCTTATGGGTTAGTCTAGTGGCTCTAATCCTCAATCACTTTGGTGTTCAGTTGATTAGAACGATCTTCTTCCCCTTGACTGGAATCGTCTGGCTCTCTCTGACATGGTCTGTGCTTGAGAAGGAGCCCCAAGCTGGAGGCCACGTCTGTTCCCAAGGAAAGCATGTTTTGCCCTATTGAAGCTTCCAGTCTGGGGTCAAAAGTAGGAAGACCCAGTAAGACCGGACACTTCTACCATTTCCTTTTGTTCAACCACTCACTAAATGTGCTTCTTCTCTAAGCTCAGGAAGTTAAAGTATGTTCATTTAGATACATCATCATACAGATTATCTGGGGGGAGAGATCAAACAGGCTCTAGGTCTGCAGTATTTAATATGGTAGCCACTGGCCACAGATAGCTATTTAGATTTAAATTCTTTTAAAAATTAAAATTTTACTTCCTCAGTTGCATGAGCCACATTTTAAGTGTTCAACAGCCACAGATATAGACCCTGTCCATCTTCGCAGGAAGTTCCACTGACCAGCACTGCGCGGTATCTTTGAAGTGAAACTTCCCCACTTAAGACGTCCTCCCGCCACACCGCCCCAGATGCTCACCTTATAGAGTTCCTCACTTAAGACGTCCTTCCGCCACACGGCCCCAGATGCTCACCTTATAGAGTTCCTCACTTAAGACGTCCTCCCGCCACACGGCCCCAGATGCTCACCTTATAGAGTTCCTCACTTAAGACGTCCTCCCGCCACACGGCCCCAGATGCTCACCTTATAGAGTTCCTCACTTAAGACGCCCTTCCGCCACACGGCCCCAGCCTGCTCACCTTATAGAGTTCCTCACTTAAGACGTCCTCCCGCCACACCGCCCCAGATGCTCACCTTATAGAGTTCCTCATCAAACTGACTGAGCTGCGCCACCTCCTGCATGACCTCCTTCCTCATGAAAAAGGGGGTGTAGATGGGAGTGTAGCCCCGGCTCCCCAAGGTGCGCAGGGCATACTGGATGAGCGCCTGTTCCAGGAACACCAGGGCCCCCTGCAGGAGCGGAGACACAGCACTGTGGGATCGGCTTCCTTCGCCGCCATGTTCGGTGGCTACAATTCACTCAGGCGCTGGGGCCAGCAGAGCATGACCACCCGGGGACTCACAGGGGGCCAGCAAAGACCCCAACAACCAACCCAAAAGATTCTTACCTGACACCAATCCCTAGCATACCATCCAGGCAAATCATAGAGAAAATTCTCTTTCAGATACTAAAGCAAGAGAAAAGGACTATTGGCCCGGGTGCGTGGGAAAGTTTTCTCGTGTTAATTCTTTTTTTTTTTTTTTTTTAAATTTTATTTATTTATTTATTTTTTTACAGAGACAGAGAGTGAGTCAGAGAGAGGGATAGACAGGGACAGACAGACAGGAACGGAGAGAGATGAGAAGCATCAATCATTAGTTTTTCATTGCGCGTTGCAACACCTTAGTTGTTCATTGATTGCTTTCTCATATGTGCCTTGACCTCGGGCCTTCAGCAGACCGAGTAACCCCTTGCTGGAGCCAGCGACCCTGGGTTCAAGCTGGTGGGTTTTTTCCTCAAACCAGATGAGCCCGCACTCAAGCTGGCGACCTCGGGGTTCCGAACCCGGGTCCTCTGCATCCCAGTCCGATGCTCTATCCACTGCGCCACCACCTGGTCAGGCTCTCATGTTAATTCTTACAACACCAGAATCATATGTATAATGCAAAGCATACCTCGTGTGCACACAGATGGTCAGTACAACTGGCCCTTGAACAACTGGGAGGTTAGGGGCACTGATCCACGCGCACAGTAGAAAACTCACGTATAATTTCTGACTCTCCTAAAACCTAGCTACTAAGAGCCCACTGTTAACCAGAGGCCTTACTAATAATATAGTCAACACATATTCCGTATGTTACAAGTATCATGTACTGTATTTTTATAGTATAGTAAGCTAGAGAGAAGAAAATGGGGGGAAAATTTCACATATAAGGGGACCTGCACAGTTCAAACTATAATTCCAAAATAATTTGACCGTGTCTTTCTAGAAGCCTCCTCTGCCCTCTGTCCCAGCTATCGGGGTTCGCCTCTGCCAAGCCACTCTCACCGAGCTCTGGGCCTGCTCACACCACACCCTGTGGACAGGGGCCACACACCAAACCCGACAAGTGCAGGGGAGGCCTGCACGGCAGGTCCTGCAAACTCACTGGGCTGAAAGTAGCCACATAGGATGGTCTGAACATAAAAATTCCCCACTAAAAGCGAGTTGTGGCACGTAGTCAAGTCCTAGGTCTGTAGCTTCCTTGACAAAGGTCAGTCTTTACCTTAAGTGAGCCCGTCTATTGTCTTTTCTGCCTGTAAGATCTCATACCTTTGAAATGCCAGAGTGATCCCCGTTTCCAGACCCTTCGGGGTCTCTCCGCTTTGCTCTCTCCTGCCACCCAAAGCTGTCACCAGTGAACTTCGCGTGACCCCTTCCACCTCCTCCTCTGACTCTAATGTATGAAATACGCTGCAGAGCTGCCGTTCTCCAGAGCGCTTTCTCAGTCCACTGAGAGTCTGCTTCTTAGCAGTGGTCATCAGTTTGCTTCAAAGAAACTCATAAAAGTTCTCTAGAGGTCTGGAAATTTCTTATATCGAGAGCACTTATCACAGTAGCTTTTGATTCTTTGTTACCTGTCTGACTGTCGATTACCCTGAGCTCCTTAAAGGAGAGACTGTTCAGACTCAGTCAGCAAAACCACGTGTTCGCTATGGGGCACCACGCCGTGGCTTTTGTTCTGGGGCCTCCTCATCAGCCCTCTCCTGCCTCACAAAGAGCACCGCCTCTAGTTGCCAATGCGTTTGTGGTGGAGAGGCCAGCAGCAGTGGCGAGCGTGTGGGCCTCCTTCGGCAGCTTATTTTTCTGCAGTTTTAAAAATTCTTTCTTTATAATCCCGTCCCCACTGGTTCCCGGCTCTTACCTTCAGGAAGTACCCTCGGCTCCCGGCCACCACAACCCCTTTTTCGCCTTCAAAGCCATCGACCATCACCACCAGGTCCACGTGAGAGTACTTCTTCCTGACCGTACAATCACCCCAAATCCTCTCTACTTTGTTGTCTGCGTCCTAAGGAAACAAGACCAGGAGAGAGAAATACACAACCTCTGAATGCTACAACCTCCATCTTTGCAAACCCTCTTCTAAGAACGACCTGGAGCTTGGTGAAACCATAGCTTAACTCAAACATGAGGCTTCGGTCATCGTGTACGGAGACCAGAGCAGGGAATCTGTGCTTGTGTCAAATAGAGAAATAATAATTTTTAGATTCCCAGAAGCGATTCTAGCCATGAAACTGAAACCATGATTTTCCAAAAAAAATCCGTCACATTGGTTTTTTTCCCACCCTTTTAAATGTCCTGCACAAGGACACCTCTACCCTGGACAATCAGCATTGCCTGGGTGCAGAGCAGAATGCAGGGTTTTTTTCCAGGCTCTCATTGGTCCCGGGGCCACACGACCGACCTCAGAGTCCGCCACCCCAGCCTGCAGTACGTTTAACATTCTGTTCACCAGGGAATGAATGCGAGAGGCACAGATGGGCCCTGGGAGGGCTGGGGTGTCAGGGAACAAAGGCTGGGCTCAGAGCAGCTTTGTGCTGGGGAAGCTCCCACCGAGCAGGAAACTTTTATCATGCAGATTCCCCGTCAACCTGCAGCTTCTCAGCAGGGTGTGGGTGAGGGGTGAGGTTCATTGAGCAGATCCCTCCCACGAGACTAGCTGCTACCACGGGCAACAGCGGAGGACAGCAGCCCGATTTACAAGAGATTTCTGTGCCAGGAGTCTCCTACCTGTGGTCTCTGCCACTTCCCAATCAGGCAAGGAGCTGCCGCTTTCAAGTCTCGATTGGTGGGCAGAGCGAATACACCAAGAGCCTGCTTCTGACTCCAGGCCCGTCATAGAGTGTCAGTGCTGTCTGTCCTCCTCCCAACAGAGGAGCGGGTTAGGCGGCCGCCCGCGGTGGCACCTACGCCTACCTCGTCGTCACTGATGGGCACGGAGGGGTGAAGAAGGTTCCCGATCTCTCGGAGGCTCTCAAACCGCTCTGCCTCCAGCTTGATCCGCTCAGCATCACACATCAGGATCGCTTCATCGATGAGGAGTCGGAGCTTCTTTATCTGTGACACTTTCAGGTTCTGCAGGAGTACAGGCCAGGCCCGCCCCCAGGCCACAGAGAGTCAGGGACAGAGTAGGAATGAGATTCTGTCGCCCTAACCCTGTTGGGCTCTCATGACAACCCTTGTGATAGCCTTTTAAAAGCGGACAGTGAAGGCTTTCAGGGAACAGAGGTCTGTCTCACACAGGGGTCTGTGTGATCTGGCCCTTACACATCCACTGGCAACAGAGGTCTGTCTCACACAGGGGTCTGTGTGATCTGCCCTTACACATCCACTGGCATTTCCTTCTGGGGTGCCTAAGGCAGAGTTGGATCCACTCTGGCCTCTCTTCTCGTTCCTATTATATCTCAGGAATTTTAATATGTAGCTCTTTTCAGAGCCCCTTCTTCCTGATTAAACCAATTTAGCACTCCACTGTGTACTGCACTTAATTGTTCTCTAGGAAGATGATACATTAATAGGAGCAAGAGTCTTTGTCTTAAGCTAATTTTGTACTCCTACTGCAGGTGTTTCAAACTGTACTCTGATGTCTTGGGGCGAGGGGACTCCTCAGCAGGTGGGGCTGGGCAGGAAGAGCACCCCAGCCGACTTCAAGCACAGCCACACTGCTTCTTTGTGCTCGTGCCTTTGCTCTGCTTTTGTGTTATGGGTTTTAAGAAAGGGTTTAGTGACTAAAACTTGAAAATTACTGCTCTAGGCCCATTATGTAATGAATATTTACTGAATTACAGTAAATTGAAAAATTCCTTGACTTTGTAAAAGCAGAATAATATAAACTAAACATAGTTTAGTTGCTTTCCCCCCTTTCTTCCTACCCTTGAGTTTTCCACTGTCTCCATCTTTGCGGTCTCATTCAAAGTACAGAGTATATAACAAGAGTAACAGGGACATGTCCCAACTGCAGAAATTCAAGGCTCCCACAATGCTGTGTGGAGCCGAGTGTCAGCATTTAGCCTGTCTAGGAAGGAGGTCAAGGTAAAAGAACAGAAACCCACTTTAGAATAGGACAATAACTTACAGCCAAAGTGTCTGAGGTGAGGTCATCGAGATTTAATAACGTCTCTGGAATGGACTCATCATCTCCCACTGGCTCTTTTTTCTGCAGGAAAAAAAAAAAACAAAACCAAACCAAACAACCACTATTGAATAAAGAAAAAAAATTCTGACACTGTTTTATAAGTGTACACCAAATATCATATAAACTGATTACAGAACTTTCTACACATCTGTCTCTAAGACAGGCAACACATGGGAGAGATATTAGTACATGGGAAGTGAGAAATTAATGTCTGAAGTCTCTGTTCTGCCACTTTCTGGCTTTTTGATCACAGACTGATTAGCCCCGTCAGGGTCAGAGGGCTGACATCATCGGGAACTGGAGAAGAATGCGCCCTGGATGAATGCATGAGAATGCGCATGTGCTGGGGGCCCGAGCCAGGAGCCAGGAGCCAGGAGCCAGGAGCCAGGAGCCAGGAGCCAGGAGCCAGGAGCCGGCGCTGGCGGACACCTGGGTGTGACTCTCAGAATCCCTGTCTACCTGCTAAGAACAGTCCAGCACAGAGGCACCGGGAGAATACATGGATGGAATGATGGTATATTAGAGAGGCAAAGAAAACAAAAATTTTATTTATTCATTTTAGAAAGGAGAGAGAGAGGGAGAGAGAGAGAGAGAGGAGAGAAACAGAGAGAGAAGGGGAGGAGCAGGAAGCATCAATTCCCATATGTGTCTTGACCAGGAAAGCCCAGGGTTTCGAACCAGTGACCTCAGCATTCCAGGTCGACACTTTATCCACTGCGCCACCACAGGTCAGGCAAGAAAACAAAATTTTTGAGGGAAAAAGTCACAAAATCTGGAACTAAGTTTAGAGCAGTCAATGCACAACAGCAGGGTTGTGCTCAGCACTTGAATTTTTCCCTCCAGCTTCTTGCCTCACTTTCTTTTTTTTTTTTTAAATTTTTTAAAATTTTATTTATTTATTTATTTATTTATTTTTTACAGAGACAGTGAGTCAGAGAGAGGGATAGACAGGGACAGACAGACAGGAATGGAGAGAGATGAGAAGCATCAATCATTAGTTTTTCGTTGCGCGTTGCAACACCTTAGTTGTTCATTGATTGCTTTCTCATATGTGCCTTGACCTCGGGCCTTCAGCAGACCAAGTAACCCCTTGCTGGGGCCAGTGACCTTGGGTTCAAGCTGGTGGGCTTTTGCTCAAACCAGATGAGCCCGCGCTCAAGCTGGGGACCTCGGGGTCTCGAACCTGGGTCTTCCGCATCCCAGTCCGACGCTCTATCCACTGCGCCACCACCTGGTCAGGCTTGCCTCACATTCTTTTTATTTATTTATTTATTTAATTCATTTTTTAGAGAGGAGAGAGAGAGGGAGAGAGACAGAGAGGGAGAGAGAGAAGAGAGAGAGACAGAGAGAGAGAAGGGGGGAGGAGCTGGAAGCATCAACTCCCATATGTGCCTTGACCAGGCAAGCCCAGGGTTTTGAACCAGCGACCTCAGCATTTCCAGGTCGACGCTTTATCCACTGCGCCACCACAGGTCAGGCTTGCCTCACTTTCTTAATGATATTCTGCCCAATCATTTCTAACCCTGGTCCACAGCCATGGGGAAGGTAATTTTCAGAGTCAAACTCTTCTTAAATTAAAGGCCATTATAACAAGACACATTAAGACCTCAGCAAATAAAAAGAAGCCGAGATTTAGGGTCTGCTTTGCAAGGATAAATAACGTGTAGAAATCATATTCAATGTCCTAAAGATTAAAAAAATTCTATACATACAATAGGCAATTACGTTTATACAACCTCATAAGCCGCTGCACAAAACTGAATCATGAGTAAAGATAAAATCTTCTAAAGATAAAAGCATAGAACTCCTTTAGACTCATTACACATCCTCACCCATCAAAGTGAGAAGTTGCGATTCCATCTATAACCCAACTTATACCCTTCACTGTCTCAAGCAAAATCATCTTGAAAAGTTAGGAAAGTCTGAAAATATCAGAATGAGCCTTGAAAAGAATAAGCATAGACAACTGAGGTAGGGGAAGAATGGCCTAAATCTCAATATTTTCCATTTGGTAGCTGTCTGCTAATCCCACAAGGTAGCAAGTGCAAGTTCTGAGTTCAAGATCGGACTGTGCAGCTAATATCATTTCAGGCAAACTCATTAATTTTCTCAGACTATTCCTTTGCCCTTTAAATAAGGTTGATAATTGCTACACTCCAGGTTTACAGCAAAGATCAAAACCAAAATGAGATGTATATAAAAGGGTTTCTAATAATTTCAAGTACTATACAAGTGAAAGCTAGCACTGTTCCAACAGACAGCAAAGGAGAACACTCCTTCTGGGTCAGCGGTCAAGGGATCCAAGGATGTTACTGTAAATGAAACACTCCCGTCTTCTTGCCATGAAAAACACTGGCTGTCAACTGTCTGTCAGTGCTTCACAGAACACACAAGCAGCAGCATACGTGGCAATTAACATGATTATGGGGCCTCTCACATGCAAATGATTAAGTATCATGGCTCCCATTGGAAAAAAACCCCAGTATGATTATATCAATTTCTATAGCCAGTCATGGCTGAAAGTGCAACAAAATACTGAGAGAAGAAGAGTGTGGACCAGGAAGTATAAATTGCTCAATCCCAGGGGAATCTTTTTGTTATGCTCTTTACTAGTTCAGCTTCCTGATTTATTTAATTTTTGGAAGAGAGAAACAGACAGACAGGAAGGGGCAGAGATGAAAAGCATCAACTCGTAGTTGCAGCACTTTAGCTGTTCATGGATTGGTTCTCATATGTGCCTTGACTGAGGGGCTCCAGCAGAGCCAGTGACCCCTTGCTCAAGCCTGCAACCATGGGCTTCAAGCCAGCGACCTTTGGGCTCAAGCCAGCAATCATGGGATCATAACCACACTCAAGCCAGCAACCTTGGGCTTCAAGCCAGCGACCTTTGGGCTCAAGCCAGCAATCATGGGATCATAACCACGCTCAAGCCAGCAACCTTGGGGTTTAGAACGTGGGACCTCAGCATTCCAGGCTGATGCTCTATCCACTGCACCACCGCTGGTCAGACAGCTTCCTAATTTTTAACTGTTCGGTTTAGTTTAAAGGTGTACAACTTAACATTATTTTTAAAAAGCGATTAAAGGGCTAGAAGGACTTCTAAAAATTATTAATTTATTATAGAGAGGGAGAGAAACATGGATTTGTTGTTCCACCTATTGATTCATTCAATGGTTGATTCTTTTTTAAAACTATTTTTTAAAATTTATTTGTTTTTTGTGACACAGAGAGAGACAGAGAGAGGGACAGATAGGGATAGACAGACAGGAATGGAGAGAGATGAGAAGCATCCATTCTCCGTTGTGGCACCTTAGTTGTTCACTGATTGCTTTCTCATATGTGCCTTGATCCGGGGGGCAACAACAGACCAAGTGACCCCTTGCTCAAGCCAGCGACCTTGGGCTCAAGCTGGTGAGCCCGTGCTCAAGCTGGTGACCTTGGGGTTTCGAACCTGGGTCTTCTGCGTCCCAGTCCAACGCTCCATCCACTGCGCCACCACCTGGTCAGGCTGATTCTTTTTTATATATAGATTTTATTTACCGACTTTTAGAGAGAGAAAGGTGGGAGGGAGGAAAGGGAAGCAACAACTTGTAGTTACTTTTCGCATATGCCTTGACTGAGCAAGCTAGGAGCCTTGAACCAGTGACCTCAGCATTTTAGGTAGATGCTTTATCCACTGTGCCACCACAGGTCAGGCATAGGTTAATTCTTTTTATTTTATTTTATTTATTATTATTTTTTTTTAGAGAGGAGGGGGGGCAGAGAGAGAGAGAGAGAGAAGGGGGAGGAGCAGGAAGCATCAACTCCCATATGTGCCTTGACCAGGCAAGCCAGGGTTTTGAACCGGCAACCTCAGTGTTTCCAGGTTGACGCTTTATCCACTGCGCCACTACAGGTCAGGCCATAGGTTAATTCTTGTATGTGCCCTGACCAGAGATTGAACTCACAACCTTGGCATATCAGGACGATGCCTTATCCAGCTGAGCACCTAGCCAGGGCATAAGGGGGTATTTTTGAAGAAAGATTAAAAACACGTACTAGTCTGGACACCATAGGAAGTTGGAAGTGAAACTTAACCTTGTCCAAGCATAGAAGGATTTTTTGGATGAAGGCCATCCATTGTTGTTTGCAACTGCTAAATAACTACAACAGTCTGGAGATAGGAAACCCCCTTTTCACTAAGAGGCTTCAAAGGCATTTATGATTGAGGCCAAGTGTTCAGAGAGATTTTGTAAATACGACTTTTATATTTGGTGTGATTTACACCAGCTCAAGATGGCCGATGGCATTCCTGCTTAGGAAGGGCTGTTAGATTGTGAATGGAGAGGTCTTCATACTAGAAGGTTTTGAAAGCAAGGAGGAAGGAGACTCGGGGCCCCCTCCCTTCTCCATACCTTGAGGAAGAAGGTAAACAGCCAGGAATGCAGGAGGGGGAAGGGAGATTTGAGTAGCCCTTTCCTCTCCTCTTTCTTTCTACTTTTTTTTTTTTTTTTTTTTGGTACTTTTCTGAAGCTGGAAACGGGGAGAGACAGTCAGACAGACTCCCGCATGCGCCCGACCGGGATCCACCCAGCACGCCCACCAGGGGGCGATGCTCTGCCCCTCCAGGGTGTCGCTCTGCTGTGACCAGAGCCACTCTAGCGCCTGGGGCAGAGGCCAAGGAGCCATCCCCAGTGCCCGGGCCATCCTTGCTCCAATGGAGCCTCGGCTGCGGGAGGGGAAGAGAGAGACAGAGAGGAAGGAGAGGGGGAGGGGTGGAGAAGCAGATGGGCGCTTCTCCTGTGTGCCCTGGCCAGGAATCGAACCCGGGACTTCTGCACGCCAGGCCGACGCTCTACCACTGAGCCAACCGGCCAGGGCCTCTTTCTACTTATTAGGTGATTTAAAAACGCTTATCCTCTGACATCATGTAAGCCCCTTCCCATCCTGAAATCGTGTTATTGATGTATATACCTCTAGACAAAGGAATCATGAGATCCATGTATGTGAACTGTGTGCTGTAAAGGATATATAAGATGTAAGAAATCAAATTTCAGGGAACACGTGTCTTTGGAGCCACAGACTCCACGTGCTCCGCCGGCTTTGATAAATTCTCTTTTCCTCTTATACATTGTCTGAGTGTCTATCCTCCACTGGGTTGCTTTCCTGCAACGGTCTGGGCATTGGGCCAGGTTCCCTACATTTAAAAAATGTAGTTCTTACAATTCTGTTCTATAGGTGAATGTCAGAGTTGAGATTTCAGATCAGAAAACTGAGGCTCAGAAGTTAACTTGCCTCAAGTCACATCGCTAACATGATTGGCATCTCTATCTGTGCTCTTTCCATGAAAGATTCATCTACACTGAACAGAGAACCTGGAGTCTTCCGTAAGAAACTCTTTCTGGCACTGTAGGATGAGCTCAAGAAATAACTGGAAAAGATTACTGGTAGAACTCAGAGTCTTATTATAAGAACAGATAAACAACGAATGACTAGTGTGGCAAGAATCTTATCTTGCAATAGACTGAATGTTGAAAGTCAACAAATTCCTATGTTGAAACCTAACCCCCAAGGTAATGGAATTTGGAAGTGGAGTCTTTCAGAGGTGATCATGGAATAAAGGCAACCTCACGAGAGACCCCAGAGAGCTCCATGGCTCCTTACGCCATGTGAGGACAGAGCAAGGAGACTGTCTATGAACCAGGAAGTGGGTCCTCAGACACCAAATCTGCCCGTGCCTTGGTCATGGCCTTCCCACGCTCCGGAACTAAAAAAAAAAAATCTGTTGTTTATCAGCCAGACGAACTAACACATATCTGAATACAGAAGATGGCCTCATCTTCTTAAGTTTTCTCTCAACCTTCTTTCCTTTTTTGTCTTTAAAATAATTCCCACACTTTGGTAAGAAACTCGGTATTCCATAGAAAGTATGTGTTAACTAAGAATAAAGTTAAATAACGCTGCTGCACTGCTCAAGACTGTTAATTCTCTTACCTTCATTTTCTCTCCAATTGTCTTGCTGCATAGATTCTTCAGCTTGTTCAAGTTGTCCGCCCGAAATCTGCCTAAAGAATAAAGAACCCGAGAATATTCCAAAGACAGGCATATAATTAAGATTCCTCCATCTCCTAATCATGGCTCCTTAGGACTGATCTCAGCCCAAGGCCAGAGTGCAGGCAGAGCTGAAGGATCTGCTTTATGAAATTGTAAAACCTTGTAGCTTTAGAACACCAAATTTAGTCGGTATATATTGGTGACTACAATGGGGATTCCCCAGCATTTGGTGACAAGGAAAAGGCCACTCTGAGACTAGAATTAAAAAGTATAATAACCTGGATGATGTCACTATAGAGCAACACCTCTGAGAAATCTAGAAGATAATCAAGTAACTATCATATAACTTGGTCAATTATCTTTTTTCTTTTTTTTCAGGTGAGAGGAGGGGGGAAGATAGTAAGGCAGACCTGCATGTCCCCCAAATGGGATCTACCCGGCAACCCCATCTGGGGCCAATGCTTGGGTACTGAGCCATTTCCAGTGCCTGAGGCCCACAAGCTTGGACCAACCAAGCTATCCTCAGCGCCCAGGGCCATGCTCGAACCAATGGAGCCGCTAGCTACAGGAGGAGAAGAGGAAGAGAATGGGGAGAGGGAGGGGAGAAAAGCAAATGGTCACTTCTCCTGTGTGCCCTGACTAGGGATCGAACCCAGGATGTCCACACACCAGGCTGAAGCTCCATTTGCTGAGCCACCAGACAGGGCCCAATTATCTTAAAATCCATTTAAGAAACTATGTGGTATACAGGGGAATCTAGAAAGAAGGCAGTCATATTTCTATTCCCATGACTTGTTTGCTATCTCTCTGCTAGAAATGGTTAATATTATTCCCTTTGCTTTGACACAATGTTCATATGACAGCCCTCAGATTAATTTATTTTGTTATTATTATTTTTAGAGCACACACGTGTAAGGGGGGGAAGAGAGGAACAGATAGAGACAGACAGACAGAAAGGGAGAGAGATGAGAAACATCTTTGTGGCACCTTAGTTTTTCATCGACTGCTTCTCATATGCCCCTTGATGGGGGGGGGGGGCGAGAACACGCCTCAAGTCAAGCTAGTGACCCCAAGCTCAAGCCAGCAACCTTGGGCTTCAAGCCAGCAACTTTGGGATCATGTTGATGATCCTGTGCTCAAGCTGGCAAGCCTGCACTCAAGCTGGCTACGTTGGGGCGTTTTGACCCTGGGTCCTCAACTTCCCAAGCTGATGCTCTATCCACTGTACCACCACTGGTCAGGCTACCTATGGGTTTTGATAAATAGCAATAATAAGATTAGGAAAGTTCCTTTCTATTCCTGGTTTGCTGCATTTTATCATGACCAATTAGATTTCATAAAAAATATGAACTTCGATTCCTATCTCACATCATACAGCAGAATCAATGTGAAAGAAATCAACCTAAATGTGAAAGCTAAAGTAATAAAATTTCTAGAAAAAAACTGGAGAATTTCTTCAGGACCTGAAGATATGAAAAGATTTCCTACATACAACACAAAGCACAAATTACAGAAGAAAATTATGTGCATAGATATCTACTGCTCACAAAAATTAGGGGATATTTCAAAATGAATATGAAGCGATAAAAAAAGGAAGCATTTGATTTTTTTTTTTATTAAACAAGAACAGAAAAGCAAACAAGTCAAATGAGGTTATGCAAGCAAATGAGATGCATAACCAACTTTTATTTCATTGGTGAAAATGTACTATACAAAAGGCTGAAAGTACTGGAGTTTCTACACGTTCCCTGATCCCCTAATTTTTGTGAGCAGTGTATGTGTATGAATATATATATAGAAGTAATATATATACAGGGTGGGACAAAAGTACATTTACACTTTGGAAAAACAATGCAATAATTAATAAATAATACAAGAATAAACTTTTGCATACTCACAATTGTAAACATTATACTATAAACATAATATATATTTATATATAATCTGACTATATATATATATACGATACTATCAAAATACTTATAAAAATGTTCATAGCACCTTATTCGTCATACCCTCAAACTGTTAACAATTCAAATATCCATCAGTAGTATTGGTTAGTACATTTACACATGGAGTACTATACAGCAATGAAAAAAATCCAGCCACTGCTACACATGGAATAATCTCACAGACAACAGTATGAAAGAATGAAGTCACATACAAAAGTTGGCCCTGGCTGGTTGGCTCAGTGGTAGGGCATCAGCTGGGCGTGTGGAAGTCCCGGGTTCAATTCCCAGTCAGAGCACATAGGAGAAGCAACCACCTGTTTCTCCATCCCTCCCTCCCCTCTCTTCCCCTCCTGCAGCCATGGCTAGAATGAGCAAGTTGGCCCCAAGCACTGAAGATGGCTCCATGGCCTTGCCTCAAGCACTAAAGTAGCTCGGTTACCGAGCAATGGAACAGTGGCCCTGGATGGGTAGAACATTGGCCTCAGATGGGGGCTGCCGGGTGCATCCCATACGTACAAGCGTCTGTCTCTCTGCCTCCCTGCCTCTCACTTGATTAAAAAAAACAACCATATTTAAGTCTATTTAAATGAAGTTCAAAATCAAGCGAAACTAATTTATGGTGGTAGAGGGCACAATACTGTTATTTTTATTTTTATTTTTTTCATTTTTCTGAAGCTGGAAACGGGGAGAGACAGTCAGACAGACTCCCGCATGCGCCCGACTGGGATCCACCCGGCACGCCCACCAGGGGCGATGCTCTGCCCACCAGGGGGCGATGCTCTGCCCATCCTGGGTGTCGCCATGTTGCGACCAGAGCCACTCTAGCGCCTGAGGCAGAGGCCACAGAGCCATCCCCAGCGTCTGGGCCATTTTTGCTCCATTGGAGCCTTGGCTGCGGGAGGGGAAGAGAGAGACAGAGAGGAAAGCACGGCGGAGGGGTGGAGAAGCAAATGGGCGCTTCTCCTGTGTGCCCTGACCGGGAATCGAACCCGGGTCCTCTGCATGCTAGGCCGACGCTCTACCGCTGAGCCAACCGGCCAGGGCCTAATACTGTTATTTTTAGAGGGAAGAAGTGACCGTGAGGAGCCTGCCAGTGTGCTGCAAATGTTTTAGACATTGATCTGAGTGATGGTTACATGGGTGTACAGATTTGTAAAATTCAGCAAGCTGCACATGAAGATTTGTGCACTTCACTGAATACAGGCCATCTCAATAAAAAATACGTTTTAAGGTTGTATATGAAAATAGTTCAAATGCCATAACAGAGGTATATGAGATGACAGACGGAGAGCACTCAACAAATGAGAGTGCGATGGGAGCGGAGCTGGGTGCCTGAGAGTGCGATGGGAGCGGAGCTGGGTGCCAGAGAGGGTTGATGGGAGGGGGCAGCACTCAAGAGGGGCAACGGTCCTGGGCGTGTGAAACACTGTACAGGTAGCCTAACAAGGCCAGAACCAAGGGCATAGGGCATATGTGGGGGAGTGGCAGAAGATCAGGCTAGGAAGGAACGTGGGCTTTGTAAATTGTGCTAAGAAATTTGGATTTTTATTCTTTAGGGCTATTCTGCCCAACATGGTAGCCACTAGCCACATGTGGCTATTGAGCATTTGAAATAGACTAGCCTGAATTGCAATGCACTGTATGCCTGGCCTGTGGTAGTGCAATAGCTGAAGCATCAACCTAAAATGCTGAGGTCATGGGTTCGAAACCCTGGGTTTCCCAGGTCAAGGCACATATGACAAGAAATCAATGAACAGGACCTGGCCGGTTGGCTCAGTGGTAGTGCATTGGCTCGACGTGTGGAAGTACCAGTTCAATTCCTAGTCAGGGCACACAGGAGAAGCGCCCATCTGCTTCTCCATCCCTCCCTATCTCGCTTCTCTCCTTCTCTCTCCCCCTTCTCCTCCTGCAGCCATGGCTCAATTACAGCAAGTTGGCCCTGGGCACTAAGGATGGCCCTGTGGCCTCCACCTCAGGTGCTAAAATGGCTCCTGTTGCGATGGAGCAACACATCAGATGGGCAGAGTATCACCCCCTAGTGGGCTTGCTGGGTGGATCCTAGTCGGGGTGCATGTGGGAGTCTGTCTCTGCCTCCCCGACTCTTAATAAAAATTTAAAAAATTGCCTGACCAGGCAGTGGCACAGTGGATAAAGCGTCGGACTGGGATGCAGAGGACCCAGGTTCAAGACCCCGAGGTCACCAGCTTGAGCACAGGCTCATCTGGTTTGAGCAAAGCTCACCAGCTTGGACCCATGGTCGCTGGCTTGAGCAAGGGGTTACTCGGTCTGCTGTAACCCGATGGTCAAGGCACATATGAGAAAGCAATCAATGAACAACTAAGGTATCGCAACGAAAAACTAATGATTGATGCTTCTCATCTCTCTCCATTCCTGTCTGTCTGTCCCTGTCTATCCCTCTCTCTGACTCTCATTCTATCTCTGTAAAAAAAAAAAAAAAAAAAAATCAATGAACAACTAAAGTGAAGCAATGATGAGTTGATACTTACCGCTTCCCTTTCCTCTCTCTGTAAAATCAATAGTCTTAAAAAAAAAAGAAATGTACTGTTTGTATAAAAATATACACCTGATTTTGAAAATCTATAAAAAAGAATGTAAAATATTGCAAAAACTTTTATATTGATTACAGGTTAAAAACATAATTTGGAAATCTATAGATTAAATAAAATATATTCCTAAAATTAATTTCATCTGCTTTTCTTTTTTTTGTTGTTTATTTTTGTTTATTTTTATTTTTTATTCATTTTAGAAAGGAGAGAGAGGAGAAAGAGAGAGAGAGAAGGGGGGAGGAGCAGGAAGCATCAACTCCCATATGTGCCTTGACCAGGCAAGCCCAGGGTTTCAAACCGGCGACCTCAGCATTTCCAGGTCGACGCTTTATCCACTATGCCACCACAGGTCAGGCCTCATCTGCTTTTCTTTACATTTTTTTTAAGTGGCTACAAGAAAATTCATAATTATACCTGTGGTTCACACTGCATTTCTATCAGACAGATTTAAGGTATGTATGTCCCTGCAAAACTTAAGCCTGGAAGCAAATGATTAGATTTGCATTCCAAAATGATCACATGTCCTGGGTGTGGTCCATGACTGGGTAAGACTGGGGTAAAACAAAGCAATGAAACAGTTATTGCAATAACAAGGGCCTGGCTGAAGGCATCTGCAGTCAAGGGTAGGAGGAAATAACAACTTCAATTCATAGTAAAGACAAATCTCATTCAGAATAGCACTTTTGGGGGGAGGACAGAATTCTGGTAGTTAGCAGATTGCAAGATAGGTGGAAATCTAGTGGCTTTGGAAGTAGTTGAGATAAATGCTTATCATGTGGTCAAATGTTTCCTCAGTATATTATTCTAAATTAAAAAAAAGAAATCACAGTTCAAGTTCTTGAGAGTTAGCAGAACCATGGTAGGTCTGTGGTGCTAGGACTCCACATTTTATCAGACCCTTTTGAGAGCCCTAGTGGCATCTTGGAGATCTATAGATCGACAAATAGGTACAGTTGTGATGGAGGACCTTGTGAAGCTCTCTGTGTCCCCTCAGTCCGGGAATGCAATTGAGGCTCTTAATGTGGCTCGGGGTTACAAGTCCATATTGCAGCCAATGACAGGAGAGCCCCAACTTCTGATGCAAGGTTCATATATAAAAGAACTTTGATACAAGATCTGTCCATGTCCTATTCGGACAACCAGTGACTTGGGAAAAATCATTAACTTCCTTTTGCAGCAAAGAGAGTATTGATAAGGGATGTCAAGAATCAAATTGATAGGTGCTTTGAAAATAAACTGCTTTTCATACAGAAGGGCAAAGTGTCCCAAACACAAGATATTCATGAATTGAAAAAACCTTTGTCAGGCCCTCACCAAGAAGCAGGTGCAGGGCTAGGTACTGGGATTATATGATACATGTATACCTGTATATCCTGTATGTATGTGTATACTCTATGTATTTGGATGTACAGATGCATAAAACACAGCCAGGTCCCTGAAGAATTCACCCCATCACCATATATCCATTCATTACCAAAAGAATAAAACTCCCCATAGATATGTACATGATACACGAGAGGAACTAACATATTCAAAGTCATTTAATGTGCTAAGAGTGTGTAACTGTATACAAAAATTTTGATAATCCTGATTCAGTAAAACAGTGTCCAGTCTAGTTTTTTTCCCTTCCAGTTAATTTAATTCCATTGCAACTCAAAATTTCAGATTCAGGTGGTGGGATCTCATAGTCACAAACTACATTAGAGTGACTGAAACTGCAGACAACCCCAGCTAAATAAATACTCTCTTGGTACCCAATACCCTTATAAATTTCGGAAAATCAATGTTCCTGATAAAATGCTACCACACTCTTGGCCAGCGACGGCCTTTGCAGTGTGCTGTCATAAACTTGGCTCTCAGCTGGTTGCAGACTTATTGCATCAGACAAAATTAATCACGTGTTTTTGACAGCATTCGACCAATCAGTGACAACTCCAGTTAATCTAGGCAGAGGGTTCTATGGTTTTATTTTCAGTTCCAGGTTTCAGCCAAACCCTGCCAACGTCTTTTCCGGAAAACATCCACAAATCACAATTACTCAGCCTCAACAATTACATTACAAGCGTTTTCCTCACCCTTCTTCCCATGTCTGACCCTACCACGGAAAAGACTTTTCTCGATTTTTAAAGATATGATAACAAATCCGGGGGATGGCTTTCCCAGAAGCTCCGGCATCACTGCTTTTAGGCAGGAGCGGCCTTCAAAGATCCCAAATGTTTCCAATATAGGTGCTTTCTATTACGCTACAGACGTGACTCAAGTTGGAGCCTTTGATCCTATCAAAATAGGAGACCACTCTGGCCTTGCTGAGTTTGATAAAACAAGCAAGCAAACAAACAAACAAAAAACAACGCGGAGGCGACCAAAGATAAATGTTAGGAAAGGGGAATCCCCCTAAACCTCCCGGCCCGGCTTTCTTCTGGCTACCCTTCAGCGGGGAAGCCCTGACAGCTCTAGATGCGCATGCGCCGTGCTCCTTCCCAGACTCAGACCGGCGACCTGCACTGAGCAGGCGTGGAAGGGAGTCGGCACTAACCCCGCAGACAGAAAAAGCGGGATGACCCCGGCTACCCGAGCGTTTTGGGGGATAGGGAAAGCCTCGGAGCCACTGCAACTTTGGGGAGGGGAGATCTAACGAAGGGCGGAAGCTGTGGCCTCAGGAGCGGTAATGAGACCCGAGAGCTGAAGTTGGGGTTAAGACTGGGGACATCCCGCGCGTCCCCGTACTCACATCTTCGCCACTCCCCGTCTGCCTTCACCAGCTGATCCACTAGTCCCGGGTCCTTGAAGCGCTTCTTTTGCGTCTCTCGGATGAGGTCTGGGTCCCCTCCTTTATCCGCCCGAAACAAATCCAGATCCAGCACCATCTTTCCTTCTCCCGGGTTAACAGTGGGAGGTGAGGATTTCCCGGGTCAACACTAATGAAAGTGAGACTGGCCAAGGTAGCCTGTGACCGACGCACTGCGCCGGCGCGCTGACCCGCCCCACCCCGCGCAGGCGCGACGGGAGCGCGCGGGCGCCCCCTCTCGTCCGGAAGCGGCGGTGCAGGAGGCGGGGCCAAGAGAGCGAGGTGGGGTGCGCGGGCGTGGGCGTCTCCTGCTGTGTCAGGGTTTGTCCCGGCTCAGGTTTTATCCGTCCTGTGCTTTCTCCCCAGCTCTGCCCCACTCTCCCTAGGCGCTCCCATTCCCACGTGAAGGTGAGTGCCTCAGTTTCCTCCTCACGTTAAAGGACATGCGTCAGGCTAGACAGAGGCAACCTGATAGCTGGCTTGGAAGCTGGTGTCTCCAGTAGATGCCGGTTTCCGGCCCACAAGTGTGGGCCCTAAGATTGGACGCTCTCCCGGAACCCTGCTCTCCTCCATCTTGAGACAAGAGTATGGCTACATTTATTTTAGTCCCCTTGTTACTTCAACTCAAGATTCCTCCTTTCCTGCCTTAGAGTCCTCAGAGCTAGGATACATTTCTTTTTTCTTTTTTTTTTTTCTGAAGCTGGAAACGGGGAGAGACAGTCAGACAGACTCCCGCATGCGCCCGACCGGGATCCACCCGGCACGCCCACCAGGGGGCGATGCTCTGCCCACCAGGGGCGACGCTCTGCCGTGACCAGAGCCACTCTAGCGCCTGGGGCAGAGGCCAAGGAGCCATCCCCAGCGCCCGGGCCATCCTTGCTCCAATGGAGCCTTGGCTGCGGGAGGGGAAGAGAGAGGGAGGAAGGAAGGGGGGGATGGAGAAGCAAATGGGCGCCTCTCCTATGTGCCCTGGCCGGGAATCGAACCCGGGTCCCCCGCACGCCAGGCTGACGCTCCACCGCTGAGCCAACCGGCCAGGGCCTAGGATACATTTCTTAATCTGATTATTGGGCAAACCGGATTGTCCCTTTACCCACTCTTAAGATCATAGATATGGGAAAGTGCAATTGAAATCTTTTAGAGGCCCTGGCCGGTGGATAGAGCATCAGTATGGAGTCAGGGGTTTGATGCCCTGTCAGGCCACACTGGAGAAGCGACATCCACTCTTCTTCCCCTCTCCCTCTCCCTCCCCTTCCTCCCCTCTCCTTCCCCCTTCCTCCCCTCTTCCTCTCCCTCTCCCTCTCCCTCCCCTTCCTCCCCTCTCCTTCCCCCTTCCTCCCCTCTCCCTCCCCTCTCCTTCCCCCTTCCTCCCCTCTCCCTCCCCCTTCCTCCCCTCTCCCTCCCTCTTCCTCCCCTCTCCCTCCCCTCCTCCTCCTCCTTCCCTGCCCTCCCCTCCCCCTCTCCCTTCCCTCTCCTCCTCTCCCCCAGCCAGTGGCTTGATTGGATTCAGCGTTGCTGAGGATAGCTCCGTTGGTACAAGGGGATTGCAGGGTGGATCCTGGTCACTGTGCATGTGGGAGCCTGCCTCGCTATCTCCCCTCCTCTCACTTAAAAAAAAAAAAAAAAAGAAAAGAAGGAAGAAAAAGAAATCTTTTAGAGACATGAGGAGACTTTTCCAAGGGGAAAATAGCTGATTTGAAGGCAGTATTAAGGTGTTGAGGCCCAGTCTTAGGATATATGAAAACCTGAGCAAAGATTTCATCATACTTCATTTGGGAACGTCCAGGTCTTTATAGTAAAAATTTGGGTGGAGCCAAAGTTATCAAAGGATCTCCCTAATAACGATAAAGATTGGAGGGTTTGGGAAGAGGCGTCCCTTTCCCCATCCTTCCACCTGCTAGAAGCTTCTATGACCACCAGTGGCTCTCAGGAGAATGTTTAAACATAGCTTGCAAAGCCGTTCATGACCTGCCCCTAACACGTTCCCTCTTTATCTGCTGGCATTCCACCCTGAGCTACCTGTGGCTCTCCTTCCTTGCCTTGAGCCTTTGTACAAGCTCCTTCTGCCTGGAAATCTCTTTCCGTCCCCTTTTCCACCAAACTGGCTGATTCCTTCTTCCTCCAGGAAATTTTCTCTGATGCATCTCACGGTACAGTGACATTTATCCTGCTGTTTTAGGAGGAACTGACAACCCAACCTCCAGTTCTTGGCTGCCCACTCCCTTCTATCAGAGACACACAGTAACAAAGGAAGTGGATGTTGCTGTCCTTGGGCAACCAAGGAGGAACCATTTACAAATAACCTGGGTCAGGGAAAGCTGCCAGGACCTGGGCGACTTGGATCCTGCCTCTTCCGCTGTTAGAATTGGAATGAGGTGTCAATCATCCTACAACACCGTATTTGTTCAGGGTATTGCATTGTACCTGGGATTGTTAACTTCACTAAAATGAAATTATTTTTATTCCAGACTCCCCTTGAATAGCTCTTCCGTTATCCACAAAGTTTTGCATATGCAACCCTCCATCAATTTCTATATCTCTGCATCAGCCATTGTTGCACTGTAGTTCTCAATGAAATGTCTTTTTAAAGTTTTAGAATAAGTCGTTAGTTTCGTCTTGCCTGGTCACCTGACAATGCGTCTCTCTTTGTCAGCGATCGACAAGCCCTTAAGTCATTCACGCATTCCCCTGTACAGTTTCAAACTGAGTCACGTCTGCTCCTTGTTGGATGCATTGGGACACTGCACAGTGTATGACTGAATTCATATAAATTAACTGTGCTAGATCCATATAACTGTTTCTTCCCTATTGTATCCCCTGTTGGAGAGCCGGAAGAGGTTTCTCCGCGGAGTGTCTTGGAAGATGGGGTGGAGGTTTATCAGGTGGAAGGGAAGGGGAGGCTGGCAGGCATATACCAGGCAGGGAGGTGTGGAACAGCTGACTGAGAGACTGTCAAAAGTTCAGAGTGGTTAGAGTGTAAGGGTGTGCTGTTCGAGACCTTACACGCCACATGACTACATCTGTTGGAGGTGCAGTTTCTTCATCTATTATAATGGGAATAGTACCTGCCTCTAGGGCTGGTCTAAGAACCAAGTGGGCCATGCTATGAAATCACTTAGTTCAGGCTCAACACATAGAGATGCCACATTAATGACATCCTTTCCTACTTCTCAAGAGGAAGGTAAGTAAATATCTTTGCCTTATAAGCAGGGGTGCTATTTAAAATATTTACAACCCAGGTACTACCCAGTCAAAACAGATGTGAGTCTCAACCAAACAGCTGAGGGAATTCTTTTGAGGGGATTAAGAGCCCTCAACTAGAATGGAGGAAAACACTGACACAGGAGAACCCAGCTACCCTGGGAAGTGGTTCTTGGCACCCCCTAGGACTTTGTCCACATCTAGTCTATAGTAATGCACCTCAGACCCAAAGAAGCTAACTTGACTTGTATTTGTGGACTTTGTTATGTGGCTGGCCTCAGGGCCACCGGAGAGAAAGCTCAACTGGAAGGGGAGGGATGAACATGCTGAGTGTTTCCTGTGTTCTCTTAGGGGAACCTGAGGCTTTGGTTGTCGGCTGATTCCTCAACAGGTGGTAAGAGGCTGCTAGCCCAGGTCCATGTTGCTCCAGAGTATGCTCTTTTCAGTGTTACTTTGGGGATCCAGAACCCTTCCCCTCTGCAGTTTAAGCTTCAAGGACATGTACCGTTTCTCACTCATCCATCCAGCCATCCAACTCATGCTCAGGAAAAACAACTTGAAAGGTATGTCTTTATTTCACAAAAAAGATGTGACATGCAATACCCACCCCTTAACAAACTACAAACTCTTGTCATACAGAGTAAAAAAGGAAATCCAGCCATTACAAAGTCTCTGTTGTATAAATATAGTATTTTTTAAAAACTTTTTTTAGGGAGAGAGAGAGAGGCAAGAAGGTAGAGAGATGAGAAGCATCGACTTGTAGTTGTGGCACTTTAGTTGTTCATTGATCGCTTCTCATATATGCCTTGACGGGGAGGCTCTAGCTGAGCCAGTGACCCCTTGCTCAAGCTAGCGACTTTTGGGCTCAAGAGAGCATGGGGTCATGTCTGTGATCCCACACTCAGGTCAGCGACTGGTGAGCCCACGCTCAAGCCGGCAACCTCAGGATTTAAATTTGAATCTGGGTCCTCAGAGTCCCAGGCCAGTGCTCTACCCACTGTGCCACCTCCTAGTCAGGCTATTCAGTCTTTAATGTAGAGTCAGACAAAAAAAAAAAAAGAAAGAAAAGAAAAAAAAAAGTTTTGTTGGCATAGGAAATACCCTGGTCCTTGAATATGCTACAATCTTCATTTGTATTCCCAGCCAATACAGGTGGCATCTATGTGATGAGTTACTTGTGTGTTCTAAGACTTTAGGTAACCAAATGGGGTTTAAATATTTTATCTCCTGAGCCTGCACTCTCACCTAAGAGCTTGTGGAAACCACTATCACCTGTCTAAGGGCACAAGGCTTTCTCCATACACCATCTAACGTGTCTATTCTGAAACTAATTGAGGTGATGGACACACAATTGTGTGAATATAGTAAAATCCATTGAATTGTACATTTTAATTGAGAAAATTGTATGGTATTTGAATTACAGCTCAGAAGAGCTGTTAAAAATACCTAAAACATGTCTAAGTTACCCAGGAGTCACAGGCAACCCTGATAGCAGGGATAGAGTTATCAGGAGCTCCCGGCAGGACACAGGGAAGATCCACAGAAGGCAGTACACTAAGGGGCAGTAAGAGGGACATCCTTGAGTATTATGACGAAATCAGCGGATTCGAGGTTGCTCTGGGAAGATCCACAGGAGGCAGTACACTAGGGGCAGTAAGAAGGACATCCTTGAAGTATTATGACGAAATCAGCGGATTTGAGGTTGCTCTGGGGACACTCAGTTTCAAGATGTTGGAATAAAGAAGTTAACGGTGTATGTACTTGGTCCTACTGCTTCTAGGATCGTCTCAGGATATTCTGCGGCCTTTGTCACAAAGGTGGTTATTCAGTGGGCAAGCAGATGCCCATGGTGTTGCTGAGGCTGCAGAAAACCTTGGGCTAGAGTTCAGGATCCTTTTGGAGAATGCAATCTGCATCCTTTTGGAGAAATCCAACATGGCTACAGTTTCTGAAAGCCTGACTCTCACAGGAGGAGGGAGAATGTGGATACTCAAAGAGTTTCTAGATTTATTGAATCAAAGGGCCTGCCTGCCTTCAGTGATGCTACTGTTGGCCAGGGCGCGGGGGATGGCTCCTTGGCCTCTGCCCCAGGTGCTGGAGTGGCTCTGGTCGCAACAGAGTGACCCCCCGGAGGGGCAGAGCATCGCCCCCTGGTGGGCGTGCCGGGTGGAACCCAGTTGGGCGCATGCTCTCCCCGTTTCCAGCTTCAGAAAAATACCAAAAAAACAAACAACAACAAAAAACCGGCAGATGATTTTGTGGCAGACAAACCACTTAGAAATGTCATTTATAGCCCTGGCCAGTTGGCTCAGTGGTAGAGCATCAGCCTGGCATGTGGATGTCCTGGGTTAGATTCCCAGTCAGAGCATATAGTAGACGTGACCATCTGCTTCTTTACCCCTCCCCCTTCTTTCTTTTTTTCTCTCTTTTTCTCTCTCTCTTCTCCTCCTACAGCCATGGCTTGATTGGTTCAAGAGAGTTGGTCCCGGGTACTGAGGATGGCTCTGTGGCCTCTACCTCAGGCAGTAAAAATGGCTCGGTTGCAGAGCAACAGCCATAGATGGGCAGAGCATCGCACTTTAAGGGGCTTGCTGGGTGGATCCCAGTCAGGGCACATGTGGGAGTCTGTCTCTCTGCCTCTCCTCCTCTCACTAAATTTAGAAAGAAAGAAAGAAAGAAAGAAAGAGAGGGAGGGAGGGAGGGAGGAGGAGGAGGTGAGAGGAGGGAAGGGAAGGGGGGAGGAAGGAAAGAAAGGAAGGGAAGGGAGGGAGAGAGAGGGAGGGAGAGAGGGAGGAAGGGAGGAAGGAAGGAAATTCCATCTCTGGTCTATGCCTACCATCTGGTCACCAATGGCCATTAAGAAAGGAGACAGGCACAAGCCATGGGCACCTGGGCCCTTAACCAAGGGATGGTCATTCTAGCTTGATAGTGAGGGAGGGAGGGAGAATTGTCAATAGTAGAAAGAAAAAGGACATGTGAACTCTTGTTCTGGTTTTACTATTCTAGTTATAGTTCATTGATTATAGTTGGTGTGAAAGTAGAGGAAAGGGACACAGAGGACATTCACTTTACTCACCTTTCAAAAAGGATGCTTCCAGAAATGGGGGTCAGAGGTCTTTTTAGTTTTTTGGCATACAAAGAAAATGAGAACAGGAGAAAGGGAAGGACAGGGCCTCGAAAGTGTGAAGTATCCCAGTTAGGTGAACACCTTGTTCAACTCCCTTTGTTTTTCCTTCCTTAGAAGACTGATCTGGTTCTGCTGCTGGGTTTGGGGCCTGGGAGTCAATTCTTATTTTGGCCAGCCTAACAGTCCTTTATTCTGTGGCTGAACAGATGACTTAAGCTTATAAACAGACATCGCCACCTCTGGTCCATTCCACTGTGGGCAAGATCCCCCAGAATGGCCCAGTTAAAACCGTGGCCTTGTGTTCTTTCAAAGTATGATACCCCCTCATGTGATGAGGTCCAAGCCTCTGGGAATGAGGCACTCAAGGATGGGCAATTGTCCTCACTGGCAGGATCCGTCGTCTCTGTGGGGAAAAGGAAATAGCGCATCCAGGTTTGGGGCTCACCTGGTCTTGTTTAGTGTCATAGGGAGATAGTGAGAGATTTTTTTAAAAATGGGGAGGAGAGGCCCTGGCCGGTTGGCTCAGTGGAAGAGCGTCGGCCTGGCGTGCAGAAGTCCTGGGTTCGATTCCCGGCCAGGGCACACAGGAGAAGCACCCCTCTGCTTCTCCATCCCTCCCCCTCTCCTTCTCTCTGTCTCTCTCTTCCCCTCCCGCAGCCAAGGCTCCATTGGAGCAAAGATGGCCCGGGAGCTGAGGATGGCTCTGTGGCCTCTGCCTCAGGCGCTAGAGTGGCTCTGGTCACAACAGAGTGATGCCCGGCTGGGCAGAGCATCGCCCCCTGGTGGGTGTGCTGGGTGGATCCTGGCCAGGTGCATGCGGGAGTCTGTCTGACTGCATCCCCATTTCCAGCTTCAGAAAAATACAAAAAAAGAAAAAGAAAAATGGGGAGGAGAGTAGCTCCACCAGGGTTTGGGGCATTTTCTTGGTGAACTTTTTCCTTTGGCTCCAGTGAGAATATTTATCTCTTACTTAAGAGAATGAAGGACATCGTTTAAAGAACAAAACCAAACCTTCCTTATTGTCTCTCTTTGTGCTCATCAAGGCTTTTCTTGCCCGGGTCTTTCTCCCCCGGCCCTCAGCCTATCTGTTACGCTGTCTGAGCTGTTTATCCAGGAGACACGAATCCAGGTGACCATGAAGATGGTCCACCAGGGACACCAGTACCCTCCTCACCCAGTCTCTCTCCCAAAGACATCATGAGCCGAGGGCACGTGCGCAGAGAAACTCCCAGCTGCTCCTGCTCTTAGATAAGAGGACAAAGGAGTAGGTTGTATACTTAAGGAGAGAGAAACATTTTCATTCCAGACCTGTAAGAATGTGAGCAGATGAAACTATGGCTCCGGCGGCTGGACCATTTTGGGAAACAAGATGCAAGCAAGGGAGTAATATATAAACAGTGTGGGTATATTTGGCAGGTTCGAGGCAAGCAGAAAGGAGGGTTTAGGTACTCCATATATAAAAAACAAAAGATCTAAAATTCAAACTTCTTCTGATAAGGCCACAATGAGGAGATTTCTAGCGGTGGGTGTTGCAGGAAGCTGGCACCCAAATCACCACAGGCTGGCAAGGTGATGTGCCAAGGTGAGGAGGCGGGGAGGCAGGGCAGTGCCCCTCACAGGTCCATGTCTGGGCCTCCTGAGGATGTCTTCAGTGGCACCGAGTCAAATCCATCAGGAGTCCTCTGAAAGAGAGATGGTGACAGGAACTGGCTGCTGCACAGGGACAAGTTCGGGGAACAAAGGAGAGAAATGGAGAATAGGTGACAGAAGGAAGAACCCTTAGGGAATTCCTGCTTGCAGTGGCTTTGTGGAAACACAGAAGGTACCCTTTAGTCTTCTTGCTTCCTTCAGTCAGCCAGAGGATAAGAAAACTCTTTAAAACCCTCTGCGTCTTTGCTGAAGTTCCAGAAAGACTCAAGGGTCCCAGGGTAAAGTGTTCTCCCACCAGTAAAAATAAAAATAATAATCAAAATCAAGGTCTAAGGAGGCCAAGAGAGTCACCCTGATAGGTCAGCACAAAGGAAATGAGATAGGCAATCTAAACACCCACCCTCCTTTCTCACCATCCCTCCCTTCCTCTCTGTCTTACCACCCTCCCTGCCCACACCTGTTTGGATGAGTTGGTTCAGGGCACCAGTGAGGTGTGCATGCTGGCCAAGTGTGGCTGCAGAGGGCTGTGGCCCTGGAGGAGTGGCTTGGATGCTCCCTGCTGGCCCCATGCCCAGCGACAGTGCTGTATGTCTTGCATTTATGAGCGTCAGACTCACCCCGCCCACACAAAGCCCACGCTACCAGCTCAGAATTGCTCAGTGCTGAGCAGCTTAGGTTTAGCTATGACTCAGCCCCCAAGGGAGCAGTGCCAAACATCTGGGGGACAGCACCCTCCACTGGCCAAAGGAGAGCCTCACTTCTATCAGAAGTTGATCCTAGAGATCACCTCTTCCCCTCCCTCCAAAAGAAAGAAAAGAGGGGAAATGATTCTTACAACATGCATGGATGGTTCAATACTCCTTCTGGAAGTTAAAAGGCCCAAACAGTTCATCAACTGGAGTGCATGTTGGGAGAGAAGGAGCCTGGTCAAGAGCAGCCTTGGGCCCCAGGGGAAAGAGTATTAGGTGAAAATACAGAAGGCAGAAGCCAAAATTTGCAGGGGGGAGATAGAATAGTATAAGAGGTGGGGATCAAAGTAGCGGTCCAGGAACAAGGGTCACGCTGTGGGCCTGGCATCTTCTCCAGCCCTCCAGGCTGACCGAGGGCACTCACCCCGCTCCCTACCTTGGAGGTAAATGATTTGATCTTCCCAAAGAGGGACTTCTTGCTGGTAAAGATGAGGTCATCCTCCACGTCCTCGCCTTCCATGATGGCACAGCTATCGGCTGCAGGCAGGTCATAGTCCTTGAGGGTAGCGTTCATCACCAGCTTGGAGTACTTGTACTCGAGTCTGCGAGACGGGATGGGAAAGACAAGACACCAAGATGTGGAGTGAGTGGAAAGAGGGGAGGAGGTGGTCTGTGAACAGATATTCCCATGCCCTTCCCATGGGAAGGAAGCTCATGCCTAGCAAAGCAGTGGTAGGCTGGGCATATAGCTAAGCCATCTTCCCTCCCGGGTCAGTGATCTTTTTTCCTTAAGGCTGGCTGGGTTTTTTGTTTTTGTTTTTTATCTCGGAGCTTAGTAGAAATATTGGAATTGTAAAGTCATTTTTATTGTTACTATTTTTTAAATTTACTGGGATGACATTATTAGGATCATAGAGGTTTCAAGTGTACATTTCTATGATACATGATCTATATATTGCATTGTGTGTCCACCACCCAGTCACTTGTTATTATTAACAACAAATTAAGGATAGACTTTGCTTTGTTTCTTTATTTTTTTAGAATCAAGAGCCATTTATAGACTGCCATGTGGTACCATCCCTGTTCAGGAATCAGGACAACCAAGGCATACACTGGACAAATGGCTCAACAAGTCTCTTGCCAGAGTCACAGAGTTTATGGGCAACTCCAGAAAAAAAAACAAACCCATGAATTTATCCTCTTACATGCTCTCCCGGGTCAATGACCCAGCCCTATCCATCCCCAAACTCTAAGACCCCATCATCATGTACTTTTGATTCTTTTTCCAAAAGTAGCAGGTTAAGACGGTGAGCAGGAGGGCAGTACAGGTGCCTGCAGAGATGCCCACTTTCAGCCAGAAATCGATCGTTTTGCAGATGGTGACGCTCTGCTCAGGCAGGGAGGTGCCACTCGTGCACAGCTTGGGTTCTCGCCACACATAGGTAGTCTTCTGTGGGGAGAAAAACAGGGAACTCAGATATCACATTCCCTTCTGTCCTGGGACGTCCCCAAGCAGAGAAACCTACCTGGACTCCAGCCACACAGCTGCTGCTGATAGCATGGTAGTCAGCGGCTGAGCAGAGTGGGCAGGCGGCCGCGCTCTCCCACAGGAAGTGGAAGGTACAGCCGTCACAGGTCCCATCAGAGCACGTGCTAGAGAACACAAGGGAGACTCGCGCTCGCTGGCGGGGCTGGTGGGAAAGATCTGTTAGGAGTCCTGTCATCTCATAGCTTTGATCCATCCTCTCTGCCAAACTGTTCGTGCCACCAGTATCCTTCCAACTGGTTCTAAAGTCAGCTTTTGCTCCCTTAATTTATCTCATGACAAGAGGCCTCCCTGGCTTTCACTGGACTCCCCCCCCCCCATGTTTGTTTCTGCTGACATCAGATGAGAGCTAATGGAAGGTCCCTAAGCTCTGGCATGCTGCCCCAACCAACCCCTCAGAGGCTCCTGTTCTCCCCATGGATATGTGACATTTTGCAGAAGCCATGTCAATGTAGCTTCCTGGTGGTGGGGTTCAAGAATGAACTTCAGGCCCTGGCTGGTTGGCTCAGCGGTAGAGCGTCGGCCTGGCATGTGGGGGACCCGGGTTCAATTCCCGGCCAGGGCACATAGGAGAAGCACCCATTTGCTTCTCTACCCCCACCCCCTCCTTCCTCTCTGTCTCTCTCTTCCCCTCCCGCAGCCAAGGCTCCATTGGAGCAAAGATGGCCTGGGCGCTGGGGATGGCTCCTTGGCCTCTGCCCCAGGCGCTATAGTGGCTCTGGTGGTGGCAGAGCGACCCCCCGAAGGGGCAGAGCATCGCCCCCTGGTGGGCAGAGCATTGCCCCCTGGTGGGCGTGCCAGGTGGATTCCGGTCGGGCGCATGCGGGAGTCTGTCTGACTGTCTCTCCCCGTTTCCAGCTTCAGAAAAATACAAAAAAAAAAAAAAAAAAAAAAGAATGAACTTCAGCCTGACTGACCAGTGGTGGGCAGTGGATAGAGTGTTGACCTAGGACACTGAGGTCCCAGGTTCAAAACCCTAAGGTCTCTGCCTTGAGCTTGGGTTCATCTGATTTGAGCAGGCTCACTAGCTTGAGCACGGGGTTGCTTGCTTGAACCCAAAGGTCATTGGCTTGAAGCCCAAGGTCGCTGGCTTGAGTAAAGGAGTCACTCGCTCAGCTGGAGCCCCCTGGTCAAAGCACGTATGAGAACCAATCAATGAACAACTAAAGTGCGGCAACTAGGAGTTGACACTTCTCATCTCTCTCCCTTGCTGTCTCTCTTTCACTAAAAAAAGGAGGGGGAAAAAAATGGACTTCAGATTGTGGATATCTGTTATTTACTCTCCTGTGATGTTGACCACAACAGGAAGAGTAATCTTAACATTGTTGGGTCAAGTGTCCTGCTTTGCTCCCCGTCTCCCTGGTCAGTTGTTCAGGAATAGTGTTTCCCAGACCATCTTCCTCAAGGCACGAGTGCCCCTTGACATGTCAGCTGGTGTTTTGTGAGAAAAAAAAAAGGTGGAGGAAAGAGGGGTACTGTAACCACATTAGTTCGGGAATTCTTGATTTAGTGCACTCAGCTGATAAACTCAGAATTGGATCTTTTAGTTGCGGAGAGATTTCTAGGATTCCCTAAATGTTTATTAATCCTAATTATGGTGAGTACACACCAGGCACCATGAGAAGTCCTCAAGTCTCATTTGATTCTCACAAGAACCCCCTGAGGGAACTTATTATCATTCCTAGGTTATAAATAAGGAAGAAGAGGCCCGTGGAAAAGGAGAAATGTATCCATGACAACAAACAGAGCTGGGAAGTGGAGGAGATGAGTCCCATCTGGCTCTCAGCCCCAGCAGTTAGCCACTTTGCTACGCAGCTGCCCCCATAATGGTCTGGGAATGTGAAGGCAGCTTTGACTCTTCCTTCTGCCCCATTCTTGACATCTGAAGAATGAGAATAAATTCATGACCATGTTCCCAAGAGCCCAAAAGTGGATCTTGGACTGTCCTGTTTGCTCTTTTTTGGTAATCTTCAGCTCTTGGCATGAACAAGTCCGACTTTCTTACGCCTTTACCTGGGCAGTGAAAGACTTCCAGGGGCAGGTTTCAGTGGACTGCATCTGACCCGGATGGTGGTAGATCTCCCAGAACTGCAGGACTGAGTCACCTCATCGGACCTGCAGTGAAAGCCAGCCCCCCAGCAGGGAGTGGGTCACTCATTTATGCCATTGGAGAGTCACTAAGTGAAGTCAACGTGGAACAGGTCCCTTGCTGGGGAAGTCAGGACACCCAGGGAGTACACAGGCCTTACTTTTTTTTTTTTTTTTTTTTTTTTTTTTTTTTGTGAAATAATAAATGGCTTTATTGAGTACAGAGCGCACACCCTGCCCGGCAAGGTTCCCTGGCCCCGAGGAAAGAAACATGGAGGCTAGGGAAGTTGCCAGGCCTTACTTTATACTGGGAGAGAGTAGGGATCGGGAAGAACTGGTCCGGGGAGGTACACTGGGCTGGGAAAGGTTCTCTTGTGCCTAACACTGGAGTGCCCTCAGGCAGGAAGAGAAGTCTACAGATCATCCAATATTTCTCCTTGCCTCCAAGGCGGAGTTGCCCCAGTAATACCCAAGAGTCAGGGATCCGGGAACTCCCAGCCTTCAACTCTCATTGCTGGAAGACCTGCTAAACCATAGACATGTTCTGGTTGATAAGTATATATTAAGTGTCTAGAGAGAGGTGGGGTGCAACAGGAATTGTGGAGGAGCCCCAAGTTTCACTTGCATTAGCCTGGCCTCACGTCGTCACCTGTAAAAGAAGATCACATCCGGTATTCCCAAGGACTCCGGGAGAAAAAGTTCAGCTGGGGAGGTGATTCCATCCAGAGTCGTATCTGTTGTCACCCCTGTCAAATCAGAGCTCCTAATTAGTTCTCACCAGTAGCGTTAGCTGACAACCGCTTCAGTTCTTTCAATACCTGTCATCATCCCCCCCTTCCTTCATCTCATCACGTTGTCTAGTGGCTCATGAAAGGGTGAACCGTAGGTTTGTCAAGGCCCCAGGGCCACCTGACATCCCAGGAGAGAATGGAAAGCAGGTCAGGAGGTTGGGTCGCTCCTCTGGGGCCTGTTACCTTGGCGCTCGGTAGCCTCACTCTCTCTCACACATACGCACGGGAACAGACCGGTTACTCACCGATAAGCTGATCAGCGAGGCTGACAGGCTGCGAGGACACTCCAGCCCTGTAGCCTGTCACCTCGGGAGGAATGATGAGCGCCTGGCAGACGTAGGCTGTGATGGACTTGGAGAAGCCCGACTCACCCTCAGGGACTCGGAGATCAGTGACATTGTCGGCGCACACAGACATTTTCTTACCCTGGGCGGGTGGGGTTGGGGATGAAGGGAAGAAGAAACAGGAAGGGATGAACAGTCACAGAGCTCCCAAAAGGGAACAGGGAACAGTTTTGGGTTTTTTTTTAATGTCTAAAATTTTTAGCCTAATGGGATGCTGCAGTGGAATGGTTCATCCCAGATCTAATTACAAGCAGCTTTTACAAAAAGGCTAAAAATAAGGCCTAGGTGTCCTAGTTTCTGGAACTCTGGCCCAGGGGACCCCAGTCTGGTTTCGCTGGAGTCACGTGGGGGCCCTGTAGATACTGAAATACGTACCTATTCCATGAAATGTTTTGAACACCTGGCCTGGTTCACATTCCTTCTCTGTCTCCCTTGGTGCAGTGACTGCACCACGCTTGTCGTAGAAGCACTTTCCAGACAAACTCCCAGGGATTAAAACAGACAAATCCTGTAACTAGTCCCTTTCTTGCCTTGAGATAGGACACCTTAGGGACAATTGGAACCTATGCCATTTTTCAAAAATGATCAAGAGAAGACAGTTTGCTTCTCCTTCAGTTTTTAGCAACCCTCATTGCATAGGAAATCTGGAAGATAGTAGGGGTTGAGATTCTTTCCTCAAGATTTTGTAATAGAAGAAATATTGAGATACTGTTCCCTCAAAACTATTCCATTAGTGGAATATCAATATATAACTTGTTTGCTAATATAAAATCATTTGTTTAATATTTTAAATTTAAGTAGACCAAGCATTTATTTTTTTAAAAAAGGTTTTCTTATTCAGTTTAGAGAGAAAGGGGGTAGGAACAAGAAGCATCAGTTAATAGTAGTAGTTACTTCTCATATGTGCCTTGACTGGGCAAGCCAGGGTTTTGAACCAGTGACCTCAGCATTCCAGGTTGACACTCTATCCACTGTGCCACCACAGGTCAGGCTGGACTAAGCATTCAGAATGTAGGATTTTCAGTATTATACATTTTATTAAAAATTGAGCTAAATTGCTAAATCTAGTATCTCAGTTTATTTTCTAGATTGTAAGAATTAAAGAACATGGCCCTGGCCAGCTGGCTCAGTGGATAGAGCGTCGACCTGGTGTATGGACATCCCAGGTTAGATTTCCAATCAGGGTGCATAAGAGAAGCGACCATCTGCTTCTCTCCCTCTCCCTCTCCCCCTTGTCTCCCTCTTCTCCTCTCATACCCAGTGGCTTGATTCATTTAAGCGTCAGCCCCAGACACTGAGGATAGCTTGGTTGGTACAAGCATCAGCCTCAGGCACTAAAAATAGCTCAGTTCATTTGAGCGTTGGCCTCAGACAGGAGCTGCCAGGTGGATCCTGGTTGGGGTGCATGCAAGAGTCTGTCTAGCCTGACCAGGCGGTGGTGCAGTGGATAGAGTGTTGGACTGGGATGCCGAGGACCCAGGTTCGAGACCCCGAGGTCGCCAGCTTGAGTGCGGGCTCATCTGGTTCGAGCAAAAGTTCACCAGCTTGGACCCAAGGTTGCTGGCTCGAGCAAGGGGTTACTCGGTCTGCTGAAGGCCCGTAGTCAAGGCACATATGAGAAAGCAATCAATGAACAACTAAGAAAAACTATTGATGCTTCTCATCTCTCCGTTCCTGTCTGTCTGTCCCTGTCTATCCCTCTCTCTGACTCTCTCTCTGTCTCTGTAAGAAAAAAAAAAAAAAAAAAGAGTCTGTCTAACTATCTGCCCTCCTCTCACTTAAAAAAATAAAAAAGAATTAACAGGAAAGCAGAAACTTTTGTAATAAAAAATAGTAATACTGTCTTTCAACTGTTTGTGGTATGACAGTATACAATAAGCATTTCTCAAGAGAATAAAGGACACGAACTTTCCAGATTCCCCATCTTTATCTCTCCCAACTCACTGGTTGAAACTTTTGCTCCATGGGCTTTAATTAGCCCCAATTCCTGAGTTAGTACTATCCCTTCTGAGGCTTTACCTTTAAAGACTTGAAAACAAGATACAGACATCAATCTCTAGTCTTCCACAGGTTACTTTATTTCTTGACATGTTCTCCATATAAATACAATTAAGTTTGGGGTTTTTCTGTTTGTTTTGTTTTTTGCATGCAGCAGAGGATGGGTAGAAGCCACGTGGCACAGACTAAATCAGGGGTCTCAAACTCGCGGCCCACGGGCTGCATGCGGCCCGCTGAACAATTTTGTGCGGCCCGCAGACTAATCCACGAAGTTCAAAATATTTTGGATAAAATTAAGTAAGCCTAGGGGCCTACTTGTATTTTTCATTTCTCTAGCATCCTAGCTAGATATTAGCTTAGTTAACAGCAGTTGTGATGCGAACTACAGTTTCTGGTCGTTTTGTGACACTGAGTAAACTGCATGTACGATTGTGCTTGTACTGATTTTTTTTTGTTTTCAACTGCAGTGAGAAAAGTGTTGCGTAACAGTTGCCTTTTGTAGACCTAGTGCGGCCCGCTGAACGGCTGTGATCTTGCTCTGCGGCCCACATGCTGAGTTGAGTTTGAGACCCCTGAACTAAATGCTCAAGATACTTTTTTACTTTTATTTTTTTCAGATTTTATTTCTTGACTTTAGAGAGAGAGGAGAGAGAGCGAAAGGGCAGAAGGAACAGGGAGCCTCTCAACTATAGTAGCTGCTTCCCACATGTGCCTTGACCAGCAAGCCCAAGGGTTTCAAACCAGCGACCTCAGCATTCCAGGTCCACGTTTTATCCATGGTGCCACCACAGGTCAGGCAAGATGTTTTTTATTTTGTAACATTGTAAACTAGCTTTCCAACTGCAAATCCTGGCTTTTTTGTATATAATTTAGTCAAGTTCTATAGTGGTGTGATTACCCCTTTAAGTTTTGGATACAAAATATTTGCAGCAGCATGAAATGACTGGTGGTAATATTCTTTCCTTAGCATGTAAATGAAGTCTTTCATGTTCCTCTCTTTTGTACTCTTGACAGATATGTGTAGATGAATTAAGGATAATTTATTTTATCCACTCTCTAGGAAACAGATGACAAGTGCCTTGATTATTGAAAACTAACTTTCTTTCTTTCTTTCTTTCTTTCTCTCTTTCTCTCTCTTTCTTTCTTTCTTTTTTATTTTGCAAGAGAGAGGGAGAGAGATGAAAAGCATTAACTCATAGTTGTGGCACTTTAGTTGTTCATTGATGGCTTCTCATATGTGCCTTGATGGGGGTGGGGGTTCCAGCTGAGCCAGTGACCCCTTGCTCAAGCCAGCGACCTTTGGCTCATGCCAGTGACCATGGGCTCAAGCTGGCAACCTCAGGGTTTTGAACCTGAGACCTCAGCATCCCAGATTGACACTCTATCCACTGCACCACCACTGGTCAGAGGAAACCTGCTTTCTTAAGGGAAAAAAATTTTCTGTCTGCCTAGTTTTTATATCATTTTGAGGGGAAGAAGGTCAGAGAGGAGTAAACAGACATCTTATTTAAAACACTTATTTTCCTAAATTTTTATAATCCAAATGATTTAATTTTAAAGGAGAGCGTACTCGAAGAGAGTAAGAATGATTTGAAACCCTTTCCACCTCCTCAATCCCTTGTTACCTGAAAGTCGGCTAGCTTTTCTTCTGTGTCCATCTCTGGCCTCCCACCCACTGGTGTCCTCTTTCTTTTTTTAAAATTAATTAATTAATTAATTTTTATTGATTGATTTTAGCCAGAGAGGAAGGGAGAGAGAATCAGGAACTCTGTTCCTGTATGTGCCCTGACCAGGGATCGAACTGGCAACCTCTGCACTTTGGGCCGATGCTCCAACCAAGGAGCTATCCGGCCAGGGCACTGGTGTCCTCTTTCAGTTCTCACACCACCAGCACTTGCACACCTTACCTGGTTTCCGCAGAGACTGAGTGTAAAGTGGTGGAAATATTTCAGCCCTTTGGAAGTGAAGCTCGGGCCCCCAGCCAGAGAGACGGTGTCTGCCAGAGCTGAGAAGTTGTAGTCGTAGGTCCTGCTCGGAGAGCTGATTGAGAAGGTGCAGTCGTTGTAGCACAGAGAGTGGATCTGGGGGGAAAGGGGTTGTCAGGCCGGCTGCTGGGCTGGGCTTTCGAGGGGACCGCAGCGGAGACGCAGCCTGGGCCAGCCCAAGTGGGCGAGAAGAGGAAGTAAGGATTGCGGGTGGGCATGAAAAGAAGCGAGGCAGTGGCCGGTGGGGCTTCCGTACCACTTGTTATTCAGTCATTAGCACAGATGCGATGTACGAACCCAGACCTGTTCTTTTTCAGTAAATAGTTGGGTCAGCTGCCATGGCCTTGTCCCTACGCTTATTATAGAACTCTCTAAGACACAGGATAGCCCTTCGTACTTTCAAGTTGAAGACAGTGAGGTGCTGTCTGGAAGAAAGGAGTCCGGATGGCAGGAGAGAAACTGCAAGCCTTCCCCCACCTCAAATTCACTGAAGCCCACTTCCTCTCTCCCGGGGTCTCTGTAGGAATCTGAACTTCAGAGGTGGTTTTATTCCCCAGGAGCCCCTTCCTTGTTCCATTTTAGGGCCCTTGTTCAGCAGCTGCCTTATACGACTGTCATTCCCTCTCATAGCAGCAGAGGGAGCCCCAGGGGAAGGAGTTTGTGGCAGACGTTGAGGGCACCCCAAAGAGGTTACCAAGGGTCTGTAGAATTGGTGCCCTTACTAACACAGGTAGACTGAGCAATGTTTGCAGACTAGAACTAGTATGTCCATGCGGTTGTGATCAGTAAAATACAAATTCACTGAGCAGCATTAATGAATGCTTAAGAGTGTATAGTCATAGAACTTGCTTAGATTCAGCTAGTACATGGCCAACAGCACTATTTTTCCACTCTACTAGAAACCACTGGGCTAGAAGACAGCAATGCCAGTTAACCGTATGTCCCAGCAAAGGTGGGCTGCCTTCCCAAAGGAGAGGGGGCAAATTTCCACGATACTAGGCTGGAGTGAAGGAGGTCTGAATTTGAGCCACAGCTCCCACTATTTCTTCCCTTTAGGTCCCTACACAGGTGCCAAGTAACCCTCTGGACCAGACAGCCACAGATCTACCTCTACCACATCTTCTGAAGATGAAACTTGTCCGTGACTGAGTCCTAGACCCTGAAAACCAACTGCTACAGGTAGGAACTTGCCGTCCATGGCCACAGTCTGGAGGGGTGTGCTCCAGGACTCTCCCCTGGAAGCATGCTATGGGGAGTGCTTTGGAATCAGCTCCTCAAGTACCCTGTCTAGGACCTGGCACCCTCTGAGGTGGTTCATCCAGAAGGCCAAGGTTGGGGTGCACGACACACTGCTGGCACCTTGTTGCTCTTGGTCCCTGGACCGCAGGGCTGGCAGGCCTGGACTCCATAGGGCTGGTGGGCTTTCAGCACTGTGTTAGGAGGGCAGGAGTGGCAGGTTCCTGAATCCCGATCGATGTAGTGGCCAGCAGGACAAGAGGTACAGGAGGAGCCCAGGTCAGAGGCTTCCAGGGCACAGGGCCGGCAGTAGGAGGCCACCCCATTCATGACATTGGTGACATTGATGGAATAGATCTTGGCGACATCAGTGGTGTACTTTCTGCTCTGGAAACCAGGAAACGAGGAGAGAGGGCAGAGACCTGAGACACCAGCATAACTGAGTTCTCTGGAAATAGTAAATGACTGCTTAATCTTTTTTATTCTATAATACTTGAGTGAAACCTGATAAGCATCCCATTCTTTTTACTAAACAATAGTGCTTTATGTACATTTTGGTTCATTTGAAAACAAATCTGAATCATTTTAAATGATATATAAAAATAATAAGTGCCATGGAGGAATATGCAGTAGATACTCTTACATGAAAAAAGCAGGTCTTAACCCTGGCTGGTTGGCTCAGTGGTAGAGCATTGGCCTGGTGTATTGATGTGCTGGGTTCAATTCCAGGTCAGGGCAAGTGGCCATCTGCTTCTCCAACCCTCCCCCTCCCATGACCTCCATATCAGGCACTAAGAAGAGCTCAGTTGCTAAGCAACTGACCAATGCCCCAGACGGGCAGAGCATCGGCCTCGAGTGGGCTTGCCGGATGGATCCTTGTCAGGGTGCATGCAGGAGTCTGTCTCTCTACCTCCCCTCCTCTCACTGAATAATAATAAAAAAAAGCCCTGGCCAGTTGGTTCAGTGGTAGAGCATCAGCCTAGCTTGTGGATGTCCTGGGTTTGATTCCTATTCAGGGCACATAGGAGAAGCGACCGTCTGCTTCTCAAACCCACCCCTTCTACCTTCTCTCTCTCTATCTCCCTCTCTTCCCCTCCTACAGCCATGACTCAGTTGGAGTAAGTTGGTCCTGGGCACTGAAAATGGTTCCATGGCCTTGCCTCAGGCACTAAAAGAGCTCAGTTGCCGAGCGACGGCCCCAGATGATCAGAGTATCGCCCCTATAGGGGGTTTGTCAGGTGGATCCCAGTTGGGGTGTATGCAGGAGTCTGCCTCTCTGCCTCCCTACTTCTCACTTAAGAAAAATAAAATAAAATAAAATAATAAATTTAAAAAAAAGAAAGAAAACCAAAGTTATTATTTAAAACAACAGGGATGAACAGGGTGTACCGGGAGAGGCAACATCCCTCTCCTCAGGGCGGGGACTGCTGAGGAGAGACAGGTAATTTAAGGCGCTTACCTGGATGTCATTTGGACAAGGCTAGATGCTTCTTAGGGGGCTGGAATAGGCAGTTCTCTGCTTGATTCCCAAAGATCCTTTAATCCTTGGATTCTGAACCTCACTCTCCTACTCAAACTAATGCTAGGAATCCTCCTGGGTTCAGGGCTCTCTTCTGGGAGCCAGGGCTCTGAGGAAGGGGAGGCACTTACTGTCTCATGAAGAGCGGTCCTCTGGAAGGCCCAGGTAAAGCTCACGGTAGCATTCTTCTCAATCACGTAGGTAAAGGACTGCTTGCCTTTGGAACCTTTCCACGTCTCCACAGGAGTGTTGGTCCTAGAATTCATACCCTGAACCCAAGACAGACAAGTGAAGAAGGCACGATGGCTGGGTGGCTGGTGGGAAAGAGGGCGCTCATACGGCCGTCACCTCGGGCCATCACAGTCGGCCAGAGCCACATGAAACTGTGAAGTCCCTGGTGGACAGTCTGGGCCCTTCCTCTGTGAAGTCACTCTAAGCAGGGGCGTCAGCTATGTTGATACACCAATGGGACCGAGGGGGCCAACCCTCCTCGCAGCCCTGGGGACCCTATAGCAGACAAAGAAAGGACAACGTACCACCATGAAATAGAGCTCACAGTTCACAGAACAGATGGTCTCGAAGACAAACGTGATCCTGGCCACCTCTTTATTCTCTGTGTCCGTCATCACCGACTGGGGAGGTCTAGGGGCCAGAAATTAAAAGTCAGTTCCAGAGTCTGGGCGGTGCTTCCTGAGGGGCCCAAACAGCAGCAGAGTGTCTGCTGGAGACAGGACTGAGCTCTGAGTATGTTGGAAAGAGCGTAGCCAAGTCCAGCTCTGCCACCTTAGCTATGTGACCTAGACATGGCCATACTGTAGTTTCCTCATCTGCAAAATGGAAGTAATAGCATCTTTTTTATTCGCCCATCACCAGTGAGATCCACAGTCACATCCGATGTGGAAGTGCTGTGTAAATGCTGTGTACCCCACAAACAGAGTGTGGCCCCTGAACCAGCAGTGTCGCCATCCCCTAGTTTATGGCACAGGCAGAAAGAACTTCAGGCCCCTCCCCAGGCCGCCCCACCCAGGCCGGTCTGCACAGTAACATGACCCGCAGGTGGTGCGTGTGGACCTGAAAGGCCCAGAAGCACCACTATCCTAAGGTGTAAGTTGTCTACATTCACTTAGCAGCTCACTCTCTGGGACAGTGGGGCTCTGTCTGGGCTGAATGGGCAGAGACTCAGCTTGTAATCTCTTCACAAAGGTCTCAGGCGGGTCCTTCGGGGCAGAGAGAGCTGTGCACAAAGCCAAAGGGGCGGGGAGGTGGCGGGTGGGGTCTGAGTGGCTGAGGTGTGGAGGCTTTTACAATGGGGATCAGATTTGCAAGTTGAAAAGTACTTTTCGAAATGCTATGCCCAAACAAACCTAAAAAGTTTCCTTAACATGGGATATATCTGCTCAGCCCTGAGTAATGTAAAGTAAGGGAAGGGAAACCAATCCCTTCCGAGCCGGTCCCGTGGGCTGAGCATGGGGACAAGGTTGGAAAGGGGGGAGCGTGAGGAGGGCACACAGGAGCCAGGCTGGCAGTCAGGATGCCCATTCAGAGTTCCTCTGATCTGAAAGGGCACACGGGCAGAAAAGTTCATTCTGGCTTTGGGAATACAGTTAGGGCATTTTCTGGCCTTGACCATTTGCTTGAATTTTGAGGACATCCAGGTCCAAGCTTCTGTCTATACACAGTTGTGCTAACAAATGGACCGGAAGAGTCATCTCCAAATGAGTTAGTCCAAATCCACAGACTTTCTGTCCCCCTTGTTTTGCAGCCCAGGAGCCTAAAGCCTATAGGGGCCTATAGGGGCCTACAGGGCATTCCCAAGTTCACAAAGCCATTATGAGCAAAGTTCAAGTGTCCTGTCTTCCAGTCCAGTTTTCATTCCATTGTACCATACTGCCTGTAGTACTTTTTAAAATTATTTTCATTATTTATTTATTTTTATTATTAATTTTAATGGAGTGACATTGATAAATCAGGGTACATATGTTCAGAGAAAACATCTCTAGGTTATTATTTTTTTCTTTGCATTTTTCCGAAGCTGGAAACGGGGAGGCAGTCAGACAGACTCCTGCATGCGCCCAACCAGGATCCACCCGGCATGCCCACCAGGGGGCGACGCTCCGCCCTTCTGGGGCGTTGCTCTGTCGCATCCAGAGCCATCCTAGTGCCTGAGGCAGAGGCCACAGAGCCATCCTCAGCACCCGGGCCAACTTTGCTCCAATAGAGCCTTGGCTGTGGGAGGGCAAGAGAAAGAGAGGAAGGAGAGGGGGAGGGGTGGAGAAGCAAATGGGCGCTTCCTGTGTGCCCTGGCCGGGAATTGAACCCAGGACTCCCGCATGCCAGGCCGACGCTCTACCACCAAGCCAACCAGCCAGGGCCTCTAGGTTATTTTGACATTTGATTATGCTGCATTCCCATCACCCAAAGTCCAATTGTCTTCTGTCACCTTTCATTATTTTTTATTTTTTAAAGACTTTTAAAATTTATTTTAGAGAGGAGAGAGAGAGAGAGAGAGAGAGAGAGAGAGAGAAGGGGGAGGAGCAGGAAGCATCATCTCCCATATGTGCCTTGACCAGGCAAGCCGGGAGTTTCGAACCAGAGACCTCAGTGTTCCAGGTTGACACTTTATCCATTGTGCCACTACAAGCCAGGCTTTAGTATTTTTTTTAATAACAAACAAATTGCTTATTGTCCCAGGTCTTCTTGGAACAAGGGGATAAATATAATGATAAGAACAATCCTTCCCAATCTTCTTGACCAGGGGTCCCCAAACTACGGCCTGTGGGCTGCATGCGGCCCCCTAAGGCCATTTATACAGCCCCCGCCGCACTTCCGGAAGGGGCACCTCTTTCATTGGTGGTCAGTGAGAGGAGCACTGTATGTGGAGGCCCTCCAACAGTCTGAGGGAACTGGCCCCCTGTGTAAAAAATTTGGGGACTCCTGTTCTTGCCCCAAATAAAGATGAACTATGGGCACTTCTAGTCCTATTTAAAAAATTTTTTTTGCCCTGGCCGGTTGGCTTAGCGGTAGAGCGTTGGCCTGGCGTGTGGAAGTCCTGGGTTCGATTCCCGGCCAGGGCACACAGGAGAGGCGCCCATTTGCTTCTCCACCCCTCCCCCTCTCCTTCCTCTCTGTCTCTCTCTTCCCCTCCCGCAGCGAGGCTCCATTGGAGCAAAGATGGCCCGGGCGCTGGGGATGGCTCTGTGGCCTCTGCCTCAGGCGCTGGACTGGCTCTGGATGCAACAGAGCGACGCCCCAGAAAGGCAGAACATCACCCCCTGGTGGGCGTGCTGGGTGGATCCCGGTGGGGTGCATGTGGGAGTCTGTCTGACTGCCTCCCGGTTTCCAGCTTCGGGAAAATGGAGAAAAAAAAAATTAAAAAAATAAAATTTTTTTTTTTAATCTTATCTGATGCTGTGAGGAGGAAGTTTTTAAGTAGTAGGTGGCCAATTAATGGAAGAAGCCAGATGGGATGAGAGTGGTAGGTAATTAGCATTGGGCAGCGACTAAGATCCCGTGTTAGCGTCAGGTTCGCATGGTCAGACCACAGCCTTGCGCCCTCCACCGGAACTGATAACTCAGCGTACCAGAGCCCCGTCCCCTCCTGCATTCCAAGGCAAGGGGGACGTGGACGTAGCCAGGGTGGCTCGGACTTCCTCTTAGCTTTGTATTCCTCACCTGAACCCTGGCACAACCAGAGTGAGAATCATGAAGTCATTGTCTGAGGCTCCAGCAGCTGTGTAGATGTGATCACCGGCCACCTCCCAGCCTGGAAAACAGCAGAGAGTTCGTGCCCAGTGTCACTGGTGCAGGGCCACTGTTCACCCAGATGACGCTCTGGGAGACAGAGAACACGGTCCTCTGAGGTGTCCAGAACCACCGTCAAACACAAACCCTGTCCCACCTGTCCCACTGCTTTGGTCACAGACTCTGAAGCTCTCAGAGCAAGACCCCTCTGGACCTGACCAGTGGTGACGCAGCAGACAGAGCATCAACCAGGGACACTGAGGACCCAGGTTCAAAACCCGAGGTCGCCTGCTTGAGTGCGGGCTCATTGGCATGCTCCTATGGTCTCTGGCTTGAGCCCAAGGTCAATGGCCTGAGCAAGGGGTCACTGGCTTAGCTGGATCCCCCAGTCAAGGCACATATGAGAAGCAATCAATGAACAACTAAGGTGCCACAACTACGAGTTGATGCTTCTCATCTCTCTCCCTTCGTATCCGTCTCCCTCTCCGCCCCCCACCCCCATCTCTCACTTAAAAAAAAAAAAAGACCTTTGGGGCACAGGCCTGATGTTTCTAGTTCAGTTTCTGTCTCTGAAACAGATTTGACGGGATATATGCCTGCGAGGAGTGAAACTTTCCAGGAAGACGTGGCCTGATTAGCTCATTCTCGTCCAAACACCAGTAGCATGAAAACGTGTGACGTTGGAAGAGCCCGCCTCTGGGCGTGCGGGGAGGTGAGGGCACGCGGTGCGGGAGAGGCCCTTACCTGTCATGCCTTTGTACTCATAGTTGATCCCACTGAGAACAGTCGTCTCCATGTTCGTGGGCAGCGTGTTCCACCATTTGTATTCGAATCCCACGACAGGTTCAGTCCCCGCTGGGCAGTGGCTACAGACTGGGGGGACCACAAGATCCACGTATCAGCAGGAAGCCCACAGCCACCGGGACAAGTGGCAGTGGTTGTGGGCAGCCAGGCAAGGGTGGGGCCGAGCAGCTCTGCACCATTATGGGAAGTGGGCCCCAAACGCTCTGGCGATGTATTTAACAAACGCCAGCTGAAAACACCAACTCTTCCTTCTTATGTTCCAGCTATCTATCTTCCTTGCCCACCTCGTTTTTCCTTTCAAAATAGTATCTTCTAGTCTGATCCATAGAGTTCATGTTGTTTGTCACACGGTGAGCCGTAAGTGCACTCACATGAATAGCCACACAAATTCCCCCCCAACTCCTCTCTGCGGCGTGGCGTACGGGCTCATAGGTGTCGAGCGGCCACCCCAGCTCCCCAGACGTTCTGGTCAGCGCTCCTGCCCTGTGCTGGGAGCCTCTGCGCTGAGGAGGGGGCACCTGCAGGCCTGAGTCACAGTCGCCGTTGGAATGAGAAGGGCAGGCAGTTCTCAAGTGTGACTGTGACCCCAGACAGAGCCCACCCTGACCGCTCTGCCCCTGGATCTAGTCCTCAGGGCTGTCCCAGCCCTCACCGCCTCCCTTGGAAGGACCGCCGGCCCCCCGAGCGCCCTTGCGGCCCGCTCCTATGGGTGATGTGAGAACGGATGGGATGCAGGGACCAGGCGGGAGAATGGTTACCGGAGCCATTGGAGTAGGAGCCATAAGGGCAGGGCTCGCAGGTGCTGTTGCTGGTTTTGAAGAAGCCCGGGTTGCACGGTGGGCAGCGGGTCTTCACGCCGGAGGCGGGCAGCTTCACCGCACCCTCGAGATCCTCACTACAGATTTTTGGCTGGGCCCATTTGTACATGAGCTGCGTCTGCAGAAATGGATCAGGGGTGACTCAGCCTGTGTGTGACTCAGCACATCTTTAGGGAAGTTCACCTTGAGGCTGGGAGATTCTGGGCTCTAGTGAAAGCTCCGCCAGGGTGGGGATCGTTGTTTTGGACAGTGAGGTTTCCTGAGCACCTTGCCCAGTGCCTGGCACATGGCTGTGCTCAATCAATGCATGCTGAATGCATGTCACCTGAATAAAGAAGGATACACCTACTGAGAACCTGTGTGACGGGGCTGGGGGTACCAGCTGTCTCCAGAGAAAGCTCTGATTCCAGGGTAGAGTCTCATTACTACCGAGGTCACAGGACAAGCAGCTAGCGAAAATCTCAAGGCACAAAAACGCATGGAGTGGAGGTGGCTTGCACACCCCTGGGGGTGGCTTCCAGGTGTTTTCTGTGCTCTTTCACTGATTCAGTGGACTTTTACAGAAAGTGAACTCATCTCCCTGCCAGACCTGGTGTCTGAGAGATGAACGGAAACATGGCCCTGCCCGCCTGGAGCCTCTCATCCACAAGGGCAGCAGTCACCTAGCAGCAGTCCGCATGGGGGGCTGGGCACTGTTTTCTGGGACATCAAGGCAAGAAGGATTCTGCTGATCAAAGGGTACAGACTTCCAGCTACAAGACCATGGAGTTCCGGGGATGTAATGTACAGCATGCTGATTACAGTTAATAATACTGGACTACATACTCGAGAGTTACTAAGAGTATAGATCTTAAATGTTCCCACTATAAAAAAGAAATGGTAAAAAAAAAAAAGAAAAAAGAAATGGTAATTATATGATGTGATGGAGGTAACACTGGTGGTAAATTTTGCAATATTAAATATATCAGATCAAGATGCTGTATACTTTAAACATATACAGTGTTCTGTGTCAGTTATATCTCAGGAAAGCTGGGGGGGGTAGGCGAGAGGAAGAGCCATCAGGTCAGTGGATGGAGAAGCAGCACACTACAGATCTAGAAGGCCTTGGCCTAAGCAGGAGGGGAGCAGGTGGGGCAGAAGGGAGCAGAGACGGCCACATGCAGCCACATGAGATGCCCAGAGAGAAGAGGAGCAGGACCGTCCTCATGTCATTAGTGAGTCAAATGAAGCCAAGAAAATGACAGTTTTTACAAGGTCATACAGAACACCAGCCACTCCCAAACTGAGTCTGAGGTGCAGCTGATAGAATAGATGCCATTCTCTCCTGGCTGCTGGGGAAGGGATGACGCCCCAGACATGAGGGCGGGGCGGGGCGGGAATAGGGGTGGCTGTGAGTAGGCTTTATCCTGTGCTTAACTAGCAGAAGAATTCAGCCAGCCAGCCAGCAAACATTTATGCATCCTAATAGCCAAGCGTGCGCTCTGTGCTGACTGCAGATGTCTGTCTTCGCGGGTGGCTCTGCTTTAGAGATGCAGACAGTTCATCCCGAGTGTCTCATCTAAGATAGACCCCTCCACTTGTGCCCTGGAGCCTTCCCTGCTCACTGACTGCTGTTCCTCGCTCTCGCCGGGCACACACCTGCCTTCTCCACGCCCGCTGTGCCCTCTGCCTGGACAGTGCCATGGCTCTCCCACCTCATTCAGGTCTCTGCTCAGATGTCACCTCCTCTGAGAGGTCATCCCGACCCTCTCTGTAATACCTTCTCCGCCTGTCATTCTCCAACTTCTAATCCTGCTTTACTTTTTCCTCCCTACCACTGATCACCACCGGCTGTCTCACACCCCCATTTGTTATCTCTCTCCACTTGCTCCCCAACAAGAACTAAGCTCCCTGAGAGTAGACGTTCCCTTTTTTTTGTTTTTGTTTTTTTTTAAGTTGATTTTTAGAGAGAGAGAAACAAGGATTTGTTGTTCCATTTATTATGCATTCATCGGTTGACTCTTGTATGTGCCCTGACTGGGGATCGAGCCCACGACCTTGGTGTGTTGGGACGATGCTCTAACCAACGGAGCTACCCAGCCAGGGCCCCTTGGTTGTGTTAACTGCCGTGTACTTAGTGCCTCGCACAGTCACTGACTGTTGAAATGAGCAAATGACCTTCTCAGCGAGGCCTTCGCTCGGAAGTCCGGGTCACTCCTCGTCTGCGGTCCCCAGTGCCCTGTGCATCTCCTTGCCCCGGTCAGGCCGGTCTTTCCCCTGCCTGAGAGTCTGATTACCCTCTGGGGCACAGTGCCGGGCACAGCGTCTAACCCTCAAACGTGCAGATGACAAAGCAAGGTCTTTCTGAGGCGGGGGGGGGGGGGACCTTGGGGGGAGGGAACCAGCAGAGACAAGTCAGGTTGTTCTCCCCGAGCCAGGAAGAGGGGACACGTCTGAGGAGTTCCCTGAGGAAATGAGTGTGCATGGACAGGCAGTCATTGTCCAGAGGGGCCAGGCGAATGGAAGAAATAGAAAGAAAGTGAAATGGCTCTTTGAAACAGCGCCTGTGAAACCGCGGTGCGGACAAATGTGGCAGAAACGGTTTCTGGCCTGAAAATGGGTGAGGCCACCTCATATCCCCCCACTGGCCCTGGAGTCGCTCTGTCGGCCTCTGGGCATTTCTCTGTTGCCAGCTTCAGTGACCACTGGAACTACAAGTGTGGGAAAAGCCCAGGGAGCGGGCACAGGGCCCGAGGCCATGCCACCCACCTCTTCATTGGCATCGCAGGCCGTGTGTGTGTAGAAGTAGTCCTTGTCTGTGCAAGCTGGGCGCATCTTGCAGGACGAGGATCCTTTTTCTAAATTGCAGAAGCAAGAACAAGTATTTGAAGTTACCTAGGAAAGCAGAGCTCTTGACCACTTGCTGTGGACCCCAAGACCCTGGGGTACTACACAACACAGATACTGCGAAAAGCCGCAAACCCTGCACACCAGCCCTTGCCTTGGCCCCAGCGGCGGGTGGATTTACATTCCCTGGAGCCCAGCTCAGACAGCGCCTCTCCCTGCTGCTGGTGAGGAACCACCGGGCCTCCTGTGGGGCCGGGCGGGGAGAAGGGGACTGGCCAAGGGGCCAGCAGTGAGGGTGGGCAGCCGGAAGGAGCACCTCACAGGGTCACCAGCACCCACCCGAGCTCCCTGAAACCCACCACCTTCAGGTGCCTCTGAAGGCTGACTGCGTGTGGCGTCCACTCCTGAAGGGCCGGAGTGAAACCGGAAAGCTTAGGGCTGTGCCTTCCTGCTCTTATTATAAGTCTGTCTCCCAATTTTCTCCTAATATTTTCTTTCCACACCACCCCCCCAAGCATCCCAGCACGCCCTCTGCACCCAATGAAACCTGTTAACCATCATTTTATTTATTCTGCTCGCTGTATGTCATCATGTCTGTGCTAGTTCTGTGTTAACCCAGTGAACCTCCGGACAGCAAGACTTGTTTCAGTGACTCCCTCTTTAAAGCAACACTTTAAATTAGACACTCTTGAGAATTTGAGGGGGGAAAAAAGGAGCCCTGTTTTCTCTATCCAGAAAGATATACATAATTCATGCATTAAATTCCCAAGAAATGTACTTTTTCCAGAATAAAAATCACTGCTTTATAGAGTGCCAGTACAGTACTAGGACTACCCTTGTCACCACCATTTCTAACCTGACCACAGTGTCCCCTGCAGGTAAGCATTTGATAATGTGACACTGCCTCACTCTGTCACCTGACAGGCCGTGTGGTAAAGCAGAATGAGATGTAAAGTCAAGACAGATCTGGGTCCAGATCCTGCTTCATCATTAAGTAGCTGTGTCACTTTCCGCAAGTTACTTAGCCTCTCTGAGCCTGGGTGCTCCTGGATGTAGAGCAGGAACAACCGTATCTGCTTGGCTGGAGCCAGCGCACACCGGGTGCATTGTAAGCAGGGGCCCACTGAATGCTGGTAACTCTTGTTATCTGGGTCTGTAGGAATGGCTTTTATTTGCTAACTGTCATGGGATGTTTAATAAGGGTTAAAAGTCTCTTTCTCTCTCTTCCAGTTAAGGGCTTATTTCTCAACTGATCTCTTTTTCTTCCCATGGCACCAGATGAGTTCCTAGCTCAGTAGGTTTCCCAGCGACCGCCTTGTGGACCAGGCTGGGGAGTTCCCACCACCACACAGCTCCGCACTCCTCCTGTCCCCCTCTTGTTAGCGTGGGCATGCCTGGCTGACAGACAGCGGGGGTCTTCTCCGCTCATTGACCTGGTTAACAAGCAGAAGGCCTGATTCTGCAGAGAGGGATCGGGGACTCCTGCTTTTGACCAACTTGGCCCGGAGAAATTTGGGGGGAGATGAACACACACCAGCTCCCTCCCAGGTCCTTGCCTGGTGGGTCGAGCAGATGGCAAATTGCCTGGTGGGAAGTGCATTCCATGCGGGGGCCTTTCTCTGCTTGTCAAATATTTGCTCAACCTGACATGCTAGCTCCAGGTTTCAGCAAAAATGGTCCAGCTGTTTGCACACTGATAACTGCTAAGGTGGTGTTAATAAATGATTAACCCACATGCTGAAACAGACCTCACTTTCCTGGTGCGGTTTCATCGCGGTGTTTACGCTGGGTGCTAGTCGGGTTTGAAAGAGCGGCCTAGATGTTTGAGAAAATGAAAAGTGATCGCTGGAGGAGCGGCCCTGGCCAGGACTGCGCGAATATAAAGTGCATCTTGGGGCTGCAGCTCCTCCTCCAGCTCCTCTCTCCACCTCCCAGTGTCTTCCCCGCCTCCACGAGTACAGTGTCCTCATTCCGATCCCTTTTATCAAAGGCAGACATTTCCCCTGAGGGTTTAAGTACCTGACAAACACATGGCCCAGCTCAGATACCGCCTCAGACTCGGGGCAAATCCCCGGACCTCTCTGAGCTGTTCTTTAGTCATTTGTCAATGGGGAAGTCCCTCTTGTACTGTGCTATGAGTGACAAGTGAGTTAACATTTTATAAATTGTAAAGTACTATACAAGTGACATATTTATGTCAATAGTATTTTTATATTAGCAAAGTACTGCTGGGACAGGCCTTAATGTAAATGAAGTAATAGCTCTCACTACAATGCCAAGCACTGTTCTAAATCCTTTACCTGTATTATTTAATCTATACAATCACTAGGGTAGATATGATTACTGTCATTCCATTTTCTAGATAATGAAACTGAGGCACAGATAACTTGTCCAAGGTGGCACAGGTAGTAAGTGGTGGAGTAGGGATTTGAACCGTAGTAATTTAGTTCTGGGGTCCAGGCTCTTAAATCCTGTGCTCTTCTATTAGGAAAGGAAGCCCTAATACTAAATGTAACACAGAGGAATTAATCCTAATGATCAAATTTTAGGTATCAGTGAGAAAGATGCTTTCAGTCAAGCCTTTGTCCTTAACATCTCCACGCCCAGTGGCTCCATCTTGGTCGAGGTCCTGGGTACTAGCGATGGTGCCTGTTACAAAGTCTCCCACCTGGGACATCTGCCTCCAGCCAGGCACACTTTTCCTCATCCATTTTCCAAATGGCGGCCAGAGTGGTCTTTCAAAAGCACAAACAAGATCATGTCACTCCCCAGCTTAACATTCTTTAATGGCCTCCACTGCTGAAAGGATCAAGTCTCAGCTTTTGAGGAATGGCACAGAAGGACTGATTGATAATCTGTTCCCTGGCCACCTCTCAGCCTTGGATGTGACTTCTCTCAAAGAAAGATCCAGCCATGCTAGCGACTCGAAGTTCCCTGAGCTTCTGGCTTTGGCTCACACTTCTTCCAGAGCATCCTGCCCCCATCAAATCACCAACCTGTCTTTCAAGACTCAGCTCATCTCTCAAGACCTCAACTAGTGAGGCCTCCTCCCTCCCCAGAGAGACATGACCACTTCCCTTCTTCGCCTCCGCTGCACGCTGCACACAGCACTCCTACCCCAGCAGCTCCTACCCACGAAGTTACTACACTTCATGTTTCTATAAAATGGTCCCCCTTTCCACATAAGCTGGGAGGCAGCGCCCGCTCTGACCCGTGCACCGAGCCCCAGCCCTGGCACCCACGAGGCAGGCACTCAAAACTTATTTGTAAATGGGTGAATCATGTTCACAGGGTCTTTTGTCATTTCCTTTATGCACGTTCCACCATAGGCTCTCATCAGACTCTCTCTGCATCTTCCAAGATTCCCACCGATCCTGTATTCTGGACGAGTCAAGTCCCAGAGAAATGTAACTCTCTTTGTACCCCTCGCTGATGAGGTGGTCGACCAGCTGACCGTGTTCTTCACAGTAAAAACTCACTCCCCAGGGAAAGGGGTGGAGTCAGAAATCAGTGGTGGAAGAATAGACTCCAAGAATGCAGACTCCCAACCTGACACCTTCACGACAGCTCTCTGGATACAAAGCAGTTTACGTGGAGGTGATCAAAATACTCCTAGGCAGTTTTCTAGAACCACCTTGCCATTCAAACCCTTGTACAACGGCTAGGCTGGAAAGGGAGCTAGAGACTTAGACTAACAAAGGCTGCCATTGATGGAGCAGGAAGAGGAATGAGAAATTCAAGTGGAAGAACAGCAATTTAGACTTATAGATAAAAACACCCCCCAAGATCTAAACACTCCTGTTCCTGCTGAAATCTATACTCCTTTGGCAAGATCTGTGTAAATAGACAGGATTTTTTTGTTTTAGGAAGAGTGTAAAAATAAGCCGTTCACAAGATCAGTGGCGGGTCTTGGCTGAGCAAACACAGGCTATAACACCTGTGTTCAGGGTGGACCTGTCTGTGTGGGGCTATGGGGGTCTTCTTGTGAGAGGGTCCTGAGCTCAGTTTATTTATGGCTCTGTGCGAGAAAGAAGAAATGAAATCGTTATGAGTGTTTGCAGGGGGGAGAAGGGACTTGTTCTCTTTCCCACCAGTGCTTTCTCAGAACCTGTCTTGGAGACTGGCCCCCTTGCCAACCACTGGGCTGCCTGAGCACAGGGCCCTCGGGGAGTGCTGCCGTCTTACACTGGAGCCTGGATGCCCCTGGGACCCCCTTGAGTGGCCAGGTCCTCATTCTTCAGCTGGGATGCTTGAGGAAGCTATCCAGAAGCTATAAAATAGGCTGCTGCCAGCTGTCTTCTTTGCCCTTAGAAGAGTGGTTTTCAAACTGTGTTCCAAGGAACCCTGGGCATCCTAAAAAGTCCTGCTTTGAATTCAAGGGATGTTCAGGCTGATAACAAATGGAAACTTTCATCTTTAGCTCTTGCTATCAAAATGTTTTGCTCATCAATACAGCCTCATAGTTCTTCTCAATCAGGGGTCGGGAACCTTTTTTGGCTGATAGAGCCATGAATGCCACATATTTTAAAATGTAATTCCATGAGAGCCATACAACGACCCATGTGCGTTACGCATTATCCAATAAAAATTTGGTGTTGTCCCGGAGGACAGCTGTGATGGGCTCCAGCCACCTGCAACCATGAACATGAGCGGTAGGAAATGAATGGATTGTAATACATAAGAATGTTCTATATTTTTAACATTATTATTTTTTTTAATTAAAGATTTGTCTGCGAGCCAGATGCAGCCATCAAAAGAGCCACATCTGGCTTGCGAGCCATAGGTTCCCGACCCCTGTTCTAAATTAACTTTGATAACAACTGTTATAAATGAAAATATACATATCCCTTTCACCTCCTATAGCTGTTGTTTATAATTATAATCTTATAATAGATAAGGTTTCATTTAAAAACTTTTTACTGCTTACAATAAAAAGGCAACCTCTTTCCCCGGCTCTCCTAAGTCCTCTAACCCTGATTTGCTTTTCCTTTTTACCATGCACTTTTTTACGGTTTACCATATGATATAATTTTTATTTATTATAGCTATTGTCTAATCCCCTCCAGAATGTGAGTTCCATGAAGACGGGGTTGTTTGTCTGTTTTGTTCACTGATCTATTCCAAGCACCTAGAATAGGGCCTAGCAGATGGCAGAGGCTCGATAAATAGCCATCGAATGCTTTCATTTTTATTTCTAGCACGATTGGTGGAATGTGGGTTGGCAAGGCCCCTCCAGGGTCCAGACAGCAAGGGTTTAAGAATGATCAGTCCAGAACTTGACCAGAAGGATGGCTGTACTGTCTGTTTCTCCGTGTTTGTTGTTGTCCCCCACCAAAGCCTCTCTTCCCTCCGAAACATCACCTGAGTACTTGTCAGGGTCACACTGGTGGCAGGAAGTTTCTCCTTTGTTTGAATAAGTGTTGTCTGGACAAAGCTTGCAGGAAGAGGAGCCCTGCTTGTCTGCATACGTGCCGGGTTTGCAGGGAAAGCATTCGGAAGTGTAGGCCACCCCTGGGATGGAAGAACACAGAAAAGCAAAAGCTGAGCTTAGTGACTGAGCCCTCTGGGGTCTGACCACCCCCACCCCCACCCCACCCCCTACAGAGTCACAAGGCCAGAAATCCAGCAACAGACCCCGCCCCCAGCCTCACTCTCCATACCTGTTATGGCGATGTTTCTCACCAGCACAGGCTTGGGGACTTTGGACCACACTGAAAAGACTGTGCTTCTCCAGTAGAGGAGATTATTGCCTCGATTGAGCTCTACCTAAAAGCCACAGGCAGGAAGCGCTGGTTCAGTCTCAGAGACAGATATTCCTAATGCACTGGATTAGTCTCTTGTTGGGACCCCTCCTCTGATAGTCTGCATGGCGGTGCCTATTCTGCTGCTCGCCCTGACTTCCTCAGCTTTGCCCTTCCATCTTGGCTTGGCTCCTCTGTCCCTCTCAGCCTCCTCTACAACCCTCTCCACCCTTTCCTGCTTCTCCCTCTATCCCATACCCCATGGTCTCTATGGGGAGACCAGTGAAGGGCCCCGAGGGTACTGACAGTAGGTGGGAGTTTCTCATTCTTCTCTGCTTCTGTTGATCCATCTCCTATCCTCGATGACCCGCCCCTTAAAGCTGGAAAGCTGCTTCAAGTTGTTGGAGCAACCAGTCGGCCCACACCCGTATTCCGTCAGCTCAAGAGGAGGGAAATTGTAGCATCCTCCTCACGCCAGACCCCTGTCCTCCAGGGAGAGCGGGGTGGAGGCCCAGAGTGGGAAGAAGCACTCCTCAGAGGAAAGGCTCCTGGTCACTTTTCTGGGATTTCTTGGAAAGGCTGCGGGAAGGCTGGGGTGACACTCACAGTGTGGAGTTCCCATCCTCTCTCCGTGGTTTTCATCCACCGGGAGTCATCTGCGTTGGGCTGGCACCGGTCATTCTGAACCTGAGACAGCAGGGGTTTGGGGGCAGAGCCTCAGCCTTCCGAGGAGATAGGTTCCTTCCCCCACGCCGCAGCAGCCTTTCAGAGCCTCTTAGGGGAGCAGAGTCGCCCGTTTCCTTTAGGAACGGAGCTCAGAACACAGGAGCCTTGCAGGAGGGCAGCAGCCTTTCAGAGACCCCCTCTTAGGGGAGCGGAGTCGCCCGTTTCCTTTAGGAACGGAGCTCAGAACACAGGAGCCTTGCAGGAGGGCAGCAGCCTTTCAGAGACCCCCTCTTAGGGGAGCGGAGTCGCCCGTTTCCTTTAGGAACGGAGCTCAGAACACAGGAGCCTTGCAGGAGGGCAGGAGCCTTTCAGAGCCTCTTAGGGGAGCAGAGTCGCCCGTTTCCTTTAGGAACGGAGCTCAGAACACAGGAGCCTTGCAGTAGAGCAGGAGCCAGTCACACACTCAAAATGCCAGTGCGCTACTGACACCAAAGTAACTCGTAACTCCGAAAAGCCATTATATGCCGTGCTCGTGTCTGAGCAGGGCAAAACCCCTAGGGTCTTCCAGACTCTACCTCCCCCTCAGACTCCCTTGCCTCTTGAAGCCTCAGCTCAGTGTGCCCACGGTTCTCTCCAGAGGGAAAACACTGGGGACATTTCCTGAGCAGGACTGCGCTTGTGCCTCCTGCAGGCGAGTCTGAGCCGTGGAGGGTCTTCCCCTCCCGCCCTCCCCCTTGGCCGGGGGCTTACAAAAAACTCAAAGATGATGCTGGAGTCTGGGTAGTAGTATTCGAAGTTGACGGTGCCCGACTGCTTCAGGTTAACGGCGTACATCAGTGTGGCTGTGCACTCGTCCGTGTTGGAGGCAATGTAATCGCCCAGGGGGACCCACTTGGACCTGCGGTTGGAACGGGGGCCGAGTTCACCATCTGGGGCATGGCCCGCCAGGCTTCGTGTGACCTTCTCGGTCTCTGGGGGAATTCTAGATTTGTGGTTCCCAAGTGGAAGCTTAGACCTGAAAATGCGCAGTAAACAATGACCTCCAGACCAAGGAACCAGCAAGAGGTGCCCCCACATTGTGCCTCGGCTGTTTTGCTGTTTGCTTGAAACAAGCTCAGGTCTGCCATTGTTAATAATGTCCCACCAAGGGGGACCTCAGACTGGTCCACTGGCTTCCCCCTGAGTTTGTCAGAATAACATGGTACTTCCAGCTCTTCACCAGTTGGTGTTATTCTTGAATGGAAACACATCTGAGATACGTACGCTGAGTGCATCCGAGACACCCCACCTAACCTCACGGTATTGATTTCTCCTACTAAAGGGACAACACTTAGTGCTGATAAGCTCCCCGGCATCAGCTATAAATGACTCCTGACGTTGAATGAATAATTAAAAGGATGCCATAAATGGGTTACATTTGTGAAATGCATCAGGATCCTGGTGTTTGTCAGAGATGGCCCTGGTGAAGCTCATTGGACACTCAATCAGAACAACACGTCTTCATCGATTTCTGGAGCCAGGCATTGCTCCAAATTCTTTGCACATATCATCTTATTTGATCCTTACCACAACCCACAAGGAGAGTGCTAGTTCTCAGGACGAGGACACGGGCACGGGAGGGACTGGGAAGCTTGCTCACGGTCATTTGGCTGTGACCTGCTTCAAACTGCTTTGTGTCACTGTGGCCCGGGGGAGAGAGGCAAGTATTGTAAGAGGAATCCTCACGTGGGCTCCACCCAGACCCCCCACCTCGCTCACGTTGTGTGGCACTGTTTTATAAGTTCAAGAAAGGAAGGAGAAACTGCACAGGGAAACTTGGAGGCTTCCGACGTTGAAGCCCCTTTTAATGTTGACATCTGTCTTTCTCTTGTCTGGCTTCACCTCTACTCTTCCTTGGGCATCTGTCCTTTCCTCTCCACTAACATGCCACATCCTCCCTATATTACTCCTTCTCCAGTCCTGGGACATTTATCCGGAACCCAGGAGGAGCCCTGAAGGCTCAGGATCCTTCCATGGAAACTTGTTGGTTTGGCCTGTTTTGTTCCCAATTATTTATTTCATGTTGACTTTGTGCCAGATGTTAGATGCTGGACATACAACAAAAAACAGAACAGACCCTGTCCCTTCCCTCTTGGAGCTTGCATTCTATTTATAGTTGAGGAAACAGAATTAATAACACAGTGAATCATGTAGTAATAATGGTGACTAGTGCCATAAAGAGAGATATAAGATGATGCAAGAGTGTGTAATAGGAGTCATAGGAGTCTGTGGGGTCAGGGTGACTTTTTTTTTTTTTAGTAAGAGGAGGGGAAATAAGAGAGACAGACTCTGCCATGTGCCTCAACCAGAATCACCCAGCAACACCCTTCTGGGGCCGATGCTCGAATCAACCAAGCTATCCTCAGTGCCTGGCGGACACTCCAACCAACCAAGTCATTGGCTGTGAGAGGGGAAGTGGGGGTGGGGAAGAGAAGCAGATGGTCGCTTCTCATGTGTGCCCTGACCAGGGATCGAACCCGGGACATCTGCATGCCAGGCCAATGCTCTACCCACTGGGAAAACTGGCCAGGGCCAGGGATGGCTTCTTTGAGGAAGTAATGTTTAGGAAGAGGCCTGAGGGTGAAGCAGGAGTGAGCTGGGGAAAGAGCTGGAAAGAGTGTTCAAAGGCCCTGAGGAGGGCTGGAGCGTGGTGGCCAGCATGGCTGGAGCACAGTAAGCAAGAGGCAAGGTACTAGAGAGACTGGAGAAATGGGCAGAGGGCACAGGCCAGCCCGGGCAGGGCGCTGCAGGCCCCAGCAAGGAACTGGATTTTATTTGTAGAATCCAGAATTTGCAGCAAGAAAATACAGCAGTTGGATTTGTGTTTTAAGATCACTCTAGCCCTGTCTGGGTAGCTCAGTTGGTTAGAACATCGTCCCACTACGCCAAGGTTGCAGGTTCGATCCCTAGTCAGGGCACATACAAGAATCAACCAGTGAATGCATAAATAAGTGGCACAACATATAAATATTTCACTCTCTCACTCCCTCCCTCCCTCTCTCCTTCCCTCTCTCCCTCCTTTCCTCTCTCCCTCCCATTCTTTCTCTCTAAAGTTAATAAATAAATTTTAAAAAATTTTTAAATGAAGATTAATCTGGCTGCTGAATGGACAGTGTCCTCGAGGAGGCCGGGAGCGGAAGGAGGGACGCTGGGAGGCGTGAGAGGCAGGACAGGCAGGACATGACCTTGACTGGAGGCGTGAGAGGCAGGACAGGCAGGACGTGACCCTGACTGGGGTTCGGTGGGAGGCGGTGGACAAGGATTCAGGTCAAGACCAGACACTTGTATTTTGATAGCAGCTCAATTACTGCCTTTCTGTGGGGCAGTGAGTAAATCACAGAACATCTCTAGATGGTCATCTCTCCATTTCTACAGAGAAGAAATGTCCTCCCCCCTCTCCCAGGGATGTCATGGACACTGAGATCCAGGCCCATTACGATCTGTGTCGCGGAAACACAGTTGTTTTAGTAACAGCCCACATCCTGCCTTGCTGAGAGGTAATGATTTCTGGACTTTCCATGCAGGCCCCGCAGAGAGAGAAACCCTTTCTTCGCTTGAGTAGGAACTGATGGAGTGAGCCAGACCTGCCCCTGGGCGGGTCAGTCACGCTGTCTATGAGGACGCCGAGGGAGGCTGGCTATCTTAACCCACACCTTCCCTCTCCTTCCAGCTTTAATCCTCTCTAGCTTTACCTCTGATGCCAATGCTGTCGTCTAATGATTTGGGCACATAATTTGTACCCTAAAATAACATTGATTGGACTGTAAAATGCCTGTTGCCTGGCTCTGACAGTGGTACTTCTAGGAGATTTGAATATAAGAATGGGAGACTTTGTTCTTAGTTTTAGAATTCTAGCTGTAATACAATTATTAGCTTCTTTTTTATCCTTTTGATTGCTTGAGTCTAAGAGACATTTTCATGTCTGTACTTTTCTCTCATATGCTTTGTCAATGTTTAACAAAGAGCAGTGCCTGATTGTCCTTTTTTTTTTGTGACAGAGACAGAAAGGGACAGATACAGACAGACAGGAAGGGAGAGAAATGAGAAGCATCAACTCTTCGCTGCTGCTCCTTAGTTGTTCATTGATTGCTTTCTCATATGTGCCTTGACCAGGGTGGTTACAGCAGAACGAGTGACCCCTTGCTCAAGCCAGCGACCCTGTGCTCAAGCCAGCAATCTTGGGTTTCAACCCAGTGACCTTTGGGCTCAAGCCAGTGACCATGGGGTCATATCCGTGACCCCACGCTCAAGCCAGCGACCCCATGCTCAAGCTGGTGAGCCTGCATTCAAGCTGGATGAGCCCACCGCACCTAAGCTGGCAACATTGGGGCCCCGAACCTGGGTCCTCTGCATCCCAGTCTGATGCTCTATCCACTGCGCCACTGCCCGGTCAGGCCCGATTGTTTTTACATCTATACTTTCCCCCCACTTTTTCTCCCTAGGACCCAACATCGCTTTGCATACACTGAATCATTTGAAGGTGGCAGCTTGGGGCAGTAGAAAGCTTGGGACTGGGTGTGAATTCAGAGTTACCAGTTATAACCTGGATAACAAAGGACAAGTCACTTAACCTCACTTGTTGAGCCTCCAGTTCCTCATCTGTGTAATGGGAACAGTCAGACCTATTTAACAGGGTTCTCGTGAAGATTATTGAAAATGATATAGCTCAGGCCAGATAGTTTAGTTCATTAGAGCATCATCCTCACACACCAAGAATCAACTAATAAATGCATGAATAAGTGGAACAACAGATCAATGTTTCTTTCTGAAATCAATAAAAAGAAAGAAAAGAAGAAAACAAGATAGGTAAAGCATCCAGAATAATGCCTGAACTATAGGAGGCACATCATCTAATTCCTGCCCCTGGAATTAGGCATCCGGAGAGTTTGACAAGCAGAGCTTACGAGATCTCCAAGCACCCTGGGCTGAGCTTTTCAATTACTGAAAAGATCCCCTTCTGAGCGGGAAAACTTTCTGGTCACCAGGTCTCAAAGGATTTGAAAGATTTCAGCCACCACTGCCCAAGCTCTGGTCCTGTTCTTTTCCCCTCAAACCTATAAACTCGGGTTTGGCAGACCAGGTTTAGAAGTTAGCACCAAAGCTAGGAAGAAAACTAATGCTTTACGCATTGTGTTACCATCAGGTCGAGGATGTTTATTGACCGATCCAGAATTCCACGGTGGAAATACAAGTGGATTTTGTTTTAAATAGGCTGGATCATTTGACCCTTGGCCATGTTATCTACCTCTCCCTGTTTACCTGTTTTCACCTGTCACAAACGCCTGTCCATCACTAATAAGCTTAGGCCAGTGAACGGGCTGAGGTGGACGGAGGTCCCATCCGACTGTGCTGGGCACCCGCCCCCCCCCCCCCAGCTCGGCTCCGTCTTCTCCCTCCTCCCTGCCCAGCCTGCAGAGCGGGAGAGGAGGGCTCCCAGCAGCCCCTTCCCCAGCACGGGAGGAGGGCGCATGGGGTGGGGAGGGGGGTGACTCACAAAGTGCAGTTATCGGTGGACGAGTTGATGCTGTCGTCGATCTCCATGTTGGCTGAGAAGCTGGCAAAGCCGTGGGGCAGCTCATCCCACTCGTCAAACCGGATGCCTGTGCCGAGGGAGTAGCGGCCCTCAGCGCAGGGCTTACACGACTGGTCCTTCATGTCCAGAAACTCCCCAGTTTTACAAGAAAAGGCTGGAACACAGAGCAAGGAAAGGGTGGGGTGGTGAGGCTGCCGCCACCCCCAGCGAAGTGGGTGGGCTGCGGGCACCCTAAAGGGAGGAGCAGAGGACGGAGAGCGAGGCATTTGGGCCACTGAGAGTTAGAGCCAGGGCATGTCTGTATGATCCCATGACCATGGAGTGTCCAGGCAGGCCAATCCGTAGACACGGACAGTAACCCTGTGGGGCCAGGCACCTGGGGGAGGAGGCGTGGGGCGAGACTGCGAGGGACTGGATGTTTCTTTCTGGGGTGATGATAATGACTGAGAATAGATAGCGGTGATGGTGATGTAATTCTGTGACTATTCTAAAAATTCGTAAATTTTACACCTTGAAGGATGACATGTAAATGATATCTCAATAAAGCTGTTATTTAAAAAAGAAAAAGATTTAGGGCTGTAGAAGCTCTGCCTTGCTGAGCGACTTGCTTCCTAAGGGAGTAGCTGTGGCCGTTCTGAGACCTTTCCAGTGAGGGAGACCCCGTGTCTGCCCTGCGACCCCTCTGAATGGCGCCTGCCCCTCAGAGCCTGGCACTTCCCCCTGTGTGCCTGGCCGCTGTCTGCCCTGCGACCCCTCTGAATGGTGCCTGCCCTTCAGAGCCTGGCACTTCCCCCTGCGTGCCTGGCCGCTGTCTGCCCTGCGACCCCTCTGAATGGCGCCTGCCCCTCAGAGCCTGGCACTTCCCCCTGTGTGCCTGGCCGCTGTCTGCCCTGCGACCCCTCTGAATGGCGCCTGCCCCTCAGAGCCTGGCACTTCCCCCTGTGTGCCTGGCCGCTGTCTGCCCTGCGACCCCTCTGAATGGCGCCTGCCCCTTCAGAGCCTGGCACTTCCCCCTGTGTGCCTGGCCGCTGTCTCCCCTGCGACCCCTCTGAATGGCGCCTGCCCCTCAGAGCCTGGCACTTCCCCCTGTGTGCCTGGCCGCTGTCTCCCCTGCGACCCCTCTGAATGGCGCCTGCCCCTTCAGAGCCTGGCACTTCCCCCTTGCGTACCTGGCCGCTGTCTGCCCTGCGACCCCTCTGAATGGCGCCCGCCCCTCAGAGCCCGGCACTTCCCCCCTGTGTGCCTGGCCGCTGTCTGCCCTGCGACCCCTCTGAATGGCGCCTGCCCCTTCAGAGCCTGGCACTTCCCCCTTGCGTGCCTGGCTGCTGTCTCCTTTCTGGTTCCGCTGCCACCATGCTCGCCGGGAGTCTCTGACAGATTAGCCCAACTTCTGCAGTGTCCTCCTCACTATACAGTTCCCTGTTTCTTGTTGCTGCTCACTTTGTAGTCAGAAGTATCATTCTAAAACATTGGTATGTACCGTTACTCCTGTTATTTAAAAAATAAGAAGGTACCGTCCTTCGGTTAGAGGGTTGAGCTCTGAGCCTGGCATTCAGTCTCGCACACTCTTCCCTCAACCTAGTTTTCCAGCCTGTCTCCACCACAGACCGTTCTGCACCCCAGCCCCGTCCACCCCCTGGTCCGTGTTGCCTTATCCCAGGTCTCATGGTCTTCTGTCTCCCAACTTGGCTTAAGTGGTTCTGATCTCTAATAAGCGTTCACAGCTCCCCCTCTTTTTCACCTCGTATTAACGCATCGTATTGATGGGAGCCTCCCACTAGGCTCTGAGCTCTCCCAGCGACGGTGGCTCAGTGAGCGACACAGACATGGCAGGAGCTCCATAAAGGTTTTGGCTGAAAATTGAATGGACTTGTGCACATGGGAGGGGGCTCAGTAAAGCTGGTCTGGTTAACTGAAGATGGCTCATTTGTTTCCATTAGTCACACCTCAGTTCAAATCACCAAGTATTTATTTGTTCACTTACTGAACCAGGCACTGTGCTGCTTTTATTTGAGAATGATTTTTTAAAAGATTTTACTTATTGATTTTACAGAGAGAGGAGAGAGAGGGGCAGGGAGCGAGAAGTATCACCTCCTAGCTGATTCACTTTAGTTGTTTACTGATTGATTACTTTGTGTATGTATGTGCCTTGACCGGGCAAGCCCAGGGTTTCGAATCAACAACCTCAGCGTTCCGGGTCCCTGCTCTGTCCACTGCGCCTCTATAGGCCGGGCTTGTTTTAGAATTTAAATGTCCTCAGTCTCCTTTCCAAAGTCTTCAAGTGTTCCTTGAATCTCATCCCTGATTTTTATTGTTACTCCCGCTGTGTCTCCATAAAGAACAGTGCAGGGGAAGGAGAGGCCGATTGTAGAGAAGTTCTTTCTGACTAGGGAGTCACAGAGGTGGGGACAGGAGCTGCAGGCAAGTCACCGCCTTGCTGACTGCACAGTCCGCGCCACAGTAAGGGGAAGTTCTTGTTCCCTGAAGTGATGCCCAGTGCCTTTCAAAGGTCTGTCTCTGCAGAAATCAATCTTCTCTGGCTTCCTTTTCAAGAACGACGGCAAATCGCTATCTTTCCTAATGACTGACTATGGCTGGTGAGCGTGCACTGAAGAGATGCAGAGGCAAAAAAGAAAATGTACACACCCTGAAAAAATATCTGAGTGGTGCACAGCTGGAATTACGTATACTTTATACCCTAATGGGATTTAAATAAGTAAAAAAAAAATAGCAAATCAGATAGCCACTTTGCATTTATAAAATAACCTTTCTGCACCAAATCTCACAATGGTTGGGGACCCGGATGAACTGGGGGAAAGATCTGGTGGCTGAAGACAGCTGCACTACCAGGAAGGGCCTGGCTCGCGTGGCAGGGGGCTCGGGGCAGAGGCCAGAGCTGAGCGACAGGGGGCCCCCCGGAGCGGAGCGGGATGGCTGCTTACAGCACTCGGTGCCCTTGATGGGGTCGGGGAGGCTGGTGCACAGGCCCGGGGTGTGGGGCACGGCGACTCGCCACCTGGAGCCCGTGCTGTCACACGCGGTGTACTCGTAGTGGTACTCGGACTGCAGGGGAGAGAACAGTGGACACACATTAAAACTGCACAGGAGCGGTGATCACACAGCGACAGCTCTCACCCCCTCACCCACTTCCTGCCCGCACCGTGGCTACTGACCCTCATCAGCACAGTGACGGGCCGGGGACCCTGGAGGGAAACAAGACATCATGGCATTATAACTCTCTCTCTCCACCCAGCCATGGTCTAGTTCTATTATTATTATTATTATTTTGGCATGATTCTCTTTTGCTGTTGTGTGTAACTAATGTCCTGATATACCAGAGAATTGTAGGAAGGTAACTAAAAAAACAGACTAGAAACAGGTAGAGTTTTTCTTATCCCAAACTATAGAATTTATGACCAAGGACTGGTCCATAAACACTCTCCAAAGGATTGTCTTAGAAGCTGATTTCTTCTTCCCTGTATTCTTCATGCTCCCTTCTGCCCAGAGAGACTATGGATTCCCACCTCCCGTTTCATGAAAACACCCTATTTAGGCAGGCAGGGGATGTACTCTCCTCCTATGGGTCTGTTCATGCCCGATTTCTCTGTGGAATGGGAAACTCACAGTTCAGTTGCTTTACCCAAACTGAGAATAAATAACAACAACACAGCCAAATCAACTACTAAGTAGAACAACAAAAACAATAAAAAGCACTCCTCGGGAGAAAGAAAACAGAATGGATGTGCCAGCTGCCCCGCACACTCACTTATCCTCTTACATCGTGTGATAAACAATAGAGCACAGACTTCATCGGATTTTGGTTTCAGCAAGTACTTTGCAATCTGCACTAAAACAATATTCAGCACAGAACTACTTTGTATAATTGTGTTTATAAGAAAAATAGATTTAACCCTAGCCCTGGCCGGTTGGCTCAGTGGTAGAGCGTCGGCCTGGCGTGCAGGGGACCCGGGTTCGATTCCCGGCCAGGGCACATAGGAGAAGCGCCCATCTGCTTCTCCACCCCCCTCCCCTCCTTCCTCTCTGTCTCTCTCTTCCCCTCCCGCAGCCAAGGCTCCATTGGAGCAAAGATGGCCTGGGCACTGGGGATGGCTCCTTGGCCTCTGCCCCAGGCGCTAGAGTGGCTCTGGTCGTGGCAGAGCGACGCCCCGGAGGGGCAGAGCATTGCCCCTGGTGGGCGTGCCGGGTGGATCCCGGTCGGGCGCATGCGGGAGTCTGTCTGACTGTCTCTCCCCGTTTCCAGCTTCAGAAAAATAAAAAAATAAAATAAAATAAAATAGATTTAACCCTTTGAGCAGTACAAACGTTCATGTGCGTCCTCATGCCTCCTGACCTTCCAGAGTACGACTATACAAAAATTTTTATTTTAAAAATGTGTAAGGCGACATTAAAAAAAGGCAAATGTATGTTCTTCTTGTTTCCATAAATTAGTTATCAAACAAACATGATTTTAAGTTAATAAAACTGGAACTGGAACTAATTTTATTTTTGGAAAAAAAAAAAAACTCACTCCCGGGGTCAGCGAGCATGAAAAAAAACTCACTACTCAAAGGGTTACTGACCCTTGGGACCCATCTGAAAGCACAATCGCATAACACGTATAAATGCAAGGAGCTGAGCCTGAGACTGCGCCAGTTAACGTCAAAACGCGTCAGACCCAGAGGAGACGGCTTCACCTTTGGAAGAAGTGAATGTGCTGCCTTTCATCTATTCTAAGAAGCCAATTTCACTCTTTAACATCTGTGAAATCAAGATGTTTGGCTTATAACTGACACAGCGAAGAAGCATTGTGTCATGTTCTACCTGGTAGAGCCTTTTCCTACTTTGTGGTACATAAAAAACGATGTGTCTTAGAAGCAGAGGCGTCTCAGACTTGTGGAAATACGATAAACATGTTTCTCGAGCTGCAGTTTTAGACACTTGGGATAATAAGAGAACAATTGTAGAGCTCCGTTTTTAATTTCCTCTTATTAGAAATATTTGCCAAATATATATTGTATGCCCACCACTTATAGGTACCAGATGTTGTGCCCCGTGTGGCTCAGGACAGCCACACATAAACACAGCGCTTTCTTCCAGAGAGAAAGGATGCAGAGGACAAGGGGACAGTTTGGGGAACTGTGAGCCTAACTTCTGATGAGAATCTCCGGCTTTCTTTTAGTTGTCTGCGTCATCTAGAAAAGAATACCAGGATGGGAATTCTTGGTGCCTCGGCTAACATCTCTTGGAGTCTATTTCCCCCCATAATTTCATTCTTTTCCTAAATAGGGCCATTCCACATATATTAATTCCAGGTCTAAAAATAATGCTCTATAAAAGGCTTTGCTGCAAGAATGAGGGGTGAAGCCTGACCAGGCGGTAGAGCAGTAGATAGAGCGTTGGACTGGGATGTAGAGGACCCAAGTTCGAGACCTCAAGGTCGCCAGCTTGAACACAGGCTCATCTGGTTTGAGCAAGGCTCACCAGCTTGAGCCCAAGGTCACTGGCTAGGGCAAGGGGTCACTCGGTCTGCCGTAGCCCCCCCCCAATCAAGGCACATATGAGAAATCAATCAATGAACAATTAAGGTGCCACAACGAAGAATTGATGTTTCTCATCTCTCTCCCTTCCTGCCTGTCTGTCCCTATCTGTCCTTTTCTGTCTCTGCCACAAAAAAAAAAAAAAAGATTGAGGGGTGAAATCCACAGTACGTAAATGAAATGGAGAACTGAGTGCCGCAGGCAGAGAGGGTCTGATGTTCTGCCTGTGAACATGATCATGCCAGTCATTTGCATACGCATTCGCAGTTCCAAACACCGGCTCATTTGCTCTTCAGTCTCCCCTTGAGACAAGCAGAGCAGGGCTGTTCCCTTCACTGTAGAGATGAGGAAACACTCTCAATGGGGCGAAGAGTCTTGTCCAAAGTCACACAGCTGGTACATCACTGAGAGAGAAGACGCCAGGCCTTTTCACCGGGAATCCTCCGCCCTCATCCCTCGAATCAAACAGACTCACACTGGGCCAAATTTAACAGCCACATCTCAAAATTAAATAAGAAAGTGTTGGTTGTCTGTCAGAAGCCAGACTCACTTCTGAGGCTTAGAATTGGTGCTAAAACGTCTAATCTGTCCGAGCAGATAATTTCAGTTCACTCTGACTGCATCTGGTCTTTTGGAGACACGGGGACCAAATCTATTTCTTTCATGGTCCTTCATGGGACCCACTCAGGACGGGGGAAGGTTTGCTGGGAAAATGGTGGTTCCAAGCTTTGGAAAATTTCATCATGTGCTCATTGATTTCGTGTCACTTGGGGATATTTACATCGTCCAGGTGGCTGGCTCTGCTGCAGCTGTTTCAGGTCTGAACTGCACTTTGTGATCTCAGCATTCAAGGCACCAGCTTAGGCAGATAGTTAGACCAGAGAGGTGACTGACGGCGGTCCTCAGTATACTCTGTGAACAAGTCAATTCCCTGACAGTGCCTCAGCTTACCCAGAGAGCTGTCTTTGTATGTGTATAGTCTGCATAAGGCACAGATTCACAAAGGAGAGACACAAATAGATTCAGTGCGCATGCCCAGCGCACAAGTCCTCGCTCCCCCTGCACAATGGTACGACACATATCCAAATCACAGTTTTAAATGGGACACAGTCGGCAATGGCTGCTGCCTGTTCCTCGGGAAAAAGAACGGTTTGGAAATGAGGGCGGCCCTCCCCTGAATCACCCATCCACGTGCAGTGCTGCCAGGGAGCATGAGAAAGAAGGGAGAAAACCTCAAGGCTTGGATCTGCCTTGACAAATAGTGAGCGATCTATAGCAGCGCTAACCTTTTGGCCCCGGAAGGATTTACTCAGACCCACATGTTTTAGTCCTGGCTGTCGAGGAATTGAGTGGACTGCAGAAATGATAAAATAATGGCCAAGTCAGGACGGTGCCTCTGGATGGAAGTGTGTCCTTCCTTCCACACCCCCTCCCATTCTTTCAAAATAACATGTCTTAGTATTTTAAATGATTCTCACAGTAATAGATTAGAGACTGGTGGTAATCTATGACTGGGTGCTCAAGAGGCATTTGGTTGTTGTTCGCTGTGGAAGACGTATAAAGTATAAGCTGATGGGCCGGTGGCAGAGGGATGCTTGCTAGGCGGTGTGCCCTGTCCTGGGGCTGATCTGTTCCCAGAGGCGGTGCCCTTTTCCACGGGCAATAGGTTAGTCGTGGGCATAAACAAGACGACACAAGTTAAGCACAGCAGGTTTCTTGATCTTCAAAACAGCCTAATGAAGTGGGTACTATTATTGTACCACTTTATAGGCGCAAAAACTGAGGCATTGAGAGGTGGAGGAATTTGTAGAGAACCCAAGCCATTTGCTCACGCAGCTCCGCCAGGAGATGGCCAAGCTCAGACCGAACCGAGGCAGACCCTGAGTCTGGAGCCTGTGTCCAGGCTGCTGGGGTTGAGGGCAGCTTGTGAGGGGACAGTCACCCTCAGAGTGTGTCTGGGGCCAGCACTGGCTCTCAAGCTGCAGAATACTTTGCAAGGAAAGCCAAAGGTACAAAAATAAGCTTTGCAAACGGCGCAAAGGCAGAAGGAGTCGAGCTCAGAGCGTGTGGATGGGAAGGCTGAGAGGCACCGTACACCCATTGGAGGACCTCCCCTGTCCTGGGTGTTGGTGGATTTTGCCTGCCCAGCATGCTCTGCCCCTCTGGCAACAGAGCCCCTGTGGGAGGATGGATCCCCTCCTTCTTATATTCGGTCCTGGTGGAATTGTCCACTGAGGTGGGCCATGCTCCTCCGCCAAGATACGGACACATGCCCACACGAGGCCAAGGAGATGCCCTCCCTGGGTAGGTGGGAGGTGGATGGGGGGTGAGGACACAGCCATGAGTAGGGACCTGAGGCGGGTGGGAAGTGAGGAAAGGAGGGGGCAGGAAAGGGTCCTCAGGGAAGTGACCTTCAAGGGGGTCACTTGATTGGTCAGTTGACTCCTCTGAGCCTCAGTCTTCTCATCTATAAAATGAGAAAGTGGGTACTATGACAATTTCTAATTTCTAAGATTTCTTCCAGTCCCACTGTCACGTTCTATAGCTCATACTTGCACGGACATGTGTTCTTCCTTCCACCTTTCCCTCCTCCCTTCAAAATTATACCTCTCAGTTTCAAAAATGATTTTCAAAGTAATACATGTTAATTCTAGAAAAGATGAAAATATAGGCTAGAATAAAAAAAGAAAATCTGCTATAAGCCCATTGAGCAGAGATCAGTATCTATAATATTTTAGTGTACTTCTTTTTTTTTTTTACAGAGTCAGAGAGAGGGATAGACAGGGACAGACAGACAGGAATGGATGATGAGAAGCATCAATCATTAGTTTTTCGTTGCGCACTGCGACACCTTAGTTGTTCATTGATTGCTCTCTCATATGTGCCTCGACCGTGGGCCTTCAGCAGACCGAGCAACCCCTTGCTTGAGCCAGCGACCTTGGGTCCAAGCTGGTGAATTTTTGCTCAAACCAGATGAGCCCGCGCTCAAGCTGGCGACCTCAGGGTCTCGAACCTGGGTCTTCTGCATCCCAGTCCAACGCTCTATCCACTGTGCCACCGCCTGGTCAGGCTTTAGTGTGCTTCTTAACTGATTCTTTTATATATATATGTGTATACATGTATAAAAACAAAATGAAGATCATATGGTATGTAGTTATGTATTGTGATTTTTGGGTTTCTTTTACATTTTAGGTCACATTTTCCTATGTCTTTAATTGTGGCACCACAGTTTCTTTAACCATTCTCCTGTTGCCGGACATGGGCTTCTGTCCAGTTTTTCCTTATTTTAAATAGCACTACAGTGAGCCTTTCTGTGTATCACTGGTTATTTCCTTTGGGTAGATTTCTGGAAGTGGAATTACTACGATAAAGGATATGAGTTTCTTTAAGATTCTTGATCAAGAAGAGAGATTTCTAGAGAAAACAAATATTTCTAAGTCTTTTTAATTTCTTTTTTCTGTCATGGCAAATTTCAAATGTTTATTTTTCGGAAACAGAACACAGTGACCCCCCTTGCATGTCCCCATCACCCAGCATCAGTACTTACCAGCTCTGCCATTCCTGCTCATTTACCTCCCCCAGTCCTCCCTATTTGAAATTGCTTTGGTTTTTTTTTCCCTAGAGACAGAGTCAGAGAGAGGGATAGAAAGGGACAGACAGACAGGAACGGAGAGATGAGAAGCATCAATCATTAGTTTTTCCTTGTGCATTGTGACACCTTAGTTGTTCCTTGATTGCTTTCTCATATGTACCTTGACTGCGGGCCTTCAGCAAACCGAGTAACCCCTTGCTCGAGCCAGCGACCTTGGGTCCAAGCTGGTGAGCTTTTGCTCAAACCAGATGAGCCTGCACTCAAGCTGGTGACCTCGGGGTCTCAAACCTGGGTCCTCTGCATCCCAGTCTGATGCTCTATCCACTGCGCCACTGCCTGGTCAGGCTGAAGTTGTTATTTTTATATGTTTTGTTTTTTAAGATAAAAATTGTGTATGCTGAAATCCACAGATCTTAACTGCACAGTTTGGGTCAGTGGGTACACTTGAGTAAAACACCTAAGGGACTGAGAATCACTGCCCAGAGGCCGCTGGGGGAGGGGACAACACCCTGCTGGCTCCGCCCCATGGCCAGACAAGCGGGTGTCTCACATCCGAGTCCTAGGGTCACAGAGCCACTGCTGCGGAACGTCAGCGCCACCCCGGGAAGCCGGGAATCAACACGGCTCCGTTTGTCTTGGCTGGGACGGGGCCGCATCAGGAAACAGGTTCTTGAGTAAACCCGGAATCTGACCAGAGGCCGTGCAGTCTGGAGGAGGTTATGTCCCCCCACTTCAGGCGGGTACCCCAGCTGCAGGCTCATTCCTATCTGCTCGCCGTCCCTGAAAAGCAGATCCTTTGGAGAGAATATCAAGCTGGGGGCAGGGTAGGCCAGGCAAACGCCCCAAGCTTGGTGTGCAGTGGGGTCAGTAGGTGTTTGTTGACTCAACTGCAACCACCTGTTTTCTTGAAAAGCACCTGGCTCAGACAGGAGCAGGTCCGGTCAACAGTCTCACTGTCCAAGAGAAGCTAGCCCGCTGCTGGGGGGAGGACTGGGCCAGGCGACTTCTCACAGAACATGGGAAACCGCGGAGAAATGTCAGAATCAGATCGTAAGACTTTCTCTTAGGCAGCCCGAGCTGGACGGCTTCCCAGATCCCTGTTCTTTGTTTCTGGAGTGCCCTCAGTCAGGTTTAGGTTTTGGCTGAGGCTCAGGGCACAGTGACCTTGCTTTGTCATATTATGAAGAGTAGTGTAGAAGGCACAGGACCCTTCCTATTGCTCTCCAGCCAGTGGTCGGATGGGGGAGAGCAGCAGGCCTTCTCCCTCGCCTCCTCCCTCCTTCTCAGCCTCTTTAGAACTGCTGGATCATAGCAGGGGCCCCTGAGCCCTAGGACCTAGACAATCTCAGCTCCAGAGCTCTGGGGCCCAAACCTGCACCTGTGAGACCATCACAACTGCTGACTCAGTGGCAGGGGCCCCTGAGCCCTAGAACCTAGACAATCTCAGCTCCAGAGCTCTGGTGCCCTAACCCGCACCTGTCAGACCATCACAACTGCTGACTCAGTGGCAGGGGCTCCTGAGCCCTAGAACCTAGACAATCTCAGCTCCAGAGCTCTGGTGCCCTAACCCGCACCTGTCAGACCATCACAACTGCTGACTCAGTGGCAGGGGCTCCTGAGCCCTAGGACCTAGACAGCGCAGCTCCAGAGCTCTGGGGCCCAAACCTGCACCTGTGAGACCATCACAACTGCTGACTCAGTGGCAGGGGCCCCTGAGCCCTAGGACCTAGACAATCGCAGCTCCAGAGCTCTGGTGCCCAAACCTGCACCTGTCAGATCATCACAACTGCCTGGAGATCACGTTAAAAATAGAATCCTGGGCTCTGCCCCCAAGATTCTGGCTCTCCTCTAGCTCTTCTGTTTTCTCCCTCTTTCAAAACTCACTCTTCTGCCCTGGCCGGTTGGCTCAGCGGTAGAGCATCGGCCTGGCGTGCGGGGGACCCGGGTTCGATTCCCGGCCAGGGCACATAGGAGAAGCGCCCATTTGCTTCTCCACCCCCCCCCTTCCTCTCTGTCTCTCTCTCTTCCCCTCCCGCAGCCAAGGCTCCATTGGAGCAAAGATGGCCCGGGCGCTGGGGATGGCTCCTTGGCCTCTGCCCCAGGCGCTAGAGTGGCTCTGGTCGTGGCAGAGTGACGCCCCGGAGGGGCAGAGCATCGCCCCTGGTGGGCGTGCCAGGTGGATCCCGGTCAGGCGCATGCGGGAGTCTGTCTGACTGTCTCTCCCCATTTCCAGCTTCAGAAAAATACAAAAAAAACAAAAACAAAAACAAAAAACCTCACTCTTCTGTGACTAAGGACTTAAGTATTTATCCCATCTGGAAGCAAATCACATAACCCAGTCTCCCACAAGACAGGGGTCCTTGGACCACTTCCTCCATACAACCCGAGACAGAACCTTAGGTATGTGTGGAAGGGGAGAATTTTCGATATGTGCATTTTTCTGGGCAAAGGGTCTGCAGTTTTCATCAGATCCTCGAAGGAGTCTGTTCTCCACCTTCCTACATATAGAAACATTAAACTCTGTCATAAGCATTAGTAATTTAAAAATAATTTCATATCTTACCAGCCAAAGGCTGTTCATTTTTTAATAGGGGGCTGGAATACTTTAACCCAAGGATTTTCAAATTATGCTCCTGAGTCTAGGGGTTTAAAAAGCCAGTCCCCTTGATGGGCGGAGGTAGTGGTGGAGGGATTCAGGGTTCCCCTCCCCCCTTTAATGGAGCAATGTTGCTTTTTTTAAAATAAATGTTTGTTTTATTTTTTTATTTTTTATTTTTTTTACAGAGAGTCAGAGAGAGGGATAGATAGGGACAGACAGACAGGAATGGAGAGAGATGAGAAGCATCAATCATTAGTTTTTCGTTGTGACACCTTAGTTGTTCATTGATTGCTTTCTCATATGTGCCTTGACTGCAGGCCTTCAGCAGACCAAGTAAGCCCTTGCTCGAGCCAGCGACCTTGGATCCAAGCTGGTGAGCTTTCTGCAGGTATAATTTTTTTTTTTAATTTTTTTTTACAGGGACAGAGAAAGAGTCAGATAGAGGGATAGATAGGGACAGACAGACAGGAACGGAGAGAGATGAGAAGCATCAATCATCAGTTTTTCGTTGTGACACCGTAGTTGTTCATTGATTGCTTTCTTATATGTGCCATGACTGTGGGCCTTCAGCAGATTGAGTAACCCCCTGCTTGAGCCAATGAGCTTGGGTCCATGCTAGTGAGCTTTTTTGCTCAACCAGATGAGCCCATGCTCAAGCTGGCTATCCTGGTGTCTCGAACCTGGGTCCTTCTGCATCCCAGTCCGACGCTCTATCCACTGCGCCACCGCCTGGTCAGGCTGGTGAGCTTTGCTCAAACCAGATGAGCCCGCGCTCAAGCTGGCGACCTCGGGGTCTCGAACCTGGGTCCTCCGCATCCCAGTCCGACGCTCTATCCACTGCGCCACTGCCTGGTCATGCGCAATGTTGCTTTTTCAATCTCTTGTACATGTTTATTCTTCGCAGTTAAGATTTTGTTTAAATAAAAAGTTTCACACAGAGAAAAAGTTTAACACCAGAGTCTTAAGAGCAAATCGCTTTTAAAGTGGAATTATAGGCACGGAGGCAGACTCAGGGTCAAGGATGCTTTTTGGCCTTGACCCCCTGGAGTCATTTCCTTTATCTACAAGCACCCCCCCACACACACACACACACACACTCCCCAAGAGCAGGCACCAGACCCAGCAGCAGGAAGGAAACAGACCCCAAGCAGGTGGGTCCCCACTGACAATCTTCAATCTGTAGGCTGTTGCCTAGCAACACAGCGCTAGGCGCCTTAGGGCTCCCAGTCTGAAGGAAATTGGGGGAGCCTGGCCTTACATCACCCCGTCTTTCAGCATTTTCTGTTCTACTCTGGGTTTCCAGCTTCCATTTTGATCAAAACCAGCAGAGACAGTGATCGGTCACTCTGACGGGGCCTGGCCTCTTGGTTTGGCCGTGGACACATTACACAGAGCAGTTTCCGGGTCTCAGCACCTAACCGGGGCAGTTTGTGACATGCTGCTTTGGGCCAGCCTATCCGTAACTTGAGTTGCCTGTCCATCTGGGCACAGCCTTGGCCTGGGGGCTCCTGGAAGACACTGGCAGGCTAAAGAGGCGATGAGCTGGGTGTGGTGATGACAGCCACCATTTGTGAGCACATTTGAGCACCCATGCACATAAGTGCACCCGGGCTCTGGGCACTTAAGGTACGTCTTCCCGTTCAGCCCCCACAGCCCTCCCTGTATGATCCCTACTGCGGGGACCGCCCTGTTTACAGTTGTAATCTGCCCCCCTCGCCCCAGTGACCCGCACTTCCTGAATGACTTCTTTCCATAGTACTTATCACCTACAAACACACTTCATAGCTTAGTTACTCATTATGTGTGTTGTCGCTTTCTGCCCCTGCGCCACTCCAGATCAGATAGAGGTAAGCTCCGTGAGAACAGGGATCTTTGTTTTTGTACGCTGACGTGGCCCAAGTGCCCCGAACACTGCCTGACACCTAGCAGCTATCCGTGAGTGTTTGCTGAGCGACTGAGCGGAGGAGGGACAAGGTCAGGCTCCGGAGCAGCCCGGGAGCTGTGCACGGCGCTCTGGATTAGAGCCATGCCAAAACGCGATCGCCGGCCAGATAGGAGGTCTCCCAGTGCCTGGGTCCCCGCGCCCATCAAACGGGGACTCTGCTGAGACGGTTAAATAGATTACCTCCCCCCCCCCCCCAAAAAAAAAAAAAAAAAAACAAAACAGAAAAAAACGAGTAACATCAAACTCTCAGGGCAATAGGAGATTATGCTGAGGAAAGCTCATTGTAAACTGGTTTTAAAAAAAGAAGTAAAAAAGAAAAGCCGCCAGCTACTGCTCTGACCATGCCGGAGAGGGCTCACAGAGGGACACCCAGGCCCTCCTCCCTTCTTTCTGGCAGTAGGGCTGGGAGAAGGGAGCATTTCTGGCCTGAGAGCGGTGATGACAGCAGCAATGTGACCCTCTGCCCCCCCCCCCCCCACTGTTTACTGCCTGCCTGCCTCACTCTCTTCTTGCTGCGTCTTCTCATACATATGAAACGACATCTGTCCCTTTCCCACTTTTTCTGCCCTAGCAACTCCCCCGAAGCTAATCTCTCTAAAAGCAAGGCCGGTCGCTGACATTTATGACACTCAGTAACTGCGGCCTGTCCGTCAGGGGCAGAAGGCTTTGCAGTATTGCTTGTAAACATCCCTAGGATCAAGATGGCTTTGTCACTAGGAAACGAAATGTCCTTTTATAAATTCCCACCCCTTTCAGGTAGGTGAGAGTTTGGTACACACATCTGTCTACAAGGCAGGGCTTTATGAGATTATATTTCAAAGATGTGCTTTTCTTGTTTTTTAATGAGGTCAAAATGTTCCATTAAATTTTTCCACCTGAGTTTTTAATCATACATGAAAGAAACAGGTCAGTGAGGCCCTGGCCTGTGGAAAACTCTCCAGAAACGGCTTAGTGTTGTGATGTGCCAGCTGCTTGTGTCGAGAACTTGAACCTGGAGGTCGGACGCCCCGTCCGATAGGTTGGCGATCTCCTCTCCTGCAAGCCGCTCTCCGGGTTCCGGGTTGCAGCCGGAGTGAGCCACCCGAACCGCACAACAGAATGTGTCACCGCCCCACAGCCGCCCTCAGAGCAAGCGCCAGACTCCCTGCAAGCTCTCAGGGCCCTTCCCTCCCGGGCCCCTGCTGGTCCCCCAGCCATGTCTCTCTCCAGCCGGCTCTATGCCCCACCAAGCACTTTGAGATGGTGCCCACTTCACATCAGAGTAATTCAGCTAAAAGTATCCCCTGACTATGTGGTGAGGGGACACAGAATTGACCGAGGCGGTCCTGGTATAGACGGAGACCGTGCTGTGGGCTGGAGAGGCTGTGCCCTGCACCGACCTCATGCTGTAAAACTTGAGAATGACTTTCTAGACAAAAAAAGAAAGCAAAGCAGAATCATATTACCTTCTGTCAGGGAAATGAAATGAAAAAAAAATTTTTTTTTGACAGAGACAGAGAGAGAGAGATCGATAGGGACAGACAGACAGGAAGGGAGAGAGATGAAAAGCATCAGTTCTTCTTTGCGGCACCTTAGTTGTTCATTGATTGCTTTCTTGTATGTGCCTTGACCGGGGGGCTACATCAGACAGAGTGACCCCTTGCTCAAGCCAGTGACCTTAGGCTCAAGCTGGTGAGCCTTGCTCAAACCAGATGAGCCCGCGCTCAAGCCTGCGACCTCGGGGTTTTAAACCTGGGTCCTCTGTGTCCCAGTCTGATGCTCTATCCACCGTGCCACGTCCTGGTCAGGCTGAAATGAATTTTTATTAAGCATCTTTCATGGTCCTCAAACTTTGCAAATTGTATCTCTTTAAGCTTCGCAACCACTGAAAATTCCTTGACATCCAAGACTGTCTTAGCCACTGCCATGTCCCCCCTGCCGAGTAGGACCTGGCACAGCGGCAGTCAGTGAACTCAGAGGGGTAGTGTGAATTCCGCCGTTTGAAGGATGAAGAAATCTGTTCAGAGATGCTTGGGCACATGTCCCAAAGCCACACAGCTGGAAGGTGTGCTGCAGGACTGGGACCCAAGCGCATGCCCGCCTGCCGTCCAAGCTCTTGTCTTTTTAATTAAACTGAAACCAGTGGCTCTCAAAGCGTGGTCTCAGGCCTGGCAGCCCTTTGCACTGACCCACTGAGTCAGCACCTCGGGGGTGAGTGGGCAGCCCCCTGGGCTTCAGCAAGCCTTCCAGGTGACGTGATGCCCGCTGCAGTGTGGGAGCTGTGCTCTCAACCAGGAAGCTGGCAGGGCAGGGTCAAGAATGGGTGTGGAGTTACAGACTGGCTTGGCCATTTTTTTTTTGAGTCAACTTACATAGTTGCAGGACTTCTATAAACCTCTCCTTCTACTCCAACCATTGTTGCTATTTTTTTATGCTGAAAAATTACATTGCCTTTTTTTTTTTTTTTTTTTTTTTTTTACAGAGACAGAGAGTCAGGGAGAGGGATAGACGGGGGCAGACAGACAGGAACGGAGAGATGAGAAGCATCAATCATTAGTTTTTCATTGTGTGTTGCAACACCTTAGCTGTTCATTGATTGCTTTCTCATATATGCCTTGACTGTGGGCCTTCAGCAGACCGAGTAACCCCTTGCTCGAGCCAGCGACCCTGGGCTCAAGCCAGTGAGCTTTTTGCTCCAACCAGATGAGCCTGCACTCAAGTTGGAGACCTCAGGGTCTCGAACCTGGGTCTTCCGCATCCCAGTCCGACACTCTATCCACTGCGCCACTGCCTGATCAGGCTTCATTGCCTACTTTTTTTTGAAAGAAGGAAAGAGGTAATTATTTCAGCCTGAACTTTGACTTCAAGTTTCTTTCCTCTGCTGGAAATGAGACATCCTGGAAGAAGCTCGGATGAACACACCACCGAGAACTCAGCCGTGCAGCTGCAGCTGACAGTCCCCTCCAGGACGGGGCTGTCGGGATGCCGTGAAAGCCGTCAGAGGGCTTCAGAATGGTGTGGAGTAAGGAAGAAAGTGGCGCTGAGTCAGCGCCGCAGATTTCCATCTTCACAGTCATGAAAGAAAAGACTAGAAGCACAGGTGCAGCAGCGACCTGAACAGATGACCGATCCTGGCCGGTAAACAGCAGGAGACAGTCATACAAGCCAGTGGCTCACGGGACAGAGGGCCAGGACTCGAGAATCCTTTGCAGGAATGACCTGATTCTTAAAGGAAGCCACTTTTCTCCCTGAGGATCTGTCTGTTAGAAGAGGGTGGCAGCTAGCCACCAGCCACCGGGGAGAGCCTCCAAGCCCTGGGAGGCCCCGAAGGCCTGTGCAAGGCCCAAAGCAGGTTCCTGACTGCGCTTCCTCTAGAGGTTGTGAGGCTTTGCCACAGAACACCTGAAAAGCCCCCAAAGCTCAAGCCAGAGGAGGGGACAGTGCTACTGACTGGCCTGTAATGTTGTCTGTGGGGACACTGTGATGCTGTCCCTGGTGACAGAGGAGCTGGAGCTGGAGCTGGGGGAAGGGGACTGGAAGAACAGCCAGAGGCTCAGCTTCTAGCCAGCTGCCTGAGTTCACTTACCCAGACGGCTCCGCTGCACGGCGGGAAACGGAAGGCTCCTTGATGAGGTACCAAAGCCGTGTCAGCGATGCTCTGCTGCCTGCCACCCTCCCACAGCCAGCAGCCGACGGTGCTGGAGGCTCCGGCAGCCGCCACGTGGGGATGTCGGAAGGCTCCCCCGGGCCAGCCTGGAGCACCGTTGCTGGGAACTGGGTCCCCATCAGCACTTCTGGCTTTGCCAAAGCAGAAACGGCCTGGGGCCAAGGGTGTGGCTGGGTGGGAGAACCTCACCGGATTTTCAGGGAGGCCTCCGATGATCCCCCTGCTTTTCAGCAGCCTGGGAGGAAGCAGGACAAATCTTCCACCTCTGTGTTTCTGTATCTACTGATAAACAAGCCAGCTCGCTTTTTCTCCCCCTCTGAGCAGTGCCAATTTCTGTAACAGTTAACAGATAGTCACTGAACATCAGAACCCTGCTATTTCAATCTGAGACCAAATGAAATTACTCTGGCCATGTGAAGACAGACAGACGCGCAGAGGAGAAGGCCACGTGATGATGGAGACAGAGATTGGAGTGAGGCAGCTGCAACGTCAAGGAACACCAAGGACTGCTGGCAGCCACCAGAGAAGCTAGGAGGACACAAGGAAAGATTCTCCCCAGAGCCGTCAGTGAGAGCATGGCACGGCCCACACTTTGATTTTGAACTTCTGGCGTCCAGAACTGTGTGAGAATAAATTTCTGGGGTTTTTTTTTTCTTCTTTTTTTTAAAGTGTGAGGTGGGGAGGTGAAGAAAGATTCCCGCATGTGCCCCAACCAGGATCCACCCGGAAAGCTCCCTACTAGGGGATGCTCTGCCCACCTGGGGCCACTGTTCTGTTGTTCGGCAACCAAGCTATTTTAGTGCCTGAGGCAGGGCCATGGAGCCATCCTCAGTGCCAAGGCCAACTTTGCTTGAAACATTAGAGCCATGGCTGTGGGAAGGGAAGAGGGGCGGGGGGTGGAGAAGCAGATGGTCACCTCTTCTGTGTGCCCTAACTGGAAATCGAACCTGGGGCTACTGCACACTGGGCCAGCACTCTGTCCACTGAGCCAACCATCCAGGGCCTACATTTCTGTTGTTTTAATGCACTCAGCTTGTGGTGCGTTGTCACCACAGCTCTAACAAGTTCATATGAACTAGTCAGTGTCCATAGCTTATTTTTCACTTCTGATTTTCACAATAACCCTTCAAATTAAATCTGATCACTCCTTTGATAAATGAGTCTCGCAGCCAGTGAAGCTCCACCTGGGATATGAACCCAGTCTCCAGAGGCTGTGCTCTTCTGCCCACTGATCCTTCCTGTCTGGCCTCAATCCATCATGCACTTGATCTCTGAACCCATTCATCCCTGTATAGGCTGTAATGCTCCATCAGAGTTGGTTTCAGATCACACAGTAGTTGTTCTATGTCTCTCTCATTCCGCTGTGTTCAGTAAGTACTTGGGGGATTAATTATTTTACATTGGACAGGATTAAAAATTAAAAATATAAGAGAAAAATTAAGTATTTAGTGGAGAAAACATGACACTGGCTGATGATCTCCGGAGGAAATTGGTCACTGATGTTTCAAACTGGTAGTATTCTGATGGTACCTGCTCTCGAGGACCAGGTACCAGTATGGACAGTATCTGTCAATATCCTAAGAAGGATAACACACAGAAAGGGAATAGGGTGGAGGAAATGAATGTCAGAAATAATAGGGCCACAGGTGACCAGTTATTTTACTTAACAATTACAAATATATATATATTTTTTTGTTTGTTTGTTTGTTTGTTTTTGTATTTTTCTGAAGCTGGAAACGGGGAGAGACAGTCAGACAGACTCCCGCATGCGCCCGACCGGGATCCACCCGGCACGCCCACCAGGGGCAACACTCTGCCCACCAGGGGGCGATGCTCTGCCCCTCCGGGACGTCGCTCTGCCACGACCAGAGCCACTCTAGTGCCTGGGGCAGAGGCCAAGGAGCCATCACCAGCGCCCAGGCCATCTTTGCTCCAATGGAGCCTTGGCTACGGGAGGGGAAGAGAGAGTCAGAGAGGAAGGAGGGGGTGGGAGTGGAGAAGCAAATGGGCACTTCTCCTGTGTGCCCTGGCCGGGAATTGAACCCGGGTCCTCCGCACGCCAGGCCGACGCTCTACCGCTGAGCCAACCGGCCAGGGCCAACAATTACAAATATTTTTAAAAAACAGTAATTTTTTGCCCTAATGGTAGGGGTTTACTGTAGAAATAATGAGCTTCTCATTATTTGGGGTAAAAAAGTAACCTTTTAAAAATATCTATAATTTTTGAGCAACATAACTTAGCTGAGGATAAGCACCCACTCAGCAATTTTAGGGAGCCGGGGAGGATGCCTTAGGATCACCACTAAGATCCACCCAACATCAGTATTTTATGAGATCCCAATTTTCTGTCTAAACAACACCCCTCAAAGTGAACCAACATGTTGATCTCCTTGGTCTTCAGTTTCTGTTGAGCATAAAATTAAGATTTTAATAAAGATAGGATGAGATCAATGACTTAAAAAAAAACAAAAAAAAACCAAACCCGCCCTGGCCGGTTGGCTCAGCGGTAGAGCGTCGGCCTAGCGTGCGGAGGACCCGGGTACGATTCCCGGCCAGGGCACACAGGAGAAGCGCCCATTTGCTTCTCCACCCCTCCGCCGCGCTTTCCTCTCTGTCTCTCTCTTCCCCTCCCGCAGCCAAGGCTCCACTGGAGCAAAGATGGCCCGGGCGCTGGGGATGGCTCTGTGGCCTATGCCTCAGGCGCTAGAGTGGCTCTGGTCGCAACATGGCAACGCCCAGGATGGGCAGAGCATCGCCCCCTGGTGGGCAGAGCGTCGCCCCTGGTGGGCGTGCCGGGTGGATCCCGGTCGGGCGCATGCGGGAGTCTGTCTGACTGTCTCTCCCTGTTTCCAAGCTTCAGAAAAATGAAAAAACAAAAAAAAAACAAAAAAAACAAAAAAAAACAAAAAAAAAAACCCAAAGCCTTAGATTTTCCGTTGTCTACAAATTAAAAGGACGTCTGTTCTTGCGGAGAAGGCCCTGGGCCTCTGTGTGCGTGTGCAGTGAGACCGCTGTCCTGTGCTCACACTCATTCCTGTCCATCCCCTGCTCACAGATGAGGATATGTAAGCCATTGCCTGCATCGAAGACAGTCAAGTTCCTTGACCAGTCACACATTTTTCTGAAATTTTATATGATCCTTCTCCACATGGGAGATAACCCAGGACTAAAAACTATATATTCTTTTAAAAATCTGCCTTCCCCTCCCCACACCGCCCTTTGTTTTCTTCTGACTACCCGCCAACCTGTTACTTACTTTATATTTAAGCACAGCCCCTTCTAGTCTGTGGATAGCACAGGGCTCGATGTGCCGGACTCTTCCCAAGCGCCATCCTGAGCCAGAACCGCCCTGAGGAGAATCTGCACAAAGCTAGATGAACAGATAGAACTGATGCTCCCTTTATCTTTTCTCTGGGTGGGGTACTAGCCACACTTTTATTGCCGTATGATTGGGGTTGGAGAGTGAAGTAATCCATTTCAAGCAGAGAATTAGCCAATTGCAGTTTCCTGTCTAATTCAGAAACAGCTTCCTTTCTCGTTTTGCATGGAGTCAAGAGACAGGTACTCCGACTAGCGTGCAGCCTTATTACGTAAAGTCCAGTTATTACTATTATTAGACCTTTGGGAGCACCAGTAAGAGTCACGTTTAGAAAATCACATTCGAAGTCCATGACACTCTATTCATGTTTTACACTGTATTGTTCTGTGTGCCTTTTAAAACCACCTTTAATAATACATGACAAATCGAAGAACAATAAGCGACAACCTCATATTAAGCTTCTCAGACTTACGGGAATTTGAAAAATGGAGAGCTTAGGAGGCAGGAAAAAGATATTTTTCTTTCAGCAGCTGTCAAGAACTATCTGTTCTGTGCTTTATTTGGTGTGACATAGGAAAGCTTAGGAAGAAATGTGACAGATGGCACAATTTTTATCAGTTACCAGAGTGACAATACCAACTGAGGAGCTAGGAGTTTGACCAGATTATGTTCAGAAAATTTGGCAAAATGAGCCATCAGGCCCGTCTTCCCTGACTGGGACCGGCTGGCAGCCCCCTAGAGCTGGCAGGCTCCCAGCCGGGCCCTCCGTGTGGCGGAGATCCCCGGTGAGAATGTGGGTGGCAGTCCTCACAGCCAGAGCCGCCGCACACCTCCTCCTGACTGCAAATGGACAAGACGAAGGCTGTCTTTAAAATGCCGTGTGCCACCTCGACACGCCTATCGGAATGTTAACCAGACTCTTTGACCCACAATTTCTCCTTTTAAGAATTTATCCTGCAGACAGACTCAACAAGGATGCATCGATGCACGGAAGATGTGCTCTGCAGCACGGTTGCTGTATAAATGACTGAAATCGATCTTCTGTTGAGTTTCTGTTCCAATAAATGATGGTACATGCATATAATGAGTCACAGTTTGGTTGTAAGAGTAGAGGTGTAGAGCTATAGTAATGAAAAACAGTAAAATACAGCCAAGGACAGAAAGTGAAAAAGAACTAGACGGATGTGCTTGTTCAGACATAAAACACTTCAAGACTACATTTCATCAAGTGTTGACAGCGCTTAGCCTCTGGGGGTTTGCAGAGGGGAGGAGGACTTTTACTCTTCAGCTTATACCCTTTGCACAGTTTGGACTGTTAGCCTGGACAGGCAGGAAATAGCATGGTGGTCACAAGCCCAGCTGCCTGAGGTCCTGCTCTTCTACCAGCCAAGTGAACTTGGACAGGCTAGTCTCGATGCTTACTTAGCTTCGTCATCTACGAATGGGGACTCATTCAGGACACTCAGACTCTACCGTGTGGCAGGCACTGGAAATATAGAAATGAATGAAACATATAAGAATGCCAGCCCTCAAAGGGTTTCCATTCTAGTTAAAAGATGGACAATTAAGCCCTGGCCGGTTGGCTCAGTGGTAGAGCGTTGGCCTGGCATGCAGAAGTCCCGGGTTCGATTCCCAGCCAGGGCACACAGGAGAAGCGCCCATCTGCTTCTCCACCCCTCCCCCTCTCCTTCCTCTCTGTCTCTCTCTTCCCCTCCCGCAGCCGAGGCTCCATTGGAGCAAAGATGGCCTGGGCGCTGGGGATGGCTCCTTGGCCTCTGCCCCAGGCGCTAGAGTGGCTCTGGACGCAACAGAGCGACACCCCAGAGGGGCAGAGCATCGCCCCCTGGTGGGCAGAGCGTCGCCCCCTGGTGGGCGTGCCGGGTGGATCCCGGTCAGGCGCATGCGGGAGTCTGTCTGACTGTCTCTCCCCGTTTCCAGCTTCAGAAAAATACAAAAAAAAAAAAAAAAAGATGGACAATTAAATATATACATATATACACTCATGTATATATGTAAAATATTGTCAGATAGTAAAGAGTGCTGCTTCGGAGAAAAATAAAGCATGAAAGGAGAGGGGGTGGTGTGGAGCGGAGTAGCACTGGGACATTAACAGTACCTACCTCACACAGTTATTGTAGGGGCTAAATAAATTAATACACATAGGTCACTTAGAACACTCAATATGTGTGAATTATGATTATTAGCATATGTTACTATAAAATGTAAATGATAATATGATAACAGGGATCTTTGATTAAAAGCTCACAACTACTGCCTGGCCAGGCGGCGGCTCAGTGTATAGAACAACAAACTGGGATGCTGAGGTCCCGGGTTCCAAATCCTCATGGTTGCTGGCTTGAGCCCAAAGGTCACTGGCTTGGGCAAGGGGTCACTGGCTCAGCTGTAGCCCCTGGGTCAAGGCATGTATGAGAAGCAATCAATGAACAACTAAAGGGCTGTAACTAAGAGTTGATGCTTCTCCTCTCTTTCCTTTCCTGTCTGTTTGTCTCTACCTCTCTCACTAACAAAACAAAACAAAACAAAACAAAACAAAACAGGCCCTGGCCGGTTGGCTCAGTGGTAGAGCATCGGCCTGGCGTGCAGGAGTCCCAGGTTCGATTCCCAGCTAGGGCACACAGGAGAAGCGCCCATCTGCTTCTCCACCCTTCCCCCTCTCCTTCCTCTCTGTCTCTCTCTTCCCCTCCCACAGCCAAGGCTCCATTGGAGCAAAGTTGGCCCGGGCGCTGAGGATGGCTCCATGGCCTCTGCCTCAGGTGCTAGAATGGCTCTGGCTGCAACAGAGCGATGCCCCAGATGGGCAGAGCATCACCCCCTGGTGGGCATGCCGGGTGGATCCCGGTCGGGCACATGCGGGAGTGTGTCTGACTGCCTCCCCGTTTTCAACTTCAGAAAAATACAAAACAAAAAAAACACACACACACACACACACAAAAAACCAACCTCACATCTTCTTCCTTTATTAGTTTTTGCAACTTTAAAATGGAGATGTTCTTTTTTCATTTTGTAAGTGTAAAATGATGTTGTTGTCCAGCTGCACGGCCCTCTCCCCATCACACCAGACTCTCTCCTGCCTGCCAGCCAGTCCCCTCACCTTCACCCGCTCTACTCCTCCAGTCCTCAGCTTTCCACTTCAGCTCCCTCCTCAGAGAGGCCTGCTCTAACCTTCCCCACCTACACCGGGTCTCCTTGTCATGACCTGGCAGCATATCTTTCATAATACTTAGCCAAATTTACAAGTTGAGTGGAGTGGCTATGTGGGAATATCAACTCTGCTTTTCAAGCCAAACGCTTCCCCAGGGACCGTGGAGGTAGGGAAAGTGAAAGAGGAGAGGGGGTGGGCACAGCGTGCAGAGAGAGGGGGGATTTCCGCCCCTGGCGAGGTGGAGGGGCGCAGCTGAGAAGGGATGTTGAACAAGAATGACATACAGTGGAGGGATTTAAAGAACTGTTTGCTGCAGGAGTGACTTCCAGAAACACTCTGAGGTCACTTGGCAGCTTTAGTTGGGCTCCTTCTTGAAACAGGTGGGGTCCTTCAGCTCTGGTCCAAGCGAAAATGGTGTGTGTGTGTGTTTAGGTGCGTGTGTGTTGCCTGCCGATCTGTCAAGGTTTGAAAGGACTGAGAGCATGAGAAAAGCTGAAAGCATACAAAGTTAACGGGAAGTGAAATCGGTGCAATTTCTCCAAAGGTGAACTTGGAAAATATAGGTAACATAATATTTTATGTTTGATCAAGAAATCTCCATTTCTAGGAACAAAACTTAAGAAGTTAACAGAATGACAATTGAGCGAGCATTTACAAATATACATATATGTGCAAAGGCATTCATTTCAGGATGTGTATACTAATAGAAATTAGAAGCTATCTGAATTGGTTGGTTAGATAAATTATACACATGCTACGAAAGTCTCTGCAGCCTTGAAAGTGATGAAGTACACCTATATTTATTAACAGGTAGAGGTGACCCTGCATATTACTGAATGAAAAGAGCAGACTATGAAACAAATGTGTAATACGATCCAATTTATGGAGAATTATACAGTTATATCTTCAGATATAAGTATACATTATAGTTATAGAATGTTTAAGAAGAGAAAGAAGCCTAGAAAGATTTAAGAACATAAACACAATGATTTTAACCTATTATGAAATTTTGGTGAGTTTTGTGTTCTTTTTTGCATTTATAGTTGTTTGTAAAATGAGAATCTATCATTGTTACAAAAATAAAAAACTATTTAAAAATAGTATTCAGGCCTGACCTGTGGTGGCGCAATGGATAAAGCATTGACCTGGAAAGCTGAAGTTGCCAGTTTGAAACCCGGGGCTTGCCCAGTTAAGGCACATACGAGAAGCAACTACTACAAGTTGATGTTTCCTGCTCCTCTCTTTCCTCTTTCTCTCTCTCTCCTCTCTCTAAAAAATCAATAAATAAATCTTTAAAACATTAGTATTCAAGCCCTGGCTGGGTCGTTCAGTTGGTTAAAGTGTCATCCAGATATGCCAAGGTTGTGGGTTCATTCCTCAGTCAGGGCACACACAAAAATCAACCAATGAGCCCTGGCTGGTTGGCTCAGCGGTAGAAAATCAGCCTGGCATGTGGAAGTCCCGGGTTCAATTCCTGGTCAGGGCACACAGGAGAGGTGCCCATCTGCTTCTCCACCCCTCCCCCTCTCCTTCCTCTCTGTCTCTCTCTTCCCCTCCCTCAGCCAAGGCTCCACTGGAGCAAAGTTGGCCCAGGCACTGAGGATGGCTCCATGGCCTCTGCTTCCAGCGCTAGAATGGCTCCAGCCGCAATGGAGCAACGCCCCAGATGGGCAGAACATCACCCCCCTAGTGGGCTTGCCGGGTGGATCCCAGATGGGTGCATGGAGGAGTCCATCTCTCTGCTTCCCCATTTCTCACTTCAGAAAAATACAAAAAAAAAAAAAAGAAAAAGAAATCAACCAATGAAAAAATTAACCAATGAATGTATATATAAGTAGAACAGCAAATCAATCTCTCTCTCTTTCTCTCTCTCTCTCTCTCTCCCTCTCCCTTTCTCTTTCTCTAAAAGAAATTCAATACAATAAAATTTTTTTCAAACAAAAATAAAAATAGTATTTAATAGGTCAAAAGGGAATGAGGCAGCCCTGGCCGGTTGGCTCAGCGGTGAGCGTCAGCCTAGCGTGCGGAGGACCCGGGTTCGATTCCCGGCCAGGGCACACAGGAGAAGCGCCCATTTGCTTCTCCACCCCTCCGCCACGCTTTCCTCTCTGTCTCTCTCTTCCCCTCCCGCAGCCAAGGCTCCATTGGAGCAAAGATGGCCCGGGCACTGGGGATGGCTCTGTGGCCTCTGCCTCAGGCGCTAGAGTGGCTCTGGTCGCAACATGGCGACGCCCAGGATGGGCAGAGCATCGCCCCCTGGTGGGCAGAGCATCGTCCCTAGTGGGCGTGCCGGGTGGATCCCGGTTGGGCACATGCGGGAGTCTGTCTGACTGTCTCTCCCTGTTTCCAGCTTCAGAAAAATGAAAAAAAAAATAAATAAAATTTAAAAAAAAAAAAAAGGAAATGAGGCAATCTGGAGGTCAGTCCCATCCCAAAATCAATACTTTGTATGCTTTGCCTTGAAGATAGTATTTCCCTACTGTGCCGCATTGTCTTGCTGCATTCCCACAGCAATGATCTACAGCAGCAGATACAGTGATAAAATTCTCAGGTGTCATCCTTCCAGCAGCATGCTGAAACTGTATAAAAGATCCTGTGATGTGCTGTAAATTCGTTCTCCTGGTAATAATCTCTCAGTGCGTCTTTCACTTTTCTGCACAGCACTCAACCAAATTTATAACTGTAAGTCAGTTGGAGTGGTTATTTGTGAGTGTCCACTGTGTTTTTTACAGTGGCATACTGTAAAAATGGCAGTGAATTTTTCCATACCTACATGTATGCCCCTTTGAATGTGACTTTGAAGGGCCTTCCATCAAGATGTGGAGTCTATTTCACGGCATGACCATGGGACTTGCTTTGGCCAACAGAATACTAGCATAACGTGATACAGAGTCTTTTTTTTTTTTTTTTTTTGTATTTTTCTGAAGCTGGAAATGGGGAGGCAGTCAGACAAACTCCCGCATGCGACCGACCGGGATCCACCCAGCATGCCCACCAGAGGGCGACGCTCTGCCCATCTGGGGCGTTGCTCCATTGCAACCAGAGCCACTCCAGCGCCCGAGGCAGAGGCCATGGAGCTATCCTCAGCGCCCGGGCCAACATTGCTCCAATGAAGCCTTGGCTGCGGGAGGGGAAGAGAGAGACAGAGAGGAAGGAGAGGGGGAGGGATGGAGAAGCAGATGGGCGCCTCTCCTGTGTGCCCTGGCTGGGAATCGAACCCGGGACTCCTGCACGCCAAGCCAACGCTCCACCACTCAGCCAACCAGCCAGGGCTGATACAGAGTCTTGAAAAGAGCTTGCCCTCTGGAGCTTGCTGTCTTAGTGAGACCATTACATAAATGAGTCTAAGCTAACCTGCTGGAGAATGAGAGCCCACCTGGAAGAGAACCTAGAGACCCCAAACAACTGTCAAGACGTCTGAGCAAGGCCAGCCTAGATTATCTACCTTGTAGTCAACCCACTGGCTGAGCATGGTCACACAAGGCAACCCAGCAGAGAACAGCCAAGCTGCCCCAAATCTGAAGAACCACCTCATCAACCTACAGACTGTGGGCTGAAAATAGTTGTTTTGAGCCACACAGTCTTGGGGTTGTTTGTTACTCAGCAAAAGCTAACTGATGCAGATCCTCTTTTTATTAAAAAGTTATCTGGGGCAGGGGAGCCACTTCTAAATCAAGAATGTAAGGTTCTCTAGTTAACAGTCTTCTTTAATAAGGAGTACACAGGCAAAGAAGACCTCTATTATTGGATGATCAGATCTACATTTGTAGAAATTATCTGAATTCCACAGGGCAAGACAATTCCTAGTATTGTCATTTTCTCAGAAGTTTTTCCCTCCAGTGTCTAAGGCAGCACTAAATGCCTCATTTTAGGATTCATCCTGAATGTAAAGGAAACTCTAAAAGGTAACTGAATCCACCAAGTCTGGATGTGGGGTTCGGTGGCCCACAGGGCATTTCCCTGAGAGCTGTTACTATACCCCAGACCCCTCTCAGGTAGAGCGGAGAGCATGGCACCTCCTACCCAGAGACACTTCTGTTTTACCCTAAGATGATAATGCCTCAAAATGCTAGCAATAATAAGATGATAAGACCTTAAAATGCTAGCAATTTCTAGAAGCCCACCACTGGATGTAGCTTTCACCTAAACTCCATTTAGTGAGCGATCTTAATGTGCCTATGTCTGTCCAGCTTCCAGAACAGAAGAAAACCTCTCCAACCCAGGATGCATCAGATCAAAAACCACTAAAAACAGAAAAAATGTATAATTCTAGGAAAACATGACGCTCCTCCCCAAGAGCCCTGAAGAAATAACATCATTTACAAAGGGAGAGTGACCCCACATTTAAGCTTGTAGTATGTCTGGGGCACAAGTGATTGAGGGCCTTCACGGAATCCCAGTCTCCGGAGTTGTTGATGAACAAGTTACAACTAGTTCCCTCACTTGGGAAAACAATCTGGCATTCTTTTGTTTTTTTGTTTTTTGTATTTTTCCAAAATGAGAAGCGGGGAGACAGACAGACTCCCGCATGCGGCCGACCGGGATCCATCCGGCATGCCCACCAGGGGGCGATGCTCTGCCCATCTGGGGTGTCGCTCTGTTGCAACCAGAGCCATTCTAGTGCCTGAGGCAGAGGACATGGAGCCGTCCTCAGCGCCCAGGCCAAGTTTGCTCCAATGAAGCCTTGGGTGTGGGAGGGGAAGAGAGAGATAGAGAGAAAGGAGAGGAGGAGGGGTGGAGAAGCAGTTGGGCGCTTCTCCTGTATACTCTGGCCGGGAATTGAACCCAGGACTTCTACACACCAGGCTGACACTCTACTGCTGAGCCAGCCGGCTAGTGCCTCTGGCATTCTTTTGTAAAGGTGAATGTGCGCACATCCCACAACCCAGCACCCCACTTCTAGGCTTATACCTTCAAGAATTTTGTACCTGTGCACCAGGTGACAGGTTCCACAATGTTCAAGGTAGCATTGTTTGAAATGGCAAAACATGGGAAACCCAAATGTTTATTAACAGGAGAATGAATTTTTAATTGTGAAATATTCACACAATGGAATATTGAAATATTCACACAAAGGAATATTTTACAACACTGAAAATGAAATACAGTAACATACAACACAAATTCGTTTAGAAGCGTAACATTCACTTAAAAAAGCAAGTCCAAGCCCTAGCCAGGTGGCTCAGTAGATAAAGCGTTGACCCAGCATACCAGAGTTTGTGGGTTTGACCCCCTGTCAGGGAATGTAGGAGAAGCAATCAATGAGTACACATCTAAATGGAACAATGAATTGGTGCTTTTCTCTCTCTTTCCCTTCTCTCTCTTTCCCTTCCTCTCTCTCTCTAAAATCAATAGAAAATTTTTTTAAAAAAGCAAGTCTGCATACATATAAAACTACATTCAGTATAATATATTTTTATAAAAATAAAAACTAGGCCCTGGCCGGTTGGCTCAGCGGTAGAGCGTCGGCCTGGCGTGCGGGGGACCCGGGTTCGATTCCCGGCCAGGGCACATAGGAGAAGCGCCCATTTGCTTCTCCACCTCCTCCCCTCCTTCCTCTCTGTCTCTCTCTTTCCCTCCCACAGCCAAGGCTCCATTGGAGCAAAGATGGCCCAGGTGCTGGGAATGGCTCCTTGGCCTCTGCCCCAGGCACTAGAGTGGCTCTGGTCGCGGCAGAGCGACGCCCCGGAGGGGCAGAGCATCGCCCCCTGGTGGGCAGAGCGTCACCCCTGGTGGGCGTGCCAGGTGGATCCCGGTCGGGCGCATGCGGGAGTCTGTCTGACTGTCTCTCCCCGTTTCCAGCTTCAGATATAAAAATAAATAAATAAATAAAAAATAATAATAATAAATAAATAAAAATAAAAACTAAGGCCCTGGTCGGTTGGCTCAGTGGTAGAGCATCGGCCTGGCGTGCAGGAGTCCCGGGTTTGATTCCCGGCCAGGGCACACAGGAGAAGCACCCATCTGCTTCTCCACCCCTCCCCCTCTCCTTCCTCTCTGTCTCTCTCTTCCCCTCCCACAGCCAAGGCTCCATTGGAGCAAAGTTGGCCCGGGCGCTGAGGATGGCTCTGTGGCCTCTGCCTCAGGTGCTAGAATGGCTCTGGTTGCAACAGAGCAATGCCCCTGATGGGCAGAGCATCGCCCCCTGGTGGGCGTGCCAGGTGGATCCTGGTTGGGCGCATGCGGGAGTCTGTCTGACTTCCTCCCCATTTCCAACTTCAGAAAAATACCAAAAAATAAAATAAAATAAAAATAAAAATAAATAAATAAATAAAAAGCCTGACCTGTGGTGGCATAGTGGATAAAGTGTCGACCTATAACGCTGAGGTTGCCAGTTCAAAACCCTGGGCTTGCCCAGTCAAAGCACTTATGGGAGTTGATGCTTCCTGCTCCTTCCCCCTTCTCTCCCTCTCTCTCCCTTATCTAAAATGAATAAAGAAAATCTTTTAAAAAAATACAACTAAAGAAAATTTTGTTTAGGGAGACATATCTATTGAAAAATATATAGATGGAAATATATATATATATTTATAGATGGAAAAAATAAAAAAGATAAGGGAACATAAAACCAAAATTCAGGCCTGGCCAGGCAGTGGCGCAGTGGATAGAGCACTGGACTGGGATGTGGAGGACCCAGGTTCGAGACCACCCGAGGTCACCAGCTTGAGCGCGGGTTCATCTAGTTTGAGCAAGGCTCACCAGCTTAAGCCCAAGGTCTCTGGCTCCAGCAAGGTGTCACTCAGTCTACTGTAGCCCCCCCCCAGTCAAGGCACATATGAGAAATCAATCAATGAACAACTAAGGAGCCGCAACAGAGAATTGATGTTTCGCATCTCTCTCCCTTCCTGTCTGTCTGTCCCTATCTATCCCTCTCTCTGACTCTCTCTGTCTCTGCCACAAAAATAAATAAAATAAATATGTATTAAAAAAACAACAAAATTCAGGATAGCAGTTCCCTCTGAGACCAGGACTGGGGATAAGCCCCAGGAAGCTCTGTGAGCCTGGGTTATGTTCTAGTTCCTAAATTGGGTGGTGGGTCAATAATTTACGCACACATATATGTATATTTTGAAATGTCAATTATTATATAATTAAATAAATTTAAACAGTGAATGGGAATAAGTAGATAAAATGAATATGCTGAAAAGTAATGAAATAAAATAATACTACAATAAAAACAAAGTTTTTTATGCTATAAAGTTGGTAAAGATGAAAAAAACTGTGTTGTGATGATGGTAGGGGAAAAAACTCTTACATTACTGGTAAGAGAAGAACTGATTTTTAAAAAAGCTTTTGGAAAGCAATTTGGAAATACATATGAGCCTGTCTGGTCTTCTCCGCTCCCTGTCTGGTCTTCTCCGCTCCCTGTCTGGTCTTCTCCGCTCCCTGTCTGGTCTGCGCTGCTCCCTGTCTGGTCTGCGCTGCTCCCTGTCTGGTCTTCTCCGCTCCCTGTCTGGTCTGCGCTGCTCCCTGTCTGGTCTTCTCCGCTCCCTGTCTGGTCTGCGCTGCTCCCTGTCTGGTCTTCTCCGCTCCCTGTCTGGTCTGCGCTGCTCCCTGTCTGGTCTTCTCCGCTCCCTGTCTGGTCTTCTCCGCTCCCTGTCTGGTCTTCTCCGCTCCCTGTCTGGTCTTCTCCGCTCCCTGTCTGGTCTGCGCTGCTCCCTGTCTGGCCTCCTCCTCTCCCTCTCTTGTCTTCTCTGCTCCTCTGTGACCTGTCTCCCAGTTCTCTCCATAGCCCTGAGGCACCACACTGCCTCCAGGCTCACCGTTCAGCTCCTGCCGCAGGGCCTTGGCACACCTTCATTGTGCAGAACAGGACGGCAGAGCTCACATCATAAAAGGGCCTTCTGACCTGTGGTGGTGCAGTGGATAAAGCGCAGACCTGGCTGTAATGCTGAGGTCGCCGGTTCGAAATTCTGGGCTTGCCTGGTCAAGGCACATGTGGGACTTGATGCTTCCTGCCCCTCCTCCCTCTCTCGCTCTTTCTCTCTCTCCCCTCTCTAAAATGAAAAAATAAAAATCTTAAAAAAAAAAAAGTATCCGAGAAAGGTTTAAAAAAAAAAAAAAGCCTGACCAGGTGGTGGCGCAGTGGATAGAGCGTCGGACTGGGATGCGGAAGGACCCAGGTTCAAGACCCCGAGGTCGCCAGCTTGAGCGCGGGCTCATCTGGCTTGAGCAAAGAGCTCACCAGCTTAGACCCAAGGTCGCTGGCTCCAGCAGGGGGTTACTCGGTCTGCTGAAGGCCCGCGGTCAAGGCACATGTGAGAAAGCAATCATTGAACAACTAAGAAGTCGCAACGCACAACGAGAAACTGATGATTGATGCTTCTCATCTATCTCCATTCCTATCTGTCTGTCCCTGTCTATCTCTGCCTCTGTAAAAAAAAATAAAAGGGCCTTCATGCTTTGTCAAATATTTGAAGTTCAGCCTGACCTGTGATGGCGCAGTGTATAAAGCGTCGACCCAGAAATGCTGAGGTCGCCTGTTCAAAACCCTGGGCTTGCCTGGTCAAGGCACATATGGGAGTTGATGCTTCCAGCTCCTCCCCCCTTCTCTCTCTCTGTCTCTCTCCTCTCTCTCTTTCTCTGTCTCTCTCTCTCCCTCTCTCCCCTCTAAAAATGAATAAATAAAATAAAATTAAAAATACTAAAAATATATATATATTTGAAGTTCATTCCATAAATTTCCTAAATAGATTGGAATACTGGCCTTACACAAATTTTTTAACCTCTTCCAGCCTCAGTGTTGTCATCTGTGAAACTGGAATAAAAATACACACCTCACAGGACTCTTGGAAGGACTAAGTGAACTTCACTGAGCAAAGACTCTGACACAGCATGAGCGAGGAATTTCACCCACCATTATTGTTATTCCGATTAGCAGCCCCTCATTTTGCAACTGAAGTTTTCAATAAAGCATTACATTTCCAGCAAAAAGAGAGAGAAAGAGAGAGAGAGAAGTCTAAAAATGATCTCTCATCTGGCAATTCTATTTCTAGGAATTTATTCCAGGGACGTAATGACTGCTGTGCTGAAAGGGGTATGAAAACAGAGGCTCATCTCCTAACCACTACACTGTGCACCAGAAACTATTACAAAATAATACTGAATGTAAACTCTAACTGAAAAAAAAAGTTTTAGCCTAACCAGGCGGAGGTGCAGTGGATAGAGCATTGGACTGGGACAAAGAGGACCCAGGTTCGAAACCCTGGGGTCGCCAGCTTGAGCACGGGCTCATCTGGTTTGAGCAAGGCTCACCAGCTTGAGCCCAAGGTTGCTGGCTCGAGCAAGGGGTCACTATCTCTGCTGGTGCCCCATAATGAGAAAGCAGTCAATGAACAACTAAGGTGCCGCAATGAAGAACTGATGCTTCTCATCTCTGTCCCTATCTGTTGTTCCTCTCTCTCTCTCTCTGTCCCTGTCACAAAACAACAAAACAAAAAAGAAAAACTAAGGTCCCGCAATGAAGATTTGATGCTTCTCATCTCTCTCCCTTCCTGTCTGTCCGTCCCTGTCTGTCCTTCTCTCTGTCTCTTTCTATCTCTGCTACACACACACACACACAAATTTTTAAGAGGCTCATCTTAGCAATTTTCATAATAGCCAAAAGTTAGAAACAATGTATATGTTCAACAACAGGGGATTGGCTAAATTGATTCCATCAGTGGAATTTATGTAGTGATTCATCTATTATATTCATTTATTGAGGGTCCACGTGTGCCAAATACTACGTTGATTGTAGGAGACACAGCTTTATACACAACACAAATTCTGCCTAACTGGAGCGTTACTGAGGAAGGCCAGAAATAAGGAATATAAAGAAAATATAGGGCATGTTGCCTGACCTGTGGTGGCGCAGTGGGTAAAGCATCGACCTGGAACAGAGGTCGCCAGTTCGAAACCCCGGGCTCGCCTGGTCAAGGCACATTTGGGGGTTGATGCCTTCTGCTCCTCCCCTTCTCTCTTTCTCTCTCTCTCTCTCTCTCTCTGTCTGTCTCTCTCTGTCCCCTCTCTAAAAATGAATAAATAAAATCTAAAAAAAAAATAATTATATAAAAAAATATATAGGGCATGTTAGGGAGTGGCAGCTGCTCTGGAGAAAACAGAAAATGGCACCAGAAATGGGATGACATTTTAACAAAAAACCTGAAGGGGACTAGAAAATAAGACAGGCATCCTGGGGAGGAGATTTCCAAGCAGAGAATAGCCAGTGCCAAGGCCCTGCGGCAGCAGGTGGCCTGCAGGGCTGAGGAATAACAAGGCTGGTGTGGCTGGAGAGGAGAAGCACATCCTATACAGGGCCTGTAGGCCATCAGAAGGAGGTGGTTTCTACTCTGGGGCCAAAGCTGTCTTCTTTTCAGTAGGTTTACCCTGGCTGAACACTAGACAATAAGCGGGCAGAGTAGAAATAAAGAAACCAGCTAGGAGGCTTTTGCGATCTTCAGGTGAGAGGAGATGGCGCCGTGGGAAAGGGCGGGTGGCAGTGGAGGTCTGAGAAGTGGTCAAGACCATGGTCTGCTGGCTCAGTGGATAGAGTGTCAGCCTGGCATGCAGACATCCTGGGACCATCTACTTCTCTCTCTCTTCCCTTCCCCCTTCTCTCTCTCTTCCCTCCTCGCAATCAGTGTCTTGATTGGTTCGAACATCGGCCCAAGATGGGGCTTGCCGGTGGATCCCGGTTGGGGCACATGCGGGAGTCTGTCTCACTATCTCCCCTCCTCTCATTTAAAAAAAAAATTTAAAAGAGAAGAGTTGTTGAGGTTTCTTTTTCTGTTTTTTAAGATAGGAGAAGTAACAGCATGTGTGAAGATTGATAGGAATGAGTCAGTAAAGGGAAATAATGGATGATGAGAAAGAGGGAAGGCTTGCTGACCTACATAAGCAGATGAGCAGGGAAGGTCTTTTTGTGTGACAGAGACAGAGAGACAGAGAGAAGGACAGATAGGAACAGAAAGACAGATGAGAGGCATCAAGTCTTTCTTAGTTGTTCACTGATTGATTTCCCATACCTGCCTTGACTGTGGGGCTACAGCAGACCGAGTGACCCCTTGCTCAAGTCAGCGACCTTCGGCTCAAGCTGGTGAGCTTTGCTCAAACCAGATGAGCCCGCGCTCAAGCCTGCGACCTTGGGGTCTCGAACCTGGGTTCATTGCATCCCAGTCTGACACTCTATCCACTGCGCCACCGCCTGGTCAGGCGAGAAGGGAAGGTCTGAAGCAGGTGGTCCAAGTGAAAGGGTCAACCTGCGAGATTAGCCAGAGCAGCTCATCCGTTCCCCATTCAAATGATGTCATACATGACCATTTAATGACCATTTAGTGGTTTCCTGTTAAGTTTTTTTGAAAACAGGTCATAAAACAGTAACAAGCACAACACTTATTAAGCACTCTGCTTAATTTAATGCTTTAAGTACTATGCATATTGCAAAGCATTATCTTCCTCAATACTCCCACCAATCCGTAAAAGACAAGAACTAAATTATTCCCATTTCCCAGATGCAAAATGGAGGCAAAGAGAGGTATCTTGCTTCAGATCATGTAGCTGGAATGGTAGCTAGGATTCGACCGCAGGCAGACTGCTGGCCGTGTCCCCCAGGCTAACGCGGTTCCATGGAAACAGAGAGCGAGCCCCACAGCACAGCGTTTTAGAATTTCCAGTAGGCACATTTACACTTGATCTTAGCCAAAAGGCCAAAAAGCGATTCAATAGGCATATTTTAAAAAGTTAAAAGACATGGGGAAAGTTAATTTTAGTAATACATTTTATCTAGATGATATCTAAAACATTAACATTTCAACAGGTAATCAGTATAAAATAGTAATATATATATTAATATATATAATATATATATTTTTAATGGGGTGGCATTGATAAATCAGGGTACATATGTTCAGAGAAAACATCTCTAGGTTATTTTGACATTTGATTATGCTGCATTCCCATCACCCAAAGTCCAATTGTCTTCCGTCACCTTCTAACTGGTTTTCTTTGTGCCCCTCCCCTCCCCCAACCCCCTCCTTCTCCTCCCCCCTACCCTGTAACCCCAACACTCTTGTCTATGTCTCTGAGTCTCATTTTTATGTCCCACTTATGTATGGAATCATATAGTTCTTAGTTTTTTCTGATTTACTTATTTCGTTCAGTATAATGTTATCAAGGTCCATCCATGTTATTGTAAATGATCCGATGTCATCATTTCTTATGGCTGAGTAGTATTCCATAGTATATATAAATATGTACCAAAGCTTTTTTTTATTTGTTTGTTTGTTTTGTTTTTACAGAGAGAGGGATAGACAGGGACAGAGAGACAGGAACGCAGAGATGAGAAGCATCAATCATTAGTTTTTCGTTGCGAAATGCAACACCTTAGTTGTTCATTGATTGCTTTCTCATATGTACCTTGACCACGGGCCTTCAGCAGATCGAGTAACCCCTTGCTCGAGCCAGCAACCTTGGGCTCAAGCTGGTGAGCTTTTGTTCAAACCAGATTAGCCCATGCTCAAGCTAGCAACCTCGGGGTCTTGAACCTGGGTCTTCCGCATCCCAGTCCGACGCTCTAAAACTTTTTAATCCACTCGTCCACTGACGGACACTTGGGCTGTTTCTAGATCTTCACTATTGTGAACAATGCTGCCATAAACATGGGGGTGCATTTCTTCTTTTGGAACAGTGCTATGGTGTTCTTGGGGTATATTCCTAAAAGTGGGATAGCTGGGTCAAAAGGCAGTTCGATTTTTAATTTTTTGAGGAATCTCCATACTGTTTTCCACAGTGGCATAGTAAGATATTTTACATTCCTTTTTTGTGCAGCAGGTCCTCACGTAAGGTTATTTTGCTCAATGTCATTTTATTATAATGTTGATAAGGGAAAAAAATTAGTTCCCGGCTAAGCCCGCTGTCTGCGTGGAGCTGGCTCCTTCTCCCCAGGTCTGCGTGGTGTTTCTCCGGGTCTCCGGTTTCCTCCCACGCCCCAAAGGGGTGCACACTCGGTGAGCGGGCGTGTCTGTGCTGTCCCAGTCCGAGTGAGTGTGGGGTGGGCGTGCGAGGCCCTGCAATGGGAGGGGGCGCCTGTCCAGGGTGGGGACCTGCACTGAGCCCTGAGCTGCCGGGATAAACCCCAGCCACCTCTGACCCAGGACTAGAATGAGTGGGTTGGAAAATCATTATCTTACTTGTTTTTATTCATCTTTTTAAAATCTGTGTATAGCTCAGGTCTATTTCCATGATTAATATGAGAAGTGTTTTGAGTCTTTATTTAGAAGTTTATTGTTTCTGTGACCAGAAATATGCCATAGAAACTTAACTCTTGTTTCTGTGAATCAATTATCCTAGGGTAAAACTGGTTTCCTTATATAGCGTTTCACTTAAAGTCCCAGTTTCCAAGAACCTGTCAGAGACGCTCTGTGAGGACTTCCTGTACTAACTCTTCCCGATCTGGCAAGGATCTCACCCTTGACAGGCTCGCTTCCCATCAGGGATACTTGATCTCTATTTAGATTTCATAAAACTTATTAAGAAAGTAGATTCCACACACCCAAATTGTTCCAAATACAGGTACTAGTTTTTCAGTAATAGAACTGAGTATCTTGAAACGAATTAAAATTTTTAAAAAATGACAAGTTCATGTCCTCAGCTGCACTAGCGCATTTCAGGGACTCAGAAGCCACACGTGGCTGGTGGCGGCCATATCTGAACAGCGTGACTCCAGCCTCCTAACTGCTGGGCTCTGCTGCCTCTCTTTACCAAATTCTAGCAACCTTTTCCACTGAATATCTTCACTGTCTACTATTTTTTCCTTCTCAATTCAACCAACTTTTACCACTATTAAATTTTTAATTTTTTTTTTACCACTTGTAAGACCATGTTAATTATACTTCCACTAAAAATCTAATCACAACAGCCAACACTTTTTTGGAATACTTACTATGCACCAGGAACTGTCCTAAGCAATGTACATGTGTTAACTCACTTCACTGTCAAATTAGTAATTAAGTGGACTCTGTTAATATACCCATTTTAATGATGAAGAAACTGAGGCAGGAGGAGATTAAATAACTTTCCCAAGGTCATAGTAACTGAGTGCAAGAGCTGGGAATGAAAGCGAGCGTATCTAGTTTTATCCGGACCCCATACTCGGCACCCCTGTTCTGTTTCTCTCTCACAAATATAACCATGAAAATGATAGTTTCGGTGATAGGATTATAGGTGATTTTTACTATCATCTTTTTATTTATCTATATTTTCCCTTTTTTTTATCCTGCAAATGAAAGCTCAGGGGTCCTGAATGCTTTCTAGATCTACCCACTTCCCCGTGGAGTTCAAACCGAGAGTAATGTGTTAGAACAAATACAGGAGGAACTCTAAAAGTCTAGAGGCTATGATCACGCAGTGAGGTGGCGTGCCACAGTCTCAGGACTTTCCCCACCCAGGACGGGCTGATCCCCAGGGACGTCCGGACTCTGAAAGGCAGTCACTCTCCTCCCAAAGCTGTTCTTTCTGCATCGTGGCTAGTAGCTCCATCTTTTCCCAGCTCGCTCTCCCACTCTCAGATCCTGACAAAAACCCTCAGCTCGCCCCTCCGTCGCCCTACGCTTTCAGTTGACGAATCCTCCAGCCTCTACCTTCAGCATGTTTTTCATATCTACGCCTTTCCACTTCCCCAGCTGCCACCATCCCTTTGTTAGCAGTCGCTTTGTCCACCTTCTCCTTGACCTCAGTAACACCCTCTGAAGCGGCCGCCTTGGCCGCATCTCTCTGCCTCGGCCACCTTTACTTCGAGCTCGTGCTAATCCACTCTGGGCTGCCGCTGCCACTGCCGCAAACCCCTCAGGATTCTCCACTTAGTTCCCAACTTTCTGACTTTGGTTTGCAGTGTACTCCACAACCACCCCCGTTTCAGCCACCTGGTCTTCTTGCAAGTCTCAGGGGCTTTATGTTTTTTACCTGTGGACCCTTCCTCGGGCTCCTCCCTCTAGCCAGAAAGCACCCTTCCTCCATCTCTGCCCACTGGAATTCCACTGATGGTTCCAGGTTGAGTCCCAATGTTTAAATGAGTTCCCTTCTTTTCCTAGCAACCTCTATCTTGCCACTCCTGCATTGTTGACCACAGGTTAACCTTATCTCATCACGGGTATGTCATTATTTGTATATTTACCTTTCCTGCCTACCAGTATTTCTTATGCACCTGTGACATGTCAAGGCTTCACATGTGTTATCTAATTTAATTTAATCCTCACAACAGTCTTGTGAGATAGGTATTACCTTCCCCACTTTACAGATCAGGAATCTGAGGCTGTCAGAAGTTAATTAACTTGCTCAAAGTGGCATCCTTACTAAGCGGGAGAGTCATCGCTCATTCAACCAATTTTATTCCAGTCCGCGTCTGTCGGATTCCTCAGCCCCATGGGCTTCCGTGTGGACTGGGAAGTCCCTTTGGGGGCAATTAGCTCTGGAGCCTCAGGACCAGGCAGATCTGTTAAAGGCGGTTTTCTGCTTCCCTCTCGTCTGATTTGGATTCATCGTGCTATAGGAAATGGTCAGTCCTTTGGCTCAGTCAGAACTTTGCCTGGGCTAGCGCGGGGCTAAAGAAGTGATTCCTGAAGACAAACTCCGTACAGGGTGTTTAGTTCCACCGGTGACCCTGATGATTGGGAAACTGGAAAAGGAATGCCCAGCCCCAGCTCTGGGTTAGCAATCTAGAACTCCCCCGTTTTCAGTAAAATAACATTTAAGCCACACACTGAACCTCTCTGTCCCCTGAGGAGACGCAGAGGGATGCCTCAGCTTTCAGAACCAAGGCTGGAGCAGCAAGCACTGTATCGTTAGTCAGTCTCGGCCTGATAAGGGTCCCAGCCTTCGACGCCCAGTGTAGTCTCACGAGAAATTGAGAAGTCGACAGACAGAGAAGGGCTAGTCTACCCCGAATTGGTTTTATACCCTTTAGGGTTGGAAGCCCGGAAACTTGTTGGGTCAGTTTCATATTGCCAACCAAAGAATATTATCGTAATGGGTTTCTTCTCTTCCTTATTGTTTTGGAGTTGAGGGTGTTCAGCCGCCACTGTTTGCTCAGGGACAGTGCAAACAGGACTCGCTGACTCCCGTGACTGATGGGCGTGAGTCCTGAGCCACCTTCCCTCTGGCCCGGGGTGTGGAGCTAATGGGAAAGCAGCTGACTGAGGAAGGGGGCCAGGAAACCCTACTGGTGCTTTATTTTGTATTTTCCTTTCCATTCTCAAAGCGACCCTTTTTTGAGGTGGGTGTTATTGAAATACCCATTCTACAGATCCAAAAACTGGGTGGTAAGTTACAGGCGGGGGCTGAAATGCTGATATGAGTTCTTCAGCTTTCCACCGCCCTGAGCTCACTCTCTGTGGCATCTGTTGCTTGCACAAATGTCAGTCCTTTAAAAAGGACTAAAGGCAAAATTTGTAACCAAGTTAGAGTTCTCAAGTATCAAAATTCTTTCCTTCCCTCCCAACCAAGATGAGACAAAGTGTTAAATTTGTTAAATGTCTCACATTTTACACTGCTGACAGAGATCTCAACAAGAAGTGGTAGATAAACAGTGAGATTCTAACCTTCCACTCAGGAGACTCCCATGTTGGATTCTTGGGCAAGTGCGCTTGTTGGAACTGTTTATCTCAGTTGGTTAGAGACCATAAGCCACCAAGGCCAGCAAGCCACAGTCACTGACAAAATCATCTTGTCCCCAGACATCTTTTAAAAGGTCAGAAAGTGGCTGGTGAAAATGCTGACGGCCCAGGGCAGGTAGTCATAAGGATTGATAACAGTTTTCAAAAGTTCCACTGACTGGGGTCACTTAGTTGTGTCGTATTCATGGATGAGGTCAAACATCCATACCCACACAAAAAATTCTCTCCTCTTCCCCTTCCCACTTCTTCATGATCTGTTATGCTATAGACAGTCTACAGTTAGAACACTATAATAATATATTTCCATATGGGGTGGGATTGTGGTTGCTAACCAGTTAACACTGATAACTTAGAAAAAAAATATTTCAACTTCTCAAAACCTTAGCCAAGTAAGACATTCGGGATTACTTTTACAGGGCTAGACCCTTAATGTATCATGAAGTCTTTCACAGTTCTCAGAAATAACAGCAACTTGTGTTTTGCCTTCCCCAATGAAGTCCTTGTAAACATTTGTTGCTGCCTCTGCCATATGGTTAAAGAACGTTACTCAACCACAACCAAACATTATTTCAATACTGTAGAAACGACTATTTTGTTACTCCTTAACACCATTTTGTATCTCTCCAAAAAGAATGGTCAGAGGCACTTTTGGCTGGAAGGCATTCACTACCTATCCTCTGAATTATGTATGTTAGCAACATTTTAGAAACACCTTGAAAAAGACTTAAGACCCGTCAGCAGAGGTCAGAGAATGAAAGTAGAGATGGGTGGAAAGGGATATTACAGAACTCACAGTCTGGGCCAAGGTGGGCCCCGTGCTGTCAGGTACACTGAGCAAAGTGTGGGGTAACGCTATAAAGAGGCTGTACATTAGCAGCCAGCAAGGTAACTGGACGCTTGGTAGGGCGAGGAGAGAGCAGGGATGGGACCCTGCGCCCCTCGCACATCGCCCAGATTCCCCACTCCTTCTGAAGCCATGGTAAAAACACAAGGATTCCCATCCACTCCATTCCTCTCCTCCGGCCCTCCGAACTCCTTTCTTACCCACGCTTCCCCTTCCCCTTTCCCACTTTCCATTCTGCCCCTCTGAACATACATAATCTTACGTTCTCAACCACTTTTAAGGTAATTTCATCCCAGCTGGAAAGCAACCCCTGTCTTCTTCCTTTACTCTGGAGTCCAGGAACCAGGTCTCAGAAAGGTGGGACCGTTCTCCCTGAGCTGTGAGCCCACACTGAGTCCTCCCGTGGGCCGGACTCTCCATGACGCCAGTCTGCTCTTCTCCTCCCCCCACCCCCAAAGAAACCTGAACTCCGTGGCCTCTGAAACTGTCTCTGCCTAGGTCCCCAAGGTCTCCGCCGGATCCAAGATTTTTCTGACTCAAGTGGGGTCGGGTCGGGGAGGACAGTACCTCTTTGCAGGCGTGAAGCTCCGGTCCCGCTCCCTGGGTCACCTGGAAGGCGGTCCCAGCCCAGAGCAGCAGTCGCAGAAGCCGGAGTGTGCGCCGCTCGGTTCTGCCCCAGCCTCTGGCAGAGGCTGGCAGGCTGCGCCCCGGCTCAGCCATAGCGTCGTCCTGAGCGAGCGGCAGCAGCGGCTCAGGTGCTGCGGCTGCCGCTGCCGCTGGCAGAAGGCGGAAAAGAGGGGGAGGGAGGCTCGCAAGGGGAGGATGCAAGGGGCTGGGCTCGTGCCAGTCACCTCCGGGCGGCTACGCCAAAGCCGCCCATCCTTCCTTCTCCCTCCTTCCTCTTCTCCTCCTACCCACGTCGCCTTGGCAACCGCCTCCTCCTTCCCTCCGCGCGGGTGGGGCGGGGACCACGCGATGCTCTGCCGCTCACCTGCTGGTCGCCATGGCAGCTGCCGCCGCTGGCGCGCCGAGTGCAAGGGCGCGCGCCGGGAGTCTGCAACCGGCCCAACAGGCGGCACAGGGCTCGTGTAAAGAACGCGGTGGAAGCATCCTCCAAGCCACCGTCACCACAGTCATGTTTTCCACTGCCCTTTCGGGCCATGGACCACTTATGAGCATCTTTAATTCTGCAGATGTGGCGTTCGACAAATACTAAGCACGTCCTGTGTGTAAAGCACTAGGAAGATGGAGACGTCGCCGCTCTTCTAGAAGTTATAGCCTAGAGGAGTGGCCTAGAAGGTGTACCTGCTGCAAAGGCAGCCGCTTCGGGAGATCTACTTCATCCTTCCACATCCATCGTGCCTTTACAACCAGCTTGATGCGAAGCCTTCAGACTCGTATAGTTAAACTGGTTTTAAGCAAGGAGAATTTGCTTAGTCAGCAATTTTCCAAGCACGACACATGGGCTCTACCGTCTCTGGACATCCTCATTCCCTTATTGCTTTGAAAAAATCCTTTCGTTAGATGCGGGGGAGAAGGGGTTTTCTGGGTCATCTTATAGGACTCCTTTCGTCAACTGAAGGTTTTGCGTTAGTCCTGCGCGGCAGGCCTCTGTTTTTTTACCTAAGACTTGCGAGTGCAAAGCCAGGACTCCTGGGTACGCTCAGCGGCGCTGTCCCTGTTCCATGGCTTCCTCCCGGTAGGCCTCCCTCATTAGGCCGCCAGGCGGCGCTCTTTTTGATGGGACTTTCAGTCATAGATGGTGGGGCAGTTGCCTAGCAACCGAAAGTGGGCGTTCCAAACAATTGGGACCAGGCATCCTTCGCGTGCAAGGTTGTGTGCGGCTGCGCGGCCCTCCCATCCCTCATAAGAGCCTCTCTCGCTGGACATTTCACCATGCCTCCCACCCGAGACCCTTTCCAGCAGTCTATGTTAGATAACGACGATTCCTACTTGGGAAAAGTGCGGGCTTCCAAGGTACTGTGATTTCTTGCGCAGTCCTAGCAGAGTGGACAGCACTCTTCTGTCTGTCCGCGTAACTTAAAGAACTCTGGAGAGGACACTGAGTCAGGTACCGGAGAGATCTGTTTTCCACCTGCCTCTATGTCCCCATATCCAGGTCTGCTAACCTTTCAGAGGTGCTTTAGGGCAAAGGGAAGTAGAGCTCTAGAACAAAGGAAGTAGGGGCTCTTGCCACCCAAACCAGTGACTGGTGTACGTAATTCAGCTTAAATAGGCCCAGGTTCCACGAAGCTACCCTTGGCTCTATTTGGAGACTGCCCTCTAATTAGGTATGCGATATGCCCTGGCTGGGTAGCTCAGTTGGTTAGAGCATCATCCCGGGACACAGAGGTTGCTGGTTTAATCCCTGGTCAGGGCACATACAGGAGCAGATCGATGTTCCTATCTCTATCTCACTCTCTCCCTTCCTCTCTCTAAAAAGTGAATAAAAATAAAAAATAAAAATAAAAACGTGCCTGACCAGGCGGTGACGCAGTGGATAGAGCGTCAGACTGGGATGCGGAGGACACAGGTTCGAGACCCTGAGGTCGCCAGCTTGAGTGCGGGCTCATCTGGCTTGAGCAAAAAGCCCACCAGCTTGAGCCCAAGGTCGCTGGCTCCAGCAAGGGGTTACTTGGTCTGCTGAAGGCCCGAGGTCAAGGCACATATGAGAAAGCAATCAATGAACAGCTAAGGTGTCACAATGTGCAACGAAAAACTAATAATTGATGCTTCTCATCTCTCTCTGTTCCTGTCTGTCTGTCCCTGTCTATCCCTCTCTCTGACTCACTCTCTGTCTCTGTAAAAAAAAAATAAATAAATAAAATTTAAAAAACGTGTAAGATATGGAGTGGGAGAAAATCCACTGAAAGTCATGCTTTATACATGTCTTCACATGATCTGTTTTTTGGTTAATGCTGGAATGTGTTTGTGTATGTACGTGTATCAGTGATTTGGGAAATTAGATGATCCTTTTTCTAACAGAAGTGGTTGGGATGTTTGAAGTGGTGCAAAATAAGGAGAATTAAATAGTCATTGTGGCTTAATAAAATCAAAGAGCTTCTTTTGTTTATTCAGCATGTATTATTTACTGTACGCCAGTTACTGCTGCACCCTGAGGATGTCTAGATAAATTAGGTATAGTGCCTGCTCTATAGGAACTCTGGTAGAAAAGCGAAACTGCAACAGCAGAAATGTTTGCACAATAGCACATGTGTTATGACAGTTATATGTAATGTGTCAGGAGAACTGGGAACTAAAAGGAAAGCTTTCCAGAGCAGGTGAGTTTTGATACTGAAATGTGAGTGAGCTGGCCCTGGCTGGATAGCTCGGTTAGTTAGAGCATCGTCCCGAAACGCGGAGGTTGCTGGTATGATCACTGGTCAGGTGGTCAGGGCACATACAATGACAGATTGATGTCCCTGTCTCTTTCTCTCTCCCACTTCCTCTCTCTAAAATCAATAAAATAAACATTTTAAAATAATAAAAAAAAATAGTTAATGAGCTGGGCCAGTTGAGGGAGGATGTGAAATATGAGTTAGGAAGAAGGAAACAAGAACTGGACACTGATCACCAGCAAGACAAAGGGAGCCCCAGGTGCACCTGGAAAGGAGAGAAAGGGCGACCTGTTTGGGGCCTGGTGAGTCCAGAATGGCTGGAGTGTCAGTGTGAGGTGGAGGAGTGGAGAGAGCGGGAGCTGGGAAGTGGCCTTACTGGGCTGGGTGTGCTGTGTACACCGTGCTAGGGAGCTAGAATTTCATCCTGGGGGTGCTGGGAATCACACCGGGATTTTAAATACTAGAGCGACACAATAGATGGAGGTTTTAGAAACCACAAGTGGCCCTGGTCGGATGGCTCAGTTAGAGCATCATCCCCAAAGCTCAGAGGCTGCTGGTTCGATCCCGGTGAGGACACAGATAGGAACAGATCGATGTTCCCGTCCCTCTCTCTCTCAAATCAATGAAATAAACATTGAAAAAAGGAAGAAAGCACAGTGGCAGCGGGTTGGATAGGAGGGAGTGAGACGAGAGTGGTCAGATCGGAGGCAGAAGAACAATGGACCTAAAGCGGTGTGGCGGGGGTGACGATAAGGTGTAGATCCGAGACAGAGCAAAGGGAAGGACTGATGGGATTTTGTGTCTGAATGGATGTGAGCCCAAGAGAGCAGATAGGGTAACTCCTAGGTTTCTGAGGGCTTCATTGATACCATCTCCTGAATGAGGCACAAGGGGAAGCAGGTGGGGGAGGAAGGTGTTCAGATCAATTATGTAGATGTTGTTTTTTGTTGCCTGTGGGGTATCTAAGTGGGACTGAATAGCAGGCAGCATGGTTGAAAGTTCTGGGTTGAAGATGTACACCTGGAAGCCACAGCATCCAGACGGTGGTTGAAGTCATGGGAGGGAATGAGCTCATCCAGCAAATGGGAGAGTAAGGCAAGCAGAAACTAAACCCCTGGGAATGCCACTGTCTGAGGGACAGAGGGGGTAGGAGAGCTGAGAAGTAACAATTAAAAGCAGGAAGAAAGCCGGAGGAGCTAGACCCACCGAAGATGGAGAGATCATTTGAGAGAATCAGAATCATGGTGGTAGAAACTGCAGAGGTCAGATAGGTCAAGTCTGGAGAGGATCCACCTGACCTAGCCATAGTGATCACTGGTCTCCAGCAAGAGTGGTTTCAGTGGGTGCTTGGGGCAGAGGCCAGACTGCAGGCGGGATAGGAAGGGGGAGGAAATGAAGATAGTAAGTGATGATTTGTGTGTGTGTGTGTGTGTGACAGAGAAAGGGACAGACAGACAGGAAGGGAGAGAAACAGGAAGGGAGAGAGATGAGAAGCATCAATTCTTCATTGTGGCACCTTAGTTGTTCATTGATTGCTTTCTCATTTGTGCCTTGCCCATGGGGCTACAGCAGACCGAGTGACCCCTTGCTTGAGCCAGTGACCTTGAGCTCAAGCTGGTGAGCCTTGTTCAAACCAGGTGAGCCCGCGCTCAAGCTGGAGACCTCGAGGAGACCTCAGGTTCTCGAACCTGTGTCCTCCGCATCCCAGTCTGACGCTGTATCTACTGCGCCACCACCTGGTCAGGCGTAAATGATGATTCTTGAAGAAGAGTCTGGTTCTGTAGGAAAGGGGTAGTTAAGTAGTTAGACAGTTATAAAGGAATGAGAAGCTGGGTACGGAGAGGCCAGAATGGCATAGGTTTCCAAGGCACAGAGAGGAGCTGGGTTCAGGGACGACGGGTTATTCTTGAGTAAAAGGGACTCCTCTTTCTCTGAGATGGAAGACAAGTGGGTGTGAAGATGGCACTTATGCTTGACTTTCTCATTGAAAGACAATCTCATCCCTCTGATAGAGATGATGAGGCTTATGTAGCCTTTAAGGAACAGAGGAGAGTTGCCTGTGCTTACGATATATATGTATATTTGTAGTTTGCTTGTTCCATTTTTCATCTGTCTTGGTGATAGCACGGTGCCTGGTACATACTGTTCGATTACTGCCTAGTTGAGCTGAGTGACACAGCACTTTGCCACGTATAGGGAAGAAAAAGGTTCCCATATCACATAGGTTGAATGAGATTTCTACTAGGCCGTAGTTGTACTCACTGGAGTTCAGTCATTGATTCAACCAATATTTCACTTTTGAACACCATGTGTTAGGTGGCTGTGCTGGGTAAGGGGACACAGTGATGAACAATATGGCACTTTACAAGTAATGAAGAAATCAGTTATATGCATTTCAGGCATGCTTGTGGGGGTTTATTTAGAGGACTGAATGCCCAGTAGACCTTTTCTTTGACATTCCTTCAGTCACAATGGTCCTTCCCTGTTTACTGAAATCTATTTCTCACCTGCTTAGACACTGCAGTCTCCTGATTCTCCTGTATCTGATTGCCTCTTAAGTGCTCTTTCCTTCCCCATTATAATATCGTGCGCTCACAGACCACCTCCTCCCTTTTGGCCACATTCATTTGCAGGCTTCAACCATGATTTCATGTGGACAGCTCCCAGATCTCAATTACTTGTCCTGAGCTCTCCAACAAATTGCTCCCCCCCAATGTTCTCCCTGTTAGTTGTATTAGGATGTCTAATCTTTCCCTCAAGTTCAGGATGTCTCAACCTGAAATCACCATCTTTCCTACTCGCTCCCCACTCTTTGTCCCCCACCTGTCCCACTCCACCCCTTCCCAGATATTCCTGCCCGTTTCTGTCAGCTCGAAGACTGAAGACATAGAAGACGGAAAGCCTGGGGAGTCTTGTCCCGTATTGTTCTTCTCTGTGCAGAGGTGGCTCTGAAACTCGGCTAATACGGTGGGTTAAGGAGCGGATGCCACGGAAGCGACCACTTCAGCAAGGACCTGGTGTGGATTTTCTTTTGCAGAAACTGCCGTATAAGAACCCAACTCACCTTGCTCACCAACAGGAACCCTGGAACCGACTCAACTCCACTCCCACGCTCACCTCCATGAAGCGGAATGCTGATTTTTTTGAATCTGAGGTACCTAGTATTGAAATGCGATTTCTCTTTACATCCAGTTAGGACTCATTAATATCCTCTTTGAAAGGTAGTCTGTCTCTGACTGCTTTAGTATCCTTCCTTTTGTCCCCAATCCAGGATCCTACCTAATCTAAAGCCAAATACTGTACCAGTTTACCTGGTCTCTGGGAAGTCAGGCCTGGGTTCTGCTCCAGTCATTTATCTGGAGATCATTTTCTCACTAGCCTCCACAGTCTTCAAAACAAAGGCTGACTATAACCCTGAATGAGGTAAGGCCCATTGAGCCCAGGTTGGGGACACTATAGTGATTCCCTTATCTACAGGACAGCTCACTACTCCTTAGACCTAACCATGAGAGGCAACTCCATATTGACACGAGTTATCGTGTACAATTTGGTGGGTCCAGGCCTAAAAGGGGTTTGCTCTACTTTTGGTGAAGGTAGAACCCAACAGAACTTGACTAGAGCGGGGACAGAGGTGGCGAGTTAACCCTGGAGGGCTTGACTTCCTCTGTAGATTCCAAAGGATGATCTGGATTTCCGCTTGGCAGCCTTGTACAACCACCACACGGGGGCATTCAAGAACAAAAGTGAGATCCTGCTACACCGGGAGACCACCCTGGATTCCCACGGGTAAGTGGGGGAGGCAGGGCCTCCCACCGTAAGGACAACACCAATCATATAAGGGAAAGTGCCACCTGGGAAATAGCCATCAGTGGGTACGCATTTGTATCAGGTTTCTATGTTGCTTACATCTGTACCTGTAAATAACTCCTGTATTTTTTTTTTTTTTTTTCATTTTTCTGAAGCTGGAAGCAGGGAGAGACAGTCAGACAGACTCCCGCATGCGCCCGACCGGGATCCACCCGGTACGCCCACCAGGGGCGAAGCTCTGCCCACCAGGGGGCGATGCTCTGCCCATCCTGGGGGTTGCCTTGTTGCGACCAGAGCCACTCTAGCGCCTGAGGCAGAGGCCACAGAGCCATCCCCAGTGCCTGGGCCATCCCTGCTCCAATGGAGCCTTGGCTGCGGGAGGGGAAGAGAGAGACAGAGAGGAAAGCACGGCGGAGGGGTGGAGAAGCAAATGGGCGCTTCTCCTGTGTGCCCTGGCCGGGAATCGAGCCCGGGTCCTCCACACGCTAGGCCGACGCTCTACCGCTGAGCCAACCGGCCAGGGCCGACTCCTGTATTTTTTGAATCTAGAATGAACAGAGAACCTCCAAGAGTGTGTTTGTATCATATTAACAAAATCTTAGGTTAATTCTACATAGGGTAAAAAAGGGCCTTTGGCTACTTGATTTTTGAGGTTGCATGCAACTCTTTCCCTCACCTTCCTCCTGCTTGGTTTCATTCCCCTGATCTTCCCCACACCATCATCTAGGATCCAGACCCAGTATCCTGGAGAAATCTTACCCCCACCCCCATCCCCTCCCATCACTTCCACAATTAACATCAGACACTGGATCAACCCTACGAAGGACTCCATCCACAGCACCCAGGGGTCCATAGGTAAGTGTTAGGGAAGATGGGTGGTGCACATTTTTCTAAGTGGACCCAGAAATCAGGGAGTTGAGGTGATTGGCTATGAGGGAACATGGTGGGCGGGATGCCCTGGAATAAGTTGAACTTTTCAGTCTAACTCAGCCTTAGGTCTAGGGGACAAATTCCCAGCAAAGGCAGAAACTCGGGAATGGAAGAGCTGTAGCTACCTCCTGTCCTCTGCCAGTTCCCCAGCTGTTACAAGAATCCTCTGTAGTCCCCATAAAGGTATGGGTGATTACAGGTTCCCAATGGAGACAAAGGATCTGAAACTCACAGCCCACTCCCTCTTTTCTCCACAGTGTCCCCTCACCCTGCAGCCACCAATGGAGGCTATTCCCGAAAGAAAGATGGGGGCTTCTTCTCCACCTAATGTTGACAGACCCCTGGACTAATTAATCATAGTGAAACACCCTGCTGCCCGCCTCCATTAAATAGATTTGTGCAAGATGAATCCTTATGTGTCTGTTACCCCATAGACTACAAGACTCTTAAAAGATGGGGAGTTTCCTACTTCTAGAAACTAGTCCTGTTGGGCATATCCACAAGGACTCAGGACAGAACAGCCCAGTTTGTAGCAGCAGGCACGTATTCGTATTTTGTAAACCAGTTACTCCAACCACACAGATAACATCTGTTCAACATTTCTTGCAAACCTTTGTGTCGAGCTAAGTGTTGTGGAAACAAGACTGGACATAGTCCACTGTTTGTTTTTTAAGATTTTATTGATTTTAGAGAAAGGGTAGAGGGCAGGGCGTAGGAAGCATCAACTCCTAGTAGCTTCTTCTCATATGTGCTTTCACTGGGGCAGGCCTGGGGTTTTGAACCGGCAACCTCAGCATTCCAGGCTGACCCTCTAACCACTGTGCCACCACTGGTCAGGCCATAAACCATTGTCTTCATAAGCTTACAATCACTGTAATTTTAGTAGCTCACTAAAGTTAGCATTAATATTTATGCTGATGTCACAAGATTTCCAGCCTCCTGGACTTAGTCATCTGCTAGGCTCTACTTTTCCATTGGTGGAGGGGGGACTTCATCTCTCTGGTCCTGCCTCCTTGCCGTTGTTTTAACTGCTGCCATCTTCTGGCTGGGAGTCAGTTCCTTTACTTTGTGCCAGTTTGTGCTGATAGCTGCTGCAGTCTTATAAACAAGGCTTAAAAATCTGGTGCTTGGGTTTGAAACTACCTAAAAATGATGCATTACTATGGTTTCTAAAGTCACAGGAACCTGCTGTTAGACCAGGTAAGAAATGGCAGACCTAGACTGTCGTGAGGTAAATTCCCATCTCTAAGTTTGGACAGCAAACGCACTGCTGAGTAAGTCAGATAGGAAAAGGCTTCTTTTCTGGTACTCAGGTGCAGGGTCCTTAAACACCACCAATCACAGCCCCTCTCCCACTATTCAGATGGTGTATCTGCTGACAAGTGGCAACAGAAAGTTTAAGTTCTCATTATTTAGATTTTTATTGATTTTTGGAGAGGGAAGGAAGAGAAAGATGGAGAGTGGGGAGGGGGGGAGCGGGAAGCACCTGTTCCTAATAGTTGCTTCCTGTATGTATGTGTCTTGGCCCCGCAAGCCCAAGGATTTGAACCGGCAACCTCAGCATTCCAGTGGAAAGGCTTTACCCACTGCGCCACCACAGGTCAGGTCTTCAGTTCTCATTATTTAGGATGGTTGAAAATGGCAGAGAGGTGCCTCTGGTTAGTCACCTCGTGTAGGTTAATACCTAACATCAAAAACTTAATTACTGTGATCCATACATAAAGACTTAAAAAATAGAGATTCTGCTGAGGTCGTTGGTTTAAGACCCCGGGCTAGCTGGGTCCTGGCACAGATTAGAAGCAACAACTATGAGTTGATGCTTCCTGCTCCTCTGCACCCCCCTTCTCTCTTTCCTCCATTTAAAATCAATAAATATAATATTTAAAAACAAAGATTCCTAGATGTTCCTGATAATTCTAATTCAGTAAATCTGGGACGGGTCTCTACAATTTGTATTTACGAGTTCTCCAAGTTCTTCTGGAGAGCTATACCCATATGGGGACATGCACACAGACAATACACACGTGTTTCCCTCAGCGGCCGGCGCTGTGCGGTGCCGTTAGAGCAGGCGCACCAGGTCGGTACCATTCAGTCATCAGGACAAGGCGGGCCTAAAGAAAAGGAGGAGGAAGCTAAGGAAGAACAAAGCCCGGTCCCCTGCCAGCTCCCGGTCCCGCGCGCCTCGGGGCGGCAGTTCGGTCACCCTCCGCCCTCCCCGCCAGCGCCCCGAGCCCGCCAACGACTGCGAACGCGCGAGCCTCACCGCGCCCCGCGGAGCCGGGCTCAGATCAGAATCGCCTCGATAATCAGCGGCGCGGGACAAGCCTGGCCTCGTCTATCTGATCAATTCATCACTTCTGAGCGCCGGGCCCCGGAAGGGCGGCTCCGGGACCGTGGCGCTGCCGCCACCAACGGGCCTCGCTGCACAGCGCCCCGAGGAGGAGGCTTCGCAGGAGGGGAGCTTTTCATCTCGGGTCCGCCCGGTGCGGCTGGGGTCACAACCCGATCAAATAAGATCAATGTGTAGACGGGGAAGGGGCGCAGGGGGGGCAGGCACTCACCTTGCACTCCCCACGCACGATCACATTTACGCGTCCACTCACACACTCGGCCCACACACGCCATGCACGCGACGCCGGCACAGCACACAACACCCTCACCCCAGGCTGCTCTTCCCCGGTAAGGGACCGGAACTCCTCATCCTCTTTTAAACCCTCCGTCCCGCCCTCTTCTCGAAGGATTCTGGGAGAAACCAGAGCAGGCCCTCGTGGAGTGCGCGCTTTGCTGCCCTCCCGGGGCTCGGAGGGGAAGCCGTGTCTAGGGACAGGCGGGACAAAGGGCTCAGGATACTGACTCTTAAGTCTTTTGATCTTTGTGCAGTTACATATGTATTTATATCCATATCTGTTTTTTAAATTTTATTATTTTATTTTAGAGAGAGGAAAGGAGAGAGAAAAACATTGGTTGACCCTTCTATGTGCTCTGATCACACCTGCAACCTTGGCATATGGGGACAAACTGAGCTGCCAGGCCAAGAATTTTTATAAAAATTGATTTGAGAGAGAGAGAAAGGGAGAAACAAGGGAGGGGGAGAGAGAGCGAGCACGTCAACCTGATGCTCCACTCTATTATTCATGCCTTCACTGGTTGACTCCTGCACATGCCCCCACCAGGGATGGAACCCACTACCTTGGCACATTGGGATGATGCTTCAGTGAACTGAGCTACCCCACCAGGGCTTTTCTATACGTTTTATTTGATCTTCAATCCAAATTATCGATATAAGATGATCCAATCTCAATAACAGGTGAATGACTCCTTTCCCATGGCGAAGGCAAATCCCGGTCTTTCCCACTCTTAGCTTCCCCAGGAGTTTCTTCTCCCGAAGGAGAAGGCAAACATCATCTTCCGAAAGGGAAAGGTGAGACTCGATTAGGCAGTCAGGACACCTGTGAAACAAGGAAGGAGAGCATATCCCTGTCCTCACATAGCCCTCTTGCTCCCCAGAACTTGAGCTATGACAGTCGTTCTGCTGCACCTTCATTTACCTTCATATCCATTAAGACATATCAGACTTTCAAACTCCAGAACAAGTAGAGTGAAAAACAGAAGTGATTATATAAATAGAATTCGCTTCTTTTACAAGCAGAGAGTGCAATTTTAATGTTTCATCTCCTTTTCAGTAAATAGGTTTGTGTGGGGGAAGACAAATCAGACTTTTAGAAATTAAAAAATGATTGTCAAGTTATAGTGTGTACTTTTGCCAGTCTCACCATGCACTTGGAATAAACACTTAGGAGAAAATATCCAAGTATGCGTCAGAATCCCATTGGCTAAAGGCTATTATAGGTGTATGACTGGTTAACCTGATAACATCATTTGAATTAAGTTTATGGCTGGTAAGGGCAGATCATACTTGTATTTAATAGCAATAGTAGGTAAAATGTACTGGAGAGTAGCATCTCCCTTACTTAATACACCTCAAAGAATATTAATATCTATACTGATATATACAGTATAAGCTGGTATATCCCAAAGGAGAAAGAAACACTCTTATAGATTCTGAAGTATATCATACATTCAGTGAGCATCACAGGGCTTAACAGGAATGATGGTATTAATTTAAACTAAAAAGGTAGACTATGGGCAGAACCCAAGGGAATATTGAACAAAGTTCAATAAATTCAGCATGACAAATAAAATGACAAAACAGTAGGGAAAGAAAATTTATTTTCAAGAACTTGTGCAGACAATGGTGAATAAAAAAATTGTATTTTAACTATAAAAAGCTGACTTCATTCCACCCTGGCATACGAGGTTTAGGTGATGCCGGTCTGAATCTGGGCGCTAGTGCTATTCCATTCTTCTACCCCTAAGACTCAGAGGAACAACTTATACAGTTTTCAGTCAAAAAATACGACACATCAGGCAAAGTAGTGAGTTAAACAGGTTTTTGCTTATCTGCTTATATAAAGTAAAATGAAATAAGCCATGTGTTTTTTTCCTGTAAATTGCCTTCGCTGTGCACTTTCTGGTACATTCTGGAATGAAAACATCTCAAAAGATGACCCAGCCAGGAAGCTGTAAAAATCGGTCTGAATAACTACAACTGTGAAATGGAACTAGTTTAAAATATGAAACAGCTGCAAGCACCAAGCTTCGAGTCATCAGCCCCATTAGAAAACAAAAGTCAGTAAAGCTACACAATAAGAAGTGCAAACATGTTGATCCTGTATTTCCAAGGAGGGACAGTCCAGTTGGCCAACAGGTCCCAAACTCACACCCATGCGGTGTAACTCTTTCCCGTTTCCTCTCACTCCTGGGAAAGATCCTCAGAAATGACCATGGAAAACATATGAATCATTGAAATTTGGCCTCTGGACCAATTCCTGAAGATAATAGCCACAACTCTGAGATGATTAGACATGTAGTGTTTATGTGATGTCTTTCTATACTTCCAGAAACCCTCACAGACTGAACTATTTCAGAAACTAAACTTCCTAGCACCTTTTGTCCTTTTGGAATAAGACAAAAGAAAATTTACTGCCACACAGGGGTCAACCACAGCTAACTTGTCCACAGTCAAGTTTTACTCTACTAGGTAATTCAACTGGTAGACTTATGTCCATGCTTGCTTTTTATAATAATTTTAGACCAACATTTTTTTAAATACAGAAGTTCTAGGCTTTGTAACTGCTCCTTTTGCTGATCTAAGGAGGAGAGAATAGAGAAGTCTTCCCTTCAAATGTACGGTCATCTAAAATGCTTTCCTCAGGAGTTACCAGACTCTATGGAAAAGTCATCAATCAAGCTGCAATTCTTTGTTTTCTGTTACTTTAAAAAAACACCCTCATTTTATCCATGGATTCTAGGAACTGTTCAAATATGCCTATGAATACCAGCAACTTCTCTCACTTGTTCAAATTTCTCATGTTCTTACAATACAGAACTTACAAGGGACAGCTAAAGAGGATTGTAATATGAAGAAAACTAAGACCTGGCCAAGAAAAACAAGCAACTGAAAATGGCCATAACTCAGATTTAAACATAGAATAAGTCTGTATCTTGGATAACATGATAAAACTTCCATCTAACATCACAATTAATTTATACTAGATCATTTTACTAGTATATGAATATACTAGATTTCTTCTACCCTAGCTGCACATATATTAAACAATTATTTCTTCAATCATTTCTCTTTCCCATAGTGGTGGCATTTAAAACTGAGTAACAGTATTAGCACTCAGTAATTTAGGAAATATAAAAAGGCTTTAGGAAAATAGAGACGGGGGATTCATTTTCATATACCATTTGTTGGGGTGAAGTCTCCTTGTGGGAATACTGGTGAACAGAACATTTTTTCTTGTCTGAGTTACGGCTTTCTGGTCTTATCCCAGACAGTAACTCCCAAATCTCACGGAGTCCCAGATTATGTTGGCAGACTCTCCAGCTCCCAGCGCACAGCGAATCCATCTGTTCTCTTTTTGCATGACGAGGACCCTGCCTCTCTCTTATGTTGCCAGATGGGTACATGAAAGATAAATTTCCAAAGCCAAAAACTTCCTTGGCATTGTACAGTTCCTGTTACCCACCCAGTTCTCCCACCTTCCTCCCATTTGCCAAATCTAAATCAAGACAGTGGGAAAATAAAAGTCAAGTCTTGAAAATTATCTGCTTTCAAGAGATCTGAATACAGCTTGTGTCCTTCCCTAATGAGCCTATGTAAAAAAAAAAATCCTGGTGAGGGCTGAGGAACAAAGTAGGTGACAGGTTCTTAAGCAGCATATAAAGTTATCACTGAGGGGTGTAATTTATCTGGACATTATATGCTGTCTGCCAAGGACTGATTCAAGGAAGTTGGCTTTCTGGAGTCCCCTGAAGCATAAGCAATGTTTGTAACAATGTGTTTTCCCCACATATGGGAGGGACAGATGCTGTGGTGTCATCCTGGGGACTTTGATGATTTTAGCTGAACTCTCTTATGCTGGGCCCAGGTTCCCGACAAGTTCTTCACCCTTGGTTGGCAGCTGATGAGATGGATTCTCTGGAATTCATTTTATGAATAGGACGTAAAAGGCCATGATGACACAGGTGACTGCCACAGCAGCATGCAGCCGGGTTCCAATCACAGCAGCTAGCAGGCAAAAGTAGAAAGAGAAGTCACCGCTTGCCCTTCAGATAAGTCCTCACTTTTGAAATCTCTAGGCACAGATGAAGAGGCCTACCAAGGGTCCCAAGAACCCACTTGGGAATGTATTTAAATAATGCCTAGCCTGACGCATGGTGGTACAGTGGAGAAAGCTGAGGTCACCGCTGGTCCAAGGCCCCAGGCATGCCCAGTCAAGGCACATACGGGCGAGTTGATGCTTCCCACTCCTCTCCCCGCTAAAATCAATAAATCTTTTTTTTTTTTTTTTTTCATTTTTCTGAAGCTGGAAACAGGGAGAGACAGTCAGACAGACTCCCGCATGCGCCTGACCGGGATCCACCCGGCACACCCACCAGGGGCGACGCTCTGCCCACCAGGGGGCGATGCTCTGCCCATCCTGGGCGTCGCCATGTTGCGACCAGAGCCACTCTAGCGCCTGGGGCAGAGGCCACAGAGCCATCCCCAGCGCCCAGGCCATCTTTTGCTCCAATGGAGCCTTGGCTGCGGGAGGGGAAGAGAGAGACAGAGAGGAAAGCGTGGCGGAGGGGTGGAGAAGCAAATGGGCGCTTTTCCTGTGTGCCCTGGCCGGGAATCGAACCCGGGTCCTCCGCACGCTAGGCTTTTTTTTTAATTATTATTATTTTTTTATTTCTCCGAAGCTGGAAACGAGGAGAGACAGTCAGACAGACTCCCGCATGCGCCCGACCGGGATCCACCCGGCACGCCCACCAGGGGCGATGCTCTGCCCACCAGGGGGCGATGCTCTGCCCCTCCGGGGCGTCGCTCTGCCGCGACCAGAGCCACTCTAGCGCCTGGGGCAGAGGCCAAGGAGCCATTCCCAGCGCCCGGGCCATCCTTGCTCCAATGGAGCCTCGGCTGCGGGAGGGGAGGAGAGAGACAGAGAGGAAGGGGAGGTGGAGAAGCAAATGGGCGCCTCTCCTATGTGCCCTGGCCGGGAATCGAACCCGGGTCCCCCGCACGCCAGGCCGATGCTCTACCGCCGAGCCAACCGGCCAGGGCCTCAATAAATCTTTAAATAAATAAATACTACCCTAGATTCTAGGTGAATATACGTTTATATTTTGCCCTATTTTGCAAATAGATTTAGGTAGTTAGGATTCCAAATGAAGGTGCCCAAAGTAAAAAAGCATTTGAGTTAATGAGATAAAAACTTAAAAGACTCTATTATATTGCCCTGGGAAGATGGCTCGGTTGGTTGGAGTGTTGTCTGGATACTCAAAGGTTTCAGGTTTGATCCCCAGTCAGGGCACATACAGGAACAGATTAATGTTTCTGTCTCTAAACCTTCCTCCCTTGCTAAAATCAGTACTTTTTAAAAAGACTCCAATATAGTATTTCCAGAAATTCAGAAAAACTTTTTTTTTAGTGTGAGAGAGAGAGGGACAGACAGACAGGAAGAGAGAGAGATGAGAAGCATTAATTCATAGTTGTGGCACCTTAATTGTTCTTTATTATTTTCTCATGTGCTATGACTGGGGCTCCAGCTGAGCCAGTCACCCCTTGCTCAAGACAGCGACCATGGGGTCATGTCTGTGATCCCATGCTCAAGCTGGTGAGCCCATGCTCAAGCCAGCGACCTCAGGGTTTCGAACCTGGGTCCTTGGCATCCCAGGCTGATGCTCTAACCACTGCACCACAACCTGTTCAGGTCAGAAAAACTTTTCATTGGGAAAAGATTCCTCCCAACAATTCCAGTCCAGTCTAAATTGCTTAGTTTATATACTTTTATAGAGAATATTAAAATTACCTTGATGCTAAAATAAACAATTATGTTAAAATGGAATGAAATACATTCCTAGCCTATCTCACCCCCACTTTTTAGCATCTCCCTGTCCTAAGATGACAATCTCTTCTTCCTGTGCACATATGCTCTTACCTTTGTAAAAAACACCCCAAACTCCCTTCTTTTCTGATAGCAGCCAGGTTTTGAGACGAGGAACTTTCTTGAAGTATGCACAGGTGCAGACAAAGAGCAAACCAAACACCAGAATCCCATCCAAGGAGTACACTGTTACAGGAAGAAAAGATAACCTTTGGAGCTAATCACTTTGGGACAGGTGATCCCATTAGAGAACTTCAAGGAACACAGAGTGTGATATACCATCAAGATGATAACCTCAACTGCAGTGCCAACCCTTGACATGAGGGAGCCCAGGTCCTGGTATTAGCTTACTGTTCCCAAAATTTGCTCATAGGCATCCCCCTTACAAAAGTTCCACTGTGCCCTGCCCTCTCCTCCTCTTTTTTAAGAACTACAAATCCTGAGAAAAGTTCATCAGTTTATATGGGCTCAGCCTCCCAGGAACAGCCAGTGTTGGCAAGAGGTTGAGAGAGTCCTAGGAATCTTTGGAGCCTGAGTTGAGAGAATTAAACATTTTACTATAAATCATTCATGTGATAAAGGACAGCTAGATATTTAGCCAAGTCTCAGATTTGAGTCTGTTGAAGAAAACATTAAGGCAAAATGTGAAGCTTAATGGAAATTGCAAGAGTTAGAATGCATAGGACTACAATTTTCCTATGCTTATCTCACACTTTGTGCATGATACTCTACTTATACACCAAATTTCTGCCAGCATAGCAACAGATTCTTGTGAAAAATATGTATCTCTCCAAGGCTTCAACATTTCAACACAGTGGAACAATTGTGGGGAAAAACTTTGTAACAATTCCATTTCCTACATATGTAAACTGAGCTGTTTCTTGTACATGTAAGAACAATAAATCACCTCACTCCAAAAAAAAAGAAAAAAGATATCAAACCACAAAGAGGGCGGTGACTCAAGTTTATTCAGTAATCATTATGTGTCAGACTGCTCTTTTATTTCCTGGGTCAGGTGATTTCTTGCTCTGGACGATGTCCCAGCTAGTGCGCCTAGTAACCTCGGATCTCTGATTGCCCAGGAAACTCCAAAGGAATAATGGACATAACCAACACCTGCCAGTTCTAGACCACGCTATCTCCCTCTCGTTCCAGGAATCCTCTCACAGTGATGTGTCACAAAAGAGTTCAGTAAACTAATACATACACAAAGTTTTTTATGACGAACGATACCTTTATGTGCTAGTCTTTTCCTCCCATAAATTTTTGCAGACAATGCCAAAATTCATAAGGAGGTGAAATTTGAGTCTTCAGTGTCAGGCTTTGGAGAAGGTACTTTTGAAAAAGCTTTCCGATGCCCCTCAAATCATACTGCTTAATAAGAGGGTTTCTCGTAAGGCTGACTCTAAAGATAAAAGCCCTGCTCCGCGCCCTTCCCCTGAACTTGGAAATTATATCTATAAAGTGAAGAAGCCTGGGAAATTCGGTCAGATAAATAGGATGGCAGCTGTCACCTATTTAGTAGAGGCAGTGTCCAAACCCAACACTGGCCCGAGTCTCCAAATGGAATCACCCAAACAGAACTTTAGAATCAAACAAGAGAAAGCTTTTCCGGCATTTTTTCAAAAGAAGACCTTTTTTTTAGGTCCCATATTCACCCCTCAAATGTGTGGGGCTTGAGATCCTCTGTGATTTCTTGGTCCTCACCACAAGCCTACTGTCGGAAAGTGAGAGAACGGATATATGAGGCTGGGGGGAAGATCCTCTCTTTTCCTTGGTGCTAAAGCCACAGTTCAACCCGACCATTCCAAGAGGCTGGTAAGGGCCAGAACGAAGTTCTAGGAAGGGGACAAGAAAAGATACAGGGTAGGGTAGGGACCGAGGTCGCGGGGTGTGGGCATGAGAGGCACACCCCCATCTAGATGGGTCTGGGACCGGGGAGCCAGGAAGGGGGCTAGGGGACAGAAGTCGGGGACACCCAGAGAGGCCAAGGGGGGCTGAGCGGGGAGGCGGGGAAAACGGCCACGTCAGTCCCGGCCCCGCCTGCCACGTTCCCCTCGTCCTTCTCTCCCATCCTCCGCTCTGGGCATGGGCTCTCACCGTTCGTCATGGCGGCTAGGCCCAGGCCTGGCTAGGGGGTCCGGGATCAGCGGTGGCGGGGGCGAAGGCCGGGGAACCCAGCTCCCGCTTGACACTTCCCGATCCCGGCCGCAGCTACGGGTAGGAGCGGTAGTACGCAGGCGCAAGGGCAGGGAGGCGAACGCCAAATGCAATCAGACATGGCCAGCAGATTGCCGAGCTAGGGTGGGGTTTGCGTGCCCTCGCTCGGGTAAGGCGCGCTACCCGGGAGGCGTCCTGCGTGGCCATGGTAACCAGGTCTCTTCTGAGTGCGTGTGCGGATTTGGTGTTGGGGTGTAACCTGACCTGTTCACGTCGTTGTGAGTGAAAAGGTAAGCACTTGCAGCTTTACACTTCATTTCGTGCTGTGGCAGCTGCTCTGTGCGTTTGCATGCCCGTAGCCCACCTGCAACAGAGAGGTCTCGGTCTGGGTTTCCACTTAAGAACCCTGACACCAGGGTCAAGGGGGGCCCCGCGGTCTCCAGGGCTGCCCTTGAAGCGCGGCTCTTTCTTACCCCATATGAAAATCTATATAGCCAGGATGCGTCTGAACTTTCGAAATGAAATAAAGAAATGGTAACAAAAGCAAGTCTCACATTTCAGATCCTGAAGCTCCACGTTGTCGGGGAACATTCAGAGAACTGCCTGTTTGATCAATTTTCTCTTAAACTTTCAGGAGAGTCTCGACTATCACCTGTATTTGGTTAATGCTGGGTTCGCCTCGGCTCCTTCACCAGGAATCAGTTGATATCTGGACAGTGCTTCCCACAACACTTTTCACAAGCTCATGAGATATCGTCAGTTTTTAGTGGGGGCAGGGGCTGGGGTGCGGGCTGTGGAGACAAAGTCACAGGTTCCATTTTGTAAATTGAAATTCTTGATTGCACACAAACCGACCTGCTTTATTAGACTTCCAGGCGGAAGAGCCACTCTGAGTCCTCCGAACATGAAATTGTAAGGTTCGAGATCAGCAGTGGTTGGTTGTCAAGCTCTCGGAGGGCTGCTGCCGCCCTCGCCACAGTGCCATCTACTGGCTGTGGCTTGCTTCATCACACAGAAGAAAAACTTACAAAGCCTCCTAGAGCAGTGATTTTCAACCTTTTCATCTCATGGCACACATAACTTAATTGCTAAAATTCTGCGGAACACCAAAAACTATATTTTTTGCAGATTTGAAAAAAATAGGTTTAATTTTGACTAATTGACACCGGAGGGCTTTTGTTTTGGCTGTTGTCATTTTTTTATTTGACAATCTAAGGGAAAAGAGGTCAGTGCCCCTGACTAAATAGTCAGGTATTGCATATTTTTAAAATTCTTGCGGCACACTGGTTGAAAAGCACTATCCTAAGGGCAGAACAAAAAAGTGTGATGCAGGACAGACTCTTTGAGGTAATATGCATAAATGTAGAATCAAAAAACCGAATGATCCCAGTCGGGCGCATGCAGGAGTCTGTCTGACTGCCTCCCTGTTTCCAACTTCAGAGAAATACAAAAGAAAAAAAAATTAAAAAAAAAAACAAAAACGAATGAAAGATATATATATATGACGAAACCTAAGAGATGGCCAGATATATGCCCACATGTACACACCAGGGTGATTAATTGTCTTATTACTATTTCAAAGGACAACAAAAGACCATATCTTCTTTTGATTAAGTGGGTAGGTTCACTCTGCTCAGAATTTACCCTTTTCTCTTTCTCCTTTTTTCATGTCTATCTGTCTTCTCCTTCCTACTCTTCTTCCTACTCATTCTTTTTTGTTTTCTTTCTTATTTCTTCCTCCATCATATTTCTCTTTTCCAGTTTTTAATTTTTAATTTTTTTTAATTTTATTTATTCATTTTAGAGAGGAGAGGGGTGGGGGAGAGAGAGAGAGAGGAGAGATGGGGGAGGAGCTGGAAGCATCAACTCCCATATGTGCCTTGACCAGGCAAGCCCAGGGTTTCGAACCGGCGACCTCAGCATTTCCAGGTCGATGCTTTATCCACTGCACCACCACAGGTCAGGCTCTTTTCCAGTTTTTATACAGCTGTTTGCCTTTTTTATATATAAAGCAAATCTCAACAGCCTGACCAGTGGTGGCACAGTGGATAGAGCATTGACCTGGAACCCTGAGGTCCCAGGTTAGAAACCCCAAAGTTGTTGGCTTGAGTAGTGTGGGATCATCAACAGCCATGGCCGCTGGCTTGAGCCCAGAGGTCTCTGGCTTGAAGCCCAAGATCACTGGCTTAAGCAAGGGGTCACTGGTTCGACTTGAGCCACCCCAATCCCCCTTAAAGGGACTATTGAGAAGCAATCAGTGAACAACTGAAGTGCCACAACTATAAGTTGATGCTTTTCATCTCTCTTCCTTCCTGTCTCTCTTGCTAAAAAGAAAAGAAAAGAAAAAGAAACATCTTACCAGGGTTTTTTGTGTGTGTGTGTATTTTTCTGAAGTTGGAAACGGAGAGGCAGTCAGACTCCCGCATGCGCCCGACCAGGATCCACCGGGCATGCCCACCAGGGGGCGTCCTACCAAGTTTTTATTTCAAAATCAGTTATACCAAAATTTTGCATTTAAAAAAATTGTTTCTCTCTGTAAAATTGGATTATAATGGTTGTTCCTTTCTAGGGTTGTTGAAGGATTAAATGAATTACTATTTACAACACCTGGCAAAAAGTAAGTGCCCCATAAATATTAGCTATTATTCTTGTTGTTGTTTATTTGTGGAAAAAATATTTACCAGTGTCTACTACATGTTGGGCACTTTGCTAGATTTGCATAAATAAAGGCAAAAATGAGTCCCTGCCCTTGGGGAACACCTTTATTGGGGAAGATATATGAATAAACACATTTTAGCAGAACACAGGCATATGCGTGTAAAGATATTACCTTTGATCTTCACAACTGTTTTGCAGACTGTATTTTCAAGAGGAAATCTGAGGCTCAAAGAAGGCACAATGGTGAGATAACATAGCTAGTAGGATCCCGACCTAGGTCTGTCTTACTTCAAAGCTCCCTCCTCTTGTTATCACACTGCCTCAGCTGAGGATGCTGTCTCTGATACGGATCTTTGAAGATTTTGTTTCAATCGTTAGTGTTTCTGTTCGCCTGGAAAGCCTCAGAGCCTCACATCAGGCCAAAGCTTGGGTCACTAGAGCTTACAGCCCAACTGTGAGGGATAAACAAAGCCCCACTGGCTGGGGACCCAATCCAGACAGTCCTTCCTCAGTTCATCCCAGCCCCCACTGGAGGACAGGCAGCTGTTGCCAAACGCCTGTCGGTCAAGAACAGTGGTTTGTTTGTTAGGGTTGTTGCAGTCACTGTGGCAAGCACGAATCAGTCCCGGGGACCCTGACCACAGCAGTCTGGTTTAACCAAAGAGCAAATTCAGTCTCAAAGGCACAACTTGCAACAATCGCTTCATTTGAATTACAACATATTTGAAAAGAATTGTCAAACAGGCATCAATTTATGCTGGAAACATTTGTTCCAAGACTGCGAAGTGTAAAGAATGTGCTAATCTTTGGGAGCTCAGAGATGAAAGAGAAACACTGTTTCTAATAAGTTTGAATATTTAGTAGACAAAATAAGCTGCGTGTGTAAATAACCAGAAAATGCAGTAGAAAGTGAGAAGTGTTGCAGAGAAATGAAAACAGCTGTGGGAGTGTAAAGGCGAAAGTGCTTGGGGCTGGAGAGCTCAGGGGAGACCTTATGGAGAAGCAGACGGTTCAGCTCAGCCTGAAAGGTAGGTAACATTTCAGTAGAAAGGAAAGGAGCCAGGCGCTCCAGGGCATGGAGGTGGGAAAGTTCGAGATAAGTTTGGGGCACAGCGCACTCTTACCTCCCTCCTTCGCTGGCTAACTCCATTCGCTGCTCAGGTCTCAGCTCTGTTAGAGCAGGGGTCCCCAAACTTTTTACACAGCGGGCCAGTTCACTGTCCCTCAGACCGTTGAGGGGCCGGACTATAAAAAAAACTATGAACAAATCTCTATGCACACTGCACATATCTTATTTTAAAGTAAAAAACCAAAATGGGAACAAATACAATATTTAAAATAAAGAACAAGTAAATTTAAATCAACAAACTGACTAGTATTTCAATGGGAACTGTGCTCCTCTCACTGACCACCAATGGAAGAGGTGCCCCTTCCGGAAGTGCCACGGGGGTGGATAAATGGCCTCAGGGGGCCGCATGCAGCCTGCGGGCTGTAGTTTGGGAACCCCTGGGATAGAGCATCGTAGTCCAGATATGCCAAGTTGTGCGTTTGTCCCCCATCAGGACACATACAGGAAGGAGCCAATGAAAGCACAGCTAAGTGGAATAGCAAATCTCTCTTGAAAAAAAAAAATAAAATAAATACATTTTTTTAAAAATCCTCACTTGCTCAAGGGAGGCTTCTCTGACTTTCTTTTTTTTTTTTTTTAAAGATTTTATTTATTGATTTCTTAGGGGAGGGGGAGTGGGGAGGAGCAGGAAGCACCAATTCCTAGTTGCTTCTTGTATATGCCTTGACTGGACAACCCTGGGGTTTTGAACCAGCGACCTCAGCATTCCAGATCACCACTTTATCCACTGTGCCACTACAGGTCAGGCCTCTCTGCCCTTCTTGGGCCCCTTGCCCCATCATAAACTTCTAGAGCATACATTCTCTATTTAATTAATGTTCTCTTGCTACATTGTAAGACTCATAAGCCCAGGACTGTGTATTTGCATAGTCTGTCACTTAAGTTTTTTTTAATATAATTGATTGATTTTAGAGAGAGAGGAAGAGGGAGAAAGAGAGGGGAAGAGGGAGAGAGAGAAGAGAGAGAGAGAGAGAGAGAGAGAGAGAGAAACATCTTTTTGTTCTTCCATTTACTTTTGCATTCATTGGTTGCCTCTTATGTGTGCTCTGACCAGGATGGACCCGCATCCTTGCTGTACGGGAAGGGTGCTCTGAACTACTCGGACAGGGCTGAAGAGTCTGCCGTTTTATCCCTAGTCCCATAGCAAGTGCTGAACATTGTACAGGTGTTTGACAAATATTTGTTTCATGAATGATTGAATGTAGCCTTGTGGAACTGGATGTAGAGTTTATGAAGGAAAACAGCAGGTCATGCTAAAAGGCAGGTTCTTCCTCCCCCCCCCCCCCCGCCCCCAAGAGAGACAGACAGGAAGGGAGAGAGATGAGAAGAATCAACTCATAGTTGCGCCACTTTAGTTGTTTATTGATTGCTTTCTCATATGTGCCTTGACCAAGGGGCTCCAGCTAAGCCAGTGACCCCTTGCTCAAGCCAGTGATCTTTGGGCTCAAGCCAGCGACCATGGGATCATGCTCAACCCGGTGACCGCATGCTCAAGTGGGCGAGCCTGTACTCTAGTCAGATGAGCCCGCTCTCAAGCCGGCAACCTCAGGGTTTCAAATCTGAAACCTCAGTGTCCCAGATCAATGCTCTATCCAATGCACCACCACTGGTCAGGCTAAAGGTAGGTTCTTGCATAAAAGCTGCTGGCACTTCATGAAATGTTTACCACATGCCAGTTACTACCCAGAGCACCTTATAGATATGAACACATCTTAGCCCCATAATAAGTTTATAAGGTTAGTAGCTATCCTCATCCCCTTCTCACAGATGAGGAAATGGATCTATGGAGAGAGATCAGGTCATTTGTCTCAAAGGAGCAGAGCTGAATCCAAACCCCCGTACTCATCTGACCTCAGAGCCTGCATGTTTAACCATAGAGTGCGGACATCGTTTGGTAACAAGCAGATGATTAAGACTACATAAGATTATTATGGAGCCTGACCTGCGGTGGCACAGTGGATAAAGCATCAACCTGGAATGCTGAGGTTGCTGGTTCGAAACCCCAGGCTTGCCTGGTCAAGGCTCATAGGAGAAGCAACTGCTGTGAGTTGATGCTTCCCGCTCCTCCCCCGCCTTCAATCTCTCTCTCCTCTCTCTAAAATCAATAGAAAAAGAAAGAAAGAAAAAAAAGAAAAAAGAAAAAGATTATTATGAAGGCCTGGCCAGGTAGCTCAGTTGGTTAGAGCATCATCCGATACACCAAGGCGGCAGGTCTACTCCCTGGTCAGGGCACGTTATCAACCACTGAATGCAGAAATAAGTGGAACAACAAATTCATGTAAGACACCACCTCACTAAGCCCCAGCAATAGCAACGCAGAGTCTGTACCCTAGGCTGGAGGAGAGGGACTGGGGCTGCAAGGGGCAGGGTGAGGGTGGGCTGCAGTTTCTGCCTAAACTTGGGGTCTGGCTGTTACTTCCTGGCTGCCCTCTCCCATCATGCCTCAGGCCCACCACCAGCCTCCCATGTTCCTCTTTTCTTTTTCTTTTTTTTTTTTTTTGTATTTTTCTGAAGTTGGAAATGGGGAGGCAGTCAGACAGACTCCCGCATGCACCTGACCGGGATCCACCCGGCATGCCCACCAGGGGGCAATGCTCTGCCCATCTGGGGCATCGCTCTGTTGTGACCAGAGCCATTCTAGCACCTGAGGCAGAGGCCACAGAGCCATCCTCAGGGCCCGGGCCATCTTTGCTCCAATGGAGCCTCGGCTGCAGGAGGGGAAGAGAGAGACAGAGAGGAAGGAGAGGGGGAAGGGTGGAGAAGCAGATGGGCGCTTCTCCTGTGTGTCCTGGCCGGGAATTGAACCTGGGACTCCTGCACGCCAGGCCGATGCTCTACCACTGAGCCAACCGGCCAGGGCCTCCATGTTCCTCTTTTCTGATAGTCCCACCCCTGCTGTGCCTGGAAAATTATCCTCACACAGCTCAGCTTCCCTCCTCCCCTCTGTCTGCCACCCCTCCCTGCCTCTCTGCCCACTCCATTCTTCTTGAGGAGCCACTGCGCCACCTCCCCCGCAGGTGTTGTGAAGTACCAAAAGCTGCAGAATTAATATTAACATTTTAAGAGACTTGAAAAACATTAATTTGGGTTAAGGTGTGCAGAGAAATTTTGAGAATAACCTCTGTACTGTGTGATTGGCCTAAAACCAGGCTGGCCCTTGGCATTGTATTGTAAATGCAAAGGGGAGGAAAACATGGATTCCCTGACATTCCTCCACACCTGTGGGGAAAGGGGTGAATGGCTAGCCAGGTACAGGAAGAGAAAAGCCAAAATAAACCTTTTCTTATAGTAATGAGTCATTTGTGGGTATTTGTCCCCACTGAAACTATCTCTCCTATGTGAATGCGTGTGGTTAATGTGTGTGACTCTGGTCAGAGAGATGGCGGATAAACATTAAAGAATATAGGAATGCCTTTTAATATGTAAAAAGACATCTTTCTACCATTGTGTTGACTTATAAATTTTGTTTTCTCCAAAATGATGTATGGCTTGCAAATTGAACATGGTCCTATCATGTTAAAGAACATATGACTATAACCAATAGTGGTAAAGGGCACCTAATTGCAATTTTTGCTTCTGTACTTCCCACTTGCAAAACTATAAAAACTAGGTAAAACAAAGGGCCAGCGCACTCTCCCTCAGATTTCTCTCGGAGTTTCCGCCGCTTGGCCAACCTAGACAATAAAGCTTTGGTGTGGAATCGACGGATTTTGTTAGTGTCTTCAATGTTTCGTGTCCCTCCGGATTAGGCTTAACACTTCTGCAAAGAATTCTAGTTAAAAGCTCATTCCTCGGCCCTGGCCGGTTTGCTCAGCGGTAGAGCGTCGGCCTGGCGTGCGGGGGACCCGGGTTCAATTCCCGGCCAGGGCACATAGGAGAAGCGCCCATTTGCTTCTCCATCCCCCCCCCTTCCTCTCTGTTTCTCTCTTCCCCTCCTGCAGCCAAGGCTCCATTGGAGCAAAGATGGCCTGGACGCTGGGGATGGCTCCTTGGCCTCTGCCCCAGGCGCTAGAGTGGCTCTGGTCATGGCAGAGCAATGCTCCCGGAGGGGCAGAGCATCGCCCCCTGGTGGGCAGAGAGTCGCCTCCTGGTGGGCGTGCCGGGTGGATCCCTGTCGGGCGCATGCGGGAGTCTGTCTAACTGTCTCTCCCCGTTTCCAGCTTCAGAAAAATAAAAAAAAAAAAAAAAAAAAAAAAAAAAGCTCATTCCCCTTTTATGCAGCAATGGAAACCTGGCCTTTCCTAGCGGTTAGCCAAGTGCGTGACACAAGGCCGCTGCCTCCTTCTTCCAGTCATTTATTCAGAGTTCATTGTCCTTGATCTGGCTGCCCTCTAAGGCTCCCTTCCTCTCTGCTTTTCTACTCTTCACTGTCCTTAACCTCTCCTAATCTGGCTTCTGTCTCCAACACTGCCCTCAAAGGATTGTGTCCAGATCACTCTACAACCTCCTATTGTCATATCCAGGCCTTTTCTTTTAAAAATGTATTTTGTTGATTTTAGAGAGAGGAAGGGAGAGGGACAGAAACATCCGTTGGTTTCTGTAGCGCCCTGACCGGGGATCCAACCGGTAACCTTTGTATATCGGGGTGACGCTCACCAATCCAGCCACCAGGCCCGGCCAGGCCTTTTCTTCAGGTGCCTAATCTCTTTAGCGCTGAGCACACCATATCACTTGCTGCTTTTTGAATTTTTTCCTCTTCTTCTCTGCTTTTGTCCTTTTTGGTGTGTCTTTTTAAAAAATATTTTGTCTCGCCTGACCTGTGGTGGCGCAGTGGATAAAAAGCATCAACCTGGAACGCTGAGGTCGCTGGTTCAAAACCCTGGGCTTGCCTGGTCAAGGCACATATGGGAGTTGATGCTTCCTGCTCTTCCCTCCTCTCTCTCTCTCCTCTCTAAAAATTAGTAAAAAGAAAAATAAAAAAAAAGAAAAAAAAATATTTTGTCTCCTAAACCATTCCTTCGGTCTTTTCTTTCTCTTGAGGTACCTTTTCTAGGGACACGCCCTTTGCCTCCCTTTTCTGTTCCCTTTGTTCCTGGCAGTCTGTGTTTAGGTCTTTGTTGGTCAAATAAGTTTGTAAAATACGATTTTTATGTTTGCTCGCTTATAGTTTGCATTGGGGGCCGGGCAGCGCCAGGTATATGTGAGTCAGTGAAATTGCAAATTACCTTCCTGCTTGGGAAAGGCTATTTGTCCTGCTAATGTTTGCTGGAGGAGAGGTTTTCGCACCAGAAAGTTTTGAAAAGAAGAGAGCAGAAGGAGAAGGGGGAGAGAAGCAGAGAAAGAAGCCATGTTTACAGAGTGAGAGAAGAGAGAATGCAGGGTGCTGAAGAAGAAGCCATATGCAGAGAAAGAGCAGGTGTGCAGAATGGGAACCAGAGGTGAGGGGCTTTTGTGAGCTCTGCTGAGACTGGTGGGGCCTTTGATTCTAAGAGAAACCAGAGAAGATTCTCCTGGTTGTGGAACCGGAGAATGTGTCAGTGGCTTTGAGAGCCCTGAGTGAAAGGGAAGTGTTTTCCCTGTGTGTTGCTCGTCGGCTGGTGCAAGACTTGAATAGAGGAATGGTCCATCATTTTTTGGCTCCAATGTTTCTTTACCGTCTGCCTGAGTCCAGTGGGAACCTGCAAGTGCATGGCCACAACAGCAGTGACTACTGGCCATCCAGTCTTCCGTGCCATTTTTTCTGGTCCTCATTTCTCTATGGATTGCAAAGCCTGCACATCCATCTATCTTTAGGACATCTCTAAACTCTCAAACTGAGACCGAACTCATTTTCTTCTGTGATAAGGTGCCAAGGAATTGCAAAAACTTAGCATTAGCTGTTATAAAGTATATATATTACCTTAATTCTGCGGGTTACATAGAGACACCAAGGCAGGATACAGAAGAAATTTTAAGAGGAGATTTATTAATAAGCTGGCTACCTATGACTTATACGGGGTATAGCTAACCCAAATCGTGCAGCCTTGAATGCAGCTCTGAGGTTAGTTACATAGACTTGATCACATACAGGTTGGGGGAAAAGGAGGGGGAGCATGACACAATAGTCAATTACTAACAAGCTTACAATGTTTATCTATAGGATCTATTAAAAGAAAAAACATTCCTACATATTAAAATTTGCAAGGTAACACAACAGTGATAAATGTCGTTTTACATATTAACACAGTAGCGATAAATGTCATTTTACATATCAAAGACATTTCCAAATCTTCTAGGGTTGTTGCCACACAGTGAAAAATTTTAGCTTAGGATAAGGAAAGAGTTCACAGAATGCAGGTTTTTCAAGCAAGGGGGAGTGGGCACGTGATCCCTTTGTCTAGAGGTCTAGTCACTCTCAGGACTCCAGTTGGGGAGGAAGAGTTATAATCAGTGTAGGATATGTAAGCATTGTCTCCTGAGGATCTCATTGAAGGGGAAGAGGAAGTTTTCAGATAACCTTTGTCTACTTTGTTGTCTAGCAAGTAGTGGCCTCAGTTCTTCGGTACATTTTTTATCAAGGTAGCACCTGCACGTGGTATTTTGTGGAAGAGCCTCACTCAAGGGGCCAAAGAGCTGCATGTGGCTCATAAGCCGCAGTTTGCCGACCAAGGACTAGAGAAAGGTATCATGAGCCCACTCCCCTTGCTTGAAAAATCTGTATTCTGTAACATTTTATATGCTTTCTAATAATCATCCTGAAATTTTTTATATGTTTAACCTTGTAAACTAAGCAAACAGGGACTATTTTATTAGGTTTCCTATTCAATAATAAGCTAGCCTCAACACTCTTAACAAAAGTGTTAGCGTCTCTCCTTATCCTAGACTAAACATTTCATTTCCCACTACTGTGGTGACAAGGGTAGGTTGTAAACCCTAGAAGATTTGGCAATGTCTTTAATATATAAAACAACAGTTACTGCTACTGTGTTGATATGTAAAATATTTATCACTACTGTGTTATCTTGTGGTCTTGATGTATAGGAATGTATTTTCCTTTTAATAGACCCTATAAATAAATGTTGTAAACTTATTAGTAAATTACTTTTGTACTGTGCTCCCCCTTCTTTTCCCCCCAACCAGTATGTGATCATGTCTATATAACCAGCCTCAAAAATTAATAAATAAATAAATAAATAAATAAATAAAAGGAAGCCTGACCTGTGGTGGCGCAGTGGATAAAGAGTCGACCTGGAAACGCTGAGGTCGCCGGTTCAAAACCCTGGGCTTGCCTGGTCAAGGCACATATGGGAGTTGATGCTTCCTGCTCCTCCCTCCCCCCTTCTCTCTCTCTCTCTCTCTCTCTCTCTCTCACTCTCTCTCCTCTCTAAAAATTAATTTAAAAAATAAATAAAAATAAATAAATATATATAACCAGCCTCAGAGCTAGATTCTGGGCTGCATGATTTGGGTTAGCTATACCCTGTGTATGTCGCAGGCATAATATTAATAAAAGCTCCTCCTAAAATTTCTTCTGTAACCTGCCTTGGTGTCTCTATGTAACCCGCAGATTAAAGTACACTACTTTACAACACTTCTTTCCCCAACTGCCTTCTCCTTTTACATTCTTTAGTAGCATTCTATCAGTCTGGGTGTGAACATCTCTCTCCATAGTGCTCAGAGTCATTCAGACCCAAAGTCTTGTAAATTCTTCTCCTAAAGTTCCTTCTTCCTCCCAGTCTACCTGAATCATTACCAGCTAGAAGCAGTGGTCATTGGGACTTGGACGTGAGCTGCAAAGTATAGAATTGTGACAGCAATTCCAGTGCCATGCGGACTTTTCCTAGACTCCTGCTCCTGTGACAGCTCATAACAGACTGAACTGGAGTTGGGTTGCATTATTCAGGGATTTGGCATGGTGTTGGGGCCAACTTGGATTTGGTGAACATGTTAAGGACACTACTCTTTTATGTATTCTTGCTGTATTGGCCAAGAGTTTGCTTAAAGGCTTTAATCACTGTAAAAAAAAATAGAAGACTGGATAAAGAAGATGTGGCACATATACACCATGGTATACTATTCAGCCATAAGAAATGATGACATTGGATCACTTACAACAAAATGGTGGGATCTTGATAACAATATATGGAGTGAAATAAGTAAATCAGAAAAAAACAAGAACGGCAGGATTCCATACATTGGTGGGACATAAAAACGAGACTAAGAGACATGGACAAGAGTGTGGTGGTTACAGGGGGGGGGGGGAGGGAAGGAGGGAGAGGGGGAGGGGCACAAAGAAAGCTAGATAGAAAGTGACAGAGGACAATCTGACTTTGGGTGATGGGTATGCAACAGAATGGAATGACAAGATAACCTGGACATGTTTTCTTTGAATATATGTACCCTGATTTATTGATGTCACCCCATTAAAATAAAAATTTATTTATATAAAAAAAAGTTTCTTCTTCCTCTTAATTCAGGTTCCAATCACCTCTCATCCTAGGTAGTATGCCTGTTAAAGTGATCTTTTTAAAAAAGATAGGGGGGCATGTGACTCTTCTTTTTAAAAAAGATAGGGGGTCTGCTCGAAGACCACCCAGGAACTCTGGCAGTTTGAGGAGAACAGACAAGGCCTTTCACCCGCAGACACTGTATGATAAATATTTATTGCTTTTGCTACTAAGTTTTGGGATAACTTGTTAACACAGCAATAAATAGCAGATACACTTAACTACCCATGTAATTTTAAAATAATATACCCTAAGTGTAATATAAAGGTAAAATTGGCCTGGCCTGTGGTGGTGCAGTGGATAAAGCATCGACCTGGAATGCTGAGGTTGCCAGTTCAAAACCCAGGGCTTGCCTGGTCAAGGCACATATGGGAGTTAAAGCTTTCTGCTTCTCCCCCCTTCTCTCTCTCTCTCTCTCTCTCTCTCTCTCTCTCTCCCCCCCTTTTCCTTCCCTCTCTAAAATAAATAAATAAAAAAGTTTTTAAGAAAGGTAAAATAAAGAGTAAATTACAATACGTGTTTCAATATGTAAATGCTCAGGCATGATTGTATCAGTGGGTATAATTTCAGATGCTTGCACTTATATATAGAATCACCACGAATGCAGGAGCTTCAAATGCAGACTGATTCCAGTGAGTGTTGGCTAGTCCAATTAGTACAAGTGATATGACCTTTGGTGACATTATTTCCTGAAATTGTTCACAGCTCTTGATAAGTTCCAAACAGAACAAAGTACAAAATGCATCCAATTTCAGGGTAGTTGCTATTTTGGGGGAAATTCCCAGTTCTTTATTTTTTTTTATTTATTCATTTTAGAGAGGTGAGAAGGAGAGAGCAACAGAAAAAGAGAGAGAGAGAGAAGGGGGAGGAGCAGGAAGCATCAACTCCCATATGCGCCTTGACCTGGCAAGCCCGGGGTTCTGAACCGGTGACCTCAGCACTCCAGGTGGATGCTTTATCCACTGTGCCACCACAGGTCAGGCACCCCAGTTCTTTTCTTCCTGTATGTCTTTCTCCTTTACTTTCATACAGAAATGCTTCTCTTGTGACACTTCTAGTCACCAAATGTGTGGGTATTTTGACTCCTACACCAAACAGTTCTGCTAGAACGGCTCACAGAACTCGGGAAAACACTTACTTTTACCAGTTTATTAAAGTCTATAATCAAGGATACAGATGAACAGCCAGATGTGGAGATACACTAGGTAAGGTTGCAGAGGGTTCCGAACACAGAGCTCCTGTCCCTGTGTAGTTGGGGTACAGCATCCTCCCAGATCGTGGCTATTCTTCCCAACCTGGAGGCTCTCTAAATCTCCAACTACTGGGACTTTTATGCCTCCTGTAGGCACGATCAGTTAACTCCATTTCCAGCCCGTCACCCCTCTCTGCAGAAGGGGCAGGTGGGGCTGAAAATTCCAAGCTTCTAAGCATGGCTTGGTCTTTCTGGTGACAAGCCCCATCCAGGAAACATCCCCTAGTCCCCTCATTGGAACAAAAGATGTTCTTAGTGCTCTTATTAGGAATTTACAAGGGCTTTAGGAGCTCTTTGTCAGGAATCAGGGGCAGGGATATGTGTGTGTACACATGTATACATGGAAACAAAGTCAGTTTCTGAGCTCATTTGATTAAAAACAGATTTTTCACTCACTTGAATGTTTAGTAGGACATTCAGAAATAGTGTATTGTGGAAGAATTTTTCCTTGTGTGGCACATCTTGCATTAAAGAACATTTCATATCCTTTGCTTTAGCCTTCTAATGCCTGTGATTTTACCAATCGTCCTTCTGACCAAAACTCCCCACAAAAATTTAAACCCTCAGTCTAAAGGATGGAACTGTCCTCTTGAAAAGTAGTACTGAACCTGACCCGTGGTGCGCAGTAGATGGAACCTCGACCTGGAATGCTGAGGACCCCCCCCCCCCCCCATCAACAACCGGGGCTTGCCTGGTCAAGGCGCATACAACAAGCAACCAATGAACAACTAATGTGAAGCAACTATGAGTTTATCTTCTTGCTGCCCCTCCCTCCTCTCTCTCTGTAAAATAAATAAATACTTTTTTAAAAAAAGAAAACTAGTTCTGAAGAGCAAAATCCCCAATAACCAGCACAAAGCTTGGCATAAATAATAGTGGAACTCTTAAATTATTGAAATCGTTTAAGTACATTCTTGGGGCAGCCCAAGACCGACTAGCTCCACAAAGATCCATCCATAGTGCGGCAGTCTGGAATCAGATAGTGGTGACTCGATATGCAGAAGCAAATTTAGGGTGACGAGAAGATGCACGCTGCCTAGGCTTCCTTCTCTTTGTTAATGTTTAATTCCTTCTTCGGGATTACAGAGCAAGACCCCATCCCTGCGTCCCTTAAATTTGCGCTGATTCCGCCCCTAGGTGGGACGCACGCGCTCTACTCCTGCAGCCGTGCCGATTAGGCCCCGCCCCGCTCCGCGTCACCGGAAGTGAGGCAGCGGAAGTAGTAAAACTCGCTCCGAGCAAGGCGCGCGGGGTTCTGTAGTCTCTAGCTGGTGGGATGGCGGATGAGGAAGAGGACCCCACTGTGAGTGACCACCTCTCTTCCAACTCGCTCTTTTCTTCACTCCCTCGGGTACAGTAGCGGAGACCGAGTTCGGAATCGGGTCTGTTTCCCTTAGAGAAGTCAGCCGGGGGAGCCGGGGACTTGACGCCGTGCCACCTTTTCCCTTGGATTCATCCCGTTAGTACGTGAGGCAGGACGAGAAGGCAGAGGGCCCCTGCTTTTGCCAGACACCCTTCCTAACGCCGAGATCTGTTGGCGCTCACGATGAACCAACAGTTCAACTGCTAACGAAACTATGTACTTACTGAAAAGTATGCACCGAAAGTCGGAACCTGGGTCTCAAAATTTCAGTTCTCTATGAGCAAGTTTCTGAACTTTGGTCCTCGGTTTTCATCTCATAAAATCGGGTTGACATTTCAGGAAAGTGTCTAGCACTGTGTATGCAGCACTTAGTATTAGTTGTGCTTGCTTTGACTCAGTACCAGTTCTTGTAATAGTAAAACTGTCTAGCAGTAGGCCAACTTGGTTAAAAAAATGTATGATCACTAGGACTCTTTGTTAGTGATTATTTGTTACGTACATTATAGAAGCCATTGCTACATAATGAGCCGGAGGTTGGACGAAAATACTTTGGTTTCATGAGTTTTCGCTGCTTGCTTTAGACTTTCTGGCATAATATCAGTATTAAAAATGAGGGTTTTGTTAATTATTATTATTTTTTAAAGTTTTATTGATTTTACAGAGAGAGGACAAAGAGGGGCGGGGGAACAAGAAGTATCAACTCGTAGTTGCTTCACTTTAGTTGTTCATTGCCTACTTGTCATATGTGCCTTCACCAGGCAAGCCTGTGACCTCAGCATTCCAGGTCGATGCTCCATCCATTGCCCCACCACAGGCTAAGCAAAAAAAATGTCAATTATTAAAAATCAAATGCAATGCAATTGCTTGACGTTTCTCTATGTACATTTGAACTTCTAGTTTGAGGAAGAAAGTGAAGAAATTGGAGGAGGTGCAGAAGGTGGACAGGGTAAAAGAAAAAGACTTTTTTCTAAAGAATGTAAGTAATATTTACAGTGATTGTATTATAGATGATGAAATGTTTTGGACAAGTGTATTCAAAGTAGATTTATTGTTCTGAATGTGTTGCCCTGTAGGGACTCTGTTCTCAAACTTGCCTATAAAATTGTTTAACTTGTGGATCATAGCTAGTAAGGATCCTAACCCCATTTATAAGTACACACACATACTTTTTAAATACTTTATTGATTTTACAGAGACAGGAGAGAAAGGGGAGCATGGAATGGGAAGTAACAACTCATAATTGCTTCATGCTAGTTGTTCATTGCTTGCTTGCTGTATGTGCCTTGACCAGGGAAGCCCAGGGTTTCAAACCGGCAACCTTGGCATTCCAGGCCAAAGATTTATCCACTGTGCCACCACAGGCCAGGTCACACACATACTTTTTTAAAGTGAGGAAATGTGATCAGTGTGTCAATTCAGGGCCTAAGAACATACCTCCATTTCTTTTCCTGTTCCATACTTTGGCAGCAGTAGAAGCAGGGTCTTCTTTGACTGTATGCCGAAGGTTAGGATGAATCCTGGAACAGGTGCCCAGGTAAAAATTAAATTGGAGCTTTGGACTGAGGCAGGAAGGTGGTGACCAGGGTGGGGCCTGATAGTAGCATAGAGATTGTCAGGTGTCGGTCCTGTATTCTACTACCTCCGTAGGCAGGTTTGACCCTTTTTTGTCAGCACGAGGGACTGGTCCAGGCCAAACCCTAAAAAGGCACCATGAGAATGTGTTTGTCACCTCCCAGTCCAGGGTTCCTTACATATAGTTATGGCTGAATATTAACAGGTGAGGCGATCTGCGAATGAGTAAATACCTGGTTCTGTAAGAACGAGACGGTACTCGAACACCAAGTGTGCAGGCTTTATTAGAGGAGAAAGACCTGCTGGGGCACTCCTCCAGGAGAAGTGCACCCAAACAGATTCTGAGGCAAATTTTTTATAGGGCTAAGTGAGAGCTTTGAGCAAGTGTGTGTTGCGTCAGCAGTTCTGGTGTGCTCCCTTCTGTAGTTTTCCGACATCGGCTTCTTGGTATGCTTCTCCTCGGGGTGGCTGGCCAGCTTCCTAGAACTTTTCTGTTTCAGGGGCGATAGTCCAGTAAGGGTGAGGTCAGATAGCCAAGCAGAACAGCAGAAGGGCAGTTTGGAAGTTTTGGTAAATTCATGTATCCATCAGGTTCATTTTTGCTGAGTCAGCTGTAAACAGTTCCCAAAGGCACTTGAAACTGCGGGATCAGCATGTCTTCTTTTTTTTTTTTTTAACCACTCAAATTCTCCATATCTTAGTTTCTTACCTAAAGCTGACTGCACATTATTCCATCTGTGATGCCATTTACTCCATCTGTATGTGGTTGTACTTTTTTTAAAAAAAAAATTATTGATTTTAGAGAGAGGAAGGGAGAGGGGGAGAGAGACAGAAACATCGATCTGTTCCTGCATGTGCCTTCGCCACAAATCAAATGTGCAACCTTTGCATGTCAGGATGATGCCCTCAGTAACCCAGCCATCCAGGCAGGGCTGCGGTTTTGCTATTTGTGTAAGCATACAAAGGGGGTTCTTAACACCAGACCACCTGGAATGATGCTTGCATGGTCAGATCTTAGCAGAACTTACTCTACTTGAATTGCTTTATTTTTATGATGGCAAGAATTTGGAATCTTGTCTGACCAGGCGGTGGTGCAGTGGATAGAGTGTCAGACAGGGGCGGGGAAGACCCAGGTTCGAAATCCCAAGGTCTCCGGCTTCAGCATGGGTTCATCTGGCTTGACTGCGGGGTTGCTGGCTTGAGCCCAAAGGTCGCTGACTTGAGCCCAAGGTCGCTGGCTTGAGCAAGGGGTCACTTGCTCTGCTGTAGATCCCTGACAAGGCACATATGAGAAAGCAATCAGTGAACAACTAAGGTGCCGCAACAAAGAATTGATATTTCTCTCCTTTCCTGTCTGTCTCTCCCTATCTCTTCCTTTCTCTGTCTCTGTCACAAAAAAGAAAAATAAAAAAGAATTTGGAATCTTTACAGTTTTCTCTTTGTCTTATTGAAATTTTGACATATCTTTCTGACCATGATCTGTTCTCCTAAACCTAAAAAAAATTTTTTTTGCTAATATAACAAAGTTTCCAAGCATTTGCTGGTATTTGTTTGCCTTCACAGACCCTTTAACCAAATACAGTTTACATACTTCCTATCTAATGTTTTCCAGTGAAATATATTTTTCTACTGGGGAATTCTACCTTTTCAGGAAAAGTAATAAGTGTATTATTATTTTTGGAGAATCCTGGCACACATTACTTCAGCCGTGTCATCAAACTTAAGATTATCAGTGATATATTGACATCCTGGTACCCTTTTTATTTTATTTATTTATTTTTGCCTTTTTTTTTTTTTTTTTTTTTACAGAGACAGAGTCAGAGAGAGGGATAGACAGGGACAGACAGACAGGAACGAAGAGAGATGAGAAACATCAATCATCAGTTTTCTGTTGGGGCACCTTAGTTGTTCATTGATTACTCTCTCATATGTGCCTTGACCATGGGCCTTCAGCAGACCGAGTAATCCCTTGCTCGAGCCAGCGACCTTAGGTCCAAGCTGGTGAGTTTTTTGCTCAAACTTGATGAGCCCTCGCTCAGGCTGATGACCTCAGGGTCTCGAACCTGGGTCCTTCCACATCCCAGTCTGACGTTCTATCCACTGTGCCACCGCCTGGTCAGGCCTGGTACCCTTTTTAGTAATGCACAGCCATAATCTAGCTCATCATGAGAAAACATCAGACAAGCCCAAACTGAGGGACATGCTACAAGGTGACTGACCAGTATTCTTCAGAAGTCAGGGTCACGAAAGGCAAGGAACATCTGGGAACTGTCACAAATCAGAGGAAACTAAGGAGGCATGACAGCTAAATAGTATGTGATCCTGGAACAAAGGACAATGGTGGAAAAATGGTATAATCTGAACAAGTTCTGTACTTGTACCAGTGTTAACTTCTTAGTTTTGATAAATGGCTGTGGTTATGGAAGATGTTAACATAAGGGGAGGCTGGATAGTAGGGTGTATGGGAACTCGACTATTTTTGCGACTCTCTGTAACTCTGAAATTATATCAAAAAACAAAAAGTTTCAGAATCCAAAGAAGAGAGAGAGAGAAAAGGGTCTCCTGTCTGACCTGAGGTGGTGCAGTGCTTAAAGTGTCGACTTAGAATACTGAGATCGCTCTGGCCGGTTGGCTCAGTGGTAGAGCGTCGGCCTGGCGTGCGGAAGTCCCAAGTTCTATTCCCGGCCAGGGCACACAGGAGAGGCGCCCATCTGCTTCTCCACCCTCCCCCTCTGCTTCCTCTCTGTCTCTCTCTTCCCCTCCCACAGCCAAGGCTCCATTGGAGCAAAAGATGGCCCAGGCGCTGGGGATGGCTCTGTGGCCTCTGCCCCAGACGCTAGAGTGGCTCTGGTCGCAACAGAACGACGCCCCGATGGGCAGAGCATCGCCCCCTGGTGGGCGTGCCGGGTGGATCCTGGTCGGGCGCATGAGGGAGTCTGACTGCCTCCCCGTTTCCAGCTTCAGAAAAATACAAAAAAAAAAAAAGAATACTGAGATCGCTAGTTTGAAACCCTGGCCTGGTCAAGGCACATATGGGAGTTGATGCTTCCTGCCCCCTCCTTCTCTTGCTCTCTCTCTAAAGTAAAAATAAATAAAATCTTAAAAGATTTTTTTTAAAAAATATAAAATGGCAGGGGGCTTCTATGTTTTTGTTTTCTGCCTCTTGTATCTGGACCTAACAGCTCTTGCCAATGTGAACCCCTAGGGATACCTCTATCCTAGGCTGGCTTCCAAATCACCCCTTCGGTTTCTTCCCTAGGCCTGGTCTACTTTCTTCTCTTTTAATTTCTGCCAGCTTTTGCTGCTGCTGCTGCTGCTGCCGCTTCTTCTTTTTCTTCTTTTTTTTTTTGACCGAGAGAGGGACAGATAGGGACAGGCAGACAGGAAGGGAGAGAGATGAGAAGCATCAGTTCTTTGTTGCAGCTCCTTGGTTGTTCATTGATTACTTTCTCATATGTGCCTTGACCAGGGGGCTACAGCAGAGTGAGTGACCCCTTGCTCAAGCCTGCGACCTTGGGCTCAAGCCAGCAACTTTGGGCTTCAAGTCAGCGACCTTGGGGCCATATCTATCATCCCACACTCAAGCCAGTGACCCCTCACTCAAGCTGGTGAGCCTGCGCTCAAGCCAGCGACCTCGGGGTTTCAAACCTAGGTCCTCTGCATCCCAGTCCAATGCTCTATCCACTGTGCCACCACCTGGTCAGGTTTTTGCTTCTTTTAAACAGGAATTACTCTTTTTTTTTTTTTTTTTTTTTGTGCAGAGACAGAGAGAGTCAGAGAGAGGGACAGATAGGGACAGACAGACAGGAAGGGAGAGAGATGAGAAACATCAATTTGTTGTTGTGGGTCCTTAGTTGTCCTTTGATTGATTTCTCATATGTGCCTTGACCGGGGGGCTACAGCAGACTGAGTGACCCCTTGCTCAAGCCAGCGACCTTGGGCTCAAGCTGGTGAGCCCTGCTCAAACCCGATGAGCCCGCGCTCAAGCTGGTGACCTCAGGGTCTTGAACCCGGGTCCTCCGCATCCCAGTCCAGCGTCCCAGTCCAACGCTCTATCCACTGCACCACCGCGTAGTCAGGCAACAGGAATTATTATTATTATTTTATTTATTTTTTTTTTTACACAGTGACAGAGAGAGACAGACAGGAACAGATAGAGATGAGAAGCATCAATCATCAGTTTTTCATTGGGACACCTTAGTTGTTCATTGATTGCTCTCTCATATGTGCCTTGACAGTGGACCTTCAGCAGACCGAGTAACCCCTTGCTTCAGATGAGCCTGCGCTCAAGCTGGTGACCTCAGGTCTCGAACCTGGACCCGCCGCATCCCAGTCCGACGCTCTATCCACTGCGCCACCGCCTAGTCAGGCAATAGGAATTATTCTTTTTTTTTTTTTAATATATTTTTTAATTTTTAATTTATTATTTTTTTTACAGGGATAGAGAGAGAGTCAGAGAGAGGGATAGATAGGGACAGACAGGAACGGAGAGAGATGAGAAGCATCAATCATTAGTTTTTCGTTGGGACTCCTTAGTTGTTCATTGATTGCTTTCTCATATGTGCCTTGACCGCGGGCCTTCAGCAGACTGAGTAACCCCTTGCTTGAGCCAGCGACCTTGGGTCCAAGCTGGTGAGCTTTTTTTGGCTCAAGCCAGATGAGCCCGCGCTCAAGCTGGCAACCTCGGGGTCTCGAACCTGGGTCCTTCCGCATCCCAGTCCGACGCTCTATTCACTGCACCACCACCTGGTCAGGCAACAGGAATTATTCTTAATGTATCATTCATGCCTTGAGAAGTATTCTAGAGTTGCATTTTTTTATGTAAAATTTACATACAATAAGTTCTAGTCTTAAGTGAACACATGAATTTTACATATATACATATATTATAACCACCACTCAAATTAACATAAAAGCCATTTCCAATATATGGCTGTTTTTTCATATTTATAAGCCCCTCTGAAGATCTGATTAAGAGTTGATCTTCCCAGAATAATGCACACACACAAATAATGTATAAATTTTTTTGCATGTAATTTTAGGAAGGTTCAAGGACCTCTCGAAGCTTGTCCATGGACCGACTGGGAGTTCATAGGCCATAGGGTAACAACCTATATGGATCCCATCTGCCCTAAACTACCAAAAAGTGTGTTAGAGTACTGCTGTTGTGGGTGGGAAGATAGACTTGAAGCCAGATCAGTTGGGTTCAAGTTCAGGTGCCATCTCTAACTATCTTTGTGACTTTGGGTAAGTCACTTAACTTGGTGCCTCATTTTTCTCATTTATATATAGAATGGGGTAATAATGGTGTCTACTTAAAAGGATTGTTGTGAGATTAAATGAGTTATATGTGGGAAAGGCTTAAAACAGTGCCTGGCATATAGTAAGTTCTTGTTTTCTGTTTTCCAATACCCTGTTCACCCCGCCCCAGTAAAGGCTGTCATTGCTGTGTGTTCTGTCCCTGCTTCTGTTTTTTTTTTTTTTTTTTTTTCAATTTTTCCGAAGCTGGAAACGGGGAGGCAGTCAGACAGATTCCCGCATGCGCCCGACCAGGATCCACCCGGCATGCCCACCAGGGGGCGATGCTCTGCCCATCTGGGGCAGTTGCTCTGTTGCATCCAGAGCCATTCTAGCGCCTGAGGCAGAGGCCACAGAGCCATCCCCAGCGCCCGGGTCATCTATGTTCCAATGGAGCCTCGGCTGCGGGAGGGGAAGAGAGAGACAGAGAGGAAGGAGAGGGGGAGGGGTGGAGAAGCAGATGGGCGCTTCTCCTGTGTGCACTGGCCAGGAATCGAACCCGGGACTCCTGCACGCTAGGCTGACGCTCTACTGCTGAGCCAACCGGCCAGGGCTGTTTTTTTTTTTTTTGTTTTTTTTTTTACAGAGACAGAGAGAGAGTCAGAGTGAGGGATAGACAGGGACAGACAGACAGGAACGGAGAGATGAGAAGCATCAATCATTAGTTTTTCGTTGCGCATTGCGACACCTTAGTTGTTTGTTGATTGCTTTCTCATATGTGCCTTGACCACGGGCCTTCAGCAGACCGAGTAACCCCTCACTTGAGCCAGAGACCTTGGGTCCAAGCCGGTGAGCTTTTTGCTCAAACCAGATGAGCCCGCGCTCAAGCTGGCGACCTCGGGGTCTCGAACCTGGGTCCTCAGCATCCCAGTCCAACACTATATCCACTGCGCCACTGCCTGGTCAGGCGTCCCTGCTTCTTTAAAGGTATTCTAGGAAGATTGGTGAGTAGATGATAGAGATCAGGGAAAGAAGATTGATGTCCGGGCTCAATAGTTGGAAGAGAGGGGACGAGTTCCTACCTACTAGGTAGAAACACTTTGTTATGAGATTATGGTTAAAGCCTTTTACACCAGAATATATACTACATGGAGACAAAAAATACATTGTAAATATATTATTCTATAACTTGGTTCAGTTCTAATTTGAAAAAAGTATTGACCTGACCAGACGGTGGCGCAGTGGCTAGAGTGTCAGACTGGGATGCGGAGGACCCAGGTTCGAGACCCCGGAGGTCGCCAGCTTGAGCGCGGGCTCATCTGGTTTGAGCCAGGCTCACCAGCTTGGACCCAAGGTCGCTGGCTCAAGCAGGTTACTTGGTCTGCTGTAGCCCCACGGTCAAGACACGTATATGAGAGGGCAGTCAATGAACAACTAAGGTGTCACTATGAAAAACTAATGATTGATGCTTCTCGTCTCTCTCCGTTCTGTCTGTCCCTATCTATCCTCTCTCTGAGATAGACTCTCTCTCTGCCTCTATAAAAAAAAAAAAAGAGAGAGAAAAGTATTGGTCAAATGGTTAAATTTGCTTCAGTAAACGGATGATTCTTCTTTTGCAGTACGATGTATGATGTATGGGTTTGGGGATGACCAGAACCCTTATACTGAGTCGGTGGACATTCTTGAAGACCTTGTTATAGAGTTCATCACTGAGATGGTAAGATTTACTTATATTTTTATAATTGGTCTTAATTAATTGGGGATAGATTTGAAATCCTCACTTTTAGATAAGACTAGAACCATGGCATCTTTTAGAAATAAGCTATCCTTTTGAGTGCCTGTTTTTGTGGAAGTTACTGGAAACATTGCCAATCACAGTAAAAATGAGACAGAGGACGTGACTAGAAAGACAGTTCACAAATGAATAGCTACAACGGAAGAGAAAACTCTTCAAACTCACCAGTATTAAATACATGCACATTAAAAAAGAATAGTAAATACGTGCAAATTAAGGGTAAAATATTAGATTTTTTAAAAATTAATTGAATTTCATATATTTCTTTGTAATAGACTCACAAGGCAATGTCAATTGGAAGACAAGGGCGGGTGCAAGTTGAAGATATCGTCTTCTTGATCCGCAAGGACCCGAGGAAGTTTGCTAGGGTTAAAGACTTGCTTACAATGAATGAAGAACTGAAACGAGCTAGAAAAGCATTTGATGAAGCAAACTATGGATCTTGACAACTTTTGCACTTTCTGAAGCTTCGTTGTCTTCTGGGGAGACTGTATTTAATAACCGAATGTTTTCCATCGTGAGGTCTTGATAGTAACCGTGTAAATGAAAGACAGAGAAGCACAGTGTCCCACCTTATTTTCATGTCTTCAATTTTAGAGTGATATTTGAGCCTTTAACTGCCTGCCATTATACTACCATGCCTGAATTATGTATTGGGTTTTAATTACCACATGTAAGTTGAAGGACCTTGCAAACCATGTCGTACTTTTTGACTTTTGACCCTCTAAACAATGAAGTAGTATGTATGTATCCAAGTGTATTTGCCATTGCAGGCCACGCTGGTGACTATGTGAAACACACATGGCACCTGTGACCATGTGGTAGCTAAGACATGATCACTAGAACTCTACAGTTTTTTGGGTTTTTTTTGTATTTTTTTTGTATTTTTCTGAAGTTGGAAATGGAGAGGCAGTCAGACAGACTCCCGCATGCGCCCAACCGAGATCCACCCGGCATGCCCACCAGGGGGCGATGCTCCACCCATCTTGGGGCGTCGCTCTGCCGCAATCAGAGCCATTCTAGCACCTGAGGCAGAGGCCACAGAGCCATCCTCAGTGCCCTAGCCAACTTTGCTCCAATGGAGCCTTGGCTGCGGGAGGGGAAGAGAGAGACAGACAGGAAGGAGAGGGGGAGGGGTGGAGAAGAAGATGGGCACTTCTCCTGTGTACCCTGGCTGGGAATTGAACCCGGGACACCTGCACGCCAGGCCAACGCTCTACCACTGAGCCAACCGGCCAGGGCCTAGAACTCTACAGTTTTTAGACTCCAGTAGTCCGAGAGGTTATTAAAAAAATTGTGAAGTGGTTTTTTTTTTTTTTTTTAAGGAGGAGATGATAGAAGAAAACACAGTCTTTTGTAGAAGTATTTGTCTGTCTTAAGGTAATTATTTGTTTTAATAGCCTTTGAATAAAGAGTGAATTTGGAGAGGGAGAAACTAAAAGTTTCAAGTGAATGCTTTTGTGTTGAAGGCTTTTTTTGATTAAAAACCTTTTGAACTCATTTTCCCAGGTCAGATTTTCCTTCTCAATAAAAATAGATGCTTCAGTAGCAGGAATGGCATTGCGTGAAGAGCTGACGGCAGGATGAGCGTTTGGGTAGGGTTTTATTAACATTTGTTAGTACTTGTTCATTGTGGCAATGCGTATTTGACTAAAACCATATGTGGCTATGGCACCCACTCTGTAGATCAGGATATACAGTTTTTGTGTGTATATAGCTTATTGTATTAAATTATTATTGTACTTAGCTTAAAATGAGGATTAAAACTGCATTTAGAGGGATCACTGAATATTAATCTTTGTGAAATAGAATGTCTTGTGTGTCACTTCTAAACTATAAATCTGTACTTAGGAAACTTTCACTTTCTTAACCTATTGATACAGTATTAAAGTATGAAAAGTTGAAAAAGATTAATACTTTGACTACATGTGATTTATCAGCTTTTCCCCTCGTTACTGGTAATACAATTCTAGCTGGTTAATTTCACCAAAAACATTTTTTCTTTTTTTTTTTTTAATAATTTTATTTTTATTTTTATTCATTTTAGAGAGGAGGGAGGGAGGGAGAGAGAGAGAGAGAGAGAGAGAGAGAGAGAGAGAGAGAAAGGGGGGAGGAGCAGGAAGCATCAACTCCCATATATGCCTTGACCAGACAAGTGCAGGGTTTTGAACCAGCAACCTCAGTGTTCCCAGGTCGATGCTTTATCCACTGCGCCACCAGAGGTCAGGCCATTTTTTCTATATTATTATTACAATGCACATGAATTGATAGTGAGATTCAAGACAGCTGGGCTGAGCTTCTTGTTACTGTTTTTTAATTTATTTATTGATTTGAGAGAGAGAGAGACAGAAACCAATCTGTTCCCGGATGTGCCTTGACCCAGGCCCTACAACCTTTGTGTATCGGGGTGATGCTTCAGCCAAGCTATCTAGCCAGGGCTCTTTTTGTTATTTAAAAAAGGAAATAACAGTTGAAAAGCTATTCCAGTCTCAGCTGAAATCAAGAATGGGAGCAGAATAATAAAACATTAATATAGCACTATTTTTGCTAATCAGGGTCTACTTTCCCCTAAAGAGGGAACTGGTAGTAACCGGCCCCTGAGCTGTTGACTGGGTGCCCGTCTCAGTCTGCTTGTGCTGCTGCAGCAAATGTCATAGTCTGGGCAGCTCAGACAACAGATTGCTTCTCTCCCAGGCTGGAGGCTGGAAGTCCGAGATCGTGGTGCCAGCAGGGTCAGGTGCTGGTGAGGCCTCTTCCTGGACTGCAGATAGCCGCCTTCTCACTGTGTCCTCGGTGGCTGAGAGCTCTGTTGTCTCCTCTTCTTAAAAGGGAATCAGGATTCCATCCTATGACCTCATTTAACCTTAATCACCTGAAAGGCTCTATCTTCAAGTCATTTAGATAGGGGGGGGGGGGGTGTTAGGACTTCCAGACACAAGTTCTAGGGGGACACAATTCAGTCTATATAACAATGCCATTAGTCTTACTATTTTGCTAATGACCCTGGCATGTAAGAACTTTGTTATGGGACTTTGTATTAAGACATTTTTAGGTTGCAAGTGATAGAACTTAAGTATAGCATAAACAAAATATATTGCAATTTATTGGCTTATCTAACTGAAACTAGGGGAAAGGAGAATTTGAGGGTTAAGACAGTCCATCTTGCCTGACCAGGCGGTGGCGCAGTGGATAGAGCATCGAACTGGGACGCAGAGGACCCAGGTTTGAGACCCTGAGGTCGCCAGCTTGAGCGCGGGCTCATCTGGCTTGTGCAAAAAGCTCACCAGCTTGGACTCAAGGTCGCTGGCATGAGCAGGTGGTTGCTCAGTCTGCTGAAGGCCCGCGGTCAAGGCACATATGAGAGAGCAATCAACAACTAAGGAGTCACAAAGAAAAACTGATGATTGATGCTTCTCATCTCTCTCCGTTCTTATCTGTCTGTCCCTATCTCTGACTCTCTCTGTCTCTGTAAAAAAAAAAAAAGACTGTCCATCTTGATCAGGATGGTTTTACTTAGGAACCTCACATGTCAAGGGAATGTGACGGCAAAGCAGTTCTAGGGTTCCGTCCAGATAACTTCTAATTGAGGAAGCTGCTTCACTTCCTTTTTTTTTTTTTTTTTTTAAGATTTTATTTATCCATTTTAGAGAGAAAGAGGGAGGAGCAGGAAGCATCAACTCCCATATGTGCCTTGACCAGGCAAGCCCAGGGTTTCAAACCAGCGACCTCAGCATTCCAGGCCAATGCTTTATCCATTTGTGCCACCACAGGTCAGGCTGCTTCACTTCCTAATACAGAGAATTCCAAGCAAGGAGCATGATTGCGCAGGCTCCAGTCATTCTGGTACCCATCACTGTGGCCAGGAAGAAGTACTACACCCTGGGTCTCAAGCCCTACCGCTGGTGAAGAAGGGCTTGGCGTGGGGGTGGGAGGAGCTGGGCACTGCTGATTAGCAGCAAAAGGAAAGAGGCTGGGCAGACAAAAATACCAGATGTGCAGCGGTAGAGCGTTGGCCTGGCATGTGAATGTCCTGGGTTCGATTCCTGGCCGGGGCACAGGAGAAGGGCCCACCTGCTTCTCCACCCCGCCCCCCTAACTTCTCTCTCTCTCTTCTCCCCTCCTGCAGCCATGGCTTGATTGGCTTCAGGCACTGAGGATGGCCCCATGGCCTCCACCTCATGAGCTAAAAAAATGGCTCCCCTTGAAATGGAGTAAGGGCCCCAGATGGGCAAAACATCGCCCTCCAGTGGGCTTGCCAGGTGGATCCCGGTAGGGGCACCTGCCAGAGTCTGGCCTCCCCTCCTCTCACTAAAAAATAAATAAATAAATAACAGATGTGTACTGATTTGATTTGTGAGTTTACTTATTAACTGAATCCTGATGTTAAGGTAGCATGGCTGTCTTCCAGTATCTAGAACTGCTCCGTGTAGTGTAGCTACCTCAGGCTATTTAGCTAATTAAAATGAAATGAAATTTAAAATTTTCCATTGCACTAGGTAGCCCCATGACTAGCAGCTGCTGCAGTGAACAGTGCTGATACATAATATTTCCATTATCACCACATTCTTTTGGACGGTACTGATGTGTAGTGTTCAGGTGGTCTCTCTCAAGTTAATTCGCTTTTTTCTTTTTTAACTTACTATGGAAAACCTCAAGTATACACAATAAGTATAGTATCATGAGCCCCACCTTCAGCAATTAACCAACCGTTGGCTAATTTAGCATCTTACCAATTGTCCCACTATTGGGGGGGGGGGAGGAGCAGTATTTGAAAGCGAATTTCAGATATTGTATCATTTTATCTATAAATACTTCAGTATGTATCTCTTAACAAATAAAAAGTTTAAAAAGGTATTCCTAAATACTATTAAACCCTAACAAAAATGAACACTAATTCCTTAATATTTCATCTAATAGCTAACCCCTGCCTAAATCTCTTGATTTGTCTTAAAGTATCTTTTTGAGTTTGTGTATTAGTATCTATTGCTGCTGTAACAAGTTACTGCAAATTTAGTGACTTAAAATCATTCTCTTACCGGTTCTCTTGGTCAGAAGTCTGACACAGGCTTCACTGGGCTATAATCAAGCTACCAACAGGGCCACGTTCCTTTCTGGATGTTCTAGGGAAGAATTTGCTTAGTTGCTTCTTCCACTTTCTAGAGAGGCAGCATTCCGTAGCTCATGGTCCACTCTCATCTTCAAAGCTAATCTGTTACACCTCTTCAAACGATTCTGTAGTCTTACTTCCCTTTGACCCCAGCAGGGAAAGGTTGTCTGGTTTTAAGGACCCATGTGATTACAATGGACCCGCCTGGATCACACAGGGGTAATCTGCCCATTTCAAGGCCCTTTGACTTAATCCCATTAGCAAAGTCTCTGAACTAATAAGGTAATACTGTATGCAGGTCCTAGGGATTAGGATATAAATATCTTTGGGGGCAACTGTTATTCTGCCTGTTTGCAAAAGGCTCTAAGGAAGGTGTCACTGCATTGGCCAGTATGTCTAAATTTTTAAAAATCCATAATAGCTGTTCTCTACTTTGTTTTAAATGAAGCTCTCTCCTTAAAAAAATACTTTTTTTCCCCGGCCAGCATGTTTGGAAGATGCTCTAGCAGAGTGTCTAATACATGTCTATGATTCCCTTGAAATTGGTTTTACTGTATTTAGACTGGTCTTCTTAACTAAAAACTGTAATATTAATTTTAAGTGTAGAAGTTTTGAAAAGGGGAAACTATTGGGTTGGGGAATAAGTTCTTAGCGTTTTTAAATTTTATTTTCAACGATTTGTTTGCTGTTTGGCAAAGGGTAAGTATTCATTCGATAAAACTCTTTCTGCTCTACAAAACTATGTTAATTGTATTTTTGAGTTATTTAATTTTTTATTAGTTTTGAGGCTTAGAAATGGAATACCCAGGAGGCAAAAATCAACATTTTCGACACCTGCTCTTCTTTGCTTTTCATCGAGGTCAAAAAGCTGCCGAAGCAGCCCGGGACATTTGCGACGTGTATGGAGAAGGTGTCATAGGCGAGTCTACAGCCCGGAAATGGTTTGCAAAGTTCAAAAATGGCGACTTTGACGTTGATGACACGTGCCGCAGAGGAAGACCTTCTGAATTCAATGAAGAACTGGGAAATGCTCGAAAAGAATGCCATGGTCAGCAAGGAGCTCTACATTGCCCAGCTACACCGCGTGAATGAGGCTATTCGACTGAAAAGACCTGATCGACATGGTCAAACCATACTCCTTCACGACAATGCCAGGCCCCATGTTGCACAAGTCATCAAAGCCGCACTCCAAGAGCTCGAATGGGAGGTCCTTCAGCATCCGCCGTATTCTCCGGACCTTGCACTGACCGATTACCATCTTTTCTGCTCCCTGTCAAACCATATGAAGGGCGTTACCTTCGATAACAAAGAGGTCCTTAAAAACTGGCTCAACAACTTCTTTGACACCTGACCAGGCGATTTTTGGCAGAACAGCATCAACAAATTGGTCGAGAGGTGGGAAGAGGTTGTAAACAGCAACGGCGAATATATAATTGATTAACTTATTGATATAATTATTGTTTTTTGTTTAAATAAAAGTCTTCGGTAAAAACGCTACGAACTTATTCCCCAACCCAATAGTTCCTTGGGCCTCTCGTCAGTAGAGAGAGGTGTGGGCTGGAGAGTCCGCTGGCTGCTTCCCAAGGGCCCTCGGGAGCTTGCATTACTTGGGAGAAGATGCTGTGTAGTCCGGAGTGAGAGTCGCAGGATTGCAGGTTCAAAAACCAAGTTCATCAGCAAATAGCACGTCCATCTCACTGGGCAGATCACCGAAACCAATGTATGAAAATGGCCAGCAAATTCTTCCCTTCTCCAGGCAGACCCACGTGGGAAACACACAGAATTATGAGGGTGAATCAGGAAGAGGGGAGTTCAATGAATTCATTGCCTATAGCATCAGGTAAGATAAGGATAAAGGTAAAACAGAAGCAGAAAAAATGGCTCCCAGGGCATTAAGCAATACAGAGGGGTGTGTTGCCCGGGCACCTACCTTCAGGATTGCCTTGTTACCAACGCTGGAAACTTGGCTTGAGTTTTCACTTCCACTGACAATACCCACCCAAGCGTCGTGATTGTAGGCTTTAATATGATGACTGCATATTTGTGTGTGTGTGTGTGTGTGTGTGTGTGTGTTTTGGGAGGACTGCATATTTCTTTTCTAATTTATTTAAATGTCCATCTCGGAGGTAATTCAAAGAAGACAGTGATGCTCTGGCCAGGTAGTTCAGGTGGTTAGAGCGTCATCTCAGTACACTAAGGTTGCAGGTTTGATCAGGCAGGGCACATACAAGAGTCAACCAATGACTGCACAAATGTATTTGAAGCATAGTGTAGATCAGGGGTCCCCAAACTACGGCCCGCGGGCCACATGCGGCCCCCCTGAGGCCATTTATCTGGCCCCCACTGCACTTCTGGAAGGGGCACCTGTTTCATTGGTGGTCAGTGAGAGAGAGAAGCATAGTTCCCATTGAAATACTGGTCAGTTTGTTGATTTAAATTTACTTGTTCTTTATTTTAAATATTGTATTTGTTCCCGTTTTGTTTTTTTACTTAAAAATAAGATATGTGCAGTGTGCATAGGGATTTGTTCATAGTTTTTTTTATACTCCGGCCCTCCAACAGTCTGAGGGACAGAGAACTGGCCCCCTATGTAAAAAGTTTGGGGACCCCTGGTGTAGATAGATACCACTTTGCTCTGTGGTGTCTGGATAAATGGAATTCTAAACTTATAAAGTAAGTAGCAAATTTCTTATATTTCTTTTTTAAAAATGTATTGATCCTTTAGAGAGAGGAAGGGAGAGAGATTGATTTGTTGCTCCACCCATCCATGCACTCGTGGCGAGTCCTGTATGTGTTCCAGCCAGGGATCGAACCTGCAACCTTGGCATATGGGGACAATGCTTAAACTAATGGAGCTACCCAGCCAGGGCCAGGAGCAGATTTCTTATGTTACCAGTTGTTGGTCAAATAAGTTTGTAAATATGATGTATATGTTTGCTCGCTTAGAGTTTGCTTTGTATGTGGGGGACAGGCTATAAGCAGGCAAGGACCTTATAGCCTGGGGCTTGGTTTTAAGACTAAGCCTTTCCCACCCTTTTTTTTTTTCTTTCAGAGACAGAGAGAGAGTCAGAGAGGGATAGATAGGGACAGACAGACATGAGAAGCATCAATGATTAGTTTTTTGTTGCAACACCTTAATTGTTCATTGATTGCTCTCTCATATGTGCCTTGACTGTGGAGCTACAGCAGACCAAGTAACCCGTTGCTCAAGCCAGTGACCTTGGGTCCAAGCTGGTGAGCTTTGCTCAAACCAGATGAGCCCGCGCTCAAGCTGGTGACCTCGGGGTCTCGAACCTGGGTCTTTCGCATCCCAGTTCGACCTTCTATCCACTGCGCCACCGCCTGGTCAGGCCCCACCCTTTTAATACTAAGATCTTCTCAACACTAAGCTTTTCCCCACACCCTTGACTGTTGCATGATGTGGGGTGGTGCACTCTCATGAGAAATCCTATTATGCCTCAGATAAATGACTTTGTATCAGAGACTTTCTTGTTTGTATATTGGATTAAAGGTTTTGATTTCTACACTATAAAATGGGGCAGGGGAGCCCATGCAGGAGGAGAGTAGAGAAAGGCCACGTGGAGAAGAGGAGAAGCAGCCAAGACAGCGGAGTGCTGAAGGAGAAGCCAGTTTGTGCAGAGTTTGTGCAGAGAGAAGGAGATGGGGAACAGAGGGGAATAAGGCTGGTGAGGTAAAAACTTCTGATTCTAGGAAACTCGGATAAGTCAGTGGCTTTGGGAGCCCTGAATGGAACGGGAAGTGTTTTCCCACTGTGTGTATTTCTTGCCTGCCTGGTGCAAGCTAGGATTAAAGCTAATGGCCCACCAGTTTCTTGATTCCATTGTTTCATTACCATCTGTCCGAATCAAATGCGAACCTGCACTGGTCAGGCAGCTGTGATGGTGGCCGTGGCTACTGGCCATACACCAGTAAATTAATAAGCATTTCAATTTGAACTTTGTACAAAATCTCAATTCATATTTGTAGTGCTGACTTGAAGCACACGTTCATTTATTATCCTTACACAGAAAGCCTGGGAAACTGCCTTGAAATCCTCGGGTGTCTTCATTCAGGATAGGAAGAGCAGTTACTCAGACATAAGTCATTTTGTCATCTGCCTTTGTATGGACATTTTAGATAAATAACTGAAAATGTAATAGGAAAGAGCCTACTTAGTGACCAAATTCTAAAAGAAATGTTAATATTATACTTACTTTTTCTGAGATAGCAATTCTATAAGTTATTTTGGAAGGGTACACAAACTTATAATAAGATACCTACTTAGACTTATTTTGGTGAATCTCTTTGATTTCCTTCTATCTTTACAGCAAGTTCCACTAAATGGACTCAAGCTTATTAGAAAGTTACTAACCTTGTCTGAAAAAAAACACCTCTCCAAAATTATGATCTTTAGTGTGCTTTATGTATTTACATTTCCTAACATAAGTTACCCCCCTTTTTTTATTTTGATGTATTTCAGTGAAATTTCTTTCTTCTAAAACATATATATTGTATTTTTCTGAAGCTGGAAACCGGGAGGCAGTCAGACTCCTGTATGCTCCCGACCGGGATCCAACCGGCATGCCCACCAGGGGGCGATGCTCTGTTGCGACCAGAGCCATTCTAGCGCCTGAGGCAGAGGCCATGGAGCCATCCTCAGCGCCCGGGCCAACTTTGCTCCAGTGGAGCCTTGGCTGCGGGAGGGGAAGAGAGAGACAGAGAGGAAGGAGAGAGGGAGGGGTGGAGAAGCAGATGGCCGCTTCTCCTGTGTGCCCTGGCCGGGAATCGAACCCGGGACTACTGCACGCCAGGCCGACACTCTACCACTGAGCCAACCGGCCAGGGCTTAAAACAATATTTTAAAATTTTATTTTTAATCTAACATCAGATATTTACTTACTATAAATAAAAAGCACGGCTCTTGATGTTGAAACAATGTATTTTTTTTAATTAGGTTTACCCATCCATATACAATGTAGGCTTTTGTTTAGGGACATGGTTTAGACAGGAGCTCTGGCAGAGCTGGTATTCTACCTCCATAGCCCTAGAACCTGTTTGCAGGAGAAGCGGCAGTGGCGGTACTTTGTTATCCCAGAACCGGGACACTGCTGGCTGGGAAGCAGACAGCTCTTTGTGTGTATTAGGAGTGTGCGTTCTAACAATGAGAGCAGAGCTTTTAGTACTAAGTTCCTTTCTCCCCACTGAATTTCCCCTGAAGAGCTTGAGGCAAGATTTCCTCACTTAGGCTTGTACTCAGATTCTGTTTGGGGAAAACCGAAACTTTGATTCCCCTTATTAGAAATGGGATTTGAGAAGCCTATTAAAAGGGGTCCACCTTAGCCTGTAGGCATTTATGTCACAAGGTACCCTGAGTCATTCAGTCAAGTTAGAACCTGCGTTTTCAAATGATGCCTAACCTAGTTCCTGAGCCAGAGTAGGCACTCAATAAATACTTGGTGAATGATTGAGGCAGTACCTCAGGGTCTAAGGACAGTCCTTCATCTAAGAGAGCCTTGTCCTTTCTGAACAATTGGCTGCTTTGCAGTAACTAGAGTGAAAGACAAGCAGATCTAATCTGAACCAGTGTGGCCCAGCACAGAAGGAAAGGTGATACCTTAGGCTAACAGCTATTAAGGTTGTAGTGTAAAACCTGATGTTACATTAGGAAGCAAATATACAATCAATGCATTTGTCAGTGTACAAGTGATAAGATGTACCAGATGTCTTCAATTTCAGTGCTGGGTTCCTTTCCTCCTCCCATCCCCCCTTTCTGGAAATATAATGGTTATGTATTTAACTTCTAACAATTCTGATAGCTATTTATTGAAAATTGAGGTCCAGATGACACTATGCCATGGGAATATGGGGGATATAAACATGCCAGAATAAAGTCTGTTTTCTTGAAGCTAAAATTTCCAGTTACAGAGTGAAGTAGCGTGCATAAAGATTTTTTAGGAGTCAATGGTTATCCCATCGCTGCCACCAAAAAAAAAAAAAGAAGAAGAGTCAATGGTTAGAATCTTGGCTCTGCTACATATGAACTATTTGACCTTGAACAAGTTATTTCCATTAATACCTAAATGGGAATAATTAACAGGCATTTTAAGGGAGATTGTGAGGCTTAATGAGAACATTGGCAAATACTTCATTTTATGCCAACACCAGTGTAGTACTATAAGTCAGGTTCTGTTTGTCAGATTGTTCCTAATTAGGTATGCTAGATTCAACTGAATATATATTTTTTAATTTTATTTTAGAGAGAAGAAGGGAGAGAGAGACAAATACATACATCGATCTGTTCCTGTATGTGCCCTGACCGGAGATCGAACTGCAACCTTGGTATTTTGGGACGATGTTCTAACCAACTGAGCTACCTGGCCAGGACCCAACTGAATATTTAGATGGTTCTGGTTCTTGCAAACACTATTGTCTGAGAATCAAGATTGTGAAGTGGATTATCAGGTGAATTATACCGGCCAAATAATTGACAAGCTATTTCCAGGATATAGCATATCTGCCCACTTTTTAATTTAAACATACTGTAAAGTTTTTTTGATTTTTTAGATATCAACACCTGGGGCATTATTAAATTGTGTTTATATTTATTTGTTGGTTACTTATCACTGAGAGAGTTCTTTTTTTTTTTTTTTTGTATTTTTCCGAAGCTGGAAACGGGGAGAGACAGTCAGACAGACTCCCGCATGCGCCCGACCGGGATCCACCCGGGCACGCCCACCAGGGGCGAAGCTCTGCCCACCAGGGGGCGATGCTCTGCCCCTTCGGGGCGTCGCTCTGCCGTGACCAGAGCCACTCTAGCGCCTGGGGCAGAGGCCAAGATGCCATCCCCAGCGCCCAGGCCATCTTTGCTCCAATGGAGCTTTGGCTGCGGGAGGGGAAGAGAGAAACAGAGAGGAAGGAAGGGGGGGGGGGTGGAGAAGCAAATGGGCGCCTCTCCTATGTGCCCTGGCCGGTAATCGAACCCGGGTCCCCCGCACGCCAGGCCGACGCTCCACCTCTGAGCCAACCAGCCAGGGCCACTGAGAGAGTTCTTAACAAAGACTTTCTTCCAGGAGTTAATCAGGACTAGACAACTGAAGTTTTGCAATTCAGCTTTTGTCATTATAATTGTTTTCCCTGAATTTGTAAATATTTTTCTTAAAATCTTTTCCTCAAGCTATCACTTCTTTTTATCTTGAAGTGGATAAAATTCTTTCCAGAAGCGTTCTCGATGTTCATTGTTAGAAGTCTTTTTACCACATTTCCCCTACTTTGGGAGGCCCCGCTCGTTCTCGGCTTCTTGCCTTTCTGAGAGCATGGTTATTACATTCTTGTGTAACTGTATTCTTCCTTAGTTCTACATGGTTTTACCCCCTGAATGTGTCATTCAGTTCATTTGAGCATCATGTATGTTTGTGGAATACTAGTTATATACTGAGGGTAAATGAATCAGGAGGCTGTGGCTAGAAATAAATGATAAAGACATTTAAGGGCCTTAGAGTTTGCAAGCCCCAAAACAAAACTAGGCAGTATCCAGAGTGTTCTGAAACTGGGCATTGCCTAGTTAAAAGTTCATTCTTGAGAAGAATCGGTCCTGCATTCTTAGCTTCTGGACTGGTCCAGGTGATGATCTTCCAGGTGTGGGCTGGTCTAGATAATGGACTGGTGGTGCACCGAAGGGGTAGGAGGTAGTGAGGCTTTGCTGCCAAGGAGCTTACACCCAGAAGGGGTAGAAAAAACTGTGAACGTGTTCAGTATTCAGTAACTGACAAATGCTTCAAGGCAGATCATCACAAAATCAAGAAGGGGGCAATTAAGCTGCTGGAGCTTTCAAGAAGGATGGCGCTTGGGAAAACAGGAGGCAAGATTTATTTCACTAGCCTTTATTCATAAATTAACCAGGCGTAGTATTAAGAGTCAATTCCAATGCCCAGAGGACTCGACATTGTGGAGGGCGACAACCTGCTACCCGCTAAGGCGAGACACACGGTCGCGGCAGCCAGAGGTCTGCGTCCCCGCTGCGGGTCTCACGCGACCGCAGCGCCCGCGTTTCCTCCGGGTCCAGCTGGTCCTCGGCGCGCTGGCCCGGAGCCCGTCGGTCCAGGCGGGTCCTCACCTCGCCGGCCCGGCCCGGCCCGCCCCGCCGATTCTCCTTTCCGCTCAGGCACCTGCGTGGCCGCCTCGCTCGGCGGGGTCCTGAGGCGCCTGTGGGAGGCGCGGCGATTGGCTGGGCTCGGGGCTGGGACCGTGCTCCGCACCGTTTGACAGCCGCAGTCTGCCAGAGGCTGGGCTGAGCCGCGGCGGCCTGGGAGGGGCAGCCGGAGGAAGGACTGACGAGCTGATGGGCTGACGCGCGGCGCAGGGAGGACCGACGCCAAACCCGGACCGCCGCTCTCGCGTTCCCGCTCCGGCCCCGGCCGCCGGCCTCCCTGCCGCTTTCTCTTCCGCCGCTTCTCCCGGGCTCACCCTCAGGTCTGTGACTCCGGGAGGCGGAGGCGGGGCGGGCCGCGCGGCACACCTCGCGTTGCCATGGTCACACGTCGCCACCTGTCACCACCTGGCTCGAAGAGAGGGGACCCCCAGGATGGCGCTCGCGGCCCGGGAGAGGGGTCTTGGGTGGGCTTGGGTGCTGACTGGGCGGGATCGGGTCGCGGGTGAGGCCCCGGCGCCGCCCCGTGACCTGGGGACTGCGGGGCCGATGCGAGGCCGCCGCCCCTGGACCACACCTTCCCCATCGCTGCCAGCCCGGCTCGGGGGGCGCAGCGGCGCCCCGCGCCTTGGATCTGCCCGTCCCCGAGCCCTCAGCGGCCGCGGGGGTCGTGCCCACCCAGCTGCTGCCGAGAGGCGGGATGGGGGCTGACGGTGCCGATTCTTCCTTCCTCGCCCCTCCGCGGAGCCCGGGGGATCGGTGGCACACCGGGGCGGGAGGAGGGGGAGCCGCCGGGCTGCCCCTGCGGGGCTGGACTGGGCTGGCCCTTGTCACCTCGGTGGTCAATGGGAGTGGCCTCCGGGGTTCGGGCGGGGGTCCTGGGAAAGGGCGGCGCCTGGATGGGGGACGGGTGTAGAGCCTGGGCGGGGGTCGCCTGCCTGGGAGACGCAGGAGGTGGCAGAGCTCTCGGGGTTAGGCGGGCTCGCTGTATTGGGGAGAAAGGGATTGGGACGGTAGCTGTGGGGACCAGGCCCTGGCCGAAAGGGCCGGTGGCGGGGGACAGGCAGCGGCGGCGTTCGCCGGCATCTGATGTTTTCTTCTTTGCACCCAGACTCGCAGTCACTAACCACGCGTGGTGTCTGAGTCGAGCGTTTTTTGGCAACTTGGTCCTCTGCATAATGAAAGGAGAGGTCTTTGTTCCGCCCAGATTCATAGCTTGTGATCCTAACACTTATTTCCCTCCCTTTGTTGTAGACTTCATAGAATACTTCAAGAAGTTCATGGCACAGAAATTAACATGTAGGTTTTAATGTGCTAGAAATATTTTTTTCACAGGAAATCTCAGTAGATTTTTTTTTTTTTTTGTCTCCAGGGTTGGCATGTGTTTGCATTGAAATTTTACTAGAAAGGAGAAACGCCTAAGAGCCCATTTTCCTTTAGATGGCATATTCTCAAGGTTTCATTTAGAAGGAAGATGTAATAAACAATTTTACCTTAGGTTTTAGGGGGTAGATTGTTTCCACATAGAAAATAAAAAATATTATACAGTGATGGAAAAAACACATAATTAAGCCATAACAATATACTGTATTGTTAGGTTAAAAGAAACCCCTTGAATTTAGATGCCATTATATAGAATTAAAAAATAATAATTACATTTGACATACAATATTATATTCATTTTAGGTGTGTACTAAATATGAAATTCTTTGTGTAGGAATTTTAACCTATTTTCTCTCACTTTCCAACTTCCTGATTCTTTGTATTTCTCTCTTTTAAAGCCAGTAATAGGAATGTATCATAAGAGAACAGAGGTACTGTCCTATGTTTCTAGTTACATAATTATGTTCAGCCTCTGTGTGAAATGGAATTTATCAGTAACTTATAGGATGGACAGCTGTGATAGGCTTGATATATGCTGCAGTTGGAGAAACATTTCAAGATAAGTATGAAAAGATGCAGTTTTCCTTAGTAGATCACAGTAAATTGGAAGTCAGATTGCCAGGATTTAAGTTTCCCTTTGCTGCTGATTACAATCTTGGAAGAGCTACTTGCCCTTCTGTTGACTCTGATATCTAGATCTGTAATATGGGGATAATACCTGCTATTGTTTTAGTCTGGGAATGGGCTCCGAAATTGAACTGAATAATGTATTTGAAAGCACTATGGAAAAAAATTAAGACATCTATTGATTACCTTTTAGTCGAGTGGAGTATTTGAATCATTAAAATTTTCTGCATGATCTATTAAAATTTAGCATTTTCAGGTCCAGGACCTTATTTTTTACAAAGCCTGAAAAGGGTCATGGGAACTATTAAGGTGCATTTTTACTTCCCAGCAGAGGTTCTTTATTACTGTGGTGACAGAGAGAAAAGGGTGTTTCCTCCCTATATGTGGGTCAGGGTTGCTATTTTGCTTTCAGTAGGAGGTTCTCATATTTAGAAAATAGACTATGGCAAATAACTGTGATTTGTGTTTCATGTGGTATTAAATAATCCTCAGTGTGAATCATTGGTTCTTGATTTATAAAGAAATAGCTTACTTTGTCCTGTTTGACCTATGCTTTTCAAATAGGAGTATTTGCAGTATTAGAGATAAGCTGCTCTGTGTGAAGGGATAAATCTGGGGTCACATAACATGGCACATACTGAGGGAGTTGCTACCTATTTCACTTGAAAACTTGGATAAAAATGTATTGCTTTTGGCCCTGGCCGGTTGGCTCAGCGGTAGAGTGTCGGCCTGGCGTGCGGGGGACCTGGGTTCGATTCCCGGCCAGGGCACATAGGAGAAGTGCCCATTTGCTTCTCCACCCCCCACCCCCTCCTTCCTCTCTGTCTCTCTCTTCCCCTCCCGCAGCCAAGGCTCCATTGGAGCAAAAGATGGCCCGGGCGCTGGGGATGGCTCCTTGGCCTCTGCCCCAGGCACTAGAGTGGCTCTGGTCGCGGCAGAGCGATGCCCCGGAGGGGCAGAGCATCGCCCCCTGGTGGGCAGAGCATCACCTCTGGTGGGCGTGCCGGGTGGATCCCGGTCGGGCGCATGCGGGAGTCTGTCTGACTGTCTCTCCCCATTTCCAGCTTCAGAAAAATACAAAAAAAAAAAAAAAAAGTATTGCTTTTATAGTAAAACAAAAAGATAATTTGAACAATGGAATATTTATACTAATTTCTAAGGTAAAATTCAAAGACTTCAAAAACTTCATGCTTAAGGGTTCTCTAAAGATATGTTCTGTTTCTTCAGCCCTTGTGGAGGGGCTGAAGAATTGCTGCCCTGGTTGGCTGGGTCACTTGGTAAGAGTGTTGTCCTGATATGCCAAGGTTCCGAGTTCGATTCCCAGTCAGGGCACGTATAAGAATCAACTAATGGGTGCATGAATGGGTAGAATAGCAAATTGATGTTTCTCTCTCTCCCTTCTTTCTTTCTAAAATCAATATTTAAAAAAAAAAAGTTTAAAAACCTTGCCTTATACTCACTCAACTAATGAATGGTAAATCACTACATAGCTTAGGAAATACCGTAAGTTGAATTTCAGTTTCTAAAAGTTTGACTGACTGAGAGTATGTTCAAGGTACTTGAGTCCTAATTATCTCCTCCTGTTTTTATCCCTGCAGACGTCACAGTGTTGTAGTAGAAAGGCCACAGGATTGTAGTCAGATAGACCCTGTTGGCCCATTCTTGCTTCTGTACTTTTTGCTGTGTGACTTCAGACAAGTACCTAGTGTCTCTGAACATTAGTATGGTCATCTGTAAAATAAAATTATGGAGTTGTAAGAATTATGTAGATACTATATAGGAGTATTTAGCACAGAGCCTGATATAGTAGATGCACAATAAATGTTAATACCTTTTCCTTTCCCCTTTCTACATTCCCATTTTTAGCAGAAAACCGCATTATCCCTCTGAACTTCCATTGTATTTAATTTCTTCTTCTTCTCCCTCCTCTTCTTCTTCTTCTCCTTATCCTTCCACTTATTCTTCTCCTCCTCCTTTTCCTCCTCCTCCTCCTCCTCCTCCTCCTTTTTTCTTCTTCTTTTGAGAGAGGCAGAGAGAGAGAGAGAGAGCAGGAGAGAGACAGGAACATCCAGCTGCTCCTGTGTGTGCCTTGACTGGGGATCGAACTGGCAACCTCTGCACTTGTGAATGGGCTATCTGGTCAGGGATTAATTTTTTTTAAATTATACATTGATTGATTTTTTTTTTTTTTTTGAAAGGCAGAGAGAGGAAGGGAGAGAAAGGGGAGGAGGAAGGGAAGCATTCATTTGTTGTTCCACTCTGTCGTGCATTTATTGGTTGCTTCCTCTGTGTGCCCTGATTGGGGATCAAACCTGCAACCTTCTGGTTTTGGAACGACACTCTTAACCAACTGAGCTAACCAGCCAGGGCCTCATTTATAATTCTTTTATGGTACTCTTTACTTTATATTTTAGTTGTTTAGAGGTGTTTGTTGTATACTGCCTACATCATGGGATGTGTTAGTTTCACTGTATGCAGTTGCTGACCAGACCACACCTGGTATATGTGTTCAATTTGAGGTGTTTTAAGAGGAAGATTAACAAATGTTAAGAGGAGAATGGCCATAATGTAGGGAATATGAACTCTGTGTGAAAAATGATTGAGGAAGTAGGGAAATAAACATAATTGTTGTCAGATTCATATGTGTGGAAGTTTTTAACATAAAAGACTTGCATTGCGAGCCTGAAGACATACAGGGTGAAAGTCACAAGTAGATTTCAATTCAATATTAGAAAAAAAACCCCTTTATTACTTGTGAAAAAAATATGAAGTTCTGTATTCTCTATCGCTTTGTAACAGATTGCCTCCAAAATTAGTGGCTTCAAACAACAAATCTGAGGGTCAGGAACCCGGGCACAGCCCAGCTGGGTGCCTCTGGTCGAAGGCCTCGGGGTGGCAGTCAAGCGGCCACAGGACGGTGGTCTCACCTGAAGGCTTGACTGGGATGATCTCCTGCCCAGCCGGTGTGGGCCTGTTCCTTTTAGGCTGTTGGACTTAGGGCTTCCATTCCTTACTGGCTGTTGCCTGGAGGCTTCTCTTAGTTTTGTCACTTGGATCTTTCCATAAGGTCGCCGCATGACGTGGCAGCTTCCTCCAGAGTGAGCATTCTGTGAAAGGACACATACCTACGCCCAAGATGGATACTGCAGTCTCTAAAGACATTCCAGGATTTCTGTACTCTTGGGTAGCAGTGAGTCACTAAATCCGGACTACACTGAGGAGCCAGGGCTACCAAAGGGTGTAAACACTAGTAGGCTCATTGATGACCCGCTTGGAGACTGCCTTTCACAGGTGTATTTGGGGCATTTATGTAGCAGTTGGCAGACCATCCACCAAAGGTAAGTATTTGGATATTCTTTACTAAGCGGGAGAGTGGACTAAAGTACCTTCCAACGAATTCTGTGATAAATATGTAAATGCTAAGGAAGTAGAAAAGCTAAGGATGAAGAACTTTAATAGGTAATTATGTTGTATATACTCTATTGTCCTTCAGTCATTAATGCTTATATAATTTTGTCTTTTTCAGTACATTTTCAAGTTTTTGTGACTCTTGGTTCAGTATATTTCCTTCTATGTTTCTGCATGTTGATCTACTGACTTAGAAAATCAATTTTTTATGTAGTTTGATTTTTGAATCATATACAAATACCTTAAGTTCAGCTTTTTGCTTTGAAAACAAAAAAGTGTGGGAGTTAAAAAAAAACCATGAAGGACAATTTTAATCTATTTTACAAAGCATGCTTTTGGTACCTTCGTTTTAGGTGTGACAGAAACTATACTGGAGGTCTCATTATTTTGTGATTAGAGTGTAAAATTTTCATTATAAATATTTTTTTATTATTTTTAGAGAGAGAGAGAGAAAAGGAAAGAAATGAGAGGCATCAACTTGTAGTTGCATCACTTTAGTTGTTCATTGATTGCTTTTCATACATACCTTGACCAGGGGCTCCAACTGAGGCAGTGACCCCTTGCTCAAGCCAGCGACCTTGGGCTTCAAGCCAGCGACCTTGGGCTTCAAGCCAGTGACCTTGTGCTCAGGCCAGTGATCTTGTGCTCAAGTCAGTGATCTTGAGCTTTAAACCAGCGACCTTTGGGCTCAAGCCAGCAACTATGGGGTCATGTTAATGATCCCACACTCAAGCCAGTGACCCTGCACTCAAGCTGGTGAGTCTGCGCTTAAGCTGGCAACCTTGGGGTTTTGAACCTGGGACCTCAGTGTGCCAGGTCAATATGCGTATCCACTGTGCCACCACCAGTCAGGCTAATTTTTATTACAAATGTTAAGATTAAAAACTTTCGCCTGACCAGGCGGTGGCGCAGTGGATAGAGCGTCAGACTGGGATGCAGAGGACCCGGGTTCAAGACCCTGAGGTCGCCAGCTTGAGTGTGGGCTCATCTGGTTTGAGGAAAAGCCCACCAGCTTGAACCTAAGGTCGCTGGCTCCAGCAAGGGGTTACTCAGTCTGCTGAAGGCCCGCGGTCAAGGCACATATGAGAAAGCAATCAATGAACAACTAAGGTGTTGCAACGCCTAATGAGAAACTAATGATTGATGCTTCTCATCTCTCTCCATCCCTGTCTGTCTGTCCCTGTCTATCCCTCTCTCTGACTCACTCTCTGTCTCTGTAAAAAATAAATAAATAAATAAAATTTAAGAAAAGATTAAAAACTTTCTACATTTCTCATTTACATGTGTTTATAGATTGAAACTCTGCTTAATAAACATTTGAATTTTCACCATGTGCTACTGTGATGATTTTAAAAAAATTTTCTTTGTTTTTCAATTACAGTTGACATTAGTTTCAGATATACAACATGGTGATTAGACATTTATGTAACTTACAAAGTGATCACCACAATAAGTCTAGTACCCACCTAATACCATGCATAGTTATTACAATATAATTAACTATATTCCATACGCTGACTTTACATTCCCGTGACAGTTTTCATAACTGGCAATTTGCGCATCTTAACCCTATTCGCCTTTTTGCTGCTGTGATAACTTAAGAAATAAAATTAGAACTCCTTTAATTCTTTTCATGATTAACACTTAAAGTTTTGCTTGAGAGTCAGGAGACCTTGAGTTCTTAGCTCTGCCTAATGTCTAATAATAATTGTATAATTGAGTGGTGGCACTATTGCTCACTGGTAAGTGGGATTCACATTTTGAATGGTTGTAAAGAATGGACTGCTTTGTTTGTTCATACTTACCTGCCAGGTTTCTCCTGAGATCAGTGACACAATATTTGAGCTTTCTGACTGGAAAAGTGTTCAGTCTGAGAGCAGAGAACACAGCAGAGGTTTGATAGGTCTTAAACAGATCCACTGAACCATGCTAAGCAAGTGAGCTAAGAGACTATGTTATTTAAGAATAAAAATGCCTGGCCTGACCTATGGTGGTGCAGTGGATAAAGCATCAACCTGGAATGCTGAGGTCTCTGGTTAGAAACCCTGGGCTTGCCCAGTCTGGGCACATAAAGGAAGCAACTATGAGTTGATGTTTTCTGCTTTTCCCTTCCATTCTTTCTCTCTGTTCTCTCTAAATGAATAAAGAAAGTCTTTAAAAGGAAAAAGAAAATTAAAAAAAAAAAAAGTGCCTGACCGGTGGTGGTGCAGTGGATAGAGAGCATTGACCTGGGCCGCTGAGGTCACAGGTTTGAACCCTGAGGTTGCCTGCCTGAACGCAGGCTCATCTGGCTTGGGCATGGGGTCACCAGCTTGAGCGTGGGATCATCAACATGATCCCGTGATTGCTGGCTTGAGCCCAAAGGTCTCTAGCTTGAAGCCCAAGGTTGCTGGCGTGAGTCCAAAGGTCACTGGCATGAGCCCAAAGGTCACTGATTTGGCTGGACCCATCTGATCAAGGAACATATGAGAACCAATCAAAGAACAACTAAAGTGATGCAACTATGAGTTGATGCTTCTCATCTTTCTCCCTTCCTGTCTCTCTCACTCGCTAAAAAAAAAAAAAAAGAATAAAATATACACATATTTTGTTTTTAGATTTAAAATACTTAATCTCTTAAATTAACACCCTGCTTTTGCTTTTACTTGTGCTCCAAAAATTCTAGCTTTGTAATGATTAATAGTTTAAGGAGATTAAAAATGTATAGGAATTAAATGTTATTATTTTTTAAAGATCTTAAGGCTTACTTTTTTTTCATTTTTATTCATTGATTTTAGGGAGAGTGGACAGGTGGGGGGAGAGAGAAAGACAGAACATTGATCTGTTTCTGTGTGTACCCTGACTGGGGATCAAATCAGCAACCTTTGTGCATCCAGACAGCTCTAAGCAACTGAGCTGCCTGGCCTTAAATGTTATCTTTAAAAATGTATTGCCTGACCAGGTGGTGGCGCAGTGGATAGAGCATCAGACTGGGACGCAGAGGACCCAGGTTTGAAACCCAGAGGTCGCCGGCTTGAGCATGGGGTCACTCAGTCTGCTATAGCCCCTGGTCAAGGCACATCTGAGAAAGCAATCAATGAACAACTAAGGAGACTAAGGAGCCACAACAAAGAATTGATACTTCTCATCTCTCTCCCTTCCTGTCTGTCTGTCCCTGTCTGTCCCTCTCTCTGTCACACACACACAAAAAATATGCACAATAGTCCCCCTTATCCACGGTTTCAGTTACCTTTAGTCAACCACAGTCTGAAAATATTAAGTGGAAAATTTAAAAATAAATCATTCATAAGTGTTAAATTGTGTGCTATTCTGAGTAGCATGATGAAATCTCGCACAGTCCCGCTGCATCCTGCTTGGCCGTGAGTCATCTTTTTTCCAGCGTATCCACGGTGCACACACTACTCGCCTGTTAGCCGCCTAGGAGCTGTCTTGGTTATCAGACTGACACTCTGTGCTGGTGTTCAGTGCTTGTGCTCAGGTAACCCTTATTTTACTTTAATGATGGCCCCAGAGCACAAGAGTGGTAATGCTGGCAGTTTGGATGTGCCAAAGGGAAACCGTAACGGGCTTCCTTTAAGTGAGAAGGTATGTGCGTATAAGAAAAACCAGTATATATAGCGTTCAGTGCTGTCAGTGGCTTCAGGCATCCGTGGCGGGTCTTGGGATGTATTCCCTTTGGATAAGCGGGGACTATTTGTGTGTATATGTGTGTGTGTGTGTCTCTAAATTATAGAGGTAGGATTTTGGAGCCTCTGAAAAGTTTCAGTAACATAGGTGGTTAGAAAAAAATAATTCTGAGTTAATAGTCATCAAGCATATGCCTGTGTTTCATATTATAATACAGCAATGGTGAAGCTTATAAGAATTAAAATTCTGGATTGGGTGTTTAAAATACCATATATTTCTATTGGGAATTTCACAGTATAAAATTAAAACTTGAATTTTAGCCCTGGCCGGTTGGCTCAGCGGTAGAGCGTCGGCCTAGCGTGCGGAGGACCCGGGTTTGATTCCCGGCCAGGGCACACAGGAGAAGCGCCCATTTGCTTCTCCACCCCTCCGCCGCGCTTTCCTCTCTGTCTCTCTCTTCCCCTCCCGCAGCCAAGGCTCCATTGGAGCAAAGATGGCCCGGGCTCTGGGGATGGCTCTGTGGCCTCTGCCTCAGGCGCTAGAGTGGCTCTGGTCGCAACATGGCGACGCCCAGGATGGGCAGAGCATCGCCCCCTGGTGGGCAGAGCGTTGCCCCATGGTGGGTGTGCCGGGTGGATCCCGGTCGGGCGCATGCGGGAGTCTGACTGACTGTCTCTCCCTGTTTCCAGCTTCAGAAAAATGAAAAAAATAAATAAATAAATAAAAAATAAAAAAAACCCACAAAAAACCTTGAATTTTAAAATTAATTTTTTGAAAACCTGACCAATTCTGGGTTAACTAGGATACATTTTCTGTATCTTTCAAAATTTGCATATAAAGTCATTATAAAAGATGCATTTGTAAGAATGAATTTCTTCTCTTAGGTTTTATTGATTAGATATGACGGTGGCATTAAACTTGTAGTTAAGATTTAAAGTATGACTATTGCTATAGATTCATAGTAACTCCAGAGTTACTGCACATTTAGAATGAATGTTGAATAATATGAAATCTTTAATTCGATTCCTGGCCAGGGCACACAGGAGAATCGCCCATCTCTACCCTTCCCCCTCTCCTTCCTCTCTCTCTCACTCTCTCTCTCTCTCTCTCTCTCTCTCTCTCGTCCCCTCCCACAACCAAGGCTCCATTGGAGCAAAGTTGGCCTGGGCACTGAGGATGGCTCTATGGCCTCCACCTCAGACACTGGAATGGCTCTGGCTGCAATGGAGCAACGCACCAGATGGGCTGAGCATCGCCCCCTGGTGGGCATGCTGGGTGGATCCCGGTCCGGAACATGCGGAGTCTGTCTCTTTGCCTCCCCACTACTCACTTAAGCAAAATACAGTGTGTGTGTGTGTGTGTGTGTGTGTGTGTGTGTGTGTGTGTGTGTATATATATATATTGTATATAAATTCAAGTTTTAATTTTATACTGTGAAATTCCCAATAGAAATATATGGTATTTTAAACACCCAATCCAGAATTTTAATTCTTATAAGCTTCACCATTGCTGTATTATATATATATAAAGCCTATAAAATTTCAATATCATTGGGTGTATTGAACAATATCAGAAAATTGTAGTCTCATTTCTGTACTAAGTTGTATGATTGGCACATAGTGACATAAATGCAGTACCCTTTAAGGTCTTAGAGATGGAGTGGGAAAATGTGCTTTTCTTCTAAGAGTTTCATTAGTAAGAGCCATTCCTTTGCTAGGAAGAACTATCTGAAGATTTGAGAATGATAAAATTGCTAATCATTGTGCTCCAGAAGTAATTTCAGGGAGACAGTTCTGAAATGTGATTAGAACTTAGTTAGTGGAAATGTAATTAATTTTACTGTCTTTTGAATAAAGTCTGTGAACTGGAGGGTGGTAAGCTCAGCAGACGGCAAAGGGAACCCAGAGCATGAGGGGTGGGTGGCTAGCTTGTTGGGAGAGAGGTTTGGGATTTGTCTGTTTCCTGGGGCAGGCGTTATTTATTTTTTAAAATATTTTAAAATTTATTCATTTTAGAGAGAGAAGGGAGGGAAGAGGAGAGGGAAGCATCAACTCACAGCAGTTGCTTCTCACATGTGCCTTGACCAGGCATACCCAGGGTTTCAAACTGGCGACCTCAGCGCTTCAAGTTGATGCTTTATGTACTGCGCCACCACAGGCCAGGTGAGGCAGGTGTCTTTATTGTGGTGGTGGATATGTGAGATCAGCTTAGTCTGATATCATTAAATATTTGAGTCATTAATTATCTTCCCATGCACTGCCCCTTGTTTACCCTACCACATTCTGTATGTGGGAGAGAAAATGTGCTCATCTGATATGAGCATTCTATTTTTCTTTTTTTTTTTTTTCTTTTTTTTTTTCTTTTTTTTTTTTTTTTTTTTTTTTCTGAAGTTGGAAACGGGGAGGCAGTCAGACAGACTCCTGCATGCACCCAACTGGGATCCACCCGGCATGCCCACCAGGGGGCAATGTGCTGCCCATCTGGGGCGTCGCTCTGTTGCTACCAGAGCCATTCTAGCGCGAGGCAGAGGCCATGGAGCCCTTCTCAGCGCCCGGGCAATCTTTTGCTCCAATGGAGCCTCGGCTGCAGGAGGGGAAGAGAGAGACAGAGAGGGAGGAGAGAGGGAGGGGTGGAGAAGCAGATGGGCGCCTCTCCTGTGTGCCCTGGCCGGTATGAGCATTCTAAATAGTCTGCTAGACCTCACTTTTCAATATGAAGAAAGAAATTGACAAAATAGTAAACAAATTGGAAAAACATTAACCCTATATACACATGTGTGTGTTTATGTTTCTGTGAGCTTTCTTTTCTTTTATTTTTTTCTGTGAGCTTTCTTCAAGTTAGTTGGTCCTGTAAGAAAGATATGCTTACAGTCTGTTTTATCTGATGTTTCTTTGCAGTTAGTCAGTCCCCTTAGCAGGTAGCTGGTATTGCTCTGAGCCTTAATACTTCAAAACGTCAACAACTTAGGTCACTTAGCTTGTGTGACCTCATCTGTAAAATGAGATGTTGACCTAATGATCTTCAGAATTCTTTCTAGTTGTAAATCTTTATGAGTTCATGACCAATGTGCTCTGTTGTGTCACTGCAGACTTTACAGGTAAGAGTTAGAAGGGATTTCAAAGAGCTGAAATATCACTGATGTTTTAGGTTGATAGTACCAATATGAATTAAAGTTGCACATTTTAACCAGCCTTGTTTTGTTTGGCTCCAAAATACAGGTATCACATTTTACATGTTGCTGCTAAACTACAAGCTTTTAAAGGACAGGGCCAGTGTCTCCTGAGACAGGACCATGCATATCACAGAGAAAAGACAATAAGTGCTTATGGAATGAGTATGAATACCTAGGGCAAGGTATTTACAACATAGCTAAACATGGTTTATTAGTGACTTTTAAAGTATTCTTTATTATGGCAAATTTTAAATATGTGTAAGAGAAGAAAGAATAATATTGTCTTAGTCCATTTGGGCTGCTGTATCAGAATACCATAAAATAATGGCCTATAAGTAGCAGAAATTTATTGCTCACAACTTTGGAGTCTGCAAGTCCAAGATCAGGGTGCTAGCTGGCATAATCAGGTTCTGAGGAGGGCTCATTTCCTGACTGCTGACTTCTCATTGTACCCTCATAAGGAGGAAGGTTTGAGCTAGCTTCTGTGGTCTCTTTTATAAAGGGCACTAGTCCTAGTCATGAGAGCACTGCCCTCCTTCCTGACTAGTCATCTCCCATAGGCCCCACCTCCTAAAACCATCACTTTAGGGATTAGGATTTCAACATATGAATTTTGAGAGATCATAGCAAATGAACCGTTCCCTGCTTCAATAGTCATGATTTTTCTTGTTTCATTTTTATCTCCTCCCATTCCCCTCTTATATTATTTTGAAGCAAATCACAGACACTATATCAATTAATTTGTAATTATGCCAATGTGTAGCTGTCAATGATAAGGACTTAAAAATCATAGTTTTACTTTTATAACACCTTACAGAATGACTTGGTTTTGATAAGTATTAAAATTACAGTTTAAAATATCTGTACTGCCAGACCAGGTGGTGGCACAGTGGACAGAGCGGCAGACTGGGATGTGCTTGACCCAGGTTCGAGACCCCAAGGTCGCCAGCTTGAGCGTGGGCTCATCTGGTTTGAGCAAAGCTCACCAGCTTGGATCCAAGGTTGCTGGCTCAAGCAAGGGGTTACTCGGTCTGCTGTAGCCCCATGGTCAAGGCACATATGAGAGAGTAATTAATGAACAACTAAGGTGTCACAACGAAAAACTGATGATCGATGCTTCGCATCTCTCTCTGTTCCTGTCTGTCCCTGTCTATCCCTCTCTCTGACTCTCTCTCTGTCTCTGTAAAAAAAAAAAAGTATCTGTACTAAATATTTCCAAGAAATTCCAGATGGTTAATAGCATTTAGAAATAAAACAACAGGACTAATTTTTGTTTTGTTCTGTTTCATATTTAGGCTATCAACATGACGGCTGAAGAAACAGTGAATGTAAAAGAGGTCGAAATCATTAAGCTAATTTTAGACTTCTTGAATTCAAAGAAGCTTCACATTAGTATGTTGGCCCTTGAGAAGGAAAGTGGAGTCATAAATGGCCTGTTTTCAGATGACATGCTTTTTCTGAGGTATGAGTTCATCAGTACTGTGAGGTTTGTAGCTCCTTTAAAGAAATGTTAAGCATAAATAAGGTAATATGTAGAGTCCAGGTAGATCTTTACAGTCATGAAAAGGCTATGTAAGTGTAATTTAAGAAAATGTTTGTCTTTATTTTGGAACATTTATAAAACAATGTTCTCTGTAGAAGGTTGTCAGTAGTAAGTTCTATAGGTCCATTAAAAAGAAAACAAGAGTTACAGCTACATTGTGCTTGTAGCCGTGTCATAACAAGTATTTGATTAAGGAAACAGAGACTCAAGAAAGGTAAAATATTTTTGGAATACTAGCCATAGAATAAAACATATTCATTATATAAAACATATTTGTTATGGAACAGTAAGGAAGAAAACTCACCCCATCATCCATCCAGTCACACTACTGATAATTTTCTGTGCTAATCAAAAAGATATAACAGCCATTTATTGCATTTATAGTTCAGTGTCCATTAACATTGTAAGGATCCTCTATGATTACAAATTTACACTTAAAAATTTTTCAGTTTTCCTAATTTCCTAATGGTTCTTCTATTTTTAGACAATTAAATTTTCAATTTTTCTTAAATAAATGTTCTACTGAGCATCTTTTTTTTCTGTATCTTGGATGAGAACAAGATTCTTGGAGGTGGAATTGCAGAGCAAAAGGAAATGAACATTTGCCAAAGCAGAAAGCTAAATATATCCTAACTTGAATTGGATGGAAAAAGAAAAACCCAAATTTCTGGACAGAAATGTAGTTTATGCTTATGTGATAAAAATCCTTGACAAGGAGTACAGATTCTTGGACATGTGCATTTTGTGACTTGGAAAGCCTTAAGAAATGAAGTGTTCCTAATTCATGAAAAACGAACTTGAAAAAAAAACTTTATTATAGTAGGGGAGTTTATTGAAACTCTGTTGCACTGCTCTGCCTTTGGTGTCAGGAATGTCACTGAGCCCCAGGGAGCGCAGTCAGCCAGACGGTCAGTGAGGCCTGTGCAGTGAGGCGTGTCCGGAGGCAGTGTTCTTTTGGCCCTGTCTTTTAAATATTGCTACTGCTAAAATTTAGCAGTGGCTTTCAAATATCTCCCTCCAGGAACCTGTTGGTTTGTGAGGAACTTTTGCTGGTCTGAGAGGAAACGCATGGAATTATAAAGCAGTTCAGTTTTTCATTAAACTAAAAGTATTCATCTTAAAGGGCTGGCCTTTGAAATTAATTGCCCTCTCCCTATGTTCTTAAATATTAACATGTCCCTTTATAAAATGATTAGGATATATATTGTGCTTGCTTTTTATTTCTTTTGATTCTTCTTTGCAGAATCGAAAGTTGGTAATCCTGTGTAAATCCTCCTGCCCGTCCTACCTTTTTAAATTTTCTATTCTGAACATTCAAAAGGAGGGAGATTGCTGATATAAGAGAGCCTCAGTAGGGGTGCCTTGTCACTTGGAAGTAACATAGAACCCAAAGTAGGATGAAACCTGACCTCACTCCTTCCTGCTTTCATTCTCAGAGTGTAGACTTTAGTACTAAATGTCTCAAAGATGTAGAATTTACAATTTAGAGCAGGATTTCTCAAGCTCTGCACTATTAACATTTTGTGCAAGATAATTCTTTGTTGTGCATGAGTTTGGGGGCAGGGGCATCCTACGCACTGTAGGATTTTTAACAGCATCTCTGACCCATACCCAGTAGATGTCAGTAGCACCCCAGTTGTGACAACTGAAAATGTCTCCAGACATTGCCAAATTGCCCCTAGTAGAGAAACACTGAGACGGGAACACAGCCACACACTAGCCCCTAAGCAATAGAGAATAGCTCTAAAACTAAAATGAACAGGGAAATAAAGGAATTTTTAAACTTAGTCCATTGTTTTTACATACATGAACAAAACCACATCTATATTAGAGCAAGGAGTGGTTGCAGGTTTACAAATTCTCTGATAGCATATGGTGTTACAAATAAGTTGTGAAAAAAATTATTATAGTGGTTGAGGAACCAAGTAAAAAGTTCATCTCATTGCAGACTTTAGACTGAAGCTTTAATGCTATCTTGTCATCTTTTCTGCATTTAATTAGTATAACTCAAATTTGATAAATACTGGGTTTTTCCTTTATGTAGGCAGCTAATCCTTGATGGTCAATGGGATGAAGTTCTTCAGTTCATTCAGCCTCTAGAATGTATGGAAAAATTTGACAAGAAAAGGTATGATTTCATCTGAAGTTTTTAGTGTCTTATCATTGGTAGAAGTTTACCAAAAGAAAATAATACGTGTGGATTGTCTGCCACCACTGTGAGGGCATTTTGCTGTTTGTGTGCCTGAGAAGTGGCTTCCCCTGTCTGTGTGCCTGTCCACCATTGTGAGACTATTAAAAGGAATGGCCCAACCCCTTCCAGCTCCACGGTTTTTCTACCGTGTGCCCAAATCCAGCGTGAACCTGCCTGGCCTCAGCCACCGGCATTACAGTAAGGAAACCTTCGGTTTTACATTTGGGCACCGCTATCTCTGCTGCCTCCAAAGGAACACCAGCCACAATTCAGCCTAGTCAGCTGACATCCGTTTCTCTCTCTAAAATGTCAATGTAGTCCAACCCTGTCCTCAGAAATATATATATTTTTTCAAATGTAAATAAAATTAACCCTTAACTCTGAAAAAAAAGAAAAAAGAAAATAATAAAAAATGATGGAAAAAAAATACCATTAGTGCCCTGGCCAAATAGCTTGGTTGGTTAGAGCAGGTAGGACCAGATTGATATTCCTGTTTCTCTCTCTGTCTCTCTCTCTCTTCCTCTCTCACTAAAATCAATGAAAAATAAAAATAAAAAGAACTAACTCTTGTAAGATGATCAGTAGTGTGCCATGTAAATGCAGGTGATAGTGAAAGAAACACGATTCCAAATAAATGAAGAATTACCAAAACAAACAGTTATCAATAGCATGGAGAACCAAAAAACAGTATGAGGTTCCATTTCTGTCTGGCTAACCTTTCTGCAGATAAAAAAAAAAAAGTAAAACCTAGATAAAATACCAAAAAACAACCCCCCCCCCAAAAAAAAAACAAAACTATCTCAAAGCCCTGAAGAACAAGAAAAATCTGACGCAACTAGACGGAAGTCAATCCTTGAAGAACGGGAACTTTCAAGGGTGGTATTCCAGGATAGAAGGCCTTCCAGTTGCGGGCACTGTGCGTCCTTCCACAGTGTCAGCTATAACAGAAGCGGAGAGCTCTAGTTTACCAGCCTGAGAAGTCAGCAGAAAGTCTGGTACTGCCAGAGCAGCTGAAAAGCTGGGGTGGGGGAGCAAATCCAAAAAAGGAGGAAGCCACAGTGAGAAATACACCGACATCTATTGTATAATCTGCCCAAATCCTTGGCTATCTCTGAAACTGCTGAAAACCGATGATAAACAGAAAATCTGTGGTTGTCAAAGGCAGAGATTGGATGACGGGGGCGCAAAGGTACAAGCTTCTGGTTATAAAAGAAATAAATCTTGGGGATGTAATGTAATGTAAAATCATGGTGACTGTAGTTAATACTGTATTGCATATTTTAAAGTTGCTAAAATATTATAGTAAATGCATTCAGGGGGACACTAGAATCTATGTAAACACAATGAAAATCAATAAAACAATAATAAATTAATTAAATCAGGGAAAAAAAGAATAAATCTTAAAAGTCCTCATCACAAGAAAAAAATTATAACTATGTATAGGGATGAATGTTAATTAGACTTGTGATTATTTTGCAAATATTGAATCATTATATAGTACATCTGAAACTAATTGTCAATTATATCTCAATTTTAAAAAAATTCTTGAAAGCAACCAGAAAAAAAGAAACATTACATACAAGAGAATAAAGATACAAACACAGCTGTTTGTCAGAAATAATGGAGGTCAGGAGACAATGGAATGACATCTGTAAAATCTTCATACTATTGTGAAGAAACAACTGCTCAGATATGGCCCTGTGACTTTCTGTATATAGACATTGTTGATTAAGTAGGTTTGTATAATTGAAGGACATGCAATACATGCAACTTGTCATCTAGAAGTGCTCCAAATCAATGGGAAAATTAATGGTATTTTTAAAAATTGATTTTAGCAAGAGAGGAAGGAGGAGAGAGACAGATAGGAACATCAGTCTGTTCCTTTATGTGCCCTGACTGGGAATCGAACTGGCAACCTCTGTGCTTTGGGACAAAGTCTAACAAACTGAGCTAACCTGCCAGGGCCCAAGAGTCAGTTCTTTTATTTATTTATTTATTTATTTATTTATTTATTTATTTATTTATATTTTACAGAGACAGAGAGTCAGAGAGAGGGATAGGATAGATAGGGACAGACAGACAGGAACGGAGAGAGATGAGAAGCATCAATCATCAGTTTTTCATTGCGACACCTTAGTTGTTCATTGATTGCTTTCTCATATGTGCCTTGACCGTGGGCCTTCAGCAGACTGAGTAACCTCTTGCTCGAGCCAGTGACCTTGGATCCAAGCTAGTGAGCTTTGCTCAAGCCAGCTGAGCCCTTGCTCAAGCTGGAGACCTCGGGGTCTCGAACCTGGGTCCTCCACATCCTAGTCTGACACTCTATCCACTGCGCCACTGCCTGGTTAGGCAAGAGTCAGTTCTTATAAGACTTGTCTTTTACTACCCACGTTTTCTGGTTGTATTGGTTTCACATGCGTTTGAGACCTTGCTGAACCCTATACAAATTTCATACAATTTGTTAGATGACAGGGATTTTGTTTTATTGGACACATATCATAGTTGCTGCTACAACAATGGTTGACAGAATGATTGAAGGTTTATTATTATTTTCTTTCAATTCTCTAAAACACTTTTTTGAAATTCTTTTTTTCTTTTAAGATTTTATTTATTGATTTTAGAGAGGAGAGAGAGAGAAATGGGGGAGGAGCTGGAAGCATCAACTCATAGTAGTTGCTTATTGTGTGTGCCTTGACCGGGGAACCGTGGGGTTTTGAACTGGCAACCTCAGTGTTCCAGGTCATCACTTTGTCCACTGTGCCACCACAGGTCAGGCTAAAAACACTTTAGCCAACATTTTTTTATTCTTAGACAAGTAGACTCTTTGCTCTCCTTTTTCCTGCCTGAAAATTCCTAAAATGTTTTAAGTATTTATTTTATGACTTTTTAGAAATGCTGTTCATTTCCCCTTACCCTTTCAGCTATATTTTTATTAATCTATTCTTATGTTTAAAAAGAAAAAAGGTCATATTTTGAAAAAACAAAATATTTTGAATATAAAGGATTTTGATTTCATATTAGGTTGCATTTGACATTTTCCATAAAAACTTGATTTTTGTTTAGATTTAATTTTGGAAATAGAAATCCTTCCTTTTAGGATTTCTTGCTACTGAATTGAGATGACTTGCTACTGAAATTATTTTTATTATGGCTTCAATATGATAAGCTTCATAAAATATTTTAAGAATTTCCTGAAAGCAAAGGTAGTTATAGTAACTTATCGGTACATTTGATGTATAAGACATTGGAAGTTTTTTTGTTTGTTTGTTTGTTTTTTACAGAGATAGAGAGTCAGAGAGAGGGATAGATAGGGACAGATAGACAGGAACGGAGAGAGATGAGAAGCATCAATCATCAGTTTTTTGTCGTGACACCTTAGTTGTTCATTGATTGCTTTCTCATATGTGCCTTGACCGTGGGCCTTCAGCAGACCGAGTGACCCCTTGCTCGAGCCAGCAACCTTGGGTCCAAGTTGGTGAGCTTTGCTCAAACCAGATGAGCCCGCACTCAAGCTGGCGACCTCGGGGTCTCGAACCTGGGTCCTCCACATCCCAGTCTGACGCTCTATCCACTGCACCACTGCCTGGTCAGGCAGAAGATTAATTTTTTAAGTTTTTTTTTTAAAAGAAATAATTACTTCCTTAAGACACACTTTTCCCATTTTGCTTCAGGAAGTTGAATTTTCATTCCTAGTCCTTGACATGGCTGTAATTCAGCTTTTTAATCATTTTAATGCGTCACACTTTATTTTTCACAGGTTCCGTTATATCATCCTGAAGCAGAAGTTTTTAGAAGCTTTATGTGTTAACAATGCGATGTCAGCAGAAGATGAGCCTCAGCATGTAAGATTTTTATTCCTGAAGGTTTGCGCCCTAGTCTTGTTTCAGTCATAAGTATTTTATTCACTAAAACAAAAGATTGGTATCATGAGTTTTTGAAGTTTTTATGAGCCGGCTTGGGGTAAGATCTGCTTCTTCGCAGTTCCAGCACTTTCGCTCTGTAGTGAGTCTGAATTCGTCCCCTGGTTGGGCAGAGGTGATGACTGGATAGCTAGCTGGTGGGAGAGCATGTGCGCCCTCTGTTCAGATGGGACTGGGTGACTCTCTGTCAGTGTTTCCTTCCTCTCCCAGAGGGGGACTGTGTTTACCTCTTCCTCTGCCTTTTCAGTATTTCCTGTGATCCAGAAGTGGATTTCTGATAAAATGGTTCTTTATGACAATATAAACTCAGTAGTATTGAATTCTTTTTGATTAGAGAATTACTTTTCAAGTTTTAATATTAGTATGGTTACATCTAAAACCAATGAAACTTTTATTAAGTGCCAGGAAGTAAGCGTTCATTGAAATGAATCATTACAGTGAGCACTTTCATGGGTAATAGAGAAATGTTGGCCGGATAATGATGTTTAACTGTGGCAAGAACACTGGAATGTAAGTCAGAATACCTCATTTTTATTCTGTCTTTGTCACTAACTGACCGAATTACTTTGGTTAAATCTGCATCCTAACTTTTCTGATATGTAAGATAGAGAAGCTGGAGTATGAAAGCTCTAAGGTTCTTTATGTCATTAAAAGCTTATGACACGATATTTACTGTATAAATTATTATAATTTGTTTCTCAGCTAAGCTTCCTTTTGTTCTGTCCTTGCATTGTTCTCGTAGCAAATGGCCTATAAGATGTTCCTTCTCTTGATTTGTTTTCTTTCCTCACAAATTTTCCTAATGCAAGTTTGAAAGTGGCTCTTTTGCTTTTTTCGACAAGCTATAGAGTGGTAGCAAGCTACCATTCAATAAACAATTGAATATTGGTACTCTTCCATTTCCATTTTTAGAAAACTCAGTTGTTATCCTTAAAAATTATATGTTTGAATATAATAATCAAACCTGGATTACAACACTATTTTTACAGATAAAGGTTTAATGTGCTGGCCCTGGCTGGTTGGCTCAGTGGTAGAGCTTCAGCCCGGCATGTAGAAGTCCCAGGTTCAATTCCTGGCCAGGGTACACAGGAGAAGTGCCCATCTGCTTCTCCACCCTTCCCCTTCTCCTTTCTCTCTATCTCTCTCTTCTCCTCCTGCAGCCAAGGCTCCACTAGAGCAAGGTTGGCCCAGGAGCGAGGATGGCTCCATGGCCTCTGCCTCAGGTGCTAGAATGACTCCAGTTGCAATGGAGCAACAGCCCCGATGGAAATAGCATCGCCCCCTAGTGGACATGCCAGGTGGATCCCTGTTGGGTGCATGAGGGAACCTGTCTCTCTGCCTCCCTGCTTCTCCCTTCAGAAAAATACAAAAAAACCCCTACAACTTAACATGCTAATTAATGAAATTAATTAATCTTTATTTATTTATTTATTTATTGACAGAGTCAGAGAGAGGGACAAATAGGGACAGACAGGAAGAGAGAGAGATGAGAAACATCAATTCTTTGTTGCAGCTCTGAAGTTGTTCATTGATTGTGTTCTTATATGTGCCTTGACCTGTGTGGGGCAGGGGGGGCTACAGCAGAGTGAATGACCACTTGCTCAAGCCAGCGACCTTGGGTTTCAAACCAGCGACCTTTGGGCTTAAGCCAGTGATCATGGCATCATGTCTATGATCCCTCGCTCAAGCCAGCGACCAGCTCAAGCTGGTGAGCCTGTGCTCAAGCCGGTGACCTTGGGGTTTCGAACCTGGGTTCTCTGCATCCCAGTCTGATGCTCTATCCACTGCGCCACTGCCTGGTCAGGCTACTCTTTTTATTTTAATAGTGAAAATCATTTTGGTTTCTGACTTGAAGGTTGTTAAATATCCTAAAAATTATATGAGTATTCTGTGACTCCAGAGGTTATCCTTTTGCAATGGAATAGTTTATAAAAGTATGTAAAGGATCTTTGTATTTGAATGAACACTCTCGTTGTTTTCATATTTCACAGCATCTCTCTTTATAGCGATAACTTACCTTTTTCTTACAGCTGGAATTTACCATGCAAGAAGCTGTGCAATGTTTACATGCCCTAGAAGAGTACTGTCCTTCTAAAGATGATTATAGCAAGCTCTGTTTGCTTTTGACTTTGCCTCGTCTGACCAATCACGCCGAATTTAAGGACTGGAATCCCAGCACTGCACGAGTTCACTGTTTTGAAGAGGCCTGTGTCATGGTTGCAGAATTCATCCCTGCTGATAGGAAGCTAAGTGAGGCTGGTTTTAAAGCAAGTAACAATCGTTTATTTCAGCTTGTCATGAAGGGCCTACTTTATGAATGTTGCGTAGAATTTTGTCAAAGTAAAGCAACTGGAGAAGAAATTACAGAAAGCGAAGTGCTTCTTGGCATTGACCTCTTATGTGGTAATGGTTGTGACGACTTGGATCTGAGTTTATTGTCTTGGCTTCAGAATCTCCCATCTTCTGTCTTCTCTTGTGCTTTTGAGCAGAAGATGCTTAATATTCATGTGGACAAACTCCTGAAACCCACGAAAGCCGCATATGCTGATCTTTTGACTCCTCTGATCAGTAAACTTTCTCCCTATCCATCATCTCCGATGAGAAGGCCTCAGTCAGCCGATGCCTACATGACCCGCTCTCTGAATCCTGCTTTAGACGGCCTCACTTGTGGACTGACCAGTCACGATAAGAGAATCTCAGACCTAGGGAACAAAACTTCTCCAATGTCACACTCCTTTGCTAACTTCCATTATCCAGGGGTACAAAACCTCAGTAGAAGTCTCATGCTTGAAAACACAGAATGTCACAGTATTTATGAAGAATCCCCGGAACGGTAAGTTTTTGCTCATAAAAAATTAGGAAATCATCGGCCTAACGTGCGGAGGACCCGGGTTCGATTCCCGGCCAGGGCACACAGGAGAAGCGCCCATTTGCTTCTCCACCCCTCCGCCGCACTTTCCTCTCTGTCTCTCTCTTCCCCTCCCGCAGCCGAGGCTCCATTGGAGCAAAGATGGCCCGGGCGCTGGGGATGGCTCTGTGGCCTCTGCCCCAGGCGCTAGAGTGGCTCTGGTCGCAATATGGCGACGCCCAGGATGGGCAGAGCATCGCCCCCTGGTGGGCAGAGCGTTGCCCCTGGTGGGCGTGCCGGGTGGATCCCAGTCGGGCGCATGCGGGAGTCTGTCTGACTGTCTCTCCCTGTTTCCAGCTTCAGAAAAATGAAAAAAAAAAAAAAAAAAAAATAGGAAATCATCACAAGTGTGAGATAATCTAATTGTCGTGTGTGCGTTTTCTTAATGTTCTGATCCCTTTAGTTGAAAGTTAGCCCTGAAAACGTTACTGAGGGGTTGTGGCCGGGTTGCTCAGTGGATGAAGCATTGTCCCTGAGCGCTGAGGGTATGGGTTCAACCCCTGGTCAGGGCGTTTGCAAGAAGCAACCAGGGAGTGTTCAGCTCAGTGAAACAACCAAGTGGAACAACAAGTTGATGCTTCTCTCTCTCTCTCTCTCTCTCTCTCTCTCTTTCTCTTTCCCTCCCTCTCTCCCCCTGCCCTCCTAAATTGATGGAAAATTAAAATAAAAAAAATAAGATAAACTTTTCAAAGGGCTTTAAAATTTTGATAATTAAAATTACAGGAAAGAATCTTTGTTTTTATATTCTATATTATTCTTTTACTGGCTGTAAAGGCAGTACATGTGCATTGAAGAAATTTTGGAAGCTATAGAAGAATATAAATATGAGAACTAAAATTCCACACAAGCTCATCCTTAGATGACCAGTCTTTTGAATATTTTTTAAAATTGGGAATGTACCATGTATATGTTCATGTAGTTTGCTTTTTCACTTAATAGATCATGCATATTTTCCTATTTTGTAAACACTTACTGAGATCAGTGATTAATGAATGATATCTGTAGAACTCCATTGTACAACTGTGTCATGCTTTTACCTAATACCTTATTGTAGGCAGCAGATTGTTTCCACTTTTTTCCTTGCTATAAATAGCAATGTATTGAACATCTGTGTATATAAACCTCTGGTTATTTAAATTTCCAATTACTATTTTTTTTTAGTAATTCCTTATGTATACATGAAGGAAATAGTGTTAAAGACACCACTCAGTTTTTCCTTTGAACCTGGCATGAAATAATAATTTCCTGATTAGCAGTTCTGTATTTCCAGATCTAAGAAACTTCCTGCCTTGCTTTTCCAAGAAACCCATTGGGACATATGGCTGGTTTCTTATACTGAGAGGTGATAACCATGAAGTGTTAATGTTGACTACAATAAATTTATTGAAAGAGCACTCAAGAGCACAAAACTTAAACCTTTCATATTCACATAGGATAATTGGAAGTATTCTTTATTGACAAAGGAACACTGGGCTCAAATTTGTTTCTAATTAAAGCAAGGGGATATCTTTAGTGTAGGAACAAGAAATACAGACTGACTATACATGTGAGCGTTTTCTATTTAGTTGCTGTGAGGCTGTAGGAGGGTGCTTGTGATACTCTCTTTTTTCTTATTTTTTGTGACAGAGACAGAGAGAGAGATGGATAGGGGATAGGGACAGACAGACAGGAAGGGAGACTGATGAGAAGCATCAGTTCTTCGTTGCGGCACCTTAGCTGTTCACTGATTGCGTTCTCATATGTGCCTTGACCGGGGGCTCCAGCAGAGCGAGTGACCCCTTGCTCGAGCCAGCGACCTTTGGGCTCAAGCCAGCGACCATGGGGTCATGTCTGTGATCCCACGCTCAACCCAGTGACTCCACACTCAAACTGGTGAGTCCTTGCTCAAGTGGCAACCTCCGGGTTTCAAACGTGGGTCCTCTGCGTCACAGTCTGATGCTCTGTCCACTGCGCCACCACCTTGTCAGGCAGATACTTTCTTTAATGTTTCTTAAAGAGAGGGGGTGATTCTAGGATCAGTTAAGTGAGGGGACTTCCTAAAGCTTAGAGTGACTTTATTTTTAAATTTTTACTTACTGATTTTTTGAGAGAGAGAGTGAGAGTGAGAAGCGTTAACTTGTAGTTACATCGCTTTAGTTGTTCATTGATTGCTTCTCATCCGTGCTTTGACCAGAGGGCGCAAGCCAAGCCAGTGACGCCTTGCTCAAGCCTCCGACCTTGATCCCACACTCAAGCCAGTGACCTCAGGGTTTTGAACCAGGAACCTCAGCGTTCTGGGTTGATGCTCTATCCACTGTGCCACCATTGGTCAGTGTGGAGTTACTTCCTAAGGCTCTAATTGTTCTATATTTCATATTTGAAAGATAGAGATACTAGCTAGTGATGAAAATGGATGAGTGTTATTAACATAAGGAGCATCCGATTAACTAAATCCCAAAGGAATAGAGAATCTTGAGCACTGGTAGAGACTCTCCTAAACTTTCCTTGGATTTTCCTATCCCTTTAGGGAAATATCTCACTGGGTGGGATGCTGGGCTTCAGTTCTGCGGCAACTGCTGATATTCTGAGTACATGGTTGACATGCGCTTCTTGGTCAGTACAGTGAATGGCGTGTTTGGACTTGTACATCAGTGGGATTGTCTTTATAGAGAAAAGATGCACAAAAATCCAGCCAACTCTGACTGTATGTGTGCTGTTGCCTTTGTAAAGAAAGTCACAGGATTTGAAGAATGACTGATAAAGAGAGAAGTCGAGTGGAACTTATTAGACAACGAGAGAAGCAGAGGTAAAATGTGGTATCTCAGAAAGTAGGTAATACATGTGTTGTTAGCTGAACAGCACCAATAACCCAGAAAACATGTCCTGCCTGAACTGGAAAACCCAGGAGGCAGGGCAATGTGGAATAATGAATGTAGTCTTCGGAATCAGACTTGGGTTCAAACAATAGCTTTGTCATTTACTAGCTGTGTGACCTCGTGACAGTTGTTTAATCTCTCTGAGTCTCAGTAACCTCTGTAAAATAGGGTGCTGACTTGCAAAGACAAAAGAAAGCTGCTAGCAAAGTGGCAAGCATGTGATTGGTACTTAATAAACTTCAGTTTCTCCCCTTCCAAGTTCAGACCCTTGCTAAGGACAAAGTGTTAAAAGGCTGCTCGTAACATGCTGTAGGAGAGCTACTGTGCTGTGGATAAAGTACAACATTTACTTTGGAAAAGTTTACCTTGTTTAAAAACATATTAGGTGTAAGTAAAACAATATTGGGAAGCTCAATTAGATCAATTATGTTAAAGTTGCCACATGAGCCTTGGCCAGATAGCTCGGTTGGTTAGAACGTTGTCCTGATACGCAAAGGTTGGTGGTTTGATCCTCGGTCAGGGCACATACAGAAACAGATTGATGTTTCTGTCTGTCTGGCTCTCTCTCAAAATCAATTTTTTAAAAAATAATTCCACTTGAAGAGACTTCTTTTTATGGTAATACATGCTTGAAGTCAGTATTTATTCGAAAATATGGGAGTGGCCTGACCAGGCAGCGGTTCAGTGGATAGAGTGTTGACCTGGCATTCTGAGGACCCAGATTTGAAACCCTGACGTAGCTGGCTTGAGCACAGGCTCATCCAGCTTGAGCGTGGGTTTGCTGGCTTTAGCGTGAGGTCATAGACATGACCCTGAGGTCGCTGGCTCAAGCAAGGGGTCACTGGCTCAGCTGGAGCTCCTCTCCCCCATCAAGGCAGGTGTGAGAAAGCAATCAATGAACAACTAAAGTGCCACAGCAAGTTGATGCTTTTCATCTCTCTCCCTTCCTGTCGGTCTCTCTCTCATTGAAAAATATAATAATAAATAAAAATAAAATAAAAATACTGGAGTGTCTGTTACATGTTAGCATCATACTATATCCAGGATACAGTGATTGAGTTACTATGGTGAACAAGAAGATAAACAAGAAAGAAAGGTCTGTAAAGGAGTGTGTGGTATTTTGAAGGGTATCTTTTCACTTGAACAGAAACACAAAACAAAAAAGAAAGATCGGTTGAAATATGTAAGCTTTTGTTATTCAAATGAATGGTTTCAAATTAAATGCCCCCCCACCCCCCACCTGGCCAGTTTGCTCAGTAATAGAGCTTTGGCCCAGTGTATGGATGTCCCAGGTTCAATTCCTGGTCAGGACACACAGGAGAAGCAACCATCTGCTTCTCCTCCCTCCCCCTTCCCCCTTCTGTCTGTCTTTTCCCATCCCACAGCCATGGCTTGATTGGTTCGAGCACATCAGCCCTGGGTGCTGAGGATGGCTCTGTGGAGCCTCTGCCTCAGGTGCTAAAAATAGCTCAATTGCAAGCATGGCCTCAGATGGGCAGAGCATCAGCCTCAGTTGGAGGTTGCCAGCTAGATCCTGGTCGGGGTGCATGTGGCAGTCTGTCTCTATCTCTCCTCCTTTCACTTGGAAAAGAAGAAAAAAAATAAATCCCCCCCCCACCAAAAACAAACAATCCTTAGTCATAGGCCAGCATTGAATTGGGAGTCTGAAGACCTGGATTCGAGTCCTAGCTTTATTTACTAGCTGTGCAATTTCAGGAAAATCACTTGTTTTTTAGATATGTTTTCTCATCTGCGAAATGGGAATTATAACCTATTTCACAGGTTATTGTGCAAGTTAAATGAGATAATACATGCCGAAGTGTTATATAAATTTCAAAATTAAATGTTACTTTATGAAGGTCATTTGATTCTCTAGTTAATAATTCTTTTGATTTGTAGTTAATAATTCTTATAAATTCTACTTTATCTTACGGTTATTACCAGTTTATAGCCTAATATTTTCCATATTTTGATAATTTTTCATATTTTTGCCCAGAGAGGCCATTGTGAAGCCACTTCATAATTAAAGTTCATGAAGGCAACAATCATTTTACTTTTCTATTTATTCCCACAGTGCCTTATAATCTGTGTAAATGTCTGGATACTCATCATCCTTGAATGACGTTAATTGTTAAAAATGTTGAAAAGAGTCTATGAAATGTAGAAGTTTTAGAAGAATATTAGGAACAATCTGACATATATAGGTGTCAAGCTTACTAATTAGCATACATTAAAAATGTTGGAAAGGCCTGACCTGTGGTGGCGCAGTGGATAAAGCTTCAACCTGGAAATGCTGAGGTTGCCAGTTCAAAACCCTGGGCTTGCCTGGTCAAGACACATATGGGAGTTGATGCTTCCTGCTCCTCCCCCCTCCTCCCCTCTCTATAATGAATAAATAAAATCTTTTAAAAAAATATTGGAAAGACGTATGTTTAGCTTTTATGTTAAGTGCAAATAAACCAAAGAAAGCCTTTTAATAAAATCTCAACAGTTATTAATATTTTGTTGAAACATATTGGAGGAAAAAATTAATGTTTAGGTAAAGAATCCAAACATTTGGATAAACCCCCCCACAAATTAAGAGTTCATGGGCCCTAGCCGGTTGGCTCAGTGTTAGAGTGTCAGCCTGGTGTGCGGAAGTCCCGGGTTCGATTCCTGGCCAGGACACACAGGAGAGGCGCCCATCTACTTCTCCACCCCTCCCCCTCTCCTTCCTCTCTGTCTCTCTCTTCCCCTCCCGCAGCCGAGGCTCCATTGGAGCAAAAGATGGCCCAGGCTCTGGGGATGGCTCCTTGGCCTCTGCCCCAGGCGCTAGAGTGGCTCTGGTCGCGACAAAGCGAAGCCCCGGATGGGCAGAGCATCGCCCCCTGGTGGGCGTGCTGGGTGGATCCCTCATGGTCGGGCGCATGAGGGAGTCTGTCTGACTGCCTCCCCGTTTTCAGCTTCAGAAAGATACACACACACACACACACACAAAAAAGAGTTCATGAAGAGAATTTAGGCATTCGGCTATCCGTCCTGTCCTTCAATTTATAGACATAGCTGAGCCATGGAGAATGTAAGTGATTTCCCCAAGGCCACACATCTTATTTCAGATGGGAGCCCTCCTTGCTTAGTAATCCAGTGCCTCACCCATTATAAGCACATTCTATTTTTAAAAGCCTTTTACTAGTATACTTAAGAGAAGAAAGAAAAATAACAAATCTATTTTTGTGCATTTGATAAACACTGAGCCTAGTAGCTGAAAACTCTTCCCAGCTCCTTCCATCTCCTCCTCTGGGTGTGTGTGTGTATTTCCGGTGCTTGCAAGTACAAGGCTCATAACTAACGCTGCCTTCGAGAAAATGACCGTCTCGCTCTGCTTTCCTGAATCCTAGACCTGTACTTTGATATGTCTGACATACAGAATGGAAAATGTTAATAGTTTGGAAATAAAATTTTTCTTACTAAAATGTGTTTTCCCCTCACCCTCACCTTTTCCCTTTTGTGTTCTTGCGCCTTTCTGGAAGAAGCGATACACCTGTCGAGGCGCAGCGGCCGAGCAACAGCGAAGTCCTGGGCCAGAGCTCCGTTCCAGAGAAAGAGCCTGCGAACGGAGCACAGAATCCAGGACCAGCTAAGCAAGAAAAAAATGAGGTAGTTTTTACTACACCCAGTGTCTTTAGACTTATTCTCCTTGTAAGATGTGATAATATTTGCTTAGGTAGACTATATAAAATTTTTTCTGATATTTGGAAATAGACAGTATCTAGGTTTTCTTATTAATTAGCTCATTTTTTCTCCTCTCTTTTAAGAATATATGGTATTTTTACTTGTCATTATGCACTTTGGAGCATTCTTAACAGGTGAATTCATTAACAATATAAAACTACATAGTTGACATTAATCTTAAATATTTCAGGACGCAAATGATTGAACTTGCATTAAATATGGATGACATATTTTTAAGATATATTCTTTATATTTTACTACTTAGACTTAATGAATGAGAAATCATAACATCTGTAATATAGGATAAGACTTTTATTTAGGGTTTTAGAGTTCCAGATTATTTTTCTATGGTTTTTTGAAAGGAAATTATGAAATAGGGTATAAATTTTATTTTACAGGACACTTAGAAATGGTGAAAATTAGGTAGTTTTAATTAGTTGAGTAAATTTTCTTTGTTTTCAACTAAATATTAAGATAAAATAGAAAAATTGCTTTTAAAAGAACAAATGCATATTTGTATTAAACAACAGAACCCCAAAATATATGAAGCAATCACTGACAGACTTGAAGGGAGAAATAGACTGTTATGTAGTATTAGTCAAAGACTTCAATACCTCAATTACAGTAATGGATAAAACACCTAAACAAAAGATCAGTAGAGATATAGAGGACTTGAACAACATATGAACTATCTAGACCTAACAGACATCTATAAAACACTCCAACAACAGCAGAATACACATTTTTCTCAAGTGCATGTGCAGCGTTCTTCAGGATAAACAATACATTAGGACACAAAACAAAGCTCGATAACCTTAAAAAGATTGAAATAATGCCACATATCTTCTCTGGCTGCAGTGGAATGAAGCTAGAAATTAATAACAGGAGGAAAATTGGAAAAATCACAAGTTTGTGGAAATGAAATAACACTCTTAGCCACTGGGTCAAAAAAGAGATCACAAGAGAAATTAGAAAATCCTTAGAGACTAATAAAAATAAAAAGAACATACCAAACCATACAATATTTCAAACTTATGGGATGCAACAAAAGCAGTGCCCAGGGGGAAATGTATAGCTATAAATGCCTATGTTAAAAAAGAAGGATCTCTCAGCTGACCAGTGGTGGCGCAGTAGATAAAGTATCCACCTGAAAATGCTGGGGACCCAGTTTCGAAAACTCAAGGTCATGGCTTGAGCGTGGTATCATATCTATGATCCCATGGTCACTGGCTTGAGCAAAGAGTCACTGGCTCGGCTGGAGCCACCTGGTCAAGGCACATATGATAAGCAATCATTGAACAACCAAAGTGACACAACTACGAGTTGATGCTTTCCATCTCTCTCCCTTCCTGTCTTTCTCTATCTCTGTCTATATATAAGGTCTACTGGAAAGTTCTGTCCATATCTATCACAACAAGTTTCGACACGAAAGCACGTTTATTTGGCACATGTGTGCCTCTCTATTTTTACCACTTAATGTATACACACTGACATAGCAAATTAACTAAAACAAAGTTGATTTACGTTAGTCTTATGTGTGAAGTGATAGTGTACCCATGGCTACTGATAAAGTTCATTTATGCCACTGTATTGTATATGAATTTCAACAAGGAAGAAATGCTACAGAAGCATGTAGAAATTTATTGAAAGTATTTGGTGAAGGTACAGTTTCTGATAGGACATGCAGAAGATGGTTTGAAAAATTCAAAACAGATGATTTCGACCTTTCTGATAAGCAACGTTCTGGGCGACCATCTTTGATCGATGATGATGTTGTTAAGACTATGTTGGAGCAAGATCCTTTTCTGACAACATCAGAGATCGCAGAAAGGCTTAATTCAGCTCAGCAAACCATTTCGGACCATATTCGGAAGATAGGATTGGTGTGGAAATATATTATTTAATAAAGTTTATTGACGGTAAGAAAAATTTGTATTTTGTTTTATTCCAAAAACGGACAGAACTTTCCGGTAGACCTTATATATCTCTCTGTCGCAAAGAAAAAAGAAGAAGAAGAAGAAGGATCTCAAATCAGTAGTTTAACTTTATGTCTTGAAGAACTGTAAAAAGGACAGCAAACTAAACCCAGAGCTAGCAAAGGGAGGAAGTAATAAAGATTAGAAGAGTGATAAATAAAATAGAGAATAGGAAAACAGCAGAGAGAATAAATAACCCAAAATTTGGTTCTTTGAAAATATCAACAAAATTGACAAGCCTTTAGCTAGACTTACAAAGAAAGAAAGAGAAGACATAAATAACTAAGATCAGTAATGAAACTGGGGTCACTGCTATCAACCTTACAATAATGAAAAGGATTACAGGAGACTACTATGACCAATTGTAAGCCAAAAAATTAGATAACTTAGATGAAATGGATAAATTTCTAGAAACACACAAATACATAAACTGGCTCAAGAAATAGAAAATTTCAATAGATTTATAACAGAGATTGAATCAGTAATCAAAAACCTGCCGCTTGGCCGTGTAGCTGAGTTGCTTTGAGTGTTACCCTGATACACCAAGGTTGTGACTTTGATTCCTGGTCAGAGCATATACAAGAATCAACCAGTGAATGAATAAATAACTGGGACAGCAAACCAGTGTTCCTTTCTCTCTCCTTCCTCTTTCTCTGTGTTTCTCTCTCTGTGAAACAAAAACTCCCAATAAAGAAAGGTCTAGAATCAGATGGTTTTAATGGTGAATTCTACCAAATATTTAAAGACTTCCAAAAAGTATAAAACTCTTAGAAGAAACATAGGGGTAAATCTTGGAGTTTGTAATGTGTTCTTAGATATGATACAAGAAGCATGAGCACCAAACAAAAATTGATCAATGGCATTTCACCAAAATTTAAAACTTTTGTGTATCAAAGGCCATTATCAAGAAACTGAAAAGATAGCCTACAGAATGAGAAAAACATTTGCAAATCACATATCTGATAAGGGTTTAATATCCAGAATGTACAAGGAACCACAGACAGACCTCATTTTATTGCACTTCACTCATTGCTTCGCAGATACTACGTTTCTTACAAATGGAAGATTTGTGGCAATTCTGCACCAGTAAGTCTATTGGTGCCAAAAGGATTATGACTTGCTGAAAGACTCAAATGACAGCATTTTTTAGCAATAAAGTGTTTTTTTAAATTTGTTGATTGATTTTTAGAGAGAGAAAGATAGAGAAAGATAGAGGGAGGAGAGGAAGCATTCATTTGTTGTTTCATTTAGTTGTACATTCATTGGCCGCTTCCCAGATGGGCCCTGATCAGGGATCAAACTCGCAACCTTGGCATATGGGAAGGCTGAGTTAACAGGCAGGGCCTAAAGTATTTTTAAATTAAGGGATGTAGCCCCCCCCTTTTTTTTTACCCCCCTCCCCTTTTTTTTTTTTTTCTGAAGCTGGAAACGGGGAGAGACAGTCAGACAGACTCCCACATGCGCCCGACCGGGATCCACCCGGCACGCCCACCAGGGGCGACGCTCTGCCCACCAGGGGGCGATGCTCTGCCCCTCCGGGGCGTTGCTCTGCCGCGACCAGAGCCATTCTAGCACCTGGGGCAGAGGCCAAGGAGCCATCCCCAGCGCCCGGGCCATCTTTGCTCCAATGGAGCCTTGGCTGAGGGAGGGGAAGAGAGAGACAGAGAGGAAGGGGGGGGGGTGGAGAAGCAAATGGGCGCCTCTCCTATGTGCCCTGGCCGGGAATCGAACCCGGGTCCCCCGCACGCCAGGCCGACGCTCTACCGCTGAGCCAACCGGCCAGGGCCGTTTTTTACCCCTTTTTAAAAAAAGACGTAATGCTATTATGCACTGAATAGAGTACAGTATAGTGTAAACATAACTTTTATATGCACTGGGAAAGCAAAATGGCATGTGATCCACTTTATTGAGATACTCACTTTATTGGAGTGGTCTGGATGTGAACCTGTGATACCTCTGAGGTATGCCTGTACTACAATTCAACAAGAAAAAGTCAATCTAATTTTTAAAAAGGGCTTAAATGACATTTCTCCAGAGAACATATACAAATGACCAATAATCACATGAAAAATGCCAAATATCAATAGTCAGTAGGAAAATGCAAGTCAAAACCACAATGACTATAAGTTCCCAACTCTTGGAATGGGTAAAATCAAAGCAGTGGAAACCAACAAGTGGTGTGAGGAGGTGGAGAAAATTGAACTCTCCTATGTTGCTGGTTGGAATAGAAGATGGTGCAGTCACTGTGGTTTGGTGGTGCCTCAAAATGCTAAATGTAGAAGTACCATGTGACCCAGTAGTTCCACTCCTAGGTATATACCCAGAACCGATTAAACCAGGGACTCAGGGGGAGTCTATACATCCATGTTCGTAGCAGCATTGTTCACAGTAGCCAAAAGGTAGAAATAACCCAGATGTCCAACCACAGGTAAACAAAAGTGGTATATCTATATAAGGAAGTATTGTCAAGCCATAAAAAAGAATGAAGTTCTTATATGTACAACATAGATGAACCTTTAAAAACATCATGCTGAGTGAAATAAGCCATTCACAAAAGGACAAGCATTAATACCATTTATATGAAACATCTAGAATAGGCAAATTTATAGAGACAGAAATTAGATTGGAGATTACTGGGGGCTTGGAAGAGGGAGAAATGGGAAATTATTGCTTAATGGTTACAGAATTTCTGTTCTGGGTGATGAAAATTTTTGTAAATAGTGATGATGGCTGCACAACAGGGTAAATATAATTAATGCCACTGAACTGTACATTTGGACCTGGTTAAAATGACAAATTTTATACTTATTTTATCACAATAAAAATTTTTTAAGTGGACATATAATTTCATCTTTAAGTTATTGTTAAAAATTATGAAATAGGGGAAGATCGTTACTATGTCCTGGAAAAGGGAGAGAATTTTAGCTTTAGTTAGCTGTACAAGGCTCCTGGTTAAGCTATTGTTGACCAGTTTTAGAGGTGGTTGTTTTGTTCACATGATCCATATGGTATGACCAGACTCCAACTTGACAGAGGACATTTTCTTTGCCAATATTGGAATTCACTAAATATTTAAGTCCTGTGAGTGTGAGTGCTATACTGTTGTTTTAGAGGGGTGAAGTAGGAATGTTGAGACTGCTAAGTTTGACACCCATTTATTCCATTTGATATCTGAATTAAAGTATTATTGTTGAGGGAAATTTTGTTTCACTCTAGAGCAGTGGTTCTCAAAGTGTGTACTGATGCGCCCTAGATTTCCAGGTGCACCCTATGGTATTCCAGAGAAATATGTGCCTGTTGGGGACCAAAAAACCAACAGGGTTTTTGGAGTTTAGATTTTGGGGGGACGGAGGTGTGGAGAATTAGCTGTAAGCTGACAGTCTGCCCAACACCCCACCTCACTTGCCTGATTAGGTTACAAAAGGCTGTTAAGCTGTGGTGCTGGATTGTTTATCCCCCATGTTTCCCAGAAAGACTGGAGGCAAGTTTCGTCTATCCTTTGTTTGGTGTAAAGTTAAGATTATATGTACGGTAAGGGTTTTGGATTAATGATTAAACATAAGGAATTGTCTCTTGAAGCCTTTTGGATTTCTATAAAAGAAGAATATGTGGCAATATCTAAAAAAGCTTTGAATATTTCGCTACAGTTTTCAACATCCTATTTATGTGAATTAGGATTTTCTATCCTCAACACTATTAAGAGTAAAAAGAGAGGAATTCTTCAATGTATTGACGAGGAAATGAGAGTTTGCCTTTCATATATATGCCCAAACATTGAAGAAATTGCTAGGACACATCAGGCTCATGTTTCTCATAAACACAAGAATGAAAAAACTCATTTGTGCTGGGACCTGCCAAATTTACTAAATCTTACTAAGAATGTATCTATATATATAAAAAGATAACTTTTTTTCTCATTTTATTTTTTAACCCCTCTTTTTTTACGAATTCTAAAAAGCATAACTCAAAAAAATGTAACATAAAAATGTTTTTTAATGTCAGAATAAATTTGATTTTGTTGTATTTATCTTGTTTAATTACTATAAAAGCACACTTAGACTTTATATTTTTTCTTTAATATTTGACTTAATTATTATTACATATTTCTCAGAAATTTGTATATAGTGCACCTACAATTATTTGTAGGATTTTAAATGCACCCCGACTTCAAAAAGTTTGAGAACCACTGCTCTAGAGTAATTTATTAAACCATTACATGCTTCAGTTAAATGTTGGATAAGGTTAATATTGTGTTTGTTAAATATTAATGCAGTCCCTCAGTAAGTGTTTTTTTCAAGTAATATAAATTTTTATTAATCTTTATCTACATTCTTATTCTCTAACCATGTCCCCCTTGTGACCACTATAATTTGTATTTTTATTTTGTATACTTTTTTTTTTTTTTTTTTACTGAGACAGAAAGAGAGGGGGACAGACAGACAGGAACGGAGAGAGATGAGAAGCATCAATCATTAGTTTTTCGTTGTGGCACCTTAGTTGTTCATTGATTGCTTTCTCATATGTGCCTTGACCCTGGGGCTACAGCAGACCGAGTAACTCCTTGCTCAAGCCAGCGATCTTGGGTCCAAGCTGGTGAGCTTTTTGCTCATACCGGATGAGCCCACGCTCAAGCTGGTGACCTTGGGGTCTCGAACCTGGGTCCTCCACATCCCAGTCTGATGCTCTATCCACTGCACCACCGCCTGGTCAGGTTGTTTTTTTTTTTAAATAATTTTTATTTATTTATTCATTTTAGAGAGGAAAGAGAGAGAGAGAGAGAAAGGAGAGAGAGACAGGGGGGAGGAGCTGGAAGCATCAACTCCCATATGTGCCTTGACCAGGCAAGCCCAGGGTTTCAAACCGGCGACCTCAGCATTTCCGGGTTGACGCTTTATCCACTGCGCCACCACAGGTCAGGCCAGGCTGTATTTTTATTTTGGGATAGTCAAGGATCCAGGATGACCATTCATTTTGGTCGGTCTCTTGCTATGGAATAAAGCAAATTAACTGATTCAGTTAACTATTAAGATTCATGGGTGCTATACTGTTTTTCAAAGAGCAATACATTACAAATTTTCTAATTGTTAAATATAGTTATTTGTCTACTTTATTCAGCACTTACAGAAGTTACTGTTGATTAGGGACATATTCGATCATGGTCAGCTCAAATATATTTTTCTAATATTTTTAAGCTTCGAGATTCAACAGAACAATTTCAAGAATATTATAGGCAAAGATTACGCTACCAGCAGCATTTAGAACAGAAAGAGCAGCAGCGACAGATATACCAGCAGATGCTGCTTGAAGGAGGCGTGAATCAGGAGGAGGGCCCGGATCAGCAGCAGAATCTCACCGAACAGTTCCTCAGCAGGTTGGTCTTTCAGTCCTTCTCTTAAATGTAAGGAATTATTATTTAAAAGCTATTAGAAACATGCTATAAGTGCTACTTTCCTTGTAGGGTTGGAATTTTTAAGGGTTTTGAAGTGTTTGAAGTAACACTGAGTTACATATCTTAAGTCACTGCATTCTAGGGGCTTATCTAGTGTGTCCTTTTCTTCAATGTCCCTTCATATCAAAGCAACAAGAGCCCAGGAGTGTGGTGGTTCGGAGCACAGGCTGGAAGCAATGAGCCTGCAATTGATCCTGTGTCCAAGCTTCACACAAGGAATGTGTTAATGGGGGCACGTTGTTGGGGGTTGAAGGTGTTCTATTGAGTGGGACACTTGAATGCATATTCACACAATAAATTTAAAATTTTAATTAAAAAATTTTTAAATGGTATGTTATAATGGTAATCTAAGTAGGCCTCTGAACATTTGATTTGAGGATCATTTTCTTAGCACCTCTGACCAAGTCAGTGGCTTGTCAGTATTATCTTAATTTGATGAATTGCCACTTCTGACTCTTTGATGTCTTCTTCATATTTATAAAAATCATGGTTGCGATTTTATTTCTTGTTTTATTTTCCAGTGAAAGCAGATATTTAGCATAAGCTAAAAGGGAAGGCAATCCCAGTAGTGGTGGGTGTGTATGTCCTTAGGGAGAAAGTTAAACTATTCAAGATGGTTTATCCTTCCTTTAAGGACACTTATAAGTAGAATTAATTATTTCTTGTAATTTAGGTTTAGTGTAGAACATATTATTGTTTGAAAGCTATTCTCAGTTTCTTTAGAGGTTGGAATTTGAAATTATATTAAAAAGTAAGTATGTTATAAAAATCTAGAGAACAAACAGGTCTATTATAAGTATGAATGGATGGCCCTGGCCAGATAGCTTAGTTGGTTAGAGCAGTGGTCCCCAACCCCCGGGCCGTGGACCAGTACCGGTCCGTGGGCCATTTGGTACTGGTCTGCAGAGAAAGAATAAATAACTTACATTATTTCTGTTTTATTTATATTTAAGTCTGAACGATGTTTTATTTTTAAAAAATGACCAGATTCCCTCTGTTACATCTGTCTAAGATTCACTCTTGACGCTTGTCTCAGTCACGTGATACATTTATCCGTCCCACCCTAAAGGCCGGTCGGTGGAAATATTTTCTGACATTAAACCGGTCCGTGGCCCAAAAAAGGTTGGGGACCACTGGGTTAGAGCATTGTCCTAAAGCACAGTGGTTGCCGATTTGATCCCTGATGAGGGCACATACAGGAACAGCTGGATGCCCTGGCCGGTTGGCTCAGCGGTAGAGCGTCGGCCTAGCGTGCGGAGGACCCAGGTTCGATTCCCGGCCAGGACACACAGGAGAAGCGCCCATTTGCTTCTCCACCCCTCCGCCGCGCTTTCCTCTCTGTCTCTCTCTTCCCCTCCCGCAGCCAAGGCTCCATTGGAGCAAAGATGGCCCGGGCGCTGGGCATGGCTCTGTAGCCTCTGCCTTAGGCGCTAGAGTGGCTCTGGTCGCAACATGGCGACACTCAGGATGGGCAGAGCATCGCCCCCTGGTGGGCAGAGCGTCGCCCCTGGTGGGCGTGCCGGGTGGATCCCGGTCGGGCGCGTGCGGGAGTCTGACTGTCTCTCCCTGTTTCCAGCTTCAGAAAAATGGAAAAAAAAAAAAAGTGAATGACTCCCACCTGACCTGTGGTGGCGCAATGGGTAGAGCATCGACCTGGAGCACTGAGGTCGCAGGTTCAACGCCCCGGCTTATGGGTCAAGGCGCATATGAGAAGCAACTATGAGTTGATGCTTCCCGCTCCTCCCTTCCTCCTTCTCTCTCTCTCTCTATTTCTCTCTCTTTCTCTCTCTCTCTCAAATGAATAAAATCTTTAAAAGGAAAAATAAATGATTCCCATTATAGCCATCTCCTTTACAGTGGTATTCTGTAGAACCTGTGGGTCTTTCAGTATCTTGGTTATGTCTTAAGCTGAATGAAGATGGTGATTTTTTAGTACTAAACTTGTCAGATTATATTTTGTATGTGCATGTATTTATTTACCTTTTCAAAGTTTAATCTTTTATATGTTAGGAGTATAAGTTTATATTTTAATATACTTTTGTTTTAATTTATAGGTCCATTCAAAAGCTTGGTGAATTAAATATTGGAATGGATAGTCTTGGGAATGAGGTATCCACACTCAACCAGCAATGTAATGGGAACAAAGGCAATGGATCTAATAATTCTTCTATCATCAGTTTTGCTACACCATCCCAAGATTCTGGTCAGAGATTAACACAGGATGCCTCAAACACTTACACAAGCACTCCTCGTAATCCTGGATCAACTAATCACATACCCTTTCCTGCGGAATCCCTTTCTTGTGGAAACCAAATGTAAGTGCTTTACTCTGTAAAACCTGGGAACATTAACTTCCTACTAATCAGTAGAAATATGGAAATTCATTTTCTTCACCAGTGTCACCCCAATAAAAAAAATAAATGAATAGAAAGAGATATCAAAATTCAAACTTCTTTTTGGAGCCTTACAAGGAAAAATATTTGGAGCTCATTTGCCTACCAAATTTCTTTCTGATCCACCTTCACTTGTTTGTACTCTCTTCTACTAACTTGTCTATTATGGGTCTTTATTGCCCTATTTTTCTTTTTGCTTTCTTATCACACCAAGACAATTCTATTTTTCTCGTAAGCCAACTAATTCAGAGATGATACAGTTTTGGGCTTTATCATCTCCCTGATTTTCTTTTTTCTCTCTTTCTTTTTTCTTTTTTTGCCATTGGTATCTTTCAACAAATGATGTCATTCACAGACTTCCAGGGCACCAGAAGTTGTTTTATAACATGGTGGAATGATGGCTGCAAGTCAGTCTTGGTAGCTCTGCCCCTTACAACAGTTGAAGACTTTTTGCTCATCAACGTTTTCACTAGTCAGGGAGAATTTTTTGTCTTGCTATAGTAAGTAAACAAGTGTTAATTTATGCAATAGGAAGAGTTATAGAGCATTTTCTTCATCTACTTTGAACATTTAGCACCTTTGAGAGAGATTCATATGAAAACATGTAACTTGCTTTTGGCATCTGGCTGCTTATAGGAATCAGCCTTCTATATTTAGTATCCAAAACTCTGGTTTTAACACACAATACAGAAAACAGTGATGTATTATAGAATTATATACCTGAAGCCTATATAATTTTATTAACCAATGTCACCCCAATAAATTTAATTAAAAATAAAACAAAAACTCTAGTTTTTATACAAAAACTTTAGTTTTATACTAAAGAACCTAAGTTTAATGTAGGGTTTTTGTGTTGTTGTTTTTTTTGCAGTTTCTGTAACAGTTATATATCCCCAAAAGTAAAACTCAAATTTTAATATTTAATTTTTATTTTTATCAAAGTACTATACAGCCCTGGCGGGATAGCTAGGTTGGTTAAAGCATCATCCCAATACGCAAAGGTTGTGGGTTCGATCCCTGGTCAGGGCACGTACAGGAACAGAATCTGATATTTCTGTCTCTCCCCGTTCCTCTCTCTCTGAAATCAATCGATCAGTAAATAAAGTAATATATATATATATATACACACACACACACACATGGTTTAAAAAGACAAAGAGCACTTTTCAAGGCTTAATATAAAAGAGAATCCCCATCTTTGTCCATGATTTCTACTTCCTTCAACACACTCATTTTGTCTACTTTCCAGTGTATATCAATTTTTGTTTGAGTCGGTATTCAGTGTTAACACTGTAAATGTTTTTTGCAACACAGTCACCTAGTATATAATATGATTATATTTCTTTTTCATGAAACTCTTTGTTTTTCATGGGACAGTAATCGCCTCATTTTTGCTGTGTGTGTGTGTGTGTGTGTGTGTGTGTGTGTGCGCGCGCGCCCATGCTTAGTTTTCTTAGTGCCTCTCACTAAACTCTCTGCAGATGTTTGACAGACTGTGAAATTACAGACCTTCTCTTATTACGGTAAAAACATCAGGTACTTTCTCTTTTCCATTTTCCCCCCCTTGGAGACATCCCTCCAGGATCACTCCTGCTCGATTTTATGCTCTCTGCTTCTAGACCATTGTATTCAGGCCTAGAGTCCTGGGGCTTGTTTTCAGTATCCTTCTGGGAATTTCCTTTCCCTTCTCTTCCCTCTGTTGGATCCTGTTTTCAGGATCTCACGTAGTTTCATGAAAGATGCACATCAGAGGTGAGGTTTCTGAAACCTTGAATGTCTGCGTGTTTCACATTTGATTTGTTAGCATAGCTGAGTATAGACTTCTAGGATGGAAATCATTCCTCAGAGTTTCAAAGGCATCACTGTTTCAGTTCTTGTTAAGAAGTCTGATGCCATTTTGACCTGATCTTTTGTATGAGATCTGCTGACTTTTCCACTCTGGATTTTTTTTTTTTTTTTTTTTGCTGCCACCATATTTTTATTTTCTAAGCTCTTTCTTATTTTCTAATTTTCCTTAAAAAAAATTTTTATAGATCTTTTTCTTATTTTCTGGATTCATTGTTTCCCTTTATATTTCTAAGGATTTTAATTATATCTTTGTAGCATTTGTTTCCCGAATTGCCTCTCTTCTTACAAATTCCCTTTTCTGTTTGTTTTAGTCTCTGGGTTTTATCTAGAAGGCTTTCTTCAAGTATCTGGGAATCCTTGACTATTTGTCAATAGTAAGGCATTAAAAAATGCTGTCTAGAATGAAGGTCTACACATATGAATGCATCTACCTGTTGACCTCACAAAAAAGTGATTAAGTGGAAACATTGTTTTATGGTGGGACCCTCAACTTTCAGTTTCTGGTAGTCTGTTCCTATTGGGCCAGATAATTTTCATAAAGAGCAATTCAAGTCCCTGTCTGGGGTAGGACTTAATCGTAGCAACCAGGATTCTGGAACTAAGCAGGGGAAAGGGACTTGACATTTTACTATAAAACTTGCGGACTTTGACTTAATCTCCTTTCCTGAATGGCTTCTCGCCTGACCTGTGGTGGCTCAGTGAATCAAGCATTGACCTGGAATGCTGAATGGCTTCTCACTCCCTCCTTACAAATATGCTAGGTGTCACTGGGTCCAGAGCCTCTTAATAAATGGCTCCCGAGAATAACTTTGGGGACAGTGAAAGGCAGTTTGCCAAAAAAAAAAAAAAAAAAAAAAGAGTATTAGCAATTGAATGGGTAAGTTTCTATTTAGATGTTCAGAGTAAACTCTATTTGAATTTCTGTTCACACAGCTCATCAGAACATTTGGTCATTAAGCCACCTGTTGGAGATTCTTCAGGGAATCTGTCAAGATCAAAAGGGGAAGAGGTAATACTTTGGGGGAGGAGGTTTCATTGTTTTTCATTGTTTTTATATATACTTGCAAAGTTCGTTTACTAAGGAATTCTTAATTCAAAGAATAGACCATTTAAAAAATAACCATTATTGTCAATGCTGGGATTTATCTCAAGGTAGCTGAGCTCTCGCTGGGCTAAGTGAAGAGGTTGTCTCAGAAAGCACATTTGAGGGTATTCATATTAATGGCCCAGTAGTGAGCGGAGGCTGTGCACTGCTCTCTGAACCCGGCGGTGACTTGTTCAGGGATTATTTATGTTGCTTTGGGGCTTCTCATCCATGTGTGAGTTACTTTGGAACCAGACATGCTTCCCTAACCAGTACATAGCGTCACTCTATCTTACAATATTTTCTGGAGTTCACATTTAACCCCATAGACAAAGCCATTATATTTCAGATGCTAATGGGACCGAACAGGTAACAAAAAATAAGTAAAGTTGACTGTTTTTGTGATAAGTACTTAGTAATATTTTATGCTTGCCTAGTGTTTTCAGTTCTTTTGATTTTTCAAGAAAAGCTAGAAATGTAGATTTTTATGTGAACTCTATTTTTTATAATAACAACAAATTAAAAAAGTTTAACACACACTGGAGAAGAGCAGATAATGTTTATTTGTGGCTCTGCCTCTTCTGGTATAAAGCAAATCTTAGTAATTATTATTATTATTATTATTATTATTTTATTTTTTTTTCCATTTTTCTGAAGCTGGAAACAGGGAGAGACAGTCAGACAGACTCCCGCATGCGCCCGACCGGGATCCACCCGGCACGCCCACCATGGGGCGGCGCTCTGCCCACCAGGGGGCGATGCTCTGCCCATCCTGGGCGTCGCCATATTGCGACCAGAGCCACTCTAGCACCTGGGGCAGAGGCCGAGGAGCCATCCCCAGCGCCCGGGCCATCTTTGCTCCAATGGAGCCTTGGCTGCGGGAGGGGAAGAGAGAGACAGAGAGGAAAGCGCGGCGGAGGGGTGGAGAAGCAAATGGGCGCTTCTCCTGTGTGCCCTGGCCGGGAATCGAACCCGGGTCCTCCGCACGCTAGGCCGACGCTCTACCGCTGAGCCAACCGGCCAGGGCCAGTAATTATTATTAATGTGCCATAGCCTCTTAGTCATTTCTCTCCCTTTTTTCTTATCTACCCATGTTGTTTGGCAAATAGTCACATTACTTATATATGGATTAATAAAAAATGTAGCATTTCTAATCAAATTCATTCAGTTACACAAGGCAGACATGTGACACACATCAGGCTTCCCCCCCTGCTTCCCCACAACGATGTATTGCATGAATACATAAAAGTCTGGGCAGACAGTGGCCTTATCTCTTCATTGATACAGTCACTGTGGGTCCCAGAGCTCTCAGGGTACAACCAGAACTGAAGTGTATGTACTTGGTGTTCATACTTCACAAAGACAGGACTGGGTTGGCTTTGTTGACCGCACCCAGTAGTGGTCCCTGTCCCAGGTCCAGTCATTCCTGGTCAGGGTAGCAGGGTGGCACCCGGCAACACCAAAGGCAGGAGTCACCAAAGCTTTTGTGCAGAACTGCTTCAACCTGCCTTCCTCAGAATGGGGCTGTGGGCAGACAGCTGACAATTGGAAATAAAAATGAGGCTCAAATAAAATGTTCTGATTAAAATCATTTTTGTAATTTTAAGAAGGGTTTTTTACAATTTCAGTTTGAAATAGTAATGTATTCATTGACGGAAATAATGGCAAACTTCTTTTTTTTTTTTTTTTACCCTACATGTGTTAAAGAGTAGTCCTTTATAGCCTACTTTTAGAAACACAAATGATGGTCTGTTCTTTTTTTGGTGACAGAGAGAGGGACAGACAGACAGCAAGGGAAGGAGATGAGAAGCATCAATTCTTTGTTGTGGCACCTTAGTTGTTCATTGATTGCTTTCTCATATGTGCTTTGACTGGGGGGGCAACAGCAGAGCTAGTGACCCCTTGCTCAAGCCAGAGACCTTGGGCTCAAGCTGGTAGGCCCTGCTCAAACCAGATGAGCCCATGCTCAAGCTGGTGACCTCGGGGTTTTGAACCTGGGTCCTCTGCGTCCCAGTCTGACGCTCTATCCACTGCGCCACCTCCTGGTCAGGCATGATGGTCTGTTCTTTTTGTAAGAACTATATATGTGGGCTATATTTATTTCCCTTGACAGTATGGGAATTCATATTTTTATATTATGTCATAATAAGTAAAGAAGAACTTGAATTTCTATAAGCTATCTGAGCTTAGTTTAGTGATTATTGAAAAATGGGAAAATTTGGGTTTATTTGGATCTGCCATTTAAAAGAATGTATGATTAAAAATAAATAAATAAATAAAAAAATGTATGATTAAAAAAATAAATGAAAGATTGTAGGTAGTGAACATAAAGTGAATAATGCAGTTTAGATGAATTTAAAATGAGATAGGGATGAATTCCTTCAAATTCATTTTTTATAAGATAACTTTTACATTCATTCTTTCTATAGGATGACAAATCAAAAAAGCAGTTTGTTTGTATTAATACCCTAGAAGACACACAGGCTGTTAGAGCAGTGGCTTTTCATCCAGGTGGTGGTTTGTATGCTGTCGGCTCAAATTCAAAAACGCTGAGAGTATGTGCTTATCCAGAGGTCATTGACCCAAGGTAAGGGAGATGGTTTGTACTGCCTGTCTTGCTTTAGTTTTTAATTTATCTATATTGGTTCCTTTCTAAGAATTATTGTTCAAGTGTTTAATTTTTATTTCCTTTTATTGAGTTCTTTTAAGATTTTTATTTTCAATGCTTAGAAATATACATAAGAATCATTGATTAAAATCTTTTCAATTAGGCCATTGTTAATTTAACTCTAGTTTTCTTTATTTCTATGGTTTTTGTATTTTTTTTTTTTTTAATTTTAAAGATTCTTAGGCCCTGGCTGGTTGATTCTGCGGTAGAACATCTGCTGCGTACGGAAGGCCCCGGGTTTGATTCCTGGTCAGGCACACAGGAGAAGCGACCTTCTGCTTCTCTCCACCTACCCCTATCTCTCTTCCCCTCCTGCAGCCATGGCTCATTTGAGCAAGTTGGCCCCAGGCACTGAGGATGGCACCATGGCCTTGCTCTAAGTATTAAAATAGCTCGGCTGCCGAGCAGCAGAGCAACAGCCCCAGATGGGCAGAGCATCTTCCGGTGGGGGGCTCATGGGGTGGATCCCAGTTGGGGCACAGTCTGACTCTCTGCCTCCCCACCTCTCACTTAGAAAACAACAACAAACTCTTATATTGCAATTAAATTATGTAAGATGAGAAAATGATGCTAGTTAAAGAGTTTGAGAAAATAAAGTTTCTTATAATAATAGCTTCAAAGAAGTATCAACATTAGGTTTAACTATATGAAATTGGTGATATTTGACTATTTTGGCCCACAAAAATTCCATTTTCATTTAGTCAGCCTAACTGTGATTTTATCCTCTTTTCAGCAGATTATGGAATTTGAAAATAAGGCGTATGTTTTCAAAGACATATGCCACTAAAAATGGTAATACAATCTTATCTATTACAGGTACAACTAATTCTTTAAAGTTCCTACGGAAGAAAATAGCTTAGATGTACATAAAACCTCACAGAAAACTGAATTTCAACTCTTTACTCTTTGATTAGGTTCTCTTTGTGTCAATTTGTTAAGGCTTTTACTACCAGAATTGATGTAATAAAGACCATAGGCTTTGGTAGGCTTTGTGATTAGAGAAATGAATCCCGCAAATGGAAGACTTTTCATGCCAGTAGGCAAAAACACCCAGACAAAACAAGCTGCAAGTCTTTAACATTTTAAGTATAAGCCTGACTGTGGCTCAGTGGATAAAGTGTCGACCTGGAATGCTGATGTCACCGGTTGGAAACCCTGGCTTACCGGGTCAAGGCGCATTTGAGAAGCAACAACTACCCGTTGATGCTTTCCACTCTCTAAACTCAATAAATCAAATCTTAAAAAAAAAAAATTAGGTATAAAAAGCAGTACATATTATATGTGTTGTGGATTTTTAAAAAAATCACTCTTTAGTCTTTCTTATTATAATTCTAGTTTGGAGAACAAAGGGGTGAGATTATTTACTTCTTTGCATTTTGGAGGTTAGACTTTTGGACTGCAATTGCATTTAAAGGGTGGGAAAGGGAATAGGGGTCATGTTAGATGATGGTGATGTAATTTATTGGTGCTCCTGGTGATCGTTAAGTAGGAATACGTGAGAGAGAACGGGCAGAATCCCAGACCAGGGAATGGAAAGCAGCATTGACCATGGAGGCAGAGCCGAGGCTTATGTGTTAGGGTTAACCTGACCTCCAGTTAACTGTTTTTCCTTTTGGTATTGCTTATGCTAGCACAGATGTTTTACAGACTGTTTGTAAAGAAAGCTATTTTTATGGAAATAAATTTGATTAACAAATTTTTTTGAGAGGAGGGTAGGCAGAGTTAGACTCCTGCATGTGCCCTGACCAGGATCCACCCAGCAAGCTCACTGGTGCATGATGCTCTGCCCATCTGGGGTATTGCTCTGTTGTTCAGCAACTGAGCTCTTCTTAGCACCAGAGGCGGAAGCCATGGAGCCATCCTCAGTGCCCAGGGCCAACTCGTTCTATGGAGCCATGGCTGTGGGAGGGGAAGAGAGAGAGAGACAGAGAGAGAGAGAGAAGCAAGAGGGGGAGGGGTGGAGAAGCAAATGGTTGCTTCTCCTGTGTGCCCTGACTAGAATTGAACCCGGGACTTTCACACATTGGGCCTATGCTGTACCACTGAGCCAACCAACCAGGGCCTTTTTGTACATTTTCTTCCATAGACTTGATGTTATCATCATACTTTACTGTAAGTCAGGGGTAGTCAACCTTTTTATACCTACCGTCCACTTTTGTATCTCTGTTAGTAGTAAAATTTTCTAACCACCCACTGGTTCCACAGTAATGGTGATTTATAAAGTAGGCAAGTAACTTTACTTTATAAAATGTATAAAAGTTATAGCAAGTTAAAGCATATAATAATGATTACTTACCAAGTACTTTATGTCAGATTTTCGCTAAGTTTGGCAGAATAAATCTTTATAAAACAACTTACTATAGTTAAATCTATCTTTTTATTTCTACTTTGGTTGCTCCGCTACCGCCCACCATGAAGTCTTGAGCGCCCACTAGTGGGCGGGAGGGACCAGGTTGACTACCCTGCTGTGAGTGATAGCCGGGACACCTGCCCCAGCCAGATTTTGAACTCTGGACAGAGTTCTTGCCTCCTCTGTTTTTTATCCTTTCCTTGCCTTTCTTTAGCCCCCGGCAGTTGCTTATCTACATGTTTAACAAATGCTTCTTCAATTTTTTTAGTTTGAAAGCATCCTTAGCTCTTTTAAAAATTATTTTGTATTTCCAAGTTAAAAGCTGTGAAAAATATCTGAAATGAAGAGTTTTAAAAAACATACTGTGGTCTGAAATAAGAGATTAGAATAATGTCCATAATTTTGCTTTTGGATTTTAAATATGCTTTAACTTCATTTCTTCTGAGATTTTGAAAATTGTTATCACCGTGTTGTCATACTCTTTTTGCTCCTTCCCACAAGAATAGCCATGATAGAGAACTTTATAGTCATTAACTTTAGCAAGCAAGAACTTGAAATATCTTTATTTTTATTTTTATTTTTAGTGCACATGACACTCCTAAGCAGCCAGTGGTACGTTTTAAAAGGAATAAACATCATAAAGGATCCATTTACTGTGTGGCCTGGAGTCCTTGTGGACAGTTATTAGCGACAGGATCAAATGACAAATACGTCAAAGTGCTGCCCTTCAATGCAGAGACTTGCAATGCAACAGGTAGGGCCCGAGTGTGCAAGCAGTAGCTCCCCAGTGTATTTTTATCTTGTCCCCATGTTCTAGCTCTCACATATCTCTACTGTCTGTAACAAAATCTAAGAGTCTAGCCTTAAAATTGTTTCTATTCGAATTGCTTAGTTGTATTTATCCGACATGTTTTTTAAAGCAAGTTCTTACAGATGGCCAGGTGGTGTCTAATCCCTAGAAAATTACTGTTATCAGAAAACTAACTTTAAAATAACTACCAGAATTGTATTAATGTACATTTCCTAGGCAGTATCTTTCTTCTCTTTCATTTTCTTTGGGATAAAAGATAAGAAAATAATGCTCCAGATAGCTCTGTTTCAGTGATGATAACTGAACCAGCATTTGGATTTCTTGAAGTTCTTTGCTCAGTAAAGTGAAATTGATCGTAACATCAACCCTAAGTGCAGACATAACCCATACCACTCTGCCATTATTCTTGGTCAGTTTTGAGGCAGTTTAGCAATCTCAAATTATCACAGTAAATTGAGCAGCATCTTTTTGTCTTAATTCTCCTTGCTGTTTCAGGACCTGATCTGGAATTTAGTATGCATGATGGGACAATTAGAGACTTGGCGTTTATGGAGGGTCCGGAGAGTGGTGGAGCTATTTTGATAAGTGCCGGAGCAGGGGATTGTAACATCTACACAACCGACTGTCAGAGAGGACAGGGCCTGCACGCGCTGAGCGGACATACCGGTATGTGACGCCAGTCTCGGACACTGCTTTCCTGTGTTCAACCGATGCTTTCCCCTGCCCCTGCATTTCCATAACGGGGTCTAGTTCATCAAAATAGACTTCTCCAAGCCAGAACATTTTTCTTTCAGAAAGTTAAATGGAGAACTTTACATAACACAGTAAGGATGTCTAACATTTCCCTGTGTGTGCAGTCCTTTACTTGTACACATAATTTCTTCATTTAACCCTCACAACAACCTTTGCAGGCAGGAAGTGTGTCTCTATCTTATACATGTAAAGGCAAATGACTTGCCGAGTGTCTTATAGCTAAATGTGCAGAACTGAAATACAACTTCATGTCTGCCTTTCAAAGCTGGTCATCTAACCCCACAGTCCTATGCTTCCTCTGTGGAAAATTTGCCATCATTTCAAATGAAAATATATACTTTTTAAATTTTATAAGAAGTTTATTTATACATCTGTGAACATGGGCTGAGACCCTTGTTGCCTCAGCCTCAAATGAAAATATTTGTTTAGTACTAATTATGACATCCTAAAATACTGAATAACCAAAAAGAGATTAACTTCATTCATTATGGTTTTGATGTGTGTTTTACTGAATTTTAATATATACAGCCAGTGTGTGTGTGTGTGTGTGGAAAATCTCTATCACGTTGTATATTTGATTAAGCAGACCATTACATGCCCAATAATAATGAGTACTTAGCTCTGACTGTGTTATGGAAAAGGACCGTTCCATAGTAATAACTGGGTATGTGACCTTTTACAGGACATATTTTAGCACTTTATACCTGGAGTGGCTGGATGATTGCATCTGGTTCCCAAGATAAGACTGTTAGATTCTGGGACCTTCGAGTACCAAGCTGTGTTCGTGTTGTTGGCACAACATTCCATGGGACTGGTAGGTTTTTCTGGAATTTATATGAATTTAAATGAGAAAGAAACTATAAATTGCACTTATGTACTTCCTCTCCCCTGCACTATATATGATAAAAAAGTAGCAGGAGGCCCTGGTCAGTTTGCCAAGTGGATAGAGTGTCTGCTCAGCATGCAGACATCTCAGGTTTGATTGCCAGTCAGGGGCACACGTGAGAAAGACCATATGATTCTCTTTCCCTCCTTCCTTCTCCCCCTTCTCTCTCTCTTCCTTCCCGCAGCCAGTGGCTTGATTGGTTCGAGTGTTGACTCCTGGGTGCTGAAGATAGCTGGGTTGATTCGAGCATCGACTCCAGATCGGGGTTGCTGGGTGGATCCCGGTCAGGGCACATGCAGGAGTCTGTCTCACTATCTCTCCTCCACTTACTTAAAAAACAAAAACAAAATAACTGGAGTGACGTTTCACTGTGCACAGGAACAAGTTCACACTCTGCTGTTTAGTTTTCAAGATGCTTGATGGTCTGGCCCGAACTTGCCTGTCCTGTCTTAGCTCCAAGCTCCCTTTTATGTTAACTTCTCATCAAGTAACTCCAGCCAACTGCCATATGTTTAAATGTTTTCATTACTTTCTCTGTAAATGTTTTCTCATGTAATTCTTCCTGACCATAATAACCTTCTTTAATTATATGTGTGTAATACATATATGCACACATTCTCGCTCTTTCTCTCTTACTGTTTATTATTCTTCAGGGTTTAACGTACATTTCTTTATTTCTGTGACATCTTCCCAGGCCACTTTGGTCGAGAGTGGTGTTTTTCAACCTTATATTCACTTTTCCCTTGCCAAGGAGAAAACTAAATTAGTGAGAAATTAAATATGAAGCAGTGAGATTTTATTTTGGCAGGATTGAGCTTTGAAGGGCTACAAACCATAGTTAATGATTACAATTCTTTCATCCCCTGAGAACCAGCCCCATTGGTGCCTGGTCTAGAATTAAGGTACCAGCCCTAATTCTGAGCCCAGCCTGTGGACTCAGAGCTCACTTTCTGTTCAGTTCCTGTTGTCAGTTAGTCCTGTGTTGCTTAAAGACATTTTCTACACTGTACTGTAAGCTGGGATGGGACTATTTCTGGGCACTTACCCAGCATTAGGTAAAGTAGCTCATCTATAGGCAGGGCTCTCCCACACGACAAAAATAATTGACTTAAGGCCCTGGCTGGTTGGCTCAGTGGAAGAGCGTCAGCCCGGCATGTGGAAGTCCCAGGTTTGATTCCCCATCAGGTCACACAGGAGAAGAGCCCATATGCTTCTCCTCCCCTCTCTCTCTCTCCCTTCCACACTCTCCCACTCCCGCAGCCATAGCTCGATTGGCTCGAGTGGGTTGGCCTCCAGCACTGAGGATGGCTCTATGGCCTTGCCTCAGGCACTAAAAGCTCCAGTTGCAAAGGAGCAATGGCCCCAGATGGGCAGAGCATCGCCCACTAGTGGGCTTGCCGGATGGATCCCAGTTTGGGCACATGCAGGAGTCTGTCTCTCTGTCTCCACTCCTCTCATGAAAAAAAGAAAAAAATTGACTTAACTAATTTCTCACAGAATATTGCTTTGTACCTTGCCTATAAAAAGGATACCATTGTTTATTGGTTGACTGCTAATTTGGGTTTTTCCATAACTGAGCAGTGTGTAAGCTGCATGACATTTTTAGTGTATGCATAGTTCAGCAACATAATTAGCTGTTGTAGTTTAGCTCTGTTGATTTTTCCACATCGAAACCTCCATTTCTCCTGCTTTCAGGCAGTGCAGTGGCTTCCGTAGCTGTAGATCCCAGCGGCCGTCTCTTAGCCACGGGCCAAGAAGATTCTAGCTGCATGTTGTATGACATCAGAGGAGGAAGGACAGTCCAAAGCTATCACCCTCACTCCAGTGACGTTCGCTCTGTTCGCTTCTCCCCCGGGGCCCACTACCTGCTAACAGGATCCTACGACATGAAAATAAAGGTGACAGACCTACAAGGTGATGCACTTTGACCTCTTTGCTTCTTTTTAGCCTGTCCTTTTCTGTTTGGGAACTTGACTCTACACAATTTTAGTTTTATAGTATTTACTGAAAAAATTATTGGCACTGTATTGAGATGAATTATGGCAAATCATTAAATAAATTCAGTGAAATGTCTTCTTTTTATTGTTAAATAATTTTTAAAATATTTAAAAGAGCCCTGGTCAGATAGCTCAGTTGCTTAGAGCATCATCCGGAAGTGCAGAGGTTGCGGGTTTGATCCCTAGTCAGGGCACATACGGGAATAGATCGATATTCCTCTCTCTCTCTTTCTCTCAAGTTAATAAATACAATTTAAAAAAATATTTAAAAGAATCAATATTTATTACACTGAATCATTTTGAGTTCAATGATGGTGAATATTAAAATATGCATTTATGTACTCTTTGCTTCTACTTTAAAAGGGTATGTAATCTGTGTAATTGTGTCTTCAGTACGGTATATAGCAGGGGTCCCCAAACTACGGCCCGTGGACCACATGCGGCCCCCTGAGGCCATTTATCCGGCCCCCACCGCACTTCTGGAAGGGGCACCTCTTTCATTGGTGGTCAGTGAGAGGAGCATAGTTCTCATTGAAATATTGGTCAGTTTGTTGATTTAAATTTACTTGTTCTTTATTTTAAATATTGTATTTGTTCCCGTTTTGTTTTTTTTACTTTAAAATAAGATATGTGCAGTGTGCATAGGAATTTGTTCATAGTTTTTTTTTATAGTCCGGCCCTCCAACGGTCTGAGGGGCAGTGAACTGGCCCCCTGTGTAAAAAGTTTGGGGACCCCTGGTATATAGTTTTATTTTTAAGCATTAAGCAAGTCTGTGTACCAATTAGGGACAGAGAGATGAGTAAAACAGGTACCTTCCTCCTTAATGGAGCTCACATTTTAACCGTCAGTAGAAAGTAACCCAGTACGTGATGTAATTTCGGGGATTGGTAAGCACCATTAACAGTTAGCCAGGGAGGAGAGAGAGACTGGGTGGTAGGGAGCGCTGGCTTCCGGAGGATGGACTGGGTCTCTCCGGAAGTGCCATTTCCACAGACACCTGATTGATGAGAAAGGAGCAAGCCATGCCCGGGCCTGAGGAGAAGGCCGCAGCGAGTGTAAAGATGCAGAGGCAGGGACAAGTCTGGCATGTTTGTGACACTGCAGAAGCCAGCGTGACTGGGGAGCCAGGGAGAGAGAGCAGACTATGTAAGGCGGGTTTCTGGCATTTACTGGAGCATAGTGGAGGTCCTGTGGAAGATGCGCTTTACGAAGGTAATTATGAGTCCTGTAGGGAGAATGGATTGTAAGCATAGATGTCAGTGAGGAGCCTGTTGGCAGTGTTCAGGTGAGAAGTGACGGTGGCTTGGACTAGGGGGTAGATAGAGGTGGAAGTGGTAAGAGGAGACAGCTTGGGGTATACTTGAATGTGTTTGGATTAAGGCTGGGGAGTGAGAGAAAAAGGACTCTGCCTGTAACTAGGCTTTTGCATGAGCAACCAGATGGTGCCATGAACTGAGATGGGGCAGGAACAGGTGTGGGCAAGAAAATCAAGACTTCGTTTTAAACAAGTTAAGTTTAAGATGACTGACAGGCAACCAAGTGGGATGTTGAATAGCTATTTAGATACTAGTCTGCAGCTCAGGTGAGGAGTCAAGGTTGGAGATGAAATATGTGTGAATCAGAAGTGGTACCACCAGGTAGAAGGTGACGGAAGACAATTTGACTTTGGGTGAGGGGTATGCAACATAATCAAATGTCGAAATAATCTGGAGATGTTTTTCTCTGAACATATGTACCCTGATTTATCAATGTCACTCCATTAAAATAAAATAGTAAAAAAAAAGGAGTGGTACCATGATACCAGATTAAGTATCCTGGGAGTGAGGGGTAAAGCGTACAGAGATCTGAAGGCTGACTCCTGAGACTGGCCAAACCTTTAGGTCAGGAAGAGAAGGAAAGCCTTCAGAGGACCGGGAGGTAGTGGCCCTGAAGGCAGGGAGACCTCAGCTCAGGTTTCAGGGAGCCCGTGGCAGCTGTGTCACTTACTAACCAGTAAGTATTCAGTAACTTATCCCTGTTTAAATCTTTCGATGTATTGTATTAATATAGTTTAGGATTTTTATACCATGTCTTAAACAGGAAGTCTGTGAAATCTATAACATATATCATACTTATTTTGTACTGTAAAATCATCTCTTCTCTTCTTTAATTTAGGAGACCTCACTAAACAGCTTCCCATCATGGTGGTGGGGGAGCACAAGGATAAAGTGATTCAGTGCAGATGGCACACCCAGGACCTGTCCTTCCTGTCATCCTCTGCAGACAGGACTGTAACCCTCTGGACGTACAGTGGATAGAGCACACCCAGCGTCAGTCTAGGCGGTGAAAGCACGGGGACTTAAGACTACCGATTGTGACAGTTCCAATTTTGAAGAACACAGACTGACCAGGAAAGCGGCTTAGCATGAGGAGGCCTCTTTGACCTTGGGACTCTTTGGTAGGAGCTGTTGGGCGTGCTTTTCTGCAGTGCTTTGGGTCTTCCACGTGAGCTCGTGCCGCTGTGACCCGCTGTGTGTCGTCGTGTTGCCAAAGTCTGCGGAAGCGCTCTCATGTTGTCGGTGTGCACTCCGAGGCGAGGAGGACGATGTGTTTACGGTTTAGTATTAAAGCATTCCTTGGTCTTTGCCGAAATAACAGTTTTCTATACACATTGAAATTGAACTGTAAGCATATTATTACGTGTAATGCAACCAGGTTCTACACAGATTAAACATAGGTGTTCAGAAGTTACTTTTGCTTTTCTCACGACCCCATGATATTGTGTCACTTGTCAGCTAGAGGTCAGAATTTTACGTCTCTTAGAAGTTGTTTTCACTGAGGATCATTCTGGAGTCTAAAGATGGATGGGAAACTGCTTCTTAGTTCATTATGTAGTTTAGGCCTTTTCTTTTTTCTTTTACTTAACCCAGGGATATAATTACTATTTTTATCACATTCGGGTTTTTTTTTTTTCAGGCTTAAAAGGTAAATATGTTTGTTTCAGAAACTTGTTGATTTCAGTTTTTTGAATGAAACAAGATACCTCCCTTCCAAACTGTACTGTAGAAGCAGAGCAGCGGTGGGTGTGACGCAGCACGCGGCGGTACTGTCAGTCTACCAGCTAGCGTTTCTCCTCTAACAGTGAAAACTTCGCCATAGACTGTAGCATGGCTTGAAATGCTATGTCTGCATGGGAACTTAAAAATGGAAACTTTAAACTTTGCACTCCAAAAGCTTATTTGGATTTTTTTTCTTGTACTGTTTTATGGTAATGCAGAATAATGATTATTTCTACGGCATTATAGATCCTAACACTTATGTATCTTTATTTTCATATTGTACAGTAATTTACTTTAAATTATTAAATAGGCTATTTTATTTATTTCCAATGCAGTTGAGTTGGTTCTCATTATTGAACTGTCTGTGCACTGTATGTAGCAAGCCTTTTTAAGCTATTGTACACAAGTGGAAAGGGTATTAGAAGTGTAACTGTGCTATTATTTCAATAAAGACCTCTTGACACCTAAAACTGTTCTTGTTTCTCAGCGTCAATGACTTTCAAGCTAGTGTGGTCCCGTGGATGAGCAATCAATTTCTTAGTTTCTTTCTAAAGTTCTTCTGCTAATTTACTTTTTAGCCTTTGGTAACGGCATAACTTTTGCACGTCTTCTACCTTTTTTATTCAAGATCTATAGAACTTTCTATCTTGAATCTATTATGAAAGTTGATTGATAAATACCTGGAAAAATGTATAAATTCTAACTTAGGCAACAAATGTGTTGAGCTAAGTGCTCTTAGAAAGAAATGGAGGTCCTGGCTGGTTAACTTAGTGGTAGAGCATCAGCTGGTGTGTGCATTCCCATCAGAGCATACAGAAGAAGCTCCCATTTGCTTCTCCACCCCTCCCCCTCTTGCCCCTCTCTCTCTCTCTCTCTCTCTCTCTCTCTCTCTGCCTCTCCTGCAGCCATGGCTCAATTGGAGCAAGCTGGCCCTGGGCAATGAGGATCCTCCATGGTTTCCACCTCAGGCACTATGCAGAGCTCAGATCCCAGATGGGCACAGCATCACCCCCCTAGTGGGCTTGCGGGGTGGATGGATCCTGGTTGGGGCACATGTGGGAGTCTGTCTCTCTGCCTCCCCTCCTCTCACTGAATAAAAAGAAAAAAATGTAAATTAGCTTGTGGATATTCAGTAGGTACACAGTTTTCCTACCTCTCGGGCATGCAGAAGGGAGCTCTGCTAAAAATAGGCTACGGTCTCCTCTTTAGTTTACTTGGATGCTTAGTTTTACACATATTAGATATTATAGCAGGTCATTAGTGTTAAGTTTAAAACTGGGGAAAAGGTCAATTTCTTGCTGTGGATCAGCTCATTTCATGGTAAAAAATTTTCATAAAATTTTGGATTCCACCTTCATCACTATCAAGCAGTAAACTTTAAGATCCTTCTATATGTGAGGTGTGGAATCCATTTTGCAACATATTAGATAATAAGCACTAGAAGTTATCTTACTTCAATAAGTATCTGGTTACATAGGTCCTCTATTCTGTGTCTCCACACTGCCTTTTGCATGGAGGTGAATAGATTCTGGGAGGTTCATGTGAAAGAGAAAATGAGAGAACGGAAGGATCTGTGTTGTCTGGACCCTTCTCAGCTGGGTTGCCAGGAAGGACAGTGGAGATGGAAGGGTAGCACAGAAGTTCTTAACTCCTTGGCAGAAGCTTCAGAGATCTGACTCAGATTTTTAAAAATGTTTAACTACTTTTTTAAATTGCAATAAACCAAAGGATTCAATCAACAAAGTAAAAAGGCAACCCATGAGATGGGAGAAAATATTTGCAAGTCATGTAACTGATAAAGGGTTAATATCCAGAATAAAGAACTCCTATACTTCAATAACAACCTCCTTCCCCAAAACAGCCTGATTTAAAAACGGACAAGGGACTTGAATAGACATTTCTTTAAATGGCCAATAAGCCAGTTGAACAGATGTTTGACATTACTGATCATTAGGGAAGTGCAAATGAAAATCATGAGAAAGCACCTCACATCTTTAGGATGTCCACTATAAAAAAGAAAAGTGTTAGCGAGGATGTGGAAAAACCGGGACTCTTATGCACTGTTTGTTGGTGAGAGTGTTACATGGTGCAGCCACTGTAGAAAACAGTATGGTGCTTCCTCAGAAAATGAAAAACAGAACTACCATATGATCCAGTGTTCCCACTTCTGGATCTATACCAAAAAGAACTAAAAGGGCTTTAAAGAGACATTTGTATACTCATGTTTATAGCAGCATTTTTCTTTTTTCTTTTTTTAGATTTTATTGATTTTTAGAGAGAGGGGAGAGAGAAAAGGTGGGGGGGGAGGAATGGGAAGCATCAACTCATAATAGTTGCTTGTTGTTATGTGCCTTGACCAGGCAAGGGTAGGGTGTTGAACCGGCAACCTCAGCATTCCAGGTCAACACCTTAGCCACTGCACCACCGTGTGTAGGCCATAGAAGCATTTTTCAAAGTAGCCAAAAGGTGCAGGCAGCCCAAGAGTCCATCAACAGAAAAGTAGATAAACAAACTTTATTACATAACACAATGAAATATTATTCAGTATTAAAGATGGAAAAAAAATTGACAGTTGTTGAATTATGGATGATCCTTGAGGATATTATGCTAAGTGAAATAAGCCACAAAAAAGACAAATACTGTATTGTGTCCACTGACATGAAGTTCCTAGAGTAGTCAAATTCATAGAGATACAAAGCGGAAAGGTTTGTCAGAGGGAAGTAATTGAGTTGTTTACTGAGTCCAGAATTCCAGTTTTGCAGGATGAAAGAGTTAAGGAGATGGAATGGTAGTGATGGTTGCACAACAATGTGAAGTAGTTAATGACAATGACCTACACCTGTGATGGCGAACCTATGACATGCGTGTCGGCACTGACACGCCGCCACATGCGGCCGCATACCAGAGAAGTATGGGGCTGCATGCCGAGAAGGATGTTTCATCCTCGGCTCCTGCACGGCCAGGTGCGGTAGCTGAGGATAAAACATTTGCTGTAGTGTAGACACTCTGTGCCGGAGGTCTATAGGCCAAAACAACAGAACTCCGGCACAGAGTGTCTAGTCCTGGGACTTCCGGTTAGGCCGTTAGGGGATCTTTGACCTCACTTCCGGCTGCAGGGAGCAGCAGAATGCCCCGGGGGGACACATCTCTGGGGGTCATGTGATCGCCCTTACCAGCAACCACATAACCACAGCAACCATCATCCAATCTACTGTTCTGGGGTGTCCTGGATTTCTAATTGACCATCATTACTGAGATAAGTGAGGGGGAGGCTGGGAGAGGCAAGGGCCTGTGCTTTGGGTGCCGTTTCCCGCCATTAGAAATAGTGGCAGCCATCTTAATTTACAATAAGATGCAACTTGCAGAATTTCAAGACAGCATCTGGGCTCAGGTGTTTGTCGTCTTGAGGTCAAAGCTTGAGAATCTGGTAAGGTGCCTCTTGGAGAATCAAGAGGAGTGCCACTACGAACAGGAAATTTGGAGTGCCTGGAACCGATTACAAGACACTTTTAGCACCCTGAAATATATAGCAATGGCTTTATTCACAATTTTTCCCTCTATGTACTTTTGTGAGACCTATTCTCAGCGTTAAATAATATCAAAACCAACAAAAGAAACAGATTGACAGATGAAGTTAGTAGTGTTACTTGGGCTTGAAGTGTACAAAATACCAACCTTCAATTGAAGATTTAGCCAATGAAATTGAGCAATAAAAAAGTCACTAATAGGCAGATTAGTTAAAGAATTCCCCCTCCCCCTCACTTATCTTAGTTCACAGCACCCCACACAAGTTAAATAATATCAAGACCAACAAAAGAGACCGACTGACAGATGAACAAAGAAGTCACTAAGCAGGTAAGTTAAATAATTAGTTTTGGGTTTATTAAATACAGTTATATATTACAATTATACATTTTTGTTATTTAAACTATAAATATCGCGAAATTATGGTTTTTTTCACAAAGTGACACACCACCTGAGTTATGCTAGTTTTTTTGCCGAATTTTGACACACTAAGCTCAAAAGATTGCCCATCACTGACCTACACACTTAAAAATGGTTAAGATGATACATTTTATGTCATGTGTATTTTACTTGTATTATTTTAAAAAGATTTCGCCCTGGCCGGTTGGCTCAGTGGTAGAGCGTTGGCCTGGTGTGCAGAAGGCCCGGGTTCGATTCCCGGCCAGGGCATACAGGAGAGGCACCCATCTGCTTCTCCACCCCTCCCCCTCTCCTTCCTCTCTGTCTCTCTCTTCCCCTCCGGCAGCCAAGGCTCCATTGGAGCAAAAGATGGCCCGGGCGCTGGGGATGGCTCCTTGGCCTCTGCCCCAGGCGCTAGAGTGGCTCTGGTCGCAACAGAGCGACGCCCCCCCGGAGGGGCAGAGCATAGCCCCCTGGTGGGCAGAGCGTCGCCCCCTGGTGGGCGTGCCGGGTGGATCCTGGTCGGGAGCATGCGGGAGTCTGTCAGACTGTCTCTCCCCGTTTCCAGCTTCAGAAAAATACAAAAAAAAAAAAAAAGATTTCATTGCTTTCAGACAGAAAGAAAGGTGGGGGGAGGAGCAGGAAGCATCAATTGGTAGTAGTTGCTTCTGGTATGTGCCTTGACTGGGCAAATTGGGGGTTTCCAACCCAGATTTCAGCATTTCAGTAAATGCTTTATCCACCTCACCACCACAGGTCAGGCAGGTGTATTTTAATTTTAAAGAATTATAATAAGCGACATGCACACTCAAGTTCTACATTATATTCCAAATTTTAAGACACTTTAAAATTTGTTGCTAATGATGCCTACATCTCTTATTTTCTCCTACTGTGTAAAACTCATCCTTTTCTCTTTGGAGAGTTTCCAGAGATTGCAAGGCCGGCAGTTCAAGACTAACAATCTCTCGGCCTCGCCCCACAGGACTATTGTTTTCATTCATCATATACACCATTGAAAATATTATGCTCAAAATAGACTTCCGGTCTTATTGCAAATGTTACACATTTTAAGTTATAAAGTAAACCAAAACAAAAAATATGCTTCGTATCCGTTTTATATATTTGGCTTCGGTGTAAATTGTCATTTGCAGAGTGTCCTGCAGATGAAAATAAAAAGTCCCTTACAAAAATAAAATAGAAAGCTCCCGGCGGAGAACCGGCCCACAGCGGTGGGCCCCGCCCCCCGGCGGACCAATCAGCGGCGCGCCCGGGAAGGACGCACAGCTGCCGGCCGAGCGAGTCGTTGAAAACGCGCGAGAGGCTAGACGTCGGTGGAAGCGCTCAGCGTTTCGCGCAGGCGGCGGGCCACCTCCTGCGGCTGCCCCGGCGGGTGTCCGTCTTCCTGGAGAGGCCCGGGGGCGGCGGCACGCGTGAGTGTCGCTGTGCTGGTGCGGCCGGCGGGCGGGCGGGCTGCGGCGTCGGGGAGGCCGCGGCTTCCTGGGCGGGCGAGCCACCTGCCCTCATCTCCCCGGCCAGCGGGCCGCCTCCTTTGCGGTGGCTGCGGCGCGCCGCGGTTCCGAGAGCGGCCCGGGGAGGCGGGCGGAACCGGCCCGAACGAGCGCCGCCTCTTGTTGGTTCGGGTTATCTCCGAGAACTCGACGCGCCGCTTGAACAAATGCCATTCGCAGAATAGCCCGGATCTGGAGGTGGGATGGTGGATTTTGAAAAACTCCAAACGCAATTTAAGTGTAAGAAGTTAGAGATGTGTGTTTGTGAGTGGGTGGTGAGACCCGTCAGGTTTTCTCCGCGACAGTGGCGAGGCGGGTGTGGCCCCGGAGCCGCCTCCCCAGCGTCGTCTTCGCCCGGGAGCGTTAGCCCCGCTCTCCCTCGGGTTTGGGAGCTACGGCCCCGGGGAACTGCGCTGCGCACGCGCACTCAACTCCAAACCCTGACATTTAGACCGCGCTACGTTACTACGGAATTTGACCCTACTATCCACGTTAGCCTTGTCTTTCTCATTCAACGCGTAAATTCATCGGTATCAGATGCGCTTTGCCTCTTTCCACCGAGTAGCTGGCAGTCTCGTTGGAGGTCTTCGTCTTCCTTGGTAGCTCTCCGGGCTAGTAGCTCAGGTCCCAGCCCACTCCCCGTGTTGCCCGCTGTGTAGACAGGTGGATCCAGCGGTGCCTCCTCTCTCCCCTCTCTGGAGAGCCCCTCGCGGCCACTAGCACCTTCCCCTCAGAGAGACAGGTTAGGTAGAGTCAGTCTGGCTTCTCTCACAGACAAGCTGAGTGACCTTGGGCACCTTACCTGTCTTCCTAATCCATGAAATGAAGATAACAACAGGACTACTTCCAAGACTTTTTGTAAGAATTAAATGATGAATGTATGTAGCAGTCTTTGGTAGAGTAATGAAAGACTATATATATATAAATATATAAAGACTATATATATATATAAAAAATAATTTTTTATTGATTTTAGTGAGAGAAGAAGGAGAGAGACAGAGGTAGATAAACAGGAATATCAAATCTGTTCCTGTAGTATGTGCCCTGACCGGGGATCGAACCAGCAACCTTTGTACTTTTGGACCAAACCGAACTACCCAGCCAGGTCTATTATAATTTTAATGTTAGTGTTAAAGCCTTATGCAGATACAAAATAAAAAGTAGAAACTGGCAGAGGAGAGAGATTATTAGCAACAAACAGTACAATCAATCACAGGTGCCACCATTTAAGCTAAACCAGTGATTTTCTTTTTTTTTTTCTTCTTTTTTTAATGGGGTGACATCAATAAATCAGGGTACATATATTCAAAGAAAACATGTCCAGGTTATCTTGTCATTCAATTATGTTGCATACCCATCACCCAAAGTCAGATTGTCCTCTGTCACCTTCTATCTAGTTTTCTTTGTGCCCCCCCAACCACCACACTCTTATCAATGTCTCTTAGTCTCGCTTTTATATCCCACCTACGAATGGAATAATGCAGTTCCTGTTTTTTTCTGATTTACTTATTTCACTTCGTATAATGTTATCAAGATCCCACCATTTTGCTGTAAATGATCCGATGTCATCATTTCTTATGGCTGAGTAGTATTCCATAGTGTATATGTGCCACATCTTCTTTATCCAGTCATCTATTGACGGGCTTTTTTAAACCAGTGATTTTCAATGGCTGCGCTGCAGGAATTTTTAAAACATGCAATACTTGACTATTTAGTAGGGGGCACTGACCTCTTTTCCCTTAGAGTGTCAAATAAAAAAATGACAACAGCCAACACAACAATAGCTGTCTGGTGTGAATGAATGAAAATTACACCTTTTTTGGGGGTGGGGTTCAGGTCAGCAAAGAATGTATTTTTTGGTGTGCCACAGAATTTCAGTAATGTGTGCCATGAAATTAAAAAGGTTGAAAATTACTGAGCTAAACCAACATAGATAGGATGGTTAGTTACTTGCCTTTAACACTTCTCAGAGCGTGGTCTGTGGGCCAGCATCTCGGCCATCACCAGGAGCTTTTTGGAAATGCAGAATCTCAGGCCCACCTCTAAGTTACTCAATCAGAATGATTTTTAACAAGGTCTTCAGCAGGTTTAGGGGCAGCTTTGATTGGAGAAAACGTGAAGTCAACTGTAAGATTTCTCGAGAACTTCCACCCTTAAATCAGGGAGCCCAGGGATTTGGCAGGAGGGTTTGAATTTGCAGCTGACTCCACTGATGGGCCTCATTTCTTGATCTTTCATCATTTGTTACTGGATGGGGAATGGGCCCAGAGTAGGTCGGCCTGGGGCCAGCTGTAATGGGCTCTTTTGGTAGAAAAGATTTCACAACGTGAGTCCGAGTGATTTTGAGAGTACGTTTACTACAGCTGGGGACAGTGCAATGAAGAAAATGCTTAGGATAGAAAAAGCAACAGGAGAGAGCCTGAGCACAGTTGCTTTGAAGTTAGAGAAAACGGGGCCTTGGAGACAGGTTTAGGGGGTCAGCCTGTGACAAGCTGCAGCTGCCCAGTGCTCCCCTGGTTGCACGTCTCTTGGGGACACTTAGAGTAAGAGAGAATGGTATGGGCGTGCCCTAAAGCGTGTCCCTGGGTCCTTTGTCTTGAGGCTTTTTATCTTTCTCTAGCCCGTGGGAATCTAGAGGAGGTCTAAACAGAATATTCATTGGCTTTCTAGGTGTGTCATTCAATATGTTGATTCATCATAATATGCATAAAAAGGAGTTAGAGTTATTTTCTGGTTTCATTTTTAAAGACTGGCCGTCATTGGAAAGGGACCAGGAGTGAGTCCAGTCTGTTCCTGGAGGGTCTGGAATGTGTAAACTTACTTGCTTCCAAATAAAAACTTGTGATTCATTAGCTGGCTGTAAATTGCTCAAATTGTTTGACCTTGTTGAATTTTTCTGTTTCATTTTCCTTATTCCACTTGTGAAGAAATTTCGTTAGCTTCTTACTCTCCTCAGTTCTGGCATTGCTGATTCTGGCCCTGAATAAAGCTCTTCATATTCTGCTCATGGTTGAGAAAGTGAAGTGGTGACCAATAGCATGACTTTGTGGGGGCCATCGTCTACACTCAGCTGCCTGACAGGCTCTTGAGTCTCCTCCCCTTTTCCCGTGCTCCGACCTCGCCCCACAGTGACACTCCTGAAATTCTAGTGGCTGTTTCACCATTTCTGAAGTAGTTTCAAACCATGTTGCCTGTGAAGAACCTTTCCTGCAGCCTTGATGTCATACCCTTCCATCTTTTCAGAGTCTGCTCAATTCAAACACTTGGTTTGTTGTCTACTTAGTTTTTAACCGTTTAGAGGACCTGCTGGTCTAGTTCCTTGGTATCCCTCTTGTTTAAGACGGTGCCCAATCCACTGTGCATTTAGTACATGTTAAACAAATGAGTGCTGAACTTTTACTGAAAACTAGTCTCTCGTTCTGAGTTTCTTTTTAATGATATCTCCATTATTGTTGGTGGTGGGTGTTTTCTGCTACCTTGTCTTCTAGATTGCTGATTTGATCTGCTGTATCTAATCTTCTGTTAATTACCTCTACTGTATTTTTCATTTTAGTTATAGTTTATTGCATTTATGACTTTTATGGTTTCTCTGTCTTTGTTGAGGGTCTGAGTTCATCTGTTCTTCCCATAAGTTTATTGAACATCCTGTAACCAGTGTTTTGAGCTCTGTGTCTGGTAGATTGTCTCTTGTTTGTCTCCATATTGTCTAGTAACTAGACTCTAGTTCCTTTTCTGGCGTTTTGTCTTGTTCTTTCATTTGGGACATGTTTCATGTTTCTTTGTGTCCTCATTTTGGCTGACTTCTGGTGTTTGTTTCTATGTATTAGGTAGAGCTTCTATGTCTCAGACTTGGTGAGTGAACTAGTTAATGTAGTACATATCCTATGGGGCCTGGTGACACAGTCTCCCTGTTCACCTGAGCCGGGTGTTCCATGAGTGTCCCTTGTGTGGGATGTGCGTGCCCTCCTATTTTCATTGAGCCCTGATGGCTGTTGGCACGTCAGTGGGTGTGATTGAACCTCAAGCTGACTGGCTGTGAGGGCTGTCCGTGACTGCATGGAGAAGCTGTTGTGTCCAGGCTGACCCAGTGGGGCAGGATTTGCCTTCACCAGGGCTCTGGAGCCGGCCAAGTTCACCCTTTGGGTGTGTCCTTTGTGGAGCTGGTTGGGTGGTACGCTGGTGTTGTCTGAGCCAGCCACTAGGTGTATGGGTCTGCGAGGGGCTCTGGTGCAGGCCAGGGTCAGCCACCATTTGTGCCTAGCCTGGGCCACCTAATGGGAGCTACAAAGTGACCTGTGGTTGGCTGCCACTTGTGCTGGAAGGCACCTGAGAGGAGGCTGTGCTGTGAACAGAGGCCAGCTGCCACTAGTGCCAGGCTTGAGACCCTTTGGTTGGCACCACAATGTTTGTTGAGGCCATCTGTCACTTGTGCCAGGTTTGTGGCCAGTTAGTTGAAGTTACGTTCCAGGCCAGCACTAGCTGCAACTCATACCTGGCTTGGGGCCACAGGCTTATGAGAATTACAATGCAAGTTGACACTGGTTGCTGCTTGTGCTGAGTTTGGGGCCACTTACAAGAGGTAGTACAGCACAGGGAGTAGAGGCACTAATATTGTAATAACTGTGTACAGTGCCGGGGGTACTGGAAGTACCAGGGGGAACACTTCGTAAAGTATATGATTTTCTAACCATTGTGTTATACACCTGGAACTAATCATAGTATTGAATGAAACAAAAAAAGTAACGGCCAGCCATAGCTTGTTTGGTGTTTGTGGACCTTTGAGAGATTTTAGGAAAATCTGCAGCAAGAGCTGTGGCAGGCTACCTGTGTGGCAAGTGGCAGGGGCCAGGCGTGTGACTTGAGTGGGACAGGGTCTCGGGGAATCACTGGGGCGGGGCAAATGTTAGTCGTGTTATTGCAGCATTTAGATTTGCACCTGCTGCACCCTGCGTGAGGCGTGCTCAACAAAGGAGCAGTGGTGCCTCCAGCGCTCTGTCCCGCCCGGCTCCTCCAGCTCTCACCCTGAAGCCCTCAGTTCTGTTCCTCCCACGTGTCCCTGGTGCTCTTCCAGCTGCCACCCCTGCACTGGAGCCCAGTCTGTGAGGAGCGAGGAGTCTGAGTGAGCACGTTTTTGCCTGGGCCCCTTGAGGGGACCATCTAGGCCTCCAGCAGTGCCCTGTCTGTCGCAGTCGCCACCCCCACTGGTTTTACAGCTCCGTGTTACGGGGTCTCCTCTTCCAGCACAGGTGTCCTGGCATAGGGAGCCAGGTGGGGCGGGGACACTTCCCTCCTTAGGGGGACCTTCGCAGCCCAGATATGCCTCCCATTTCTTACTTGTCACACTGTGGGTGCGGGACCAGCCTGTTCTGTCTCTGCCCCCCCTGCCAGTCTCCCTGTGGCTTCCTTAAACCCTTAGTTACCAATGTTCAGCTAGTCTGCGTGCGGGTGGTTCTCAGTGATGGTTCTTCTGTAATTGTGATTTTGATGGGGTCCTGGGGGGCAGCAAGCACAGCATTTACCTACTCCACCATCTTGACCTGGGTTTGAATTTTAATTTTACACCTTTCTTATTTCCCAAGTGTTAAAAAAATTTGGGGTGGGGAAACAATTTGGTTAAAATACCTCTTTGTTTTTTTGTGTTTTTTTTTAAAGTTTTACTGAGAAATGACTCACATACTATACAATTCATCCATTTAAAGTATGCAATTCTGGCCCTGGCCAGGTGGTTAAGTGGATAGCGTTGTCCCATGTACCAAGGTTGTTGGTTTGATCCCCATCAGGGCATGTATGAGAAGCAGTCAATGAGTGCACAACTAAATGGGACCACTAACTGGAACAACGAATTGATGTTTCTCCCTCCCATTCTTCCTCCCTCCCTCCCTCCTATTCTTCCTCCTTCTTGCCCATTCTTCCTCCCTCCTTCCCTCCCTCCCTCTTTCCCTCCTTCCCATTCCTCCTCCCTCCCTCCTTCCCTCTCATTCCTCCTCTTCCCTCCCTCCCTCCGTCCCATTCTTCCTTCCTCTTTCTCTCTCTCAAATCAATGGAAAAATTAAAGTTTAAGATTTTTAGTATACACAGATATGTGCATCCAATGCCAAAATTTTAGATTATTTTTCATCACCTCAGACAGAAACCCTGTACCATTGAACTACCACCTTTTGTCCCTTATCCCCAATCCAAAGTATCTACTAAGTCTGTTCCAGACTTTTCATATAAATGGAATCATATAATGTATGGTGACTGGCTTCTTTGACATAGCATGTTTTCCAAGTTCATTCATATTGTAGCATGTATCAATACTTCATTTCTTTTTTTTTTTTAATTTTAATTTTTTTAATTTTTATTTATTTATTTTTACAGGGACAGAGAGAGTCAGAGAGAGGGATAGATAGGGACAGACAGACAGGAACGGTGAGAGATGAGAAGCATCAATCATCAGTTTTTCGTTGGGACTCCTTAGTTGTTCATTGATTGCTTTCTCATATGTGCCTTGACCGTGGGCCTTCGGCAGACCAAGTAACCCCTTGCTCGAGCCAGCGACCTTGGGTCCAAGCTGGTGAGCTTTTTTTGGCTTAAGCCAGATGAGCCTGCGCTCAAGCTGGCGACCTCGGGGTCTCGAACCTGGGTCCTTCCACATCCCAGTCTGACGCTCTATTCACTGCGCCACCACCTGGTCAGGCAATACTTCATTTCTTAAAAAATACATTTCATTCCTTTTTATGGCATAGTAATATTCCATATATGGATATACCATGTTTTCTTTGTTCATTAGTTAATGGACATTTTATTGTTTCTACTTTGTAACTGTGTGGATAATATGGCTATAAATATTTGTGTACAAGTTTTTGTATGGAAATACATTTCTATTTTTTCTGGATACATACCTAGGAATAGAATTGCTGAATCATATGAAAAATCCCTATTTTTTTTGTCTCAATTAGAATATGTATGCATGTATGTGTATATTTATTTGTGAATACTCTTACTAAGTTTTATTTCAGTTCAGAAAGAAAGCATTATCTTAGCATAGAAGGAAGTAGTTATTACAATTTCTTTTAAAAATAATTATATTTCATTATATGTATTAAAAATTGGTTTTAGCCTTCATGCAGGATGCTGTGTTCTCTGCTCCTTTGTGAATGTCTGTGGCTGTTAACTGGTTATGCTCATGATGATGATTGGATTGACCCCACGGACATGCTGAACTATGATGCTGCTTCAGGAACAATGAGAAAATCTCAGGTACTAAAAAAATGCACATGTGTGTAAGACCTTATCAGTGCTATGATGGAAACAGTCTACTTTTGTTGGTGTTCACTCAGCACTATGAGTCATGTATCATGATTAGCAATCATACAGAATCTTTCATGATACTCTTAGTCAAAGATTATTTCAACCCCACCTGGTTATTTCTGTTTTGAATTTGAATGTAAAGCCATCAGATAGCAAACTAGTTTGATTTTAGTTCTTAGCTTGTATATAAATTGGAGACTTTTTGGGTGATTCAGTATGATTGAAGAATATAACAAGCAAAGTCAGAAAAAATGAAGTTAAAATTTTAGTCTTCATTAATAATAGACTATTTTTGCAACTTAACTAAAGAAATAAAATCTTTCTCTACTTTGCGTTAGGTGAAATATGGTATATCAGAGAAAAACGAGGTCAATCAAGACCTGTCACGTGCTGATGAATTGTCGGAATGTTACAGCAGACTTGATTCTTTAACTCATAAGGTTAGATTTTTTTCACTCATGGATTTTATATTATTTATAGTATGTTAAGTTTTTCTCTTTCTCTGTTTGCTAACATTGTTTTTGTTTCTACATACTGTACAATTGATATAATATATACAGTTGACCCTTGAACAGGATGGGAGTTCGGGGCACCAACCCTTTACACGGTTGAAATTCTCTGTATAACTTTTGGCTCCTCCAAAGTGTTAACTATTATAACATACCATTGACCAGAAGCCTTCTGAAAACAGTCAATTTATATGTATTTTGTATGTTATATGTATTGTATACTATATCCTTACAATAAAGTAAGCTAGAGAAAAGAAAATGTTATTGAAATCATAAGGAAGAGAAAATACATTTATAGTACAAAATGTATTCTTTTTTCTTTTTTTTTTTTCAGTGAGAGAGGGGAGGCGGATACAGACTCCCACATGTGCCCCCACCAGGATCCACCTGGCAAGCCCACCTGGGGTGTTGCTCCATTGCTCAGCAACAAAGCTCTTCTTTGTGCCTCAGGCGGAGGCCATGGAGCCATCCTCAGTGCCCGGGGCCAACTTGCTCCAATCGAGCCATGGCTGCAGGAGGGGGTTAGGGAGAAAGAGAAGTGAGAAGGGGCAGGGTGGAGAAGCAGATAAGCTCTGCTGTGTGCCCTGACCGGGAATCGAACCTGAGACATCACACGCCAGGCTGGTGCTCTATCACTGAGTCAACTGGCCAGGGCCACAGAATGTATTTATTGAAAAAATCTGAGTATAAGTGGACCTGCACAGTTCAAACCCATGTTATCCAGGGGTCAACTGTGTACTATTTTTTCTTTAGTTACCCTGGTCTTGTTTTTTTTTTTTTTATTTTTTTTTATTTTTATTTATTTTTTTTTTACAGAGACAGAGAGTCAGAGAGAGGGATAGACAGGGACAGACAGACAGGAACAGAGAGATGAGAAGCATCAATCACTAGTATTTCGTTGCACGTTGCGACAACTTAGTTGTTCATTGATTGCTTTCTCATATGTGCCTTGACCGCGGGCCTTCAGCAGACCGAGTAACCCCTTTGCTCGAGCCAATGACCTTGGGTCCAAGCTGGTGAGCTTTACTCAAACTAGATGAGCCCGTGCTCAAGCTGGCGACCTTGGGGTCTCGAACCTGGGGCCTCTGCAGCATCCCAGTCCGATGCTCTATCCACTGCACCACTGCCTGGTCAGGTGTTACCCTGGTCTTTTCTTAAAAGTAGTTCTTTTATTTTTCCTGTAATATTTATCTCATGTTGTAATTATCAAACTGAAAATTTCTTGGGACAAGTTATATGTTTTATTCTTTTATTTTTTCTTCTTTAGTGAGAGAGACAAAGACAGACAGGAAAGGGGAGAAATGAGAAGCATCAACTCATAGTTGTGGCACTTTAGTTGTTCATTGATTGCTTCTCATGCGTGCCTTTGCATGTGATGGGAGGAGGGCTCCAGCCGAGCCAGTGACTCTTTGCTCAAGCCAGTGACCTTGGGCTCAAGCCAGCGACCTTTGGGCTCAAGTCGCTGGCTTGAGCAGGAACCTTGTCTACATGATCCCAGAGCTCACCAGCTTGAGCAAGAGGATACTGGCACGGTCCTGGTCAAGGCACGAATGAGAAGCAATCTGTGCCCAATGAAGTGAAAGCAACTACAAATTGATGCTTCTAACCCTCCCTTCCTGTCTCTTTCTCTCTCTCTCTCTCAAAAAAAAATTCATTGTTTCTCTTAAAGAGAAATTTTCTTTTTTTCATTTAAAGGTTTATAAACCTTGCTTGAAAGCAGTGGAAACTGCCACACGACTTCTCTAAAGTGTCCCATCCTGAGTTTGTACTCATTACTATCTTCTGTATCATTAGGCCCGTTTCCATGTTCAGCTCAACTCATGGTACACAGTCATTTAAAAAGTAAAAATTGTCTGACCGGGCGGTGGTGCAGTGGATAGAGCGTCAGACTGGGATGTGGAGGACCCAGGTTCGAGACCCTGAGGTCGCCAGCTTGAGTGCAGGCTCATCTGGTTTGAGCAAGGCTCACCAGCTTGAACCCAACCAAGGTTACTGGCTCGAGCAAGGGCTCACTTGATCTGCTATAGTCCCCCTCTGGTCAAGGCACATATGAGAAATCAATCAAAGAACAACTAAGGAGCTGCAACGAAGAATTGGATGTTTCTCGTCTCTCTCCCTTCCTGTCTGTCTGTTCCTATTTGCCCCTCTCTTTGACTCTGTCTCTGTCACACAAAAATAAAAAAATCAACATAGAAAACCCAGTTAAAAAATAAAAATTGCTAGCCCTGGCCAGATAGCTCAGTTGATTAGAGCTTTGCCCTGAAGCGGAGGTTGCCAGTTCAATCCCCAGTCAGGGCACATACAGGAACAGGTCTATGTTCCTGTCTCTCTCCCCTGCCTCTTCCTGTCTATAAAATCAATTAAAAAAATACTTTATTTTTAATTGCTTATCACTGGCCCTGGCTGGTTGGCTCAGTGATAGAGCATTGGCCTGGCGTGTGGATGTCCTGGGTTCGATTCCCTGTCAGGGCACACAGGAGAAGCGCCCATCTGCTTCTTCCCCCTTCCCCCCTCCTTTCTCATTATCTCTCTCTTCCCCTCCTGCAGCCAAGCCTCCATTGGAGCAAAATCAGCCAGGGTGCTGAGGATGGCTCCATGGCTCTGCCTCAGGCACTAGAATGGCTCAGGTTGCAACAGAGCATTGCCCCAGATGGGCAGAGCATCGCCCACTGGTGGGCTTACCAGCCGGATCCCGGTCGGGGCGCATGCGGGAGTCTGTCTGTCTGCCTCCCCACTTCTCACTTCAGAAATATACAAAAAATAATAAAATTGCTTATCACAAGGTCTAATGTCTGTAAGATAGGCCTTGCCCTCAGTCGGTGGCTTGACCACTGTGGTGTTTGTACAGCTACGTTCAGAGGACATCTGTTCTAATGAAGATTGATGTGAAGCGTTGTCATGTGGAGGACACTGTGGCGAAGCCATGGTTCCTGACTTCCCGAAGTGTCCCGTGTAGTAGGGGATGGTCAGTCATTGACAGGAGACGCTAATACAAGGCCGGAAGTAATGTGCACATTCAAGAATTTCTTTGCTGTGTCTTTCTGGCTTCGTCCTGTCTTTGTTTCTTTTTGTCTCTTCATATATCTTCCTCCCTTCCTTCCTTTTTCTCCTTCCCTTCTTACTGTCTGTCATTACAAAGAGAGAGACTGGTCCAGGTGTGCTTATCCACTCCGCTGCCCTCTTGCTTTATGATCTTCAGCTGTAAAATTGCTGAAAGCCAGGGCAGTGCTGGATGCGTGCTCCTCGTTTGTTGCCTGCTTGCTGTTTGCAGAGAGAGCCCACAGGCAGCAGACAAGCTCTGCGTTTTAATGCACACTTGATAAAAATAAGCAGCACCTTACCTTGCTGTCTCCATGGGGCCACTCGGTTAGAGACTTGATCCTTATATTAAACTTGTTGCTAACTGTTGATTTTCTTTTTTTGTGATTGCAGATTGATGCATGTGAAAACAAAAAGAGGAAAGACTATGAAATTCGAAGCAATTCTATTTTTAGGAGATACTTAAATAAGATTTTAATTGAAGCTGAGAAACTTGGACTTGTGAGTATTGGTGGAGTGATACTAATCAGTGTGGAGGGATATTTTCATTATTAATTTCAGGTTACATAAAGCAGTGATAGAGCATCATTGGTGCTTTAGCAGAGAGTAGCTGCCTGACTTTTTTTCAGAACCCATTTGTGCAGGATGCAGCAGCCCGCTATGCAGAGGTCTGGTGGAAGGCCATGCAGACCACTCCTTTATTCTGGTCCACTGGGCTTTACTTGTTCAACTCTATGCACTGCTGAACCACTTAGTTGAATTGGGGGTGGGTGGTGGTTTATATTTGCTATTTGAACCATATCAAACAGTTGGACACTTACTAAACTCCCGACTTGGTAAGGATTTGTTTTGACCCTTACTTGTTTTTGTTTGTTTGTTTGTTTTATTTTTAGCGAAAGAGAGGGAGACAGGCAGGGAGAGAGATGGGAAGCATCAACTCATAGTTGTGGCACTTTAGTTGTTCATTGATTGCTTCTCATACGTGCCTTGATGGGGGGAGGGGGGCCCCAGACAAGTCACTGACTTTGGGCTTCAGCCAGCAACCTCGGGCTTAAAGCCAGTGACCATGGGGTCATGTTGATCCTGCGCTCAAGCTGGTGAGCCCGCGCTCAAGCCAGATGAGTCCACTCTGAACCTGCTGGCCTTTGGGTTTCGAACCCGGGACCTCGGCTTCCTAGGCCGACTATTCACTGCGCCACCACCAGTTAGGCCACCATTATATTTTTAAATAGGTTTTTAATTTCTTGCTCGCTCTCCTTCCAGCACCCCATGATGCATATGTGGGTGTACTTGATCCCAGAGGCTCCTTACACTGTCCTCAATGCTTTTGGAGCTTGTCTTTCGGCTGTTCTGATTGGGTGTTTTCTGCTTTCTTATGTTCCGAATCACTGCTCTGATTCCTGGCGTCCTCTACCCTGTTGATTCCCTGAAAATTACTCCTCATGTCAGTTAATGTATCCTTTATCTCTGACTGGACCTTTTTTTTCAAGTAAACTTTTCCAATTTATTTACTGATCGGTTGATTTTAGAGGGAGAGGAAGGGGGAGAGAGACACTGATTTGCTGTTCCACTTATTTATGCACTCATTGGTTGATTCTTGTATGTGCTCGGACCAGGGATTGACCTGCAAATATGGCATATTGGGATGACACTAACCAAGTGAGCTACCTGGCCAGGGTCTGGCTGGTTCTTTTTTATGCTGTTGAGGTTCTCACTAAGTTCGTTGAGCATTCTTATAACTAATGTTTGAAACGCTGCATCTAGTAGATTGCTTGTCTCCATTTTGTTAGTTCTTTTTCTGGAGTTCTCTTCTTTCATTAGGGACATGTTTCTTGTTCTTCTCATTTACATCCTCCCTGTGTTTGTTTCTGTGTATTAGGTAGAGCTGCTGCCTCTCCCAGGCTTTGTGGAGTGGCCTAATGTCGGTGTTCTGTAGGGTCCAGTGGCACCTACAGCCCCCTGGATCACCCAGGCTGAGCATTTGAGGGCTGTCCCCCCGACCGTGTGCACTGTGTACCCCCTTCTCTTGTAGTTGAGCCCTGACTGCTGTGGCACGTCAGTGGGAGGGATTTACCTCCAGGCTGATGAGCTGCGAGGACTGGCTCCGGCCACCTCCCAGCCCCTCTCACTGCGCGGAGGACCAGCTGTGCAGGAGCCAGGAGCCAGGAGCCCCGCCCCCAGAGCAGGATTTCCTGCAGCAGGGCTCTGCTTCCCACTGAGTCTGCCCTGAGCGTGTCAGTTGTGGTGGTCGGGTGTTGGTGCTTCAGGGTGGTCTGTAGCTGTCCACTAGGTGCCCTGGCTCTGGGGCCTCCGGGAAGGTACAGGCCAAGGTCAGCCACCACCTGTGTTCTGTGGGCCACTCAGCTTGAGCTACAGAATGATCTGCAGGCAGCTGCTACTCGTGCTGGGCGCGGAGGTGCCCAGGCGAGGCCAAGCTGTGGCCCAAGGCTGCTGCTGCCAGTGCCGGGATGGGGCCACTTAGCAGAGGCAGGGTGCACGCTGAGGCCAGATGTTTGTGTGAGAGATTTTAGGAAAATCTGAGGCAGGGGTCAAGACTGGCCATTCCTATTAAAAAGCCACCAGAAACAGCTTGGGCGGGCCTGCGATTTGGTGGGGCGGGGCCTCAAAATCGCCAGAGCGGGGCAGACTGTGAGCCAAGTTGATGGAGTCTCAGCTGTGGTGCCCCCCTGCCATCTCTGTGGAGGGAAGAGGTCATCAAAGGAACACTGACCTCTGCCAGAACTTCTGCCTGGGAGCAAGCTGCCCCCTACCCCCAGCTTTTGCCTTGATGCCGGACAATTCAGTTCTTCCTCGCATGTCTCTGGTGCTTTTCAAGCTGCTGCCCAGTGCTGGAGCTCAGGGGAAGTGAGTCCGAGTAGGTCCATGAGTAGGTCCACGAGCGGGCCCTTTCAGAGGAGCTCCTGGGACTCCAGCAGCCTCCGTTCCCTCAGCCTCAGTCCCTGCTGGTTTTCACAGCCAGACATTGTGGGGACTTCTCTTCCTGGCACTGGAACCCTGGGCTGCGAGGCCTGGTGTGAGGTTGGGACCCTCACTCCTCAGGGGAGGACCTCTGCAGCTGAGTGAGATATCCTCCCGATTTTTATCTGACCCACGTGGGTGTGAGAGCAGCCCACCCGCCCCTTCTACCAGACTCGATGCGGCTTCTTCTTTAACTCCCTAGTTGTAGGACTGCCATTCAGCCAGGTGTCAGGTGGTTCTGAAAGATCGTGGTTCTGTACTTGTCATTTTGTTTGTGAACTAATTATATATTTAGTTCTAAATTGGCTTTCACCTTAAAATGTTTCACTGAGTAATATAGTAAAATTCTCTTTCCTATTGTTTGTTTTTTGGCAACTTTAATTTAGCCTGATGAAAATAAAGATGATATGCATTATGATGCTGAGATTATCCTTAAAAGACAGACCTTGATAGAAATACGGAAGTTTCTCAGTGGAGAAGACTGGAAGTCGGGTGCCTTGGATGATGCACTGAGTGATATTTTAATTAATTTTAAGTTTCATGATTTTGAAGCATGGAAATGGCGCTTTGAAGATTCCTTTGGTGTGGATCCATATAGTGTGTTTATGGTAAGCTGGGCTGGGGGGCGTGATGCACAGGTTTTGGGTTATTTAAACTTCACCATGATTATGTTGAGAACCTGTACTAAGTCACTCATACTGTGCTGGTGACCTTGCAGCAAAATGGCACAAACGGTTTTGCGTATTTGAGTCCGGGTTTGTTGCTGGCGGCCTGAGGGTCACGCGGCTGCGCTGCTGTTTCCCAGGTGCTCCTGTGTCTGCTCTGCCTCGTGGGCTTGGTGGCCACCGAGCTGTGGACCTACGTGCGCTGGTACACGCAGCTGAGACGTGCCTTGGGCGTCAGTGTGCTCCTCAGCTTTGGATGGAACTGGATATATTTGTACAAGGTATTAATTATGTGGGAGCTCTTAAAGTTTTAAAATGTTATTTCATAAAAAATAAAAAGAGATCACCCTTTAGAACTAGAGCATGACTTGCCTCCGATGAGGCAGTGGGTGGGCATGGGGAGAGGGCCATGGGCAAGCGCTTGGCTGTAGCCAGTTTGGGGCCTTGACTAGTTAGTGGGGAAGAAAGTTCATTCTGATATTCATGATTCTAAAATTTAATTCTTTTAAAATTGGGATCATGCTGAACCTTAACCCTAACTATAAACCCCAAGGGGGCGGGGCCTGCTCTATGTAGACATGTAAGGAAACGGCGCTGTTCCTGTCCAAGGAGCGTAAGCACTGCGGGAAAGTCTAGCTCTTTCTAGCGCGGCGAGTCTGATGAACTTAAAATATAAATGAATTCATCTGATAAAATTGTGATTTTTTTTTTTTAAACCTTTTGCTCTAAGTTCCATACCTTCTACACTGGCAATCATTTACAAATTGAAGGAAGGAAGGTTTTTGGTTGAATATTGTTATCTCACTGATTTCCCCTGGGGCCTTAATATATAAAAGTTACATTATTTGTGCTGAAAACCATTCAAAGCGAAACACCGTTTTACCATGAAATAAGAAGTAGTCATTTAACATGTAACTGTACGTTGAGGGCATGATATGAACGATATTTGAACTAAATTTTTAAAGCTATTTAGTGACAAAGTTTTCCCTCCTCGTTGTAATTACTTACAGAGAAGGCAGTTGACGTCTTTATCTGTACTTTTTGCATTAAAACCATGATTTTTTTTTTTTTTTTTCATTTTCCCGAAGCTGGAAACGGGGACCGGGATCCACCCGGCACGCCCACCAGGGAGCGATGCTCTGCCCCTCTGAGGCATCACTCTGTATCCAGAGCCATTCTAGCACCTGAAGCAGAGGCCACAGAGCCATCCTCAGTGCCCGGGCCATCTTTGCTCCAATGGAGCCTCGGCTGCGGGAGGGGAAGAGAGAGACAGAGAGGAAGGAGAGGGGGAGGGGTGGAGAAGCAGATGGGCGCTTCTCCTGTGTGCCCTGGCCAGGAATCGAACCCGGGACTCCTGCACACCAGGCCGATGCTCTACCACTGAGCCAACCGGCCAGGGCCAAAACCATGATTTGCCATGAGCTGAGAATAGTTACTCTTTAGAAATAACAGATGTATTTTTTTGTATTAAAATTTTTTAAACAACCTGGTATCTGAACTAAGGTGTTTTGGGTGGAGATGTAAGCACTGTTCTCAGCAGTTCACGGTGCCCTTTTGATGTTGGTCAGCTGGCCTTCGCACAGCATCAGGCCGAAGTGGCCAAGATGGAGCCATTCAGCAACGTGTGCGTGGAGAAGATGGACTGGGCCGGAAGTCTCTGGGGTAAGGTGCGGCTGGCCCGCGGGGCCTCATTTTGAATAGAATTTCTGAGAATGATAAAATATTAAAAATAACAAAGAATGATAAAATGCCAGAAGGAGTCTTTCCATGACTGGATCATTAATATCAGACGAATATGCAAGGAGACTCCTAGATTTCAATGCTAAATCAAGGAAAAGTCCACAGCAAGAGATGTCTTCTTTAGCCTTACCCAAATATCTACTCTCTGCAAGTTTCCTGAGTGGTGTTTCCACTACTGTTCCCAAATTATCATTATTAATAATAAATTACTATTTTTCGACTCTTTGTTATGACTTGATTTTTTTATTACATTTATTGGGGTGACATCTGTTAATAACATTATATTGTTTCTAAGTGTACAGTTCTGTGATGTTTTATTGGTATATGCATTGTGTGTTTATCACCTGAAGTCAGATCTTCCATCACCATGTATCTGGCCCCCTTTACTCTTAACTAACCCTGTAAAGGAAAAAAGGCCTTTATTACGGCAGCGTCTGATAATTTCCAAGTATAGATGGTGAAGAGAAGTAAATTACCTTAAAATTAATAGCTTGGATCAGTAAGAATGCTTATAATTAACCCAGATTTCTGACTTTTGTGCTTTATGTGTATAAATGGAATGATTTATGTTTGGGTGACATTTTTCTCAGCTTGTCAGTATGATGACATGGAGATGTAAAAGTGCAAAAAGTCACCGTATCCGAGTGGCATCTTGACTTACTACTCCTTTAGGGTAGCCTAAATTACCAGAGAACACTGATTGTATTTATGGATAATACGTAAGTTTAATTCTCATGGTTATATTTGGGGATTCTGTTCTCTGCTGGCCCTTGATATATATACAGGGGGGAGCAAAACAGTTATAATAATAATAATACTACAAAATAATACAAAAATAAACTCTGTGTACTCAGAGTAAACCTACGTTTGCCACCCCTGGGTATCGTGTATTTTAATTATATTAAAGTACTATATGTCTTGACTGTGTTTCCTAATCTTATTTTCTGGATTGGGATGGGAAGATAAATGGAAAGGGGTTTTTAGAGTTGTTAAATAAACATGTATTTATATTTTTCTTAAAATGAGGAAAATATTAAAAATATTTACCAGGGTTTTGATTTATAAAGCCAAACTACCAAGCTAATAAGCAGCATCTAAAATTTTTTTAATATAAATGGAAAGGGGTTTTTAGAGTTGTTAAATAAACATGTATTTATATTTTTCTTAAAATGAGGAAAATATTAAAAATATTTACCAGGGTTTTGATTTATAAAGCCAAACTACCAAGCTAATAAGCAGCATCTAAAATTTTTTTAATATAAAATAAAAGCTTTAGGTTTCAGACCAGTGGGTTTGAGTTCGCGTGACGTCACAGGGAAGGCATGAAACTGCATTCGCTGACTGATGGTATCTGTCTTCCTCCGATGGACTGTGCCCACTCTGTCCATAGCGTGTCCAGCACATTTGAGGTCCTAAGTATAAGTTTATTAAAGAAGTGAATCTATGTATATGAATTAATATCCACTTAGACTTAATCTTATATTGACTTATGAAATCTTACATTGTAGCTTTACTATATTTTTTAATTCATGTTTAAAGACACTTTATAAATAAATGCAAGTCCATGATGACCTATCCAGAATAGAATTTCAACAGATTCTATAATTATGGTGTCCAAAATTGTTTCTTTGAACGCTATGGAAACTAAACCAACCTAGCCTTGCCTCCTGGCTCCAAGGATAACTAAAGGCCTCCTCCGGGCCAGGCTAGTATGTAATATAAGCCCGAGTTAGAAAAATGGGGAGAACTAATGTTCTACTTTGTTTATAAAATAAGGAAAGAACTGACTTTTAAGTTGAAATTTTATTGAGGTTACTGTAGACTCACAGGTAGTTATTAAGAAATACTATAGAGAGATCCTGTGTGCCCTTCCCCCATTTCCCCAGGGGTAGCATCTTGCCCAGCTATGCCCAACAGTGACTGACACAGACCACTGGTCTTATTCAGAGTCCCAGTTTCATATGGATTCATGTGTGTGTGTAAAGAACAGCTTTCAAATTGTTACCTTTTAGAAATCTTTATATAACATATTTTATCTGCATAAGACTTGTAGAATTTGAATGGATTTGGGACAGAAGATGAAAAAGTTTTTAAATTGGCATTACAGGACACATATTTGTGAATTTATTCTCAGTGATACTGACTGTTTTTAGTTTTGTCTGAAATTGATTGGTGGTGGTGAGGGTAAAACCAAAGCATTGTCTTATTTGGGAATGAAATGCAGCTTTTTACAAACATCTCGGTGTTTTTGTCTGTTTCTCCAAATAGAATGGTTTAGAAGCTCAGTGACCTTTAAGGATGACCCATGCCAGAAATACTATGAGCTCTTGTTAGTCAACCCTGTTTGGTTGGTCCCACCGACAAAGGTAAGGAATGTATTTTATAAAAATTACTTATACAAAATAAGTCAAAAATCCCTTAAATATATAAAAAAATTGTTTTTAAGAATTATCTAATAAACCTTTGTCCTAGAAAAAAAGTACTTCCGTTACACAGTGATTTTCACATTTTTAAAAGCATATGACAGCATTTTAACTTATGTAACATAACTTCAGTGCCCAGTGAATTTTGGAACATATGTGCCTCCATCCTCTGGGTGAAAAATAATGAAGTTGCTTTTACCTTTTCTAGGCATTTGCTGTGACGTTTACCAACTTTGTCACGGAGCCGTTGAAGCACATTGGAAAAGGAACTGGCGAATTTATCAAAGAGCTCATGAAGGAGATCCCGGTGATGCTGCAGGTGCCCGTGCTGGCCATCATGGCCGTGGCCGTCCTGGTGAGTGCACCCCGCTGACCGTCACAGCACTTGCGGAACCAAGACTTCCGTGAAGCCTAATAAACAGGTTAAGTCACGCCTACAGGTATGAAAGGATGACTTTTAGGTGGTACGGCTTTATTTATATATTACTTCCACTTGTGTTCCTCTGAGCAAGGATGTGGTGCTCCGGTTGGATTGTTGATGCCATGGCAGTGATTTAAAATAAGAGCTTCCGCCCTGGCCAGGTGGCTCAGTTGGTTAGAGCAGCATCCTGGTACACAAAGGTCACGGGTTTGATCCCCGGTCAGGCATGTACAGAAACAGATCAGTGTTTCTGTCTGTCTCTTTCTTCATCTTTCTCTAAAATCAATCAATGAATTTTTTTCTTTTAAAGATTTTATTGATTGATTTTACAGGGAGAGGGTGGTGGGATGAGTAGTTGCTTCACTCAGCTGCTCATTGGTTGCTTGTCAGATGTGCCTTGACCGGGCAAGCGCAGGATTTAGACCAGTGATGTCAGTGTTTCAGGCTGGCGCTCTATCTACTGGGCCACCACATGCAATAATAAATTTTAAAAATTAAATTAAAAAAGACCATGTAAAGAACCTTAATGGTTCTTTGCGCTCAGTGAATTAGTGCACACGAAGTCAGTCATTCGTGTCCTCTGAGAGTGGCCCCCGCGTTGCAGTCTGCGGCTCTGCGATGCTGAGCAGGGAAGAGCCTGCCTTGGTGAGCGGTGTCAGGAGGGTGGGGGCGGAGGCGAGCCCACTGGCGGTTTGGGGACCTGAGAGATGTTAATTAAGAAATGTTACTCCGTCACTCATCCATAGTGTCCTGAGCCTTCTGTGCTGATGGTTTTTAGCCCTTATCCAAATGAAGCAGTTGTCACATAAAACAAAGTGTAAAGAACTCAGATGTGCTGGGGGGATTATTAAAGGGCTGTCTTCCCTACGGACACGGAGTTCACTGTGCTCTGTTCACCTGGAGGTTGTTCTCTTTGGTTTTGGTTTCTTACTACAGGAGTCAGCGGTGTAGGGTATGGTTTTGTTAGGTGACATCCAAATCGTTTGACACAAATGATATGCACAACCTATCATCTCTCATTTCATCTGCCTAACAAGAGGCCTTTTGCTGCTCTGTCTTCAAATATTTACAGACATTGTGTTTTCAGGACCCTTACATTCTTAAGAACTGTTTGTGGGGATTTTATTTATTGATATTTGCCATGTGAGAGGATTTAAAATACCAGTCCCTGCAAGCACACAGCTCACGAGCCGTCAGAGGGAGGAAGGGGATGTCACGGAAGCCCAGAAGACTCCACTTAAGCTCAGCAGAGTGAGCGGCTCGTGTCTCGTGTTGCAGGAAGTGTTGGCCTCACAGAGCCCCGTGGGAATCTCGGGTCCTTCCAGGCCCCACTGGCCGCTGTGAGGAGTGCGTGTTGCAGGAATTGTTGGCCTCACGAATCCCGCAGGAACCTCGGGTCCTTCCAGGCTCCACTGGCCGCTGTGAGGAGTGCGTGTTGCAGGAATTGTTGGCCTCACGAATCCCGCAGGAACCTCGGGTCCTCCCAGGCTCCACCGGCCGCTGTGAGGAGTGCTTGTGCAGGAAGTGTTGGCCTCACGAATCCCGCAGGAACCTCGGGTCTTTCCAGGCCCCACCGGCTGCTGTGAGGAGTGCGTGTTGCAGGAAGCGTTGACCTCACGGATCCCCACGGGAACCTCGGGTCCTTCCAGGCCCCATCGGCCGCTGTGAGGAGTGCTTGTGCAGGAAGCATTGGCCTCACGGATCCCCACGGGAACCTCGGGTCCTTCCAGGCTCCACTGGCCGCTGTGAGGAGTGCGTGTTGCAGGAATTGTTGGCCTCACGAATCCCGCAGGAACCTCGGGTCCTCCCAGGCTCCACCGGCCGCTGTGAGGAGTGCTTGTGCAGGAAGTGTTGGCCTCACGAATCCCGCAGGAACCTCGGGTCTTTCCAGGCCCCACCGGCTGCTGTGAGGAGTGCGTGTTGCAGGAAGCGTTGACCTCACGGATCCCCACGGGAACCTCGGGTCCTTCCAGGCCCCACCGGCCGCTGTGAGGAGTGCGTGTTGCAGGAAGCGTTGACCTCACGGATCCCCACGGGAACCTCGGGTCCTTCCAGGCCCCATCGGCCGCTGTGAGGAGTGCTTGTGCAGGAAGCATTGGCCTCACGGATCCCGCAGGAACCTCGGGTCCTCCAGGCTCCACCGGCCGCTGTGAGGAGTGCTGCCTGGCAGCTCCATGGACCATGACTCAAAGCCTGTTGAGTTGTAGCTGTGGAAGAAGCCAAGTTTGCATTGGTTAAAAAAACTAACCTGCCTGACCAGGCGGTGGCGCAGTGGATAGAGTGTCGGACTGCGATGCAGAAGGACCCAGGTTCAAGACCCCGAGGTCACCAGCTTGAGCGTGGGATCATCTGGTTTGAGCAGAAGCTCACCAGCTTGGACCCAAGGTCGCAAGGGGTTACTTGGTCTGCTGAAGGCCCACGGTCAAGGCACATAAGAGAAAGCAATCAATGAACAACTAAGGTGTTGCAACGCACAACGAAAAACTGATGATTGATGCTTCTCATCTCTCTCCGTTCCTGTCTGCCTGTCCCTGTCTATCCCTCTCTCTGACTCTCTCTCTGTCTCTGTAAAATAAATAAATAAATAAATAAATAAAAAAAACTAACCTGCAGGAGAATGTTTTCATAATGATGTACAATTCTGAACAGTTTTCAGCATTTACCTTATATGACGGCTGTGAAGGTAGACAACATACACGTAATTATCAGTACCTTCCAATGGAGATTTTTAGGCTTTAGCCTGAACGCCATTCTGCCGCTGTTATAATCCAATCAAAATGTGTCCAGTGGGCTGCACTCCTTGATCCGCAGCTTTGCACGACGCGACAGCTAAGCTTGCATAGGAACCATGTTTTGCAGCCAGTACGACAAAAACGTCACTGTTTGGAGCCCTCACGGCAGGATTCATCAAACTGAACATGCAGTGGAAGCTGTCAGTCGAGACTGCGCAGCTGGTCTGAAATCAGACACCACGCAGTGTTGGCTGCACTGAAGAGGACGTGGTCAGAGCTTGTGGCGCGTCAGAGAGGTCCTCCGTGTTGACAGTCACAGTGGTATCTCAGTTGCGGGACTTACTGCTGATGCCAGTCTGCTGTGTAATCTTATTACACAGGGGTTTGGATTCCAGACTTGTATTTGACAGACCTCTTCTTGTGTCTCGTCTTGTATCTGTAATTGGAAGCAAGACCCAGGTACCAATGCAAAGATGTGGCTGAAGACCATATGGTGTTGGGCTGCTTATTGCTGTTTATGATGATACGGGCCCTGATAATGTCCAAACCTGTCCCTCTGCTAACTGTTTTGACTGCAGAGCTACGTCCACTGGAGCCTGTTCTCAATCAGCTCGTGTGTCAGTTTGTGGAGTGCAGTTTAATGAACTGGGAAGCATGGTCTGCGTGCTTTGAGACAGTTCCTGCAGCACAGGACCTACCTGTACTGAATGTTTGCCTTGGAATTGTTCATAAAGGCTTGGAGTTGACAGTCTATGATGATGAAGTGTCTCCATTCCTGGAAGGTCTTGAAGAAAGGCCACAGAGAAAGGCAGAGCGTGCTCCACTGCTGGTGAATCTGCTGAAAAGGCTGGTGGCCCCACAGTGCATTAGGTGATAATTCCCCGGTCTGTACGTGTGTTCCCAAGGGGGTAAGAGTGTAGGAACGTGTACCGATGCCAGGAATCTATACTTTGAACCAAAGATGCAGTGCTGGAATGGTATGTTTTAGCCATCAGTCCAGATGTTTCCCCCAAGCGACTTCACTGAAACCGTACGATAGGATGTATTTTCTTTGAGAGGGTCTATATGAGCGTTTTCTAGAAAGTAGAGTTATCTGAATTAATGTTTTTATATGAAGAACATAGGGTCTTTATGGTTTTAAAGACAACTGTGAAACAGACTTGTTTCATTTGTTGGTTAGAAAAAGATGTGTCCAGCTGATTGAAATATACTTAATACTGATGATTCCTCAATTTCTATGGACTATTCTGGGCCTGCATTAAAGAAGAGGCCTGTAATGAAAAAAACAAACAAACAAATTAACATGCTTATGTCTATAAATGCCCCAAGTTAAATGGTTTAATTTTGTTTAGCACCCTCACATTTGTGTTGTAAGCCAGCCATTAAGTGCTCAGGAATGTGTATGTCTTTTCCTTCTAGGCCTTCTGCTATGGTGCTGGAAAATCCCTTCCCCTGCTGAGACCTTTAGGTGGTCCCAGAAGAGAACCACCCTGGGCCCTTCAGCCAGGTGACAAGCGCCAGCAGCAGAGAATTGATTATAGACCTCATGTTGGAGCAGGTGACGCAGATTTTTATTATAGGGGCCAGATTAGCCCCGCTGAGCAAGGCCCTGGTGACACAGTGTATGAGGGTAGAAGAGATGTTTTGAGAAAGAGAGATGTTGACTTGAGCTCTCAGACTGGCCACAAGAGCCCCGAAGTGCTCCGGGCGTTTGATGTCCCAGATGCAGAGCCACACGAGCGCCCCGAGGTGCTGCCCAGTGTAAGTCGGCGACCGTTCACTTTCCGTGCCCTTGCCCTCGGCCTCGGTGCTTCCCCAGGCCTTGTGGGTATCTCTGACCTGCCCTGTCCCAGTCATAGTAACGGAGTAGTTATTCAGTTCTCTTCCCCTCTCTGGTCAAGTTAGTCCAGCCTCTTTAGAAGAAATGAGGTTTGCTTTTATTTATTGACTTAGAGAAATAGGAACATAGATCTGTTCCTGTATGTACCTTGACTGGGGATCGAACTGGCAGCCTTTGAGCTTCAGGGTGAAGCTCTAACCAACCAAGCCATCTGGCCAGGGCTGAGATTTATTTTTAAAGTACTCTTTAACAACAGTTTGTTAGCACAGATGGAAATTCATGTGAAGTTTTATAGGAAGCCAGCCAGTGAGCATGTGAGCCTGACGGACCCCTCTGCCTTTGGGGGGAGAAGGAGGGTCTCGCTGCAGACCGGCCTGAGCCCACGCAGAGCCCCGAGTCTCGGGGGACCTCGCCTTCCCAGACCTTCTGTGTCATTGGCGGGCGACACTGCTTTTCCCCTGCAGAGTGGTGAGGCCTTACCCCCACCTTTACTGACCATTTAAAGGGGCATTTCCATTTCTCTTTGAGACAGGAATTTGAATTGTCATTTGCAAAATTTAAGTTGCAACTGTAAACCTTTGAAAAATAGTTACGAACATCATAGAGCAGAGGAAATTATAGACTCCATTCCCATGGAGTTCCCTATAAAGAGGAATATCTGCATGTTTCTAGAAAACTTGAAGGTGTTTGTTTTTTGGGGGTTTTTTTTGAGAGAGAGAGAGAGAGAGACAGGAACATCGAGCTGCTCCTGCATTTGCCCTGACTGAGGAATCGAACTAGCAACCTCTGTGCTCTGGGTCAGAGCTTGAACCAACAGAGCTATCTGGCCAAGGCTAATTTTTATTTTTATTTTTTTAAGGCAGAGGACGATGAAAGGAAGCATTCGTTTGTTGTTCCACTGTCGGGCACTCCCTGGTTGCTTCCCGTGTGTGCCCTGACCAGGGATTGAACCTGCAACCTTATTTTGGACGAAGCTCTTAACTAACTGAGCTAACAGGCCAGGGCCTGTTCCTTTCAGCTGTTCATTTGTTCATGCTTATCTGCCACTCATCTCCAGAATCCTCCGGTGACTTCCCACCCACTTGGAGGGAAAGGCAGAGTTGCTGTGGTAGCCCAGGGCCTTGGCTCTCTGCGCATGCCCGCCTGTCCCGCATGGGCCCCTTCAGCTCGCTCGCCCAGGCCCTGAGGGCCTTCTGACCAGTCCTTAAGCTCAGAGCCTTGTGCTGGCTGGTGGTGAGCTGGAGTCCTCCTCCGGAGCCACGTGCTTCATTCCTTCAGGCCTTGACTCCCGGGCACCTTTCAGACCTGCCACCCCCAGGCACTTCCAGCCTGATGCTTTGTTAATTCCTGTTTTGCCTAAGTCCCTCCCCAACCTTACTGTAAGTTCCGGTGAGGAGGAGGGTTTTATCTGGTCTCTCCCTGCAGTATCCCCAGCATCTAGAACGTAGTATGTGCTCAGTAAGTGTTTGTCAAGTGAATTATTCTCACCTGGCAGGGGGAGTCAGCAGTACTGGCCGCCAGTCCTCTTCACCACGTAGCATGTCCTAAGTGTCCCACTCCTCCGTTTGTAGGTCCAGGAGGCTGAATATTTATATCATTATAATTCAGCTCTTTGAAAGAATCAGATTTGCATAGCAACTTGTTAAATATGATTAATACTAAACCTTCACATTGTATTAAACAGTTGAAACAAAATGTCCTTCCCTACTTTCTAGCCCAGAGAGAGTGGTGTGGACCCAGGAAAAAGCCCGCCATCAGAGAGCAGCAGTGAAAGCCAGCAGCCTGCTAAGCCTGTGCCCGGCCAGGAGGCCTCAGTGGCTGGAGAAGGGGCACCTGCTGTGGGAGAGGCCCCGCTCCGGCCAGACGGCGAAGGCGGCGCAGCCCCCCCGGCCGTGGGAGCAGGGGGAGGCGACCCAGCTGGCAGCCTGTGTGGCTAGAGGAACACGGACTGGCCGCAGCTTGGAGGTCACCCTTTTGTAATGGGATTTTGTAACGTATACTCTTCAACTTCTTTTCTTTTTTGAGAGAGAGAGACAGAGGGTGGGACGGAGAGGATAGGAGAGAGAGGGAGAGAGAGGCATCAACTTATTCCACTTAGTTGTGCCATTGATTGCTGCATATATGAGCCCTGATCAGGGCTCGAACTGACAACCTTGGGGTCAAGCCAGCACCCTTGGGATCGAACCAGTGACCTTGGCACTCTGGGATGGCATTAGATCGACTGAACCACCGGCCAGGGCTACTCTTCACAACTATTTAGTACTGATATTCTGACATTTACTACAAAGGTGCCAACTTAAACATCAAATTTTTACTGACAATCAGAATCAACAAATGTATTTGTTTTTGTTTAACTTCTTTCATGTTTTATTTTATCTTTTTGATGTTAAGATAGATCCCATTAAGTTCTGAAATACTAATTTTGGAACAGGATCTCATAGAGCAGGGATCGGGAACCTATGGCTCGTGAGCCAGATGTGACTCTTTTGATGGCTGCATCTGGCTCGCAGACAAATCTTAAAAAAAAAAAATGTTAAAAATATAAAACATTCTCATGTATTACAATCCATTCATTTCCTACCACTCATGTTCATGGTTGCGGGTGGCTGGAGCCAATCACAGCTGTCCTCCGGGACAACACCAAATTTTTATTGGATAATGTGTAAAGTACACGGGTTGTTGTATGGCTCTCATGGAATTACATTTTAAAATATGTGGCGTTCATGGCTCTCTCAGCCAAAAAGGTTCCTGACCCCTGTCAGGATGAACATAAGGCAGGCATCACTAACTGAATAATTAAAGAAGCCAGTTGGTATTAGGGACATTGAAAAAGAAGTTTTATCGTTGACATGTACACGTGGGAACCAGCTACCCAGTGTGTGTGTTGCCTGTGGAAGTGCTGTCACCCCCACCTCAGTAGGAGGAGAACTTGCTCACGGTGCACGGCACTCTGGGGCTGGGAGGCACCCACAGGCTGGCCGGTTCTGAGGAAAGTCCACTGGAGCCGCGTGGGCCACCCATAGATCCAGGTGGCTGTGTCATTTCCCGTTCTACCTGCATCTCTAGCTCCCGCAGCTGCCCCTGGGGCTGCCACCTCACCCCCTTTACTTTCCTACGAGACCAAAGAGTGCGGGGGGCTTGAGACCACACGGCATGGTGGGTCGGCACTCAGTTTACAGAGTGACCAGGCTTTCAGTGGCTTTGTCTCCCCCCAGGGGACGCACGGGCTTTATCAGACCCGCTGTCCTGGAGCAGAACCCCCTCAGTGAGGCTGTCAGATGGCACCGTACCCTATTCACACGGTGGCAGGTCGTGCTGTCTGGGCCACAGCAAGGTCCCGTGTTGAACAATCTCTAGAGAGAAGACCCTGATGGGGAAAACTGAGTTTTTCTTAACTGTAGACAAGTGATACAATCAATATTTTGAGTTATTCTGACTTTTTAATACTACTACTCCTTTTAAACTAAAAACCATTTATAAATCTCGCTGGTACCTCGCTGGAAAGCAGATTTCACGTACATTTAGGTGGCGTCTGTGTAATCTTCACCCCGAGAGTTGAGTCCAGCTGCTAATGAGGATGCTGCCTGTCCGGGATAGTCTTAAAATTTCCTTCAGGCACGTGTCAGTAAACAGGACTTGTTCAGAGTATTTGCTTTCTGGCTTTTGGTGGGGGTTTTTTTTTAGTTTTTCAATTAGTTTTCATGTAATATTTTATATTAGTTTCAGGTGGGCAGCATAGGGTTCGACAGCCATGTATTTTACAGAGTGGTCCCCCGATATTTTCAGTACCTCCCTGGCACTCTACATATTTATGGCAATATTATTGACTATATTCCCTATGCTGTACTGCTGGTGTGTTTTTTTACATTAAATGTAGAATAATCCTTTTTATTGGCTTCTTGAATCATCACTTAGATCAGTGGTTGGCAAACTCATTAGTCAACAGAGCCAAATATCAATGGTACAACGATTGAAGTTTCTTTTGAGAGCCAAATTTTTTAAACTTAAACTATATAGGTAGGTACATTCCTTATCGAGGTAGCGCCCGCACGTGGTATTTTGTGGAAGAGCCACGCTCAAGGGGCCAAAGAGCCGCATTTGGCTCGCGAGCCGCAGTTTGCCAACCAGGGCCTTAGATCAGTGGTTTTCAACCTTTTTACACTTGGGGACTGGGGAAAATAGAATTATTTGGGGGACTGCTAAGACGGAAGTCACCTGAGCATAAGCAAATTCGAAGAGAAACGGGCCTCGGGTGGTAGGCCGGAGCCTGAGAGTGGGGTTAGTGCTTTCTGCCCTCCTGCGGAAAGAACTTGTACGTACAATTTCACCTTTGTATTCTTCCCTTACAGATGACCGTTGGGGATGAAACAAGGCAGTGTGCCGCCAGCACATTGAATGATAGCAAGACAGGGAAAACTGCTAAAGCAACTCAAACTGCCAAGGCCAGTTTACAGCTAGAAGAGGCTTACTGATTGTCTAGCCACTGTTTATCACTAACATCAAGGGTTCTAGCGACAAGCTTTCAGGGAAATCAGAATGGTGTAGACAGCTTTTAAATGGAGTAATGTTGAATGTTTACAGCATCTAAGAACTACCATATACACAAAATAAACCCTTACTTTTATATTACTCTGGTTGGTATGCCTGTCTGTGCTCATTGAAGATTCTTACAACAAAAAGCCCCATGAATCTTACGTGCAGTTTTTAAAATGTGTCAACTTTAGGACATTATACACCATATATAAATCATATATAACCCAGGTATTGGGTACTTTCGACCAAATTTCTGACAGTTTTTTTCCCCTGAGCTCATGATGTAATTTCAGATTGTGTAACTTTGTTCTTTATTTTTAAAAATTATTTCTTTAAGAAAGGAAAGGGGAGAGAAAGAGACAGAAACATCCATCTGTTCCTGTATGTGCCCTGAGTGGGGATCGAACCCATAACCTTTGCATATGGGGAAAATGCTCTAACCAGCTGAGCTAGCCGCCCGGGTTCTTTTTTCTTTTCTTTTTTTTAAGGTGAGAGGAGGGGAGATAGCCAGCCAGGGTTCCTGATTATTTTACATGTTGGCCATTTGGAGAAGTGTTCTCGCTGTTTGCTGATCAGAATCACTGGGAGGAGTGTTAGAAAGAGCCCGAGACCTGTCCCCAGCTGTGCAGTCAGAAGCCCCCAGAGGTGAAGGAGCTCCAGCGGTCCCAGGGGTGGGCGTTGGCAGCGTGCAGCCAGCCTTAGAGTCCAGGCTGGGCTCTGTCCCAGTCTGTTTTTGCTAAACTGTCTCTCTGTCACATCCTGTTATGTGTCCTTGTTAACACCTTTCAGTGTCTGGGAGGAGGCTTAATGACAACTGGGGTTCTAGCCTACATCTTTCGTTCTTCAGTTTTACGAGTTTCATCAGTTTCCTATTTTGGGGGCCCAGGTCCTTGACATAACCATGTACTTGATTTTCAGGTGCTAAAAAGTTTTACAGCGGTATTTTGCAATAGAGGATACAATTTTGAACCATATGTACATACATGGATATATATGCTTATGTGCCATGTAACGATGTTTTGGTCGACAACAGACCACGTCTACAATGGTGGTCCTGTAAGATTGTACTAGAGCTGAGAAATTCCCATCCCTAGTGACGCCCTAGCCATCCTGACACAGCGCAGCCAACTCCTCACGTGTCTGGCGGAGCCGGGCTGCAGACTGCGCGTGGTCGTGCGTGCACAGCAGCTCGGCCGGGCAGCGGTGGTGCCGCCCAGGTCTGCGCACAGCACACGGCGTTTCTCGGGACCTGTCCCTGGTGTTGAGTGGCATGTGACTATTTTGTTATTTACCAAAGAGCCCAACACATGCTAAAGTTGTTTATTTCTTAAGTCTGTTTCATAATGGCTTTGGCCTAAAAATACATAGAAAACAGATTTTCTTTTTTTTGGGGGGGATGCCTAGATTTTTATAAAACTAGAACTTTTTTACACGGTCAAGTACATTATTACTAGACAACGTAATTTCTATCTACGTCGATGGTCAAGTATTAAAAAAGCCATTGTCAATGAAAGTTTTAAAAATGTTAGCAAGAGGATTAAATTGTAGTCTAGGATTCACTGAACTTTCTACTTTACAGATACAGGTAAACGATCTAACAAGTTGCCAAAGAACACAGTCCCAAGCAGAAATCACAAAAGTTGATGAAGCACCTTATAAGACACGTCCACCCCGGAACACGTGAGTGTCCAAAGGATGTCATTAATCTAGACTATGAAGCTGAAATCTTATATCACTCTCAAACATTTTAAGCTGTACTATAGTGCTATAATGTCTCCTCTTAGGAGAAAAGAAACAGCTTGAATTTCCTTGCAGTGTTCTGAAAGGAAACGGTCACTTTAAAACAATCCACAGGAACTAGTGGTTTGCTTACTTTTTCCCTGAATTTTTAAATTCCAGCAGAGCATTGCTTTGCAAACAGTCCTTGAGCCCAAAGTCAGTGTCTCTGTTTTGATCTCTTTGTAAAAGAACTCGCTGTTCGTCCATCCTTTTCGCCTGAGACCGTAAAATAAGGCTAAAAAAGTCCTCATCTGGTACCGTTGGTCCCTTTGTGGCAGCAGGTGGTGGAGCACATCTTTGGTCATCTAACCTGGACCCCTGGAAGCACAGCAGAAAGAGATGGAAACAGTACTGCGGGAGGGAGCACGAGCTGTCATCTACAACAGGAAACGTGGCTTCGGACGTTGCCTTTTGTGCCTCTTCTCAGAAACTTACCTGAGATTGGAAACCTAGCAAATTTTTTCCTTTAAAATGACTTACATAACAAGTATCATGAGTATAGCACAGCTTCATAGATTTGGTCAGGTTAAGACACAGGGCAGCTGTGTCCAGGCATGACAGCTAGAGACTGTAACTGTCACAACAGGCACCGGTGCATACACTTCCCAAACCCTCGGAAACGCCTTCCCGTGAGAGCCCAGGCCCCGCCCTCCACACCCACCGGCCCCTCTGCGCTTCTCCTGTCCTAGTTACTGTCATTTCTCTGTCCTCCAAGTCGTCAACACTGGGCACTTGAGTTTCTAGAGCCCCTGCGTGTCCTCCTGCCTCGTGCACTGCCTGCTGGGTCATATAGGCCAGACTTACTCTCCCTATTGCACCACCTGGAAAATGAAGATTTCAAACATCCCTTGCTGACCACTGCCTCCAATTTTTCCAAGTCATGTTCTCTGGTACTCTAGTAAGTTTTTATAGTGATAAACAAACAAAATTTACCGTTTTAAGCATATTGAAGCGTACAGCTCAGTGGCTTTAAGTACATCCGTGTTGCACAGCCATGGCCACCAGCCACCTCCCGGACAGCTTTCACCTGCAACACTGACCAGTGCCCCCAGCCCCGCAGCCACCAGTGTGCCTTCTGCTCAGTCCTACGGTGTTTGTCCTTCCGTGACTGCTCATTTCTCAGCATGTCTTGAAGGTTCATCATGTCACTGCATATCAGAATTTCCTTTCTTGTTAGGGCGGGAAAATACTGGATTCTGTCTATACAGATTTTATGTTAACCTGTTGGTGGGCTCGTGGCTTGTTGATACAGTTCACATTCCGTGGGTGTATGTTCTGAAATAGGAATGTTGGATCACATGGCAGTTCCGTTACATTTTTGAGGAGCCACCGTGCTGTCTTCGCAGCAGCAGCAGCACCACTATGTTCCACCAGCAGTGCAGGAGTTTCAGCTCCTACACAGCCTTGCCGACTCTGTTGTTTGTTGATAGTTGCCGTCCTAGTGGTGTGAGGCTGGATCTCACTGTGGCTTCGATCTGGAATGCTACACATCTGTTCCTGTGTTTATTGGCCATTCCTATATCTTCTCTGGAGAAATGACTACTGTGTTCTTTGTATATTTTTTAATAAGATTTTTTGTTCTTAGCTTGGAGTTCTGTGTACTCTGGATTTACAAATAATTTTTTTTTTTTTGTATTTTTTTTTTCTGAAGCTGGAAACAGACAGTCAGACAGACTCCTGCATGCGCCCAACTGGGATCCACCCGGCATGCCCACCAGGGGCGACACTCTGCCCACCAGGGGGCGATGCTCTGCCGTGACCAGAGCCACTCTAGCGCCTGGGGCAGAGGCCAAGGAGCCATCCCCAGCGCCCGGGCCATCTTTGCTCCAATGGAACCTTGGCTGCGGGAGGGGAAGAGAGAGACAGAGAGGAAGGAGGGGGGCGTGGAGAAGCAAATGGGCGCTTCTCCTATGTGCCCTGGCCGGGAATCGAGCCCGGGTCCCCCGCACACCAGGCCAACGCACTACCACTGAGCCAACCGGCCAGGGCCTACAAATAATTTTTGTGGTTGCCTTTTTACTTTGCTGACAGTGTGTCCTTTGATGTACAAAAGTTTTACATTTTCATGAGGCCAATTTGTTTTCTCTTTTGTTACCTGTGCCTTTGGTGTCATGACCAGGAAATCACTGCCAAACCCAGTGCCGTGAAGCTTTCTCCTTCTGTTTTCTTCAAGAAGTTTTATACTTTAAACTGATGCAATTTGAGTTAGCTGTCTGTCTGGTGAGGGGTCAGCTTTTGCATGTGCACATCCAGCTTTTCACCTGTCGGTTAGACTGCTTTCCCATTGAGTGGTCTCCGCTCCATTATTTCCTGTCTCTGCGAGGGCTGTGTCTGGGCTCTCTCTTCTGTTGGTTTGTATGTCTAGTCTACTCTTTGTGTAACGGTAGCTTTGCAGTAAATTTTGAAATCACGAGGAGTCCTCTAACTTTGATTTTCTTGCCTAAGAATGCCTATTTGCATGCTCTGAGATTCCGTGTGAATTTTAGGGTAGGTTTTACTATTTTTGTAAAACTGTCATAGAAATTTTGATGGGGATTGCATTGACTACGTAGATCACACTCTGGGTGGTATTAACAATTTATTAGTCTTTCAACCTATGAACACCACCAACAATCATTTATGTTTATGTCATTCTTAGTTTCAGAAACACTCTGTAGTTTACATTGTACGGGTTAGCTATAGGTCGCCTCCCAGGTTAATTCCTGAGTGTCAATTGTTTTTGATGCTATTGCCAGTGGGGTTGTTTTCTTTGGGACGATGCTCTGACCAACTGAACCATCCAGCCAGGGCTAGGACTGGTTTTGTGTTGTTTTTTAAATTTTTTATTTATTTACTTTTTTAGATTTTATTTATTCATTTTTATTAGAGAGAGAAGGGAGAGAGAGAGAGATAGAGAGAGGACAGGGGGAGGAGCTGGAAGCATCAACTCCCATATGTGCCTTGACCAGGCAAGCCCAGGGTTTTGAACCAGCGACCTCAGCATTTCCAGGTCGACGCTTTATCCACTGCGCCACCACAGGTCAGGCCTAGGACTGTTTTCTTAATTTCCTTTTTGGACTGTTCATTGTTAGTGTAGAAAAACATTTTTGGATATTGATTTTATGTCCTGTTATTTTGCTGAATTTGTTTCTTAGTTCTAACGTGTTTTGGTGTGAAATCTTTTAGATTGTCTACATATAAGTCTCATCTCTGAACAAAGATACTGTTACCTTTTCCTTTCCAGTTTGGATGCTTTGGTTTTCTTGCCTGCTCTGGGCAGAACTGCCAGTTCTGTGTTGTATAAAGTGGGCACCCTGGCCTTGTTCCAGGAGTTAGGGGAAAAGCTTTCCGTCCTTTATCATTGAATATGATAACTGTGCTTATTTCATAAATAACTTTTACTATGTTATAATGGTTTCCTATATTCCTACTTGGAGTATTTTTATCATATAAATGTGTTAAATTTTGTCAAATGCTTTTTATGTCAGTTGAGATGATTGTGTGTTTTTCCTTTCATTCTAGAAATTTGGTATATTACACTGATTGATTTCCATATGTTGAATCGTCCTTGCATCCAGGAATAAATCACTCTGGGTTGTGGTGTATAACCCTTTTAATATGCTATTGGGCTCTGCTTGCCAGGATTTTGTTGATGATTTCTACATCTGTATTCAAAAAGGATACTGGTTTGTAGTTTTCTCACAATATCCTGTTAGTTTGGGTGTCAGAACAACGTATTGGCCTCCTAAAGCAACATCTAAGTCAGAGGAAGTGTTCCCTTCTCTTCAGATTTTCTGCAACAGTTTAAGAAGCATCGATAGTAATACTTTAAATGTTTGATAGGATTCACCGTATAGGCATCATCAGGTCCAAGGCCTTCTGGCATGAGGGTTTTGATTATTGATAAAATTTCCTTAAATTATGGGTCTGTTTTACTTCGTGACTTGTGTGTGTGACAGAGACAGAGGGACAGATAGGCAGGAAGGGAGAGATGAGAAGCATCAATTCCTTGTTGAGGCCCCTCAGTTGTTCCTTGATTGCTTTCTCATGTGCCTTGACCTTGGGAAGGGGGGCTTCAGCAGACCAAGTGACCCCTGCTCGAGCCAGTGACCTTGGGTCCAAGCTGGTGAGCTTTGCTCAAACCAGACGAGCCTGTGCTCAAGCTGGCGACCTTGGGGTTTCGAACCTGGGTCCTCCACGTCCCAGTCCAAAGCTCTATCCACTGCGCCACCACCTGGTCAGGCTACTTTGTGATTTTTTAAAAAATTAGTTTTAGAAAGAGAAGGAGGGAGGAGAGAAATGAGAAGCTATCGACTCACACAGTTGCATCACTTTAGTTCATTGATTACTTCTCATACATCCCTTGAGCAGGGGGCGGGGGGCCTCAAACCGCAGCCTTGGGGACCCCAGCCTGGCGACCTCAACAGTCTGGTTCCGCTCCACCCACTGCGCCGCCACAGTCAGGCTGGTCGTGATTTTCCTGGTTTTGTGTTCCAGGTATTTGTCCATTTCATCCAGGTTATCCAGCTTGTTAGCGAATAACCATTCACGGTCTTCTATAATTTTTATTTCTGTAGTATCAGGAATAATGCCCCTACTTTCATTTCTAATTTTAGTAATTTAAGCCTTGTCTTTTCTTAGTCTAGCTAGAGGTTTGTCAGTCTTTTCAAAGAACCAGCATTTGGTTTTGATTTTCTCTATTTTTCTTTTCTCTCTCTGCTCTCATTTTTTCCTTCCTTTTGCTGATTATAGGTTTAGTTTGTAAACTTAAGTTATTGACGAGGTCTTTTTAATGGAAGCATTAACAGCTCTAACTTCCTGTGTTAGAATATCTAGTACTCATTATGCTGTAGGTTTTCCTTTTGTTATTGCTTCTAACTTCATCCCTGTTTTTGGGGAAGATACTTTGTGTGATATCTGTTAAAAACCCGTTGAGACTGTATTTGTGGCCTGTCACAGATGTAGTCTACCTGGAGAACGTCCCCTGTGCCCTTGAGTGTGTGTGCTCCTGAGTGTGAGACAGGGCCGGTGTATTGTGTTGCTCAAGGCCTCTGTTCTGTTTCCTATCTTCTGCCTGGTCGTCCTACCCATACTGAGAGTGGGGTGGGTGTTAGACTCTCCCACTATTACTGCAGCAATGTCTGTCCCTTTAGTTCTGTCCACGTTTGCTTCATTGCTGTAGATGGTATTACCTGTAGGTGTGTGGCTCTGGCATTGCCTGTGTCCACTGGGATCAAACACATTTCATTTCCTGCCTAGATTCCAAAGCATTCCCTGCCATATGCCTCTCTGCCCTACCCTGTTCCCCAGGCACAAGAAGACCAGCCTTGATTAAATCTCTCTCCTTACGCAGCTGGTTATGACCTGAGAAAATTAATACTTGTACTGACCGGTCTTATTTCAGTGACCGTGAACTTCAGATGAGTCCTCAGCACAGGTCTGCAAGCCTGTTACTGTCATTGGTCAGTACACTTTCAGTTTCACAAAGATCACCTGTTCCGCTTCCTCAAACAGGGTCTGGCCTGCTTCTCACTGTGCTGAGATTCCTGCTTGCTCCCGCTGCACGTGTCACACTCACCCTCGGCCACCGTCTGCCATGCCGCTCCCTGCCTGACATGTCCGTCAGCACGCATGCTGCACCCCTCCCTGTGTCCACTGGGTGAGAAGAAAACCCACCTCTGTGCCCCTCCAACTGATTTATTTCTTGTCTTTCCTTCATGAGCACACCCCCTCGATCCGTGTCCCTGTCACTAAAAAATCTCCGTGTTGCCAAATCTAGTAGCTCAACCGTCATCTTACTCGGCTTCTTAGCGTCTGACACAGTCGAACGGTCTTTAAAATACCTGCTGCACTGGGCTCCACCTCTCTCGGGCTCCCCCAACTCGGGCTGGGCGTGGGCTCAGTGCCTTCGCCCGGGTCGGTCCTGGAGTGCAGGGGCCCCGGCCTCTGTCCCTGTCTGTTTCCCAGGGCTTCATACCGGCTCCCTGCTGATGACTCCCAGGTTACGGCTTTTTCGGGGTCAGATTTTTATATCCAGTTACCTTCTCAACCTGACTGTCTGACTGGGTACCCCGAATTTCTGTGTCTTAAAGCAGAACCCCAAATCGGCTTCTCCATTTCACTGCGTGGCGCTGTTCATTCACCCAGTTACTCAAGCCACAAAGCTAGGGGCCGTCCTTGACTCTTCCTCTCGTGCCCACATCCAGTTTTTTAGCGGGTCTTGCCCATCAATCCTAACCTCTAACTATATCCCTCATTTGAGTACTGCCCCCACTCTAGTCACGTCACCACTGTCTTTGCCTGAACCCCCGCGTCGGTCCCTCACTGGTTTCCACACTCACACCCTTTGCCACTCTGTGTTTCAAAAACAGCCGGATGATCACACCTAGAACAAGCCCTCATCACAGACCGCGGCTCAAACCTCTGCCCCACCCCTCACTCACTCCACACCGGTCACGGTGGCCACTCTGCCATTCCTTGGACCTGCCATCTCTTTCTGGAATGTTCTTTCACAGGGCTGACTGCTTCACCTCATTCAGATCTCTGTTCATTGTCTCCTGCCCACCACATCTAAAACACACTCCCGAAACCACTGGCCCTTTATCTTGTTTTAATTACAGCAAGTATCAGTCCCCGACCCGTACTCCATCTGTACACAACTATCAGTCCCCGACCCGCACTCCGTCTGTACACGGCCGTCGGGCCCTGACACGTACTCTATCTGTACATGTAACATAACACCTCTCCCACTAAAATGCAGGATGCTTTAAAGAGCAAGTGTATCTCCAGTGTCTTATCAGACCCAGAACCCAAGAGGTGTTCAATAATTTTTTTGTTGAATGAATGAGAGGTAGGTAGTACTTATTATCTCATCTTTTTATGAATGAGACACAGATAAGAGCTGGGGCCAGGCAGGAGAATTGTTTCTTCTTAATGGAAATAAGCATTCTTTTTCTCATCACTATCGGGCCCTGTGTTGATCGCTGTCGCTCCTGACGCCGTCTCCTAAAATCTGGGAAGAGGAGCTCGTTTCTAGGTTTTGTCCCATGTCCTTTAGTCTGCTCGCCGCCCCAGCCAGAACTACAAAGCGTCCCCCACACAAACGAGCCCTCCCGACTCGGAATTCTGATTCTGCCCGAGCTCTCGACAGGGCCTGAGATGTACACAGAACGATAAGCAGGTGCACATACTTGACATTTGATGAGGATGTCAAAGAAGTCTTCATCAGGCTCCTTGTCGTTTGTCATCAGGTGGCCCAGGACCGACTGGCTGTTGTTCTGTGTCAGACGGAGGCCTGGGAGGTTACTGAAGCTGGCCCTCTGGTCGTCCAGCCGGCGGCTTTGCGAGCTGGCAAGGAGATCTAAGAACTCATCCGTGTTGGGGGACACCGTGGGGACAGATGGTGCTGTGGACAGGAGAAACAGCCCACACATTCCCACGTCTCTCAGCACAGGGGTTAACATAGTTGTTTTTTTTACTTTATAAGGAACTCATACTACTTAATAACTATTACAATAACTGCTGTCTTCCTGCAGCACCTGCCGGCCTCCTGCTGAGCGGGCACTGGGGGGTGCGTCTTGGAACCTCGGGGTGTGCTGCTGCTGGTTCAGATGTCACCCGGCGCCCACCCCACGGGACCTTTCCGGGCTCAGGGCTGCGTGCTAGGAGGGAAATACGCCAGTTTCTTACCTAATGCGTCCGACCAGGACAAAGGGGAGCGGTTTTATTTCACGCCCTAGATAGGAACCGCTCGCCTGACCAAACCCAGAGTTAAGTGCCGCGTGCACGCTTCACTCTCGGGTCACGTCCTTCAGTGGCTGAAACAGGAACTGAGTCGCCAGTTTAGACCCCAGGCCTTAGTGTCACTGTCCTGGCTGCTCCTACATTTTACATCTATGGTACATGTCACTGTGTCCTAACGAGTTTATCCCAGTGCAAAGAAACAGGCTGCCGTGTGAGCAAGTTAGAAGTGCACTGGACTGGAAATACAGGTAAACTGGGGGAGGTGAGGCCAAGCCTGCCTGGTACAAGCACCAGCGTGTCAGATGCACCTGGACTCGGGCTGTTACTAGCCCGAGGATGAGAACCAGGTGCTCAGAGTACAGCTCGCAGGAGCTTCGGAAACTGCGCAGTCTGGGGAGGGGCGGGGCTCACCTGTCAGCGCCCCGCTCGGGGGCGTGGCCGGGGCCGCGCCGGGGGCCGTGCTGGGGGCCGGCTCGCGGCTCTCCTGCAGGCAGCAGCGCTGGTCGTCCATCCGGCTGCTCTGGAACCGGCTCAGGAGGTCAAAAAACCCTTCGTCTCCGACCGTGTCTGCGCTGAGTTTCTGAAATAATCGAGAGAAACTATTCCATCAGTGCCTCAGGCCAGGAATAGAAACAATAACGTTGATATACTCGAACGCAAAAGGTACAGATGATTAAAAATAAAAATTGGCACTTTCTTTGAAAAAATATTAATAAGTTATTTCAATCCAACTAACAAAAAGCGTTTGTAGTTATTTTAGTTTTTACATTTTTATTTATTCATTTTTTTTTAGAGAGAGGAGACAGAAAGAGAGAGGAAAGAGATAGAAAGAACAGAGGGAGGAGCAGGAAGCATCAACTTCCATATGTGCCTTGACCAGGCAAGCCTGGGGTTTCGAACCGGCAACCTCAGCGTTCCAGGTCGACGCTTTTACCCACTGCGCCACCACAGGTCAGGCCTATTTTAGTTTTTAATCCTTGTATTTCTAAAGCTAAAGAAATGTACCTCAAGCCCTGGCCAGCTGGCTCAGTGGTAGCACGTTGGCCTGGCATGTGGAAGTCCCGGATTCGATTCCCGGCCAGGGCACACAGAAGTGCCCATCTGCTTCTCCATCTTCCCCCTCTTGCTTCCTCTCTCTCCCCCTCCCACAGGTGTGAGTTGATTAGAGCAAGTTGGCCCAGGCACTGAGGATAGCTTCATGGCCTCCACCTCAGGTGCTAGAATGGCTCCAGTGGTAACGGAGCAATGCCCCCTAGTGGGCATGCATGTGGGTCCCAGTGGGGCACACTCAGGAGTCTGTCCCTGCCTCTCCTCCTCTCACTGAAGAGAAGAAATGCACCTCAGACTTGCCGGCACTGCTTCCGGTCCCAAGTGAATTACTGAGTATCAGTGACATAGGCACACACCCAGGCCATGTCCCTCTTCTCTGCTGTAGCCAAACTGCCTGCATCACTACTTGTGCATGTTGGAGCCATTATAAAGTGAAATTGGTGTGACTTGAATACAAGCACTGTGGGACCTTGACAGTGATCTAACAATCAAGATGGCTCCTGGCCCTGGCTAGTTGGCTCAGTGGTAGAGCGTCAGCCTGGCGTGCAGGAGTCCCGGGTTCGATTCCCGGCCAGGGCACACAGGAGAAGCGCCCATCTGCTTCTCCACCCCTCCCCCTCTCCTTCCTCTCTGTCTCTCTCTTCTCCCACAGCCGAGGCTCCATTGGAGCAAAGATGGCCTGGGCGCTGAGGATGGCTCCGTGGCCTCTGCCTCAGGCGCTAGAATGGCTCTGGATGCAACAGTGATGCCCCAGAGGGGCAGAGCATCGCCCACTGGTGGGCATGCCGGGTGGATCCCGGTTGGGTGCATGCAGGAGTCTGACTGCCTCCCTGTTTCCAGCTTCGGAAAAATGCAAAAAAAAAAGAGAAGAAAAAAGACGGCTCCTAAGTGACTAAGCTACAGAGTGACTTACGTAACAGGCATTGGACAAAGGTGATTCGTGTCCTGGGCTAGGCCAAGCAGGACAGCACGAGACTCATCACACCGCTCACGGCAGTATGCAATTTAAAATGAAGTGTTTATCCTGGAGTCTCCCATTTAGAGTTTTGGACTACGGTTGAGCACAGGTAACGGAAACCTTCCAGAGGAAAACGTGGGTGAGGGCGGATGGCTGTCCTCACAGCACTCGGGCTTATTGTAAACATACCCTCTGAGAACTCGGAGCTCGGTGCTCAATGGCATTGCTGGCATCTTGGAGAACCTTAGTGGAGGAACTGGTTTTGTATTTCTTCCCCTTCAGTCTGTTGACAAAGAGGAGCTTTGCAGAAGGTTTGGCAAGGAGAGGTTTTTGTGTAGCCAGAATTTCGCTGTTCCAGTTCTGAACCTGCAGAAATATAAACGTCTATGTAACGCAGGACACGAAACCCAAACTGGCTCTGGTTTCCTCCATTGGGAACCTGGATCCACTTATTAGCACTGGGGGTGGGGGAGGCTTAGATCTTTCCATAAATTTTCGCCAGGACATCTCACTGTATTCAACAGCTTGTACCAAATAGATATGGTGGATTTCTCATTATCAAAACAATATGGTGGCTTTAAAGAACCTAAGAAAATTTGCTTGGAAAAGAGGAAGTAAAACTATTATTTGTTGATGATATGAAACTGTACATCAAAAACCCTAAAGTCTCAGTCAAAGAACTACTGGACCTGATAAATGAATTCAGCAAGGTGGCAGGATATAAAATTAATATTTAGAAATCAGAGGCATTTTTATACACCAACAATGAACTGTCTGAAAGAGAAATTAAGAAAACAATCCCCTTCACTATTGCAACAAAAAAAATAAAGTACCTAGGAGTAAATTTAACCAAGGAGATTCAAGACTTGTACTTGGAAAATTATAAAACATTGATAAAAGAAATCAAGGAAGATACAAACAAGTGGAAGCATATACCGTGTTCATGGATAGGAAGAATAAACATCATTAAAATGTCCATATTACCCAAAGCAATTTTTTTTCCCTTTTTTTTTTTTCATTTTTCCGAAGCTGGAAACAGGGAGGCAGTCAGACAGACTCCCACATGCACCTGACCAGGATCCACCCGGCATGCCCACCAGGGGGCGATGTTCTGCCCCTCTGGGGCGTCGCTCTGTTGCATCCAGAGCCATTCTAGCGCCTGAGGCAGAGGCCACAGAGCCATCCCCAGCGCCCGGGCCATCTTTGCTCCAATGGAGCCTTGGCTGCAGGAGGGGAAGAGAGAGACAGAGAGGAAGGAGGGGGGGAGGCGTGGAGAAGCAGATGGGCGCTTCTCCTGTGTGCCCTGGCCAGGAATCGAACCCGGGACTCCTGCACGCCAGGCCAACGCTCTACCGCTGAGCCAACCGGCCAGGGCCCCCAAAGCAATTTATAAATTCAATGCAATTCCCATTAAAATACCAAGGACATACTTCAAAGATACAGAACAAATATTCCAAAAATTTATATGGAACCAAAAAAAGAACACGAATAACCTCAGCAATCTTGAAAAAGAAGAATAAAGTGGGTGGTATCACATTTCCTGATATCAAGTTATACTACAAGGCTATTGTACTCAAAATAGCTTGGTACTGGCGTAAGAATAGGCATACAGATCAATGGAACAGAACAGAGAACCCAGAAATAAACCCACAGCTCTATGGACAATTGATATTTGACAGAGGTAAGAGCAGGGGTCCCCGAACTTTTTACACAGGGGGCCAGTTCACTGTCCCTCAGACCGTTGGAGGGCCGGACTATAAAAAAAACTATAAAAAAATCCCTATGCACACTGCACATATCTTATTTTAAAGTAAAAAAACAAAACGGTAACAAATACAATATTTAAAATAAAGAACAAGTAAATTTAAATCAACAAACTGACCAGTATTTCAATGGGAACTATGGGCCTGCTTTTGGCTAATGAGATGGTCAATATGCTCCTCTCACTGACCACCAATGAAAGAGGTGCCCCTTCCGGAAGTGCAGCGGGGGCCGGATGAATGGCCTCAGGGGGCCGCATGTGGCCCGTGGGCCGTAGTTTGGGGACCCCTGGGTAAGAGCATACAATGGAGTAAAGACAGTCTCTTTAACAAATGGTGTTGAGAAAATTGGACAGCTACCTGCAAAAAAATGAAACTAGACCACTGACTTACACCATTCACAAAAACTCAAAATGGATAAGAGACTTAAATATAAGTCGTGAAACCATAACAATCTTAGAAGAAAACATAGGCAGTAAGCTCTCCAACATCTCTCGCAGCAATATATTTGCTGATGTATCTCCACGGGCAAGTGAAATAAAGGACTGGATGAACAAATGGGACTATATCAAACTAAAAAGCTTTTGCACAGCTAAGACAATATGAACTAAATAAAAAGACAAACCACATAATGGGAAAGCATTCGACAATATGTCTGATAAGGGGTTAATAACCAAAATTTATAAAGAACTTGTGAAACTCAACACCAGGAAGATAAATAATCCAATCTAAAAATGGGCAATGAATAGACACTTCTCCAAAGAGGACATACAAATGGCCAATAGGCAGATGAAAAATGTTCAATGTCACTAGAGAAATGCAAATTAAAACCACAATGAGATAGCACCTTACACCAGTCAGAATGGCGCTCATTAACAAAAAACACATAAGTGCTGGTGAGGATGTGGAAAAAAGGGAACCCTCCTACACTGTTGGTGGGAATGCAGAGACTGGTGCAGGCACTGTGGAAAACAGTATGGAGATTCCTCAAACAATTAAAAATGAAGCTGCCTTTTGATTCAGCCATCCCACTTTTAGGAGTATACCCCAAGAACACCATAGCACTGATTCAAAAGAAGAAATGCACCCTCATGTTTATGGCAGCATTGTTCACAATAACCAAGATCTAGAAACAGCCCAAGTATCTGTCAGTGGACAAGTGGATTAAAAAGCTATGGTACATTATGGAGGAAAGTATGGTGGTTCCTCAAAAAACTGAAAATAGAACTACCTTATGACCCATCAATCCCTCTACTGGGTATATACCCCAAAACCTCAGAAACATTGATACGTAAAGACACATGTAGCCCCATGTTCATTGCAGCACTGTTCACAGTGGCCAAGACATGGAAACAACCAAAAAGCCCTTCAATAGAAGACTGGATAAAGAAGATGTGGCACATATACACTATGGAATACTACTCAGCCATAAGAAATGATGACATCAGATCATTTACAGCAAAATGGTGGGATCTTGATAACATTATACGGAGTGAAATAAATAAATCAGAAAAAACCAAGAACTACATGATTCCATACATTGGTGGAACATAAAAACGAGACTAAGAGACATGGACAAAAGTGTGGTGGTTACCAGGGGTGGGGGGAGGGAGGACGCAGGAGGGAAGGAGGGAGAGAGGGGGAGGGGGAGGGGCACAGAGAAAACTAGATAGTGGGTGATGGAGGACAATCTGACTCTGGGCGAGGGGTATGCAACATAATTTAATGACAAGATAACCTAGACATGTATTCTTTGAATATATGTACCCTGATTTATTAATGTCATCCCATTAATAAAAATTTATTAAAAAAAAAAAAGCTATGGTACATATACACAATGGAATAATACTATGGGGCCATGAAAAAGAAGAAAATCTTGCCCGACCAGGTGGTGGCGCAGTGGATAGAGCATCAGACTGGGATGCAGAAGACCCAGGTTTGAGACCCCGAGGTCACCAGCTTGAGTGCAGGCTCATCTGGTTTGAGCAAGGCTCACCAGCTTGAGTCCAAGGTGGCTGGCTCGAGCAAGGGGTCACTCGGTTTGCTATAGCCCCACAGTCAAGGCACATATGAGAAAGCAATCAATGAACAACTAAGGTACCACAACGAAGAATTGATGCTTCTCATCTCTCTCCCTTCCTGTCTGTCTGTCCCTATCTGTCCCTCTCTCTGTCTGTTTCTGTCACAGACACACACACACACACACACACACACACACACACACACACACACACACACGTGTGCTCGCGAAGGAAATCTTACCTTTTACGACAGCATGGATGGACCTGGAAACTATCATGCTAAGTGAAATAAACCAGGCAGAGAGACAAATATGTATCATATGATCTCACTGATATATGAAATCTAATGAACAATGTGAACTGAGGAACTAAATAGAGGCAGAGGTGGGATCAAAGGGATCAGAGGGAAAGGGGATGAGAGGATGGGATCAGAGAAGGGAAAGAGATTGGTTAAATTATATATACATAACAAGTGTTATAGAGAGAAGGACAGCAAATCCTGGAGGGAAGGGGGGAGGGGGGCAAGGGGGATGTTGAGGGGAACACGGAGGTGGCGGGGATGTATTCCATGGGACATGAATCTATGTAAACAATAAATTTAAATCAGTAAAAAATAAAATTTGCCAAAATCCCATAAAAATAAAATCTGAATATCAGAGAAGCCAAAGTTTTTTGTCTGTCTTTTTAGAGAATGATTTTTTTATTTTTTCATGGACAGAGAGAATCAGAGAGAGGGATAGATAGGGACAGACAGACAGGAATGGAGAGAGATGAGAAGTATCAATCATCAGTTTTTCGTTGAGTTCTTCATTGATTGCTTTCTCATATGTGCCTTGACCGTGGGCCTTCAGCAGACCGAGTAACCCCTTGCTGGAGCCAGAGACCTTGGGTCCAAGCTGGTGAGCTTTTTGCTCAAGCCAGATGAGCCCGCGCTCAAGCTGGCGACCTCGGGGTCTTGAACCTGGGTCCTTCCGCATCCCAGTCCGACGCTCTATCCACTGCACCACCGCCTGGTCAGGCGAGAAGCCAAAATTTTTTTATTCTGGAGGTGTTACTTAACTATCTATTACAACTGGAAATTTGAATGTGTAAAATTTTAACCATAAAATTTAACATGTGAAACACAACAGCAGCAATTTTCTTGTCAATAGAACTGTGCTGGTTTTACTAACAATACTAAATTCTCAACAGGCAAAAATTCTAATCAGGAATTTAATGATCTGTTTTAAATACACCTAACTTTTTTTTGGTAGTTGTTACATTTTATATATATATTTTTTATTTATTGATTTTCAGAGGGAGAGAGGAGTGAGGGAGAGAGAGAGAGAGAGAAAGAGAGAGAGAAGGGGGAGGAGCAGGAAGCATCAACTCCCATATGTGCCTTGACCAGGCAAGCCCAGGGTTTCGAACCGGCGACCTCAGTGTTCCAGGCCAACGCTTTATCCACTGCGCCACCACAGGTCAGGCCAATACACCTAACTTTTTTTAAAAGTAGAACATTTAGTTTAGGTGTACAACATAGTGACTAGACATTTACATAACATGAAGTGACTGCCTCCTCCCCTGTGCGTCTGCTGTCCACGTGGCCCATTCATAGTTACTACACAATAGCTGCATTCCTGGGCTGTACTTGGTAGCACGTGGCTATTTTGTATCTACCAATTTATACTTAATTCATCTCTTTCACCCTGCCCACCAGCTCCCTCTCATCTGGCAACAAAATGAAAAGACAACCTATTGAATGGGAGAAATACTTATTAACCCCTTACTGAATGTATAATTTATATCAAAATTTATAAGGAACTGATACTACTTAACACACAAAAGCACCAGATTACAAAATGGGCAGCAGATCTGAACAGACTTCTCTCCCCAGAGGCCATACAGATAGTTAACATCACTAATCAGGAGATGCAATTCAGAACCACAGTAAGGGACCAGCTCACACCTGTCAGAATGACCATCATCAAAAAACAAGTAAGTGCTGGCGAGGATGTGGAGAAAAGGGAAGCCTCGTGCACTGCTGGTGGGAATGTAGACTGGTGCAGCCACTGTGGAAAACAGTATGGAAGTTCCTCAAAAATTAAAACTAGAACTACCATATGAGCCAGCAGTTCCAATTCTGCGTACTCATGCAAAGAACGAACACACTAATCTGGAAAGGTACGTGCAGTGCTGTTCACTGCAGCATTATTTACAACAGCCAGGACAGGGAAGCACCCTGGTGTCCGCTGCTGGGCGATAGAGAAATGGTGGCGTAAGTTTATGCATCACTAATGATATTTTGGTCAACCACGGGGACAACGGTGGTGCCATAAGATTATGATGGAGTTTAAAAATTCCTCTCGCCTGGTGACCTCGTAGCACAGTGCACTCCTCACGTGTTCATGGTGGCGCTGCCGCATGCAAGTGCTGGGCCCACCGCTATGTGCAGCGCAGAACCGTCACAATGAGGCACCATGTTGCTGGTTGTGTCTTTTTATTTTAGAATGTACTCTTTCTACTTAATAAAAGTCAGCTATAAACACTGCTGTGTTGCAGTGGCAGGAGCCGCACGCGTCTGTTTCCTGCATCTCCACTGCCTCATTCTCTCGTGTGGTGCAGTAATGGGCTGCACCGCGCGCCCAGGTGGGCCGCACGCTGTCTGTCTACCGTAAGTGCACACGGAGATGTCTGCACAATGGTGAAACTGCCTACTGGCACCTTTCTAAAAGCCACCTGTCACTGAGAAGTGTGTGTGTGTGTGTGTGTGTGTACACTGTGGAACATTTGCCCTAAAAATGAATGAAATCTTACGATTTGTGAACATGGGGTACCTTTAGGGCATTATGCTTAGTAAAATACTTGAGACAGAGACAGACACTAGACCAGCGGTTCTCAACCTGTGGGTCGCAACCCCGGCGGGGGTCGAACAACCAAAACACAGGGGTCGCCTAAAGCCATAAAGCCATCGGAAAATACATATTTTATTTAAAAATGTATTGTATAATAAATATGTATTTTCCAATGGCTTTAGGCGACCCCTGTGTTTTGGTCGTTCGACCCCCGCCGGGGTCGCGACCCATAGGTTGAGAACCGCTGCACTAGACAATATCATTTATATGTGGAATGTACAAAACAAAAGCCCAAGCTCACTGACGCAGAGAACAGATGCATGGTTGGCAAAGGGGGCGGGGAGGGATGACGGGGGTGAAGGAAGCCGAAAGGCACAAACTTCAGCTGTGAGACAAGTTAGGAAGTCGTACAGCACGGCAGCTGCAGGTAATCCTGTGTTTGAAAGATGCTACAAGTAAATCAGTCCTCAACACCAGCAAACATCTGTATGCAGGGTAACGGATGTTAACTAGACTTTCCATGATATTTTGCGATATATCACAATATATACAAATGTACATCTGAAATTAATATAACCTCAATTTACAAAAATGAGATCTTACATAGGGAAAAAGGCCCCATGAATGTTTATTTGGAAGTTACAAGTAAATGTTAGCAAATAGCCAACTCTGTAAATATGGAATCCACGAATAATGAGAATCAACTGAACACTAAATTATTTTATAATTTTATAAAAAATTATTTCATTTAAATTAAAAGTTACTAAGCAATTTTACTGTAACAGTTCAAGAATTTAAAACATAAAAACTGCCAACCTTTTCAGGTGTTAACTTCATAAGTTCCATGTTTTCCATACTGTGTCGGCGTCCAAACTTGGGGCGTGCACCTTTGTTAAAGAAAGTCATTTGAAGAGACCAAGGAGACCTTAGGACTACAAATTCAGCATCACTACATTATTTGCTACTGAGTTTAGTCTGTTACACAAACCCGGGGAAGGAAGATACATCTGCAGACGTGTTCTTTTAAGACCAATTCTCGCCTGACCAGTGGTGGGCAGTGGATCGAGCATTGGCCTGGGACATCAAGATCCCTGATTCAAAACCCTGGGGTTGCAAACGAGTGCAGGATCAGCGAATAATGATCCCATGGTCGCTGGCTTGAGCAAGGGGTCACTGGCTCAGCTGCAACCCCCCGGTCAAGACACGTATGAGAAACAATCAATGAACAACTAAAATGATGCAACTACGGGTTGATGCTCCTCATCTCTTTCCTTTCCTGTCTCCCTCCCTCCTTCCCTCTCTGTCCCTCTCCCTCTCACATTCTAATAATAATTCTCCATACCAACTACGTAAAAATAGAATATATACCGCCTCCCAAATGCTCTGATGTAAGGAAGTTACATTTTGGTTGGAAGCTAACTTTGGTTACTAACATTACCCCTTAATTTAGAAAAGGCATTTTATAATAATCCAGCTTCTTAAAAATAAAAAACCCAAACAACCCGGGGAGTGGTTTAAAGAAGTATGAACATAAGATGTGTTAAAATTTCCCGTTCTGGTTATGGATCTCCCCATTTCTCCCTTTGGTGTATTCAGCTTTGCTCCATGCACACTGAAGCTTTGTCACTGGCTTAGCAGGAACATGCAGATTTACAGCTTCTGTCTTCCTAGATTGAGTAGATAATCACTGTGAAGTGACCGTCTTTGTTTCTAATAAGATCTTTTGCCTTAGCGGACATTTCATCTGCTGCCGACAGCTACACGAGCCTCTCCTGATGAGCTGTCCGCAGGGGGCTGCCTGTCCTTTTACTTTCAGGCTTGTGATAGGCGGACGTTTCAGTGATTTCTCTCACATTAACTGAATTTTACTCTTTCTAATCTGATACTCCTTTCATAGAACATGCACATTTAACACAACCATTTAATGGAATTAATGATGCTTTTGGATATTTGGGCTGTTTTCTCCTTCACTGTTTATTGGTGAATCACAGTAATTGATTTCCTAATGTTCAGTCCACTTGCATCTGTGTTCACAAGTGAAGACTGGCCTATTATTTACCTCTGTTGTATTGTTCTTGTCTAGTTTGGATAGTAAGGTTATACTATTCTCAGAAAGACTGAGAAAGTGTTCCCACTTTTGCATTTATAGAACTTTGTGGAAGGACAGAATCAGTTTCCTTGACTGTCTGCTAGGTCTCCCTGTAAAACCCTCCCGGACCAGGTCCTGTGCTGGTGGGCAGTCTGTGTGTGACCGGTCATTCCTTATGGTTTTGGGCATCAGCGATGCCGTTCACATGACTTCCACCAGTAGACTTTTCTATTTTTTCTTGATTTAGTTTAGGTAAGTTTTTTTTTCTAGAAATTGTCCATTTCTCCTAGGTTTTCAAGTGTTTTTTACAAACTTATTCAGGATAGTTTCTTTTTCATCTCGGCTGCAGCTATATCTGCATTTCTATTTAATCTTGCTATAGATCTGTTAGTCTTTATTTTTAAATTTAATTATTTTATTCATTTTTAGAGAGGAGAAAGAGAGACAGAGGAGGGAGAGAGAGGAGAGAGAGACAGAGAGAGAGAAGGGGGGAGGAGCTGGAAGCATCAACTCCCATATGTGCCTTGACCAGGCAAGCCCAGGGTTTCGAACCAGCGACCTTAGCATTTCCAGGTCGACGCTTTATCCACTGCGCCACCACAGGTCAGGCTAGTCTTTTTAAAGAACCAAATTTGGCCCTGGCCGGTTGGCTCAGTGGTAGAGCATCGGCCTGGCGTGCAGAGGTCCCGGGTTCGATTCCCGGCCAGGGCACACAGGAGAAGCGCCCATCTGCTTCTCCACCCCTCCCCCTCTCCTTCCTCCCTGTCTCTCTCTTCCCCTCCCGCAGCCGAGGCTCCATTGGAGCAAAGATGGCCCGGGCGCTGGGGATGGCTCCTTGGCCTCTGCCCCAGGCGCTAGAGTGGCTCTGGTCGCAACAGAGCAACGCCCCGGAGGGGCAGAGCATCGCCCCCTGGTGGGCAGAGCGTCGCCCCTGGTGTGCGTGCTGGTTGGATCCCGGTCGGGCACATGCGGGAGTCTGACTGTCTCTCCCCGTTTCCAGCTTCAGAAAAATAAAAAAAAAATTAAAAAAATTAAAAAAAAAATAAAGAACCAAATTTGGGTCTTTAAACATTCTCCTGGCCTGACCAGGTGGTGGCGCAGTGGATAGAGAGTCGAACTGGGACTTGGAGGACCCAGGTTCGAAACCCTGAGGTCACCAGCTTGAGCCCAAGGTCACTGGCTCGAGCAAGGGGTCACTAGGTCTGCTGTAGCCTCCTGGTGAAAGCACACATGAGAAAACAATCAGTGAACAACTAAGGAGCTGCAGTGAAGAGTTGATGCTTCTCATCTCTCTCCTTCCTGTCTGTCTGTCCCTATCTGTCCCTCTCTGTCTCTGTCACAAAAAAAAAAAAAAAAAAAATTCTCCTGAATCTTTACTTTCATTAACTGATGTTAATAGAATGTTGAGAGTCCAAATTATATCTTCTCTCTGGATATGGTAAACCCAGTGACTAATTTAAATGTAACCCGAGGGTGAAGGCGTTGGCTTTTGAAGACCTGTTGCTCACCATGCACGCTGCTGTCAATCTCCATATTTTCCGACATGACCGAGTTGTTGGTGTTGTAGCTCAAGCCAAGGACCATCTGCAGGTCTGAGAGATTCAGCCGCGCTGTGAGCTCACCACTTAGGTCCCCAACCTACAACCACAGGCGTTGGTGTTTTAAAGACAAAGAATGGTGAAGGTTAGTTTAAAATGTTGTGAGTGAAAATAGTTATACTAGAATTATGAGACTCTGAATAAAATGTCCCCCCACCCCTCCAGGGAAAGATGGATGGGAAATGGTTTTAAGAGAGAGGGAAAGGGGGGAGGAGTTTCTGAAACAGGACAGGACAGCGGATTACGTTCTGTCAGCTCTTTAGTTCTCGGAATATTAGATTGCTCTTAATCTCCGTGAGCATGTTAGATAATGTGGCTCACATTAACTTGGCTTCATATGAATTAAGGTTCCCTAGAATATTTTATATCCATACTGTAGTAACAATTAACATTTATTTATTAAGATAGCATTAGACCTTATCCTAGGTGCTTTTTTTATATATTATCTCTAATCCTGAAAATGATTTAAGAGAGATACTCCCATATTACAGATGAGACATGGAACTCAGAACTGTTTCCAGCTCGGCCAGCAGGTGGCAGAAGCGTGACAGGAGCCAGGCCTTGATTCTAAAGGGGGCGTTTCGGCGTAGAGCTGGGGTCGGGGCCCCACCCCACCCCCGCCCCTCCACTCCCGGGTGCCAGCCTCGCCTTCCTACACCGTGGCCAGTGCCCACGTGCCTCTGAGCAGAACTCAGCCGCTGCAGTTCTGCGGAGAACAGTCCGCAGTGGGGCTCACCGCCCAGCCCTACAGGAGCAGTAACTCGAGAGCAGTAACTGCCCCTGCTGAGCGGCGAGTCACAAGCACAGGCAGCAGCTTTTAGCCTCATACCTCTCTTGAAATTTCCAAGTGCTTTTCAGCAAAGTGCATGGCTTGATCGTGATTCCCGAGAGCCGTGTACGCGTTCCCTAGGCTCCAGCACGCCCTTCCTTCCCCGATCCTACAAAAGACCACAGCGCAGTGGGTGCGTTAGCGGAGTCCGCGGGGCGCGGGCCCCCAGCGGTGGTTCAAGCACAGACAACCTCTGCACTTGGTATCTGATATCGAGAACATACCATCATAATAACTAGAGACATACTAGAATGCCCAGATAATACCGAAAACTCACCGCCAAGTATTAAAACACCCCCTTTAAACACTCTATTGTACAATAATAAATCGCAGGGACAGGTCTCCTAGTCACCTGCCCCATCTTCTATCTGTGCAGCCCGTGACTGAACGCCATCGGGGAGAGAACCCACCCCCTGAGGTAAAAGTCTGGTTTCCTAAAGTGAACACCACAGGCTCAAGGCCTGCACATATATGCTGTCACTCAGTAAGAGAAAGGCAGTAGCCACCAACACTCAGAAGACTTCATAGACAACTTGGGACTTCTAGCTTCTCTCTTAAAAAGAAGAGGAACTGGACAGAGTGGACCCTCGCCCCTGCTGGAGTTGAGTGGGAGCTGTCCCCCTCGCTCCGGGCTGTACATCTAAGGTCACCCCAGCCACGCTGATCAGTCAGGGGGACCCCTGTAGGCAGTGGAGGTTGTGACCTGTTTCCTGAGCTGGGTTCAAGGCTACGTGGAACCAGGCTATGCCTCCAACGCATGCTAGCCCTTCAAACAGTAACAGACAGAGGGTGTTATTCAAACAGAGAAGCCCTTTAAAAAGGAATGAAAAAGGAAACACACACAAAAAAACTTTATTGAAAACAAAGGGAAAACTGTAGGAACTGAACAAGGTCTCTATCTACATGTGCCGTAACTAGGAACGGGGAGCGCCTCACCGGTCGTTCAGCTCCTGCGCGATGGCCAGGTGCTTCAGGTGGTAGTCAATGGCCTTCTCGTAGTCCTGCAGTAACGTGTGCGTGTTCCCGAGGCTGTAGCACGACTGTGCTTCCACGGCCCTGTCTTTAAGCTGCCGGGCCAGCAGCAGGGTCTTTCTAGGGGAAGAAGTCAGTTCTTACAGAGTGGCCATGTTCGTTTTGGCTACAATCACAAAGAACCCTTTTCCGCCTGCGTCCGAAAGGAAGGCGGTCTGATTTAGAGCCTCACAGCCCCCGCCCCCCACTGCATCCGACAGAACAGAAAGGCGCCTCTGAAAGAGGAGCAAATCCCGACTATTATAATAAATTTGAGCCCCGTTTAATCTCCAGAGAAGAGGAGCAGTGACAATGAGATCAAGTGCGTCTAAATATTAGCACAATGTTTCTAACACTTCAGAAGACTGTCCCTGTCGCTGTGACAGGAACTTGTTAGAGCCATTGTTCCCCAACCTCTTTTCAGCCATACTGTTGCCCTCACATTTTGTCAAAATGTAAAATGTGTTAAAATTCTTATGTGTAGGTCATTAGTCACCGACTCATGAAGAAAATTAAGTGCTACATTTAAGCCTAAACCAGCCTAACCAGGTGGTGGCACACTGGATAGAGCATTGGACTGGGACACGGAGGACACATGCTCGAAACCTCGAGGTTGCCAGCTCGAGCACAGGCTCACCAGCCTGAGCGAGGGGTCACTGGCTTGAGCGTGGGATCACAGACATGACCCCATGGTCGCTGGCTCGAAGCCCAAGGTCACTGGCTTGAGTAAGGGGTCACTCGGTCTGCTGTGGCGCCCCGGTCAAGGCACAAATGAGAAAGCAATCAATGAACAACTAAGGTGCTGCAATGAAGAATTGATGCTTCTCATCTCTCCCTTCCTATCTGTCTGTCCTTATCTGTCCCTCTCTGTCACAAAACAAAACAAAAAACCCATAAACCAGTCTCCCTGGTGCATAGGGAATGGTCAGTGAGGTGTTGGTGTAGCAGCTGAGGGCACAGAGCGCAGAGCTAGGCTTTCTGGGTTCAAATGCCAACTTAGTTCAGTGACTGGGGCAAGTTACCAGCTTCCCTGTGCCCTACTCCTGACACGTAAAATCGGGGCTTTGTGAGGATTAAATTGGTATATACAAAGCACTAAGAATAACAGCTTGCTCACAGTAGATGCTAATAAATGTTAATACTGTTTATTATCATCAGTGCTTAAAGCTATAGGTGCTTTTGGATCCAATAATTTAAATGACTCTTCCCTGGAATTTCTGCCAAATATACTGCTCACAAAAAGTAGGGGATATTTTATAGTTTCATATTCATTTTGAAACATCCCCTAGTGTGTGTGTGTGTGTGTGTGTGTGTGTGTGTGTGTGTGTGTGTGTGAGAGAGAGAGAGAGAGAGAGAGAGAGAAAGAGAGGGACAGACAGGAAGGGAGAAAGATGAGAAGCATCAATTCCTCGTTGCGGCATCTTAGTTGTTCATTGACTGCTTTCTCTTATGTGCCTTGATGGGGGGGGGACTATAGCAGACCATGTGACCTCTGCTCAAGCCAGTGACCTTGGGTTCAAGCTGGTGAGCCCTGCTCAAACCAGATGAGCCCTCGCTTTAAGCTGGTGACCTTGGGGTTTCGAACCTGGGTCCTCTGTGTCCCAGTTCGACACTCTACCCACTGTGCAACCGCCTGGTCAGGCAATATCCCCTAATTTTTGTGAGCAGTATAGAAATACATCATTTATAACTATAGTATGTGAAAAATAAGTATATGATAATGTGATTTTTTTTTAAGCAAACAAACTTGAAATGTTATGTTTACTGATACCTGAAAAGCTGTGGCCTTGGGAAGCCACACACCTGCTCTAACGCTGCCTGTCCTGTCCTCACACATTTTTGTTAGACTAATGCAGCTGACATCAGATCCTGTATCCTGACTCTCCCTGGCAATCCACTTTCACTGAGGGTCAAGGTCATTTGTAATGGCCAGAAATCCTCCTGGAACCAAATTTAATGACTAAAGTAGCTTTACTAAGTTGCTTTTTTCATCCTGACAGATGTAGATCTATGTTGGGATAGTCTTTTTGTGAAGCCCTGGAAATATTTACAAAGGAGAGGTCCCAAATATTGGTTACAAACACGGAAAGTTCATGAGTTTGAACCTGCTTGGGGTAGGAGAAGGAAATGAGTTTTTATAATCATTTTTAAGTCAAATAGCTATCATCTACTTTATTAGAGAGCTTTTCAATATTTACTAAAATACAGCACTTACTAAGACTTTTCTATGTCTTTTAGCTTTAAAATCTAAGAAATTTATATTTAAAATCACAATATATACTCCTTATATAGTGATATATTTTATTTAGGAGGATATTTCATATCTAATCAAGCAACAAATATTAACCATTTTAAAATGAAGTGGTGACATTCTAGTTTTTTAGACGGACCGAAAGCAACTCTGCCTCTATTTTAGATGAAACCTTCAGAACTGGCTCACTGGGTCCTTTAACAGTGAAGTACAGTCAGTCTCCCTGTCTCTGGTTCGGCCACACTGGCTCCTGCCAAGTCTGTAGCCTTCAGTCCCCGCTAATCAGGGGAAACTCCGACAACCAGGCCGCCCAAGGTGGTCCGGATGCTGCTGTCACCTACGTTCCCAGTCCAGGGACAGATCAGAGAGACCCGCCTCAGGAGGGGCGGGGATGCCACCTGTGTGAGCAAGGACCAACGGTGGGCAGAGAGGGGGATGGATGGACAAACACAGTGCCCACTGGGGAAACGGGCACATTTCTGTCACCAGGCTTTCTTGTGACCTGTTTTCAAAGTGAGCTAAAAAAGCATGTAAATATGCATACTGCCCACGCTGAACAAGGTTAAGAATTTCATTTAAAACCAGTTTTAGCCTGACCAGGTGGTAGCGCAGTGGATAGAGCGTCTGACTGGGATGCTGAGGACCCAGGTTCGAGACCCCGAGGTCTCCAGCTTGAGCGCGGGTTCATTTGCTTTGAGCAAAGCTCACCAACTTGGACCCAAGGTAACTGGCTTGAGCAAGGGGTTGCTCGGTCTGCTGAAGGCCCGCGGTCAAGATACATATGAGAAAGCAATCAGTGAACGACTAAGGTGTTGCAACGAAAAACTAATGATTGATACTTCTTATCTCTCTCCCTTCCTGTCTATCTGTCCCTATCTATCCTTTCTCTCTCTCTGTCTCTGAAAAAAAAAACAAAAAAAAAACAACAACCAGTTTTAAAGATAAAAAGCAATAAATGTATAAAGGGGTCACACTGCTGCTATTAAGTCTTGGGTACATTAATATTTATTGGGCACTGTGCCAGGTACTTTGCTAAGTAAGCACTTAAAGATCCTGGCAACAATCCCCAAAGCGAGGCATTGCTCTCTTCATCACCGATACGGAAACCGAGGCTTTGAAGCCCACAGTCCCACTGCCAACGTGCAGCAAAGAGCAGGTGCTGACCCCGTCTGGGGCGCACAGGACCGCATACTGCTCATTTCACATTTATCCACAGAAATAGCGGACTAACTTGTAGTATTCAGAAGCCATTTCGAATTCACCAAGAAATATATATGCATTTCCCAGATTGCTGTATGCTCTTCTCTCGGCTGCTTTATCCCCAAATTCTTTTGCTATAAAGAGACGCTGAAAGAGAAAGCGCTGATTAGACACAGCTATGACCAAGTGAAGAATCATCTCATCCCTGGAGAACACGGCCCCGCCCCACCTGCTCGTGAGCGATCACCGCGTCCCGGAAGTTGCCGAGGAGGTAGTGCGTGTTTCCCAGATTTCCAAAGGCACGTCCTTGGGCAGCTCGGTCGCCCAAAGCAGTCACTAGGGACAGGTTTTCCCTAAGTGATAGCAAAAGATGGTGAAAAAGTAAGATGAGGGGTTTGCTGATTAGATTTACAAATCTAGGTCTCTTTATCAGAAAAAAACAAGCATACATCCACAATGTGCCCCAATTTAAAGATATGTCTATGATGGAGGGTAGCTATAGAAAGTGGCTGGGGACACTTTACTAAACCATCCAGAGAGGTTTCTGCCCAGAGGCAGGGACGGAGTTAACCCTGAAACCCCTAAGCTAAGAAGTTCCCTGAAACTCTATTGATGAGACTGAACTCACCCCGGAAAGCGGACTAACCAGACACTCCCCGTTCCGGCGGCTAGGCGGCACTGCTCTGCTGTCAGCCGGCGCTCCTTAGGCTACTAGCGCCACACTGGTTCATTTTTACCTGCGGGCCCATTTTCCGGCTTTTGCCCGCCTTAGAGCCTACTGCAGGTAAGGGTCACCGCGGGTCAGGGTCGCCGCGGGTCAGGGTCACTGCGGGTCAGGGTCACCGCGGGTCAGGGTCACCGCGGGTCAGGGTCGCCGCGGGTCAGGGTCACCACGGGTCAGGGTCACTGCGGGTCAGGGTCACCGAGGGTCAGGGTCACTGCGGGTCAGGGTCACCGAGGGTCAGGGTCACTGCGGGTCAGGGTCGCCGCGGGTCAGGGTCACTGCGGGGCCCAGACTCACTCGTAGAAATCCACGGCTGCCTGCAGGGCGCTCCTCACTTCCTCGGGGAAGTCGCCCGCGTCCTGGGGCCCCGGGCAGCCGAAGCTCTTCCCCTTGGCGTGGTACACGTTCCCGAGGTTGTACAGCGCTCTGGCTTCCCCCACCTGGACCAAGACGGCAGCGGAGCTTTCATTTTTACAGTTTGCAGTCCGAGGGCCGGCATGACGTGCCCATCACAGCCAAACACACCCCGACAAATGCTCACTCAGGGAGGACCGCTCAGTATTTACTTTTTCCTTCCACTTAAAAATCTGTATTTTTATTTTTCTTCTGTTTTTCTGTGAATTTTTTTTTTTTTTTTTTTTTTGGTATTAACTTTTAGATGAACTACAGAATGACTGAATAGAATGAAAACACAAAACAATTTCAACAAAAAGAAAAACACGTTTCCTTATTACCTTGTCATTAAGCTCTCTGGAAATATCGAGGTGTCGCTGACAACAAACCACGGCTTCGTCAAAATTCCCGAGGACTTTTAAGGTGTTGCCCAGGTTACCACTGGCTTTGGCTTCTCCCAGCTGGTCTCCAATAGTCCTGGGGAAGCAAGAAAGGAAGCAAACTGTATTGAGAGAAAGTGGCCAGAGGAGGGTTTTCTCTAGAGGACTATTAATATCCTCAAGGTAAGCAGGACCCATTAGCCTTGAAACCTACTTTAGAACTTACGTTGCTGTATTTAAGTTTAATTCATTTTCATTCATTTAATAAAACCCAAGTTATTTCACTCCTTTTCATTCATTTAATTAAACGTAGCCTAAAGACTGATTTTAAAATGCAATGCTATTTAATTAGAACTCACTAAATGTATTTAGTTTTTTAAATCGCATACAAACATTTTGAAAGTGACAGGGAGCAAGGACATAAAAGCCTGACGTCATCACCTCGCGAGAGTTAAATCATGGTGGTGGTACTCCAGGGCTTTGGCATAGTCGTGCAGGTAGAAGTACGCGTTGCCCAGCTGGCTGTAAATGGCACTGAGCGTCTTCAGGTCCTCGGTCCCCACCTGCACCGCAGCCTCGAAGAACGACACCCCAGCGCGGCAGTCCCCTGACTTACACAGGCGTTCCCCTTCCAAAGCCAGTTCTAGGCAGGAAGCTTCCATTCTACAAAATTACATAGGACAGACTTTACAACATCATGTTATAACTGCACCACAGTGTTTTCAACTTCCAGTAACACGATTTAAATGTGGATTGTGGCCACCCTTGCTCAGAAGAGTGGCCTCTCTAATTGAAGTGTATACACATGACTGATACAACAGTAACCCGTTATTTACAGCAAGACTTCAACTGCCTATTCAAATGTCTGAGCCTCCAGTCTTTGCGTGTAAATATTTCTCTATGGAGCCACTGCCACAGCCTCCCCACACAGACCCAGCAACCCACTTTACCAACGAGAGAACCCAAAGTAGTGTTTCCTAAACTCTTCTGAGTTGTGGCAGACAAAGGCTTCCTGAGAGTTTGAGGACAATGGGGTGCCTGAGAAAAGTGAAGTCCTATAATTACACTTTTTGAGCCAGGGAGCCAGGTAGCCCCACGTATCTGTCTGTCCGTGCGTCTGTCTATCCACGCCTTTCCCGTTTCCTGCACACAACTTTATACACACACTCTCATGCACTGCTTCCTTTTACTACCACCACACGGTCACCTGGACTTTAAAGCAGAGGAGCAAAATATCCTCATCTACAAGTTCGCTTCCATGAGAGAAAAATAGTGTCAAGAAACTTGACGTTAGCCTGACCAGGTGGTGGCGCAGTGGATAGAGCGTCAGACTGGGACACAGAGGACCTAGGTTTGAAGCCCCTAGGTTGCCAGCTTAAGCGTGGGCTCATCTGGCTTGCATGTGGGGTCACTGGCTTAAGCGTGAGATCACAGACATGACCGCATGGTCGCCAACTTGAAGCCCAAGGTCGCTGGCTTGAACAAGGGGTCACTTGCTCTGTTATAGCCCACCGGTCAAGGCACATATGAAAAAGCAATGAACAACTAAGGAGCTGCAATGAAGAAATTCTCATCTCTCTCTCTTCCTGCCTGCCTGTCCCTGTCTGTTCCTCTCTCTCTCTCTCTCTCTCTCTCTCTCTCTCTCACACACACACACACACACACACACAAAGAAACTTGACGTTAGAAAGCAACAACTTATTTAAAGATTTGCAGAAATTATGATTCTCAGCCTGTCATTGGATTTTAAAAGCCAAAAGAATAACTGGAAATATATCTAGGGGGAAAGAGAACTGACATTTGGGTTTTAATCCTAAACTTTAGTAGGTGCCCTTCACTGAAGTTGCCACTGTTTTTCAATATTTTTGTGACTTCTGCCATGTCTACGTACTCCCTAATCATTCACTCTTTATTTTTATTTTTTTTTATTAAGTGAGAGGTAAGGAAGCAGACAGACTCCCACATGTTCCCCTACCAGGATCCACCTGGCAAGACTCCTACAGGGCAATGCTCTGCCCATCTGGGACCACTGCTCTGTTGCTCAGCAACTGAGCTATTTTAGTGCCTGAGGTGAGCCCATGGAGCCATCCTCAGCACCAGGGGCCAACTTGCTTGAACCTTTCGAGCTATGGCTACAGGAGGGAGAGAGGGGGAGAGATAGAGGGAGAGAAATAGAGGGAGAGAGGGAGGGGGAGAGAGAGAGAGAGAGAGAGAGGGAGAGAGAGAGAAAAGGGTACAGAAGCAGATGGGTGCTTCTCCTGTGTGCCTGACTGGGAATCAAACCTGGGACATCTACACGCTATGCCAATGCTCTACCACTGAGCCAACTGGCCAGGGACACATGTCCTTTAAAAAACAAAAAACTAGCTTCATCCAAAGCAGTATCTGTGAAACTGAGTTTGATGTGATACTTATGTTTAATTTAAAAAAATCTTTCCATTGATTTGAAAGATAGAGAAGGAGAGAGGGAGGAAGTGAGGAGAGGTAGAGAAAGAGAGAGAAGCATCAGTTCACTGTTCCACTTAACTGTTCCACGTGGTTGTGCACTCACTGATTGCTTCTCTTCCATTCCCTGACTGGGGGGTCAAACCCATGACCTCAGTGTGCTGGGACAACACTTGAACCACTGCGCAACCCAGCCAGGGCCTTATGTTTATTTTCTAATGCACATTAAAACAAACATGTAGCCTGATCAGGCAGTGGCACAGTGGATAAAGTGTCGCCCTCGGATACTGAGACCCAAGTTCAAAAACCCTGAAGTCACCAGTTTGAGTGCGGGCTCACCAGCTTAAGTGTGGGATCATAAACATGACTGCATGGTTGATGGCTTGAGCAAGGGGTCACTGGCTCAGCAGAAGTCCCTTGGTCAAGGCATGTATGAGAAGCAATCAATGAACAACTAAAATGATGCAACTACAAGTTGATGCTTCTCATCTCCACCCCCATCTCTCTCTCTCTCTCTGTCTCTCTCACATACAAAAAAACCCCCAATAAAACCAATGCTGGGTCCCACTCTCTGCATGGGTGGTCTAACCATAGTATTTTTTAAAAGCCTCCAGGTAATTTCAGTGTACAAGTTGAGAATCACTGCTTTAACAGGAAATGTGAATTAAACATCCATTCACCCAAAATTCATTCCAAAATGATTATACGTTTGCATTTCTAGTAGCAGGTCAAGTAACATGTTTTTCCAGGTGCTGTCTTTTAGGTACTTAGAGCCATGAGTTAAAATGGAATTGTAGAAGTGGATAAAAACTCTGATGAAGCCAGAAGGAAACCTGGCCTAAGATGAAGACAGCCAATTACAAAGGTTCACAGCTGACCTCTGGTTCAGAGGAGCAAATTCTCGTCGTCATCTTTGATACGTGATTTTCATCTTTTACATCAGGAATATATACAATATATTTTTTTAATTCAAATGATTTAGCCAAAGGCTACTGTTTGTTCATAGTTAGACTAGTGATTTCACCGTCATTCGTGGATCTAGGCAAAATAATGCAAAGTAAACCTCTATTTAGCATTTTGCTTCACCATCAGACCAAGTCAGTTAGATACAGGAGGGCGATTTAAAGCATATGGAAAGTTGAAATCAGAAACTTTAAATTGTTATATTTATGTTGTTTCAAATACACAATAAAGTCTACTTTTGTGTTTCTCAAGTGAAAACTGTCCTTTAGATATTTTTTTTCTTTTTTTTTTTTGTATTTTTCTTAAGTTGGAAACGGGGAGGCAGTCAGACTACCGCATGCGCCTGACCGGGATCCACCCGGCATGCCCACCAGGGGGTGATGCTCTGCCCATCTGGGGCTTCACTCTGCTACAATCAAAGCCATTCTAGCGCCTGAGGCAGAGACCACAGAGCCATCCTCAGCACCCGGGCCAACTTTGCTCCAATGGAGCCTCGGATGTGGGAAGGGAAGAGAGAGACAGAGAGGAAGGAGAGGGGGAGGGGTAGAGAAGCAGATGGACGCTTCTCCTGTATGCCCTGGCTGGGAATCGAACCCAGGACTCCCGCACGCCAGGCCAATGCTCTACCACTGAGCCAACTGGCCAGGGCTAGATATTTTTGAAGATGAAAGATTTCATAAAAGAAAAAGATTATAGGCCCTGGCCTCAGCGGTAGAGCGTCGGCCTGGTGTGCGGGGGACCCGGGTTCAATTCCCGGCCAGGACACATAGGAGAAGCGCCCATTTGCTTCTCCACCCCCCCCCCCCCACCTTCCTCTCTGTCTCTCTCTTCCCCTCCCGCAGCCAAGGTTCCATTGGAGCAAAGATGGCCCGGGCGCTGGGGATGGCTCCTTGGCCTCTGCCCCAGGCACTAGAGTGGCTCTGGTCGCGGCAGAGCGACCCCCCGGAGGGGCAGAGCATCGCCCCCTGGTGGGCGTGCCGGGTGGATCCCGGTCAGGCGCATGCGGGAGTCTGTCTGACTCAAAAAAAAAAAAAAAAGAAAGAAAAAGATGATAGTTTTTTGGTTTAGGGTTTTATAAGGTTACTGGTATGGTGTTCTGTGTGTGAAGACAAATGAGTCAGCAAAACAGTAATATATGAAAACATAATTTATTTTATTTTTTAATTTTAGAGAGGCAGGGAGAGAGAGACAGAAACACTGATGTGTTTCTGCATGCACCCTAACCAGGGATCCACCAGCATCCTTTGCATATCAGGACGACGTCTAACCAAAAGAGCAACTGGGACAGGGCACAGTATGATTTTATTAAAGGGTGCTTTTGCTAGATGAAGTATCTTAACTAGTTTTCTTTACTTATCTAAATACTGAAACCTCTGAACTAAATATTATCATAGGGAAAAAAATCAGGAAATATATTTTTACATATAAAATACATTATTTTTTTATTAAAATTTTCAAATTTAAGCAGGATTCCAATTATGTAAATACACACACACATATACATATACATATATAGAGAGAGTGAGTTCACTGCTACAAAATATGTACATAACAGCTACATGAGTACAAATAAAAAGTCATATGTAAAAGGATGTTCATTTCACAGCAGGGAAAACAACCACAACTTAAATGTCCTTCATAGATTACTGGTTAAAAATACTCCATGCCATCACTCAGTGGAATACTAATGCAGCCCATGACTCCCGGGGTGGTGGCTGGGGGAGGGGACACCCCCACGCAGCAGCATCAGGTCAGGGTGAGGCAGCTGCCAGCTGGGAGATCAGGGAGAAGGCAGAACCAGCTCTGCACATGCCGGACACACAAATTAGGACTTCACAACAGTGTTTGCCTGCATCCACATAAAACAGAAGTGTTGGCCCTGGCCAGTGGTTCAGTAGATAGAGCAGGGGTCCCCAAACTACAGCCCGCGGGCCGCATGCAGCCCCCTGAGGCCATTAATCCGGCCCCCGCCGCACTTCCAGAAGGGGCACCTCTTTCATTGGTGGTCAGTGAGAGGAGCATAGTTCCCATTGAAATACTGGTCAGTTTGTTGATTTAAATTTACTTGTTCTTTATTTTAAATATTGTATTTGTTCTTGTTTTGGTTTTTTACTTTAAAATAAGATGTGTGCAGTGTGCATAGGGATTTGTTCATAGTTTTTTTATAGTCCAGCTCTCCAACGGTCTGAGGGGCAGTGAACTGGCCCCCTGTGTAAAAAGTTTGGGGATCCCTGGGATAGAGCATTGGCCCAGCATATGGACATCCTGGTTTGATTCCTAGTCATGGCACACAAGAGAAGTGACCACCTGCTTCTCCCCCCACCCCTTTCTCCCTCTTCCCCTCCTGCAAACAGTGGCTCGATTTGTTACAGTGTGGACTCAGGTGCTGAAGATAGCTTGATTGGAGTGCAATAGCCTCAGGTGCTAAAAATAGCTTGGTACTGGAGCATCAGCCCCTGATGAGGTTGCCAGGTAGATCCCAGTCAGGGCGCATGTGGAAGTCTGCCTTGCTATTTCCCCTCCTCTCACCATAAAAAAAAAAGAATAGTATTGTCTTCCTCAAATAAATGTCTTCACCACAAATACCTGACCTTCTGGATTTAAACTTATACAACATTATACTGGAAGCATTAATCCAAATGATGTTGCAGTTAACAAAATTTGGCTATTGGCTGAATGGTGTCATATATGCTACAGAATTTTAAGAAGGTGTAATTCTCATTGGAAACAGTGATAGCAAACTGGCTATCCAGCTGTCCTTGAAGTCTGTGGAACAAGACTGCCCTATAGAACACACTGCGTTAGAAAAGTTATCTCAGTAACTGATGCCTGAAATAAAGGCCAAGACTCTGGAGTTTATGACTAATTCTGAGCTATATTGTGGCTCTAGCATAGTTTATTAGAAAGAAGTCAATATTCTGGCAAAATCTCCAACACCTCAATCAAATATATCTAACTGCAAAATTGTTAAGACAGGTTTGGTTTATAAATATTTTAGAAGGTCATTAAATAGTAACAGAGAAAGTAATTTCATATCCTGTCTCTATGAGAGAATAGAATTACTTCATTTGCTTACCAGTGGGGTTGAAAACAAACCACGGACAGAAGGCACACCAGGAAAATACCTCTCCCTTAAATAGGCCCACGCTCCACGTGCAGAGCTCCCTTTACTCTTCCTAACGGCCCAGCGAGTGGTCTAATCGAAGAAAGTACATTCCTAGTAACTATAAACAATCAGAACTATTAATACTATCCTGGACAGGAATGTTTTCCTTTTCGCTAAATGACTGAACATTATAGCTACAATTCCTCATTTCTTGCACAAAGGCACATCATTTTAATTCCCTTAATTTTTATTTTATTTTTTTACCTTCTCTTCCATACTATATTTTCTTCCTTCACCTCCTTAATTTTGGTTTCTTGTGTTGATCGTACATCAATGGAAGCAGAAGAGAATTAGAATACTGATTCTATGTCATTTAAAAAGATTTAAGACCAATTACGTACCAATCTGACTCTCCGCTCAAAGGGCTCACAGTATATTCAAGAATACAAGATGGGATTCCAGATTTAAGATCCAAAACAAGCCTGCTCTGCCCTTCTCCACGCTCTGTCTGGTCTGGCTGTCAATCCACAGGCCTGGGCTCCGCCCTCTGTGTTCTAAGTGGGCGCTGGCCTTGCCCATCACCCATCCTGGGCCTACAGTATTCATTCATTCTGTGCACCACCTGTGTCCGCTATTCTAATTTCTTTTGTAGAAGTGAAAGCAGTGCAAAATCATCTTGATTTAAATTTTGATGGGAAAACTTGAGTTTTAAAAATGATTTCTACTACATGTTATATCAAATTCAACTCTGAAAACAACCCTCTGAGAAGGCCCTGGCCGGTTGGCTCAGTGGTAGAGTGTCGGCCTGGTGTGTAGGAGTCCTGGGTTTGATTCCCGGCCAGGGCACACAGGAGAAGTGCCCATCTGCTTCTCCACCCCTCCCCCTCTCCTTCCTCTCTGTCTCTCTCTTCTCCTCCTGCAGCCAAGGCTCCATTGGAGCAAAGTTGGCCCGGGCACTGAGGATGGCTCTGTGGCCTCTGCCTCAGGCGCTAGAATGGCTCTGGTTGCAACAGAACAACACCCCAGATGGGCAGAGCATTGCCCCCTGGTGGGCATGCCAGGTGGATCCCAGTCAGGCGCATGCGGGAGTCTGTCTGACTGCCTCCCTGTTTCCGACTTCAGAAAAAAGAGGCCCTGGCCGGTTGGCTCAGTGGTAGAGTGTCGGCCTGGCGTGTGGAAGTCCCGGGTTTGATTCCCGGCCAGGGCACACAGGAGAGGTGCCCATCTGCTTCTCCACCCCTCCCCCTCTCCTTCCTCTCTCTTTCTCTCTCTTCCCCTCCTGCAGCCGAGGCTCCATTGGAGCAAAAGATGTCCCGGGCACTGGGGATGGCTCCTTGGCCTCTGCCCCAGGCGCTAGAGTGGCTCTGGACGCAACAGAGCAATGCACCCGGATGGGCAGAGCATCGCCCCCTGGTGGGCGTGCCGGGTGGATCCCGGTCGGGCGCATGCGGGAGTCTGTCTGACTGTCTCTCCCCGTTTCCAGCTTCAGAAAAATAAAAAAAAAAAAAAAAAAAAAAGAAGAAAAAAGAAAAAACAAACAATCAAAAAGAACAACCCTCTGAGAGAGGTACATCGGTACAGAGGGGAAACACGCGCAGACAGGCGGAGTGACCTGCTTAAGCTCCTGCAAAGCTGAGACATGAAATCTCACCTGTCCCCAAATCCCGCTCTCCCCCACCCGCCACGTCACCTCACATGAGCTTCAGGAAAGAGTATCATTAATAACCGCGTTTACCTAGCAAAGCCGAAGACTCCAACACCAAAAACATATTCCTTTACAACTTATGTGAAGAGGCTAAGTTTTTACTATATTAAAAAGTATCAAGATGTTTATTATTCATAGTTGACAAGTATGAACAAAATGTCTCAAAGAAATACACCCGCAGAGAAACTAGTCAATGGGCCGGACACAGCCTTCAGCATCAGCAGTCACCCGTGGGGACCCTCCCCCGAGTGTTTCCGCCCCACCTTCGTCCTCACCCCCTCGGCCGGGTCCTCTTCAAGTGCATTCCAGAAAGCATGATTTCACTTCTACATATTTTAGTATGTCTCTCTAAAAGGAGTCACTTTAAGAAGAACATAACCACAATACTATTTATCCTACCTAAAAAGATGAACAGTTACTTCAAGTTTATCAAAATAATTCCATTTTACCGTTGATCTCCATTTCTCTCTACCATCACAATCACATTGCAAAATATGTCATAAAACATCCTAACACCTCTCAGGAGGTTCTTTAGTGTCCAAAGAATTATTTCATATCAAAATGATCAAGTCCAGGGACGGATGAGAACCTCCACAATGAAAGAGCCAGACGGATCACGCATCACATGCTGAGTAAGTGGTTCCTGGGTAGCCTAATAATTTAGGCTGGGCCATGACTCCTGACCTAAGGGATACACGCTATCACCTGCAATTATACAACAATCCTATCACGTACAGAATGCTGGTCCTGTAGCACTAAGGATGCCAGGGGATTGTTTGGCACCTTCTTACTAAAAAGTTACAGAGTTTTAAGTTTCTTTTGGTGAAGTCCTATCCTATACCAATGTATAGCCATGTTTCACCTATGCTGTGCCATGGAAACTGGACTTCACGACCTTCCGACAAATAGAGGTACAATCCACTCCTCCTCGACTGCACTTACAGAATTAAGAGGTACACCACTCTTGAAAACGTTTAGCAAGACAAAAACATTCTGCTAGGTTCACCTGATGGTGTGTCCAGTGAAGTTCAGTGGCCAGTCCATCAAATGTGGACCAAGACAGAGGACAAGCCAGGCCCCTAGGCTGCCCTATGGGAGCTAGTGGTCAAAGACGGGAGAGGCGAGGGAGGAGGAGATAAACATTTATACAAACAGATACACTACATTTTAATATACTTGGTGCTGAGAGGTACCACAGGAGCAGAGAGAGGCCCGCAGACCAACTATGGAGGTAAGAAATAGTTTCCAGGAGATCACGGCCAAACTGGCTCTTGGCTATTGAGGAGATTTAGCTAAACTAACCAAGTGGGAAAGGCATTCAAGGTGTAATGTGAGCAAAGGCACCGTGACAGGGAACAGCATGCCAGACTCAGGGAACCAGAGCTCAACGTGCAGGGTGGACGGAGGAACAGGTGGAGGCTGGGTGGCGGAGGCCGGGTGTGCTCTGTAAGTTTAGCTCTGCCCGGCAGGTGACTAGGAGCCGCCGTGGGACCGAGCCGAGTCCCGTGGTTAGCTCTGTGTTCAGACTGCGCCCTCCAGTGGCAACTCAAAACAATGGATTTGCAAGAGGATGAGCATGGAGGATGGAGAGTCTAGGGAAGTGGACGGGGGACTGAAGGACAGCAGGTGGTGGGGGGTTCAGACGGGCAGTGCCTGTGAGCAGCACACAGGAGGTAAAACGGGCAGGCCTCACACTGGACACAGAGAGCGAGAGGGAAGTCCGGATCAACTCCCCGCTTTCTGCGACTGTGTCCAAAAATGCAGAATTAATTATTTTTAATAACTAAAGCGACACAACTATGAGTTGATGCTTCTCATCTCTCTCCCTGTCTCTCTCTCGCTACAAATATAAATTAAAAAATTATTAGTATCTAATCACCTTACTAAAAATTATCTTCCATTCTAATATTAATATTTGTGCTTGTTTTACAGTTCAGTGCAATGGCCAGAGCTTCCAGAGTAAATGTTAAATAATAGTGAAGCAGATATTCTTGCTTTGTTTCCAAATTTATCAGAAATATCATTAATATTTCAACACTAAATATTAAACTGGCTATTAGCTTATCATGTTTAGAAAAGTAACCACACATTCCAATATTAATACCCATTTTTTAAAAAGCCCATTTAGAAAGATCACCATTTAAAAACTGTAACACAAAATCTAGGTCATTCAGCTGACCACAATACTAAATCCATCTCTTGCTGCCAAGGATTGAGAAATATTTTTCAATTTTATATTTAGATAGTTATAAAAAATACAAAGTAAGTATTCATAAACTCTTCCACAGAACAATAATAAATAAATAGTCTCTACTACCATTTTCCTATTGAAAGGACATAAAAACTTACAACAGTCACAACAAAAGAAAACTTTGTTTCTAGGGGATACTAACTATAGCTGGTATATTTTGAATATATTTTCAAAGTTGAATCTGAAATGACCAGAGGTAAAGACACATTTAAACAAGGATTAAAAATCACCCACGAAGAAAGCAGTGGTCTTACCTGTAACGAACATGAAAAGAATGGTCTTCCCTCATGCTTATCAAATTTTCCTCCATCGAGGCATGTTACAAGCCGAGTCCTTCGTGCCAGTCCAGTTCCTTACACGGCAGAAGTGCGGCCGCACACTGTCCGGTTAGCACACGAATGCACTGGCGTTAATGCACCCTAAGCCCCGCTTCTTCGTTATTAATAGTGAAAGGAGGTCAGTGTCAGACAGCTTAAAGGCGCAAAGCGTGGCCCCAGTCCTTGCACCTCTGGCCCTCTGGGCATCACCTCAGCAACATTTCTGCAAAAGGAATACAAGATGCTTTGCTTGGAGTCCCGTTTTTAAAGAATAACCTAGTTCATCCCACGCTCCACAATAATCACACCGCCAACCCCGGACGGCTGTCCTGTCAGTCACAGGAGAAAACAACGAAAGGCCTAATGTCACCACGGAGCTTCCAATCAGTGTGAATGTGAGATGTGAGAACCCCACTGAAGTTTAATTTTTAAACTGGTTTGGAATACCATTTTATGTAATGTTTTCTATTATAAACAAATATAGACTTTATTTATTAGCATCTAAAACAAAACTGTGATACTTCGAGCTTTTAAAAACTGCTATTAACAAGTAAAATGAAAATTCAATAGTCTGAATAAGCTGATTCCAAACTCTGTAAATGTATTATGTGTGCTGATATTTAAGTTATACTTATATTCATTTGCTCTCAAAGTAGAGTCTATTTGAACTCCTTTAGGCCTTTAAAATATTTTTATTAATACTGAGTATGAGCAACAAATTCAGGAAAGATGTGCATAGTAGAATGATATGACAACATTCACCACCACCCAGCCTGAGACAGGGCACTGGGACAGCCTTCAAGTCTCCTGGGCGTGCCAACCTAACCCGTCACATTGCTTTCCCTTCTGAGCTGGCATTGGCACCAAACAGACAACAGATCACCAGAACAGAATACAGAGCCCAGAAATAAGCCCACACCTGTATGGTCAATTAGTCTACGACAAAGGCGGTGAGAATATACAATGGGGTAAAGACAGTCACTTCAATAAGTGGTGTCAGGAAAACTGGACAGATAGAAGCAAAAGAAGAAAACTGGACCACTCTCTGACACAATATAAAAGAATAAACTCAAAATAGACTGCAGATTAAAATGTTAAGACTTGAAATAATAAAACCTTAGAAGACAACATAAGCAGTAAACTCTGTGACATCACTCTTAGTGATATTTTTGGGGAAATGTCTCCTCGGGCAAAGGAAACAAAAGAAAAAGTAGACAAATGGGGCTACATCATAATAAAACTTGCACACAAGGAAACCATCGACAAAACGAAAAGGTAACCTACTGAATGGGAGACGATATTTGCCAATGATACATCCAATAAAGGGTTAATATCAGAAAAGGTAAGGAACCTCACACAGCTTAACCCAAAAGCAAACAATCTGATTTAAAAATGGGCGGAGGACTATAACAGAAGTTTCCCAATGATGGCCAATAGACAATGAAAAGATGCTCATCACTGATCATCAGGGATGCACATTAAAAGCACAATGAGACATCGCCTCCCACCTGTCAGAATGGCTCTCATCAATAAAGCAACAAACAACCAGTGCTGGGAGGCTGTGGAGAAAAGAGAACCCTCGTGCACTGTTGGTGGGAATGTAAATTGGTGCAACTATAAGGAAAACAGTATGAGATGCCTCAAAAAATTAAAGATAGAACTGTCATATGACCCAGCAATTCTGCTTCTGGATATTTAGCTGAAGAAAATAAAAACACTAATTCAAAAGAATACATATATGCACTCCTACATGCCCTGTGGCATCACTAGTAATGGCCAAGATATGGAAGCTAGATGTCCATCAATAATGAATGGGTAAAAAAGATGCGGTATACATATATACAATGGAGTTATTATTCAGCCATTTAAAAGAATGAAATGTTGTCATCTGTGACAACATGGATGGATCTAGAGCAGTGGTAGTCAACCTGGTCCCTACTGCCCACTAGTGGGCGGTCCAGCTTTCATGGTGGGCGGTAGTGGCGCAACCAAAGTATAAATAAAAAGATAGATCTAACTATAGTAAGTTGTTTTATAAAAATTTATTCTGCCAAACTTAGTGAAAATCTGACATGAAGTACTTGGTAAGTAATTATTATGATATGCTTTAACTTGCTGTAACTCTACTTTATAAATTTTATAAAGTAAAGTTACTTCCTTACTTTATAAATCACCATGACTGTGGAACTGGTGAGCGGTTAGAAAATTTTACTACTAACAGAGATACAAAAGTGGGCGGTAGGTATAAAAAGGTTGACTACCCTGATTTAGAGGGTATTATGGTAAGTGAATTAAGTTAGAGAAAGACAAATGCCACATGATCTCACTTATATATGTAACCTAAAAAAAAAAAAAGAATAAACAAAACAGAAGGAGATTCATAGATGTAGAAAAGAAGATGATGGTTACCATAGACGAATGGGTAAGGGGAGGGAACTTTAAATAAAAATAATAAAAATTAAAGGAACAATGGCTGCATAGAAAAACATTTTAGGAATAATTTAAAAAAGCAAAAAGACAGAGAATGCTATTCACCATTTTACTAGGACAATTTATAGTATGGTTTTACTATTCTCAAAAGAAATTCTCCCTCTTACCCTGCAATCTTCATAATAATTAAGTAACAGTTCTGTCCTTAAAATTACTCATTGAACAAACAAGCAATTCTTGATTCAATGATTCATGCTGCAAGAACTCTAACCAACTTAGTAACAATGTGTTCATTCATGCTCTACACTACATTGGAGTGAACAAACCCACTTCATATTTAACACATACTTTAGATCTTAGTGTTATATCTATTAGTGTTACTAGGTTAACACTAATAAAATTTGCAACAAATATCAAGTTATGAATTGTTCATTAGGGTAAGAAAATTTAACGACATAACCAGGTAATGGAGTTGAAATTATAGTTTTGAAAGAATATTAAGAAATTGTCAAGTTTAACCTCCAACCTCCTTTAAGACTTGTAACTAGTAATTTGCAAGGAACACATATATCCTTACTAGCCTCTCCCAGGTTTTAAAAGTGCTCCAAAACCTCACTAACAAAAACTGTTAGCTCACCGCATCTTTTGGTCTGAATGTAGAACCATAAAAAGAAAGCAATAAGTTTTCCCACACCTTAGAAACTAACAGAAGCATATAGAAAGATCAACAAGTACACCACTGATTGCCTCACACTTAATCACCCAATTAGGAAGTCAAAGGGCAGACGCGGGTCAGACAGCTCAGTGGACTTCCGGGCACTGTCCAAGGTACGCAACCAGAGTAAACAAATCCTAGCCCTGCTCTACTCCATTGGCAGAACATTTGCAAACTAGGCGATGGGATAAAATAAGGGATAGAGAGTTACATTTATATATTTTGTACTTCTTTCAATTTATCTCAATTACTCCTGACTGCAACTCAAATGTCAATAACTTTTGGTCTGATTCTTTAAGTATACTCTATAAACTGGTTAACACCCATCAGACAAAAAATGTACAGGGCGTCCTCGGTTACAACAGTCTCGATATACAACGTTTCGAGTTTACGATGCTCACTCCCATTAAAACTTAAATAAATGGAGGCCTGAGTCTTTCATCTGTTACAGATGCCTTGCAATGCTATAGGCAGATTTTGGACGAGAAGTCATCAACCTTCCAGACTAGCCTGGAACAATTCTTTAAGAAGGTAGAGAGGCCTGCAACAGATCCTGTACCCTCTACATCAGCAGCTTCTCGAGATGAACACCTGTAGTACAGGTAGAATCATCTCCAGTGTCCCCTGTCCCTTAGGCAATCCTGATTCACCTGACCCAGTGTCTCCAGCGCCTTCTGCAGGTTCTCCTGCCTCTCCAGCTTCCTCCTCCCAGTAGGTCACTCTCTCCCACCGTCCAGTGTGCAAGCCAACCACGGGAATAAAGGTAAGAAACTTTTTTTCACTCATTTTTTGTCATTTTTTCTGTTACTACAGGACAGTGGACACACAGTATATTTATGTCCTTTTTCCTTTTTCCTATGGCTTACTTATGTTTCTATGTTCTAGATTATGGTTTTACAACTGTGTTAGGCTAGGTCAGTGACTTAAGCTAGGGTGGGTTTCAACTTACATCAAAATTCATGTTATGTCACTGTCATAGGAATGAAACTGTGTCGTAACCCGAGGACACCCTGTAATTGACTTTCCTTGCCTCTAGTTTAGATTATTTAAATTCTTTAAACTTCTCTTCTCCTAATAATTCCCTCTACGGTACAATACTCAAATTCTCCACATCCCTTTCAGTTGTAATGTTTAAAGTCAGATAAAGTAGCGCTTTATCAATGTGAGTAGGGTTAAATACTGAGGAAGGATCAAGAATCTGCAAAATTGAAGTTCTTTTATATTAAAATTCAGGGTATAGTTTACAGTAATAAATACACATCATAGTAATAATAAAGGTAATAAAATAAGATGCCAAAACACCCACTTCTGAATTACCTCAAGTAACTACCCTAGGTCCCTGGTTGGCAAACTGCGGCTCGTGAGCCACACATGGCTCTTTGGCCCCTTGAGCGTGGCTCTTCCACAAACTACCACGTGCGGGCGCTACCTCGATAAGGAATGTACCTACCTGTATAGTTTAAGTTTAAAAAACTTGGCTCTCAGAAGAAATTTTAATCATTGTAGACGCTTAATCCCAACTCCTGCTTCTAATTACATTTTATCTAAGACAGAGTGGGAACAAGACGGCTAGTGTAAGGAACAACATGCAAAATCAAAGGCAGGACGTTTACACAGAAAACTATGGCAGGAGTATAAATAAAGGCAAAGAGTGTCGTAAACAAAGTCCAACGAAGAGAAAGCTCAGAGCTTGGTTCTAGTGGGCCGGTGACAAGTAAGGTAAGAAAAGTTATTCTGACGTCAGAATATCTGACTGATGTGGGAAATTAGTGCCCAAAGAAAGTGCTGTCAGGCCCAAGAGCGGCCGAGTACTGGACTCCGCAGTAAGGCCGAGAGCCCCTCGAGATAAGCGAAGAATGCCCGCTGAGACGTGAGAGGCCATGCCAAGCAGTAACGGAGAGCTCACGAGATTCTGATCACTTCTGATCACAGACAATAAAAAGCCCAAACAGTTAGTTCATCACTAAACTAGTCTTACAAGAAATGTTAAAGGAACTTCTTTAAGAAAAGATTAAAAATATGCCTAAAAAATTATAAGAGAGAAGAGAATTCTCACCAATAGAGGCAAACGCTTGGGAAAAATTGGATCAACCAACTATAAAGCTGTTATAAAGGTAAAAAGGACAAAGTAGAAAGAGCATGTGTAATTACAACAGTAAGTAAACAATTAATTAACACACACAAAAGATTTTAAAAAAGTCATGACAAAAACATAAACATAACCCTGGCAGGTTGGCTCAGCCGTAGAGCATTGGCCCGGCGTGTGGAAGTCTGGGGTTCAATTCCTGGCTGGGGCACACAGGAGAAGTGCCCATCTGCTTCTCCACCCCTCCCCCTCTCCTTCCTCTCTATCTCTCTCTTCCCCTCCCGCAGCCGTAGCTGAGGCTCCATTAGAGCAAAGTTGGCCCGGGCACTGAGGATGGCCCCATGGTCTCTGCCTCAGGCGCTAGAATGGCTCTGGTCACAACGGAGCAATGCCCCAGATGGGCAGAGCATTGCCCCCTGCTGGGCATGTCTGGTGAATCCCTGTGGGTGCATGTGGGAGTCTGTCTCTCTGCCTGCCCACTTCTCATTTCAGAAAAAAAAAAAAAACAATCAAAAAACCATAAACATAAAGGAAATGAGTAAAAATTGTACTGATTTTAGAATGTGCTCGAATTAAGTCACCATCAAGTTAAAATAGATGACAATAAACAAAACTTGGTATATATGAAGCACATGGTAACCACAAACCATAAATCTATAGGAGATACACAAAAAACAAAGAGAAAGGAATCTAAACACAACACTACAGAAAGTCATCAACATACAAGATAATAAGAGAGGAATAGAGAACAAAAACATCAGAAAACAATAAAATGGCAAACACTATATACCTATCAATTACTTTAATTGTAAATGGCCGAGTGATCCAATCAAAAGACATAGGGCGGTTGAAGGTTGAAGGTTGAAGGGATAAAAACATCAAGACCCACACACCTGCGGTGTACCGAGACCCACTGCAGATCAAAGACACACAAGGCTGCAAATAAAGGGATGGAGAAGACGTTTCCTGTGAATGGGAACAACAGCACAGAAACCCGGCTGGGCTCGCTGCGGCAGCACACACGGGGGCTGGAACGACGCACGGAGGATTAGCACGGCCCTGCGCGAGGATGACATGCAGGGTCGTGAACTGTTCCATTAAAAAAAAAGGAAAAGCTGGGGTGGCAAGAATTACAGTACATTAGACAAAATAGACTTTAAAACAGGGCTGGAACAAGAGACAAGGGCATTTCCTAATAATGAAAAGACCAATCCAACAAGAAACTATAACTCTTGTAAACACCTTCACACTCAACATAGGAGCACCTAAATGTATAAAGCAAACGATGACGGACATAAAGGGAAAGATGGACAGGAAAACAATCAGAGCAGGGGATACAGCAATCCGTCAGCATCACTGGAGAGATCTTCCGGACAGAAAATCAACCAGGAGCAGTGGCCTTAATGATACATCAGACCAGATAGACTTAATTGATATTTTAAGGCAATTCACCCCAAAGCAACAGAATATACATTCTTTTCAAGTGCACATGGAATATTTTGTAGGACAGACCACTTACTGGGCCACAAAACAAGTCTAATAAATTTAATATTATTAAAATCATATCATGCCTCTTCTCTGATCACAATGGTATAACCTAGGATGTTATTCTAGTGTGAGAGAGAAAGAAAAATAGAGAAAGAGAGAGAGAGGGAGGAGGAGGGGGGGAGAGAGAGAGAAGGAGGGGAGAAGGAGGGAGAGGAAGGGAGAAAGAGGGAGGGGGAAGGAGAGAGGGAGAAGGAGGGAGATAGGGAGAGGGGGGGATAGAGAAAGAGAGAGGGAGGGAGAGGAAGGGAGATGAGAAATATCAACTCAGTTGCAGCACTTGAGTTGCTCATTGATTGTTTCTCATACATGTCTTGATGGGAGGCAGGGCTCTAGGAGAGCCAGTAACCCCTAGCTCAAGCCAGCAACCTTGGGCTCAAGCCAGCAACTATTCAGTCATTTTGATGATCCCACACTCAAGCCAGAGACCCTGTGCTCAAACTGGTGACCTTGGGGTTTTGAACCTGGGACCTCTGTGTCCCAGGTCAATGCTTTATCCACTGTGCCACCACTGGTCAGGCTAAACTAGAAATTAATACAAGAATACTGAAAAACAGGCTAAATAACATGCAACATGCTACTAAACAATAAATGGGTTAATGAGATAAAGAAATAAAAAGCTACCTTGAGATAAAATAAAACACAACACCAATGGGACACAACCAAGTATTCTAAGAGGAAAGTTCATAGCAATACAGACCTACTTCAAAAACAACAAAATCTCAAATAAACAATATATCTTTACACCTAAAGGAACTAGAAGAACAAACAAAGCCCAAAGTGAACAGAAGGAAATACTAAAGATCACAGCAGAAATAATTAACATAGTCTATAAAAACAAAAACAATACAGAAGATCAATGAAACCAAGATCTGGCTCTTTAAAAAGATAAACAAGCATGATCAAGCAATGGCACAATGGATAGAGCGTCAGACTGGGATGCAGAGGACCCAAGTTCGAAACCCCAAGGTCGCCAGCTTGAGTGTGGGCTTATCTGGTTGAGCAAAGCTTGAGCCCAAGGTCACTAGCTTGAGCAAGGGATTACTCAGTCTGCTGTAGCCCTCTGGTCAAGGCACATATGAGAAAGCAATCAATGAACAACTAAGGAGCTGCAATGAAGAATTGATGCTTCTCATCTCTCTCCCTTCCTGTCTGTCTGTCCCTATCTGTCCTTCTCTCTGTCTCTGTCACAAAAGGGGGAAAAAAATATATATAAACAAAACTGATAAACCTCTAGCCAGACTCACAAAGACGAGGAGAGAGGGCCCAAATAAATAAATAAAATCAGAAATCAAAGAGAAGTGACGACCGACATCACTAAAATACAACGGGCTATAAGAAAATGTTACAAACAATCATAGGCCAACAAATTGGACAACCTGGGGAAAAATGGATTAATTCCTAGAAACATACTATTTTTGAAGGTTGAACCAGGAAACAAAATCCAAACACAGCGATAACTACTAATGAAACTGAATTAGTAATCAAAAAAATTCCCAACAAAAAACCCTGACCAGATGGCTTCACAGGTGGATTTTAGCAAACATTCAAAGAATTAATACCTAACCTCCTCAAACTATTCCAAAAAAAAACTGAAGAGAAGGGAAGCCTCCCAAACTCACTTTACAGGTCAGCATTGCCCTGATATCAAGGGTAGGCAAAGACATTATCTCTCTGCTGAACACAGACGTAAAAATTCTCAAATATTAGTAAACCCATTCAGCAATACACTAAAAAAATCATACATCATGATCAAGTTTGATTTATTCCCATGATGCCATGCTGGTACAGTATCCACAGGTCAATTAACAGGACACACTACATAAACAAAATAAAGGATAAAAATCATATGATCACATCAACAGATGTGGAAGAAGCATTTGACAAAATCCAACATCCGTTCATGATGAGAGGGAGGACAGAGAAGAGGGGCGACAGCTGAAAAGGAAGAGGGATTAAGAGGCCAGTTATAAAAACAGCCCCCGGGATGTAAAGCACAGCACAGGGCATGGAGTCAAGAACATTGTAATAGCCGTGTCCAGTGCCAGGTGAGTATTAGACTTACCGTGGGTGATCACTTCATCAATCCTAACAATGCCCAACCACTACATTGTACACCTGAAACTAATAACATTGTATGTCAACTGTAACTGAAAAATTGTTTAATTAAGTAAAGGATTTCCAATTTTGAGGCCTGATGGAACAGTAGGAATAGACACAGTGACTGACAAATTGGATTGCAAGAGTGATACTTCAGAGAGGAGAAATAATGGGATACTTTACATTAAACTTGCACTTGGTAAAGTGCTATATTCACAAATAATAGCTGAAAAAATAAAGAAAATCAAGATTGAGATAAGCTGAAATCAATAAAATTTGATAAATGGCAAAGGATGGGGTTGTAGACTAGAAATGAGTGGCTGATATTCCTGAGTTTTTGCACAGCTTTAAAACTAAATTTTTTGCCCTGGCTGGTTGGCTCAGTGGTAGAGCGTCGGCCTGGCGTGCAGGAGTCCTGGGTTCAATTCCCGGCCAGGGCACACAGGAGAAGCACCCATCTGCTTCTCCATCCCTCCCCCTCTCCTTCCTCTCTGTTTCTCTCTTCCCCTCCTGCAGCCAAGGCTCCACTGGAGCAAGGTTGGCCCGGGCGCTGAGGATGGCTCTATGGCCTCTGCCTCAGGCACTAGAATGGCTCTGGTTGCAGCAGAGCAATGCCCCAGATGGGCAGAGCATCGCCCCCTGGTGGGCATGCCGGGTGGATCCCGGTCGGGCGCATGTGGGAGTCTGACTGTCTCCTGGTTTCCAACTTCAGAAAATACAAAAAAAAAAATTTTAAAAAAAAACTAAAATTTTTAAAAAGTACCAACGAGATCTAAATGTTATCACTGCAATGAGTCAGTAGCAAAATTAGAGAAACTGTAATAGGAGAAAAAAATTAGAGCAACGCATAACAGTTCTGATTCTTTATTCAACACAATCTATAAGCCAATAACATACTCAAGCTGTTGCATAATACTGTGAACTAAAGATAACTCAAGATAATGTGTGTGCATATCTACCTTTACCTATACTGTTGAAGATGGCTTTCATGTTCACTGATAATGTCATATGTATCAAATGTGAGTTACACAGCCCCAAATAATAACAATTACAGCATTAGTCAAGCAAATCATTTTATTTGCTATCATTTTGCAGAAACACAAATTTGCTACAGGTTATGCTGTAAAACTGTATCAATAAAGTTTGCCTTAAGCAAATATATACTACTACAGCATGTACTCCAATTAAGGCTAAGTCTTAATTTTTTGCTTATCTTGAAGTCTGCAACAATCAATGTTAGTTGTGAAATGTTAGGACAAGTTAGTTTAGAAAACAAGGGTAACTAATAGTGTAACTGCTGGCACATACACGTTTTTATAATTTTTTTTAATAAGCCCTTTGTGACTCTCAATTAGCTAAATAAACAGAATTTCAAAATATAGATTAAAATGGTTCTAGACTCCAAATAAATCTATATCTTAGAGGTATACTCCCCAGTGAGAAGGGTTCCCAAGTGTGTCTGAAATTAATTCTCATGGGTCATTATGAAAGGTATCCAATACATGTAAAATAAAGGCGCTATTAATTTCAAACTCATTTTTATTCTTGGCATATTTTTTTTAAAATATAGGTAAGGTACAGAGCTGTGGACATTAAAAATATAAAACAATGAATGCAACCATTTCAGTGTACTAAAATCCAAAATCAATTCTAGTAATATAAGAATTGCTTTTCATTTTCAAATGTTTACACCTAAAAGCTCACCATTCTAAACAGCTGACTCACAGTAGTTCCCCTTACAAGCAGTTTTGCTTTCTGCAGTTTCAGTTACCTGCGGTCAACCGTGGTCCAAAAACATTAAGTGAAAAATTCCAGAAACAACAATTCACAAATGTTATATTGCACGCCGTTCTGAGAAGCATGGTGGACTCTCTCACATCCCCCCTCCCCAGCCGGGAACATGAATCCTCCCTGGGCCAGCGCACGCCTCCCACCCTCAGTCACTCAGGATCCTCCACTGTGATCCGCTTGAGTGCAGCGCACGCCTCCCACCCTCAGTCACTCTGCGTCCTCCGCTGTGATCCGCTTGAGTGCAGCGCACACCTGCTTGTGTTCAATGGCCCCAAAGGGCAGGAGTAGTGATGCTGGCAATTCGGATATGCCAGAGAGGCTGTAAAGTGCTTCCTTCATGAAAAAGTATGTTTTTACAGGGAAAAAAACAATAAATACAGGGTTTAACTGTCCCTGGTTTCAGGCATCCACTGGGGGTCTTAGAACCAATCCACCCCCCAAGGGTAAGTGGGGACTACTTTATACATAAACTTCCCATTTTAGTGAGGAACATTTATATTTTTATCCATCATATACCACTAAAAGGACACCACAGAATTACACTCCCTGCACAACCAAAATACTAATGAAAGCCATATATGAAATTTCAAACTAGATAAATACTAAAACAAAATGTCATCTACAAGAAAGATTTGACTGTTTCAAGCCTTCCTCTTAGCAGTGCGACTGAACAGTGAGGAAGGCCGAGTGTAAGTCCACTGTATGAGGAATGCACAGTATCTGTAATTCCGCGCAGTTTCCAACCCCGCACCAGGCACTAGGGCTGGGTCACTACTGCAGAGGCACCAGCAGGTCTCTTGACTTCCAAGGGTCTAACGGTCCCTGGCAACTTAGGAAGAAGCTGAATACTGAATGTTTTTCGTGACATTGTAAACTAGAAAGGGGCTCTCTTTTCATTTTTATATTGATTTGAGAGAGAGAGAAAGGCTGAGATAGAGAGGGATGGAGGGAACGAGGGAGGGGAAGGGAGAGAGAGAAGCATCAATTTGCTGCTCCACTTATTTATGCATTCATTGGTTGATTCTTATATGTGCCCTGACTGGGTGTAGAACCCACAACCTTGGCGTATCAAGCTCATGCTCTAGCTACCCGGCCAGGGCTAAGGAGCCCTATATATAAATCATCAATGGAATCCATCTGAATTACGCCAGTGAAACACTAATTCGAAGTGCTGCTTTGTGGCCCTGGCTGGATAGAGCAGTTGGTTGGTGTGTCATCCACATGCGCCAGGGCTGTGGGTTCAATCCCCGGTCAGGGCACATAGAAGAATCAACCGGTCAATGTGTGGGTAGGTGGAACAGCAGGTCGATGTCACTCTTTCTCCCACTCTCTCTAAAATCAATAAATTAAACTACTGTTTTGTAATCACTATGCTCAGTAATCACAATTCAATAGAGGATGAAGCAGTTGCTTAAAAATTCCAAGGACAAGCCCTGGCGGGTTAACTCAGTCGGTTAGAACAACAAATGAATGCTTCCCAGTCTCTCTCGTTCTCAAAAGAATAAATAAGTAAATAAATTCAAGAAATTTATTTTATGCAAAATCCCTAATCTTGGCTACCTTTACCCTTGTGAAGCAGCAACTGAATCAAAAGTCCTGTTCCAACAAGATTACTTATTTACATTAAAAAATATAAATGTGTGCCCTGGCCGGTTGGCTCAGTGGTAGAGCGTCGGCCTGGCGTGCAGAAGTCCCGGGTTCGATTCCCGGCCAGGGCACACAGGAGAAGCGCCCATCTGCTTCTCCACCCCTCCCCCTTTCCTTCCTCTCTGTCTCTCTCTTCCCCTCCTGCAGCGAGGCTCCATTGGAGCAAAGATGGCCTGGGTGCTGGGGATGGCTCCTTGGCCTCTGCCCCAGGCACTAGAGTGGCTCTGGTCGCAACAGAGAGACGCCTGGGAGGGGCAGAGCATCGCCCCCTGGTGGGCAGAGCTTCGCCCCTGGTGGGGTGCTGGGTGGATCCCGGTTCGGTGCATGCGGGAGTCTGTCTGACTATCTCTCCCCATTTCCAGCTTCAGAAAAATACAAAAATAAATAAATAAATAAATAAATAAAAAATAAAAATATAAATGTGTTCAACTAAAGGAAAAAGGAATATATTCATTAGAATAAACTATTGATAGTATTTTTATCCCTATTACTTGGTTCTATTTCTCATCAAACTGAAGCCCATAGTTTGCAAAAATATAATGTTAATTCTCCCTCCTATAAGACAACTTTAGAGATGGTCCTTTTAATCCATTAGTAAAATTAGTAACCTTTTGCAAATCTCTAACCTGCATAAGAAAAATGCAAAATTTTCTAGTTATTATAAACACAAAATTCTGAATACATATACATATTATAATACCAAGTTTATAAAAACACATTGATGACTTTAAAAAAGGACATTTAAAATTTTAATCAATGCCAATTATATTTTCAGTGCTTTCCAAATGATTGTTTAGGTTATAAGATGAAGGGATCACAAGAAAACGTCTGTAATCCAAAAACACTGACCATTCACACTAATCAATCAATGAAACAATTTCTAAAACAACCCAATTTCTAAAACAAAAACAAACAAAAACCCCTGCATACATGTAAGTCCTTGCCCTTTCTGATCCATATGTAATCTTTTGTTAATAAATATAAATTTATTTATTTGTTTTTATCTTTTTAGGGCCTACACAAAATGAACCAACATGACACAATTAATAGGAGCTCTCGCACTAGCCAGTTGGCTCAGCGGTCGAGTGTTGGCCCAGTGAGTGGAAGTCCCAGGTTCGATTCCGGTCAGGGCACACAGGTGAAGTGATCATCTCCACCACTCCTCACTCTCTCTATTCTCCTCCCACAGCCACGGTTCAAATGGTTCCAGCAAGTTGGCTTCAGGCACTGAGGAAAACTCCATGGCTTTGGCTCAGGTGCTAAAAATAGCTTGGTTGCTGAGCAAAGGAGTAGCGGCCCCATAAGGGCAGAGCATCGCCTGCAAGGGGGCTTGCCATGTGGATCACGGTAGGGGTATATGCAGGAGTCTGTTTCTCTGCCTCTTCACCTCTCAATTAAAAAAAAAAAAAGGAGCTCAAAGAAGTAAAATTCAAAATAGTTGTATGAAGACAGTATGTCAGAAAAAGATAAATACTAATTAGTAAACAATGGAGAGAACACAACTTTAGAAAAAGTGGTTAGCACATCACAAGATAATATGACCCATAGCCATTTATTAGTACCAATGATGGTCAGCTATCAGCTTAAATCAATTAATATATTTATGAAAAACTCAGAAGTAAAGTAGAAAAAAAGTGGTCCTTTCTTTTTCATTGATTGATTTATGAGGAGGGGGAGAGGGGAAAAGAACACTGATTTGTAGTTCTACTTATTTATGCAGTCAATGGTTAATTCTTGTCTGTGCCCTGACTGGGGATCAGAAGAGATCGGGTGCATGCAGGGTGGTATGGCCGTAGACCTGACTGGGGATCGAACCCACAACCTTGGCATATCAGGACCATGCTCTAAGCTACCTGGCCAGGGCTGAGAAGTGGTCTTTTCAACTGAACATTGTTCTTAAGTTATGTAAATGCCAATAAGTCAGTTCTCTTAACAGGACCAGGCAAAACTGTTTTTTTTTTGTTTTTGTTTTTGTTTTTTTTGTATTTTTCTGAAGTTGGGAACGGAGAGGCAGTCAGACAGACTCCTGCATGCGCCCGACCGGGATCCACCTGGCATGCCCACCAGGGGGCGATGCTCTGCCCATCTGGGGCGTTGCTCTGTTGCAACCAGAGCCATCCTAGCGCCTGAGGCAGAGGCCACAGAGCCATCCTCAGCACCCAGGCCAACTTTGCTCCAATGGAGCCTTGGCTGCGAGAGGGGAAGAGACAGACAGAGAGGAAGGAGAGGGGGAGGGGGAGGGGTGGAGAAGCAGATGGGCACTTCTCCTGTGTGCCCTGGCCGGGAATCGAACCCAGGACTCCTGCACACCAGGCCTCTACCACTGAGCCAACAGGCCAGGGTCCAAAACTGGTTTTAAATACATTTTTAAGCATAAATAAAACCCAAATGCAAAAAGATTAGAAATGCCTAAATGGGATCCCTAACAGAGTTTGAACTAAGAATTCTTCACAGGAAAATGTAATTGTCTTCTCCTTCCAAAAGTTACACCATTCTTTGCAAAAATGATTCAGTTCAATTTGGTAATGTTAGGAGATGATATGGGAAGGCTGATTCTTGGTAAAAAGGGCTAAGGAAAGCTTTTTGGAAGAAATAAAATCTGTCCTGCACCATGAAGGACCAGCAGACCTTTGTTGGGTGAATGGAGGGAATGGCTCAGAAGCAGGGGGAGTGGGAAGACACAACGTTGCCAGGACAAGCCCTCGGGGGAGGCGTAGGGAGAGAGAAGTAAAAGACTCCTAAACCAGGTGGGACTTGGAATATGCGGCGGCAGCACCTGTCTGGCCTTGTGTTTACATAAGGGGAACCTTACAGTTTTTCAAGGAAGGAATAGCAAAGTTGGATCTGTGTGAAGTCCAACAGGCAGCAACAGATAGGGAGTCAGAACAAGATACTGCAAAAACTCCAGAAACAAATTGCTTTGCACACAACTGACATCCAACAAACTTTTTTGATTTCCTGCCTGGGAAGAACGGAACTATTACAAAGAAGCAAAGATTGCTATAACATTGAGAAAACCACAGTTTAACACACTTCTCTACACTAAAGAGTACATTCACATTCATGTAAATAACTCAGGAAAGTGTTGGGTTTTCTTAAATGTTTTTAAAAAGATGATTAAAAAGAATTTTGAAAATGTTATGTGACTTATAAGGTATTGAAAAAAAGACAGCAGCCCTAAAAGAAAGACTGAAATATTTCTGCACAGTTCACAACAAAACACTGCACCTTCAGGCACCTTAAACACAGGATTATATCCCTCTAATGGATTCCGAAACCTGGGGGAGGTTCAAACACAGCAAAGCAATACCGCATGTGCTCAGGGATCAGGCTCTGGTTTGAATATCAGCAGGGCAACTTATTAGTTATATGATCTTAAGCTAGTTAAACTCTCAGAGTTGGTTTGGGCATAATGATACTTAACCAACATGTGTTGTGATGATTAGAGACATGATTTATAAAGCGCCTAACCCAATGCCTGGCTCTGCTACTTAAAAGTACTCCATTAAGCTAGTAGTAATGATAATAGCTGCTGTTGTTACTAGTAAAAAACAAACAAACAAACAACAAAAAAAAGAACATGTCGATTAGACTAGTTTAGAACAACCTCTCTATGGCAGGTTTTCGATATTTAAATTCCTGAGAACTTATGGCAAATTGTATCTTTTCGGTAAATCTTAGAAATATGTGCTCCTTAAGAACAAGGCCATTAAAAAAAAAAGTCAATAGCTTATCTTTGCTGTAATTAGCCTACTAAGTCTGAGATTTATTTTAAACTATAACATTTGTAACACCCAATGCTGATTTAAAAACGGAAGAAAATACAACTGCTTATCTAGCCAAAGAGGACTTTGGGGGAAAAGCCTCTACCACAATACCACACAGCTTTTAACTTTGTAGCCGCTCCACTCCTTCTAGAAATAATAGCAGGAGAAAGAGCTGGCTGGAGCGAATCCACGCTGAGGTGTCAAGAAGCGCAAGTTCGAGACTGTCCCTCAACCCGAACCCCCCCCCCTTTACACACAGCCAGGTCACCAACAGTGACCTTCCCTGCAAGCTGCTTACTCACTTCTAAACCATCAGCCACAGCTGCTTCTCGAATAGAGCCAGCGCAAGCAGGAGTGGTTCTTATCAGCGGCGACCGCGCTGGCGGTTGGTTATCAGGCAGTAAATCTTCGGTGCACCCGTCTCAAGTGGCAGCTAGAAAACTCAGCTCGCCGAGGGGGTGGCCTTCCCGCACGCACCACTGCCGACTCCTCCACAGGCCGACAGAAAAGGGAGCCAAGAACCTACGCTTGGGTTAAATTATGCATTAAGGCAAAATTTCCATCCTGACTCGTCTTTAATCAACTTCAAATGATACTATGTACCGTAGTTAAAAGGACCTACCTGGCTACCATTCAAACAAGGAAACTACAGGCTGTCTGTCCACTTTTTCCTACTCGAAGATATTCTACAGAGTTTCAGGAAAGGGCTTTCTTACCCTTCTAGGCTTACTAAAACTTTTTGCAGCAACGACCAGTTTCCACGGTAAACCGATGGGAGGGGCCCCAAGGGTCCCGAATTCCGGGGTGGTAAACGCAGGTGGCTGCTGCACGCGCACGGCTCCAGGTGCATGCGATCGGCCCGGGGTGCAATTCCACGGGGCTGAGGGTTTTTAACGTATGTGACTCATACTCAGAAAACACCGAAAGTCACTGTGTCCCATTCTACTTTTTATTTAAAATGAGCAGCGAGCGCAGCTGTTAAGCTCCAGCCGCGTTTAAAAACCGACGAGAACGCGGCTGAGCCCCGTCCTGGAGCGGCTCCTCTGCCCCGTCCCGGCCGGGGCGGGCCACGAACAAAGGCGGTCGCCCCCAAACCCCGGCCACGGAGCCCACCCCGCGCGCGCACACTCCCTGTCACCCCCCCCTCCACCCCAAACGCGCCCCCGGGACTCACCTCCCGCGGGCCGGCGGGTCCGGAGGGCGGCGGACGAGGAGAAGCTGCAGCAGCCGCCGCCTCGGACGACAGGCGGGTGGCCGCGTCCCCTCCCCCGGCGGGTCCCGCCGCGGGCGCCTGGCTAGGCAGGGGCACCTCGGGAGGCCCGAGCGCCCGCCGCTGCGACAGGTCACGTGAGCCAGAGCTCCCAGGGCTCTCCTCTCCCGCCCCGCAGGTCCCACCGCTGCCAGGGGTCCCACAGCACCGCCCACCCTTACTGGGCCCTCTGCGCCTGCGCTACAGCGCCAGTCGCTCCCATTCAAACCGACAACGCCCCGCGTCTTTCGGACCAGCCAATGGCCGGCGCGGGAGGCGGGGCCGGGTGGGAGGGGCGGGGCCTTGAGTGTCAGTGTGAGCTGGACCCCGGGGGGCCTGGGTCCTCCCCTGCTCCGGGACCTGTCTGCGACCACCAAAGTGACGTTGCTTTCCTGTCCTCTTATTTCTTCTTTAAACACTAATTTGTGGGTGGAGCGACGATATCGTCCCAAAAGAGTTCTTCAGAGACGGTATGAAGTCCAGACCCCTTTAAAAGATGGAGCCCCAAACAAGTGCCTCCTGCCCTTAGGGCTCTTCAAGGCCTGAGAACCGGTCCCCCAAGTGGGATTTGCGGGTTGAGAAAAAGAGGCCTCTGTGAAAGGAACAGAGGGACCGTGTGAAGGTCTGAACAAGGCGGCCTCAGTTCTGGAGGCTGTCACATCCTGGCGTTGGCAGCTGTTAAAAAAAGCAAACTTAGGTGGTTCCCGGGAAACCTGGGAGGCGGTTTTACTCAGTTACAGGGTAGCTACATTCCAAATACATTGGGCAGAATAAATCTTATTTCCATTCACTCCCTCTCCCTATCAAGTTAATGAAAAAATAGGTGTCAGATTGTTCTTCACAAAAATACCAAGACTAGAGTTTCTCTGGGCTAAAGAATCTGACCGATTTACTGAGACTATTTCTCCAATAGATAATACTCTATGAAATGAAATGTAAATGCTTCTGTAAGCTTCAGGGTATGTTAAAGAAACCCCCAGGTTCAGTCTCTCTGAATGATGGTCATAACCACTGATCCAAACACCATTTCTCAAACTGGTTAAAATAATAGCTGTGGCATCAAACTAGACTTACATTGGAGTCCCACCTCTGCCACTGACTCGTTCATTGGCCTGGAACAAGTGACCTATCCTAGTTTCCTCAACTGTAAAATGCAGTAAGTCTTCTTTCCATAAGCGTGGTTGTTATGCTTCAGCGAGGCAAGTTTTAAGTGGTTAACACAGTGCTCTCAGTAAATGATAGCTATTATCATTATTGTCAACAATTACCTTTAATATCAGGTACTCAAAAACAACCACTGAATTAGCTGGCTGTGCTATCTCACACGTAGCATTAAGATTCCTTCTTACTCATGAATTCTTTCCTGGGTGTTGATGTGAAAGCCACAAAGAAAATACAATATATCAAGTTAGAAACGTCCACTGAATCATTACTTCCCCCTTGCAAATCTTTTCCAACACATGTGATTTCCTATCGCCCAGATTAGTTATCTCCATTTTTTCCAAGTTGAATTATCTTTTAAATGATCTCTTTAAAGGCATGAATCAGATTACATCACCCTTCTACTTGAGAAGTGACCTCACATTTGATTTAAAATAAAATCTCAATTTCCTACCATGGCCCACAAAGCCTCAGTCATCTTGTCCTGATCAACCTGTCCCCTCCTGCCCCCCCCCCTACTTCCAAGAACCCCAGAACAGACCAGGTCTCGGGGGTTCCCTGGCTGTTCCCTCTGCCTAGATATTTGTCCCCAGGCTCTTTCAACGGCTGGCTCGCTTTCTGCCCTCACTTTCAGCTTACTCATTACGCTATCCAGCAAGTATTTAGTTTCTGCTACGTGTCAGGAACCGTTCTAGGTGCTGGGAACATAGCAATGAGCAAGACAGGACACAGCCCCTGCTCTCATGGAGTTCAGTAAAAAGAAGAAAAATATCCAGTTGTGAGAGGTATCAGGCAGAGAAGCCAAGGTTGGGTAATGTGAGGGTCAGGGACCCAGGGACCGCTTTACACTGAGGGTCCAGGGAAGAAAGGTCCCTGTGAGAGGACGGTATTCAAATGAGATTTGAATGATAAGAAGGAGGCAATTTTTAAGCAAAGCTCAGGGAAGAGCTCATCAGGCAAGGGGCACAGCTAATGCCAAGTCCTGTGAGGACAAGTCTTGTGGGTTTGAGAATCTGGGCGCGGGCCACTGTGCCTTCGGTGAAGCGAGCGAGAGGAGAACATTGGAGACGAGGTCATACCAGGACACAGAGGCCTTCCTTTGGAAGCCAAGCTAACGAGTTTGGGCCTTCTCCTCTAAATGTTGTAGTAGCCATTGGGAAATTTTCAGCATGGGAATGACTTCATGTGTGTATATGTGTGTGTGTGTGTGTGTGTGTGTGTGTGTGTGTGTGTGTGTGTGTGTGTGTGTATTTTAAAGAGCACTGTGAAACAAATCCAGAATTTGAGACAAATCTACCAGACAACTAGCCTAGACTCTTCCAAAACATCAATGTCATAAAAAGAAAGAAACCAAAAAAGATGAATCTTGATGGAGTCCTGAATCCGAGAGAGAAAGGGAGGAGAGGACCATAAAAGTCATTTAAGAAATAATCAGGGAAATTTTAATATAGACTGTATATTAGATAATATTAGGGCATTACTGTTAATTTCTGACATGTGACATGGAATTATGATCACATAGGAGAATGCATTGTTTACAAAATGTAAGCTGAAATATTTAAGGGTAAAACACTATGACTTTTGTAACGTACATTCAAACAGTTCAGCAAAAAAGAAAAAGAGAATAAACCAAATTTAACAATTGAGTCTAGTAAAAGATATTTGCAGATATATATACATATAGATACACTATTCTTATACTAGTCTATTCATATATTATGCTTTTACCTTTTCTGAAAAATTGGACTTTCTCAGATTAAATAATGAAGAAAATCACTCTGTAGACTTCCATTTCTGACAATAATGACCTAGATACCCTATCCAACTCTCCTGCTGAAAAATGTCCAACCTTATCAATTATCAAAGTATTGCAAATTGCCCTGGCTGGTTGGCTCAGTGGTAGAGCGTCAGCCTGGCGTGCAGAAGTCCCGGGTTCGATTCCCCACCAGGGCACACAGGAGAGGCGCCCATCTGCTTCTCCACCCCTCCCCCTCTCCTTCCTCTCTGTCTCTCTCTTCCCCTCCTGCAGCCGAGCCTCCATTGGAGCAAAAGGTGGTCCGGGTGCTGGGGATGGCTCCTTGGCCTCTGCCCCAGGCGCTCGAGTGGCTCTGGTCGCGACAGAGCGATGCCCCGGATGAGCAGAGCATCGCCCCCTGGTGGGCATGCCGGGTGGATCCCGGTCGGGCGCATGCGGGAGTCTGTCTGACTGCCTCCCCATTTCCAACTTCAGAAAAATACAAAAAAAAAAAAAAAAAAAGTATTGCAAATTAAAACAATATTGGGCCTTGGCTGGATAGCTCAGTTGGTTAGAGCATCATCCCAAAGCACAGAGGTTGCTGGTTCAATCCCTGGTCAGGGCACATACAGGAGCAGATTGATGTTCCTGTCTTTCTTTCTCTCCTCCTTCCTCTCTCACTGAAACCAATAAATAAAAATAAAAATATATATATTGGGATACCTTTTTTGTAATTGATAAAGTTTTTTTTAACATTACTTCTCAGTGTTATATAGACTATATCAATATTCCACTCTATGTCACTTGGGCAGACTTTTTGAAATCAATGTCATATACAGGGTGGGCAAAAGTAGGTTTACAGTTGTGAGTACACAAAACAGAGTTTATTCTTGTATTATTATTTGTTAATTACTTTTTTATTTTCCATACAAACATTTATAAACCTATTTTTGCCCTACCCTGTATTTTAAGAGCATTAAAATATCTATAATCTATTATAATATTATCCCACCTAAGAATCAATCCTGAGGAAATAACTTAAAACACAGATGAGGATGTTTACTGTTATTTTAAAACATTGAAAAACTGGATATAACCCACATGCCTGTCATTAGGGAAATGATTAATCACAATACAGCCATGTAGTGGATATAACTATTGAAACTGGTATTTATTTCAAAGTTTTTAATAACATGGGGAAATGTTCTTGATATTAAAAAAATTAAAGCATGTTGCAAAACTATATTATTATAAGCCCAACCATGTAAACCATTTACTGTACCCTAGAAGGAATTATACTGAAGCATTCTGACTCTTTACATTTTCCTCTACTTTTCACATTTATATAGTAAGCAAAAATACATAAAGCAATAAAAAAAGAAAGGTTAAAAACAAAAAATTAACATGGACTTGCATATTCCCCATAAGTGTCTCTCTCTGTGGCTTTCTATAAAAAATACTTAGAAATGGCCCTGGCGGTTGGCTCAGTCGTAGAGCATCGCCTGGTGTGTAGATGTCCTGGGTTCAATTCCCAGTCAGAGCACACAGGAGAGGCAACCACCTGCTTTTCCATTTTCCCCCCTTTCAGTTCTCTCTCTCTCTCTCTCTCTGTCTCTTCCCCTCCTGCAGCCATAGCTCCATTGGCATGAGTTGCCCCCAGGAGCTGAGGATGGCTCCATGGCCACCTGAGGCACTAAGAAGAGCTCAGGTCGCTGAGCAAGAGAGCAACGCCCCAGATGGGCAGAGCACTGCCCCCTAGTGGGCTTGCCAGGTAGATCCCAGTCAGGGTGCATGTGGGAAACTGTCTCTGCTTCCCTGACACTCACTGAATTAAACAACAACAACAAAAACAAAAACAATAACTTAGATATAAAACAGAATTAAGGGCTCAGGGGTAATGGGATAACAGAGAGGCTAGGGTTTGGCGGGGGTGAGGGACTCTGTTCTACAACAGGTTGACTAACTAACCATTCCTGGGCTGAGGGGGTCCCAGGATGCAGAACTTCCCATTTTAAACCCAAGACAGGAGTCGGTAAAAGCAGGTGAACCATGCCACGCTTTAGGGACAAAGAAGGTTTACGAAGCCTGACGAGGAGAAGCAAGTAAGCAGTTCAAGGCTTTAACCAGGACGTAGCCCCATTTTCCTGGGCAGGGTTAACTTTGGGGGTTCTCCAAAGTTGAGGTGGACAATATCGCCGCTTTCCAGCAGATCTGGAGGCTGCCGGTTAGCAAAGCAAGCCAGGGCTTTTAATTCACGTGGGGTCACGTGCCAGAGAAGTTGCACAATGAAACTTATTAACACCCTATTACTCCAAGGTCACTTAGTAGGGTGGATTGCTTAGGGAGGAAGGGAGAGATGGTCATGACTACCCTAACTTCTAAGAGCCTGTTTGCCTTTAGGATAGTATGCGTACTCCGATGTTCTCCTCTGAAGATAATAAATACCCTCTGCTTTATGACACTATTATCACTCTTAATTATAGGATTGCAAACGTGCCCAGAGGTTCCTTTTGACAGGCAAGTCATACGAATCAAAATTGCAGTCAGTTAGCATTCTTTCTACCTTAGTGGCTGGACCCCACCTCAGATAGATGGGCTGACCCTTCCCACCCAATCTCTTTGCTTGTTTGCTTTTGCACCAGTAGGACCTCAGCAGGACAGAAAGAACTAAGCCAGTACTTTTGAGGTGCCTCACCTCCCAGTTAGCTCAAATTCCTTCCACGAAACCAGGCGTACCGCTCCTGCAGATCCTGGCTAGCATGCTGGCGGGACTGTGCAGGGAACAGCAGATCTTTCAGGACTACTGAGCAACACGACCACGTCAGTGTCTATGAATTCGCTGCATCGCTTCCGCTTACAACCCACTACAACTGCCCCCCACCCCACCCCACCCGTCCACAGGCTCTCCTTCAGGTACCTGCGAGTTCTCCCAGCCCCTCAAACCCACTTGGAAGGCTCACAGACGCCCCCCTTTCTATCATGTGAGGTATAAGACTTCTTCTCGGTCCAGCTTTCTCAGTTAAACGTCTACGCTTCCGCGCCCTTCCATCTGAGGACTGGGGGGGGGGGGGTTCTGACATCCACTGAGCACCCACCACAGGGCAGACACTGGGTGAGGCCCTCTATATACCTGTCTCATCGACTCTCCGCAAACACCCTTCAACCCCATTTTGCAATTGAGAAAAATGAGGTTCAAATCACTTCGGTAACATCTTCAAGGGCTCAATTAATAAGGAGCTGAGCCAGGAAGAGGCTGGTGTCTTATAACGTAGCCTCTTCCCTCTCTCCCCAAGCAGGCAACCGGGTCTCCCTTCCTCCCAGCCTCCTCCCCTGTCCTCCCATCAGTGTTTTATGACTGTGATGAACGCTGCCGAGAAGACACACACAGCCCTCTGAAGGCTTGCATCACAGGGACCGGACCTCGTAAAGGAGAGAGGGAAGGTCTGCAGGAGGCGACGTGCTGAGGGATGAGAGAGAAAGAACCAGGTGGAGGAGGAAGGCGGGCAGACGCTTCAGGCAGAGCGAACAGAACAGCCTGGAGGGGCCGGAGACGGGTGCCCGGGGAACAGAGTGGGGGAGGAGTGAGAGGCCACGTGGCTGGCAGGCTGGGCGGGGCCAAGCAGGGCGGGTGCTTGCAGCTGGGGACAGGACGCTGGTGTTCCCTGGGGTGCTCTGCACTCCGCTGACACGCTAAGGGAGAGGATGTTTTTGGTGTTCATAGAGAAAACACTTTTTATCTTTAGTTTCTTAATAAAGGCCCCGTTGGCATGTTGGATGTGATCCTTCTTTGTACAGGAAGCTCTGTGCCTCGTGTGTACCCTGGTCTCCGGGGACTGAAAGCCAGCAGCCTGTGCCACCCCCACCCCCACCCCTTGTCTCCAAGTCCAGGAGCTATAATGACCCAAACCCCGCATGTGTCTGAAATCCTGCAGCTCTAGCTGGGGCGGGCTGCAGGAGGGGTCACTGCCACCAACCTCCTGGCCGTGCTTTTCCCCCCTGGCCTGTCAACATCCAAACCCCTCTGCCGGCCAGTGTCCCTCCCACAGACACCCCACTGGCTCTGACGTGTGTCTCTGTGACATACTGGGAGGATTTCTAACTCCATGAGATAACTGTCGAGCCTCTGCTATCCGCCAAGGTTGGGAGTACAGGTGGGCTGGTGACAGAGACAGATGTGAGACAAGTCACGCCAATACGGTGGGGAAAGTGCAACTGAGGAAGTCTGTGGAGGGATGGAGGGGGTGGAGTGGTGAGAGCTCTCCCAGCCAAGGAAGGGCGATCCAGGTGGAGAGGAGAGCAGCACATTCAAACACATGGAGACAAAAAAAACAGGTGAGCTTGGCAGCTATAAATAGCCTGGCATTGTTGAAGCATGAACTTCGAATCAAGCTGTGGAGGTTGGAAGACAGGTTGGAGAGGTTGGAGGCCACAAAGGACCTCGCAAGTCACGCTAAGGAGCTTAGACAATATGCAAAATAAACACCCAAATGCGCCATCCTAGAATGATAACATCTGAAAGAGGTGTTTAGAATTTTCTGAAGAGCTACATAGATAAAGTTACTGCAGAGTGATACAATTTCTCTTGGGCTCTGTAACCTCATTTATGAAGTTCTTGTCTGCTTGGGAGTATTCTAAAGTTTCTTTTCCTATATTGTTATTTTTTTTAAAAAAAACAGCTTTATTGAGCTATAGCTGACTTATAAATAGCATATGTTTGAAGTGTACACGTCACTAAGTTCTGACATTGGTAGGACATAGGTACACACCTGTGGCACCATCACTACAACCGACCTGTCCACCATCCCTCCAGGCTTCCTCGTGCCTTGTCACCCCTCCCTCAACCTGCATCCCGCCTCCGGGCAACCCCTGACCTGCATTCTGTCACTATAGACTACGGACTTTGCATTTTGTAGAATTTCACTAAAATGGAATCATCACAGTATGTACTCGTTTCTTTTTGGGGGGAGTCTGTCCTCCTTCAAATAACATAATTATTTTGAAATCTATCCATGTAACTGCATGTCAATAGTTCTCATTTGTCATTTTTTTAAAAACTTCTTCCTTTTGAGGCATTCCCTCCAGTATTTACTGTATCTCCACAAATGCGCTCCATGGGATGACAAAGGTCCACGTTAGGAGGGGCTCTGAGGGTACCTGTCCTCTCGGAAGTACAAGAGATACTGCTTGGGGATGAAATGACAAGGCACGAATGCTCGTGTTCTAAGAACTCTCCAAATATAACAGGAGAGCCGTGGTAAGCAAAATGTGGCTCCAAACATGCCCACGCCCATCCCTGGAACCTGGCCAGCTGGTACTTTGAATCCCAAAAGGGACTTTTACAGATGTGATTAAGCTTGGAATCTTTTTTTTTTTTTTTTTTTTACAGAGACAGAGTCAGAGAGGGGGATAGATAGGGACAGACAGACAGGAACAGAGAGAGATAAGAAGCATCAATCATTAGTTTTGTTTTTTTTTCGTTATGACACCTTAGTTGTTCATTGATTGCTTTCTCATATGTGCCTTGACCGTGGGGCTACAGCAGACCGAGTAACCCCTTGCTCGAGCCAGTGACCTTGGGTCCAAGCTGCTGAGCTTTGCTCAAACCAGAGGAGCCCGCGCTCAAGCTGGCGACCTCGGGGTCTCAAACCTGGGTCCTCCACATCCCAGTCCGACGCTCTATCCACTGCACCATCACCTGGTCAGGCAAGCTTAGAATCTTGAGATGGGGACACAATCCTGGATTATCTGAGTGCCTTCAATCTTGTAATCACAGCAGAATTTGAAAAAGGGAGGCATTTGTACAGTAGCTTCTGATGCTGTGATGTTGACCTTGAAGACGAAGGAGGAGCCACAGGCCAGGGAAGCTGGAAGCTGTGAGGAAATTGTCCCCAAGAGCTGCCCCCGGGAACCTGCGGACACCTTGGTTCTTGGCCCAGTGAGACCTGTTGCAGACTCGGACCTCCAGCACAGAAAGATAATCAGCCTTGTTGGAAGCTGGGAGATACTAAGTTTGTGATAATTTGTTACAGCAGCAATAGAATCAACTAACAGAATTACATCTGTTAAAAAAAGAAAAGCTGCCTGACCAGGAGGTGGTGTAGTGGATGGAGCGTCAGACTGGGATGTGGAGGACCCAGGTTCGAGACCCCAAGGTCGCCAGCTTGAGTGCGGGCTCATCTGGTTTGAGCAAAGCTCACCAGCTTGGACCCAAGGTTGCTGGCTCGAGCAAGGGGTTATTCTGTCTGCTGTAGCCCCACGGTCAAGGCAAATATGAGAAAGCAATCAATGAACAACTAAGATGTCGCAATGAAAAACTGATGATTGATGCTTCTCATCTCTCTCCATTCCTGTCTGTCCCTCTCTCTGACTTTTGCTGTATCTGTAAAAAAAAAAGAGAAAAAAAGAAAAGCTGCAGTGAGTCTGACCATGTCTATTTTTTCTTCCACTGAGTGGCACGTGGTCTGAGAGGAGGGGAAGCAAGGTGGCTTTGGGACCACACTGACCCTCGCTACTCCTCTGAGCTCCTTCCTCGTCTGAATGGAGGGATGGCATAGCCTTTGTCTTGGGGGGACTGTGAGAGGATGGATGAGATGGTACAAAGGGCCTAGCGCATAGTAGGCCCTCAGTAAACATTCACTTGCTTCACATCCCACCTAATACTGGAATCCAAGAAACCGACCTCTCGCTGTCAGGGACCTGCGGTGTGATTCTGGCTTAGGGGCCTCCTGGCCTCCAATCTGTTCCCCGAGTTCAAGGAAGATGCTCATGAAGTCCCTGCGGGTGACCTGTGGTCGCACAGTGGATAGAGCATCAACCTGGAACACTGAGGCTACTGGTCCGAGATCCTGGGCTTGCCTGGTCAAGGCACATATGGGAGTTGATGCTTCCTGCTCCTCCCTACTTCTCTCTCTCTCTCTCTCTCTCTCCTTTCTCTCTAAAAATGAATAAAATCTAAAAAATATATTAAAAAAAAAAAAAGTCCCTGCAGGTGCTTAGAGTCTCTAATGTGGCTGGATCTTCTTGGTTAAAAAGGTTCATTAAGATGCAAAGTACTGTTATCTCTTGAGCAGGTAATTATTTCCATCTCTTGAGCAGGTAATTATTTCCATCTCTTGAGCAGGTAATTATTTCCGGTCCTAAACTGCTTAGCCCTGCACTGAGGTCCCGTGGCTCAGATGATGATACCGAGACAGGCGTGAGAGGGGGAGGAAAGACCGCACCTGCATGGGTGCAGGCGTCCTCATTGATTAGTGTCTATTAAGCCTACACTAGCCTATGATAAAAGGCTAAACATTAGGTATTGTTTACCTTTTCTGTGGCTGTCACCTCTTGTATTCTAATACGGCGGCTAATACTGTCTTGATAAAGCTGGCATTATAGCATTGGACTAGGTAATATTTACTTCATCATTGTGTATGTATGTGTGTGTGGTAGGGTCTATTTGATTACTATTTGAAGAGCTTTGTGCTTTATACAAAAAATGGGGGTTATTTTCTACAAGGGCATAATTTACATTTCAAATCGTCCTCTCTTATAGAAAGCCATACAGATTGACTTCAAAAGCTAAAACTGTAAAGTACTGAAAGATATATTTTATGTAGTCGTTCATAATTTTTTTAAAGCTAGTACTTATCAGACATTATGTGCCACACAGTGATCTAAACTCTCTGCATGCGTTAAAGCTGAAGTAGATATAACCCAAGTCCAGCACACCCCGCTTACATGGAGAGTGTTCCTCTCTCACACATTTCCGGATGCGGGAGGACCAATGCGGTGGGAGGACCGATGAGGCGGGAGGACCGATGAGGCGGGAGGACCGATGCGGTGGGAGGATCTATGAGGCGGGAGGATCACTGTGGTGGGAGGACTGATGAGGCGGGAGGACCTATGAGGCGGGAGGACCACTGCGGTGGGAGGACCGATGAGGCGGGAGGATCACGGCGGTGGGAGGACTGATGAGGCGGGAGGATCGATGAGGCGGGAGGACCACTGTGGTGAGAGGACCAATGAGGCGGGAGGATCACTGCGGTGGGAGGACCGCTGAGCCGGGAGGATCGATGAGGCGGGAGGACTGATGAGGCGGGAGGATGGATGAGGCGGGAGGGCCAACGCTGCGGGAGGGGGGGGGGACCAACGCGGCGGGGGGGGGGGGGGGGGGGGACCAATGCGACGGGAGGACTTCGGTTCCGCAGTAAATGGCTGCCATTTGCTGCCTTACTGCATGACAGACCCTGGACTTAGTACAGGCATCATCTTATTTTATCTCTACATGAACCCTTTGACGTAAAGCTGTCATCGCCATTTTGCAAAGTAAGAAAAGGCTTGGACAGGTTAGGTGAACTGCCCGAAGTTGTGGACCTAGCAAGTGACCGAACCGTGATTCAAACTCACGGCCTGCTGTCCCCAGAGCAGGAGGCGCCTGTACGAGGGACAGACAACCATGGCAAGTGGTTCGTCAGTCCTCAGTAAATGTTCGTGGACTACAGATGTCTACACCAGCAATTTTCAACCGGTGTGCCACAAGAAATTTTAAAACATGCACCGCCTGACTAGTCAGGGGCCATGAGCTCTTTTTCCTCCAATTGTCAAATAAAAAACAACAAAAAAACTCAAATGACAAAACCAACATAACTGTCCAGTGTAAGTAAATAAAAATTATACCTATACATTTATTTTTGTCAGATTGGAAATATATACATATCATATATATTGATGTGCTGCAGAATTTTAATAATTAGTCTATGTGTGCCACAAGATGAAAAAGGTTGAAAATCGCTGGTCTAACCTGCAGAACAAACTGTTCTAATTGAAAGTAATCAACTTTTCATATTTTTAAATGCCATGTATATTTCTTTTCAGGTCAATTGTCTCCTTTGCTTTCTGGGGCCATTTTCCTGATGATTCACCCGATATTTGCTGTAAAATACTAGGAAAATATTGATAGGAGAAAGCGTGACAAAGCACATCACCCGGTTCCATTCATTTTCTCTCCACGACCTGTCTCATATCGGGAAGATGTCCTTGTCCTTAATCTGCAGTCACCACCCACCCTGGCTCCTTTCAACCCTCCCCCCCACAACATACAGAGTTCTCTTCCAGCCTCAGGTGTGCGCACCCCCAGTCCTGCCCCGGCTGGGACCACTCCGCTGGGCTCTGCAGGGCCAGCCTTGCATCCTTCTGGCTCCATCTCTGGAAGCCCTGCCTGCCTCTCCTCTCTCCAGAAATCCTTCCCTTCCTGTCTCATTTCCTTTTCCTATCTCTCACAGCACGCATGACCATTTATATAATATACAACACTCTAAATCCTTTGCATGCAATTAATGAATATTTGTAAAGTTCTCCAAACAGTATATGGCCCATACTAAGTGCAATGAAGTGCTGATTTTAAAAAAAAAAATCAGTTCCCCAAATCCTCACAACCCTATGTGGCAGTGCTATTAATATCCCCACTTTACAGATGGAGAAAATGAGGAACAGAGAAGTTAAGCAATTTGCCCAAAGTTGTACAGCTGGTGGGTAGTATGTACAGCCTAGCTACAAACTCATTCTGGCACCCATGTCCACGCTCCTAACCATTTTCTACATTTCCCCTTCATTCCAGGATCTAGCATAGTGACTTTCAACTAATAGGTATACTCAATAAAAATCTTCTTAATAAATGAATGAACAGTTCTAATAAGAAAATAAAATTTACCTGCAAGCCTAGCACATTGAGATTTGGGGAATTCATCCTCTAGATTGTTTTTTTTCCCTAACACAAGGATAGACTTTTTTTTTTTTTCAAAATCATGTTTTATAAATCACTTTGAGAACCATAGATCCGGTTATACAATATGTTTGACATTTTATACAGTATGTTTTTTTTAATTTATCATTTTAAGTCAACATTCTTCCTTTTGGCTGGGAGCGAAAGGCAGGGGAGAGAAGGATGTCTTTAAATAAAAGAAAAAGAGTTTTCTTAAAATATTCTGGCTCTTCTTATCTCTAGGCAGAGGTTGCCAAACTTAAGCTAGAAAGTTTAGGGAAAGGAGACAAAGTCTTATTATTATTTTATTTCTTTAAATCAGTGTTTTAAAATTTGTCATTAGAATTATTCTTAGGAAATTAATTGGCAAGAGTTTTCTAAATGTCCCCAAAGCACAGTAAAGGTTCATGGCTTCCAGTACAAATTACACGCTCTATGATAATTATGTGGGCACGTCAATGGGAAAATGGGATAAAAAGACAGCGCTGACCTCTCAAAGGTCAAGAGAAAGAAGCAAAGGCTGCTGGTAAAATACCAAGATACTTTTCTCAATACTGCTTTGCTCAGTTTCAAAAAATTTTTGTTGTTGTTCTGACTTGTAGACTAGTTCCCAGCTAATTAATTTGTAACGGCTGGTCATCAAACTCATTGCACTCCCAGAGGCCTCCATCTCTAAGACTATAAATAATAGATCTCTCTGGCTCTCCGGGGAGGACTGGATCCATTTGTTGTAACCACCACAGTGTCTCCCTTCTGCCACTCAACGACGACAGCCTGAAGCCACACCGAAGGGTGTATGGTTACCGTTGTAGACCCTGATGCATTTGTGGGCACCCGCATTTCTGAGATCAAGTTTGCTGATAGGGTTACCAGAGTGTCGCCAAAGGCAGTCACTGCGGAGGGAGCCTGGCTCATGTTACCATTGAAAATATTCTAATCTAGAAACACCATCCACTGGATACCAAATCCACAGACACCTGACCTCTGGGCGTGGCCTAGCACGCACTATTCTGCGACTTCTCCTATTCGCTAGGAATTAGAGGGAGAGAATTTGAAAATTAAGAGTCCAACTAAGTATTTTTGAACGCTCTGAAATGATGCCCCTCCCCCCAAACTGAAGTTTAGATCACATCAGAAGTTCCCCACGTAATCTTCAAAAGCTGAGTTCTTGCGGTTGACGGAACCCAGGAGAAGCAAGCCCACCACAATTCTGAAGCTTAATTTCTGTTCTGTTGTTTGATTGCAGCCAACTTCCAGCTCCTGAAAACAGGCAAGGTGATTCTGAATGAAAGCACTGCTCATCTGTGCTGCAAGGCCCTCCGACTGGTTCACTCCGTCTTGTCCAGAGACCCTGAGAGAGGTGAGTTTCTGTTGCTACTGCCACAGCCTTACCAATCTGTGTTGACTGCGAGATGCATACGCAGTACAAAATACCATGGCGTTGCACACTCAATGCCGCTCACTGCAGTCTATTCATGTTCTTAATGACGCATGTGGAGACGAGTAAGAGGAATTTGGGTTGTGGAAGTGCTGCCTCCAAAAGTCAGCTCCGATTTTCATCATAGCCAGGAGGGCAGATGCTGGAAGCCAGGTCCAGGGCCTGAGAGCATTATGGGCTGGTACTTCAGTGCGGGGAGGCAGGGAAGGTGCCAGGGTCAGATGCGGCTGTCTGGAAGCTCGCAGACACAGAACAGAGGCTACCGGGGGTGAGATGAAGAGACTGTCACAGGCACGTGACCCCACAGTTTTCCTTTGAGGACGCAAACGGTCCTCTGATACCTAACATTTGTATGATCACTAAATGGGCTTAGCAAGTAGACCAAACATCACTCACCAGCCAGAGACAATGATTCACTGGCTGTCGACGGCCTCTAAGCACGAAAGATCCTGGGTTTCTCCATCTGTAGACATAGTGCTGAACGGACTTCAGCAGGTTCCCAGCCACCCAGCCACAGTTTTTTCTTCTTCTCGGAAATGGGGCAAGCGAGTGAGCTTACGTCAGCGCGTCAGAACCAGATGCAGACGTCATCATGAAGTGAGGCCGTCCGCGTGGTGAGCGCCCGCGGTCCCTTCCTGATGGGGGACAGGCCGCCGTGTTTGCACAGGGCTGGGCCCCTGGCACGTGCTGGCCTTGTCTGCTCTGTGCTCACGCCCAGGTCACTTGTGAGCTGTCGCTGAGCACACAATGGCCAGGAGGGCTGCATAATCAGTCCCGCCCCAGTGTGGCCGCCTCAACTCAGTCATCAAATTGGGTTCTGTTGGGTTCCGACCAGAATCTCTTTGAAGGAACCTTTGGAGTCCAAGATGGAGCCTGCTACCTTTGTGGGAAGATGTTCCTGTTTCTTCCAGCTAGCTGTAAGGGGCCCTTCACAATGCTAAGAATGTAGATTGTCTTTTACCAGAAAAAAAAAAATTTTTTTTTTGTTGCTATTTTGTACCCAAACAAAAAGGGAATAACAATAATGACAACAAGCTGCTTTCTTCTGTGTAATGGGAGAGTTCCTCAGGCTTCTGGTTTATCTTGGTGGTCTCTCTTTTCTTAGTTTAAAAAGACTTCTAGCAAAAAAATAAATGTTATCAGTTTAAATGGAACGATATTTTAGGAACGGGCATTTGGTAGGCAAAGGGTCTGTTCTTCCTTGGAGCTCTGCCATTAGCACCTCGAGATGCAGAAAAGGCGTGAGGATGAGTTTGGGGCTGTAGCTCACGTCATTAAGAGTCCTACAAAACTAGAATTCATCTTTTTCTTTTCTCTGGCGACATTTCAAGAGAGTCTGATTTTTCCCTCAAAACTTGGACTATTAAAAAAAATTTTAAATACATTTGACACATAAAATTAAAATGTGTAATTTTAAGGTGTAGAATGTTAATTTGATACATTTATATATTGTGATTATATAATTGCCAGTCTCCTGATAATTAGCACCTCTATCGAGTTACATAATTATTTCTTTTCTTTTCTTTCTCTTAAGCGAGAAGCGAGGAGACAGAGAGACACTCTTGCAGGCGCCCCGACCGAGACCCACCCAGCAAGCCCCCTATGGGGTGATGCTCTGCCTATCTTGCATGGTTGTTCTGTTGCTCAGCAACTGAGCTATTTTAGTGCCTAGGCAAGGCCATAGAACCATCCTCAGCTCCCGGGCCAACTTGCTCCAACCGAGGCTGTGGAAGGGGAAGAGAGAGATACAGAGAGAGAAGGGGGAGAGAGAGGGGTGGAGAAGCAGATGGTTGCTTCTCCTTTGTGTCCTGACCGAGAATTGAACCCGGGACATCCACACACCAGCTGACTACTGCTAAGCCAACCGACCAGGGCTTATCATTTCTTTTCAGTGAGTTAAATAATTAAGTTCCAGTCTTGTAGCAAGTTTGAATATAATGTTGTCTATATTCACTATACCATATTAGATTTCTAGATTTCTAGGGCTCATGTACCATTTTTAAGGTTGTGCCCTTAAATAACATCTGTCCTTCCCCCCTACCCCCATCCCTGAGTACCCACCATTTTACTCTGTTTCTATGAGTATGGCTATTTTTACATTCTACATAGAAGTGATATCAGACAGTACTTGTCTTTCTCTGACTTATTTCACTTAGCTTGATGTGCTCAAGGTCCATCCATCCACATTGTCACAAACAGCAGGGTGTCCTTCCTTCTCGTGGCTGAATGATACTCTATGATATTTATATAGATCACATCTTTTTTATCTATTCATCCGTTGATGGACACTGAGTTTTTTTTCCATTTCTCGGCTACTGTGAACGATGTGAGCAAACGGGAATGCAGACAGAGATCCCTTTGACGTCCCATTTTCATTTCCTTTGGGTCTATTCCTAGAAATGGAATTGCTGGATTATATGGTAGATTATTTTTAATGTTTTGAGGACCCTCCACACTGTTTTCCATAGTGGATGCACCAATTTACATCCCCACAACAGTGCACAAAGGTTTCCTTTTCTCCACATCCTCGCCAATACCTGTCACTTGTCTTCTTGCGGACAGCCACCCTCACCGGTGTGAGGTGATGGCTCGTTGTGGTTTTGATTTGCATTTCCCTGATGGTTAGTGATACTGAACATCTTTTAATGCACCCGTTGGCCACCTGGATGTCCTAAACAATGTTTTGCTTAAAATTATTTAGTGGGAGTTTTCACCATCAAATAATAAATTTATTTACAGGGAGATTTTAAAATAGTTTCAAGGCTCTTACAGAGACATTGTCTCTTGCATGCCATTTCTTCCTTTGTCCGTTAAACATCCCCACAGTTGAAGAGCACCTTGCCTCCTGTACCTGGGCATTCCCCAGTATGCTGACACTGAGGCTGGTCCTGTTTTCCCCTTTTAAACTACCATTTACTGAATGCTCACTCTGTGCTGAGTGCTATTCCAAGAGCTTTCCATGCATTACTAGCTCACGTTCACCTGGCAAGCCTGTGAACTAGCTGTCATTATTCCTACTTTTCAGAAGAAGAAACTAAGACTCAGAAAAGTTCAGTAACTTGCCCAATGACGTAAGCCCGAGTAGGGAAGCTGGACTTCAAATCCAGGTCTCTCAGCTCTGCTTTCCCACTGTGCCTCCGATTCCCTGGGAAGCACTGTCCCTGTTCTTCCACTCGAGCTGGAGTAGCCTATAGTGCTGTTCGTGTTCATGAAGATCGTTCTCATTGTACGGTAAATGTTGGGCGCTGTAAATAATTTAAAGTGATGCTGTAGTGATGATTCCCCTCCCCTCTTCCTCCTTCTCTCTCACTTTAAATAAAATATCTTTTATTATTATTATTATTATTATTATTATTGAAAGGCTTGGAGGCAGGGAGGCAGAGAGACAGACTCCTGCATGTGCCCCAACTGGAATCCACCTGGCAAGTCCCCTACCAGGTATGCTCTGCCCATCTGAGGCTGCTGCTCTGTTGTTTGGCAACTGAAATATTTTTAGCACCTGAGGCAAGGCCATGGAGCTATCCTCAGCACCAGGGCCAACTTTGATCAAAGCATTCGAGAGGAAGAGAGAAAGAGAGAGATAAGGGGGGAGGGGGAGAGATGGAGAAGCAGATGGCACTTCTCTTGTGTGCCCTGACTAGGAATCAAACCCGGGACTTCCACATGCTAGGTTGATGCTCTACTGCTGAGCCAACTGGCCAGGGCCTTTTTTTTTAAAAAAAAAATATTGATTTTTAGAGAGAGAGGAAGGGAGAGAGAGGGGTGAGAGAGAGAGGGGTTGGGGGAGAGGGGGAGGGAAACACTGATTTGTTCTTCCATGTATCCTTGACATCATTGGTTAACTCTTGCCTGTGCCCTGACCAGGGATTGAACCCACAACCTTGGCATATGGGGACAACACTCCACCCTACCTGGCCAGGGTCAACAAAATATCTTTGGATCTGAGTTCTCTAATAACACTGGCAGCTACTTATAAATTAACATTTTTGTACAATATATAATAGATGTCTTACCACATTAGTTTGTACTCCTTATTTCTTGGAGAGTTCAGTTCCATTTTTTTTTAGGGGGGGTGAAACATTACTTTAGATCTTTAGGTCATCACAAGTTCATAGATTCACAATAGTCTAGATGGGGAGAGGGCCGCAGCGAGCCACTCAGCCACCCCGTCATTACGTGGGCAAGTTGGTCACTGACGGGCCGGCGGCTGCGGGTCCCCTGGCTGAGTCAGAGCCTCAGCGACTCCCCCTGAACTGGAGGCAATCTTACTACTTCCGAGGAGTTATACCAAAAGTTCACAAATCAAGAAGAGATCTCTAGAAGGACGTTTTTAATTTTGTTTAAAAGAAGAAAAAAAAAAAGACATACCACATGGCGGCTGGTTTTGCTCTGACCAGTGTCAGGGGCACCCCCAAGATACATTGCTACCCCCCCAGGCTGGCCACTTCTGGGGGTGCTCGGAGCCAGGCAGCCCCACTGCCCGAGCTCTAACCCGAAGAGGGAGGCTGGGTGGCAGGCGGGTCCCAGTGCTCAGAGGGACGTCCTGTCAGCCAGTCCCGCTTCTCCCCACCCTCCCAGGGGAAGGCGGGAACCTGAGCCTCTGTGGGGACGGAGGGAAGAGCACCAGGACGGAGGGAAGAGCACCAGGACGGAGGGAAGAGCACCAGGACAGAGGGGTGGAGGTCACGTGCTCGCCGAGCCTGCTTTTAGTGTCACACAGCTTCGGGGCCCACAGGGACGTGTGGAAAAGGGATGCCGCAGGACTTCTAGAAATCGGTCCTTTACTTGCGTCCCAAGCTCCGATTCGGGGAGAAAATAAATTCCAAATAAGTAGCATTTCCTGCGAGAGGTTGATAAATATTTGGTCACTAACCAGAGACCAATGTCTTCCTCAATTTAATGAGTGAAATGTTGACCCCCCCCCAACCCTGCTTTCCCCCCGGCTTATAGCCCATTGGCTGTGTCCACACCACAGCAGGTGGGACAGCTCTCAGCTGGGCCTCGGCCTGCACGCTTATAGCAATTTCTCCACTTTGTTCCGGCACAGACAGCAGGACCAGCCAGCTCCGTACGTCACTCTGACAGCGGTCACAGCCAGGCTCTCCTCTTTTGCACAGAACAGAACACACAGTGAAGACAGGCAGTGAAAGCCAGAACACCCTGGTGTCACAATTCAGGACACCGGGGCCGCCGCCGAGGACGGAGGTCAGCCTGCGCGCATGGACGAGGCCCGTTTCTCAGAAGCGGGGACTTCGAGGCGACGGGAGGATCTGCTTGACGATGGGGGTTTCTCCCAAACTAAGACTTACGATGATCACAGCTTTCCCTGGAAAAATGCCCTCCCTGATGTCTCAGATCAAACTAGTTCAACAGCAGAGGACCGTCAGGATCGGGGTACCCAGACAGAGACTCGCAGAAACGCGGACGCGGCCCCGGCTCTGGATAAAAAGCCCGAGCGCGCCGTCAAGGAAAAACCCGACCAAGAGCCACAAGGCTCCCCCAGCCGCCGTGGTCCTGCGAACAGAGACCTCGCAGAGCCAGGCGTTTCTGGCATTTTGCAGCACGATCTGTCCAAAGAGGAGTTTTTAAAAGGTTCAGGCATTAACAGTGAAACTCTCCCAGAGATCTCGAACGCTGACGGGTTTGATGAGGCCGTTGTTAAAAACATCATTGTGCGTTATGTTACGAGTTCTTGGCCACAAGAGCAAACCCCAGAACTCGCCGACCAGCGCAGCCCCCAGAGGGATGGTGACAGCGGCGATAGGACCGGTGACGCTCCGGCCACGACAGAAGGAGCCGCCTCTGAGTTAGGACAGCCCGGGGCCACTGCAGATAGCTGCCGTCCAGAGAGCCCCCAGTTTCTGACTAAAACCAAGAGTCCCAGCAACGCACAGCCAGGTCGCCAGGGGCAGGCACCCCGGGCGCGGCCGAAGGAAACCACCGGCGCAGGCCCCGGAGTCAGACTCCACCGCGGCCACTGCCGGGGCTCTGACCTCCCCGCCGCCGCTCCCAGCGGGAACATCCCCGAAAGGGACCAAGTGGAGAAACAAGCCAGCTTCGCTCCTGGACTGAGAGAGAGGTTAGCGCTTGTGCGCGACATTCTGGAGAGCCTGTGGGGGCCAAGCCGCCTCGAGGGAGCAGAGCAGAGGAGACCGACGGCCGGGCCTGTGCAGCGGGCGGAGGTAAGTGAAGGCCGTCCCAGGAAACACACGATCGGGGCCTCGTGTCCACGGTCTAGTTCGTAGGTTCCGGGTTCCGGTTCTGACCCAGTACTGTGACCTCTCAGAAGCCCAGTGGGGGCCCTCGTGGGAGGACTCGGGCTGGACTAGCAATAACACATCCTGGAATAAAATCCGAATTCCTCCACCCTGAATCTGAGTTCCCCATCTTGAACTTCATCCTACCCTTCACATCCGAGCTCCCGCCCCTAGAAGTCGTCCTCAGTTACCTGGCTGGCCCCGTACCCCCCTCAGCCCCTGCACGCACAGGCCGAACTCCTGCTTTACACGGGGCCTCCCGCTCTGCTCGCCAGAGACCTGCTGGTTCTCACGGCCTCAGTGCCCCTCGGCCCCAGGGCCTCCCGGAACCCCCAATCAGTCTTCCCTGTCCTCTGTTCCGTGGTCCGTCGGGCATTTAGCTCAGCCTGCTTCCAATCGTGAGAATTCGGAAATCTGTTTCTCCCCCTAGACGTGGACAGTAGTAACAGCTAACATGTACTCCGTGCTTACCGCGTGCCTGGTAGGATGCTAAGTACTTAACATTCAATCCTGGTAACATCCCAGCGAGGTAGGCGCGGTTCCTCTCCCCATCTGACTGCTGAGGAACGTGAGGTTTGTAGCGACGTGGGAATCGCCCCGAGTCACCAGCAGGTCAAGCGTCAGAGAGCAGCAGTTCAACCCTGGCATCAGGGCCTGGCTCTTGACACAGCACTGGGCTGCCTCTGTGACCAGAACACATCATCAGGTCATGGGGGATAGTGATGTCATTGATCAGCCTCAGCAGTAATGTTTCCTTATCCTTAATTATGCAGATGGAGCCCACAGTACATATCGGCCAAGGACATCTCACAGGTACTAGTGTTGTTAAACTTCTTTCAGTTAGATACACATTTTGAAAACTTTTTTTTTTTTTTTAAATAGTAAATGGTGCCTGGCCTGTGGCAGCACAGTGGCTAGGGCATCAACCTGAAACACTGAGGTTGCCAGTTCGAAACCCTGGGCTTGCCTGGTCAAGGCACACAGGAGAAGCAACAAGCCAGTAACGACTAAAGTGAAGCAATTATGAGTTGATACTTCTTCCGCCCCCCACCCCGTAAAATCAATAAATAAATACAATCTCAAATAAGTGAGTAAATAAATAGCACATGGTGGTGACTGTCACTGACATCTGTTTTCAGTACTTCATCTGCACGGAACTTGAGATGAATGGTAGCCAAAACTTGTTCTTCCTTACACAGGAACAGAATCCGAGACGAGTCTCTTCAGGCTGGCCCCAACCTCTCAGAAAGGCCCTTCCTCAAGTTCTGACATATTCCAAAAGCTCTCCCAAGGGGAGAAGATGTGTCAGGAGCTGAAAGAGCAGACCAAACAACTGGAGAATAAAGTAATACCTTTAAAGCCTGCTATGAATAATAGAAGTAACCAAATTCAAACACGGAACACCGTGCCATTAATGAAATGCTGTATTTTTTTTTTCACTGTAGGTGAAAGAATTTTCCAGAAGCATTACACAGGACTCTCCCTGCCACGTGCGAGACAAGCGGCTGGTAATGACTTAGTGAGCTCTTAAACTCTTCCCGAGGGACTCTGACAGGGGTAAACACACAGGGCGTTAGAGCCCCGCGTGGGCTTTGCACTGGCAGGAGGGGAGATGCTCTGGTGGCAACGTTTTGCTGGAAGTTAAGGGCAGCAATCTTATCTTCAGCTCTCCAGAGCCCCGACTTCCCCCAGAGGCCTGACCTTGTGTCATACATATATCCTGCCCTTAGTGATTAATGCTAAATGGAATTGAATTAAGATCCTTAAGGGATGGTTTACTTAGTGGTAGAGCATTGGCTTGGTGTGTGGATGTCCCAGGTTCGATTCCTGGTCAGGGCTCACAGGAGAAGCGCCCATCTGCTTCTCTACCCTCCCCTCTCCTTCCTCTCTCTCTCTCTCTTCCCCTCCTGCAGCCAAGGCTCCCCTGGAGCAAAGTTGGCCCAGGCACTGAGGATGGTTCCATGGCCTCTGCCTCACGTGCTAGAATGGCTCCAGTTGCAATGGAGCAATGCCCTAGATGGGCAGAGCATCGCCCCCTGGTGGGCATGCCTGGTGGATCCCAGTTGGGCACATGTGGGAGTCTGTCTCTGCCTCCCTGCTTCTCACTTCAGAAAAATACAAAAAAAAAAGGAAACAATAACTTATTTCAGGTTTGTTCTAGGGTAACTCTTTAGTACAAAATTGTGTTCATGTTTAATGTGTGCTGTTTTCTCTCTCCCCTTCACCCCATCTTCCCACCCCTCTCCCCACCCACCTTCCCAACACGCTGAGACTCAGAGCCCATCGACTATTTGAGGTCAGGGGTTTCACTTTGCAGGGGCTAAGTGAGCTTAGAATTGGGTTTCTCTGTGTGTGCAGCCCTCTCTCTCCTTCTCTGGGATCTGTTACTTATGGCTGTTTTTCCTCACCACTCACCCCGTAATAAATCTGGGACTGGGCTAGGTTCAAGGGAACAGCCCAGCTGCTGTCAGGAAGGGCTGGTTATAAAGCCCAGCCAGGGGTGACGGGGCCTCGGGGACACAGGTTACAAGAATTGCCAGGCTCTGGACACTCAATATGTAAAACTTTGGAAACTTAAAACTGATCTTGAAGCTGTGCTTTTCAGATCAAAATCTTCGGGTTTCACACCCTTGCTTGTTGTATTCAATCAAATCAGTAACTTGGGCTGTAGCCACCACAGCCTTGCTCATCAGTGCCCGGGTCGCAGGAAGTGGGGTGGACCCTGGCCATGGGGCCCAGAGCTGAGGCTGCTAAAGCCAGAAACGGGCGACGTTGAGGATGCAGTTTGGGCCACTGGGTCAACAGCAGGACAGGTGGTCGGAAGTCCTGACGGAAGGACACAAGGGAAGCTCAGGGGAGGCTGTGCTGCAGAAACCTGACGGCACAGACAGACGCGGGAGGATCCAAATGCTGGAGACACGGTTCACTATTCACTCACTCACCATACTAATTAAATAACCTGTTCATTCATTCATTCAACCAACAATGTATCAGGTACTTCCTACACCCCAGGCTCTGTACCAGGCTCTAGGGATTTGGACGGTGAGACTATTTCTTTTTCAAGCGGTTTACAGTCTCCTCGGAACAACAGGTTGGTAAGCAGCCAGGCGCCGTGCAGCTTGGGGAAGATTACCGATGGCGCTGAGGGCAGCCTAGAAGGGGCTCACCCTTGCCCGTCGGAGCAGGGCACTTTGGAAGGCTCCCCGAAAGTGGCTTCCGAGCTGGGTGTCGCAGGACGAGTCTGGGTGAGCCTGGCAGAGTAGTGGGTGACGGGTGATCCAGGAAAAGGAACCCACAGGTACAGGGGCCCGGGGCCCAGAGAGTGCCGAGAGTGTGAGGACCGCACGGCTCTGACATTGACCAGACGGAGCTCAGGGTGCGTGTGGAGAGGGGTCGGGGACGACACGGTGAAGCCCCGTGCACCACGCTGAGGAGCTTAGATTTCAGCCTGAGGTTGAGTGAGGGCAACACGGGAGGGTTTAAAGCCAAGAAAGGGCGCGGCCCACGGGCAAGGCCTCCGGGACAGAGCCTGGCTGGGAAGCTGCAGCCAGGGAACAAGCCAGGAGGGCTTGAACCGAGGCCAGAGCATGAGGGGGCTCAGCCGAAGGCTGTCAGGAGCGGGGGCAGACCGACAGGGGCGAGTACAGGAAGGAAGGAGGCTTGGAAGGATTTCGGATCTCCAGCGTGGGCAACCACGGTCAGAAATAAAAATGGAGGATCCAGTTCAGAATGGGTGTGGGAGGCAGGCAGGAGGCAAGTTCAGTGTGGGGCACTTTAAGCTCCCTATAGGACATACAGTTGGAGAGGTCCAGGAGGCAATTAGAGCAATGGGTCTCAACCTCAGAGACTTGTTTGGGCCAGTAGTGTAAATTTGGATATGGGTGTGGGTTGAAGCTATGGCATATATGAGATTGCCCAGGCAAACACACAGAGTAGGCCCTGGCTGGTTGGCTCAGTGATAGAGTATCGGCTCGGCGTGTGGAAGTCCCAGGTTCAATTCCTAGTCAGGGCACACAGGAGAAGTGCACATCTGCTTCTTCATTCTTCCCCGTCCTTCTTGCTCTCTTTTTTTTCTCTCTCTCCTCCTCCTGCAACAAGGCTCCACTGGAGTGAGTTGGTCCCAGGCGCTGAGGATGGCTCCATGGCCTCACCTCAGGTGCTAAAATAGCTTGGTTGCCAAGCAATGGAGCAGCCCCAGGTGGGCAGAACATCAACCCTAGACGGTGGGTTGCCAGGTGGATACCAGTCAGGGTGAATGCAGGAATCTGTCTCTCACTTTCTCCTCCCCCCTTCTCTCTCTCTCTCCTCTCTATAATGAATAAATAAAAAAATCTAAACAGCAACAAAAAAACAAACACAAAAAAACAAAAAAACACGGAGGAAGCAGTGAAGCCCAAGGTTAGAGTCATGGGAAATAGAAACCAGGGGAGGGGAAAGAAGAGGGCCCACAAGGAGGCCTATGAGGAATGACTGAACAGGTCAAGGCAGACCTGGAGGGGGCAGAGCTGCAGAAGCCGAGATCAACAGAGGACTTTAAGAAGCGGGGAGTGGGCCACACCATCCAGTGTTCAAGGAAGGAAGGAAAGCAAGGCGTGCCTGGGTTTGGCAACCAGAGGTCACGAGGGACCTTGGCCAGCCCGTTTCAATGAAGTGGTGGTTCTGTGGACGCCAGACTGCCAGAGGAATTGAGCAGTGAGTAATAAAGGCAGTCTCCAAAAACCCAGGCTTTCGGGAACTGGGAGAAGAGAGAATTTTAAAGGGCCAAGAAAAGCAGGGGGAACGGGTTCAAGGCACCAGCCTTCTGAGGCCTCGACTCAGGACAGTTCTTCCTGCTGTTAGGGGCGTGTGGGGATCCGTGCTGGGAAGGAGAGGAGAGGTGCCTCCTGACAGGGTCAGCCGTGGTCTGAGAGTCCCAGGCCCCTTTGGTTCGGTGTTGGAAGATGGCCATGCAGGGCTGGAGCTAACCTTCTCGGGGCCGGAGCAGCAGAGCGCAGGGGAATGCATGTTGATTTTGGAGCCGTCCTCGTTAGTTCTGCATATTGGTTGTATGATCTCAGACATGTAGACTGTCTTCCTGTCTCAGAGGTGTTATGAGAATTAAACGAGGAACATGTATGGTGAGGAAACTGTGTCCTGTCTTCTTCTGAGACTCAAAATCCAAGACCCTAAACTATAAGTTATGGTTGGTTTCCTTCTCTTTTCTCCTTCCTTTGAATTCTTTTCTTGTGGCTTTAACGTCAGTTTTGTGCTACCTGTTCCTCAATTACTAGTCCTAACTTCTCACCCATCCCTCCAAATGTTCGTGTCACCTCGGATATCCCGCTCTTGCTGAAAATTCTCCCTCGTTCAACAAGGTAGAATTTGTTGATACAGATATCTTCATTCAAAGCTGTTAGCTTTTCCAAATTCCTCATTTCCGCCAGGGTTCGCCTGTCACATCCTGCCCAGGGCCCACGCTAGAACCCTGAGCATTGTCTGTGAGATTTACAGAGTCAGTCAGCGGCCCGGCGGGACCTGGGTGGCCTGCTGCAGTGGAGTCACCGGGGAGAGTCGAACACGGCGTTATTTAACAGCGTGGCCAAGGCTAAGGGAGACCAATGAACAACGGGAAGGACCTCACGGAACAACAGTGGAGCAGAAGGGACGGGGGAAGGAGCCCGAGGGGGTAGCTGCAGCTGTGGAGTAGCTGACAAGCTCTGTGGCCTTTGGTAGAGACAGGCAGGCATGGTGGCGTGGGCAGAGGGAATCAGGGAAACGGAGACCCCTAGCCCATCCTCCTGCAGCCCCTCCCTCCGGCTGAGGCTGTCAACTGAAGGTCAGCCTCGGGGAGGGGCGGAGAAAGACGGAGGAAGGATCTGGGGGAGAAAAGGAGAACATATCCCACACTTGCCATTTTTTATACCCAAGAGCCAGTATGTTTCCAAACTTGTTTATTCAGTCTTAACAATGATAAGAATCAACAATGGTGGTGATGGCTTCCCTTTACTGAGTATGCACTATGCTCCTGCTAAGCATTACCTCATCTAATTTTCACAGTATGAGCAAACTGAAGTATAGAGTTCCAGGTCACTAAAATCAGACAACTAGTAGGTGACAGAGTCTGAACTTGAACCCTGGCGTGTCTGATCCTTTCACCCCACCATGCTTTACTCTTGCTCCTGGGAATCTCTCTTCAAATCACCCTTTCCTCCCCATTTCCATGAGCACTGCCCATCCTTCGAGCCTGACGTAAGTCTCACTTCTTCCACTGAGCCGTGGCGAAGAACTCCGGTCCACAGTCTCTTTCCCCAACTGGAATAAAGTCCCTGAGTCTAGGGACTGTGACTGGTGTAACTTCTGAGTCTCTCACACTGCCAGCCCAGGGCCAGACACCGGCAGGGCTCGGGATGCTTACCGCCTGGGGCTGCAGGGCTAAAGCCTCTACAATTCAAGACAAGACCCTGACCCGCGCGGTTAGACATTCCCCCGGGTGACGCTGGGTGCAGTGGCGTCTGGAAGACCCGTTCACAGCTTGTGGCCAACCTTCTAGCTGTCTCTTCCCCATCCGACCCTCTCAGTGCCACCGACTCAACCCAGGTCCTCTAAGTTCAGTCCCTTTTTAAGATCTCTGTGGCATTAAACATACTACTACTTCCTAGAGCTCCAATTTCCTCCGCTATAAAACCGGGATAATAAAATCTACTTTGTGGCCCTGGCTGGTTGGCTCAGTGGTAGAGCGTCGGCCTGGCGTGCGGGGGACCCGGGTTCGATTCCCGGCCAGGGCACATAGGAAAGGCGCCTATTTGCTTCTCCACCCCCCCCCCCTCCTTCCTCTCTGTCTCTCTCTTCCCCTCCCGCAGCCAGCCAAGGCTCCATTGGAGCAGGGATGGCCCGGGCGCTGGGGATGGCTCCTTGGCCTCTGCCCCAGGCGCTGGAGTGGCTCTGGTCGCAAAAGAGCGACACCCTGGAGGGGCAGAGCTTCACCCCTGGTGGGCATGCCGGGTGGATCCCGGTCGGGCGCATGCGGGAGTCTGTCTGACTGTCTCTCCCCGTTTCCAGCTTCAGAAAAATACCAAAAAAAAAAAAAAAAATCTACTTTGCAACATCTACAACACTGGTGTGTAGATCAAATGCGATAATGAATGGGGGAGCGTGCTCTAGGAGCTAAAAATCACTCTGCAAACATGTGGAACTATTACTGCAAATACATATGTAGGATTATTATCGCAAATACGTAGGATTACTGATGTCCTATTAGGGGACCCCAGAGGCCTCTGGTTGGGTTCTGGGAGAGAAATGAGAAGCTAAACATCTTGGTTTTGTGCGACGAGGGTTGTGTGAATGTTGAGGTGGCTCCTGTCTGTGTTTTAGGTTTCAGACTCTGGAACAAAACCTTGGCCAGGAGAAGGATGGTACACCCTCACTGGTTTGGGGCAAAAACAACCCATGGGGTTCTGTGTGAATGACCACAGTGACTTCTCTGCTACAGGTCTTGGAGAAAGTGCAGGGACACCTTGAACTGCTGGAGCAGGAGTCTGTGGCCGACAAGGAGAAGCATCTGACTTTACAGCAGCGAGTCCACAAGCAGGAACCCCCAGCCGCCAGTGACTTCGATCCGGAAAGGTCAGGGTTAAACCGCGAGAGGCGGAAGGGTCGGAGAAGAGCTCTCCTTTAGGTGGGGTTCTGACGCGGCTGCTGGTTTAGTGCTCAGAGAGACACCAACGGTCCAGAAAGGTCTAGGGTTAGTAAAGAAACGTGCCACCAGTGAACAGGTGTCACCCCATGCAACAAAGAGGAAGGAATCCCTGCTCTGGGAAAGGTCCTGTGCCCGGCGATGACTCAGCTGGGCGATGACTCAGCTGGGCGATGACTCAGCTGGCGTGCCCAAAACGAGCAGTTGTCACCTGAAGGAAACGACTGTGCCACGGGTCTGCATTTTGTTGGGTTTCATTGTACAGTGGTACCTTGAGATACAAACTTAATTCGTTCTGTAACCGAGCTCGTAAGTCAGTCAGGACCCGTGCGCCAACACGCCAACTAGTGGCAGCTTTCCGAACCACCACTTGTATCTCAGAATTTTGCTCGGATCTAGAACAAAAGTATGGACCGAGTCGCAGATCGTATCTTAAAAAATTTGTATGTTGGTCTGTTCGTATCTCAAGGTACCACTGTAACTGGTTCTGAGACCCAGAAGAACACAAGAGAACCCTAGAGAGGCACACAGCGTAAGCCCAGACGGCTTTCCCCTCTCCAAGCTCCTTCTGTCTTCCTTCTCTCCATTCTTTCTCATTCACAGGTATTTCCACAGGGACAGTGAGCAGGAGAGGACTATTGTCAGGTTGGTTAGTGTTCGGGTGAGGGACCCACAGATCCCAACAAAGGGAAAATGTTAAAACTTAAAAGTCAGCCCTGGCTAGATAGCTCAGCTGGTTAGAGCAGGGGTCGGGAAACTTTTTGGCTGAGAGAGCCATGAATGCCACGTATTTTAAAATGGAATTCTGTGAGAGCCATACAACAACCCGTGTATGTTATGCATTATCCAATAAAAATTTGGTGTTGTCCCGGGGGACAGCTGTGATTGGCTCCAGCCACCTGCAACCATGAACATGAGCGGTAGGAAATGAATGGATTGTAATACATGAGAATGTTTTATATTTTTAACGTTATTTTTTTTTTATTAAAGATTTGTCTGCGAGCCAGATGCAGCCATCGAAAGAGCCACATCTGGCTTGTGAGTCATAGGTTCCCGATCCCTGGGTTAGAGCATCGTCCCCATACACCAAGGTTGCAGGTTTGACCCCTGGTCAGGGCACATATAAGCAGCAACCAATGAATGAATAAATAAGTAGAACAAACAGATTGATGCTTCTTTCTTTCTTTCTTTCTTTCTTTCTTTCTTTCTTTCTTTCTTTCTTTCTTTTCTCTCTCTCTCTCTCTCTCTCAAAATCAGTAAATAAAAACATTAAACAGACAAAAAAACCCTTAAAGTCCAATGAGTCCCTAGTTAATCCACACTAGAAACTTGGACGCTTGCTCACACCGAAGTTTCCAACAGGACATTTTCCTGGCACTGTGGTCCTCTCTTGTTCCAACCCAAATAGTTTTAAGATGTATTCCAGGAATCAAGGCTGGGATTGTTTCCATATAATTTCCTGCTATGAATTAAAAGAATCCATTTAGTGGGCTCGATATTTGTTAAGTTCAGCTCTTTCTATTCATGGCATTTTTACACGAGTCATCCTAGATGCCAAAATATTTTAATGGTTTACCTTTTAGCACTTGCGACCTGAGGTACTCGCCCCAAAGTACAATTTTACTTTTTCAAAATGAATGGAACCTCTGTCTAGTGTTATTTCAATACCGTGTAATTAGACAGTAAGGATGGGGTTTTAAAATGATTTTTTTCCAGGAGAAAAAAAAAAAAAATCTCCACATGTTTTCCCTATTTGTTTAAAAACAGAGTAAAGATATTTACTTTCCAAGGAATCCCACTCGTTGGCAGGAGTTTTAAAGACAGGCCTGTGAGCACATTACAACAAAGTTATGCAACCCATGCCTTCTGTATCCCGATGACACCCACACTGTGCCTGGCGCCAGGGTAAACTGAGAGAGTTGCAAGTGCAATGACATCCCCTGTACCGGAGCCTCTCCCCAAACTCAGTAAAGCCACCTCAGCTCAGCAAGCTGCTCAGTTTGAGGCTGGTCCTCTCGTCCTCGCATGGGTAACATGTCAATCGGCAGAAGCCCATGAAGCCCCTTGAGGTGTTGGTATGTCCAGAACCTTCCAGGTGTTGAGCCCAAAGGTCACAGCAGGTAGCTTTCTGCAAGGGAAAGAATTCTGCAAATTCACTGACTGATCGATCACTTGTTGAAGTCAACTGTTGAGCTCTTATTAAAACCTTCTTATTATCGCCTTTAAGAGAGAAGATGCAAAGGGGGCTGGTGTCCTGAGCCTTGTTTGTCAGAACGTAGTCTGCAGGTCTTGACTGTTTCACACACCGACCCCAAAGCCAAGGAGCCAAGAAACGGGGCTCTCCCTCCATCGCCCGTCTCCCTGGTGTTACTGTCTCTGCTTCCAGAAAGGGGCACAGGTCCCCTCAGAAATGACTTTTCTCCATCACCAGATCTGCATGTGTCAGCCCCCCTCCTTCCTTCACTCACTCGCTTTCCAACCTCTCCAGCCCTGTCTCGTCCCATGACCTCCGGCTTGCTGTATCGTTTCTCTTTAAATTTCCAGTCTCTCCCGGTCCCCTGCCAAACCCTCTTCTGCCTGCTAGGGTAGAACATAGTTCCCTATACTTTATTTTATTATCAATAGGTTTTTCATGCTTAGATCTTTGTCCCACTGCTGAATGAACAGGCCGGCTTTCTCCACTGGTTGGAAAGGCCACTTTTATTATATGCAGAATCTCCGTGGGTATTAGGATAGGTCTGTTCCACCCCACTGGCCTAGGGCTCCATTTCCACGTTAACCACGCGGTTTCCAACAACTATCATTTAGTATCTATTTTGAAATGCTTCCTACTTTTTCAAACTTTCTTTAGCTATTCTTGCACTCTCTTCTTATTAAAACTTTATAATCACCTCACCAACTTTCCTTAATAAAATTCCATTAGAATTTGGTTCAGGATTGTGTTGAATTCACAGAGTAGTTTGGGGAGAGTTAAAACCTTTGCAATGAGTATTCCTGTCCAGGATCATGTTTTTTGTTTTTGGTCAATTTCTTTATAGATTTGAGAGAGAGAGAGAGAGATACTGAGCTATTCCTGTGTGCGCCCTGACCCGGGATCAAACCGGCAACCTCTGTGTTTCGGGACCGAGGCTCCAACCACCCAAGCTATCCAGCCAGGGCCAGGAGCATGCTTCCTCATGGGAGACTTTACACGTTCTTTGTTAATGTTGAGACACTGGAAGCACAGAAAGATTAAGTGATTTACCCAAGGACACTCAGCTAATGAATAAAAAAATCAGGAGGAGGCCCCAGGCCTCCGATCGAAGTAAAGCTAGCTATAAACAGGGTGCCTGTCATCATTATCCACCATCACTCCTTTCTGAGGACAGACCACTTAATCATACAGATCAATGCTACATGCAAGAACTGTTGTCACTAATTAGAATGTGGCTGCACACCCTGTAAGAGGCCTGTTTTTGTTTACTTAGGAAAGTGGAAGGTGGGATCTTCCAGTTGGAGATGCCGGCTGGAGATGTTGAAGGGAACACCGAAGGCAGACATACCATGGCCAGCCCCGCTCCCGCGAGCCTCCCGACCACCACGGATGACCTGCCGTCCACGTCCTCCCCATCCTCAAAGGAGGTAAGATAGCCACCTACAGCCTAATCTCATGCCAGGAAAAATGGTTTCTGCACATTCACAGACTCCTAATTCACGGAATTGTGGAATTCTATTTTCATATTTCATAAAATTTAACTTCCCAAAGTCCCACGAATCATATAATTTAAAATGGAACCAGCTTGGAAAACTTAGAAGCTATTTCAAGTGTTGGGTTTTGAAATATCGGATTAGTTCAGGCTGGAACGATGCAGTTTAAGCTGATGAACAGCCGAAAAGCTGTTTCTTCTGGATGAATGCGAACGTTCTGTGGAGTGTGCCTGGAAGAAATCATTTTCCCCCTTAATGGTTTTGTACTCGCTCTTCTGAGTCAAGAATAACACACTCGGCGCAAGAACTGTTTCCACGAGCCCACGTCTGCACTTTCTCTCTCTGGAGCTAAATTCTTTCGGATTGTCTTCAGGCTGCAAGATTAGGAATTCAAATCAATCACCACTGTCTCTCCACACGATCAGAACATTTCAGACTAAATTAAAATTCTGAGAAATGGAATCATTGGGATAATTGCCCAAAATTGATTCTTTTGTTTCAGACAGTACTTTAAAGACACAGCCCACGGCTGATATTCAAGACTCGAAATAGGTTTTTGTCAGAGTTAAGGACCAGATGTTGGAAGTTATGCAGGGTGGGGCAAGGGTAGGTTTACAGTCGCGAGTATGTGAAACACATGAGTTAATCTTGTATTATTAATTATTAGTTATTGTCTTATTTTCCATAGAAACAACCGTACACCTACTTTTGCCCCACCCTGGATAAATGTTAGCCTTGCCAGGAGTGGGTTTGTCTTCAATACACTTTCCTTCCTGGCACAATCTCATTCATTTTAAGGCCCAGCTGCCGAGCTAGGCCATTTATATAACTTCACACCCAGCCCCCTCCCCGCCCGGGCCACCCCAGGCAGGGTTCTTTGCTTGGTCTGTGTCCCCATAACACTGTGTCTCATTTGTGCTTGTGCCTTTGTATCCCAAACATCTGACCGAATGCCCGGTAAGGCTCAGTGCTCAGAATAGTCAACTCGGAGCACCGTGAGCGCTTCCCACGCAGCTTCCCAGACTCAGGGCATGTTACCCCTGCAGCCAGGAACGGGGCCGAGGAATTGGCAGCGGGGTGTGTGTGGGAGCCCGGGCGCCAGCCCAGCCCCGCCCAGCAGCTCCCTCTGGTCTGGGTGTGCTCTTCTTGACTTGGTCCCAGCACTGCCATGAAATGATGAGGACTCTACCACTTGGCGATAAGCAGCCCTGGAAAGAGTCTACTGCTAGTATTACTGGTTTCTCTTTCAGCAAATGTTTATGGCTAAACACCAGACACTTTTCTCAGAATGGGGGGTAAGAGACATAAACAACCTCCTGCCCCCAACTCGCTTCTCTTTCAGTGAGGGACGCACACCAGGAACCAATAAAACTGACAGGTAATTACAGAAGGTTAAAAGGGCTACACAGGAAGTGATCATGCATTTCCTTGTGATGTCCGGCGTCCAAAACTGGCTCTGTCCCCTATCATCTTTGTGACCTTGGGAGTTACATAACCCCTGTGCCTCAGTTTCCTCCTCTGTAAAATGAGGATAATTCCTGTCTAAGCTTCCAACTCCCCTTCCGCCACATCTTTGCAAACTGTGAAGCTCTGAACCAACAAATTCTTACTGAGCGCTGCTTATAATTTGGCCGTTACCGTTTTAGACCCAGGGCGCCCACCCCTGATGAAACCACGTCCAAGTGCTTCCCCCAGACCAGCGGCACGGACATCCCCTGGGAGCTGATTAGACATTGTTACCGGGTTCAGGTGAGCTAATATAGTATAGGTGAAGTGCTGAAAACAGGGTCCAGCGCACCGAAAGTGTATTAGGTAACTGGATGTCAGCCACCAGGACTATTAGTACCGCCATATGATGAGAAGTCACTCAGCGTGGGAGGGCAGGGTCACTAGGGAGAGAGGGTGGAGCAAGGTTTTCAGAGGACCCCGCATTCGAACCACTGGGGCGCAGGGAGAGGCAGCTGGAGGAGGAGTCCCGGGCGCCAGGCGGTGGGAGGTGATGGTGCCCGGGGGTTGCACCAGGATGCAGGAATGATTTAAAGTCACCTGTCGCGGGGCTGCAGCCCTAACATGTCGCTCAGCGTGCCTCCCCAGATTCCCAAGGCGCACCTGCCGTCAGTCCCTGTCCTGGGGACAGGGGCGCCCCCGCACGATGCAGGAGGCCCCCTCCTCTGAGGACCTGGTCCCCTGCCCCCAAGGTCCCTGCAAGAACAGTACAGCGACAGGCGCTTCCTACGCAGCCCCGCTGGAGGAGGGTCCGAGTGGCTCCACTTAGAAGGGACCTGTACCCCCCCATTCAGGCTCCCCCCACCCCGAGCGCCCAGAGGACCTCTGCGGGAGGCCGGACGGCTAAGACGACAAAGGGCGAGTGGCCACAGGATGTCCCCACCGCACTCTACTCCAAGTGTTCCTTCCCACCCACCCAGGGGTGCTGAATTTAAACCTTCTACGACTCTTCAGATGAAAGGAAAACCAAAGAATCCCCCAAAGCCGGGCCCCAGGTACCTCAGGACCGGATTCTAACAAACTGCCCCCCCCCCCAAATCCAGACCAACCAGATCAAGTGGCCTTGAGGTCGTCTTCGGATTCCAGGGTAACGTCCAGCGGCCGGTCCTGCTCCGTCCAGGTCACGGCGCTGACCCTCCGCCCGGGCCGGCGTTGCTGACGGGACCCTGAGACGGACAGTCCTTAGACCAGCAGACTCCGCACGGAGGGCATCCCGGGGGCGGTGCCCACGCCGTGAGCACCCAGAAGCCCGCGGGGCCGCTGCTCTAGAGCAGGGTCCCACGCGCGTGGGCGTGGGCGGCGGAGTCACCCGCGCGCCTATAGAAACGCAGGCTTCCGACGCCTGGGTCTGCGTGACCCTGGGTCTGCGTGACCCTGCGTTCCGCGGTTCCTTCTAACAAGCTCCCAGGTGAGGCCAGTGCAGCTGGTCAGGGGCTGCACTTGAGATGATTTCATTATGAATAAACGGGAAACACCGGGATTAAAACCCCCGCGGTCTAACATGATGACAAAATTATAAGAAGTGGTAAATTAATGATTCTGCTGGTTCAGAGCTTTACAGTTTGCAAGGACTGCTTGCACAAGAGCAGTTGGGAGCTGAGAAAGGTCAGGAGACTGGCTCAGAGCACATGGACCCTGAGTCTCCGGGCTGGGGCACCCCTCCCCACAGTCTGCAAGGTAAACCTGCCCTAAATGCGAGGTGCCGGGAAGTGATCAAAGAAAGCACTGGGGGAAAAACTTTATTTTTTAAATGACAAAAACAAGATACGCTGATGGCCCCTCCTCTAAATCAGAAAATAGAGAAAAGTATAAGGAATATTTATTTCACAGATTGTTGCTAGTATTTTAAGTTTTTTTTGTTTTGTTTTTAAATGGTCTTTTTGTGCTGTTGCTAATATGTTCCCATATTTCAGCCCGGTCTTTTATTCTCTGAAGACTCACACACATTTTTGCAAAAATGGAATCTTACTTCTATGGGTTGTTTTGTGCTCTTATTTTGTTCACTTAACATTAAATTGTGGGGATCTCAACCCGTCACTGAACATAAGGCTACAGCTTCACTTTTAAGGGCTGTATTGTATTGCCTTGTATGGATGTACCCTGACTCATTTAGCCAATCCCTTACTAATGGACATTTAGTTTTCCCCAGGTAACATCATTTTGCATGCAAACTTTTTTGTAGGTGGTTATTTCCTTAGAATAAAGGCCCAAGGGCGCACGGGAAATCCTGACCCACTGGCCTGGGGCAGGTGTGGCCAGCGCCCAAGCCCACGCCCACGCCCCGCGTTGGGGAGTGCCTCCAACCTCGGCCCACACCACCGTTGTGGTTCTTCTTCCTTGTCTTTGACAAAGTGATGGGTGGAAATCGGCACCTCGTGGTTCTAAGCTATATTTCTTTGACTTCTTGTAAAATTTAACCCATTTTCACGTGTCTTGGCCATTTCTACCTCCTCTTTTTTTTTTTTTTTTTGTATTTCCTGAAGCTGGAAACGAGAAGAGACAGTTAGATTCCCGCATGCGCCGGACCCGGATCCACCCCGCATGCCCATCAGGGGGCGACGCTCTGCCCACCAGTGGGCGATGCTCTGCCCCTCCAGGGCGTCGCTCTGTCGCGACCAGAGCCACTCTAGCGCCTGGGGCAGAGGCCAAGGAGCCATCCCCAGCGCCTGGGCCATCTTTGCTCCAATGGAGCCTCACTGTGGGAGGGGAAGAGAGAGACAGAGAGGAAGGAGAGGGGGAGGGGTGGAGAAGCAGATGGGCGCTTCTCCTGTGTGCCCTGGCTGGGAATCGAACCCGGGACCCCTTGCACACCAGGCTGACGCTCTACCACTGAGCCAACCGGCCAGGGCTCCACCTCCTCTTTGACATCAACATTTTATGTTTGCAAAACTGAAACCACAATTTTCTTTTTTATAAAGGCAGACACCTGGGGAAATGTTACGAGCAAAGAAAGTTTCATATGAGGGTTTTCGTAGACGAAGTACTCTGCCAAGGGCACAAGGAACATGGCCTGTGGGGGAGGGGCAGATCCCAGCTGTGTGTTACCTGCTGCTCCCTGTGACCTTGCCCCCCAGCTGTGTGTTACCTGCTGCTCCGTGTGGCCTTGTCCCCCAGCTGTGTGTTACCTGCTGCTCCCTGTGACCTTGCCCCCCAGCTGTGTGTTACCTGCTGCTCCCTGTGGCCTTGCCCCCAGCTGTGTGTTACCTGCTGCTCCGTGTGGCCTTGTCCCCCAGCTGTGTGTTACCTGCTGCTCCGTGTGGCCTTGCCCCCCAGCTGTGTGTTACCTGCTGCTCCGTGTGACCTTGCCCCCAGCTGTGTGTTACCTGCTGCTCCATGTGGCCTTGCCCCCAGTTGTGTTACCTGCTGCTCCGTGTGGCCTTGTCCCCCAGCTGTGTGTTACCTGCTGCTCCGTGTGGCCTTGTCCCCCAGCTGTGTGTTACCTGCTGCTCTGTGTGACCTTGCCCCCCAGCTGTGTGTTACCTGCTGCTTCATGTGGCCTTGCCCCCAGTTGTGTGTTACCTGCTGCTCCGTGTGGCCTTGTCCCCCAGCTGTGTGTTACCTGCTGCTCCGTGTGGCCTTGTCCCCCAGCTGTGTGTTACCTGCTGCTCCGTGTGGCCTTGTCCCCCAGCTGTGTGTTACCTGCTGCTCCGTGTGGCCTTGTCCCCCAGCTGTGTGTTACCTGCTGCTCCGTGTGGCCTTGTCCCCCAGCTGTGTGTTACCTGCTGCTCTGTGTGACCTTGCCCCCCAGCTGTGTGTTACCTGCTGCTTCATGTGGCCTTGCCCCCAGTTGTGTGTTACCTGCTGCTCCGTGTGGCCTTGCCGGCGGCTTCCGTGCTCTGAGCCTCGGGTTATTCTCCGTTAGATGGGGAGCAGGGGCCAGGACATGGGAAGAAGCACAGGAAGCCAGGGAGAAGCACCTGGCACGATGAGCGCTCGACGAATGCTTGTTTTTATGAATAAGAAAACCCCGAAACCCTCCAAAAAATTAATGGACGAAAGATATAAACTAAAAAGTCACAAGTAGGAAATACGACTAATAAACAGGCATCCGGGCGAACATTTATCTCCTTTCGTATCAGAGGACAGGCTGATTAACGCAAGGTGCCCCCCCCCCCCCATTAAATTAACAAAACCATTTTCAACAAGTAACTCCTGGCACAGAGGAAGGTGCGGTTGCAGAGAGGCCCGCATTGTTGGTGGCTGTGTAATTAATTAGTCCCTTTGTGGAAAGCCATTTGGCAATTCATATCATCACACAAACGCGTTTGCAACCTTTGACCCAGACGCTGCCTGAGGAAGTAATTCAAATACGGAAAAAGCCATCTGCACGGTGATGCTTACAGGCTGATGTGTATAATGGTGAGAAAGGTGTGTTTCTCTTCTGTTTGCCTAAGTAAAGCCGTGGTAAGAAATCCACGCTGGGCGGGGTCGGCCCTTGCAGGCCAACAGGAATCGAGGCCTCTAGACAGTCCCCAGACTTTGTTTTAAGTCTTAGGGGAATGTATTTCTTTGGAAAAGCTTCTAGAGCTCTGCTAGCCAAGGGTCAGATGGATATATGTAAAAATTATCTTCTAAAATCGGTTCATACTGTGGCGGAGCTTGGGGTAATTTGAAACTAAGGGATATAAAAAGGGGAAAGGACCCTCTCATCTGTAAACTCGGTTTTTAAAGGTGTGGAGAGGGAAGAAGTCGAGGCGGGGCGTGGGGGTGGGGGTCTTTAAGCCCCAGGCCGGTCGAGCGCAGGCCCAGCTGAGCTGATTGAGCAGGTCCAAGAGGGCCCGCCCGACCTGGTGAGTTGGGCCTAGTGGTGCTGCTCGCTGGGCTGTGTGCCAGCGGTGGGGGGAGAGGGAGGGGGAGTCACTTCCCTGGTCACAGCCACAGCTGTGTGCTTTGTGGTGCAGGAGGACCCCCACAACGCCTCCGGAAGGCAGGACCACGCAGAGACAACCGGTTGGAGCTGTGCCTTGTGCCACCGGGTCCTTGAATGGTGAGGGCATCTGGCCGCTGAACCCCCAGGGTGGGTGGGAGCCGGGCCTGGGATAGTGCTCCAGTGGGCGTGGGCGTCAGCTCCCTGACCGGGGGCCAGAAGCCACTGGCCCGGTTACGGGACCGCAGATCAGGGCCAGGCACCGAGCCCAGCCTCCTCCCGATTCACATATCCCTGCAGCTGTGGCTCTCCACTGGGGACAGCATCAGAGTCACCAGGGAGGATCTTAATCCTGCATACGCTTCAGCCCCACCTGCGGTCTCAGCCTTGCCAGGGGTGGAGCCCTGTTAGGAACTGTTTCAGTCTCCCCTGGTTGAGAATCATGGCTACAGCACCGGGAGGTGGTTTGTCCTGTGGGCGCCTCTGAACAGAGTATTGTTTTACACCACTGGGTACCAGCTTCCAGTCACCTCTCTCCCGGTGCCCAGTGAAAATCTTCCTTGCTGGGTCCCACCTCTGCCCCCTCCCCCTGCTCCCACCAGAAAGAAACCTTACCCCACATCACACGGCTCCTTCTCCCTGCTACTCAGCAAGAGATCTTCAAGGCAGTAAGTTGTAAATTGTGTACAAAGCTGTAGATAAACAACCCTGAGAAATCCTTCATGTTTTAGAGCAATTGTTAGCCCAGTGGATTCGGAATCATTTATTCAAAGCTCCGATCAGTTATCGATTGAGAGGCGCCACCTCTGAGGTCAGGAGGCACCACGGGGCTGAGGCCAGAGCCTGGCTGAGTCAGCTGTGAAGGGTCAAGGGTCAAGGGTCAAGGAGGCAGGAGCTGTTTGGCAACCACTAGGACACGTGCATACTGGACTCTGACAGCAGCGGCCGGCAAGGCCTGAAAGACTGAGGTTTCCTGTTAGGAAGCACTCCACCGCGGGAACGGCACACGTCCTCGGTGTTCCACTGAGTCCCCTGCCCCCCAACATGGTCTCTGCGCTAAAATGTGCTCACTGCCATCGGGTGTGGCTCAGGACCTTAAACCAAGATGTCAGTCATCAGCTCTGAGCGTAGACCCAAGGGGCACTGAGGGTGTTGACTCCCTGAGTCATCCCGGGCTTACTATTTTTATTGAATTAAAATATGTATTTTGGATTTTTTTTAGGTTTTTAATAAGTATAATAAAAACAGTTTACATTTAGAAAACATTTTCACTAAGCATTCAAGGTACTAAATGCTTCTCCAAATTCCTAGCCTGGACCCTAGGGAGACCGATGTTCTAGTCTAGACTAGACTAGAATCTAGACTAACTTTACTCCGTTATGATGGACAAGACGGGGAGAAAAGTGCAATGAAGGGTAAAACCAGACCTACCAGCGAGCCCGCTGCTGGGGAGAGGAGATACTGTGATTAGTAAACTGAATCTTGGTCCAGGACATAACCCCGAGGAGTTAACAGAACAGAGGGTTACTGCACTCTTTACTCTTAGAAGATGAGCTCTCTCTCCCATGGTCTGTTCTTTACAAAGCTTGCTGATGGACAGTGCTTGCAGGGTATTTGCAAAGTAGGGTGTGTGAGCAGATAAATGACACCGAGGCGGCATGTCAGGTGCTTGTCCCTTTGTGTTATTTCTGATGCGGAACATGGGATTGAAGCTGCTAGAACTGTCTTCTCAAGCAGAACTGCCCCGCAGGAAGACAGCAGTGCACAAAGGCGTTTGGAAGAGGCAGAAAAAGAAAGTCATGTGTGGGACTGAACTCACTTGAGTGAGAGCCAGGTTTTCCACTTTGGAGAGCAGATGTTCAAATGCCCCAGAGGAGGAGGGCGGAGAGAGCCAACAAGCCAACGAGGTGTGAGAAAGTATGTGACTCAGGGGGGCTGCGTGTTTCTCCGTGAGGCGGGAAGGGCCTGGCTCCCCAGCCCCCACCCACAGACTCGGCCCAGCGAGCCCTGTGTGCACTTGGCGAGAGCTCCCTCCGAGGGCACACACCCTCCCCTGGGAAGCAGCCTCCTTCCTGCGTCACCACTCCCACCAGGATTCTGGGGCACGGTGCCCTCCACACCAAGAACGAGCAATTCCCCTGGGGGCTGTTGTATCCCGGAGGCTGAGCCAGAGCTGTAAGAGTTGTTACTAGAATTCCTTTGGAGGATTTGGAGTTTCTGGGAGAGAGGGACTCGGCAGCAGCTGACAGGTCACAGGACGCATCGGCTCAGCGACAAGTGCAGGGCATCTTTCTGATGCCTCTGGTGGCCCCGCACGGGTAAGATGAAGCCCGGGTGCCCCCTAGACTCTAGCCCCACACACACTGGACGACATCCACGCTATGGACTTCGGGACACATTCGGCTTGTACTTCCCGAGTCAAAGCCGTGTGACCCGTACTGACAGCACAGCGGCTCCCCTGAGCAGAACTGATTTTGAGACATAAATATGAAAAAAACCCTGGCAAATTTTATCATTCCAAACTTCAAATTTCTCTATTGTGTAAGCATGTGTGATGATTAGCTATTACCCTCCAGGGAACACAGCGGATTTAATGTTTGGTGAGTATGTTCTTATCAGGCCCAAGTGTGCTGGGTAGGATTTCTCAGGTGGAAGTCTCGACCAGGCAGGCCGAGGGGACCCCTGTGTTGAGGATAAGCCACTGCCGTAGGGTTCCAGGCTCTGACACGGGAAATGACGTTCGTTGTCTCTGTCCTAGCTTACCGAGAGCTGACGGGACCTTATTATGCACCTTCCTTAGGAAACAAAGGCAGGAGGAGAGAGGCCACAGGAGGACCAGCTGTGGGCGGAGTCCCCGTGCCCTTCCGGAACAGGCACTGCACCCAGACTCAATGCCCAGTAAGTTGGGGGGCCTGGGGCCTCGGGTGCTCCGTCTTCTGGCCCCCACTCTGGGGTCTATTCCTGGGGGGGTCAGCTGGCCATCTGCCACTCCAAATAGTGTGGCCTAGGCTGGGGTGTTGCATGCTGTACTTTTTACTCAAAATGTATAAAAAACTAAATAGATTTAACTTCGACATGGTCAGGTAGGGTGAACGTGCCAGGACCTGTTCTGTGCAGTTGCAGGACTCTGTGAACTCAGTCCTCAGGTGGCCCCAGTTCGGTGCCGTCACCTTCCAGTGTGACCCCAGGGCCACCTGAGCGCTTACCCACTGGAGTGGCTGCTGACTTGTCCATTCACACTTCAGAGAGGGGGACAAAGTGAGGGCCGGGAGGGGACCCAGAGAGCACGGGGCATGACCTCAGCGACTTTCAGTCACAGGAGCTTGTCTCAGAGATAAGCAGGAAGTCCCCTGGCAGAAGGCCTGGGGCGGCAAGAGGCAGGGCCATGCCTGCCCACCCGGGCAGCTCCTGAGCATGGACATCACCCCGAGCCTCATCTGCCCCATTTCCACGTGAGGAGCCCGGGGCCAGAGAGCCCACGAGGGCTGCAGCAAGGGGGCCTCCGTTCGTGCAGCCTGCGAGCCAGGGTCTTGTCTACGTCACATTCAGTGCTTTCCTTCTCTGTGGATGACACATCTCCTTTTTTTAAAAGTGTTTTTATTTTATTGATTTTAGAGAGAGGAAGGGAGAGAAAGAGAGACTGGAGTTATCAACCTGCTCCTGTATGTGCCCCAACCAGGGATCAAAATGGCAACCTCTGTGCTTTGGGACGATGCTCTAGCCGACTGAGCTACCACAGCCAGGGCACGAGTTCTAATAATACCAATAGGTTTCACTGATTGAACGCTTACTATACCAGACGCAGTAACAGAGCAGAGCTTTTCCAAGCGTGGCCAGGAGGCCCGTGGGGGTCCCTGAGGCCCTCCCAGGGAGCCACGAGTCCTCTTTCTAGCTCCGTCCGGGCGAGGCCGGCGCGGCCGCAGACCGAGTGGCCTGCTGCGATGGGTGCCGCTGCCATGTTAGGCCCGACGGTCCAGATTCTCGCCCAACAGGAAACATGCCACTCTTCTCATTTTCTTTTTTATTTTCAAAAGATTTTTGGTTAAAAACATGTGTGTGTTTTTTTAAATACGAAATGGATTATTGTTGTTTTTAAATTATATAATAAGTTAAAAACGATTTTTTTTAAAGCCTCAATACTGCCCATTCAGTCTTGGAAAGATGGAAATGATTCGTACAAGCAAAAATGATTTGAAATTTATAGGTAGATACTCCTCTACCGATCCATCTTCTGCTGACTGAAGTTGTAGGACAGCTCTTCTCCAGCAGGGGGCAGTTTCCTGCACAGGTATATGAAGTGACACATATCACGATACAGGGTAGGAAAACTACGTACACCCAAGGTCTCTGGGGTCCTCAATTTTATGAGTATAAAAGGGCTCTGAAGTCAAAAGTTTGAGAACTGTTGACCCAGTGTGTATAATTTAACGGTCACAAACACCCCTGTGAGGTAGCAACTATTACCTCTATGGTAAGGAAACAGAGGCTCAGAGACATTAAGTGATTTGCCAGGGTCGAAGCAGTGGTGTATCAGTTATCTACTGGTGGGTAACAAAACATCCCAAAATTTAATGGCTCAAGACACCATTTACTGTTCAGTTTGTGGGGCAGGAATTTGGAAACAACTCACCTGGGTGGTCTGGGCTCGGTGTCTCTCACGAGGCTGCAGGTGAGATGCTGGCCAGCACGATGTCACCTGATGGCTTGACGGGGCTGAGAATCTGCTTCCAAGATGGCCACTCACATGGCCATTGGCTGCCTGAGTGTCATTAAGGCAGGCTTCCCCCGAGCGAGCGATCCAGGAGAAAGAACAAGACTGGAAACTTCAGCGTTGTGGCCTAGCTTCGGAAGTCACACAGCCTCACTATCGCTTTATTCTCTGTGAGAAGGCATCACTGAGTCCATCCCACCTCCTCAACAACACGTCAAAGAATACGTGGACGTATGTCCAACCTTCACAACTAAGTGGCAGAGCCAGGCTTCAAATTCAGGCCTGTCTGATCTCTTGTTCTTTCCACTGCACACACAGCCTTCCAGGTATGTCCCTGTCCTCTGTTGGTCATTTCCTTGGGTTCAGGCTCAAAAGGCAGCCAATGACTGGACTGAGTGCGATTTGGGGAAGAAGAAAACCTTTCTAAAGCTCCCCTCGTCTATGAGTTACACTCTGGAAGATGACGGGTGCTGCGAGGGAGTGCGATCCTGAACGCAGCGAGGCTGGGAGCACTGGCAGGGGCTTTGTCCTCTGGCCTCATCTCCCCTGGAGCCGGAGCCCAGATGCTGCTTGGACACCCAAGCCTGACGTGCCCGGGCTCCCACACTCTGGCCTGATCTGGAGGCTCCGCTGCCCAGAGCCTGCTGGACAACCCCTCGGCCGGCACCAGACTCATGCCCCCCACCAGCGGCCTCTCCGCTCCCTACTTCCAGCACTGTGAGGGCAAAGCCATGATTCGGGTTCCTGTCCGGGCTTGATTGACATCGGGGGAAAACCATCGATCCCACTGCCTGGGCGACAGAACACAGCTTGGGGCCACAGCAGGGACTGAGAAGAGAATGCGGGCCTATTGGGGCAAATCTGGAAACGTGACTCCAAAAGCAAGACGGGCTGATAATTCCGGGGCCTTCGCTCAGGCCCACATGTGCCAGGCGAGCTGACACTTTCTCATCTGAGCTGTCACTTCTCAAAACATCGCTCAGCTGTCAGAAGGGGGTCACAGATGCCACTCCCAGGCTGGAAACTCCCCTTGGTAACACAGCCAGGGAGGTAAGCACCGTGGTTTCCACTGCTTCCCACGTGCGGTCAGAGCTCTACTCGCTACACCACACTTGGCCGTAAGCGAGAGGCTCACCCTTCCTCTGTGTGACGTGGGTTTTCTCAGGTCCTGCTGCAGGACTCGGACTGCCAAGTAATGGACGTGCGGCCTGCGCCACCAAGACTGCCGACTCCCCGAGGGGCCGCCGTGGAGGGCCACCTAAAGGTGAGGGTGGCTGGGGCCTGGGAAGAAGGCAGGTGGGGACGGCTGTTTGTTCCAGAGCGATGGGTCACAGGTTTCATCTTTGCCTTTTAGAATTCCATTACAGATACAACACGCCAGGGCAGAATTACTTCAGTCACAGCGCAGGAAGCCCCTTTGTCCAGCTCCGCTTTTTGAACGAAAATAAACATTCTTCACCTTGTAAGTACATCGCCTGCATGACCCCGTGTTTGTAAACAGCCGAGTCTCCGGGCATGGGAGACCACGCCACACCAGCCACTCTGTCCACAGGGGGCCTCGCCCGCCAGCCGGCCACCAGGTACCTGGCCTGGCATCCGGGTGGCCAGAGGTCAGGCCGGGGCTGGGAGATTCAAGATCCTAACCAAGGACTTAGCAAGTTAGTGTTATACCAGTGACATCTGGTAAGGAACCATAAACATTTGCTGAACAAGGGACCAATCTGATAATTGTCACTGTTACTATTATTATTTGGAGTGCAAAAGCTATAAATACATCCCCACCGAGAGTCAGCATGTAAACAAACAGGCTATTTTCTTTTTATTTTCTTTTTTTTTTTTGTGACAGAGACAGAGAGAGGGACAGATAGGAAGGAAGAGAGATGAGAAGCATCAACTCTTCTTTGTGACACCTTAGTTGTTCATTGATTGCTTTCTCATATGTGTCTTGACCGGGGGCTACAGCAGACGGAGTGACCCCTTGCTCGAGCCAGCGACCTTGGGCTCAAGCTGGTGAGCTTTGCTCAAACCATATGAGCCCGCGCTCAAGCTGGCGACCTTGGGGTTTTGAACCTGGGTCCTCCGCGTCCCAGTCCGATGCTCTATCCACTGCACCACCGCTTGGTCAGGCCAAACAGGCTATTTTCACACTCTTTAAACATCACTGGTCACCTCAGTGCACTATTTTGCTTAGGAAAAAATTAAAACCTCACAAGCATTTGTTTGTCAAGATGAAGACCTGGCCCCTCCCTGCCGAGGGCTCACAACCCGCTGAGGAAGGCGCCCGCCCGTGACAAGGGGACCTCGCAGCAGAGTGTGGTGGCGCTGAGCGCAGTGGGGCGTGCTCAGCCAGCGAGGCGGGAGGGAAGCGCTCCCTGTTCTGCCACGGACAGCCATCCCCGGTTCTCTGACACCCCTTCCTGTGGGCAAGGTCACCCCTTCAGAGCGCTCTCCCCCTCTCTGGGGACAGGGCCGGGAAGGCCTAGGACTCAACCGTGGCATTTACCTGACTGACCTCAGCTGCCACATCATCCGGTTGGATGTACTGTCAAGGTGACATCAGTGGCTGCAGAACTGACAGGGCAGATTTCTCCACTGTCCTGGTCTCTGCGTCTGCAGCTCATGAGAACCGTTACTCCAATAGATGGATGAGGCAAGCCCCCGGGTCATGTGAATGTGACCTTGAACTCCATTAGTAACTGTATGGTGGTCGAGAGGGTCGAAGCCACAGGGAGGTGTCATTGGCTCAAGGTTAAAAAAGAACCTTCCAGAACCTGGAATGAACAGAAAATGGAGAAGGCTGTGGCGTGAGGTCGTGAAACCGCTCTGTACGCTGGGAGATGGCGTGCTTTGTCAGAACATGGCGGGTAGCAGACTGGTGGAACCGGGCCAGCTGACCCCAAGGTCTTTTCCAGCTCCGAGTTTCTGTCTCAAATAAAACCCAAAGTTGTACTTGAAGACTATCCGAAGGCTTGAGACTGAGCTCATCAGTGTCTTCGTTCATCACGACTCAAGTCTGGGTGGTCAACGTGACTGAGTTTGGACCTTCTGGTACTGTCGTGATGTCCGTGCCTGAGGGACAACCTCTCCCAGTCCCTTGTCAAACGGGGCCTCCTGAGGAGTGAAGTCTCGCTACTGGAGACCAGCGAACAAGACAGAGACCTGGAAGGAGAAAGAGGGGAAGGTGGCGAGAAAGAGGGAGGAGGCGAAAGGGGTGGCTTTAAAACATTTATCCTCTCTGTCTAGTACCTATTTTCTAGAATTGTCTTAGTGACGTGTGAGCTTCTGACTGCTAGAATCTCTGCTCCTAACATCGGAGAGGATTCAGGAATCCACTTGGTTCAACCTTTTGGGAGATATTATCCCTCCGTTTTCCGATGAAGTCGTTGAGCCCAGAAAAGTCAGACAACATGCCCAGGTCACACAGCAGCACCCAGGGAGTCTAGACTCCTGGTCTCCTGTCTGCCAATAAAACTCCTTTTAAAAATTAAATTTATTTTCCTGGATTCTTTGAATTCAGAACACTTGATAGAAAGTTCTTTTTTTTCTATGTTCCCCAATTTTCTTATTTAATTATTAAACTTTCATGAAATATTTCATTCACATAGAAAAGTTCAGGAAATGCTACCCACATAGCCACCATTTGGGCATCATATTTGATCTAAATTTAACCACAGCCAACATTTTTCAGCTTGTTCAAAACCAAACTGGATCCACTCCCAGACAGCAAATTCAAAATCCCCTCAAGATGCACAAGAGCCTGTTCCAGGAAAGTAAGTATTATTTTATTAGTAGTAATGATAAACATGGCTACCCATTGGTTGGGTGCATACTATGTGCTTAGTGCATTAAACTTCCTGCCCAAGGTCGGAGTCAGGATTCAAACTCAAGTCTGGATAATTCTTCAATCGCTCATTTATTCACTCAACAAATATCTGTGTCAACAGCAGGGTGCTGTACCAGCCACGGAGAACTCAGTGACAAAGGCGACTACTGTCCCTGCCTCACAGAGCTCCGTTTTGGCAGAGGAGGCAGTGTCTGTGAGTGCCTGCAAGGGCGTTCAGGGTGCTATTGTCTAATTTGGGGAAGCTCAGCTCCAAAGGACACGTATGAATAAACCGGCAGGGGGAGGTGGGGGGAGAAGAGAGCACGCCAGTCTAAGAGAGCTTTCTGACGTGGAGAGACCCCTGGCGTGTTCAGGAGTGGTGCGGCTCTGATACCACGCTCTCATCTCAGTCTGAACCCACTGCCCTCGCCGGGAGTGGTGTAGTGTTTCTGAGAAGGGGGCCTCTGGAAACTTCTTGGGTTTGCACCTTGGCTCTACGTCCTTGGGCAGGTTGTGTTACCTCTCCGTGCCTCCCTTTCCCCACTGTGCTGCTCCATTATTCCCCAAATGGGACTAACAATAGTGCTGAATTCATTGAGGACTGAGTCAATACTCTGAAAGCACTTAGAAAAACACCGGCTCATAAGCACTCCAAGTGACGCTATTACTGCTGATGCAGCGAGTGACAGTGTGGGCACAGAGGTCTCTGCTGCCCACACTTGTCCCCTGAGCCGCCCTGCCCAGAGTCTTCACTAGCGGGGGCTGGCACTGAACCCCCTCTCAGCTGGAGGACAGATCCAACTGTGGTTAACGTGGCAGGGGAGGGGGTGGAGGGCGGCGACGAGTCCCGAGCACCTGAAGTCAGGCTCTCCGGAGGCGGTCCGCTCACAGAGGTGTATGCACCAAAGAAGCCGCGCTGAGCAGGAGCCTCGAGCGGGGAGGACAGGAGGGTGGCCCACGGCCCACCCGCCCGGCCGGGATTTGTGGCGCCCCTCAGGGTTGTGCCAAGCATAACTCCCCGCAGCGCCCTTTACGGGACTGAACCCCGGAACCCCTACCCCCGCAGGCGCAGACTCGGAACCATCACTAAGGAACAGCCTCCTAGTTACGGCGTCACGGTCCAGGGGAGCCTGTTGAAAGAGGTGCTGCCTTTCTGTTCCTACTGTCGCGGCCGCCCGCTGTGGGAGTGCCCCGCTGGTGCGGAACGAGCAGACTCCGAGCCTGCGCCGGGCAGAGTGGTGCGCTTTGCTCTGTAAACATGCAGGGGAGAAGGCAGACCCCAAAACAACGAAACCCGAATCAAAACCTCTCTGGACTTTTGCCTCCTCTTGTGCCAAGAGAAAAGGAGACAGGGTCCAGGAGGAAACTCCCTTCACGGTCACAGGAACTACCTCCTTCTGCAGCTCAGCTGTGGTCAGCCACAAGGGGACCGTGAGGGCCGCAGCAGGCCGAGGGTGCCCGGCCTCCGCACGCCAACCCGCACACCAGGTCATGGCAGGGCACACCGACCCGCCCAGGGCAGGGGGTGCTTCACACGGGTACCGATGTGCTTTTGCCTTCCAGAGAAAGTCCAAAGGCTCCCACAGCCTGCAGTTCAGACCTGGCTACGCCCTCACCGCATTCCCACCCCGGCAGGACTTCTGGAAGCAAACCCGTGAGACCCCCTAGCAGTGCCAGCGAAACGAAGCCTGAGGTGAGGACTCAGAAAGAACATTCTAGAACCCTTGCAGCTTGTACGGTTGGTCTTGATGACCACAAAATTGATGGCTTTTAAACGATTACAGTGTAGAGGCATCCCAAACTGCTCTGCTAAAAACAATTTTGCTCAGCACTGACATCACGACATACAGCCGGAGCAGCCACATGCTGTGTCTGTCATTCCTAAACCGGTTCCAAGGGAAACTTCCCGGAGAATGAGTTTTGTGGGTGGTGCCTCGGCTACAGGGTCCCCTGGGCCAGGCGAGAAGACAGCAGAGGCTGTCCCTGCCGCTCATGTGCCTGTGCCAATGACATGGGTTGGAGCTGCCAGCCACGTGCTATTTTTGAATCAGGAACCCTAATCCCAGGCCACTGTCAAATGCTTCTGCGTGTCCGCGCTGTATCCCTGCCCTCTCAGTGGCTCTGTCCCCTTCAGCGGCCCCCACGAGCTGTTCTTTCTCCCAGACCTCTGCTCTGCAGCAGGGCTGACAGCCCAGCGGGGTGCTGACCTCACCCTCTGATTCATGCTCCTCAGTCACATGTTGGGCTGTTTTCTGCCCCTTGCCCTAAAAAATATCTTCCATCTCAGGCTGGTTTCCTAGGAAACTAACCCTCCAAAACAGAAACAGACCTGTGGCAAACAGAGCACTCCAAAATTCCACCTCGCAGTGCGTGAGAGAGCCAGTTAACAGGAGCAGTAAGTTCCTGTGACTAAAATGTGTGCACCCTTCCTTTGCAGGGTTTAAGCTCATCTTTGGATTACGCCCTGAGGACAGCAATGGTTTTGAAAGAAACTACTGATCAAATGATCAGAACTATCACAGAAGATCTTGCCAAAGTGCAGAGGTGGAGGAATTGACTGAAATACTAGTTTGACGCAATGCAACTGAGGATTTTTTTTTTTTAATGCAAAGAAATCTTGATCTCCCCCCCCCCCAATATTTTACTTATTACACCAATTTAGGAGGATGAATTTCTAGAGAAAATGCCAAAATCGTAAGAGATGGGGAACACAGAGTACTTAAATGAAAAAAAAAAGGGAATCTCTGATTATTAAAAAAAAATCAACAAGTACTTATTTTAAAATAAATGTTATTCCAAACTCATAATAAAAGAAATCAAACAATAAAATGTATTTTTACCTTTCAGTATAGCCCCCCCCCCCAAAAAAAAAAAAAAAAAAAGCTTGGAAAACCCCTTGTCAGTGGGATGGGCAGACAGGTGCCCCATACACTGCTGGGGGAAGTATAAATTGGTGGAAATTCTATCAAGTCCTATGTGCCCTTTCCACCGCTAGCAGTTTACTTCCCAGGTGACAGGTGACTCACAGCAGGCCCTGATGTGGGAGGGAGGACGGCCATGCAGCCCTGATGGGAACAGCACCTACTGGAACAAACCCAAACATCCTCCGCGACCTTCCGTGAACAAAGACAGCCATACAACTGACACTCTGCAGCCTCTGGGAAGCGTGAGGTGGATTAAATGGCAAGGCCGTGAGAAAGCAAGATGCCGTCTAATACATGTGTGTGTCTTGTGTGTTTTTCAAAGGGCACACATGCTTTCTGGAAAGGACACAGAAGTGCTCGGGGGGCCTCTAGGAAACAGAGCTGGGAACCTGGGGGAAGAGGGGGCCTCCCATGAACTTCCTGTACTGTATGACACCCTCCGATAGGCTTGTAAATTATTTGACTACAGATCTCTCACAGTCAGAAATATGCGAAAATGATAGTCCCAGCTCCAAGAGGTTCATAAAATTTGGGGCAAAAGTAGCCTGACCAGGTGGTGGCGCAGTGGATAGACTGTCGGACTGGGATGCAGAGGACCCAGGTTCGAGACCCTGAGGTCGCCAAGCTTGAGCACGGGCTCATCTGGTTTGAGCAAAAGCTCACCAGCTTGAGCCCAAGGTCGCTGGCTCCAGCAAGGGGTTACTCGGTCTGCTGAAGGCCCGCGGTCAAGGCACATATGAGAGAGCAATCAATGAACAACTAAGGTGTTGCAACGTGCAATGAAAAACTAATGATTGATGCTTCTCATCTCTCTCTGTTCCTGTCTGTCTGTCCCTGTCTATCCCTCTCTCTGACTGTCTCTGTAATAAATAAATTAATTAAAAATAAAAAAAAATTGGGCAAAAGTGAAAACAACTCATTAGAGCCGTGTCCATGGATTCAGGAAATTGACGTTTCATGCAGACTGTCAGAATGAGGTTAGGATTTGCTGAAGACTGAGTTACACCATCCTAATGACAGCAGCAAATGACTGGGTCTCTCTCTCTTTCCCGGGGCCTGCATTCACACCAAATGTTCAAGAAACGGTTCCCCAACCGCCAGAGCTTTGCTCGGTGGGAAGAAGAGCTGAATCCCTTCCCACTTGGAAGATTTGTGTGGTGACCACGGCAGCTGCTGTTGGTCTAGCTGGCCGGAGAATGGGTTATTTTTAACTCCGAGGCCTGGAGACCAGTCTCAGGTGCCCGGGCAGATGAAGCAGAGGCTAGAGGGTGGACTCTGATGAGCTGGATCCACTCTAAGCTGTGGCACTATCAGGAAGGCAGTGGAAACGGACAGCGGTCTTTCAAGAGGAAAGACGAGCTTCAACTGTGTGTGTAGGAGACGCGCAGGGTCACCACATACCTAAATTCAATGACAACTGCTAACTCGTTCTGTGCCTGTCACTGTCCTGTTCCCAGGTGGAAAAGCACACGGTTCTCTGGCTCAGTGTTCTGAGGCGATTCACTGGGTCTGAGCCTTTCTGGGGTTCACTCCTCTTTGAGAAGCTGATGAAAGCCACGGCCTCTCCCTCCCTAACACTCCGTGGAAGAGCGACACGTGAACACAACTTTGCACACAGTTACAAGTCCCCGGGCACTGGGACCCAGGCTAGACAGGACCATAAACGAATGTTCCTCATCCCTCAGCGTGTCCTTTAGAGACACTTACTACTGTAGTCATTTTTGAGTTAAAATTATAACCGTCTCTGCTAATATTTATTAAATCGTCCTCTGATGTAATTTTACATTTGCTTGACGACTGCAACATGATTGATCCCGGAACGGAAGAAGTAGGGCAGCGTCCCTACGGCGTGCTGGGACAGTGCTGGCAGGCTGGGACGTACAAAGGTAGTTTTATATTTACTGATTCTGTAGCCTCGCGTCTCCTCCCTCACGCAACTTCCTTGTGTCAGCGCGGGCAGACCTCTCTTCTGATTCTGCTGCAGTAAGAAAACCAGAAAAACAAGCCTGTTGAGTAAAAGTAATTGTCTCTCTAAGTGCTGAGTCACGGAGCCCAGGACTGCTGAGGGCGGTGGTGTGGTCCCGGCACTGGGCAGCTTCCACCGCGGAGGCCTCTGTGCTTGCTTCCTGCGGAGGGATCCAGGACCCACAGCAGGGTGAGGGGACAGCTCTTACCTCCTTAGGAGCAAGCTCGAGCCATCCACTTTAACCAACTCATCTGTTTGTCATTCATTCCTATTGTAATCTTACTGATTTGAGACAGAGGGAGAGAGAGAAGCATCAGTTTGTTGTCCCACCTGTTTATGCATTCATTGGTTACTCTTGTATGTGCCCTGACTGGGATCAAACCCGCAATCTCAGTGCATGGGGACAACGCTCTAACCGACTGAGCTACCAAGCCAGGGAGTAATATTATGATTAATGAACTGTTTAAAATACACCTCGTCCTGGCTGGGTGGCTCAGTGGATAGAAGGTCATTCTGGTGTGCTGAGGTTGTGCGTTGGGTCCCCGGTCAGGGCATATATGAGAAACCACCAATGAGTCCACAACTAAATGGAACTAAGTGGAACAAGTTGAGGTTTCTGTCTGTCTCTCTCTCCTCACCTCTCTCTCAAATCAATGGAAACATTTAATACCCAAAAAGTCTGGTAGTAGAAATTCTGCTGTGGAGTCAGGCATTTCTTGCTCCTTTGACTTTAAAAGAAACCTGCCTGCATCCATCCTGATGGATTCACAAAGGGTCCCCGGCACCCACAACTCAGCTGAGGTACGAAGGCAGCGCGTCTTACAACATAAGCTACCAGAACCTGGGCTGCCTGGGCTCGAATCCAGAAACTTTTGCGCTGTGAACTGCTGCGGTTTTGTGTTCTGAGAGGGTGAGCAGTGGAGCCCGGCCTGTCCAGACCCAGCACGCCGCCACAGGAAGCCACGGGGCTTCAGAGACAGCGGGCGGGGCTCTCAGCTCCAACCACAGGACCTTTTTTCAGGGTCTTGATATCAGAATCTGTAAGTGCTAATTCTGGGGGATGAGAGATCAGTTTATACTAAGGAATTTATGGGAGATGATCGCTTGTCTTCAAGTTCAGTAAGAGATTTAGAAAGCAGAGGGTCTCTCCAAGTCTAAGCCTGAAATATATGTGCAAAAGGGCAAAGTGATCACTGAGGCGGGTGGAATAGAGATTATATCCACCATATATTGAAACGTAAGATGAATTAAAATAGGGGAAAAGAAATACAAACTATAGATCAATAAAACAGAATTCAGAAATAGACCAAAATACAAACATAAATTTACTCTGTGATGAAGATAGCATTTCAGATTAGTTGGGGTAAAAGGGAATACCCCAATTGTAGGGAAAACGGCCGGAAATTGAAATGCCGCCCTGGCACACGTCCTTGGCGCAGACTTCGGAATGCCAAGTCCCGCGGGGGCAGGACGCTGGCCCCGTAAGCACCGATAAGATTGTTTAGTGGAAGCTTCTGCGCCTTTCAGCCACTTCCTGCATCCCTGCCAGGTTTTAGTGAAAGCACCCTTCTCCGTTCCTGAGCCTACGCTCTGCTGACTTGTTTGCTGATTAAAGAAACAAATACGACCAGGCTGCAGAGCTCTGGGCTCTCAGTTCCAGAGGCTGGGAGTCCCCCGTACCCATCTTTTTTCTCTGTTGTGTCTTCCGTGTTTTTTCTTAAGTCCCACAGTGCCTGCCTTTTGTGCACACCCACTGCTAAGCTGGTCTCGGCACCCAATAAAACTTGGTAAATAGCTGGTTGTTTAGAAAGAAATAAAGCTTGATCCCTGTGAAATACCTATCAGTCAGGGTTCACTGTGGGAACAGCAATTCCTCTGGAGACTTCAAACAGAAAAGGATTTCATACCGAGAATTAGGTCCCTAAAAATCACAGATACTCTGGAGGGACAGAAACTGGGCTCACCACACTTTTGGACTCAAGGCCCTATCACCATCTGTGACCCAGGGAACAGAAGGCTGGTGCAGCTGCTACCAGCATTGCCTCATACCCAGGAAGCAGGTGGCAGACACTAACACGTGCAGTCTGGTTCCTACAAACACCTCCTGTCCACTGGCACGGCTCCGGTGCAGGGCCTCTGCCTGACCTCCCAAATCGGGCCAAGTGCAAATCTCTGGCGAATCTAATCCATTCCGAACCCTTACCTTTAGTCTGCAAAGCAGTTTTAGCTTTTCATCCCCTCTGGAAAGAAGTCGAGAGGCAGGGCATAATGCCAAGTGCTAAGAGACAATACCTAGCATACATTCTCACACTAAAATCAATCCCAGATGGAGGAGTTATCTGTAAAAAATAAAATGAGTATATCAAAATGTTCTAGGAGAAACAATGATTTAATAATGTTGGGTGCCAAAGGTATTTCTATGTACAATATAAAAACTCAGGAGCCACAAAGGAAAAGCGATGAATTTATCTACATAAAAGTTAAAAATGGTGCAGTTATTAATTATTTTAAATACTTTGAGCAGCTATGGCACTGCTAGAAATTTATAGTATAGAAATATTTGTGGAAGTCTGTACCCCAACAAAGCAGCATTAGTTGTAAAAGCAGAACTCTGAAGACGAGTAGTATATAGAATTATGATCCATCCTATGACAGGACACTAAGGATTTAGTCAGGGTGTTCCCTCTGTGTGATACGTACTTCACCTGTGTTAACACGGTCCCTCTGTACAACATGTACGGACAGACCCTTATACAGCCATGGGCCGCATAATGATGTTTTTGGTCATCAAGGGACCACACAGACACAGTGCTCGCCTGAGATTATGGGACTGAACAATGGCATCGCCTGGCACCCTGGTTGGCAAACCGCAGCTCACGAGCCACACGCGGCACTTTGGCGCCTTGAGTGTGGCTCTTCCACAAAATAACACGTGTAGGCGCTACCTCGGTAAGGAATGTACCTACCTGTATAGTTTAAGTTTAAAAATTTGGCTCTCAAAAGAAATTTCAATCGTTGTACTGCTGATATTTGGCTCTGTTGACTAATGAGTCTGCCGACCACTGGGGCACATCAGAGCCATCCCATCACAGCACAACGCATCACTCACGTGTCTGTGGCGCTGCTGGTGTAAACAAACGTACTGCACCGCCACTTATATAAGTATAGTACATATACCTATGTACAGTGCCTAACACTCGATAATAAACAACCATGTTGCTGGTTTATGTGCTTGCTGTACTTTTTAGTATTAATTTAGAGTGTACTCTTTCTACTTATAAAAAAATTTCGCTATAAAATAACATAGGTTGTGCTATGCCAGCCACCACCTCGTATGTCTTGTGTTTGCCATGTCTCTCGATTGCCTCACTTTCTCTTGTGCCTGTTTAATCTCCTGTTGCTCTGTAGAGTAGCATGCTTGCAGCCGGGAGCAGCAGGCTGTACCACCTACTGTGTGTAAGTGCACTCGATGTCGCACAATAAAATTGCCTAATGACACATTTCTTACAAAGTATCCCTGTTGTTTAGTGGTGTGTGACAGTACTGCCCAACTTCACACACGTTACATTAGTTTTTTTAAATCAATAGGTTATCTTGATGGGAAAATTATGGTACATTCCTTTTCTTCCTTCTAACTCCCTAGCTTAGACCGTTTAAACTTCCTAACTTCCCTGACCTCTCCCCCCAAAACAAAGATAATTTTGTAACTACTAATATTTTTTTTCTTAGAATGTTCATGGGTTTTTTTGGTTTTCCAATTTAAACACACATGATTTCAAAGTTATATAAAATTGTGTTCTATCTAGCAATCATTCTAATTTTACGGCAATTATTTTACATATAAAAGTTATGAATTTCAGTTGAAAGAAAAACTGTACTTTTAGAAAATCGTCCTATATACATACACATTTAGTTTTTAATTTTATAACCTTTTCATTTAAAATCATTCTCTTGCCAAAAACTATATTTCCTCATAAAAGATAAGTATCTAACAAGTAATTAGTATGTACACACGTAGCTGTGAAAAATTACCCATAACTCTTATATTCTGTTCCAAATATGAAAAAATTTCCTTTTGAAAGCATTTTAATATTTCTCATTATCAAGAAAGTATCAACAATATTTAAATTATTAGAAGTGGCAAATCCAATTATATGTAATCATAAGCAGCAGTCCTTTAGAAAATATATTTGAAAAGTCGTTATTCCATAAATATTTACATTGTTTAAACTGTATAACAGCAACACCGTCTGAATCTGGCTTAGCTGAGAGTATTAATAAGAATTCCCCCCACTCCTGAAACACTATTCATCCTTAATGATGGAGACTTTATCCTTGGACTTATTCAGCATCTTTATGTCATCCAACAGCTTTTTGGGTGTTAAAATATGCGTAGAACCTGGTAGGAAAAAAAATAAATTTTCAGAAGCCAGCAGTTAAATTGATTTTCCTTGGCTAACTACACTGTCTTATCCTTCAAATATCCCAAGTTGGCAGTCTCGGGCAATTTAACAAAATTTTTATATGACGCCGTCCTGAAATCTGCCTAGACTGTAGTACTTCAATCCTTCCTCTTCACCTTCAGAAACACCGCCGCTCCTGGTGCTCTGTCTACGCTGTGCCAGTACTGACAGAGGTTACTCTACCCTCATGACGTAACAGTCACTGTGCGGGCGCAGAGAACCATTACGCAGCGCTGAGGACTGAAGCTTGGGTCAGGACAGTTTATGTATCAGTGGCTTTGAAACGAAAATTCTTCTTCTTTTTTTTTTTTTTTTTCATTTTTCCGAAGCTGGAAACGGGGAGGCAGTCAGACAGACTCCCGCATGCGCCCGACCGGGATCAACCGGCATGCCCACCAGGGGGCGATGCTTTGCCCCTCTGGGGCGTCGCTCTGTTGCATCCAGAGCCATTCTAGCACCTGAGGCAGAGGCCACAGAGCCATCCCCAGTGCCCGGGCCATCTTTGCTCCAATGGAGCCTTGCTGCGGGAGGGGAAGAGAGAGACAGAGAGGAAGGAGAGGGGGAGGGGTGGAGAAGCAGATGGGCGCCTCTCCTGTGTGCCCTGGCCGGGAATCGAACCTGGGACTCCTACATGCCAGGCCGATGCTCTACCGCTGAGCCAACCGGCCAGGGCCTGAGACGGAAATTCTTAAAACGAAATTCCACGTATTGGCCTTGACAATGTCAGGTCCACATTCACAAAATAAATCAAAATATTTCTGTAGAAATGTCTCAAAAATTATTTAATCATGAGAGCAAGAAAAGTACAGAACCTAAGATTTGAAAGGACGTATTTAATGTTTAAAGAATGTAGTATTTTTTTTTTTTTTTTGTATTTTTTTCTGAAGCTGGAAACGGGGAGAGACAGACAGACTCCCGCATGCGCCCAATCGGGATCCACCCGGCATGCCCACCAGGGGGCGATGCTCTGCCCCTCTGGGGCGTCGCTCTGTTGCGACCAGAGCCACTCTAGCGCCTGGGGCAGAGGCCAAGGAGCCATCCCCAGCGCCTGGGCCATCTTTGCTCCAATGAAGCCTCGGCTGCGGGAGGGGAAGAGAGAGACAGAGAGGAAGGAGAGGGGGAGGGGTGGAGAAGCAGATGGGTGCTTTTCCTTTGTGCCCTGGCTGGGAATCGAACCCGGGACTTCCGCACGCCAGGCCGACACTCTACCACTGAGCCAACCGGCCAGGGCCAAGAATGTAGTATTTTGAAGCTTATTCCCTCAAAAACTGGAGACTCAAAAGAAAATTATCAAAAGGTCAACCAGGAAAAATCTCTAGTACATTAGATAAAACACACTTTGATTAAAACAGGTGTTCTGCTTCCAATCATTCAGCTCTAAATGTAAAATACAAGATAAAGTTTTACACATATATTTTTGTATTTAGAGTTTGTTTTAAAAAATAGAAAAGAGGAAAACAAGTCTTACCAATAATAACTTCACAGGATTTATGTGCCTGAGAAACTTCATAAGCACAACGCATTTCAGAATATGTAATTCCTCCAATAACAAAAACAATCAGTTTTGACCCACTTTTCCGGTCCTCTAAATAATTAGTTCTGGGTTTCTGACGAGCACTGAAAATAAAACACAAACATGTCCTACTTCCAAATCCTTGCTGCGGACAGACTTTTCAAAAGGTCTGCATCAAGCAAATTCAAAGTTGGCACCAGGTACACTGGTTTTAGGAAACAACCGTGTAAGGACTGGGCACCAGGAATTAGGCAGGTCAGCCCCGCTGCAAGTTTAATTTTGATCTGATAGTGTAGACAAATCACTCATAATCTAGCTCAGCACTTTCACCTCCAAAACAGAGCTAACACCCTCTCTGACTTCTTTCATAGGAAGAAATAATGTATCTAAAAAGTCTATGACTCCCTGAAGTTAAAGAAATGAGAAGGTAGCACAAACTACAGGCTTTAAAGATACGGGGGCGGGGAGTGTCACAGGCCCTGATTTGGAGCTGACCCGGAATTGGACCCCCCTGTGGGGACTCCACAGAGTAAGGTGGTGGGAGGGACGGAAGACAGCAGCACTCCCAGCGGCTGAGGGGAGAGGCCACAGGGTGGCGCTGGTCAGAGGGCACCCGCTGCAGTTACACAGCGTGAATACGTCCAGAGCTAACGTACAGCCTGGGAGCTACAGTCAAGGAAACTGTCTTGGAGACTTGCAGTCGCCAAGAGGGTAGATTTTTTTTTTTTGTATTTTTCTGAAGTTGGAAATGGGGAGGCAGTCAGACAGACTCCCACATGTGCCCAACCGGGATCCACCCAGCATGCCCACCAGGGGGCGATGCTCTGTTGCAACCAGAGCCATTCTAGCGCCTGAGGCAGAGGCCATGGAGCCATCCTCAACACCCGGGCCAACTTTGCTCCAATGGAGCCTCAGCTACAGGAGGGAAAGAGAGAGAGAGAAAGAAAGGAGAGGGGGAGGGGTGGAGAAGCAGATGGGCACCTCTCCTGTGTGCCCTGGCCGTAAATCGAACCCGGGACTTCCGCACGCCAGGCCGACACTCTACCACTGAGCCAACCAGCCAGGGCCTAGAGGGTAGATCTTAAACTAAGTCTTCTCACCATAGACACAAAAAGGAAAGGAAACAGTAATGTGAAGTGATGAATATATTTGTAGTGATCTTTTCACAATGTATACATATCAAAACATCAAGTTGTATACTTTAAACACATAAAATATTATTAAGTCAATTATATATACCTCAATAAAGCTCTTAAAAGAGAGACCTGGGTTTCAACTCCAATCCTGTTTCTAATTCAATATAACTTTCAGCAAGTCACTTAACCTTCTAAACCCAAGGGTTGTTTTCAGGATTAGATGAAGTAACGTACAGAACACACTGGTATGGAGGCTGGTACCACGAAAACACGCGATAAACAGCAGCCGTTATTTCTACCACTTCCTCCCCAGCTGGCTGTAGATATGCGCTGTCCAGTACAGCACCCACTTAGCCACACAAAGTTCTTTAAATTTCAATTAATTAAAATGAAATTAAAAGCTCATTTCCTCAGTGACAATGGGCACATATCAAGCGCTCAGTGGCTCCACGTGTTTGGTGTCTCCCAAACCGGACAATGCAGATACAGGACATCTCCGTCACTGCAAGGAAGAGCCACTGGGCAGCACTGGTCCAGACCAGAGGAATCGGCTCCTCCGGTTCCCACGCCCCACTGGTAAAAAATGTGAGCTTACGTTTGAAAAGCAAATAAATATTTCAAAATAACCATTTATATACATCTATTAAAATACATATTAGTTTATAAGTCATATATGTGTACTAGTGTATAGTAATAAAGCATATTTCTCCCTATTTTTAAAATCCTCCCTTTTTTAGGTAAAAATAAGCACCCAATGGATCATCTTGTTGCCACTTTGGAAACCATGCCCAAGATGCCCTCCAGGACCCTGCAGGGGAGGATCCCACAGGGCACCTGTAATAAGTCTCAGCCTAGCCTGGAATGACAACTGCCATCTGCCACCTTAAGGAACAAGGAGGTAATAACAAAGAAAGGGGAAGAGAATTAGGTGCTAGTTTTGAAAGAAAGATGAACAGGAACAAGTATACTCTCGGTGACCACACAAAATAAATCAAAGACGTATGAAAAGTGCAACTCTGGCTTAAAACAGTTTTCAAAAGATAAAGGATCAGAGTAAGAAAGAAAACTAAGGAGACAGACTGCACAAAGGGTGACGTGATTCTAGGAATCTCTACAGTTCTGAAGAGCAAGCTCAGGACAGAGATTACATTTCATTTGTTCCACATACGTGTGTAAGACACTGCTATTTTTTTGCACCCTGAGAGATAAAAAATTTACTAATCACCAGATCCTGAACCTCTCTCTCTAGAAAGCACCTAGAAGCATTGGTTAAATAAGAGCAAATATCTTTCAAAGGCACAGATTAAGGTAAAAGGTAAACCAGAGAAATCTTCAAGAGTCAGCAGTAACAGAGGAAGCTAAAAACTAGAGTGGTAGCCTGACCAGGCAGAGCATCAGACTAGAATGCAAAGGACCCAGGTTCAAGACCCCGAGGTCGCCGGCTTGAGCGCAGGCTCATCTGGTTTGAGCAAAGCTCAGCAGCTTGGACCCAAGGTCACTGGCTTGAACAAGGGGTCACTCGGTCTGCTGTAGCCCCCGGTCAAGGCACATATGAGAGAGCAATCAATGAACAACTAAAGTACCACAACGAAAAACTGATGATTGATGTTTCTCATCTCTCTCTGTTCCTGTCTGTCTGTCCCTATCTATCCCTCTCTCTGACTCTCTCTGTCTCTGTAAAAAACAACAACAACAACAACAACAACAAAAAACCCCAAAAAACTAGAGTGGTAAATGGACTTGAGTCTGCCTTGTGGAGTATTAGTCTAATCTTAGCCAACGAAGGGCTTATAGGTGTTCACCTGTTGAACAAGGAGATAAGCTTTCGGTATCATGTAAGTAGGGACTGGGAGACAACACCCTACATAAGGTCAGAACACCCATCAAGTGAGTGGACCCAGCTGGTGAATTTAGCACATTTCAAAGCAGGTATTATATAGGATTAAAGAATTAAAGAAAATTATGCTAACAACTTAACCATAGAGAATCTCAAAAGAGAAACAGAAACTAAAAACAAAAACAAATGAAAATTCTAAATGTGAAAAGTATAACTAAATGAAAAAAAAATCACTAGATGGCTCAATAGCAGATTTGAGAAATCAAAAAACCCAGAGCCTTGCAGATGGATCCACAGATATCACACCTGAACAGAAAGAAAAGTGAACAGAGCCTTCATGAGGCTATGTCAGATCTTCCCCATCTGTGCAATGGAACTTCGTAAGAGGAGGGAAAGGGAAACAAACGAGCAGAAAGTAATTTGAAGAAGTAATAAAAATGTCCCAAGTTTGATAAAAAGAATTAACTTACAGATCCAAGAAACTCAATAAAGCCCACATAGAATAAATACAGAGAACCACTCAGACATACCATAAACTGCTGAAAGCCAAAGACCAAGACAAAAATTCTGCAAAACACAACTCTACATATACTGTTAAGAATATAAACATATGCCTGACCAGGCGGTGGCGCAGTGGGTAGAGTGTCAGACCAGGACATGGAGGACCAAGGTTCGAAACCCTGAGATCGCCAGCTTGAGCCCAAGGTTGCAGGCTCAAGCCCAAGGTTGCTGGCTCGAGCAAGGGGTCACTCGGTCTCCTGTAGCCCCCTGGTCAAGGCACATATGAGAAGCAATCAATGAACAACTAAGGTGCCACAACAAAAAATTGATGCTTCTCATCTCTTTCCCTTCCTGTCTGTCTGTCCCCATCTGTCCCTCTCTCTGTCTCTCTCTGTCTCGGTCACACACACACAAGAAAGAATATAAACATCTGTAGAAAATGCACAGAGCTATGCGGGTGAGTGACAAACACCAAGCTCAGGACAGGGAAAGGGAGAACAGTCAAGTCGGAGGCTTAGATACAGGAAGCTTGGATCAAATTTATGAAGATTCATTTGTTAAGCTGACACTGAGGATAAAGGTGGGCATTGTAATCTTCTCCGTAGCTTTCTGAATATTTCAAGTATTTCATCAACAAATAAACTATCAAAAAACACTGGGCCCTCTGCTATGTGAAGAATGATGGAGGAAAAACTCTTTAAAGTTTCATGAAAGTACCTTTCATAATAAAGTACCTTTTCATTATTGCTTACCTGGACTTAACTTAAAACAGGTTATAAAGAAAAACTGCTTGTTAAGTTTTTTTATAAAGCGTTGCATATTCATTATAGGAAATACACAATTATATAAAAAGAAAAAACATATGCTTCAAGGAGAGTTGCCAATAGAAAGAGAACCAGTGTATCATTTCAATCACTGGTGTGCAGCAGCATCGGAAAAATGTCCCTGACTTTGATGTACAGCTTTACCTCACGGCTCCGGAGCCATTCCACACTGCTGGGCACTGGGAACAGTACGGCCATTCCTTTGAATCTAATCTATTATCAGTGGCATCCTAGGGAAGAAAAGAGTTAACACCATCATGAAAATAAATTCCAAAATACTTTTATTTACTTCTTTTGCATAAAACTAAAAATATGTATTTACAATCAAAGAACATAAGGATATATAAATTTTTTTAATTTTTAAAATTTTTTTAATTTTAAAGAGTGGTTGGGGGCCCTGGCTCAGTGGTAGAGCGTTGGCCTGGAGTGCTTGAGTCCAGGGTTCGATTCCCGGCCAGGGCACACAGGAGAGGCGCCCATCTGCTTCTCCACCCCTCCCCCTCTCCTTCCTCTCTGTCTCTCTCTTCCCCTCTCGCAGCCAAGGCTCCATTGGAGCAAAGATGGCCTGGGCGCTGAGGATGGCTCTATGGCCTCTGTCTCAGGCGCTAGGATGGCTCTGGATGCAATAGAGCAACGCCCCAGAGGGGCAGAGCATCGCCCCCTGGTGGGCATGCCGGGTGGATCCTGGTTGGGCGCATGCAGGAGTCTGTCTGACTGCCTCCCCATTTCCAGCTTCGGAAAAATGGAAAAAAAAAAAAGAGAGGTAGGGGGAGAGAGGGAGAGAGAGAGACAGGAACAGGAACATCTAGCCATTCCGGTATGTGCCATGACCAGGGATCGAACCAGCAGCCCCTGCACTTCGGGCAGACACACCAACCAACCAAGCTATCCAGCCAGGACTTAATTTTTTTTAAATTATTGATTGATTTTTAGAGAGACAGAGAGAGGAAGGGAGAGAGGGGGTAGGGGAAGGAAAGCATTTATCTGTTGTTCCACTCAGTTGTGCACTCACTGGTTGGTTCCTGTGTGTGCTCTGACTGGGGACTGAACCCACAACCTTGTTTCGGGACAACACTCTAACCGACTGAGCTGACCAGCCAGGGCTGATATATAAATTTTTAATAAAGTAAGGTTAGCCCTTTCTTTGAACCTTACAAATCTCACTTGCTTCAAAAGTTAATGTAATCACTTACTTACTTATTAAACCAGTATTTATTGCATGCCTACATTTCTTCATTGGGAGGGTCCCCCCATGGTGGGAGGGTTCCAGGCATCTTATCAGAACCATTAGGCCCAGAGTCCTCGGGATTTCTAAGTACCATCCTAGTGCTGACACAGCTCTGAGACTTCCGGAGAGTCCAGGCCTCACCCATCAGAGCAGTGTCTCTACAAGATGTACACCTCTGGCCCAGGGTAAACAAGACAATCTGTAGGAATAAGGCGAATTTTCATTTTAAAAGTTCTCCTTTTTCTTAGGGTTATATTTTATGATATACTTATGCATATGGATACACTGTATACGTTTTATTACTACAGTATACAGTTTATATAGTCATGCTGTAGGCTCACGCTTATATTTTCTACGGTTAAGCGCACGTGATCAAAGAAGGTTGGGGACCGCTGCTTTTCAGCATGGCGGTACAAATGGTACTAGTGAGTGGGTGCAGGGGACTCAGCAGTACACGCGTATTTCAGTAAGACTGCAGGAAGTGAAGAAACCAAGTTCCAGGAGAAATCCTGAAGGTCTTAGATTACCACTGAGCCAAATGTGGATTTTCTGAGTTTAACATGCAAACCTTGCCTGCCCTGTGGTGGCGCAGTGGATAAAGCATTGACCTGGAGCGCTGAGGTTGCTGGTTTGAAACCCCGCGCTTGCCCAGTCAAGGCACATGCAGGAAGCAACTACTATGAGGTGATGCTTGTCATTCCTCCCCCCTTTCACTCTCTCTCTCTCTCTCTCTAAAAATTCAATAAATAAAATCTTGAAAAACCTCCCCCCTTTCTCTCTCTCTCTCTCTAAAAATTCAATAAATAAAATCTTGAAAATGCAAATCTTTGTTAAAGGGTTCAAGACAGTTAATTCTTATTTTAAAAATATAAGCCAAGAAAAACTAGTTAGCTCTACATCATTATAAAAATTATATGCTACAGAAAATAAAGACTAAATTCTTCAAAATTTTCTTTTCATCTATGATTAAGCACGTGTGACATAAAATTAGCCCAAGCAAAACAGAAAAAATATAGTAATAAATTGTACCCAATCAGATCCTAAGGGAAAATAGAAATTGTAGCTTAAGTCAAAGGAAAACTAGAATAAATGGAACTATATAATTATGACTGAAGAATCAATGTTACTATTTGACTGAGTTCATAATATAATATAATCTTTATTAGTTTATTTTCTAATTTCCTACAATTGAATATTTTCTAAAAGCAAACGATACTAATAGCACAAACCTTACCTGTTGGATATAATAGCAAGCTATAGTGAGGTTTACATTTTAATAACAAATACATTTAAAACAACAGCAGTTTTTTTCCGTAAAGCATGCTTATTTATCTGTCAGTCTATCTATCTATTTGCTTATTTATTTATTTGGATGTAATCAGTGGTGTTTCTTTAAGGACTTCAAGGAAAGAATCTTTAAGAGTCTCCTCTCCTTGCCCTGGCCGATTGGCTCGATTCCCGGCCAGGGCACACAGGAGAAGCGCCCATCTGCTTCTCCACCCCTCCCCCTCTCCTTCCTCTCTGTCTCTCTCTTCCCCTCCTGCAGCCAAGGCTCCATTGGAGCAAAGATGGCCCGGGCACTGGGGATGTGCTCCTCGGCCTCTACCCCAGACGCTAGAGTGGCTCTGGTCGCAGCAGAGCGACGCCCCGGAGGGGCAGAGCGTCGCCCCCTGGTGGGCGTGCCGGGTGGATCCCGGTCGGGCGCATGCGGGAGTCTGTCTGACTCTCTCCACCCGTTTCCAGCTTCAGAAAAATACAAAAAAAAAAAAAAAAAAAAGAGTCTCCTCTCCAAGCCCTTGCCAAATAGCAGTTGGTTGGACTGTTGTTCCAATATGCCAAAGGTTGTGGGTAGGGTCCCCGGTCAGTGCACATATAAGAAACAATCAATGAATGCATAAGTGGAAAAACAAGTTGATGTTCTCTCTCTCTAGCATCAATAAATAAAAGATAAAAAATAAACAAACAGCCTGACCAGGCGGTGGCGCAGTGGATAGAGCACTGAACTGGGATGCAGAGGCCCAGGTTCGAGACCCCAAGGTCGCCAGCTTTAGCGCGGCCTCATCTGGTTAGAGCAAAAGCTCACCAGCTTGGACCCAAGGTCTCTGGCTCGAGCAAGGGGTTACTTGGTCTACTGTAGCCCCACGGTCAAGGCACATATGAGAAAGCAATCAATGAACAACTAAGGTGTCGCAATGCACAACGAAAAACTAATGATTGATGCTTCTCATCTCTCCGTTCCTGTCTGTCTGTCCCTGTCTATCTCTCTCTCTCTTTCTCTGTCTCTGTAAAACAAACAAACAAACAAACAAACAAACAAACAAACACACAAGAGTTTCCTCTCCTCCCTAGAGCCCAGATACAGCCTTCTTTTGTGAACCCACAAGTAACGCAGAAAATTCCTGACTTATAAATAGGGTCAGACTGACAGGTACACTTACAGAGAGCTAAGAATACTCCACAGTGCCTGACCAGGTGGTGACACAGTGGACAGAGTGTCGGACTAGGATGCGGAGGACCCAGGTTCGAGACCCCGAGGTCACCAGCTTGAGCGTGGGCTCATCTGGTTTGAGCAAAGCTCACCAGCTTGGACCCAAGATCTCTGGCTCCAGCAAGGGGTTACTCGGTCTGCTGAAGGCCCGCGGTCAAGGCACATATGAGAAAGCAATCAATGAACTAAGGTGTTGCAACAAAAAACTGATGATTGATGCTTCTCATCTCTCTCCATTCCTGTTTGTCTGTCCCTGTCTATCCCTCTCTCTGACTCCCTCTCTGTCTCTGAAAAATATAAATAAATAAAAATAAAAATAAATAAATAAAAAAGAATACTCCACAGAAAGGCAGTCAGGGTATAAGTAAAATGTAATGAATTTTACCTCCAAAATATCTTTGATATATGGAGTCCATCGAGAGAGTTGAAAAGTTTCTTCTGCAGACCGGTATTTTCTTAATGGTTTGCCTTGTGAAGACTAATATAATTAGAGGGGAAAATTGAAAAAGCAATAATTTATTTAGTGATACTCTTTTATTAAGTTTTCTAACCACAATATTTAAGATACAGCATATACTATGTTGTATTTAATTAAAACTAAGAATGGAAATGCCTACTCAAATAATCTGAACAGGTGTGGACACATGACTATATAGTATTTTTTGCTTTAATGATAAAATTTATAATAGTACCAGAAAATATGTTTACTCAAAGGTGCTATAAAATTTGATGGGAAAGAGTGAGATTCTAAATAATTCTTTCAAAATTTTCTATTAATGAATAACAAAGAGAAAAGCATAAATAGCAAATCACAACAGAAGCTATCAGGCATAAATTCAGAGGAAGATGTATTTGTCCAAATTACAAATGGGAAACAAAATTTTAATTTTTTACTTACCAAATCTATAGAGTGAAATTAAGAAGACTGTCCACATGAATTCCCATGTAAGAAAACATTTAATGCAAACACCCACACGTGCATACACATCAGTATATACAGAATGTAAGATTTCTTACCTGGGGGACAATGGGAACACCAAGGTAACTCCAGTTACGAATCATGTCACTCTCATTTTCTATCTTTACATTCTGGATCAACCTGTCCAAATTCTCTTCCGTAGTTCCTTAGATAGTTAAAAACGTGAGTCATATAATTGCTATCACAATCATTTCTAGGTTTCAGATAGTACCCACAAATAATGCTTGTTAAATAGGAAGCAAACATTTAAATCGGATACCCTTCAACCTTCTCCCAATTTTATATTTTTCCTTTTATTTATATTAAGCAATTTCAGCTACCACCTTTGAATTTTCTAAAATTCTCTTATGATCTTTAGTAAATCACTTACTACGATGTGATTTTAGAGCTGGGTATTGTATATTCATGAAGATGAATAAAGTCTCCATTACCATTATTACTGAAGATATACAGCAGGACCGCTCGTATTTTATCATAATTATCGTAGTTTTTGCTGAGCAGAACTGGAAGGAGCACCCGCATGGAGTCTTTCACTTTCTGTCCCTCCACATCAGTGCCAAGTGCCAGGTCCTTAATGGAAATGACACCGTCAGCGGTCCATAACCCCAATTCATTTCCAGTTAAAAATATCCATGATAAAATCTTGCCAAATTTTAATGGAATACTGATGACATTTCACAGGAAAATGTGAGCGTCGTGTGTAAACTACTGATTGGAGAAAATGTAAAAAGTCAAAAACTAATCCAGAGAGAAAGGAACCGTTACTATCAACCGGTGTCAGCGGGGTGGCCAGAACCACGGGTGGCCCGGAGCACGGAAGCGTGCCCGTCTGCAGTAAGATGTGCTGTGAGTGAAAACACCAGGTTCTACAGACTCGGTGTGAAGGGAAGAATGTCAACTAGTCCACTAATCAATTTTTTATATTGATTACATGTTGAAGTGATCATGTTTTGGATATAATGATTGGGTGAAGCCACATATATTAAATTAATGATAATTGTTTCATCTTTTTAATGTGACTGCAGGAATATTTAAAACTACCAGGCGTTGTCAAACTTTTTATAAAAACCACCCACCTTTGCAGTGCTGGTCAACCTGGTCCCTACCGCCCACTAGTGGGCGTTTCAGCTTTCATGGTGGGCAGTAGCAGAGCAACCAAACGGCATCGCGATTGGCCCACCATGAAAGCTGGAACGCCCACTAGTGGGTGGTAGGGACCAGGTTGACCAGCACTGCAAAGGTGGGTGGTTTTTATAGAAAGTTTGAGGACACCTGTGACAGCATTGATTTAAAGTTCCCCATTACAAAAAGCTTCTTACACAAGTTTACTGTGCCTGCCCAGCACCGTGCAGGATGCTACATTCAATGCTGCACCTCTGAGACCGGCCTGCCACCAGGCCACCTGAAGTAATGCTCCAAACACACATCATCCCATTCAACCAAAAATCACTGACTAGGAAGGCCTTGCTTTGCTTACTATGGTGTCGTCCAGCTGCTTGTTAATACTGGTGGGGAACGACGTATTAAAGATGGCACAGGTGAGTCCCCCTCTAAGAGAGATGGTGTGATTCGGGACACACTGTGTGAGCAGAGTCAGGTTTCACCCTGGAAAGTTCACCCGGGAAATCTATTGTGGAACTAGGAGTTTCTAACTGTCCGTACCTGCTCAGTTTTGCAGAGCTTCTCTATGTTAGACTTGAATTTACTCATGCAGTCTTCTGCTAAATTAAGATGGACAACTTGCTGAAAAGCAAAAAAAAAAAAAAAAAATCAATCATTTAAAGCAGCAATTTTCAGTGATGCCGCAACAATTTTTAAAACATACAGTATCTGGGGTGGTGAACACACAATATATATTTACAATGTATCACAGCACACTGATGATGTGTTATAGAATTGTACACCTGAAACCTAGCTAATTTTATTAGCCAATGTCAACCCAATAAATTCAATTGAAAAAATTAAGAACTTTAAAAAATGACATAGTATTTCTTTAATTTACATTTCCTGAACTAGTCCTGTTTTAGCAACCTTTTACATGTTTTTAGCCATATCAATTTGTTTTTCTGTGAACTGCCTTTTCCTATTGTTTTAATTAGGTTGCTTACACTTTTTAAATTAATTTGTAAGAGTGTTTTGACTATTAGCAGTATTATTGGTAATATACAAGTCTATCATTTAACTTTTTCATATACTATATTCATTATACTTTCATCATATAAAATTTTTAGTTTTTTGTAACCATGTCTATCTTTTCTTTTATAGCTTCTAATTTCTAACTTTTTTACAGATTTTATAGTTTCTGATGTTAAGACCTTACTAAATTAGTCGTGGTAACAAAAATAAATAAGCATGCAATATCTGATTAGCCAGGGGCACTGACCTCTTTTCCTTTAGATTGTCAAATAAAAAAATGACAACAGCAAACACAATAGCTGTCTATATGAATGAATCAAAATTATATCAATTTTTTTTTTTGGTCAGGTCAACAAAAGAGTACATATTTTGGTGAACCACAGAATTTTAGTAATTAGTTTATGTGTGCCACAAGATGAAAAGGATTGAAATAGCTGACCGAAAGAAAGCACTTTAATTTCAGCCCTGGCCAGGTAGCTTAGCTGGCTAGAGCACTGTCCTGACACGCCAAGGTTGCGGGTTTGATCCCTCTTCAGGGCACATACAATAATCAACCAATGACAGCATGCTTGAGTGGAACAACAAACTGATGCTTATCTCTCCCTGACTCTCTACCTTCGTCACATTCTAAATATCAATACATTAAAAAAATTTCTTTTGGTCCTGGCTGGTTGGCTCAGCGGTAGAGCGTCAGCCTGGCGTGTAGAAGTCCCGGGTTTGATTCCTAGTCAGGGCACACAGGAGAAGCGCCCATCTGCTTCTCCACTCTTCCAATAACCTGGATGGACCTTGAGAACATTGTACTGAGTGAAACAAGTAAATCAAGAAAAGCTAAGAACTATGTGATTTCATATAGGAGGGATATAAAAAAACTGAGGCTCATGGACATAGAGAAAAGTGAAGGGGTTACTGGGGGAAGGGGATGTAGGGGAGGGGGGAGGAGAGTAAACAGGGACAAATATATGGTGACAGAAAATGATTTGACTTTGGGTGATGGGCACACAGCATAATCAACAGTTCAAATGCTACAGAGATGTTTACCTGCCTGAAACCTATGTATTCTTACTGATCAATATCATCCCATTAAATTTAATTTCTAAATTAAAAAAATCTTGAAAAAAAATCAAGTCCTTAAAGTCTAGCAGAAAAACTTTGAATTTATATTACTGGTTCATAATTAGGGTACAATATGATAAAAATATGTAACAATTATTCTGATAACTGATAAGAATAACTAGAACAGCAAGTCCTGGCTAGTTGGCTCAGCGGTAGAGCATTGGCCCAGTCCTGGGTTTGATTCCCGGTCAGGGCACACAGGAAAAGCACCCATCTGCTTCTCCACTCTTCCCCCTCTCCTTCCTCTCTCTCTGTTCTCCTCCTGCAGCCAAAGCTCCATTGAAGCAAAGTTGGCCCGGGCACTGAGGATGGCTCCATGGCCTCCGCCTCAGGTGCTAAAATGGCTCCGGCCACAACGGACAACTCCCCAGATGGGCAGAGCATCACCCCCTGGTGGGCATGCCGGGTGGATCCTGGTCAGGTGCATGTGGGAGTCTGTCTGACTGCCTCCCTCCCTACTTCTAATTTCGAAAAAATGCAAAAAATAAAAATAATAAAACAAAACTAGAACAGCAAATATAGTTTATCTGACCACACAGTTTACTCCTAAATAACTATTAAAGAACCAAATAGAATAACAATCACCAGTCTATCCAATGTTAAATGTTCTTATTAAGCTGATAAATGCTAAAACATTCTCTGTATGGCTATTCAAGACAAAGATATGAAAAAGTTTAAGTTGGATATGGTTAAATCTAGAATAATACTGGAAAGCTTAGTTATTTGGGATATTTCTCAGAACTAGAATAACAGGACAACTAACACCAAGTACTCCATGACACGCACTGCTAAACTTGACCACAGAACAGATGGACTAATATATGGTAAGGTATCTCACGTGCATTCTGCTTACCTTAGAAATCTGTTTACGGAAATGCGGCATCTTTTTCATCAGCTGGGTGAGAGCACTAAGTGATGTCTAGGAAAACATAAAACATTTTAAAAACAGCTTATGACTTAGTTATTATATATAACAACTTTAAAGTCCTGTAGTGTTCAATATTTATTAATTTACTAAATATCTGACACATTTAAGAAAACTAATTTTAAAATGTTTCAGTTTCAATCACAATAAAGTAGCTGATATCAAAATTATTCTCTCTCCATAAACAAAAACACGATCGGACAGAACAAGTAAGACAACAGCTTTCAGGCAATGAATAAGAAACAGCTCACAGCTAAGACACCTGAGCAAAGGCAAGCACAGAAGGTGATCCTGCACTAAACCCCGCTTTTCCCTGGGACACTTCCAGAACACACTGAAAGGAATCAAGAGTTCAAATTCAAGTCTCTCTGGCAGAGGGGGAAAAGATTCAAGTTAGAAACTGGTAAGGTAGGATTTGGGGGAAAGGGTGCTAGGGAGAAAAGAGCCGGTCACTATGTAACTCAAAGATGTACAGAGGGATTGACTGCCTTTGGTCCCCTGGCCCAACACTAAGCGGCACATGCACAGGGCATAACTCTTAAAGGCCCAGCACAGAACAACTGCTGGGTAGCCAAGCGCTGGACAGAGATTTCAGAGGGATCTTAGTGCTAAGAAAATACCAATACTCTCTGATTCCACACCAAGTAGATCCTAAGTGAACACTCCAGACAGTCAGTCCTAGAACTATGTCTTCAGACTAAGAGCAAGGCTGAAGTCCACTCAACACAAGAAAGCCTACATGATGTCTCAACCGAATCAAGGTTAATCATCAGCAAATCAACTACCTGCCAGAACAGAACTCATTCCTCTCTGCTGAGAGAACGTCATCCAGAGCCTCTGTAAGTACCACCCATAATATCTACATACAATATTTAGGAAAATCATAACTCAATATAAAAAACCTGGCCGACTGGCTCAGTGGTAGAAGGTCGGCCCAGCATGTGGAAGTCCTGGGTTTGATTCCCAGACAGGGCACACAGGAGAAGTGACCATCTGCTTTTCCACCCTTCCCCCTCTCCTTTCTCTCTGTCTCTCTCTTCCCCTCCTGCAGACAAGGCTCCATTGGAGCAAAGTTGGCCTGGGCGCTGAGGATGGCTCCCTGGCCTTCACCTCAGGCGCTAGAATGGCTCCAGTTGCAATGGAGCAATGGCCCAGATGGGCAGAGCATCGCCCCCTAGTGGACATGCCGGGTGAATCCCAGTTGGGTGCATGCGGGAGTCTGCCTGACTCCCCGCTTCTCACTTCAGAAAAATACAAAACAAACAAAAACACCTAACACAATGCATCAATGGAAGTATCTAAATGTCCTTTTAAAAATAAACTTTAATGAAGCAAGATAGGCACAATGTTGCTAACTGCTCAGGCTAGGTAGTGAGTACATGGGAGTTCGTTTTCTCTACTTTTGTGTGTTCAAAATCTCCCAAAATGCAAAGTTCAATAGATAGAATAAAGTTTAAAACAAACTTTTTTTTTTTTTTCTCTTTCATTTTTCTGAAGCTGGAAACAGGGAGAGACAGTCAGACAGACTCCCGCATGCGCCCGACCGGGATCCACCCGGCACGCCCACCAGGGGCCACGCTCTGCCCACCAGGGGGCTATGCTCTGCCCATCCTGGGCGTCGCCATGTTGCGACCAGAGCTACTCTAGCGCCTGAGGCAGAGGCCACAGAGCCATGCCCAGCGCCCGGGCCATCTTTGCTCCAATGGAGCCTTGGCTGCGGGAGGGGAAGAGAGAGACAGAGAGGAAAGCGCGGCGGAGGGGTGGAGAAGCAAATGGGTGCCTCTCCTGTGTGCCCTGGCCGGGAATCGAACCCGGGTCCTCCGCACGCTAGGCCGACGCTCTACCGCTGAGCCAACCGGCCAGGGCTAAAACAAACTTTAAAATTCATCTTCATCATGGTCCTGGCCGGTTGGCTCAGTGGAGAGAGCGTTGGCCGGGCATGGTTCGATCCCAGTCAGAGCACACACAAGAGCAACCATCTCCTTCTCTCTCCCTCTCCCCTTCTCTCTCTCTTCCCCTCCATTGATTCGAGCATCAGCCCCAGACAGGGGTGCATCCCAGCTGGGGCGCATGCAGGAGCCTATTTTCCCTTCTCTCACTTAAAAAAAAAGAATTCACCTTCATCATTATTTTGAAAGTTAAATAAGACTCCTACCTTTCCTTCTGTTGCTTTCTTTGTTGATGAAATTTCTTTCATAAGCTTGGGAATTTCCCTGTCAAATTGAGAGAATTGTTTACATTTCTACGGTGTAATTCTTTAGACACTTTAAGATTACAAACTGCATTTTCAGGTATTTAGTGCCCAAACAATATGCATGAACACGAGACTAGCCCCACGTACTCTAACACCACCGCAATGTGCTGATGTCGGATTCTGACCCACAGGTCGTCGTCTTCCTCGAGGACTGCTTCCTTTTCTTTCCCGTCTGTTTTATATCTACAAGGAGGCAGAGGGAAAACATTTGGATTATTTTTCTCCTCCCAAAAGTGGAAGAAACATTTATATAAAGAATGATTTTAAGACATAGCTCAAGAACTGAAGAGAACTATCCACTACTTTATGGGGGTCATGAATAAATATCTACTCAAAACTAAGACATATTGCAATCCTTATATTAAAAATCAAAGTGCTATGCCTACCAAGACATTTTTACCTCAAATGTTAGATTTAGCTGTCATTATCAGAAGAGTTTTAGGTTAGCAAAATGTTATTTTATAAAACCAAAATCAGTGGTAGAGCATCAGCCCAGCATGTGGATGTCTCGTGCTTGATTCCTTATCAGGGCACACAAGAGAAGTGCCCATCTACTTTTCCACCCCCACTCCTGTTTCTCTCTCTCTCTCTTCTCCTGCAGCCAAGGCTCAATTAGAGCGAGTTGGCCCTGGGCTCTGAGGATGGCTCCATGGCCTCCACTTCAGGTGCTAAAAAATGGCTCCGGTTGCAACAGAGCAATGGCCCCAGATGGGCAAAGTATCGCCTCCTAGTGGGCTTGCCAGGTGGATACCAGTCAGGGCACATGCAGAAGTCTCTCTCTACCTCCCCTTCTCTCACTAAAATAAAAAAAAATTTCTTTTTAATCAATCTGCTTCTCCATGTTTCCCCCTCCCCTCTCTCTCTCTCTCTCACTCTCTCTCTTCCTCTCCTGCAGCCATGGCTTGAATGGTTTGAGCAAGTTGGCCCTGGATGCTGAGGATGGCTTCATGGCCTCGCCTCAGACACTGAAATAGCTCAGTTGCTGAGCAATGGAGCAGTGGCTCTAGATGGGCAGAGCATAACCCTGTAGGGGGCTTGGCAGGTGGATCCTGGGTCAGGGCACATGTGGGAGTCTGTTTCTCTGCTTTTCTGCCTCTCACTTAATTACCCCTTTGAGTAGTGAGTTTTTTTCATGCTAGCTGACCCCCAGGAGTTTTGTTTTTTTTAATGAAATTAGTTCCAGTTACAGTTTTATTAACTTAAAATCATGTTTGTTTGATAACCAATTATGAAAACAAGAAGAACAAACATTTGCCTTTTTTTAATGTTGCCATTGTACATCTATGATTGCACTCTGGATGGTCAGGAGGCATGAGGATGTACATGAACGTTTGTAGTACTCAAAGGGTTAAAAAAAAAGATACAGTAAAATAATTCCTTGATAGAAAAGGTACCTCATTTTTTCATTTAACTTTCTACTTGACATTACTTTTAAAATAAATATATGGCCCTGACTGGGTGGCTCAGTGGATAAAGCATTGTCTTGGCATGCCACAGTCATGGGTTCAATCCCATCAGAGCACGTATGAGAAGCAATCAATAGTGCACAACTAAATGGAACAATTAAGTGGAACGAGTTGATGCTTCTCTTAGCGCCCCCCCATCCCATTTCCTTTTCTCTCTCAAATCAATGAAAAAAATTAAACTAAATATGCTTATGTCAGAGTTAAAAGTCAGGAAGAGGTACCAAAATGGATAACACTATGTGTATCTCACTAGATATCCTGTTCAATCTTCTAACATTTCAGAATATACTGCACTGACAGGACACACATACAGATACTTTTGGGGGTGTGATGCAGAATAATTACTGCCTTGCCAGTTTGAATATGGTTTCCACTTCAGTAATACAGCAGTGGGCCTGGCATTTACTCTTAACATTAAGTGAAGTCAAAATTCCATCTGCTTAAATGTAGTTTTGTTGTACACATAGTTTAGAAAGCAAGTACACCAAAAAGCTTCAAAGCAGTCTAATTACCCATTAACTTAGAAGGTCAAGATACTTTTAATAAATGACAATTATAGGCGAAAGAGAAGGATAAAGCCTCGGAATAAAAAAGGCTTTAGATTTCTGGTGCCTACAAGAATCACAAACTGCTCTTAATCCTGTTTGTATCAGCCCGTTACATGCCCGTCAAGTTATACTTGCTTGTATGTATCATTCTCGATGGGCAGCAGGTCATAGGCCATTGCCTGAAACGTCAGTTCATGCAGAACAGTGGACACGGGATCAAAGCCACGATCAATTATTAGCAGTTGGGAATGAGTTTTGCCCTGGAATAATGAGATAAAATTATCTTAAGAAACTTTCATTTCTTTGTGTGAACACAATTAGATTATCTTAGAAAACAAAAGCAGACTTTTTCTAAGTTCTGTCACATTATATTAAAGCAGAAAAGGCTGAGTAAAACAACAGGGAAAAAGAAACCAAGACTACAAAACCAAAAGCTTTTGTAATTAGATTGAGGATATGCTCAATACTATTGTAAAAATTCCTTTAAAAAATAATATTTGCTTGTATTAAATCTATTTTCTTAGGAATTCAACTGCATAAACACTAAAACTGATATAAATTATGAAAAGTAGCTGTCATTGATCTCTTTGTGCTACACATTGCTAAGCAAGAAATACAAATGCTATTCTTATACAACCGGATGAGACAGGGATCTTATCCCCACTTGACAATGAGGGCATGAAGGTTTAAAACTAACTTGCCCACATCACTGAGCTAGTAAGTGGCCGAACAGAGATTCTGACCCAGGTCAGATTCACTCCACAGCCCGTGCTCTTAACCATCATGCTATTTAAAGAGAACACTGATGCCAGCTTAGATGATAAATCTTACTGAGAGCCTACTCTCATTAATTCACAAACAGCACTCATCATTAAACAGTGAATAACCAGTGCTGGGAAAAATAAGTGTTAATATCAGTATCTTTCATACTTCATTTTAAAAAGTAATTAATTCTTTGGATTATTCAAAGCAGTAAGATACCTACGACTCATTAGACAAACATTTCCTATATATTTACATACAGCAGATGTCAATCACATAGGATAGATCTTTGTTTTTTTTTTTTACTTTTGGAGAGAAGGGGGGTGAGAGAGAGAGAGAGAGAGGAAAAACAGGAAGCATCTACTCATAGTAGTTGCTTCCCATATGTGCCTTGACCAGGCAAGCCCAAGGATTTGAACTGGCAAGCTTAGTGTTGCAGGTCGACGTGTTATCCACTGCACCACCACAGGTCAGGCAGGATGGATCTTTAAAAAAATGTGTAATTAACCACTGACTCATTTAAATAAACCTTATTTAATATGGTTTAGTATTTAGAAACACTGACTTTTGGGAACCATAGATCTAAGTTTGAATGCAGCCATGACCACTATCTTGCTGTATAACTTCGGGCAAATTGCTTAATTTGTTCCTCATTTGTAAAACAAAATACAGTAGGAACATCTGCTTACAGGATTACTGTAGCCTGGCCTGTGGTGGCTCAGTAAAGCGTGGGCCTGGAGTGCTGGTGGCCAGTTCTAAACCTTGGGCTTGCCCGGTCAAGGCACATGCGAGAAGCAACTATGAGTTGATGCTTCCTGCTCCTCTGTGTGCCCCCCTTCTCTCTCTCTCTCTCTCTCTCTTTCTCCTTTCTCAAAAATCAGTAAGTAAAATCTTTTTAAAAATTACAAAAAAAAGATTATTGTAAAGATGAAATGTAATGATACCATGAAACACTTAGCACAGCCTGGCACTTCGTAAGTATGAGTCTTCAGAAATATGAACAGGAGAAAGAACTGCTGTATCAGGGCGTGGGGTTAGGATAGGATGTGGGAGGAAGCATCACTTGACCTGAAGAGTCAGGAAACGCTTCAAAAAGGAGATGGCACTTTGTCAGGTCCTTGAATGAAGGGAAGAAAGGTATCAAGCATCTGAAAGAATTATAATTTTCCAGGCAGGAAGAATGGAAAGAATTATTTTACTTATTTATTTTTGTGGGGTTTGCCTTTTTCCACTGAAATCATAAAGGACTAAAGGATATTTATTAACACACTGATTATATAGCCCTTCCCTCATTCAAAAAACATTTATTGACTATTTACTATGCTCTGTGTACTGAGCCATTGTCCTAATAACTACAACCAACAGCTTTCACTTGACCTCCAAAGCAAAAACTAGTAACTTTAAAATTTCTAAAGTAACAATACACCTAAGCTTACACCCTCCATTATAGTCAAGGTGTTTGATTGTGAATTTTGCCCTTTTTCTCTATGCCTCTGCTCAAAATACCTGTTATCTAACAAAAAATCCCTCTTCTATCACATTCTTCAAGCCCAAGGGCCTCCCCCTCCAGGATGCCTTCCAGGACTTGTGAGAGAACTGGAAGCCCCAGCTGATCTTCCCACTACATCCTATGTATTCCTCCCACATTCCGCTCATCACACAGCGTAGGAATTGGTGGTTTCCTTGCCTGTCTCCTCCTCTAAACAATCCTACAGTCTCTTCCTTTCATGCCTTAGCTACTGTAATATGGTTCCCTAGCCCTCTAGCCACCTGTCAGGCTCTTCGTTTTCCAGTGATGTCTAAATGCTGGTATTCCCCGGGTTCCAACCTTAGTCTGTGACTACTTTATACTATCTTCGTAAGATAGTAACAGCTGTCATTTATTAAACCCTACTGTATGTGCCAAACACATGTTAACTCACCTAATCCTCATACCAACCAAACAAGCTATATGTTATATCATCCACCTCACATATGAAAATACAACTCAGAGTCAATAGCCTGTCCATGGTCACAGAGCTAGTAATAACAGAAATCACTCTATTTATCAAGTGTTTACTCAGAGGCAAGTATTATTCTAAGAACTTTACATACATATCAACTCATTTAATCCTCTCCCTACTTTATAAAATAGGTATTTTCTCATTAGCCCCATTTTATAGATAAGAAAACTTAGGCACAGAGAAGTTACATAATTTGCCCAAATTGACACATCTATGAATTAAATGGTAGAGACAGCATTTGGATACAGTACCAGCAGACTCCTCATCTTCCCCACTAAGCCACACTGGCTATTAAGGTTACCACTACCATCCATATTAATGATTCTCAAATCAATACTGGAAATCTATGCTAATGATTCCCAAATCAATACCGAAAATAAACAATAGTTTCCTTGGCTTATAAAAAAATGTCAGACTTTATGCAAAATCGCTGTTTGCCTTCTAAACATTACCTTTATTAGGCTCTTTTCATCAATCTTGTAGTAGTTTTCAAGTTTTTTTTCAACAAGCTGGGCAAGCTTACTGGCATTATCTAGAGGTTTACTAACAATGAAAAAAATGTTCAAACAATTATCTTTCAAGACAATACCATAAAGCTGAATTCTAAAAGTACACCATGCAAATTATTAATAGAAAAGGTCATATAATAAGAAAGCAAATAGAACGTTATACCCATTTGTCTGGATTTTATCATGTAAATCTTATCGTATGTGCTTGATTTTTTTACTATAAAGAAAAACTATAAATAAAATTGCAGCTCCCTTTATTCCCTTCCAAATTACTGGTCTTTTCCCTACCTCTACCCTCTCCACCCCCAAGGAAACCACTATCATGAATTCAGTGTGTATTCTTCCTGCCATTACTATTTATATATATGTTTTACATATATTTTAACAGTATACAGTCTTACTATTATATATATGTTTGAGATCTAAATGTATTGGCATAGCACCAAATTTATTCATTTTAGTTCTATATATACTTCTATCATTTAATTTTATTAAATGCTATGTATTCATTCCCCTAAAGATGGATATTTAAGTACATAATTCTCAATTTTACTCTATTGCAAACAATGTTGAAAAAAATCTTTGTACATATATCACCACATACATGTTTCTCTAAATATATTACATCTAAAAGTATAACTGCTGGGTCATAGTGTACATTTTCACCGTTTCTAGATATTACCATATTATTTTCCAAATTAGTTGACCATTTATCCCTCCATTAGAAGCGTGAGATTTCCCTGCGTGCTAACATTTAGTCAACTTTCCAATATAGTCTTTTACATAAAATCTTACATATCACTCTTTTATTTATTTACTTTGCACTTAGGTGAGAGGAGGGGAAATAGTGAGGCAGACTCCCGCATGCATCCGATGGGGATCCATCTGGCCAGTGCTTGAGTATTGACCTATTTTTAGCGCCCGAAGCTGATCCGCTCCAAGGGAGCTATCCTCAGTGCCCGGAGCCACACAAGAACTAACAGAGCCACTGGCTATTTCTTCTGTGTGCCCTAACATGGCATTGTACCCAGGATGTCCATACATCAGGCTGACACTCTATCCACTGAGCCACTAGCCAGAGACAATAAATAAAATATTTTTTTAAAAAAGAAAAAAGATAGCCACTAAGGTGCTCACTTTGGCTTTGGCAACACAGACTCCAAAATTGGAACAATAATCACTAGAGGCTTAGATACCATCGATATTTAGATACTATAACCAGTATCCAGATAATATGACCATTTAAATTTGGTGGAAATTTAATGAAACATTAAGTGTAAGACTGTAGCCCCTATATGGCAACAAAGATATTTCCTCCAAGCATTCCTTAAACTTATGAAAAAATATGCATGCAGCCCTGGCCGGATAGCTCAGTTGGTTAGAGCTCTGTCCAGAAAAGCAGAGGTTACTGGTTCGACCCCCGGTCAGGTCACATACAGAAACAGATTGTGAGATCCTTGCCTCTTCTCTCTCTCCCCCCTTCCTCCCTCTCTAAAATCAATAAAATAAACATTAAAAAATACACGCCTACAAATCATTCCAAATTTAAGCTGTAAAATTCAGTAACAGAGGCTATTAGTTAATTTGAAACTTAAACCTCACACTTTAAATCTCCTATCAGTACAGCGTAATTTTACAAGGAAAATTCTGCAAACCAATACACATAAGCACAGACATGACCTGCCTCTGCTGGAAAGCACATAGAAATCAGAACATAAAGAGACACTCCTGAGTGTCTTACCTTTTGTACCTCACTCCGGGATTCTCGTCCAGGGTAGCACACACTGTGACTATCTGCTCAGCCATCGCCTCCATTACGGCATCTTTCCCATTTGCATTACTGGGGTCTGGACTGTAACAGTAATAGAACGCATCTGGCACATCAAGAGTATAGACCTAAGTGAGCCAAAAAAAGTCACACTGTCAATGTGGAGACTTGACTTTTAAAATTTAGCAAGAAAAATGTGACTATTGTTTGGGACATTAAAAAAAAATACTTGCACTAACCATGGCGTTTTCTGAAACAACTGTGTGTTTACCTTAATCAAATCTCATTCTCTGTCATCTGGATTTCATCCTTTCTTTCTCACTCTCCTCTCCTGCTTAGTCTACCTCTCTCCTTCAATTCTCGTGTCATATACAGATAGCACTGTGCTTTTCACTACCTGTGCAACAGATGGAGGAATCTGAGGCAATCAAACTAAAGTATCTAATACTTGGCACAAAGAAATATAACCAAAATTGGTCTAAATATTTGGCATAAAAATTTTCTAGAGAATAACCATAGTTGACATGTCTTCGTTCCTTTAGCTTGTACTCTTTCTGTCTTAAAATAGAGATATATTTCCTAATAAGACACAACTCTGCGCCACAGTATTGGTCTTAATCAGATGGACAGTGACCTCACAGACATGTTTATTCATTCAACTAACAAAGCACTTACTTGTGTGCAAAGAACTGGATTAGATACTTATTAAAATTGTGCTCTTTGAAGAATATGAAAGCAGCAGCTCTCTAATTGGGGTTAAGAATTCCCCACTAAACTAATTTTTATTTTATTTTTTAGAAACAACAGTAATCCCTCTTAGCCTAAGATAATGAATTAAGTGTAAAAATAGGTACATAATAAACATTATAGAATAACGGATGAATTATGAATCAACTTAATTGCATTTCCTTTCACACATTCATTTCTCTTAAAATAGCCCATCGATCGCTTCTCGGCCTTTGGCTAAGATCAAGTGTAGTATCTGTTCTTATCAGTTTAATATCTGATACGTTGTCTATCCAAGGACAATATATTAAATGGATTTTTGGAGCTGGGAGATGGAATAGGAGCTTGCTCCGTCCACTCCACAACCCGGTATTGCAGTACTTCCGGGAACAGTGCACCCCCCATGGGGGCCAAGGTGCTTGGTGCAAAAAGCAGGAGGGTTGTTGAAAAGCGGCGTTCAGCCCTGGACGGTTGGCTCAGCGGTAGAGCGTCGGCCTGGCGTGCAGGAGTCCTGCGTTCTATTCCCGGCCAGGGCACACAGGAGAGGCGCCCATTTGCTTCTCCACCCTTCCCCCTCTCCTTCCTCTCTGTCTCTCTCTTCCCCTCCCGCAGCCAAGGCTCCAGTGGAGCAAAGATGGCCCGGGCGCTGGGGATGGCTCTGTGGCCTCTGCCCCAGGCGCTAGAATGGCTCTGGACGCAACAGAGCGACGCCCCAGAGGGGCAAAGCATCGCCCCCTTGTGGGCATGCCGGGTGGATCCCGGTCCTGCGCTTGCGGGAGTCTGTCTGACTGCCTCCCCATTTCCAGCTTCGGAAAAATGAAAAAAAAAAAAAAAAATAGCCCATCGCAACCAGCAGCAGCCTGAACCTCAGATTCAGCTGTAGCTAATGAGCTGCTCAAAGTCGTCTAACAAAGACTGTGTTCAAAATCATTTGATCTCATAATCAAATTGTGCTGTAAAACTTGACATACACAGGACACTGGCAGATGTGACATTTAAACTCCAAATATTATTAATGTTGTATTCTAATAAAGTGCTCATGTTCTTACCTTCCTCATGGGAAATGTTTCTTTGTGGATCGTTCAAAATTCACCAAGTACGTAAGTAAAACATTAAAAACACATAAGTAAAAAATACCTTGTTAACAAATAAGCTCATAAAATCAAATTTTAAAGTCCATTATGAACTAAAATTAAAAAAAAAATAGAAAGTACCTGAGATTCAAGTGGAATGAAGGAAATATTTATCTCTTTACATCTTCTTATAGCCTTGGAGCAAGAAGCCTTAATTTTGTTAAAGAGACTATCAGGGCAAACTGAGAGGATAAAAAAGAAAAAAATAAAGCATATAACTCCATCTAACTTTTTCCTCTTTTGAATACATCATTCTAACATCTAGAAATATTTATTTTATATAAGCTACTGACCTTCACAAAGTAATTTGCTATGAGGACGGAGAACATGTGAACACTGTTCTGCCCTTTACAGAGCAGGTCTACCCTAGTCGAGCGGGCTCTACAGGAAATCACACTTGCCCCATCCCCATCAGCCACGACCTGAGATCTATTTCCTCAGAAAGCTGCTAACACAGCACACTGAAACTGTCAGGGAGGAAAAGCAGGACCTAACTCATGACTTAGCAAAATCTTGTAGGACCTTCAGAACTTCGTAGGAATTTACACTACTTTTCTAAGTCGGTCACTAAGTGCAACCACACCACACAAACTGTGCATTTTTTCTTTAATTACAGGAAATTCTTTGATGCCAAGAAATGATAAGACTCTAAACCTGTAAGTTCTGGACCTCTTTACATCCCATTTTTTCTTCCCCCTTTTAACCTACCTGTTGATAGTTCCATTAAATTTAGGTTAGGATATCAGCCATTAGCTTCTAGCATATTGTCTTTCTTTAATTAAATTTAATTGGGGTAACACTGGGTAATAAAATTATACAGGTGTCAGGTATACAATTCTACATCAGTTGTACACTGCTTTGTGTGTTCACCACCCCAAGTTCCTTATGTCTTTTAACATGAAGTTCTTTAGCCTCAAGATTCCTTAAAAGGGATCACATTCATTAAATTTTATCAGTTCCATTACTTAAATGACAAATACCTATATGACACTTTTTTTTTTTGACAGAGACAGAGAGAGAGTCAGAGAGAAGGATAGATAGGGACAGACAGGAAGGGAGAGAGATAAGAAGCATCAATTCTTCATTGCGGCCCTTTAGTTGTTCAGTGGTTGCTTTCTCATATGTGCCTTGACCATGGGGCTACAGTAGACTGAGTAACCCCCTGCTCAAGCCAGCGACCTTGGGTCCAAGCTGGTGACCAGATGAGCCCACGCTCAAGCTGGCAAGCTCAGGGTCTCAAACCTGGGTCTTCAGCAGCCCAGTCTGATGCTCTATCCACTGCGCCACCGCCTGGCCAGGCACTTATATGACACTTTTAAAAAAATGCAAACTACTACTAGGCACGACATAAATAATAATTAACAGGAAAAATAACATACTACTTAAAGTGATTAATCTCTAATAGTAGAGATTAATGACATTTTACTTAGCAGTGTAACTATGTAAGATAGAACATAAAACAGAATTATGTGTGTCTTGGAACTTCTCTGTGATCCGCTCATTTAGGTGCTTTCTATTTGAATGTAGGGCGTAGTAAGACAAGTGTGATAAATTTTCTCCCTTAATATTGGCCAAATGCATGGCAGTTGCTTCAGTGCCCTCCCAAATGGTCTTATTTCTTATTACATAATCAAATCCTCAACTGAAGTTTTGATTTAAAAAATAATTCTTCCTGTGAGCAGCACAGAATTTAAGGGCTTGCCCCCTCCACAAAGCCCCCAACTCTGTATGCCAGCAAAATGATTGTCTTCTGAAACTAGATTGGGATGACTTCTTTTAATATCTTATCACCTTAGCATAAATTAGGATACATAAGATCTTATATTTTTTATTCTTTCTAACCTAATTGGAATAGAAAATCATTGGTAGTGGCATATTATTAGAAATACTTTATAATAACAGGATTTAAAACAATAAAGCAATGATTTTTGCAAAGCTACTTACAGTCAGTGAAGTATATATACGCTGCTTTATATTTGTTCTCCGATTTACTTGGAAAATCACGTAAAAAACAGTCTACAGACTTAAAAAAAGATTAGATATTAATATATATTTCATGAAATTCTAATTTAACCCTGCTAGTTTTTGAAATAACTAAGATTATTTTATCTCAATGATAAAATAAAACCTGAACTATCTCAAAGTGTAATTTATAAACATTTGTTAAGATGCTACGCTGTCTAGCCAGAGAGAGCTAGAAATGCAGTGAGTAGCGAGGCCGCACGGACGAACAGCCACGTGGCGATGAGGAGGCCCGGAACCGATCAAGGGGCTGCTGGGAAGACGCAGCAACACGCAAGGCAAGACCACTGGAAGACACAGATCAAGGACAAGTCCTCGGACGCTCTGGAAGTATCGTCTACCTAGACACTGAAACCTCTGAGACCACAGCTGGAGAGTGTGGAAGCGGGTGACACTGAGCTAGGAGCTGACACTGTCAGGGGACTAGAGGGAAAACCCAGACAGAGGCTGGCAGGTAACTGCAAGGAGGAGGAACAGCAGGTAATACAGTCTAGTAGAATACGACCCCACACTGCTAGTTTTAAAAATGCAATGTTCTAGAAACAAAAAAAATAAGACATTTAATTCTCTCTCCTTCATCTGTCCCCTTTTCTCCTTCCGAAAATCCTTAAAGCATATTTCTGTTAGATCTCATGAATCTATCCTGCAAGTCTCTTTCCCCCCCCATGATTTTTGGGATTTTGTTTTCTTTCTTTTTTTTTTCTTTGAGATTCCATTTTGATCCTCTAGGGTCAGGCTATTACTCAAATTTCAAGTCATTCTCCTCTTCTTCAATTAACTGTTTAACTGAGAATTCTGGCTGCAGAAAGCTTTTTATGTGCTAATTAGAATCTTGTTACGTGCACTCTTCACTATTCCTCCGTCCAGATTGCCATCCTTCTCTCCGCACAGCTGTATTTTGCTAGATGCACATTTTCCTTCTTCCTATTGAACTTCCTCTCTCTAGCAGCTTGACCCAACTAGATACGTGGTTGCTTTTCTTGGTCAACTCACTCGAAGCTTAGTTCAGTCGTTGGAGTATCCTAAATAGAGACACTGATACCAGAGGAGGAAGGCCCAGGAGTTTTCCTCCTGAGGGCTAAGGTATAAAAGCCAACAGACACCTGGGCTTTGGGCTTTTCTGAGACACCAACTGAACTGTCCTCTTGGATTCACAGATCTCTTAGAGCCAAACTCTTCTGAAATCTGTCATTTTTTGATTCTTGCCTCGGAACTCTCTGGTCTGGCCTCCGAGTGCTTGCCCAGCCCCTAAGGAAGTGAGTCTCACACCAGGTTTCCCCACCACTGTGCAAGGAGCCCCTAACTTCACTTGCACCCAGAGGCCTGTACAATCCAATAGGTAATTAAGGGCAAGAAGAGAAATGGAGTTGGCTGTAGTAGAACAAGGAGTCACACTAAGGTACCATTTCTCTGAGTCCTTTGATCCTTTACTGAATATACAATTTTGTATCCTGCTTTTGTCACTTAACATTAAAGATAAACTTTAGATCATTAAAATATCCTAGAAACTTCATTTTCAATGGCCACACAGTCTATCACACCATTATTTGTTAATGCTAAAAATTTAATTGGATTTATTTATTGCTAGGAATTTAATATGACCATATATTTGATTACTTCTTTATAATAAACTTGAGAATATAGGTCATTTTAAGGTTCTTGATAAAGAACAGCAAATTATTTCCCAAAAAAGGCTGTATCAATCTATACTCCCATCAGTTTATAGTAATTGCTGCTCCACTACCCACCAATAACTAAACGTGAGATTTCTATACATATATACTTTTAAGAAAATATCCCTCTGCCAACTTATTAGGTGAAAAAATGGTGCTTTTAGCTTGCATTTTTTTCAACCATGAATTTTATCTTATAAACTGATATAACAAATAAGATATAAAATGTCATTAAAACCCATCAATATCTAGAGATTAAATAGTGAATATATGGGTTTTTTTCTTACTGTCTGCCAGAGTTAGAAGAAAGGAAACTGGAATTGTCAAATTAACATTCTATATGGGAATAAGCCAGAGGATGTGCTGGAAAATGCATTCTCAGATATTGGACAGAATAAACAAGTTTGATACTTTATTTGGCTGTAAAAGTCTGGCTTTAAGTATGAGTTAAATTATGATTGGATTATAAGCTAAAGAAATTCTTTTGGCATAAAAAAAACAATGTATGCGTAGCTACACACATACATGTGTATATACATATCCACATATGTATGCTAGAAAAATCACTAAGATAAATGATTAATCCAAGATTATGTCTTTTAAGCATATTTCTATCCTTGTAAACATTATGGCTGAATAGGAACTGAATGAATCACAAATTATTCAAAGAAACCCTAACACTTTATACAATTAACTTCTGCTCTCATATATGGAGGAGATGGGAATTTTTTCACTTACATATTCTTAGCGAGGAGAGTGCAAATGGAACAACCTTCTAACAGAAAACTTTCCTAAGAAGTCCAGTTTATGGCACTATTTTTCCAATAAAGAATATTATATTACTTTGAATTTTTTATGAAAAAATCATGTCAATAGTGAAAACACTTTTTAAAGATTCAAAATACTCACCTTTGATGTTGGAGAGATAAAATAAAGAGCTTTCATTTGTCTGACAGGTTCCCGATTCTTATAAATATTCTCCACAACTAACAAAATAAAAAAGGTCATTTTATATAAACACATATTTATACTCTCAAAACATTCTCTAAATAATGTTTATTGTACTTCTAATTTATAACAGAAAAACATATTTAGATATCATGGTTAATTTAACATTCCCTTCATTTGCTAAATTAAAAAAATCTTAAAAATGATGACCCCAATCTACGGCCATACCACCCTGAACGCGCCTGATCTCGTCTGATCTCGTCAGCTAAGCAGGGTCGGGCCTGGTTAGTGTTTGGATGGGAAAAATGATGACCCTGGCTGGCTGGCTCAGTGGTGGAGCGTCTGCTTGGGCGTGTGGAAGTCCCGGGTTCAATTCCTGGTCAGGGCACACAGGAGAAGAGACCATCTGCTACTTTTTCCCTGCCTCAGGCGCTAAAAATTAGCTCGGTTGATTCGAGGGTGTGCCCCATATAGGGGTTGCCTGGTGGATCGCGGTCGGGGTGCATGCAAGAGTCTATCTCCCCTCCTCTCACTTAAAAAAAAAAAAAGACTATATTATAAAAAAATCATAAAAATGTGTTTTCCCTAAGGCTAACCTCTGGACTAAGTGCTCATCTTGAGAGAAGAAGCTAAAGCAGTTACTTCATAATTAGATCTACCAGCATAAGTGATCAACATGCCATGAAGAAACCAAGAAAAATGCATTAAAAGTTAAAATATGTATTTCTTTTTAAAAACATTCTACTATAATAATAGCAAGTATGATACCAGATAGCAGCCCTTTATCTGTTAAACCTCATACTAACTCAGTAAGTATTTTACAAGTGAGGAAACTGAGGTTTGAAGAAGTGAAGTGACCGTGACCAGGTAGCTCAGCTGGTTGGAGCACTGTCCCTATACAACAAGACTGCGAGTTCGACCTTCAGTCAGGGCACATACGAGAATCAACCAATGAATGCACAAATAAGTGGAACAGCAATCAATGCGCTTTCTCTCTCTCTCTTTCTCTCACTCAAATCAACAGATGAGTAAAATAAAAAGAAAATAAGGCAGTTACGTAACTTGTCCAAGTGACACAGATATAAAATAGAACAGGCGGGATTCCAAGCCAGATCTGTCCAACTCCAGACCCAAGTTTTTAACTATAGTTCTATAATATTCTTTAAATAATTTCTAATTAACTCTTATTTTTTTAAAACCACACATTAATATTATAAAACAATTTTCAAGAAAGAAACATTACCATAATTTGTAAATTCACATATTTTCACTAGTGAATTAAGAAGTTTATTAAAGTACCTAACATAAAATCATGTGAATTTAAACTAGTAAACTCTAAGCTGTCAAATTATCTATTAAAGCTAAAGTATTCTACAAACCAAGAGAGCCCATCTTTCAAGGCTTGTGTTGGCAAGGCCCTAGAAAGAATTAAAAGCATTAATCTGACATGCAAGGGAGGACACTGCTGGACTTTTCTTTTAAATATGAGGATACGTCTTCTCATCCTGACTGTATACTAGAAAAATACAAGTTTGTCATAGTTTCTACTAGGAAGGATAGCAAATAAGATTTCCAAGAAAACACTTAATTTTACTTTTATGTCCATTCCCCACAGCGGTAATTTTATCTTTGACCAGGATGAATCTGTGTTTCCTCAGTTTTAGTGTTTCATACTCAAAAGGAGGGGTCTAACGGTGCCCTTACACTAGACACACTATTATGCTCAGAGACTAACAGATGTGTTCAAGTGTGAAAATATGTGATCTGATTGGAACACAGACTTTGGAAATCTTCTGAAATGTCTGGTTAGCAATAACAGAAAGTATCACTTCTTTAATTCTTTAAAAAGTGGACATTAAATGATGAAAGAAGAAAGGTTTTTATGGTTATTCCTGTCATAGTGACAAAGAAATCATCTAATTCCCAGTCTAATTTTTTAAAGTTTTTTACTTGACTTTACTCCCCTGAAGTAGCATTATATGTGCATTTTTTTCTCATCTACTGTTTAAAAGTCCAAGACAAGTACTGAGCTGCTGAGTATTTTCCAGAATGAGCTGGAGGAGAGCAGTCCGAGCACTGAACCCGCCAGGCCCGGGCTCACAGAGGGGGTTCTCACTGAACCCGCCAGGCCCGGGCTCACAGAGGGGGTTCTCACTGAACCCGCCAGGCCCGGTCTCACAGAGGGGGTTCTCACTGAACCCGCCAGGCCCGGGCTCACAGAGGGGTTCTCACTGAACCCGCCAGGCCCGGGCTCACAGAGGGGGTTCTCACTGAACCCGCCAGGCCCGGGCTCACAGAGGGGGTTCTCACTGAACCCGCCAGGCCCGGTCTCACAGAGGGGGTTCTCACTGAACCCGCCAGGCCCGGGCTCACAGAGGGGGTTCTCACTGAACCCGCCAGGCCCGGGCTCACAGAGGGGGTTCTCACTGAACCCGCCAGGCCCGGGCTCACAGAGGGGGTTCTCACTGAACCCGCCAGGCCCGGGCTCACAGAGGGGGTTCTCACTGAACCCGCCAGGCCCGGGCTCACAGAGGGGGTTCTCAGGAGAGCCTCTGTGGAACTCTAAGGGACTGGGGCAAGTTCACGTTAGTAGACATGATTTTGATTAAACCACAGTAAACCACACCTAAACCTAATATAAATAATAGTATCAACTGTAACTGAAAAATTTTTAAAAAAAGAACAAAATGAAACAAAAAAGCCCACAGGGGAGCCTGGCTGACTCTGGAGGGTGCTGAGCACAGCCCACAGCCACCTGCCGACACAGTCCTGTGAAGCACTCCTCAGAAGCAGCCCCCTGTGGCCAAGGGAGTTTAGAAAACTGAATCCGTACTATACCTGTGCCGGGGCCCAGAAGAGACTCCGCAGTCCTAAAGAAACCCGATTAGCTCTGTTCAACGCTATTTCCCAAACTCATTTGGCTAGAGTTATAAAATCTCTCTCTCTCTCTCTATTTCTAGACCCTGCTTAGAAACAAAATTACTAACTACAGTCTATTAATACTCAGAACTTTCCAGTCACAGTAAGAAATGTTTTCATGATGAGTATTGGTAACACTTACCAGTTATTCCCTCTGCTAGAAGATCTGTCATTTTGCAACACGATGCCAAAAGCTTAGTGGTAAATTCATCTAAAAGCATTATCTTAAATTGAATATAAGTTGAAAAACAGTATAAATATTTGATTGCTAATTCACCAAAAAAAATTTAATCCATTAAATTGACTCAAACATAAACTTTTTATAACATAAAATTAAAATATCAGGACAGTAGATAAAATGATCCCAGCTCATCTTTTAACTTGTATGACGTAGAGATTCCATTTCTCAATATTTGCATATGTAGTATTACAGACAAGTAAGCAAACTGAAATACTTCCATTCTGAAGTAGGGAATGTTCATTTTAAATGTATGTTATGCTTAACATCAAATTTTCTTAAAATTATAAAGTACAACTTTATAGAATTAATAATAATGGTTCTAGGCACTGTTCTAAGCATTTTCTATGGATTAATTCACTTTAATATTGACAACTATTCTGTGAGGTACTACCATCCCCACTTTATAGACAAGGAAACAGAGAGACAAGTAATGTGCCCACACTATTAAGTGAAACAAGGGTTTGAACAGAAGCAGTATGGGTCCAGACTCTACTCTTATAGAAGTGTAATGGGGCCAAGATATTAAAATCCTCAATATAAGGGCAAAATATACAAATTTTACCTTCCATTCATCTTCTTTCTTGCAGTCATCAAACACTGTTGCTTTTATCTCTGAAAAAAAAAAAAGGTAAGAATTTTAATCAACAGTTAGAAATATAGGCCCTGGCCGGTTGGCTCAGCGGTAGAGCGTCGGCCTGGCGTGCGGGGGACCCGGGTTCGATTCCCGGCCAGGGCACATAAGGAGAAGCGCCCATTTGCTTCTCCACCCCCACTCCCCTCCTTCCTCTCTGTCTCTCTCTTCCCCTCCCGCAGCCAAGGCTCCATTGGAGCAAAGATGGCCCGGACGCTGGGGATGGCTCCTTGGCCTCTGCCCCAGGCGCTAGAGTGGCTCTGGTCGCGGCAGAGCGACCCCCCGGAGGGGCAGAGCATCGCCCCCTGGTGGGCAGAGCATTGCCCCTGGTGGGCGTGCCGGGTGGATCCCGGTCGGGCGCATGCGGGAGTCTGTCTGACTGTCTCTCCCCGTTTCCAGCTTCAGAAAAATACAAAAAAACAAAAAAAAAAAAACCAAAAAAAACCCCAGAAATATAATAAAATAATAGAATAACTACTCAAAAGGTCCAAGCTGGCTGGGGAAACAATCCAATTTGAAATTCCGCTAAGTGCCCTGGCTGGTTGGCTCAGTGGCAGAGCGTAGGCACAGTGTGTGGATGTCCTGGTTGGATTCCAGTCAGGGCAAACAGGAGATGCGACTATTGGCTTTTCCACCCCTCCCTCCCTTTTTTCCCCTCCAGCATGGCTCGATTGATTCCAGAGCGAGGAAGGCTCTGTGGCCTCGCCTCAGGCACTAAATAAATGGCTCCGTTGCTGAGCAATGAAGCAATGGCCCCAGATGGGCAGAGCACCGCCCCCTAGTGGCCTTGCTGGGTGGATCCTGGTCTGGGCGCATGCCGAGTATGTCTCTCTGCCTCTCCCCTGCTCACTAAACAATAAAAATAAAATAAATAAAAGAAATTCTGCTAAGCGATATGAAAAGCACATATACTTGTTAAATTCTATGGAGAAATCCAGTTCTCTTTAATACTTAACTTATATGGTAACATTTAAATTGTGCTATATTTTTAAACTTTTGAGAATAAGAGTATAATAAAAAAGGCTAATATATTTAAGTATATAAACATCTGGAAAATATAAATATTTCTAAAAGTATTATCTGATTTGTTTTCCCCTATTTACTTACATCTCAAGTAAGATGAAACAAAAACCCATAAGACTATCCCTAACTAGCCCATTGCTAAATTACAGGTACATCTGACAATCAAAACTGGGTAAATAGTTTTCTTCCTGATTTACTACATTTTAATTTTTAATAAAATATGTCACAACATTAGGATACAAATATATAGAGTCTTGATTTGCAATCAATAATTATTAATATGTTCTCTGCAATAATTTTTAAAACTAAATATATTTTTAAAATTAGTTCACTATTTTTCCTTACATATTAAAGAATATACATAGACAATACACAAAAATATCTTATTCTACTTTATAAGACAATTTCCTACATTTACTAGGTTTTATTAATTTTCAATTAATTTTGAAAATTGTAGTACTTTGTAGCATGTAATAAATGAAATATAATTAAAATATAATTAGAGGCATCCATAAAAAGTGATGTGGTCACAGGTAAGGTATGTTTGAAAAGGAATCAGAGGAAACAACATCAACTAAAATTACAGAACTAAAAAGGTATTTCCTTTAAAAACTAATGAAAATTACTTGACCTATGTCCAGTTCTCTAGCACTCCAAATATAGCTACAGTATATCCCAAGACTGACTTTGCTCAACTTTTGCAGTGCCTGCTTTAAACTCTTCCTCAGAGACCATATTCATCATCAAAGTTTCATCAGCTCAGTCCTTCAATTTATTTCCCCCAATGTTACTGAGACATAACTGCCATATAACACTGTGTAACTTTTAAGTATAGGTGTTGATTTCATATACATGTTACAATATAATTACCACCATAGTGTTAGTTAACCCTTTCATCACCTCATATAATTACCATTTCTTTTTGGGGTGAGAACATTCATGATCTACTCTCTTAGCAACTCTCAGGTACACAGCACAGTATTGTTACCTACAGTCACCACAGTGCTGTGCATTACCCCAGAACAGATTCGTCCTCTAAGTGGGGGTTTGTACTCTGACAAACTTCTCCCCCGATTCCCATAATCCCCAGCAGTCCTTCAGTTTTCCACAAATCTTATAGCTCATCTCTCCTTGGACTGAATTCAATACACAATACAGAACTAAGAATCTACATGCCTCAAACTGAAATGATTGTTAACTTAAAGAAGTGTAACCAGGCCGTGGCCAGTTGGCTCAGTGGTGAAGCGTCGGCCTGTAGTGCAGAAGTCTGGGGTTCGATTCCCAGCCAGGGCACACAGGAGAAGCACCCATCTGCTTCTCCACCCTTCCCCCTCTACTTCCTCTTTGTCTCTCTCTTCCCCTCCCACAGCCAAGCCTCCATTGGAGCAAAGATGGCCTGGGCGCTGAGGATGGCTCTATAGCCTCTGCCTCAGGCGCTAGAGTGGCTCTGGTTGCAGCAGAGCAACGCCCCAGATGGGCAGAGCATCGCCCCCTGGTGGGCATGCCGGGTGGATCCCAGTCAGGCACATGCGGGAGTCTGTCTGACTGCCTCCCCATTTCCAACTTCAGAAAAATACAAAAAAAAAAAAAATGTGACCAGAATAAAAAAAGACATAAAAGAAAGATAACTGGTTAAAACAAAAACATATTTTATACATGCTTATATTTGCATAGAAAACTTCAAGAATTTAGAAAAAAAACCTAAGAGTGTTCATCTTTGAAGAGGAAGGATAGGGGTCTGGGTTGAGAGCTAGGTTGATTTTATTCTACAACCTTTTCTGCTATTAAAACTTTTTTGCGGGAGAAGACAAGATGGCGCTGGAGTAGGCAGACGTACCAACATCCACCTCCCAGAACCAAAGTGGATTACAAAATAATTTTAAGAACTATCATCTGGAAAAACCAACTTTGGACTAAACTAAGAGGACTCTTCAACCAAGGAACACTGACGAAGCCACACTGAGACTGGTAGGAAAAGCGGAAACGCGGAGAGGGCTGCCCAGCTCCCCGAGTGAACGGCAGCCGGGAGAGACTCGCGTGGCGGGAACTTAGAGTATCCCAAGGTTCTCTTTACCAAGCCACAGTCGCAGAGCTCCAGGGAAAAGCAACCTGGTCTCATCACTCCAGGCAGAGGAAAACAGAAGCTCCATCTCCACACATGCTGCAGATGGCTTTTCCAGTCTACCTGAATCATTACCAGCTAGAAGCAGTGGTGATTGGGACTTGGACGTGAGCTGCAAAGTATAGAACTGTGACAATTCCAGTGCCATGTGGACTTTTCCTGGATGTGGACCTTTCCTGGACTCCTGTTCCTTGTGACAGCTCCTAACAGACTGAACTGGCGTTGGGTTGCACTTATCAGGGACTTGGCATGGTGTTGGGGCCAACTTGGACTTAGTGAACTTGTTAAGGACACTACTCTTTTATGGATTCTTGCTGTATTGGCCAAGAGTTTGCTTAAAGGCTTTAATCACTGTAAAAAAAAAAAAAAAACTGGATAAAGAAGATGTGGCACATATACACTATGGTATACTATTCAGCCATAAGAAATGATGACATCAGATCACTTACAATAAAATGGTGGAATCTTGATAACATTATATAGAGTGAAATAAATCAGAAAAAAAACAAGAACTGCAGGATTCCACACATTGGTGGGACATAAAAACGAGACTAAGGCCCTGGCCGGTTGGCTCAGCGGTAGAGCGTCGGCCTGGCGTGCGGGGGACCCGGGTTCGATTCCCGGCCAGGGCACATAGGAGAAGCGCCCATTTGCTTCTCCACCCCCCCCCTCCTTCCTCTCTGTCTCTCTCTTCCCCTCCCGCAGCCAGGGCTCCATTGGAGCAAAAGGATGGCTCGGGTGCTGGGGATGGCTCCTTGGCCTCTACCCCAGGCGCTGGAGTGGATGCCCCGGAGGGGCAGAGCATCGCCCCTGGTGGGCATGCCGGGTGGATCCCGGTCTGGCGCATGTGGGAGTCTGTCTGACTCTCTCTCCCCCCGTTTCCAGCTTCAGAAAAGTACAAAAAAAAAAAAAAAAAAAACGAGACTAAGAGACATGGACAAGAGTGTGGTGGTTACGGGGGGGCAGGGGGAGGGAAGGAGGGAGAGAGGGAGGGGAGGGGAGGGGCACAAAGAAAACTAGATAGAAGGTGACGAAGAACAATCTGACTTTGGGTGATGGGTATGCAACATAATTGAATGACAAGATAAACTGGACATGTTTTCTTTGAATATATGTACCCTGATTTATTGATGTCACCCCATTAAAATTAATTAAAAAAATAAATAAAAACTTTTTGCCACATCAAAGTATTTAATAACGACTAAAATGTTAACTATAACGATTACAAAGGAGAATGGAAAATATGCTAATGTTTTAAAAAAGGTAGCCAGGGAATGACAAATAATAAAAAATATATATACATGAAGCTATATAAAGACTAGAAGAAAAAAGGGGAAAAGGGGCAATACTTATAATTTTTCTAGCTTCATTTTCTATAAAGTTTCCTCTAAAATACAAATTTTAGAAATTAGATTAGTTTACTGTTTATAGACAAGAAAGAAAAAAGATTGTATTGAATAAAGGAAAAAGATAGTGGCTTGTACTTGCTTTTGGTGGATTTAATTACTGTTGTTTTGTCATGTTTATTTTCTTTTTTTTTTTTTTTACTTTACAGAGACAGAGAGTCAGAGAGAGGGATAGACAGGGACAGACGACAGGAATGGAGAGAGATGAGAAGCATCAATCATCAGTTTTCATTGCGCATTGCAACACCTTAGTTGCTCATTGATTGCTTTCTCACATGTGCCTTGACCACAGGCCTTCAGCAGACCGAGTAACCCCCTGCTTGAGCCAGCGACCTTGGGTTCAAGCTGGTGAGCTTTTGCTCAAACCAGGTGGGCTTTTGCTCAAACCAGATGAGCCCGCGCTCAAGCTGGCAACCTCGGGGTCTCGAACCCGGGTCCTCTGCATCCCAGGCCAATGCTCCATCCACTGCGCCACCGCCTGGTCAGGCTCATGTTTATTTTCTAAATAAACTTCATTGTTTTGTTTTGTTTTTACAGAGAAAGAGAGTCAGAGAGAGGGATAGATAGGGATAGACAGACAGGAATGGAGAGAGATGAGAAGCATCAATCAACAGTTTTTCGTTGCGACATCTTAGTTGTTCATTGATTGCTTTCTCATACGTGCCTTGACTGTGGGCCTTCAGCAGACCGAGTGACCCCTTGCTCGAGCCAGCGACCTTGGGTCCAAGCTGGTGAGCTTTGCTCACACCGGATGATCCTGTGCTCAAGCTGGCAACCTCGGGGTCTCGAACCTGGGTCCTCTGCATCCCAGTCTGACACTCTATCCACTGTGCCACCACCTGGTCAGGCCTTCATTATATTTTTATTTAATTAAACATATTTTATTAAAACATTTTTATTTTATCAGAGACAGTTTTGCTACCATTTCCCTGTAGCAAAAAGTGACAAATGAGAAATACCAAGCACTCGTCATTGATTTTAAGTATGGGAATTAGTTTTGCAAATAAATGTACCTTTTGCACCAAAGCAGTTTATTTTTTAAAGGGTAGTGCCTAATGGCTAGTTCCTTCTCATGTTAACATAAGATCTAAAGGACTCAGCTCAAATGTCACCTATTCAGAGACACCTTTCCTGATCCACCTCCTTCAGTAGCTCCTATCACAAATGGAAATAGTTAATTCTTTGTTTACATATTTATTTTCTATTACTCCCCATTTGAATGCAAGCTTCAAGAAAGTTGAGAACCTGTCTACCTTCTGCTGCATTTCTATAGGAATTCAATAATATTTCCTGAATAAATTAGTGACTTCAGGTAGCTAAAACTGGGAGAATTTATAAACTGATCTACTGTTGCCTGACTGCTGGTGGCGCAATGGATAGAGTGTCAACCTGGGACACAAGGTTCCAGGTTTGAAATCCTAATGTTGCTGGCTTGAGTGCAGGGTCACCAGCTTCAGCATGGGATCACTGACATGATTCTATGGTCGCTGGCTTAAATAAGGGGTCACTGGCTTGGCTGGAGACTCCTGGTCAAGGTACCTATGAGAAGCAGTCAATGAACTAAAGTACTACAACTAAGTTGATCCTTCTCATTTCCTCTCTCCTTTCCTGTCTCTGGCTAAAAAATAAATAAATAAAATAAACTGATCTACTGTTGACTTTTTTTTTAGAGAGAGAGAGATGAGAAGCATTAATTCTTCATTGTGGCACTCTTAGTTGCTCATTGATTGCTCTCTCACAAGTGCCTTAGGGGAGGGGGCTCCAGCCGAGCCAGTGACCCCTTGCTCAAGCAGCAATCTCTGGGCTCAAGCCGGCGACCATGGATGCTCTATCCACTGCGCCACCGCCTGGTCAGGCTTCTACTGTTGACTTTTAACAAGCATTGTTATCCAGTGCATTCTGCTAGGGTCTGTTCTGAATTTTAAGCTCCAGCCCTGCAGATCACATTACTGTTACAGAAAAATTATCCTGGCAGCGACTGGCCTGGTGACTGGAGTGAGGAAGAACAAGGACTTACAGGCTCAGTTAGGAGACTACTGAACCAGACTGGGCTCCCAACTAAGGTTTAAACATAAAGGCATAGACACGCCCTGACCTGAGAGCTCAGTTGGTTAGACATCGTCCCAATATACCAGGGTTGTGGTATGATCCCCAGTCAGGGCACATACAAGAGTCAACCAATGAAATGAATGCTTAAATAAGTAGAATAACATATCAGTGTTTTTCTCTCTCTCCCTAAAATCAATCAATTAAAAAAAAAAAGTCACAGACATGTCACAGCTTAACCCTGCAGCCAAAAGACCAGGGTGTGAAAATTATTTTTAATAGTTTTATCAGGTTTTTAAAATTATTTTTAATAGTTTTATCAGGTTTTTTTAAATAGCTTTATTGAGATGAAATTTGCATACCACATTTAGTTGACTTTTTTTTTAACTATTTTTTATTTATTTATTCATTTTAGAGAGGGGAGGGAGAGACAGAGGGAGAGAGAGAGAGGAGACACAGAGAGAGAGAAGGGGGGAGGAGCTGGAAGCATCAACTCCCATATGTGCCTTGACCAGGCAAGCCCAGGGTTTCGAACCGGCGACCTCAGCATTTCCAGGTAGATGCTTTATCCACTGCGCCACCACAGGTCAGGCTATAGTTGACTTTTGAACAATGCGGAGAGTTAGGGGCACCACCTCCGTGCAGTCAAAAATCCATGCATGACTTGACTCCCCAGGAAGAGATAACTTCTAGAGCTGTCCTTCAGTATCAGTGGGGGACTGGTCCCAGGATGACTCAGCCCTTCTACCCTCACCTACACACATACAAAAAATCTATAGCTGCTCAAGTCCCCGATATAAAATGGCAGAGATCAATGTGTATCATCTGCTCTCTGCATCTGCAGACTCCCAACCCCAGATCGGAAACAGTACAGGAAAATTATTGAAAAAATTATTGTATAAATGGATGCGTGCAGCTCAAATCTGTGTTGTTCAACGGTCAACTGTAATGCACCCAAAGTGTACAATTAAGTAGCTTTCAGTATATTCAGTCGTGCATCCTTCACCATAATCAATGTTAGCACATTTTCATTACTCCAAAAGGAAACCATTCATCTTAGCTAACATGGCTGAATCCCCACCCCCTCACTCATTTCCTTTGTCTCTATAGATTGTCCATTCCAGATATTTCATACAATATGTGTCTCTTTGTGACTGGCTTCTTTCATTTGGCATAATTTTTTTCAAGGTTCATCAACATTGCTACATGTATCAGTACTTCATTCCTTTTTATTGCCTAACAATATTCCATTGTGTGAAATATCACACGTTATTTATCTATGGACATCTGGGTTGTTTTGACTTTTGACTATTTTGAATAATGCAGCTATAAAAGCTGTGAATCAGAGATTAACACTAAGTGTTAATATGTGTACAGAGTGCTTGGCACAGAGTAAACATTCAAAACAATTAGTTCCCTTCTCCCTACTTCGTGAGTAAATTGAACATCATTTAGCTTTCTACCTTGAACTACCTGCACTATCTTCAGCCTAGCAAGGCCTTTTCCCAGTCAAATGTATGAATCTCCCTCCTCAAAGGAGACTCCTTCCTCATTTCTTTCAGACCCCATCATCTTTTGCTAATAGATCTGAGGCTCCCCTTCTCTGTCTCTCTCTCTCTCTCTCTCTCTCTCTCTATTCACCAAATGCTGACGGAACTGCAGTATCTTGCCCCTGTTGTGTTTCTATTTACAAAAAGATTGTAACAACTATTTTTTAATGTTTTTACTTATTGATTTTTAGAGAAAGAGACAAACATTGATTTGTTATTCCACTTATTAATGTATTCATTGGTTGATTTTTGTATGTGCCCCTAGGGCCTAGGGGGATGGAACCCAACCTTGGTGTAGGGAGGTAAAGCTCTAACCAGCTGAGGAGCTGCCCCGCCAGGGTTTAAGAACTACTTCGGCCTGACCAAGTGGTGGCGCAGTGGACAGAGCATCGGACTGGGATGCAGAGGACCCAGGTTCGAGACCCTGAGGTCGCCAGCTTGAGCGCGGGCTCATCTGGCTTGAGCAAAGCTCACCAGCTTGAACCCAAGGTCGCTGGCTCGAGCAAGGGGTTACTCCGTCTGCTGAAGGCCCGTGATCAAGGCACATATGAGAAAGCAATCAATGAACAACAAAGGTGTCGCAACGAAAAACTGATGATGCTTCTCATCTCTCTCCGTTCCTGTCTGTCTGTTCCTATCTGTCCCTCTCTCTGACTCTCTCTCTGTCTCTGTGTAAAAAAAAAAAAAAAAAAGAACTACTTCGTACTCTCGTGTCTCTTCCCTTCCATTCAGTCTCCTGTCTCCTTCATCTGACTCTCCCATCTAGATATCCTGGTGCTGCCTCAGAGGATGAAAATGTTACCTCTAAACTCTCCCACTCCTGCCTAGTTTCCATGCTATCGAGACTGGCATTACTAACTTTAACCCTTTTATTTGTCTTGATAAATGCTGGTGCTAAGGACCAGAATTTACGTTAAAAACTATTCAACACAATTCCTTCCCCGTTTTCATGTAACTCTTGTTTAGCTGCGATTTAAAAAACTACCATATCTTAAAAGTCAGCCACGGGCCCTGGACGGTTGGCTCAGCGGTAGAGCGTCAGCCTAGCGTGCGGAGGACCCGGGTTCGATTCCCGGCCAGGGCACACAGGAGAAGCGCCCATTTGCTTCTCCACCCCTCCGCCGCACTTTCCTCTCTGTCTCTCTCTTCCCCTCCCGCAGCCAAGGCTCCATTGGAGCAAAGATGGCCGGGGCGCTGGATATGGCTCTGTGGCCTCTGCCCCAGGCGCTAGAGTGGCTCTGGTCGCAACATGGCGACGCCCAGGAGGGGCAGAGCATCGCCCCCTGGTGGGCAGAGCGTCGCCCCCTGGTGGGCGTGCCGGGTGGATCCCGGTCGGGCGCATGCGGGAGTCTGTCTGACTGTCTCTCCCTGTTTCCAGCTTCAGAAAAATGAAGGGGAAAAAAAAAAAAAAAGTCAGCCACGTAAATCTTGAAAAACATAAAGCCAATAATTATCCATTTTTTTAAAAAGTGTTTTCGTAATCCTCCTCCCCTTTTTTCCTTCTCTTTTATACACTTGTCTTTCCGTGCCTGGTATATTTCACACAATGGCAGTTATTGATTTCAACTGAGTTTCAATGTCACGCAAGGAACTCTGTAACTCCGAGAATTTTAACGCAGTCATTTCTGCTCTTCGCCCCACCAGCCGGAGTCAGAACAACTAATTAGACGCTGCTCCCTTTCCACGGCTAGACCCTAACTCTGCCTCCAGCAATGCCCAGCAGGGTGGTTCTGCCTGCTCGGTGGCGTCCGCCCTCTCCCACCCGGCAGACCTCGGTCCGCAGCGGCTGTGACGCCAGTGGCCGCCCGCCGTCACCAGAAAGCAGCACCGTCCTGACAACAGGGAGCTGCCCCGCGCGTGGAAGGGCGCGGCTGCGCCCCGAGATCTGACCGCTGGAGAACTGTGGACCTAGGGGGCCCCGTAGGAACGGCGGAAGGGGGTGTGAGCTGACAGCAAGCTGTTTGTTTTGCTTTTTTAAGGACACGGGAAACTGGAGTAGTAACCCCGACCTGGGTCCTAACACGGTCCCAAAGCAGAAGCGGCGCTCGGGACCTGCAGCGCGGGGCGCGGGCTCCGACCGTCCCCGAGGGAGACGCCCCCGGCGGGGGGCGCGCCCGGCCCGGCCGCCGCGGCGGAGCGGGGGCCGCGGCCCAGCCCCGCGCAGGGAACGGCGCGCAGGAAACGCCGCGCCGGCCGCTCACCGGGGCGGGGCTCCGGGCCGGCGCCTGCCGGGCAAGCGGGCGCCCGACGCCGCGACCAGACTGCGTCCCCGCGCCCTGCCCTGCCCAGAAACGGGGTCAGGAAGGGAAGCGGAGGAAGTCCCCGCAGGGACGTGCGTCCCGGAGCAACAAGTGTCCGCGGCGGCCCCCACGGGGAGGCCGGTCTGGGGCAGGAACGCCAGGCCGGCGCCGCCGGCCTCCTCTCTCGCAGCCCCTCCCCCACCGCACTCACTCTGCCACACCACGTTCTTCAGCCCCCTTTCTGTCACCAGCGGCGCCATCTTCCCGACGCCGCGGATTAGCCGCCGCCGCCTGCCGCTTGCAACCTACTTCAGCCCGCGGAGGGGAGCTCGGGGTGGGGTGGCCCGGGGTGGCCCCGCCCACTCGGGCGCGCCCTCTGGTGACGTCATGCGCATCTGTACGGGGTTCCCGCCCACCCCTGGGCGGAGGCTGCGCAGAGCGGCTGGAAGTTCCGTGGGCGCTCGCTCGCCCCCTAGCGGGAGCCTGGATCACCTAGGGTTCGACGTCGGGTGACGTCAGAAGTAAAAACAACAACAAAACGTGCAGGCACAATCTAAGAAATGTTGAATTCGTTGGTACTATAGAAGGGAGGGATTCTCCACGTAATATTTTTAGCAGCATGAATGGTTTTTCCAGTCAAGGAGTATATAAGAAATGAAGCTGGAGCCCTGACCTCTTTTAATTGAATAGATTCAACTGCTGAAAATTTTAAACAAATGCACTCGTTATTTCTTTTTTATGTTTTAAATTGTAAGTCAAGTTCTGCTAGTCCCAAGCCATAAGAAAAAGACAGGACAGTGCAGACTCACCCTTATTTATTTATTTATTATTTTTTAATTTATTCATTTTTAGAGAGGAGAGAGAGAGAGAGAGGAGAGACAGTGAGAGAGAAGAGGGGAGGAGCTGGAAGCACCAACTCCCATATGTGCCTTGACCAGGCAAGCCCAGGGTTTTGAACCGGTGACCTCAGTATTTCCAGGTCGACGCTTTATCCACTGCGCCACCACAGGTCAGGCTTATTTATTTATTTATTTATTTTTTTATATTTCTGAAGTGAGAAGCAAGGAGGCAGACAGATCCCGCATAGGCCCGATCAGGATCCACCCGGCATGCCCACCAGGGGGTGATGCTCTGTTACAACCAGAGCCATTCTAGCGCCTGAGGCAGAGGGCATGGAGCCATCCCCAGCGCCTGGGCCAACTTTGCTCCAATGGAGCCTTGGCTGCAGAAGGGGAAGAGAGAGACAGAGAGAAAGGAGGGGGGGAAGGTGGAGAGCAGATGGATGCTCCTCCTGTGTGCCCTGGCCAGGAATTGAACCTGGGACATCCACACACTGGGCCGACACTCTACCACTGAGACATTCTGCCAGGGCAGACTCACCCTTCTAGAAGTGCAGCTCCTTGACCTGTAAGATTAAACTAAGACAGACAAGGGAGGTGGATGAAGTGCCTCCATCTCCTTTCCCTTGAGAATGACCAGGTGTCCAGGAATGACACAGAAAGGTCCTTCTGGGTAGGAAGTTTGACTTGCATCACATGGGGTGCAGCCAGGTCTCATGCCCCTGAAGACTAGATTCCAGGGTGGCAGGCCGTATAAAATAGCAAGTGTGGGCCTTAGTCACACTCTGACACAGATCCACACCCTGCACAGCCTGGCTGTGCATCTCACTAGCGGTGTGACCCCAAACTCCTCAGTTCCATTGCACTTATGTGTTGACTATAACCTGAAACCTCACAACAACCCAACAAGATGATCTTCATTGCCAATTTACAGACGTGAAAACATCAGAGGAATTAAATAAGGCATGAAAGGCCACAAGATGGCTCCAAGACCATTGCCAATCCCGTCCTACAATACCGCCGCCCCCCTTGCTCCCTGGGCTTTGCATACCTCTCTGAGCTGTCTCTCTAGTCTCCTCTAGTTTGTTTGCCTAAACAAATCGAACAATGAATTTGAATTTCCTGAACATGACACATGGCATGAAGGTAAAGTCCACCGACACTGGTCAGGAATGAAAAATCTTCGTACAATTTACAGAGTGGATAAACAGCCAAAACAAGCAAGAGCTGAGTGTAAAAGCTCTACTTTAGAGTCACTCGCTCACCATCCTATCCCCGGGTCTTCTTCATTCATAATTGATGACTTAATCATGATAATCCAGAGAAATATTTTCCATAAAGATATCATGGATTAGCAGGTCTGATTAATGCTACATACTTACTTGGCCCCCTGAGAATTTATATTTGAACTGGCTAGCTGTGTAAACACGGGTGGATTACTTGACCTCTCTGGGTCTCACTTTCCTTCCCTGTATGAAGGCGATAATATTATTTTCCAGCTCATGGGGTTGTTATGAGAATGAAATGAGCATGTGGAAAGCATTCAGAAGTGTGTAGTATGTGCTACACTCATCCATGTTTTGGTTTTATGTTCACTCGGCGTGGGCCATACTGACCTCTGTGGAATCCTGACCAAAGCAGCCCAGCCTTTGATGCCTAGCTAAGTAGACAGTCATTTCATTTTCTGTGACCTGGTGTTTGTTCCATATGGCTGTCCTGGTCCCAGCCCTCTGGTGTCCTAGAACCAGGGATCCTGGCCTTCCACTTGGCCTTTGCCTTCGGCTCTTTGGCTGTTCCGGTCAGCCATGGACACTGCTTGATTCAGAGTCCACACTCTGCTGGCGACAGGGCTTAGCACAGTCTCACATGGGCTCTGGACCACAGCCCAGAAAGCTGCCCCAGTTCACGGATGCCCTCCCAGGGCATGGACCCACTCTGAACCCTCTAGATCTCATCAGCCTGTGCTCAATACCACAGTCCTGTATCTTCTGTTAAATTAATTAGACTGCGGTGGTTCTGATACCTTAGCGACCTACCTAAGCCTATAAATACCTCAAAGATAAGAAATCAAAATCTAAGAACAACCAATCACAAACAGCCAACTAGGCTTTTCCAAATAAGGCAACAGCTTGAGCCATAGCCAATCAAACACTATCTTGCTTTAATTCAGCCTCTTCTCTATAGAAGTCTTTCCCCCTACTCCCATCAGTGGAGGCTCCTAACCACTTCCAGCTTGCAGCTGCCAAGTTCAAATCAATTTCTGCCCAAATAAACTAAAAAATTTGAATATGCCTCAGTTATCCTTGAACACTTCTCAACCTCCCATTATTGAAATTTTGCTTCAAGGACGAGTTCACCAAGGCAAGCCTTTTAAAGTTCCCAAACGTGGCCACAGGTCCGAATCACTTGGTGAGTTGGTCACAAACACAGATTCGCAGGCTTGGTCCCAGACCTCCTGAGTTAGAATCTCTGGTGTGTGTGTGTGGGGGGGGGGGGAGGTGCCTGGGGGTCTATATTAAGTAATGAGTCCCCTGAATGATGTGGGTGCCCCGGCCCAAGTCCCGTTCATTTCTGGGAACAGCCGTGGACCACAGCCAACCCTCCACATGCGGGCTCTCTGAGGCAGCAAATTTCATTGTTATAGATCTGTGTTTGGTCTCCTTTGCAAGAGCAGATGCTCTGGGCATGTCTCTCCATCAGTGACACGTTATATATGTCTCATCGTTCTTACAGAGAAAGGGAAAGAGGACAGAAATCGGGAAGGTTGCCCTTTCTCTCAGTTTACCTGAATCCCGACTCCACACTCCAATTCCTTCTGGACAGAACGCTGTGGTTGTTCCTGACTAGTTCATGGCCTCACAGCTATACTGTACTTTGGGGGAGTAAACACTTCGGTTGTGTGTGTGCTACACGAGTCCTACTTGTACCATTTTATAATAAGTTTACAGGCATTCAAGGGACACACAATTTTCTAGGTACAACAGATTATATTATATATAATCATGGCCTTTCCTCTCCAAAGATGAAAAAACTGTTACAGTATGAGTGGGGGATACATCCAACAAGATTGATGGCCCTCCCCTCACCCCAGAAAAAGATGCATGTATGTCAGTTTGAGGCCCTGCCCCTGGCTGTTCTCCATCCCAAGTCTTTGCACATTTAAACGCATGGCTGCGATCCTTCTAGCAACAGGCCAGCAGCTCAGCTTTCCCAGGCGCTTCAGCAGAGGTCAGATCACCCGATGCTCTGGCTTGGTGAAGCCTGCATGCAGCTATGCTTCCTCCCAGTTTGAGATGAGGGTGTTAATACAGGTGGCCAGGCAGCTGCTGCTGGCTACCCTATGCTGAAGTCCTCGGGGTTTGTTTGGAGGTGAGTGGTGTCTCTGGTGGCTTGACCTCACCTTCTCTGGGAGCGAACATCCCAGCCCTTGAATGGTTAGAGGCCTATGTGGCTGGTGCTGGTGTCGATGGTCACTTAAGAAGTGGGTGCGTTGAAGTCTGTGGTGCGTCTGGAGGTGAGAGCTCAGAAGGAGTCGCCTAAGCAGACTTTTCACGTGTCCAGGACTTTCCCAGCATGCCGGCTCGCTCTGGCCGCTTTCCAGAGAACGTTCTGGATCCATGTCTCCCTTGAGTCCTCTCTGCAGCCCATCTTGAAGTCCTGCGCAGGTGAGGACACACCTGCCCTTGCTCTCAGAAAGTAGTCAGAGCTGTTCTTCTAAAGAGTTTGTCCTATCCTAGATACATTGTGTATTCTAATAGATCTTTTCCATCTCAAGTTGTACTAATATTTGAGACAACCCTGCAAAAGATGTGGGGAGAATTTTTAAAAACAAAAACAAAAAATGTTGCCTTTGAGTCACACGATGTCAATTCAAATTACTCACTAGGTCAATCAAGTCTCCGTGGTCATCTGAGGCTCGCTCTGTCATTCTGCATTTCTCTTCCCTCTGTAAATCACTGAGACGGACAGGGAGGAAGAGGCCACAGATACGTGAAATATGCAGACATTTTCTTAAAGAGTCCTGAAACATCTCTGAGATCTAGATTTGCGTTTTGATCTGAAATGCTATCTCACAGGAAGAAAGTTACCAATTAAGCATCTGGGCCCTGCCCTGGCTGGATAGTTCAGTTGGTGAGAGCATCGTCCGGAATCACAGAGGTTGCCGGTTTGATCCCCAGTCAAGGCACATAGAGGAACAGATTGATGTTCCTGCCTCTCTTCTGCTTTCTCCCTTCCTCTCTCTAAAATCAGTAAAATAAACAATTAAGTCTGGGCCCTGACAAGGCCCAAAGACCAATCTCTGGTTAAGTAGGTCTATGGTGGATCCCCAGAAATTGCACCTCTAGGGGGTTCCCAGATGTTGCCCATGCTGTTGGCCCTGGGACCACAGTTTGAGAACCAATGAGTTAGGGTATTATGAAGACTGTGGTTAAAATGCAAATATCTTAGAAGTAGCTCATCAGATGTAAATCACTGGCACATAATATAACAGAATGTGATATGCGCTTAAGCTGATACTGAATACTCATAACTTCCATTTTTTTTTTTTTTTCTTTCTTTCTTTCATTTTTCTGAAGCTGGAAACAGGGAGAGACAGTCAGACAGACTCCCGCATGCGCCCGACCGGGATCCACCCAGCACGCCCACCAGGGGCGACGCTCTGCCCACCAGGGGGCGATGCTCTGCCCATCCTGGGCGTCGCCATGTTGCGACCAGAGCCACTCTAGCGCCTGAGGCAGAGGCCACAGAGCCATCCCCAGCGCCCGGGCCATCTTTGCTCCAATGGAGCCTTGGCTGTGGGAGGGGAAGAGAGAGACAGAGAGGAAGGCGCGGCGGAGGGGTGGAGAAGCAAATGGGCGCTTCTCCTGTGTGCCCTGGCCGGGAATCGAACCCGGGTCCCCCGCACGCTAGGCCGACGCTCTACTGCTGAGCCAACCGGCCAAGGCTCATAACTTCCATTTTTTCAGTGCTTACTGTGGGTCTGTCATTGGGTCCAACATTTATATCTCATTTCATCCTCACACTATCTTAGGAGGTGATTGTTTATTCCCATTTTCTGTTGAGAAAACCTAGGCTTGGAGATCACTGAAGCAACTTGCCTGAGGGCAAGTGGAGAGGGGCAGGATTTGAACCTCGATCTGTCTCGTTAAAAGATCCATTCATACTGTTTAAAAGTTTTAGGATAAGAAGTAATAATAATAATAAATAATAAACAAAGAAAGAAAATCTTTAGGAAAATCCAAGAGTCAAAGAAAGCCAAAAGTCTTACAGTAACAAAATTTCCCAGGCGGCCCCTAGCATGTCAGGAGGCCCCGTGTCACCCAGAGACCTAATGTGACCGGTCCTGTGTGCAGAGAGAAAAGTGCCAACACTGGCGACATGGTGAACTGCGTGTGATGCAGAGGCCCTCACATGACTCAGCTAATTCTTATTTTTGAGGGTCTTGCAAGATTTCTACAAGGATCTATTTAAAGAAAGAGGCAGGTGTCAGGCTGGAGACGGGAGCCGGCTAAGGAAGGAAGAAGCAATGATCAGGGCAGACGACAGGAACAGGAGAAGGGACGTAGTGACCCAGAAAAGTGTTTCTCATACTTCTCCGGGATCAGAATCTCCTGGGAACCAGGTAGAACTACAGAGGCCCGTCCCACTTCAACAGGCCTAGGCCTCTCCATTCTCTCTTGGCTCTCCGGGACTTTCTGATACACACCAAGGTCTGGGAACTACTACTGAGTAGGGCTTCTCAACCCTGAACATGCATGTGAACCAGCTGGGAGTTAGTACATCAGGGCGGGGCTGAGATTGTACTTGTTGAACAAGCTTTCTGGTGACGAGTAGCAAAGTCTAAGAGTGGTGGTTTTCAAAGCATTTTTTAAAAAGCATTGAGCCCTGGCCTGGCCTGTGGTTGCGTGATGAGTAGAAAGCGCCAACCTGGAACGCTGCGGTTGCTGATTCAAAACCCAGGGCTTGCCAGGTCAAGGCACATACGACAAGCAATCAATGAACAGCAGGCGTCCCCAAACTACGGCCTGCGGGCCACACGCAGCCCCCTCAGGCCATTTATCCGGCCCCCTGCCGCACTTCCAGAAGGGGCACCTCTTTCATTGGTGGTCAGTGAGAGGAGCACTGTATGTGGCGACCCTCCAACAGTCTGAGGGACAGTGAACTGGCCTCCTGTGTAAAAAGTTTGGGGACCCCTGAAGAGTAACGCAACTACTTCTCGTTCCACCCCTTGCCTCTCTCTGTAAAATCAATCAATAATTTTATTTTATTTTACTTATTTTTTTAGCGAGCAAGAGACAGACAGGAAGGGAGAGATATGAGAAGCACCGACTCGTAGTTATCTTCCTTTAGTTATTCATTGTTTTTCATAGGTGCCTTGACCAGGGGCTCCAGCCAAGCCAGTAACACCTTAGTCAAGCCAGCAACCTTGGGCTCAAGCCAGTAACCCTTGGGCTCAAGCCAGTAACCTTTGAGCTCAAGCCAGCGACCATAGGATCATGTCAATGATCCCACACTCAAGCTGGCAACCAACCTCGGGGTTTTGAACCTGGGACCTCAGCATCCCAGCTCCATGCTCTATCCACTGCGCCACCACCAGTCGGGCAATAAATAAAATCTTAAAAAAAACACCCAAAACACATTGCATCCTGGTTGGTGGCACAGTGGATGGAGTTCCATCTGGGGGCATTGCACCTGCTTGACCCCAAAGTCATTGGTGAGCCCCAGTCCAGGCACGTGTAAGAAGCAATCAATGGCACAGCTAAGTGGGACCACAGGTTGGTGCTTTTCTCTCTCTCCCTTCTTCTCTCTCAAAAGAAAACATATATTTTTAAACTAATTATAAAAAAAAAGCATTCTTTAACAAAATCTTAGGGAAGCCAGTATATAACACAACTCCTCTCCTACTAAGAACCCCTAAGATGCTTTGACTTCCCCTCCACAGCTCAGGAAAGCACTGATTAAAAACTGCTATATCCCTGGCCAGGCAGTTCAGTGGGTCAGAGCAATGGCTCAATACGCCAAGGTTGTGGGTTCGATCCCCCATCAGGACATACACAAGAATCAACCAATGAATGCAAGAAAAAGTGGAAAAATAAGTCAATATATTTCTCTCTCTCTTTTCCTCTCTCACTCTAAAAATAGATAAATAAAAACATTAAAAACAAAAAGAAACCCAGCTCTAATACTAGAAATAGGTTCCAAGAATGCAGACCTAGGCCTGTGGCGTTTCAAGGAAGACTAGGTCATTAGTACTTTGGGAGTGTCTTTGAAGTAGTTTTTTATAACTCAGACGTTTCTTCACAATTTCTTTTTAATAAGCTAGACCTGTTTCCCTGCAGTCACTGGAAACAGAAACTCTTTAAAAATCAATAGGTATTATGTTTATTTCAGACCTGCAGGTGTCCTGCGGTGCTCGGAGCAGCGGTGGTTGGGAGAGGAACTGCAGCCCCGGAGAGAGACTGCAGACGGGAAGCTGGCCCAGACCGGGAGGCACGTCTGACCCGGAATACGTGTGCATGCGCGCATGTCCCGTCTGTCGTTTGGGGCTTATAATATTCCCAGGGAGGGGCTGTTCCAAGGCCCAAACTCAAGCGGCCCCTAGAAGAGTGCGGCAAGCACTCCTCATGAAGCAGCACGTGCTACCGACTGGGATGGCACATCCAATGCTGCGTGTCGTCCCCGCAGCCTGGCCCAGCAGTGGCCTCCGCGGAGCACGCAGAACAGCCCAGACGGGACCAGCACACGCAAGCAGGCAGTGAGCATCGTCTTTCCTCCCGCCTCCCTCTCAGCGCCCCTTTTCTTCCACTGGGCACATCTGTCCAACCAGAAGCAGGCACCCTAGCATCTGCCTTTGATCCCGACTTCACTCTCACCCTAAAGTGCAACCAAGAAACTCCCTTTTGTTTCACTCGGGAGCAAAATGACTTACCCATTCCAAGTGTACTTCCGGAGCAGGTGACTGCAAGAAATAAAAACACCGCATTTAAATTCTGCTCATTGATACGTTTAAGGTGAGGAAGATAAAACCTGAGAAAGAATGAAGGGAAAGTGAACCGTAGGATGAGTAAGACCCAGTTGGGGTGACGGGAGAAGGAGACAAACCACTAGCAGGACGACCTTGGGGAAGTCACTTCACTTCTCTGTGCCTCAATTTATCTATAAAGTGGTAAGAAGAAGGATGCCAACTCCACAGGGTTGCAATAAGGATCAGTTAATACATGTAAAGACCTAATAATAGTGGCTGGCACATAGCACTCGATAAATATTACTCATTATTATCTTTTACAGTATTGTCCTAATTATCAGAGTAAGTCATCACCAACACTGAAGAAAACAAAAAACCATAAAATTTTCCCCATATGCATGGTTTTTACCAGAAAAATTGAGCTCATTCAATGACATGTTTTTTGAGCATTCAATGTGAAAACACTTGACAAACTGTACAACATTATGCAGATATGATGAAATATTGTTATGAGTGTGCAGGCTCTTCTTCCTGAGAGCTCATCCCCATCCCAACAACCTCTTCCTGTCCCTTCCCACAGGGCCAAGCTTTGGGCCAGCTTGTCCTGTGGACAAGATAATGAAAAAATAAGGAACCAGAGCGTGACAGCCAAGGACAGTGAGAACACTGCGTGACAAGGAGCTGGCCTGGTGCCATCCCCAGGGGCCCTCTCGCACCTTCTTGTCACCTATGAGCAATTGGAAATTTCAGGTTCTGGTTGCCAGTCAAGATTTCCAAGCTGTTATTTATCCTCTTCATCCTCTCTTTTCTTCTTTCTTTCTTTCTTTCTTTCTTTCTCTCTCTCTCTCTCTCTCTCTCTCTCTCTTTTCTTTTTTTAGACATATATAAAAACTCTATGGCTATGCCCTGGGCAAGGCAGCAGAAGGCGGGTGCTGGAACGCAGAGAAGGGGAACTGCTGACGTTTCCTACCAGCTCTCCTGTGACGGCACCCACTGACTGACAGTCATGTTTTGTGATCACGTATTGCCGAATCTAGCTTATGATTTATAAATTTCTTTTTCTGATCCTCCAACTCTTTCTCAGTCATGAGTCTGAATCTGAGCAAATTAAAGTTCAAGTATCTTAATTTCTAATATACCAGGATGTCTATTATTATCTCTAAGACTATGTTAAAAATCTATCCCCAAATCTCCAAAGCAGAAAATCACTTTAGAGCTTCTTTACTATTTATGCAGCAAGCATCTGGTCCTTTTCCTAAAGGAGAGGAGAGGGAGAGGGAAGGTAGTGTCTCCAAATCAAACAATAATAATAAAAGCATCATGATCCCAAAGAGGCTGGGGGTCCCCAGCAGCCAGAATCTGCCCACAGGATGTAGAAATGTCACACCCTCTTTGACCTTCCTCCCCACAGGTAAGTGTGAGTGCCCCAGGTCTAAATTCGTAGGCTGAGTCGAGGGTTAGTTTCAAACAGAAGGTCCTAAGTTGCTCTACCTGAATATATCTTTTTTGGACAGAAAGTGAGCTTCCGCCCTGTCTCAGCCACTGGGGAGACCATCACGGTGTAGACATCCCCACAGGGTATCTCGGTGACGTCACAGAAACTGAGGCCGGGGCTTGGGGAACATGTGAAGATGCCTTTGGAGCCATAGAGGTCGGTGCTGTAGTTGGCGGAGCCCCTGGCAGCGTGCCAGCCAACCCGGATGCCGTCAGGGCCCAGCCTGTACAGTTTCACTCCCAGCGGGCAGCAGGCACCTGAGGATGAAAACACAGACACAGACCCTTTGTTCCCATCGCGCACACCCACGGCCTGTATTACTACGGGGGAGACAATTAGGATTACTTAGTCTAAGTAATACAGGGTCAGAGCAAGATTTGACGAGGTAGTCAGTCCTTTCCGCAGTGGGCCACGTGACTAGAAACATATGTGCAAAAACAGTTTAGAAAAATGCACTAGACTATAAAAAGGAAAGAAATCCATATGTGTGGGGGACATGGATTTTTAAAAACTTTTTTTTTTTTTAAGATTTTATTTATTGATTTGAGAGAAAGAGAAAGGCGGGGAGGGAGGAGCAGGAAGCATCAACTTGTAGTGGCTTCTCCCCTGTGCCTTGACTGGACAAGCCCAGTGTTTCGAACCGTTGACCTCAGCATTCCAGAGAGATCCTTTTCCACTGAGCCACCACCAGTCAGGCGGCATGGATTTGTAATAGAGAATAATAATGAGTTAAAAAGTCCACACTTGCCTGACTGGTGGTGGTGCAGTGACTAGAGTGTTGACCTAGGACACTGAGGTCCCAGGTTTGAAACCCTGAGGTCTCTGGCTTGAGCGTGGCTCGCCAGCTTGAGCACAGGGTCACTGGCTTGAGCCTGGGATCATCAACACAATCCCATGGTGGCTGGTTTGAGCCCTAAGGTCACTGGCTTGAAGCCCAAGGTCGTTGGCTTGAGCAAGGGGTCACTGGTAAGGCTGGAGCCCCCTCCTCCAGTTAAGGCATGTATGAAAAGCAATCAGTGAACAACTAAAGTGCCACAACTATGAGTTGATGATTCTCATTTCTCTCTCCCTTTCTGTTTCTCTTTCCCCAAAAAGAGTCCACACTTGGCAGATATGTGTTGTGCATGAGTCAAACCTTATGAGTCAAATGCCCAGAATCCCTGTCAAGAGCCTTCAGAATACCCTAGTTTCATATGATCTTAGTGGGGTTGAATTTAAATATAAGGAACTGCTTTCAGTTCTATTGAAAAGACCTATCGTGTTGAGCATGACACCAGAGGAGCAGTCACTTACACAGCAGGCCCGTGACCAAGCTTTGCTGATCACACTTCATCCATGCTAGCTGACTAGTACCTTTTTTTCTTTTCCAAATGCCTTGAGCAGGTCATACATTAGGTGTCAAGCAGGACACCAAATAGTCAGTTTCTCAGTATCTAAAATAAAGATGTTATTGTATAGCCCTGGCAGGGTAGCTCAGTTGGTTAGGGTGTTATCACAAATGCCAAGGTTGTAGGCTCAATCCCCAGTCAGGGCACGTACAAGAATCAACTAGTGAATGCATAGATGGGTGGGACAACAAATCTCTCCCTCTCTAGCTCAAATCAAATCAATTTTTAAAAAGTGTCATTGTATAATAATAAAAAATTCAGTTATAGATAATCAGGCCCATTGGATTTATTCTTTAAGAACAAATTTGGGCAGGCCCTGGCCGGTTGGCTCAGTGGTGGAGCGTCGGCCTGGCGTGCAGAAGTCCTGGGTTCGATTCCCGGCCAGGGCACACAGGAGAAGCACCCATCTGCTTCTCCACCCCTCCCCCTCTCCTTCCTCTCTGTTTCTCTCTTCCCCTCCCGCAGCGAGGCTCCATTGGAGCAAAGATGGCCCGGGCGCTGGGGATGGCTCCTTGGCCTCTGCCCCAGGCGCTGGAGTGGCTCTGGTCGCAACAGAGCAACGCCCCGGAGGGGCAGAGCATCGCCCCCTGGTGGGCAGAGCGTCGCCCCTGGTGGGCGTGCCGGGTGGATCCCTGTCGGGCGCATGCGGGAGTCTGTCTGACTGTCTCTCCCCGTTTCCAGCTTCAGAAAAATACAAAAAAAAAAGAACAAATTTGGGCCTGACTGGTGGTGCAGTGAATACAGTGTCGACCTGGGATGCTGAAGTCCCAGGTTTAAAACCCTGAGGTCACTGGCTTGAGCACAGGTTCACCAGCTTGAGGGCAGAGTCACTGGTTTGAGTGTGGGATCATCAACATGATCCTATGGCCACTGGCTTGAAGCCCAAGGTCACTCGATTGAGCAAGGGGTCACTGGCTCAGCTGGAGCACCCCCAGTCAAGGCACATATGAGAAGCAATCAATGAACAACTAAAGTGCTGCAACTACAAGTTGATGCTTCTCATCTCTCTCCTTTCCTTTATCTCTCTCTCTCTCTTTCTTGCTAATATATATATATAAATAAATAAAAAATTTTAAATGGGGGGGTTGTTAAGTTAAGCAAAGAGATATCTTCCCAAAACTGGATATCAGGGTGAGAACTTAGGCAGCAAATCCAACAAAGGATAATGTGCCAAAAGACACTCTAGACCAGCTTACATACTTGTCGTACGCTATAAATGCTTTCACATTATGATTATTCTTACTCCTCTTCCCAGTGCAGAAACAGAACCCGAGAAAATAAGGCAACAGAGCTTACGAGAAGCCATGTCTTTAGACTCCTAGCTGCAGACTCTTTCTACTACCCCTGGGATGGCAAAAGTATATGTCAACTCGCCTGTCCCATGCCCCAGGACAGACATAACTAACTGATCATGGAGCTCTTTCCCATTTGGCCCAAGAGATATCCTCCGTTTTTGTCAAAACAGTGCTGCAAGCAGCCACTTTGGTGGACTAGAGTCACACGAGAGAAACCCCACTTGCTAACCGGTGCCTCTTCCCTCACCCGCTCTTCCCTGATGGCTTGGTCTTTGTGAAGAACGACATACAACACTGTCAGTAAAAAGAAAACAACAACAATGAAAAAAAAAAAACCACTGTCAGCAGACAGCGTTCTTTAAGCTTGTAGAAAGAAGAAACCGTAAGAGGACCTGGGATGGTTTAGGAGAGAGGTAGTAGCACAATAAGAAAGAACGAGAAGAAAAACTCAAGCCAAATAGAATGTCAGCTCTAAGTGCTTTCCAAAAACCCTGCCAGGCTGAGTTACTCTGCTGCGGGGGGCTGCGTCGTACAAAAATCTGTCCTCTCTTCAGAAAATGTGTCCCTGAACCTGTCACCAGGGAAGTTCATTCGTCAACTGTCGACGGCAGCCTCTGGAGCTTCGACGTTCTAGGTCAAGGGGAAAACTAAACTTTGTGGAACACAATCTGAATTTATAATGTAAGGTAGGTAGGGATACAGCATCTTTTTAAATGAGAAGGAAGGTCGTAAGCCTGGATGTATAATGGGGAGTCGAGCTCCTTATCGATACCGTAAAGCTAGAACTGAGAGCTCACTTACTGGAGGAATAGCGTTGGTAGGTGCAGTCTGCGGTCAACCCGGTGGCACTAATCGCTTTTAAGGCCACTGTGTAATTGACGCCACATGTGATGCATCCCAGGAGGCAGTGGTTTTGATGGGTGTGACACTTAGCCTGTCCAGTGCGTGACTCCAGAACTGTCACATAGGTTAGGGCCCCGGTCCCGACAGTCCAGCTCACGTTGACGACTGATTGGGTGACCTGAGCTACTGTCAGATTGGCTGGACAACATGGCACTTCAATGAAGAAAAAGAGAAAGAACTGGAGGTTAATTTCCATGGAGTTTTATTTGTGAAAAAGGATACACGATGGTATTTTGTCTGTGTTTTATTCAATAGCCTAAATTTTGCAAACCTTCAATTGTTCATGAAAATTTTTTTTTTGTCAAGCAAAATCTCATTTACTCTGATGCATCATTTAACATCAACTAAATATATAGTGGGTGCTTTCCCCAAGAACACAGCTCACTAAGTGGCTGTGGGTAATATGAGGTTCCACTCAATTATTGTCAGATTAAGAAAACACTCCATTGTCCCCCAACTTTAACAGTTCCAGTCGCAAATTTTAAAGCAGCAGTTGCATGTACGCCTTCTCCTAATATTACATTGCACAGCATTTGTAATTAAATGTATTTTGCATTTCTCATGCAATTTATAGTATATAATTGATATAAAAGCTTTCCTGACCAGTGGTGGCACAGTGATAAAGCATCAGCCTGGGACACTGAGGTCGCAGGCTCAAAACCCCGAGGTCGCCAGCTTGAACACAGGATCGTAGACATGATCCTAAGGTCACTGGCTTGAGCAAGGGGTCACTGGCTCAGCTGGAGCCCCCCTGTCAAGGCACATATGAGAAGCAATCAGTGCCGCAACTACAAGTTGATGCTTCTCATCTCTCTCCCTTCCTGTCTGTCTTCCGCACCTCTCTCTCTCTTTTTTTTCCCTCTCTTTCTCTCATTAAAAAAAAAAAAAAAAATCTTGAAATATTCCTAGCCACCTAGGAATACCACAGCCAAGTGTTATTCTTAGGGACCCATTATATAGAATATAGGGATATGCAGAATTTTCCTGCGTCTTAGGAGTTGTCTCTAGACTGTTGCCTTTTCCATTTCAACTTTTATAGTCCAAAGTGCCTTCTATCATTGTGTACAAGAGAAAATAATGTCCAAAGGCTTTAAAGGAGTGTCCTAAATTTCATTCACACACAATACTATGAAGCAATAACAGCTTTCTCTCATCCTGCTTTTACAATGCAGCAGGTCCTAGAGAAAGGGCTTTGCAGAATTAATTAACCCATTACCCACCCTTACCAATTAGGAAACAGAAACTCGAAAACTTGAAAAGCATTGTTTAGAGAAAGATGTAAAAGGGGCTATAAGCCAAATAAATAAATAAATAAATAAATAAATAAATAAATAAATAAAAGCCAGCTCTTGGTCACTTGTTAGCTGCTTTGGTGGATTGTGTCAGGGGGGAATATGCATTTAAACAAATATTTTTGCAGAGTCAACGCATTCCCCCTTTGATGTCAGAGTATGAATAGAGTCCTCTGATGATACTTTTACAGAGTCTGTGTCCAAATGGTGACAGTTTTATTTTCTGAGACGGGGCCTCTGAGTTTAATGTATTTCTATCACACTTAAGGTAGATCACATGAAAAAATTCACAAACTGAAACAGTTCCTCAGGACCCCACCGCAGTCAGCTTTCGGGCTGGGGGTGCCACGTACCTGTTTCCAGGGGCACACGGTAGCTGGGCAGGCTCCGCCCCGCCTGGGTTTCGGCCACGGCGGTGACAGAGAACACGGAGCCGCAGGGCAAGCCCCCCAGGGTGCAGGACTGGCCGGCGCTGCTGCACCGGTACAGCCCTTCCTCGCCCAGGGCGGTCACCGTGTAGGTGGCGCCCTGGTTCCTGGATCTCCAGCGCACGTGGATGGCGGAGAAGGCGTCCTCCGACACACTCTTGATTTCAGGACTGCAAGGAGCTAAGAGAGTTTAGATGGTTAATTGAAACAGTGAGATCAAATATACCACCTGGGCCATTGGCTCTGAAACGGATTGATTTTCTCCCAGGGGGATGAGATCAGCGTCACTTTCAACCATAGCAGGCGTGGACACCTTGCTGCCATTGACCAATGGGTTTGGGTCCTAGAACGTCAGACTAAGCAGAAAACGTTAAGGAGCGTTTTGGACTACACAAACAGAGGAAATTAAGGCAAACATTTAACGTCATAACCCTCCTGGTGTGAATACAGGCTGGGCCCTTACAAGTGGGGGGTGTGGATGGCTGACAGGTAAACCCTTCCACCATCCCCACAGGCTCCTCTCTTGTTTTCTTTTTTCCCACTTTCCCTCTCCCACCTTCTCTTCTGCCCCTCCTTGGGAAGACAGGGGCTCTAACAGTCTCCACAAAGAGTAGTTAGTGGGAGTCAGCTTTGTGATAGTTGGTGCTGAAGGCCCGTCCTGGGGGACAGGGCTGTGGTGGGTCATGCAGAGGTCAGTGAGTGAAACTGTAGCTGTCTCATACCCGTGGTTATGAATCGAGAGGCACATGACGTGTTGCTGCCCCGGACTTCGCTGAAGGAATACACCGTGACATTGTACTCGGTGTCACACTCCAGAGCTGAGAGGGTACAGGCGGGAACGGTGTCCTTGCACTCAACCACATTGAACCCGTCCACAGCCTTGGTTTCATAAAGTTCGGCACCACGGACCGGAGACCAGACGATCTCCACTCTGTCACTGGACACCAACACTGGGTTAATGTCACTGGGACAACAGGGAGCTGGACAAAGGAACAGAGAGAGGATAGAGGTCAGCTCAGAAGCAATGTGGTCACAGGGGGACACTGACCTCCCCGTGCACAGACTCTGTCACTGTCCTAAATTATCACAAGACTCTCAGGAGAGGTCTGTCCAGCTCTGAACTTGGCCTAACACCCGGTAGGTAGAGGATAAATCCTCTACGCATGACATTCAAGTTCGTTACAAGCCATCATGTTCAAGCTGCATCTCCTAGGGTGGTCCCCTGCCCCACCAGACTCCTCAATGCCCCAGTACACCTGTGCTGTCATTTCTCTGTGCCTCGAAGACTGCTGACCCCTTTGTGGGAAGGTCATTCCCCTCTTCTGCCTGACAAAACCATACTTCCTCTAAATTCTAGATCCTATCTGTCTTTATAGACACTAAACCAGATAGAACAGGGCTGGGGGAGAGAGGAGGACAGACAGCATCATTATATTAGTAGATTTTTTCCCATTGATTTTGAGAGAGAGAAGGAAACGAGAGAAAAATTAGTTGTTCCATCTAGTTGTGCATTCATTGGTTGCTTCTTGAATGTGCCCTGACCCAGGATCGAACCTGCAACCTCAGTGTGCTGAGACAATGTTCTATCCACAGCACCATCTGGCCAGGGCTTATATAAATAGATTTTAGAAGAGACCTTACATTACCTCACAGACAAATGGGGACAGCTTGGAGTGTGTCTAGGATGCTTCTACCCCACTTACATCCCATCAATCGTTCTTTATTTGTGACAGGGACAGATAGAGACAGAGAGAGGTACAGATAAGGACAGACAGACAGGAAGGGAGAGAGATGAGAAGCATCAACTCTTTGTTGCAGCACCTTAGTTGTTCATTAATTGCTTTCTCATATGTGCCTTGATGGGGGTTGGGGGCTACAGCAGATGGAATGACACCTTGCTTGAGCCAGCAACCTTGGGCTCAAGCTTGTGAGCCTTGCTCAAACCAGATGAGCCTGCGCTCAAGCTGGCAATCTCAGGGTTTCGAACCTGGGTCCTCCACGTCCCAGTCTATCACTATCCACTGCGCCACCGCCTGATCAGCCTTTTTTTTTTTTTAATCCCACCCATTCTTAAAGACCCAATTCATGGTCACTCCTTCCAGAAGAACCCCCTGTGTTCTTGAGACCAGGAGGCCGCTTACTCCAAATTCCAAAGGCATTGATGATTTGATTCCCTCACCCTGGTAAAAATGTATTAGAATCCAGCTAGTATTGATTTTTACATAGTTATAGTGTAGTATTCTTATCTGTAAGTATAGTCGGCTAATTTTAAGTCACTCATTCCATTCATTCTTCAAAAATTGAGCATCTCTCATATACCAATCACACTATGATAAGCACTGAGGATGAAGAGATAAATAAAATATAATCCCGCCCTGGCCGGTTGGCTCAGTGGTAGAGCGTCGGCCTGGCGTGCAGGAGTCCAGGGTTCGATTCCCAGCCAGGGCACACAGGAGAAGCACACATCCGCTTCTCCACCCTTCCCCCTCTCCTTCCTCTCTGTCTCTCTCTTCCCCTCCCGCAGCTGAGGCTCCATTGGAGCAAAAGATGGCCCGGACGCTGGGGATGGCTCCATGGCCTCTGCCTCAGGCTCTAAAGTGGCTCTGGTTGCAACAGAGCAATGCCCCGGATGGGCAGAGCATCGCCCCCTGGTGGGCATGCCAGGTGGATCCTGGTCGGGCGCATGCGGGAGTCTGACTGCCTCCCCGTTTCCAGCTTCAGAAAAATACAAAAACAAAAAACAAACAAACAAAAAAAACCCCCAAAAATATAATCCCTGCCCCATACAAGATCCAAGCCTAGGGGACAAAATTAACAGTAACAATAATAATGATATTAATAAAAATATTTGCATTGTGCCTTATCATATACAAACACTTTTCATATTCACTTTCTCATTATTTGTTATTTGCCCCAATTTGCAGCGGAGGAGACTAAGGAACTAGTAAGGTCAATGCCGTTGTCTTCATTTTGCAAATAAGTCGGTGGTCAAGTTCAGACTTGAACCCAGGTGTCTTTCTGCAAAGCCCTCCACACTACTAGCATCTTTGCATCTCTGTTTTCTGGTTTGCACCAAGGATTGCACCCCGTTCAATCTCTTGCACAATGCTGAACACCAAGTACACTCTGGTGGAGGGTTCAGTTTTTCAGAGTAGGGTTGAACAACTACACTCTCATCCCTCTTTTCACTCTGCAACCTTGCATTCTTGTTAAGCCTGGGTCCACAAAACCAAAATTTCCTAGTCTGGAAAAAAAAGTGAAAGAAGAGATTCACATTTTGTTCTTGACCCTAGAATGACCCCAGGAAGACTATGTAATAGCGATCCATTCTATTGCTAAGTGGAGCAAACTCAGAACTTCCTTTACAAGCATCAAGGGCATCCTACCTGTGGTATAATTGAACACATCACCCAAAGCACTCTGCCCTGCCTTGTTATAGGCAAAAACACTGATAAAGTAAGTGAAGCCACATTCAGACAGGAAGTTGCACCGGGTGAGGGACGTGTTGCAGTGCACCTCCAAGCCATCATCGCTCTTCACAAAGGCCACGTAGTGATCACCCAGGTCTACGCTGGACCAAGACACGGACAGGTGGCCAGGGGGATCTTCTTGGATCGTCACTCTTCCAGGTGCACAAGCAACTAGGAAATGATGAATAATAAGCAATCGTGAGAGATTTTCTTTGCATCTTTGCAACTGTCCAAGATACAGGGCACTATGGACGAAGATGACATCAAACAGTATGTGCAAGCCAGTGAGACATTCTCACATGTCCTAAAAAGTTTGTCTCACATATGCATGCCAGACTGTGTCAGAAACAGGCATGGATTGGTTAATATTGCATTAATATTGTTTCTGTGTTAAGGCGATGCCAGGATCAGCAAAGAATGAAGTCTTCTGAATGAATGAATTCAACTAAAGTTTATTCTTTCGAGCTCTAAGCTTTTAAAATTTTAGTCTGCTCCAATAGAAATCTTCCTAAAATAGACTACACAATTCTCAGCCCCAGGAAACACATAGAACTTTCTAAACATAGCTCTTTTATTGATAAGGTCGTTCTCATGATTGTGACTAATTGCATTGCATACAAACTGCAGCGATGCCTCCCGGACCGATAATTGTGCAGGACCCTTTTGATGGCACTTTACCCTGGATGCATGTTAGAATCAATGGAGGGGCTTTTACAGACTACTCATATCCAGACTCTATTCCCTGCAACTCTGTTTCATTGGTCTTCTGTGGGGCCAGCCCATCAGGATTTTATTAAAGCTCTCCGGGTGCTCTTAATCTCTCAATGTGCAGCCAAGATTGAAACACACTGGATGGTTCTCTCTAACATTAGCTGACGAACTCAGAACCGCTGGGCTTTTTTTTTTTTTTACAAAGACAGAGCTAGAGTCAAAGAGAGGGATAGATAGAGACAGACAGACAGGAACACAGAGAGATGAGAAGCATCAATCATCAGTTTTTTGTTGTGGCACCTTAGTCGTTCGTTGATTGCTTTCTCATATGTGCCTTGACAGTGGGGTTACAGCAGACTGAGTGATCCCTTGCTCAAGCCAGTGACCTTGGGTCCAAACTGGTGAGCTTTGCTCAAGCCAGATGAGCCCACACGCAAGCTGGCGACCTCGAGGTCTCGAACCTGGGTCCTCCGCATCCCAGTCCGACGCTCTATTCCCTGTGCCACCACCTGATCAGGCAGAACCGCTGGGATTTTGACAGTGTATTTCTTTTTTTTATTTTTGGGACACAAAGTTTTATTTAAATATTTTTGGGGGGAGCGAAGAACACAGTTCTACTTAATTAAGAGAAACATTTTTAACAGTACAGAGGTTTTTTGCTTTTGGGTTCTGTTTTTCTTTATATACATATCATGGCATGAGTTCCTAGGGAACGGGCTCTAGCAGCTCAGAGTCCTCCCCACGGGCTCTCACTGACTAAGGGTGCCTCTCTGGGCGGAGCAGGCAGACCTTTCGGCTGAACCTCAGTACCTTTCTTTCTCCTTGGCTTCCTTCTTTTTCTGATCATTTTCCTTCACACTTTTCAGAAAGCTATCTCGGCTCTTCGGATGCTTAATATACTCAATATATAAACATTGATCCTCTTGGCAAGACTCTCGTCCTTAACTTGTTTCCAACAATGCCCAGGGCATGCTGGGTGACACTGTTGCCATGGGAACATTTGTGAGCATTCCTTTCTGAACAGTGCCCATTCCCTTGATGTCTACAGCATCACCTTTCTTGCCTAGTCGCGTGTTTGTGGCCAAAGGAACGGCTCCGTGTTTTCTTTTCTTTTTTTTTTTTTTACAGAGACAGAGTCAGAGAGAGAGATAGATAGGGACAGACAGGAACGGAGAGAGATGAGAAGCATCAGTCATAAGTTTTTCTTTGCGACACCTTAGTTGTTCATTGCTTGCTTTCTCATATGTGCCTTGACCATTGGGTTACAGCAGACCGAGTAACCCCTTGCTCAAGCCAGCGACCTTGGGTCCAAGCTGGTGAGCTTTGCTCAAATCAGATGAGCCCGTGCTCAAACTGGCGACCTCGGGGTCTTGAACCTGGGTCCTCTGCATCCCAGTCCGACACTATCCATTGCACCACTGCCTGGTCAGGCCAGCTCCATGTTTTCTGAACGCCCTAGGGAACACAGAGCGGGAGCCCCTCCCCATTTCCTTTGTGCTCATTTTGACAAATTCCTGGGTTGGAGGTTCCAGATGAAAAGCAAAGCAAAAGTATACCGTCTCTTCCCTCGCTCTCTGCTATCCCATCCTCGTGACCATTTCTACCTTAAATTGGAGTTGATAAAAGAGACATCACGTCACTAAGCTATTATCAGTGACCTTAACATAATTATGATTTGATTTAACGTAATTATGATTTTATTTATGATCTAAAAGGTTGACTGTACGTTTTTCCTGTGAAATAGAGCTTGTCTGCTTGATCATGGCTCTTTTCCTCTCTGCCTTTTCTATTTAGAATGATATCATTTAGAATTTTGGGGTAAGGTGAATATTATTGTAGTTATCTACATTTTCTTCGGCTTAGAGACTTGAAATTGGGCAAACTTGGACTGGAATTCCAGATGGTTCAGGAACTGAATGTCATTGGGCCCTTGGGGGGGGAAAATGATTTAACTTCCCTGAGCTTCAATTTTCTTATCTAAAAAGGGAAACAATGAAACGTACATCATTGAATGCACATGAGAATTAAAAAAAAATGCTATATTTATGATGCCCGGGATATAGTAGGTCTTCACTAAATGTTTGTTCTCATCCCCCAAACACATCGATATTTCTAAACAGAGGCGTAAACCTCCATAAACATAAAACCTCTGTTGTGTCTTTATGTCTTTGATAAGAATAAACGGAGGGGCCATCTAAACGCATATTCAGGACGACAGACAGCCCATCTTTATCTTAAAAAACCGCTCCCGCCAACGCTAGGTCTGCCAAACATGATGCGGAGAGGAGGCCACTCTGCTGCAGGGCAGTTCAAACTGTGCATAACTGGGACCTTGACAACTTGACAAATGGAAGAGGAACTAGGGGAAGGGCTGGGGTAGGAGCCAGGCCTCCGAAATTTCAAAGAAGTCTGCTTGTTCTAACACACAGTATCTGGTTTCCCTATCAGCTTGATTACTCCAACTCCTCGGTCCGTCCGACTCAATGATCTCATTCCGACCGGGCCTTCGTTTTTCACTTCTTGCGGTGTGTTCTGCAACAGGGTCTGGGGACCCCTTTTGCCCGCACGGCAGTGACTTTGGCTCGCCAGCGCGCTGTGGCGACCTGGCTCCTGGTTACCTACCGGTGGTCAGGGCCACTGGCGAAGCTGAACTGCTGCACCCCGCGTCGTTGCCGGCCGACACGGAGACCAGGTACTCGGTCCCGCAGCGCAGGGCGGCGATGGTGCAGGCGCTGCGCGCCGTGCTGCAGCGCAGCTCGGAGGCCTCGCTCCGGGCCACCGCCGTGTAGTTGAAGGCTCCTTCTGTCGGGGCCCACGAAACAGACGCCGTCAGAGCCCCGCTATCGAAAGAGACTTGAATGTCGGCTGGAGCACGAGGACCTACATTGTTGAGAAACTATTATGATCTTGCCGTCACCTCAAACCTAACCGGGATTCGAACCTGCAACCCTGGCTAATCAGATGGTGCTCCAGGCATCTGAGCTCTCCCTGGCCAGGGCCCAAATTTCCTCTTTTTGTATGGACATCAGTCATATTGGATTAGGGCTGACCCTACTGATGTCATCTTTACTAATTACAGCCTCTATAGAATCAGCATTTCTTTAATCATGCCGTAAGCATTTCAACTACCAAGGGGAGCAGTCAAGGCTCTATAAATAAACTGATAATAAATTTAAATAGCTGCTGCCAGCTGCTCTGTACTTATCCCTTAACACTGCTCTGGATGTGCTCTGCCACGCACAGCCCCTCTCATTAATCAAAAAGGAGGTTTGGGGGGCTGGGCTGAGAAGCCTTACTGGTTCTCTGGTTGCAGGTGGAGTCGTCCCCAGGGGTTCCATTGACATTCCAGGCATAGGCCTTGATGGTGTAGAGAGTCCCCGCGTCTAAACTGGTGAATGTCAAGGCGGTGTTCGTGGTATTCTCCTTCCACATTCTACCCAAGCCATTGGCTCGCATGATGGACACAGAGAATCCAATGGCCATGAATACGGCTTCCCACTGCACGAGAATGGAGTCTGAACTTGGAGAGCTTACTTCCAGAATCGGGGCGGCCAACACTGCAAAAGACAGAAACACGTCTGTTGGCGTGACAAAAGTCTGGCAGAGGGGAGTTCCTACTTAGGAATAAGTATTCCGAGGTTGATGATCCAGATTGTGAAATAATGACTTGCTTTGCAAAAGGATTCACGGCAGAGTTCATGAAGAACTGCCATTTAAATGTGTGTTCATTATAAATAGCTCAGCCTAAGAATGGGGAACAGGGAAGTTCTAATAGGAGGCGTTACTTGAAACAGCAGGATGGTAAGAAATTAGATAAAACATCCCTGTCATCATAATATAAGTCAGTGGGGGAATGGATGGTTTATTTTATCTTACTATGCAGACAAACTTTCAGAAATATGCCTAGTTACAACTTTTTCAAATCCACTTAAGTTATGCGGATGACAAACTCCAAATGTTTTTATTCCAAACAAGTCAAAATGCAGCAGAATCCTTCTGTGTGTCTTAACTCAGCATGGTCTTGATGGATAACTGAAGTTAAAAACATAAACCCCGTTTCCAGAGATTTATAAGCAGGGATGCTTTTAAAGATGCCCAGGAGAGCAAAGCATCTAAATTTAAATACCACCTTCTTCACAGATGATCACATTCCCAAAAGACATCATTTGGTGGCTTTTACTTCTGGGCCCTGACCCATAGGCACTCACATAACACAAAATTATATCATGCCACAACAACAACAACAACAAAATTACACCATGCAATTGCATGTAAGTGACCCAGGCCACAAGCATGGCTCTACAGAGAAGAGGCATCCAGCTACCTGTCTTTGCCTGCTTTGGAGCAGATGCCTGGCTTCTCCCAGCAGCACTGATGGAACTGACCGTGATTTGGTACAAGGTGGCAGCCTTCAGGCCCGTCACGGTGCCTGGGGAATTGGCCACCACAGTTTCAACGACGGTGTCTCCATCTCTGGCCGTGAGGAGATAGCTGGTGGCCCCTGGCACTGAAGCCCACTCCACAGTGATACTGTTGCTGATTTTTGAATAGGCTTGATCAATAGTGGGCATATCAGGAGCTGAAAGAGATTTGGAAGTTGTATGTTAGGCAGACACCTGTAAGAACAAGTTCTTTCATTGTTTTACTTTGTAAATGACATCATTTTTACACCATCCTCAGACATAGACTCTGCCCTTACATTCCAGATTCGAAAAGAAGAGAAGAGAAAAGAAAAGAAGACAAAAGAGAAAAGAAAAGAAAGGCAAAGCTACCTTCCCCATGAGAGCCAGAAAGTTCAAACCTTTCATTAATGGGATGTCAAAGAGGTTATCCCACTGGCCTCTGGGATAATTTGCATTTAAAAAAAATTTTTAATTGACTTTTTACAGAGAGGAAGGGAAAGAGAGAAAGAGAGACAAGAACATTGATCTGTTTCTGTATGTGCCCTGACAGGGGATTGAACCAGCAACCTCTGTGCTTCAGGATGATGCTCTAACCAACAGAGCTATCCAGCCAGGGCAATTTGCACTTTTTGTATTTTTAGAGTTAAATAAAAGTGGGAATGGCTGTGAGAAAAGATCCCTAAGAGGAGGGGAAGATCTTGAAGGGACTTCCTTCCAGAAGATTCTACTCTAGGGGGGGAGGAGAGGGGGGGAGGGGAGGGGTACAAAGAAAACCAGATAGAAGGTGACAGAAGACAATTTGACTTTGGGTGATGGGTATGCAACATAATCAAATGTCAAAATAACCCAGAGATGTTTTCTCTGAACATATGTACCCTGTTTTATCAAGGTCACCCATTAAAATTAATAATAATAATAATAATAAAAATAAAAAATAGATTCTACTCTAGTTTGGCATCCTGGGAATTTCCCAGCCTGCTCTGCCACTATCTCCACTCCCTGCCCCATAAATGCGCCCCACCGCCTCCAGTGAGGGTCCACCTCTCTCCCCGCCTCTGCCCTGGCTGAGTCTCCATTCATGCACTTACCACACTTTCAAAAATAGCATTAAATCTAATAGAGGAAGCAGGGAGAATTGAATATTGTTTTAGAATTATGCCATCGTACTTTTTTTCGCATCATTAGAATGGCACCATTTTCAGATTGTTTGATATAAAATAAAAATAAACCTTATTCACCCTTTCCTTATCAGCGTATCTGCTTCAGCCTAATAGGGGCTGCTGTGCTCCCTCCTGACCTGGGCCTGGCCGTGGTTTTCCAGGGTGTTATGAATGTTCATGTCGTTCAAGGCATTCCCGCACCTTCAGTATGGAGGAGGGGACACAGCATGGTATTCAGATTCGCCACTTTGCAAAAACCCACAGACACAATGAAGCCCCAGATATAAATCCAAGTGGAAGAAAAGGTCAAACAAAAATAGCTGGGTCTCAGGTTTGAAACTGGCACCTGGCCTTTGATGTTTAACGCAGAGCATTTGCTGGGTAAAATCACTATATGCCAAATTCAAAACATAACTCGAGGGCAAAGAGGAGGAAGAGTAAATACAGATCACATGTATGACTCGCCAATATCACACACACACACCCCCGCCGCCCCCACCTGCCAAATTTCTATGTGCATGATACAGACAGCCTCCTCTTTCTGTACCAACAGCCCGGGGAGCTGGCTTTGGCAGCGGCTCAGAGAGAACCGTGCTGCAGGGATGAACAAAGTCTCCACTGTGCCCTGGCCAGGCATTCCTTGAACATCACCCAGGACGGTCTCCATTGCCATCAGAAGAAAATCATGATGATTCTATACACTGGGGGGGGGGGGGGGCTGCAGGCCTGCCCATCTTAGCCGTTTGTCAGCAGAAGCTGGCTTGGCAGGAGCACTATGTCCCCTCTCCCACCTGCAGGACAGACAGCTCCAGCAGGGGCTCCCCCTTTCATTCCTCCCACACATGCATCCCCTTCCTGCCGCCCAAGGCGTCTGTCCTGTGTTACACGGCATCTTTTCTCTAAGCCTGTGGTGTTACTCCACTCCTAATGTTTCCTTTGTCCCCGAGGTTCATCTTCTACGTGGGCCAGTCTTGCTCATTGAAATGGAATGACTTCCTGAGAAAATGACAACCAAACTAGCCATTGACCAGGAGGCCTGAAAGTGCATTTGTGGAGTGGTTGGAAAGGAATATAAAAGACCAGTGGGGACACAGACAAATTCCTCGCAGACCTATCAAGGGGACCAAAGACTCCGCAAAACTGGCACCACTGACTTGAGCAGGGAGAGGCATATCTGCCCAAGAGTGATGCAGGAAACCTGTTTCAGCAGGTGAGACTCAGGGTCCCCCTGGCTGGGTGGCTCAGTTGGTTGGAGCCTCCTCCCACAGGCTCTAGCTAACCTGTGGGTTAGAAACAAACAGGTTACAGGTTTGATCCTAGGTCAGGGCACTTATAGGAACAGATTGACATTCCTCTTTTTCTCTCTTTCTCCCTTCTTCTCTTGCTAAAATCAATAAATCTAAAAAAATTTAATAAAAGAAAAAATTAAAAAAAAGAGGCCCTGGCTAGTTGGTTTAATGGTAGAGTGTTGGCCCGGCATGTGGATGTCCTGGGTTTGATTCCCAGTCAGGGCATACAGGAGAAGCGCTCATCTGCTTCTTTACCCCTCCCTCCCCCCTGCCCCCTTTTCTCTTCCCCTCCCACAGCTATGACTGATTAGAGCTAGTTAGCCCCAGGCACCGAGGATGGCTCCTTGGCCTCTGCCTTAGGCACTAAGAAGAGCTTGGTTGCTGAGCAACAGAGCAGTGCCCCAGATGGGCAGAGCATTGCCCCCTAGTGGGCTTGCTGGGTGGATTCTAGTCAGGGTGCATGCGGGATTCTGTCTCTTCCTCCCCTCCTATCCCTGAATAAAAAAATAACTCAGGGTTGTGTGGTAAAACACAGCAAGGGTTTGACTTCAGGAACTGTATCTGGGTGTAAGCCATTTACTTTTGCTTGGGAACAGGTGCAAGTCATTTAAGCTTTTCCAGCCTCAGTTTTTGCCCTGGAGAATGCAGAATATTAACAATTCCTACATAATTAGGATATACGTAGAAATGTAGAACACATCTTAGGACTGCTGTAAAGAGGAAGTGAAATAGTGTATGGAACAGGACTTTGAAAGGTAACAAGGGTGTGTGTGTGTGTGTGTGTGTACCAGGATGAGCAAGTTTGGGTTTAGAAAAGCCAGACTGCCTGGCACTGCCAAAGGGTGGGGGTGGGAGGGGAGGTGGCATCCTGAGGAGGCTGGGGTATGCAAAGCTGGAGAGATAGATTACGGGTTTGCCTGTTTATCACTTGGTTCTAGGGCAGGATCTGAACAGGAACAGCAGTGAAAGAAGATCAACACCTCTGTACTGTATCCCTTAAAGCGCAGAACAGCTTGAGTGGGATGTGCAGGGTTCCATAGATTAGCAGCAGGTCTTCACTCTTTCTCAGTTCTGTTTGGCCCACTTACACAGTGATGAAAGAGAAAACGTCATTCCCCAGAGGTGCGATCAGCCATTGCAATGAGTCAGAAGTGAAACCCTTTGATGCTCAGCATCTGTGCCTTCTACCAACTCAAGAGATTTAAATTAGCCTGCACAGCCTGGGGCCCAGACACAGACAGCTGACGCCAGAGCCCAAAGAGAATCAAAATACACACACCCAAAAGGAAACCTCCTACACAGTGTCAATAACATACATCCTTCTATAGAAAAGACAGGACTATCAATTAACAGCCTCACCAGTATCTCAGCCTGCCTACTCTTCCTCTCCAATAGTGAGGAGTGAAAAAGGGTCTCCTTTGGGGTTCAGTGAGTGGGTCCTGGGTCCTCTAAGAGATAGCAAAGTTATGTTGTGTCCACTTAAAGCCACTGATAAAAAAAATTGCTCTATAGCCTAACCAGGCAGTGGTCTAGTGGATAGAGAGCTGGCCTGGGATGCTGAGGACCGAGGTTCAAAACCCTGAGGTTGCCGGCTTGAGCATGAGCTCATCTGGCTTGAGCATGGGCTCAACAGCTTGAGTGCAGTGTTGCTAGCTTGAGAGAGGGATCATGGACATAACCCCATGGTCGCTGGCTTTGAGATCAAAGGTCACTGGCTTAAAGCCCACGGTCACTGACTTGAGCAAGGGGTCACTCGCTCTGCTGTAGCCCCCTGGTCAAGGCACATATGAGAAAGCAATGAATGCACAACTAAGGAGCTGCAATGAATTGATGCTTCCCACTCTCTCCCTTTCTGTCTGTCTGTCCCTGTTTCTCTCTCTCTCTCTCTCTCTCTTCTTCTCACTAAAAAACAAACAGACAAACAAAAATAAAAACAGAAAACATCACTCTGTATATGGGCCAAATAGTCCTTCTAATAGCTTCTTGGTCAATTCTGAAGGTTTCTCAAGAATAAGATAAATGAATAAGAATAAAGCATGAAATGATTTTTAAAAATCTATTGCATATGCGTGCACTTTATAGCTCAGCCATATGTCTAATATCAAATTTGAAATTGCCTTAGTTATACTTCCTTTACTATGGTAGAGATAAAATAATAAATTACAATTGTTCTTATGTTGAATTGCTATGAGAGTTTACTGGTGATAGAATCAAGATTATAAGGTCCTGTCAGACCATCTAATCCCACTGCATATGAAGTTCTATTCTGGGGGCTTAGATTTCTAGAATGTAGGTGCTAGAAGAGGCCATTAGGGACATTTTCCATGCCTTCACTCATTTGTTCAAGAAAAATGGTAATAAAATTTTTTTAAAGAAAGCCTTTCTCCAGCTCTCTGAGTTATCATTGCCTGTATTTTAAGTATGTAATATTTGAAGTATAAAATCTTTTTTTTTTTATCAAAGTAGAGCATCACATCAGGATATTTTAGTAAAAACATTTCTAGTTTCCTTTTCTAATTCTTCAGAAGACAAATAAGAAAAGTTATATACCATATTTCCCCATGTAGAAGACTCTCTCATGTATAAGACATGCCTTAGCTTTGGGGACCAATATTTTTTTAAAAAGTATTAAATAAAGTTATTATTATTATTGACAGAAACAGAGAGAGTATCAGAGAGAGGGACAGACAGGAAGGGAGAGAGATGACAAGCATCAATTCTTCATTGTGGCACCTTAATTTGTTCATTGATTGCTTTCTCATATGTGCCTTGACTAGCGGGCTACAATAGAGAGAGTGACCCCTTGCTCAAACCAGCGACCCCACGCTTAAGCTGGTGAGCCCACGCTCAAGCCGGCAACCTCAGGGTTTCGAACCAGGGTCCTCCATGTCCCAGTCTGACGCTCTATCCACTGTGCCACCACCTGGTCAGGCTACATAAAGTTATTGAACTCAAGATTTATTCATTATAAAATTCATACAACTCCTCATCACTGTCGAAACTCCCATACATTAGCTTGTCCTAATCTGTGTCTGATGGCAAATCACTGTCTTCATGTATTGCCTCGTCCTCAGTTCCATCTATGGCATTTGAAATGCCACAACCACTGTATAAGATGCACCAAGTTTTTAGACCTCAAATTTTTCGAAAAATGGTGTGTCTTATACATGAGGAAATATGGTAAATTAGACTCTTCACTAAGTAAGACTAAAATTTTGCCTCTTTGACTGCAATCATGGTTATTGTAATATTTTACTGAGAAAATCCATAGCACCCATAGCTACATGAGCATACATTTCAGTACTCAAGACCATCTTACAAGGACTTATCTTTGTTGTTTTGTTTGTTTGTTCTGTATTTGTTTAATGCTCAGAAAATATTGAATACTACAACAAAACAAAACAGAACAAATATGCCTGATTAGATGGTGGCACAGTGGATAGAGCATTGGCCTGAGATGCTGAGGATCCAGGTTCAAAACCCCGAGGTTGCTGGTTTGAGCATGGTGTTGCTGGCTTGAGCCCAAAGGTTGCTGGCTTGAAGCCCAAGGTTGACTGGCTTGAGGAAGGTGTCACTGGCTCAGCTGGAGCCCCCCAGTCAAGGCACGTATGAGAAAGCGATCAATGAACAACTTAAGAGGCTGCAACAATGAGTTGATGCTTCTCATCTTTCTCCCTTCCTGTCTGTCTATTCCTGCTATCTCTTTCTCTCTCACGCATGCTAGAAAACTCACACACACTAAAAAAAAACCAAACCAACTGAAAATATTGAATACTTGTTTTTGGTATGCCCTTTATATTTCACAGTAGCCTAAGAATTAACAGTGAAAATTAAAATCCAAGATGGGATGGGTAAACTTGTATTTTCAACAACTTTACCTGTTTTTGCTGAAGCAACCTGAAAAGGAAAGTTTAGAAAATTAGAACCATAAAGAAAAGCACCATTTGGGGAAATGTAAGACATCAATCAGAGTGGTGATAAATTCATCACACATTTTTACACATCATGCAAGCAATCTTCCAATCCATAGTGTTTCTTTGTACAAATCATCCCCAACACTCAAATCTACCACAAAACCACCCTAAATAGAATTCAGAGGCTGGAGGCAGATCTTATTACTATTTCATTTTTCTCCCTGAATCTACCTATTGAACTAAGTCAGTAGCTGCTGACAGATTTTTCAGAAATCTTTGTTCTTAAAATATAATGATAATTCTGTTCTTTTTCTCTAGAAAATTGTATCACATTTCAAACACACAAGCATACAATTTTTGGTATGGTCCCGAAGTACTTTGATTTCTAAGCTCCTCACCCCCTGGGCCCTAAAAGAGAAAGATAATGAACATCTTTTTTTTTTTTTTTTACCCCTAAATAGTTGTAGGAAGGTTAGAATGGTCAACTCACCATTTTAATACAGAGAAGACTGAATCCAATCAAACACAAACATTTCTTGGGCCCACCTGCCATCGTGTTGGACACGGCACTCACAGGGAACACGGTAGCATGCGTGATCAGGGTCCTTTTTGGTCCCCAGGAGGGCAGCACCGTAGGTCGCCGGGATGTGGGGCTGTGATGCTGGGAACAGACCCTGGTGAGTAGCTCCTCCCCTTCTGTGTGGAGCTGACCTGTAACTAGGGCCACTTGGAGAAAGGCAAGGACAGGTATTGCAAAGTCTGAAAAAAAAAAGAGAGTGGAAGAAAGCCACGCCAAGCTGGCCAAAAAGCTCCTGCAAGCTGGGTTTGAAGGTAATACGTAGAATGCTCTCTTTTAAAGAAAACTTTTGTTTCTAAATAAAAATATTACAAAGCTGTATAGAAAATAGTTGAGATAGGGAAATGATCATTTCTAACTTGGAGATCCTAACCAGTTTGATTTATCCTTTTTCACCTTTGTTGTTCTTATGATTGTGTCTGTTGGAAGTTGTTGTGCCATTTGCTGCAAAAGTTCAATACTGAAGGTGATTGGGGAGGGAATTGGAATGGGGGCATTAGGGAGGTGTGGCTTAGGGTACAAAATTATAACTAGTAGATAGAGAAGTCCTGGAGATCTAGTGAACAGCACAGTCCACAATGCTGTATTATAAACCTAAAAGTTGCTAAGAGACTAGGTCTTAACTGTTTTCCACACACACACACACACACACACACACAATAAACGATAATTTAATGATGTGATAGACTTAGATAACGCTACAGTAATAATCACAGTGTAATAATACAGTGTGTCCGTAAAGTCATGGCTCACTTTTGACCGGTCACAGGAAAGCAACAAAAGACCATAGAAATGTGAAATCTGCACCAAATAAAAGGAAAACCCTCCCAGTTTCTGTAGGATGATGTGGCAGCATGCGCGCATGTGCAGATGATGACATAACACCATGTATACATCAGAGCAGCCCATGGCCATGCCAGTCTAGGTATGGACGGTTCAGAGGAAAGTTCAGTGTGTTCTGTGGCTCGCTAAATTCGAATTCGTGACCAAAGTGCAACGTGAATATCAGCACATTTATAATGAAGCGCCACCACATAGGAATAACATTACTCGGTGGGATAAGCAGTTGAAGGAAACCGGCAGTTTGGTGGAGAAACCCGTTCTGGTAGGCCATCAGTCAGTGACGAGTCTGTAGAGGCTATACGGGATAGCTACCTAAGGAGCCCTAAAAAAATCTGTGCATGAGTCCACATCGAACTGCACTGAATAGGTATGAAACTGGGAGAGTTTTCCTTTTATTTGGTGCAGATTTCACATTTCTATGGTCTTTTGTTGCTTTCCTGTGACCGGTCAAAAGTGCACCATGACTTTATGGACACACTATATATAAATGTTTCAAACCAAGACGTTGTACACCTCAAACTTACACACACTGTTTGTCCATTTTATCTTCTTTTTGTTGTTCAATTATATCTCAAAAGAAGAAAATAAAGATGAAAGGGCAGGAACATGTCCCCACGCTGGGAAAGACAGTGAGAGGTCCTTGGTGAGCCCAGTAAAGCCACCCATCCCATTCCGCCCTGCAGCTCCAACCCTCTATTTCCAGAGCCTTCTCCCCAGTTCAGGCTTTTTTTTTTTTTTTTTTCTTTTTCTTTTTTCTGAATCTGGAAACGGGGAGAGACAGACAGACTCCTGCATGCACCCAATCGGGATCCACCCGGCACGCCCACCAGGGGCTACGCTCTGCCCACCAGGGGGCGATGCTCTGCCCCTCCGGGGGGTCGCTTTGCTGCGACCAGAGCCACTCCAGCGCCTGGGGCAGAGGCCAAGGAGCCATCCCCAGCACCCGGGCCATCTTTGCTCCAATGGAGCCTCGGCTGCGGGAGGGGAAGAGAGAGACAGAGAGGAAGGAGGGGGTAGGGGTGGAGAAGCAAATGGGTGCTTCTCCTATGTGCCCTGGCCGGGAATCGAACCCGGGTCCCTCGCACGCCAGGCCAACGCTCTACCGCTGAGCCAACCGGCCAGGGCCCAGGCTCTTAATAATATTAACATTTAATTCAAGCACTATGACATTTAATTCTAACAATAAACAAGTGCATAAATGATAAATAAACATTAACTGACTTGTATGAGATCACACACGTATTAAATGGTGGAGCGGAAATTAAAATCATCCGTTAGACCTCTGCTTCCAACCAAGAGTAAAAAGTGCTGAATTTACCCCTCCTTGACTTCAAGACTTATAAAGCTACAGTAATTAAGACAACATTAGTTATAAGAATTGGCATCAAGATAAGATAAACAGATCAATTGAACAGAGTAAAGTCCAAAAACAGACGCACACATATATGGACAATTGATTTTCAACAAAGTACAAAGGAAACACAGTGGATAAAGGACAGTTTTTTCAACAAATGATACTGAAACAATTTGATAACCATGTATAAAAAACACGAACTTTGATCCATACCTCACGGCTTATAAAAAGTTAACTCAAAATGGATTACAGACTGAAATGTAACACCTAAAACTATATAACTTCTAGAAAAAAATAAGAGAAAATCTTTTTGATCTTAGGAAAAGGTTTCTTTTTTTAAAATATTTTTTGACAGAGACAGAGAGAGATAGGGGGACAGACAGGAAGGGAGAGAAATGAGAAGCATCAATTCTTTGTTGTGGCACCTTAGTTGTTCACTGATTGCTTTCTCATATGTGCCTTGACTGGGGGCTACAGCAGAGTGAGTGACCCCTTGCTCAAGCCAGTGACCTTGGGCTCAAGCCAGTGACCCTGGGCTTCAAGCCAGTGACTAGTGACCATGGAGTCATGTCTATGATCTCATGCTCAAGCCAGTGACCCCACACTCAAGCTGGTGAGCCCGTGCTCAAGCCAACAACCTTGGGGTTTTGAACCTGGTTTCCTCCGTGTCCCAGTCTGACGCTCTATCCACTGTGCCACTGCCTGGTCAGGAGAAAAAACTTTCTTAAATACAACACTTAGAACATGATCCATTAAAAAATTAATAAATTACTCTATGGACAACTGATATTTGACAAAGGAGGTAAGGAAATACAATGGAGTAAAGACAGCCTCTTTAATAAATGGTGTTGGGAAAATTGGACAGCTACCTGCAAAAAAATGAAACTAGACCACCAATTTACACCATTCACAAAAATAAACTCAAAATGGATAAAAGACTTAAATGTAAGCCGTGAAACCATAAGCATCTTAGAAGAAAACATAGGCAGTAAGCTCTCCGACATCTCTCGGAGTAATATATTTGTAGATTTATCTCCACGGGGAAGTGAAATAAAAGACAGGATAAACAAATGGGACTATATCAAACTAAAAAGATTTTGCACAGCTAAAGTCAATAAGAACAAGACAAACTAAAAAGAACAAGACAATAAAAAAGACAAACTACACAATGGGAGAACATATTTGACCATACATCTAAAGGGGTTAATAACCAAAATTTATAAAGAACTTGTAAATCTCAACACCAGGAAGACAAACAATCCAAAATGGGAAAAAGAAATGAATAGACACTTCTCCAAAAAGGACATACAGATGGCTAATAGACATATGAAAAAATGCTCAACCTCATTAATCATTAGAGAAATGCAAATTAAAACCACAATGAGATATCACCTCACACCAGTCAAAATGGCGCTCATCAACAAAACAACACAGAATAAGTGCTGGCGAGGATGTGGAGAAAAGGGAACCCTCCTGTACTGATGGTGGGAATGCAGACTGGTGCAGCCTCTGTGGAAAACAGTATGGAGATTCCTCAAAAAATTGAAAATTGAGCCTGACCTGTGGTGGCGCAGTGGATAAAGCGTGGACCTGGAAATGCGGAGGTCACCGGTTCGAAACCCTGGGCTTGCCTGGTCAAGGCACATATGGGAGTTGATACTTCCAGCTCCTCCCCCCTTCTCTCTCTCTGTCTCTCCTCTCTCTCTCTCTGTCTCTCCCTCTCCTCTCTAAAAATTAATAATAAATAAATTAAAAATCATGAAAAAAATTCTGTAAAAAAAAAATAAATAAAGATCATTAATGGTTTTAAAAAAAAAAAAAAAAAATTGAAAATTGAGGCCCTGGCCGGTTGGCTCAGCGGTAGAGCGTCAGCCTGGCGTGCGGGGGACCCGGGTTCGATTCCCGGCCAGGGCACATAGGAGAAGCGCCCATTTGCTTCTCCACCCCTGCCCCCCCTCCTTCCTCTCTGCCTCCCTCTTCCCCTCCTGCAGCCAAGGCTCCATTGGAGCAAAGATGGCCCGGGCGCTGGGGATGGCTCCTTGGCCTCTGCCCCAGGCGCTAGAGTGGCTCTGGTCGCAGCAGAGCGACGCCCCGGAGGGGCAGAGCATCTACCCCCTGGTGGGTAGAGCGTCGCCCCCTGGTGGGCGTGCCGGGTGGATCCCGGTCGGGCGCATGCGGGAGTCTGTCTGACTGTCTCTCCCCGTTTCCAGCTTCAGAAAAATACCAAAAAAAAAAAAAAAAAAAAATTGAAAATTGAACTGCCTTTTGACCCAGCTATCCCACTTTTAGGAATATACCCTAAGAACACCATAGACCTGCTCCAAAAGGAGAAATGCACCCCCATGTTTGTGGCAGCATTGCTCACAATAGCGAGGATCTGGAAACAGCCCAAGTGTCCGTCAGAGGATGAGTGGATTAAAAAGCTTTGGTACATGTATACTATGGAATACTACTCAGCCATAAGAAATGATGACATCGGATCATTTACAATAACATGGATGGATCTTGATAACATTATATGAAGTGAAATAAGTAAATAAGAAAAAACTAAGAACTATATGAATCCATACATAGGTGGGACATAAAAATGAGACTCAGAGACATGGACAAGAATGTGATGGTAACAGGGGGGTGGGATGGGGAGAGGAAGGAGAGAGAGGGGATGGGGGGAGGGGAGGGGCACAAAGAAAACCAGATAGAAGGTGACGGAAGACAATTTGACTTTGGGTGAGGGGTATACAGCATAATCAAATGTCAAAATAATCTGGAGATGTTTTCTCTCAACATATGTACCCTGATTTATCAATGTCACTGCATTAAATTTAATTTTAAAAAATAAATAAATAAAAATTAATAAATTAGACTTCAAAATCAAGAACTTCTGCACTAGTAAGAAAATAAAAAGACAAACCACAAACTGGGAAAAAATATTTGCAAATTACATATTTGCTATAGTATATATGTTTAAATAATTGCATCCAAAATATGTTTAAATAATTAATTTATTGATTGATTTTGAGAGAGAGAAACATTGATTTGTTGTTCCACTTATTTATGCATTCATTGGTTCCTTCTTGTATGTGTCCTAAGAATCAAACCTGCAACCTTGGCGTATTGGAATGACGCTCTAGACAACCGAGCTCCTCGACCAGGGTCCCTCAGATTTTTTATTTAAAACACTTTAACTGTATGTACGCATGTATATACTCTCATAATAAGAAAACAACTCAATAAAAAATAGACAACTATCTGAACAAACATTTCACAAAAGAAGATAGGCACATGAAAAAATTCTTCGCCATCATTAGTCACAGAAGAATGCACATTAGAACCACAATGTAATACCACCGCATACTTACTAGGTGTCTAAAATTAGAAAGAAAACTTGGCAAGGATGTGGAACAACTGGAAATATACCAGGTGGGAATGTGAAAATGGTACAACTATATAACAATTAGGCTATCTCTTTAAAAAGTTAAGCCATACACCTATTATATGACTCAACCATTTCACTCCAAGGTGTTTACAATGGATGCTGAAGGGGCTGCAGCGGAGAAGGAAAAGTTGGTAGGGGCAAGAGATGGGAGAACCCAACGGAATTAAGGAAATGTGAGAAAAGATGCTGACGAGTGGTGGCGCAGTGGATGGAGCATCGACCTGGGACACTGGTCCGAAACCCTGAGGTTGTCAGCTTGAGTGCAGGATCATCAACATGAATGATCCCAAGTTCACTGGCTTGAGCTCAAGGTTGCTGGCTTGAGCAAGGGGTCACTGGTTAGGGTGGAGCCTCCCAGTCAAGGCACACATCAGAAGCAACCAGTGAACAACTAAAGTGGTGCAATTATGAGTTGATGCTTCTCATCTCTCTTCTTCCCCTCTCTTGCTCTCTCAAGAAAAAAAAAGGATTGTTGGAAAGGATATTAGAGGAAACAAAAAATATAGGAGTTGGTGATTACAGTATGGGATGTTTGAAATGGAAATTGGAGGAGTTTCAGTTATTGGTCCAGTTCTAGGCTTAACCATGGGAATTGGCAACAGGTTGGGTGGAGGGAAAAATATCATTGGAGGTCAGATCAAGACACTGAGACCTGAGTATTGGAAAGTTTGTTTGGTTGGTACTGGAACACAAGAATTAAGGCAGGAGCAGTGAGGAGGTATTGAGTCATCTGTTAAACCCTTCGAGTACATATTAAATACTAGGGGAGTATCTTTTGAGGTCTGTGGGTGACACAAACAACTGAGGGATAGTGGATGGTATAATCTGAAGGCCTAAACTCTAGAGGATTGAGGACATTTAGAGAAGAGGGAGAAGCAATGGTCTGGAAGCACAATGATTTTATGTTAACAACTGTTTTCTGGCCAATGTCAACTTCTTGGTTGCTGTTAAAACAGATTACGAGTGTTACTGCTGAGCAGTTCCATTAGGAAACAATGCAAATAAAAAGGGTCCTTTCTACTTTTCTAGACTGACATCTCTTATTCTTGGTCCAAGATTAAACCCCAGTTATCATATTAGAGAGAAAACAGAAAGTTGACTTTTTACCTGATGGTCTCTCTATGTGGAGTAAGAATAAGTGTGGATGTGCAGGGGACTTGAGAAACTAGCAAAGATTTAAAATTGCCACTGTAGAGAAAAGAATTGTTTAGTGATGTAGAGAAGAAATATGGAGGACTGAGTGTTCAGGACAATTGGACAATATGGGATTGATGGGCACTCATTCATACTCCATTCTTCCACCACTCCCAGACATCCCTCCTGCCCTCGGACACATCATTTCCTCCAAGGAAAATGGAATGTACCTAGAATGTGTTTTCCACTTCTTTGCCAAGTGCAATCAAGTAGATGACATTTTCTTACCAGTACTGAATACAGATAGGTAATGAAATGTCAAGCAGATGTCAGGAAGACCTTCACTGCTTGGACATCTCTGATGGGTACAATGAAAGCAACCAATCAGACTTGTGGATTCCACAGAAGAGACACTCAGGCCACCTCCAAAAGAGAGAGGAGGGAGGGAAGGTAGGCATTTCAAACAACTACATGTCTTGCCCATTCTTCTAAGGACTGGACAATTTTTACTTGAGTTTTTTTTTTTTTAAAGTTGGAAACAGGGAGGCAGACAGACTCCTGCATGCGCCCGACCGGGATCCACCCGGCATGCCCACCAGGGGACAATGCTCTGCCCATCTGGGGCGTTGCTCTGTTGCAACCAGAGCCATTCTAGCGCCTGAGCAGAGGCCACAGAGCCATCCTCAGCGCCCGGGCCAACTTTGCTCCAATGGAGCCTTGGCTGCGGGAGGGGAAGAGAGACACAGAAAGGAGAGGGGGGGTGTGGAGAAGCAGATGGGCGCTTCTCCTGTGTGCCCTGGCCGGGAATCGAACCCGGGACTCCTGCACGCCAGGCCGACACTCTACCACTGAGCCAACAGGCCAGGGCTACTTAGGTTTTTTTTTTGTTTTTGTTTTTTTCATTTTAGAGAGGGAGGAGAGGGAGAGAGAGAAGGGGGGAGGAGCAGGGAGAATGAACTTCCATATGTGCCTTGACCAGGCAAGGCCAGGGTTTTGAACTGGGGACCTTCGCATTCCAGGTTGACACTTTATCCATTGCGCCACCACAGGTCAGGTTTACAGTTGTTTTTTAATATAAACTCTAGGAGCCAAAATTCTGGGAGCCAGGCTGATTCACTTAGCTAATTCTCAACACTTATCTGGTTGAGCTCTTCATGCTAGACTACATCAGGGCTTTTAACCAGTGTCATTAAGTGGCGCCCTTATGACTGGTATTAATCCACTGGGTCAGCCAGGGCCAGGCAGGAGACAGAAAACAGTAATTTGAACAGGGAAAGTTTCATATGAAAAATTACTAAACAGTAACAAAATTTTTTTCTAATTTTTAGAGACAGGAACTTGAGCTATTCTTGTATGTGCCCTGACTGGGGATCGAACCAGCAATCTCTGTGCTTTGGGATGACACTCCAGCCAACTGAGCTACCTGGCCAGGGCTCAGGATGAATTAAGGGTAAATAAAGATTATGCTTAAGAATACAGGAACAGTGGTTATAGCAACAGCCACTACCTCTAGACAGAGGACTGCAAGGAAGGCACAAATTTGGAAGAGGTTCCCTTGCAAGACTGACATTCAGACCCACACTTCATTGAGGTACAGAAGTCTGGGGCTGGAGAAAGGGGTGCTGGTTATGAAAACTGGTTATGAAGCCACCACTGGGGTGCCGAGACTTACTAAGTTGTCTGATGTTGGGGACTGAAATATTATATAAACAGGGTGTTTTTCTATCCAGGGGACAGGTGCTGGGCCTAACCACCCATCTCACCTGCCCAGTTAACAAAGAGCTATACCTGATTATTGCTTGTCCCACCCATGTTCTCCGGAAGAGGCTGGAAGCGTTTCTTATTGGTGTAAAGTTAGATCTAAATGGTAATGGTGAGGGTTGTCTGAGTTGTCTTGGAAACACTTAAATTGCTAAGGGACCACGTTTTTTCCCCTGAATAAAGACGGATGAGCTTCTGGGGCCGCCACTGCATCGGCTAAGGAGCAGTAGAGACTGTTCGTCGTGTGGTCCTCTTGAACCCATCTTTATGTATGTATCTTTAATTCTCTATCATTTATTTAATTCCATACCTTTTCCCGTTCGAGGACCCCCGTAGCTGACTTGTGGCTGGATTCTGACAGTCTGAAACACAGCAAGACTTGCTAGGAAGCTGGCGAGGGGGAAGCCAGAGGACTTGCTGGGAAAACACGCCCCCAGGAGGAGCCACTGGACGTGCCAGTGACCCTACACAGTGTGGAAGAAAACACCCAGCGGACGCAGGAAGCCGTTTCTTTCTTTTGAAGCGTGCGGCAAGCATCCTCTACCGACAGGTTTAACTGTGCAGAGCAGTGGAGGGTGGACTCAGGAGTGGACAGCTGTTTAACAAGTTCAACTAGTGTTTGCAAGGGACTGAAAGGACAGCGCCCCCACCCAACCGGAACACGTCCACCTCTGGTACATTATGGACCATGATTGTCACAGAAACTCGACTGTCAAAATTGAGAACAATGGATTGTTATATTTTTAAATACACTGTATTCATGTTGTCATGTTTCGTTCTGGGATAAATGTTGATAGCCAGTGATCCTAAAATGGAAACTACTTTAGAAGTCAAAGAGCTGGTAGATCCCATAAGACAGAATGGAGAAATTTCAGAGACTAAAACTACCAGTGAGAAATGTTTCCTTCCCCGTAAGTTCAGCTCTACTGGAGACTTCCTGTAATTGTTGTATTCATTCAAGGCTGAATTCAGCATTTACAAGTGGACAATCAGACTAGGGCCAAGACTACCTTTACACTCATCAGGTGGCCAATGTAACCAGTGAGAACTGGCCAACTACTGTTTAAACAAGGCCACACACTGCCATCAGTTCAGAAACTTACAAACTGCCACTGTTTGGACCTCATTTATATGTTCAAACAAAAATTACTTCCCCCTTTTTTCGGTCATTTTCATCTTGCAAGGAAAGAACAAAAACACAATAGCTATTGCATTTGGGATACTCCCAGTAACCAAAATTTGTGATTCATTCCCAACTACTATACACCAAATCACAGGTTTTAAAAATTCATTAAGTAAACCGCACAAAAGCCCAAGGGCAGTTAAGCTACTCTCAAATTTTGTGCAATTTTGAGCGCTTTTATTTTTTTACACATGATCGGTTGCTTTCATTATATTCCTAAAGGACCCATAAGTCAAAGGTTAAGAACTAAGAAACTAAATTCAACTAAGAGATTAGTTGTACAGCATTTATATGAAAACTTTCTATTAAAAATCTCAGTTGAGGCCTGGCATATGGAAGTCCCGGGTTCAATTCCCGGCCAGGGCACACAGAAGTGCCCATCTGCTTCTCGACTCCACCCTCCACCCCCACAGCCAAGTCTCCATGGGAGCAAAGTTGGCCCGGGCACTGAGGATGGCTCCATGGCCTCTACCTCAGGTGCTAGAATGGCTCCCGTTGCAACAGTGCATCGCCCCCTGGTGGGCATGCCAGGTGGATCCCGGCAGGGCGCATGTGGGAGTTTGTCTGCCTCGCTTCATTCATAAAAATAAAAAAAATCAGTGGATAATAATCCATGTAATGCTTTTAATGCAAATAGAACATTAGAAAATAGATGCAAGGTACTAACATAGGAAAGGGTGGAAACCATTTCAGTAGGCTGAGAGAAATGGGATGGTGGCTGCCAGTTATACTAAGCTCTATCAGAAACTTCTCGTTTTCTCATGTTGTAAGCAATAATCCTGAATATGACATTAACAAGTACTATCACATGTTCTATCAAAATGTTCCTCAAAAGCAAACTTAATTAAAAAAAAATTTTAAAAAATTTTAGCAAGAGAGGAAGAGACGGGAACATTGATCTGTTCCTGTATGTGTCCTGACCAGGGATCAAACCAGCAACCTCTGTGCTTCATGCCCCTCTAACCAACTGAGCTATGCCCAGGGCTTAACTTTAAATGTCATAGGAAATCAAGTGTAGCTTGTGATAGAATTTTAAACTCCATTTGAAATACATTCTTCCCACATTTTAAAGTACACTGTTAAATTAACATTTCAGATGGAACTATATTCAAAAGAGTAGCACCATTAATTTAGGTATACCAAAAATATTTTCCATGTAAAATACATCAACTGTTTCCATTACTTAAGAATATAGATTTGCTAATTTTTACATCTAGTGTTAATTTACTTGATATCAATCTAAAACAACTGAATCTTCTTTTTAAAAAAAGCATAGCATTTTCATAGAGCAAGTCCTTCAATATTTTTCTGGACTTATATAGGTACAAATGTTAAGCCCGCCTGTGAAGGGCTCTTCAAATGTACTCATTTGCTCCATTTAACACTTCTGCTGGTGGCCCATCAGACGGCCAATATAAACAGTGAGATAAAATAAATTGTAACAATACAATTTAAGGACACTCATCTCAATCCTGGCACTGACTGAACAAAATCACTGAGCTTGTTTCTGTTCTAAGAGCTGAGTTATCTTATAAAAGTTTCTGTAAGCCCAATTATAAGTAATCCAAGTGCAAAGTACTTCGATAAAGCACCTTTATAGGAACGAGTGGTCACCTAATCCAACACAACAGCACGGACAAACAGAACTGCTGTACGATCTCTAGTAAGGATTACTATCAACGCATGCCCAGTTCTGGTCTACATGCTTAACTCACTGAAATAGCCCTCTATAAAGTGGCTCTACTAACGTTTTACCAATTTCCACAAATACACTAAAAAAAAAAAGGAACATTAACACATAGGGGAAAAGCCAACACCCAGGATAAAGGATTTAATTCAGCGTTTATTCCACTCATGATCCTTCTCTGTAATCAATACAAGTCATAAAGAACAATCTATCAAATAATTTGCCAATAATCTTAAATAATGCAACATAGCATTACTTTTAATACTTCTCTGTTCTAGATTGTTTAAAAACTCAAACAGCAATCTTCATTATCAATAAAAAAGTTTTAAATTTTAAAAAAAGGACACTATATCAAGCTGTTTTATAATTTAAGTACTTTCCATTTATAAAAATGCTTTGGAAGCTTGAGGCGTGACTCTATTTCACTCATCTTCTCGCCCTCTCCCAATTTCATGTCAGTACAGGGTTGCTGCAACAATGCTAGGCTTCAGACATTTTTCCTTTAATATAGTACTTTAAAACCTGAAAAACTCAAGGAAAAAAAGAATACATGTCATGTATTTTCTCAAATAAAAAAGAAAACTAAGTGAATAAATTTTAGGCATACTAACAGTGTCCCTTTGAGGTAGAATGCTAAAAGGACTTTGATCAAATCACAGCCTAATTTAAATCTCTGTATCAGAAACTACTCAGATCCTCTCTAACGTTAACTGTGGAGAATATTAAGCGTAACATATTAACAAGAGCTTTCGGAGATAATATACAGTGGACAAGAATGTTAATCCTACAACTGCTGCCTTCGTGTACATTGAAAGCACATAATTCTCCTATAATAAACACCCAAGATCCATTCTGAAAGTCTTTAGCATTCTATTACGAAAAGCACAGCCATGCTAACTTCAGTACACAAACCATAACCCCACACCTACAGAACAAAAATAGAATTGGCGGCAGTTTATTGCCTTATACAAATTTAACCTACATGGCAACCATGCCAAAGAAATTAAAACATTTTCAGGACATATGTACAGACTGTACATCTCAAAAACAATGAAACAAAAATGCAAGAACAACTGGTGCATTATGTATGGAACTCAACAGCTGGGTGAGAACATCAATGCAATGGATGGGATTACAAAGGCACTTCCCTACACAAAAGAGAAACGGAAGGCAGCCTACGGGGAGCTTGAAGAGTGCGTACTACTGCGACAATCTCAACTCGGGAGGGGAGAAAAGCAGATTTAATCAAACATTTATAGGATTCAATGTGATCCACTTTCACAATAATTTGTCACACAGTCTCGTCTTTGCTTTTATGTTTTTCTTGGCTCTCCGGCTCCACACTTTGGCTCCTCCGACGATCAGGTTTGTCACACTGGTCCTTACCATCAGTGTGATCCCGTTTGTGGGAACGTTCTTTGCTTCGGCTCCGCTTTCTCGATTTCTCTTTGCTGGGGCTGTGTTCCCGCTTTCTCGATTTCTCCACGCTGTCAGTTCTTCCCTGACTGCCACTCCGACTTCGCTTGTTGGACTTCTCCTTGCTCTCACTTTTATGCTTACTGGGTTTCTCTTTGCTCCGACTCCGACTCCGTTTCCCCGCATTCCTACTTCTGCTCCGGCTCCGATGTTTCCTTTCTCTGCTCCTGCTTCTGCTGTGTTTCTTCTCTTTCTTGGCATCTTTTTTGTCGTCTCTGTGCCGTCGATCCTCCTTGTCTTCTTTATGTTTTTTTTCCTCCACCTCGCCCCTGCTTCTCCGCTCCTTGGACCGCTCCCTCTCCTTTTCTCGGTCACTACCTCTTTCCTTGTCATAGTCACGGTCCCGCCTTCTGCCTCTCTCGTTTTCTTTCTCTCTCTCCCGATCCCTGTCCCTTCTGTCCCCTTTCCTATCACGACTGCGACTGCGGCTTCTGTGCCTCTCCCTACTCCTGCTGTGCCTGTGCTCCAACACCCGGTCGATACTCCGGGATCTCCGCCTGTCTTTCTCTCTCTCTTTGGCTTCACGCTCAAGTCGCTGACGTTCTTTCTCTCTTTCTAATTCTCGGTCAAAACTAGAACAGCCATGACCCTCTCGATGATGGCTTCTACTTCTTGACCTTCTCGGGGACCTCCTTGGACTCAGCGATCTCCTTGGAGACCTAACATTTAAGAAAAGGGGAGAAAAGAAGAAAATCTGAATGAATTAAACATACTATAAAAAAAAAACTTAACTTTTGTCAGTGATATTTATCTAGATCCCCAGTGTACCTAAATATGTCAAGAACTATTAATGCGAAAAAATGTGCTTGTTCACATTTACAGATGTATAATTTTGTTGAAAACGCCATGAAAGGCAGAAAATGACCTTTCAGCAGAAAATGTGACAAACTTATAAAATGAACACTACTATATATAGAACTTGTCACTGATTTCCAAGGACCTTTGTATAAAGCATATTTTAAAAATAAGCTTAGTTCAAGAGTTTCATTACCTTGAACGCCTGCGTTCAACATGTCTGTCTATTTCCTCAACGCCTTCCTTCCCATCTTTCTTGATTTTCCTAGGCCGGGTTTTAATCTGTTGATCGATATTCTTCTGGACTGGAACTGGAATTCTTGGAAACAAGGTGGAGAACCACTCCAGTTTCGTGAGAAAAGAGCGCAGCATCTCTCCAATGGTCATCACACAGCCGCCACCGGCCTTCACATCTAGGTCCTACAAACACACAAACAACACCCTCGCCGTCAAACAGAATTATTTCAATACCTAATTACAATACTACAAAAAAATTACCATCTTTGGTATCTCAAATAAAAAAAAAAATCTAAGAGAACAATTTCAATTTGTGTACCTTTCTAATCAGGTAATGAATGATACAGAGAAATACTTGGGCTTAAATGTGCATGCAGGTGCGGACAAACCCTGCAGCCTCCTGGGCACAAGGACGACTAATCTCCCTCAGTTAGGAACATGGGACAGCCCCTTCCACTGCTCAACTGTGTGGCACAACTAACTTAATTTCCATTCCACACACCTATAAGTACATATCCATTTCTGTGAAAATGTTTGCACATATTATTCCTAGCACTGTGACCTCGCTACATACTTCAGACAATGCCTGTCTAAAGACTATCTTTTAACAGTTCTAATATCAAATGAAGCCCTAATAAAACTGGAAGCAATAGCAAACCAACTGCCATGAAGCAGTGAGGTTTCTAATTTAGAGTTATGTAGAAAATAAATAAATGAACAAATAATTGGAAACGCATAATCCATGATGACCATTGTCTCTGAAAAGGGTCATTACCGCATGAAGGCCTTCTTGCTATGCCCTCTCACAGCTCAGGACATGTTAGTCAGCTATTGTCAGTCCCAAACCTATAGTGCAAGCACACAAGGAAAGTGAGATTTGTTATCTAAACAGGAAAACAAGAGCTAAAGGTAAAACTGCTTGCACTCACACACATTTAAGTGTTCAGATAAACAGTATTTCCAAATATAATCGCTGCAGATATCTAAAGAAGAAAACAATAAGTTAGCTTAAATAGAGATCCTCAGGTTTGTCAATATAAAAAAATAGATTACACAGAAGCATTCAGAAACAAACCTAATACAATACAATTATAAAAAGTGGCATGCTTTTTAACTATAAAAGGGAAAAGTGCTTCAGCCTAAAAAAAAATCTCATTTAAAAGGAAAAAAATTTAGTCTTGGCCAGGTAGCTTGGTTGGAGTGTCATCCCGGTATGCCAGGGCTCTGGGTTTGGTCCCCAGTCAGGGCATATGCAGGAGTCAACCAATGAATACATGAATGGGCAGATCAACAGGTCACTATTTTTTCCTCTCATTAAAAAAGTAAGAGAAATGTAAAGATTGTGGCTTACCACCTATCACACACTTTGCTGCTTCTGAGATACTGAACAGCTCAGTTAACAGGCTAAAACCTCCAAAGAAACAAAAACAAAAACAAAAAAGCAGCCCAAAAAATGCAGACAAAATTTTTTCTTATTTATATAAGCAGAGTCTGGCAGGACACAGCAATCTCCCTCTTGGTTTAGGAAGGCCGTCCTGATATAGAGCTGGCTCTTAAAAGCATGGGACAATTTAAAATAAATAAATAAAAACAACTATGGAGAGATAACAAAGTTTACTTTCTGAACCTAAAAATACAGTGGTAAAGGGCCCCGGCTGGGCAGCTCAGTTGGATAAAACATCTGTTGTCCCGACATCCCAAGGTTGCGGGTTCAGTCCCTCATCAGGCACATACAAGAATCAAACAACGAATGCATAAATAACTGGAACAACAAATAGATGTCTCTCTCTCCCCCCTTCTCTAAAATCAACAAATAAAAATTGAAAAAAAATAAAGCTTCCCAAAGAAACTTTTCTGAACATATAAAAGAATCTCAATCTTACTAAGCTTGAATGGCAAGTAGATGTATAATTAAAACAAAATCTGAAGGAATTTTTTAAAAGGGTTGCTAGCTTTGTCCAGTATGAGTCAGAAAGCTAGAACTGAAATAGTTTGGTCACCTTGAACAAGTCAGCATAATTCTCAGCCTACTTAGGTCCCGCCCGGCTCTTCAATTCTGCATTTCTACGCAAGCAGGAATATTAAGATTTGGAAGAAGTTAGAGAGTAAAGAACTAAAAAGTTCCAGGACAAAAAGCTGTAATTAATATTCTATGTGCGTATCTTATCAATTTTGAGCATGGTCCAACTTAAAAAGTCACTATCAACTATACAAACCAAGATCAATACCATACACATAATCAGAAAGATTATTTTTAAAACTCTTAATAGTTGTCAAAAAAACATTTAAACTTAAAAATCAAGAAATAAAACTTAAGAAAATTAACCTAAGATATATAATAAAATCCACCAAGTCTTAGTAAAATGACATTAATTCCAAAAGCATTTGGGTGAAATAAATGTAATTATAGACAATTCTAAAAGACATCCAACTTCCAGTAAATAAAAGACATTAAAAACATAAGAATAATCAGAAGAAACTAATTATTACCCTTGCTGACATACCTCTTCGTCATCAAGGAAGGATTCAAACCAGTCCCACAGATCTGTAGGGGGCTGTGTGTACCTAGAATTAAAAGGGACGGATTAGGCCTATGTGAATTACAATGACATACTTATGAAAAATGTAGATAAATGCACACTCACCTTATATACATAAATCCAAGGGCTCTAATATACGGAGAGTCTGTGTGTGTTATGAGACCCATCACTTGCTTGCGAGTTAACTTCAGAGTAAATAATTTGTATAACAGGCAAAAAGCTGTAGAAACAATTCCTCCTGTTCCAACGCCTCGAACCTTTAAGGGAAAGAGTTAAGAAAAAGGTAGTAATTAATGTAATTAACAGCAACTAATTAATCCTGATAAGTCTTATTGACAAGATATAATCCAAATCAGAATGGAGCATAAAAAATAACTTAATAACCCCATTCACAGGCTACTTGAATTTAGGAGGGACAAAAGCCTCAACATAACCAAACTTTGAAGATTTGCCGACTGTCATCTGAGTATGTAACTGACATTAATATGAACTCAGCTATCAGACACAGAGAAACGGAAAAAATGCACGTACTTCTACTTACCCCTCCGCACATCCCTGTCTGGCCCGCTGTCTTCCTGCTTCCTTTTTCCCAGGGTTCAACATGTGTGACCTGAAAATAGAAAAGAGGAACACAACAAACATTCACACTTCAACTTTTCTACAAGTATGATTCAAGTCAACCCAATCTGTAATGCAACAGCTCTTCCAAAAGTTTGGAATTGGGTATTTTGACACGAGGTGTATTTTGTTTACACACATTATGTATGTAATCCAGCTTTAAAAAACTGCCTAGGTATTTAAAGAGCACCAATAAAGCTCCAAGGTTTAACAAAACCTCAACAGCTTTAGAGAGCAGCAATCTCATTGGCTTTGTAGAAAGCTGGTACACGTGGAGCCAGGCCATTTCCAGTCTCATATGCTTGTAAAAACATCTGATAATATACTAAATTTATAGCTTTTTATGACTTGATTAAAAAAATAAAAATTCTCATTTCAAAATGGATGTAGATTCCCACTTAAAGCAAAAAGTATTAATGATTAAGTATTTTAAAAAATCTTTAAACTATCCTAATAGTTCAATTTTATAATGACTTAAAATTTTACATTAAAATGAAAAATTAGTTGACGAAAGTATGCTGAAACAATAATAGAAGTTACTTCTGATGCAAAAATTATGGAACTTGATTCATTTTTTTTACCATGATCATGCATTATATTCATTCTTGATTAAAGATGAAATTACAAAGACCACACCTACAGAGATCATTCCTGTTGGTCAGTGTATAATTTATTTTCAACCAAGTTATATGAACCAATTCAATTTTCCCCTCAGCATAGAAACCATGTCAAAACTTGAACAGATGTGATTAGCCATGACACCAAGAATACCCAAAGATTCAGCATCCTCTCTGCTAGATGGGCACCCTATAAAAACCACTTATGTTACCTAAAACATAGCAAAGAAAGAATATTAGCTCTACAAAAAATGTAACTCAAGGTCTTTTGGAAAGATCCATTGTTTCTTAAAAACAAAATAAAATCCTGTTCTTTCACTACGTAGTTCTAAAACTCTATCTCCATTCACCCATTGTTATTCCAGTTTAGTCTTTTTCAGTGGCTTCAGACAGAAAAGTATGCATTTAAACGTAAAGCACTACATTATTTTTGCTCAGCTGACTCCTGCACTGCTTTACTGTTTCATTTCCTTCCCCCAGCTTCCTGCATAAGGTGTTTCCATTCCTTACCGACTGGCCAAAGAAGTGGATGCAATGCAAGACACACTGCCTCCATGTTTCAATAATGACTGACAAGAAAATCAGTCATTTTATTGATCAGAAAATCTGGGGCTTTAGTTTTATAATAAAATTTAAATAATTTCTAGTAGAATCTTAAGTTGTTTCAAAACACAATACCTGAAAATTGAAAACAAGCTTTTCCTCCTTCACATTTCACATTAACATTGCCTGATACTAAAGAGAACCTGCCACAGAAAGAGCAGGAACCCAATTTTCAACTGTTTGAAGTTTACCACTAAATAAAGCTAAGAACTGAATATTCATCATATTGTGTCCACGCTGAAAATGGCCTTACCTTTAAAAAACTAGTTGATGGTATTACAATACCCTTGTAAGAGGTTATCAAAATTTCAGGGTATTTTTATTTCTACAGTCGAACTGTATGTATTCTCAAAATGATTTTCTATCAAAAGCAACTGACCTCAAAAAAACAAAGGTCCTTCAATAACCTAATCATTTGGGACAGAAAGTGAACAAAACAACCGAATAGGAAATTTAAACGATTAAGTTTTAACACCTCTACAGAGATGGTCAGGTCACAGAAAAGACTTGATGTAGTCTGTCAAGTGTTTTTAGAGTCAATATAGACAAAACGGATTATATTAGATGCTCTAAAATATTTAAAGACTGTCAAGACAATTATTATAAATATTCTTTAAAATATAACCTTAGGAGGCCCGGAAGATATATTTTTTTTAAAACTACATTAATTGCAGGTATATGGAGAAAACCTATCTAGTTGATCAAGACCAAAACCAATGGCCTAAGAAGTCTAATTAGCCGTTCATTTAACCCAGGGAAATGCATTTATGGCGATTGAGCATGATTAATAGTGCATACCTCTACCTGCGACCCTGGGCTGCTCCGAGCCTCGCTGCAAGACTGAGTCAATCCTGCTAACGAAACAAGAACTGAGACAAGAGTGCAGTGAGGAGGCGCCAGGTGAGCTCCCCAGCACGGCCAAGCCAGCACCGACCCTGCCGCAGAAGCCCAGGGCCCAGATCGCTCGAGCAAGCCCAACGCACAGAGATGAGTCGAGACCACTCGCTCCTGACTTCCTGCTGGGAAAACTTCCAGGCCTTCCGTACACCTCTTGCCCTGGCACCTCTCCACCCTCAACCCTCCCCACCCACCCGCACTGACCATTTATTTCCCTGTCTGGACAGTGAATCCCAACAACACGAGGCCAACACTGAAGTCAATACACGCCCTGGCTCGGGGGGGGGGGGGGGGGGCGGGAGAAGCACCAAGTTGGCGCCGAGTAGATCCACATCAAAAGGACTAATTTGAAAGCTGGGAACTGGAGAGGCGTTAGTTACTCTTTTTCTGCTCCTCCCAGGGGTGGGCAGGGGGGCGGGGGTGAGAGACCCCCCGCGGCGGGCTCTCTTCTGAAAAGGAAACGAGGACGGCCCCGGCTGACCCCTCCCTGGCCGCCTCCTGGCCCCCCGCGCCCCCCAGACCTACCGACCCCGGGGCCGCCTCCGCACCTCACCCCTGCCCAGGCCCAGACGCTTCGTACCTTAAAGTAGATCTCGTCCACCACCTCGTGGTAGGTCTTGAGCTCGTAGAGCTGCACTTTGAAGTAAGGCGACGACAGGATGTTGGTCAAGATCATGGGGTTGAGGTTCATGGTCTTCTCGTTGCCCCACAGCGGCAGCACATTGCCCTGCTTGCCCGAGACCGCCGGCTTGGTGACGCCGCCGCCGCACTGCTGCTGCTGCTGCTGCTGGGCCGCGGCCGCGGCCGCCTGGTGCTGCGGCTGCGAGTTGCCCGTCAGCGCGGGGCTGTTGTTAGCCATGTTGCGGCGGCAGGAAGGAGGGAGGGAGGAGGGGGAGGGGGCCAAGCTCGATCTCGCTCTTCGGGACAACGGCCCGGGACCCTACTCCATGGAACGCCGTCGGGAGAGGGGGGCCGCCCCGCTGTGCCCGAGCCGGGTGAGGGAGGGCGACGAGGACGCCCACGAAGGGACTCCGGGGCGAGAGCAGACGCCGAGACGCTGGCCGCGAGAACTCCCGGCAGAAGGCGAACCGGCGGCCAAGAAGCGCGATCTCTTCCGCCAACGGCCCCTGGGAACAAGATGGCGGGCCGGCGGAAGTGACGTCGCACGCCCCAGAGTTCCGAGCTTAGCTGACAGCCAATCAGAGACGCCCAGGTGGGCGGGTGGTTCCTCTTTCCAGTTCCGCCGCGCGTATTGTGCACGTTAGAGTTGCTGCGGTCCCCTGCAGTGCTCGACCCTTTAGCTCTCCGGTGGGAATTTGCGGGTCAGGGGAGGGCAGTGTAGGTCCGATTTGAATGCTTTGGACTAAGGCCCCGGTGTCTCCTCTTCAAAGCTGAGCAGGGGAGGGTTCTCATGGCTGTGTGCTTGCAAATTCGTGGCTTTGAATCCTGCTGAGTTCACAGTTTTAAGATTCTCTGGAAGGGGTGGTGGCCAGGACCTCACGCTTTGTGATTACGATGCGAGGTCTTTCTGACCTCCCCTGTGTTGTAGTGTCCGACCAGAGGTTTTGTTTGAGCCAAAGTTTATTTAAGTGGTAAGAACAATATAACATCTCGTCTGGTTGTTAAAACGTCCTGTTAAGCATTGAAAGAACTACTGTGCCTGGAGGGGGCCTAGTTAGTGGAATGCTTAGTCTAGGCATTTGTTGGAGGCGTTTTTCGTTCTTTTCCACTGGAGTTTATTCTCATCTTTCACGAGCTACTGCTAACCTAGAGAAGGCTCATGTGTTTGGGAGTTAAGAGAAGGCTACAAAAGACACTGAAGTTTCTACGGATGGTAACGGGCTGGGCAGTTTTATCAGCAGAAAAGAGCCTGGATATATATAATATATATGAAATAGGAAAGATCAAGGCTCGTTAGAGAGTAAAAGGCCCAGTTGACAGGAGCCGGGAAATATGCTTGGAGGGAGTAATGACTGGATAGAAACTGGGCCACTGAAGTGCCTGCAATGCTAAGATAAAACAGGAATTTAGTGACGTTTAAATAAAAAAATCAGTGGGTTTCTTAGGAGCACCAATTCCATCCCTGTGGGCTCAGTTCTAATGACGTTAAGCACCTCCCAAAGGCCTCACCTAATATAATTGTCTTTGAGGTTTACGATTTTTTGTTGTTACATTTTTTATTTATTGGTTTTAGAGAAGAGAGAGGAGGAGGAGGAGCAGGAAGCATCAACTCGTAGTAGTTGCCTTGACTAGGCAAGCCCAGGGTTTCAAACCAGGGATACTTTAGCCACTGGGCCACTGCAGGTCAGGCAGGTGGTTAGGAATTTAACGTGAATTTGGGGAGAACACATTCAGACCACAGCACCCATTAAACCAGCACAACAGTCAAGGCAAGCAGGCATCACCCCAAAAAGTTCTGTCCCTCCAACTCCATCCTCAATCACTTTCTGTCAACATAGTTTGCATTTTCTTGAATTTTAAATGGAGTCCTACACGATGTTCTCTTTTGCCTGCCTTCTTTGACTCAGCGTAATTTTGAAATTCATTCTTGTTGCTTGTGGTATTTGTTTTTGTTTTTATTACTGAGTATTACATTGTATGGATTTACCACAATTTGTTTATCCAGTCATCCGGTGATGGCCTTTTCAGTCTCTTAAGTTTGGGCCATCACGAATAAAGATGCTATAAGCATTTGTGTACTAGTCTTTGTGCAGACGTTTTTTTTTGTTTCTCTTGGCTAAATACCTAGACTTAGAGTGACAGGGTCATATGATAGTTGTGTGTTTAATGTAGTAAGAAACAACCAAACTTTTCTGAGGTGATTTTGTTACAGTAATATAATGTTATAGTAACTAAATACAGTATATAGAAATACAGAAAAATATGGAAGGTATTTAGAAATAAGTTAGGATATAATGTTAAAAGCCATTGAGGCAAGTGAATAAGGCTATGCCGTCTAGGTAGGAACTACTCTAGTGTGTACCAATATTATAGGCAGACCTTGCCTTTCGCTCATGGCCCAGTTAGTGTGTGTGTGAAGTTATATATAGACAAAAAGTGGCTTGATATGACTTTTTGGTAGGTTTAGATAAAAAGAGCTCCTTGCTAGAAACTTCCAAAAAGGTGGTTTGAGGTGATAATCCTGTAGATTGACGCCTGTTTGAAGGCATAGGCTGGAAAAGGTACTAAAGGTAAGGGTCCCCCCTGCTGCAGTAGTGGCCCAGGCTCCAATGTTGAACATGGACTTTCTCCATGCTGTTCTGACCAAGGACAGCCGAGGGGAGCACACCGATGGGGACCCATTAAGCTGCACCCAGGCACATCATAGGATTTGTGAGTAATAAACTGCCTGTGTGATTCTTGCAACTAACTTGTGTGTCTGTCATGTCTTTCCTCCGGTGGCAGTTGGTCTTGGCACTGATCAGTAGAATCCTCATAGCTGCCTCAAGAGTAGTCTCGAAGAGGCTGCCAGCCCTGCTGTTAAGCTAGAGCATCTCACTGCACAGGGAAGTCGAATTGGGGACGCCTGATCGACATAGAGCTCGGGCTCTACTGGGACAATTGTACTACTTTATATTCCCACCAGCAATGTGTAAGAATTCCAAGCTTTGTATCATAAATATTTTAAAATATTAGCCTTTCCAAAGGATGTGTTGTGATTTTAATTTAATTTCCCTTATATACAAAAAATGATGTTGAATATCTTTTCAGGTATTTATTGACATTCATTCATCTCCTATTGTGAATAACTTCAAATCATTTTCCTATTGTCTTACGTAGTTGTCTTTTATTTAGTTGGAAGAGTTATTTACATGATTTGAATATAAATTACTTTGTTTAATACATGTTTTGCAATTTTTCACATATTCTGTGGCTTGCTTTTTACTTAAAAAAACCCCACTTTCCTTTAATTTAAGAGAGAGAGAGAGAGAGAGAGAAGTATCAACTCATTGTTCTACTTAGTTGTTCCATTTAGCTGTGCAGTCACTGATTGCTTCTCATATGTGCCCTGTCCAGGGATTGAACTTGGGACCGCGCTGTGCCAGCACGATGCTCTATCCACTGAGCAACTCAGCCAGGGCTTAATTTACTTAATGGTATCATTCAAATAGCAAATACTTTTCTATTTTAATAAACTCTTCAGTTATCAATTTTGTTTATGATTCATGCTTGGTGTTCTAAGAACTACCAACCCCAAGGTTGCAATATTTTCTTATGTTTTCTAAAAGTTTTATAGTTTGGGATTTTACACGTAAGTTGTTGGGCAAACAAGTTTGTAACAAGTTTGCTCGCTTTTATTTTGCCTAATTGTGGCATTGGCACGGGCAGCGCCTGTGTGTGTAGTCTGTGAAGGGCTGTGGTGCTTTGCGGACTGCCCGCCACTGTGGGGAGGGGCGATTGTTTGCTGTTGTTGGCTGGAGAAGGGGTTTTTCCACCAGCTTGTTTTGCTGGAGAGTCCTGGAGGGGGGGGGGGAGAGAAGGAGTGCTGAGGGGCTTGGGAGCCCTGCTGAGGCTGACAGAGGGGGCCTGGGAGTCCAGGAGAGTCTTGAGAGAAAAAGGGAAGCTGTCTTCCCTGCCTGCTTGCTTGTCCACCCTTACGAGACTTGAATAAATGGAATGGCCCACCGTTCTCTGTATCAGCAGTTCCTTTACTGTCTGCCCAAATCCAATGTGAACTTGCACGGCCAGGGCGGCGGCCACTGGCCTTACACAAGTCTAGGACCCTCTTGAGTTCCTTGTTGCCTGTCGTGTGAGGTGGAGTTGATTTTCATTTTTGTCCACACATAAGCAGGTGATCCAGTACCATATGGCAGAGACTTTTCCTATTGAATTAGTTTAGCACCTTTGTCAAAAATCCCTAGACCCACTACGTATGGGTCTATTTCTGGACTCTACTTTGTTCCATTGATCTTTATCTTTTCACCAGTACCAAATTATTGGATTACTGTCGTTTTATGATAAGTTTTGAAATTAGGTAGGTTAAATTTTCCAACTTCATTCTTTTTCTTAAAAATTGCTTTGTTGGCCTGACCAGGTGGTGGTGCAGTGGATAGAGTGTCGCACTGGGATGTGGAGGACCCAGGTTCAAGACCCCGAGGTCACCAGCTTGAGCGCAGGCTCATCTAGTTTGAGCAAAGCTCACCAGCTTGGACCCAAGGTCGCTGGCTTGAGCAAGGGGTTACTTGGTCTGCTGAAGGCCCGTGGTCAAGGCACATATGAGAAAGCAATCAATGAATAACTAAGGTGTCACAACGAAAAACTGATGATTGATGCTTCTCATCTTTCTCCATTCCTGTCTGTCTGTCCCTATCTATCGCTCTCTCTGACTCTCTGTCTCTGGAAAAAAAAAAAAAATTGCTTTGTTGGCCCTGGCCGGTTGACTCAGTGGTAGAGCATCGGCATGTGGAAGTTCCCGGATCAATTCCAGGTCAGGGCACACAGGAGAAGCGCCCATCTGCTTCTCCACTCTTCCCCCTCCCTCTTCTCTCTCTCTCACTCCTGCAGCCATGACTCATTCAAGCAAGTTGGCCCCAGGCACTGAGGATGGCACCATAGCCTTGCCTCAGGTACTAAAATATAAAATAATTCAGTTGCTATGAGCAACAGAGCAATGGCCCCAAATGGGCAGAGTATTACCCCATTGGGGGCTTGCTGGGTGGATCCCAGTCAGGGTGCATGCAAGAGTCTGTCTGCCTCCCTGCCTCGCATTTAATAGTTTGGTTTTTTTTTTAAATTGCTTTGGTTAGCCTGACCTGTGGTGGCACAATGGATAAAGCATTGACCCAGAACGCTTAGGTTGCCAGTTTGGATCCCTGGGCTTGCCTGGTCAAGGCACATACCAGAAGCAACTACTATAAGATGATGCTTCCCATCCCTTCCTTCCCCCTTCCTGTCTCTCTCTCAAAAAATAAAATAAATAAAAATAAAATATTTAAAAAGATTTGCTTTGGTTACTCTTAAGTCCCTTGTGTTTCCATCAATTTCCTTTAAAAGAGAGAGAGAGACAGGCCCTGGCCAGTTGGCTCAGTGGTAGAGCGTCGGTCTGGCGAGCAGGAGTCCTGGGTTCGATTCCCGGCCAGGGCACACAGGAGAGGCGCCCATCTGCTTCTCCACCCCTCCCCCTCTCCTTCCTCTCTGTCTCTCTCTTCTCCTCCCGCAGCTGAGGCTCCATTGGAGCAGGGTTGGCCCGGGCGCTGGGGATGGCTCCATGGCCTCTGCCTCAGGCACTAGAATGGCTCTGGATGCAACAGAGCGATGACCCAGATGGACAGAGCATCGCCCCCTGGTGGGCATGCTGGGTGGATCCCGGTTGGGCGCATGCGGGAGTCTGTCTGACTGCCTCCCCGTTTCCAACTTCAGAAAAATATTTAAAAAAAAAAAAAAAAAGAAAAGAAAAAAAAAGAGATAGAGATAGAGACAGAGAGCAAGAGAGAGAGAGAGAGAGAGAGAGACAGAGAGAAGCCTAACCTGTTGCTATGCAATCGGTGTTCATGAATGAATAAATAAGAATTAAAATAATTACCATGTGTTACTAAAATAACAAATGTTCTGAACATTTTATTGTTCAAAACCACCATGAAACTAGAGTAACTTAAGAAGCCATTGTATTGAGTACCCAAAAACTAAATTTCTGATTGGTAGGTTGTTCTGAACAATCAAGGGTGTTGGATAAAACCACTCCTGTTTCCTTGGTTATGATTTCAAAGCACTGAATCAGATGAGATATGAGTAGAAATTTAAGAGTTCTTTGGAGTTACTAAGCAAATAAAAAGGAAAGGATAGTCTAGTTAGGGGCAGCCTGTGCAAAGGCCCTGAGGTATGAAAGAATAGATAATGTGTTGGGGCAGCTGTTACTATTATTGTACTTAAATTTGTTTCAAGGATAATAGGAAAAACAAGTAAGCCATACGATGGCATGGTGGCCAGATATTAGCTCTTCAGATACCGTAGTTGTCTGCTTATTTCTCATCTTGAGCCACCAGGTGGAGAGTCTATGCCTTCCAGCTAAACATTCTAGCACTAGACACAAAGATTGACACTTAGGCACTAAGCAGATATTTAAAACAAAACTTTCTCTGTGTTGGAGAGTTGGGCACCTGAAACCTGTATAATTATGTTAACCAATGTCACTCCAATAAAATTTAATTTAAAAAGGACTTTCTCTACTCACAATGCTTTTGACAACAAATGTGTGAAGGTTTCTTTCCCCATACCAACTCTTTGGACACCACTGGGTGTCCTATAATGTAATTCAATTCTGACATTAACTAGTTGGGGTTAGCAGCCTCCACAGGTAATGGGGCTCAGCCCTGCAAGACTACACTCAACCTCAGGTACCAATTATAAGAATAAGAGGGGGGTCCCCAGGTCACCCATACTTCTGTTCTAGATACAGATCGAGGGTTCCTGAGATCCCCTCATCAGGCTTAATAGTTGCTATGACAGCTCAGAACTCATGGGAACACTTCACTTACTATTACATGTATACAAGGAATATTATAAAGAATATTATCCTTTATTATAAAGGATACATATAAACCTGTAAGCTCTGGGAACCTCATTGCTTAGGGTTTTTATGGAAGCTCTATTAGAATGTCATGACATTAAATTATGAGGTCATGGGTGGTGGTGAAAGTTCCAACCCTCTAATCCAGGGGTCCCCAAACTTTTTTACACAGGGGGCCAGTTCACTGTCCCTCAGACCGTTGGAGGGCCACCACATACAGTACTTCTCTCACTGACCACCAATGAAAGAGGTGTCCCTTCGGAAGTGCGGCAGGGGCTGGATAAATGGCCTCAGGGGGCCGCATGCCGCTGGTGGGGCGGGAGCCGTAGTTTGGGGACGCCTGCTAATCATATGATTTGGTTTATCTGGCAACCAGCTCCCTCCTGAAGCTATCTCTAGGGTCACCTAGACTCAGCTCATTAGCATACAAAGAAACAGAATTTTATTACTCCAGACACTGGCTGGGTCTCAGAAGCTCTTGTGCCTGACCGGTGGTGGCACACTGATAGAGTGTCAATATGGGCTGCTGAGGTCCCAGGATAAAAACACTGACGTTGCCGGCTTGAGCGTGGGGTCGCCAGCTTGACAGTGGGATTATAGACACGACTCCATGGTCGCTGGCTTGAACTCAACGTTGCTGGCTTGAACCCAAGGTCACTGGCTTGAGCAAGGGGTTGCTGGTTGGGCTGTAGCCCCCTGGTCAAGGCACAGATGAGAAACAATCAATAAACAACTAAAGTGCCACAAATATGAGTTGATGCTTCTCATCTCTCTCCCTTCCTGTCTGTCTCTCACTAAAAAACAAAAAAGAATGAGCCTGAACTGTTTAAATTATACGTGTTTAATTAGGGCCTGGGATTATATATTTTAGGAAATTTTACATAAAATGATTAAAGTTATTTAAGGTTAAAATGGTTATCTTGAAGTTATCTGAAAAAGCCTTCTTTTCAGGTAAAAAAAAGAAAAAAAGAACATAGAGCCTGATCTGTGGGGGCACAGTGGATATTATTATTCTCACCTCCCCGTGCCTGGAACTACAGTGTGATTACTCTGTTGTTTGTTTGGAGTATGTTATCTTTACAATTTTTTTTTTTTTTTTTTTTTTTTTTTTTTAGTTATTGCTGTGGCTTGTTAGCTCAGTCAATTAGAGCATCGTCCCCAAACACCAAGGCTACAGGTATGACGAATGCTTCTCTCTCTCTCTCTCTCTCTAAAATTAAATCAATAAAAATTTTATTTTATTTTAAAGAGTTTTTATTTATTGATTTTAGAGAGGGAGAGAGAGAAACATCAGTTTGCTTTTCTGTTTATTTATGCATTTATTGGTTGATTCTTGTATGTGCCCTGATGGGGATCAAACCTGCAACCTTGGTGCATCAGGACAATGCTCTGACCAACTGAGGTACCTACTATGAAGCCTGGTGAGTTTTACCTTGAAGATATATCTAGACTCTTGCCTGACCTGTGGTGGCGCAGTAGATAAAGCGTCGACCTGGAATGTTGAGGTGGCCGGTTCGAACCCCTGGGCTTGCCCGGTCAAGGCGCATATGAGAAGAAAGTACTACAAGTTGATGCTTCTTGTTTCTCCCCTTCTCCGCCCCACCCCCGTTTTCTCTCTCTCTTTCCTCCCCTCCCTAAAAATCAATAATAAAAACCAAAAACGTATCCAGACTCTGTCTACGTTGTTTCATCTTCACAGCAGGAAGTCCAGACCACTCTCATAGCTCTCCTAACTCACTGGAATGGCCATCTAAATGGTCACCTTGCTTCCACTCTTGACACAGTAGGTGAACAGGAGGCCTGCATGGTGGCTTTGCAAACTCAGAGACCACACAGGGTGGTCTGAAATGAAAACTTTCTAACAAAGTTCTTGGCGGACAGTCATGTCCTAGGGCGGTATTTTTCTCTAACAAAGGTTCATGCTTACCTTAACTGAGCTTGTCTGTTGTCTTTTTGCATCTACAATAACATACCTGATAACATACCTTTAAAACAGTGGTTCTCAAAGTGTGCGCCCTAGAAGATTTCCAGGTGCACCCTATGGTATTCCACAGAAATATGTGCCTGTTGGGGACCAAAAAACCAACAGGGTTTTTGGAGTTTAGATTTTTGGGGGACAGAGGTGTGGGGAATTGGCTATAAGCTGACAGTCTGCCCAACCCCCCACCTCACTTGCCTGATTAGGTTGCAAAAGGCTGTTAAGCTGTGGTGCTGGATTGTTTACACTACCCCCCATGTTCCCTGGAAAGACTGGAGGCAAGTTTCTTCTATCCTTTGTTTGGTGTAAAGTTAAGATGATATGTATGGTGGGGGTTTTCTGCACTCAACACAAGAGTAAAAAGAGAGGAATTCTTCAATGTATTAATGAGGAAATGAGAGTTTGCCTTTCAAATAGATGCCCAAACATTGAAGAAATCGCTAGGACACATCAGGCTCATGTTTCTCATAAACACAAGAATGAAAAAATGTAACACATTTGCACCAGGACCAGCTGAATTTACTAAATCTTACTAAGAATGTATCTATATATATAAAAAGATAACTTTTTTGTCTTTTTTAAAATTTTTAACTCCTCTTTTTTACAATTCTAAAAAGCATAACTCAAAAAATGTAACATAAAAATGTTTTTTAATGTCAGAATAATTTTAATTTTGTTGTATTTATTTTGTTTAGTTACCATAAAAGCACGCTTGGACTTTATATTTTTTCTTTAATATTGGACTTAATTATTATAACATATTTCTCAGAAATTTGTATACAGTGCACCTACAATTACTTGTAGGATTTTCAATGCGCCCTGACTTCAGAAAGTTCGAGAACCACTGCTTTAAAACATGAGAGTTCTCTCCCAGCCCCATTGGGAACAATCACCCCACCAGAGCAGAAAGAACAAATCAACTCATTGTGTATATCATGTTCATTGTTAACAGCTAACTATCCTATGCCTGCCTTTGTAAGTAGGTATCTGTTCCTTTTACTTTTTATCCAATCCGCTTTGCCTTCTCCCGCCTCCCTAACCTATCACCAGTGGGTTTCATGTGACCCCCTTAGGTCTTCTTCCCCTTTGATTCTGATGAATAAAATAAGTGATGAAACCGCCCTTTTCCAGAGCGTTTTCTCACCCCGTTGAGACTTTGCTTCCCAGCAATTGTTGACAGTTTGGCTCAAATAAACTCAGAACATTCTTCCAGGTTTGGACATTTCTTATGTTGACAACACCTTCCAATTCATTCTCCACAAAAACAGCCAGGATGGTTGTCACTGGTCCAGTTCCGAGAGCCAGATGCTGAGATAGGAAGACTGTGTGCCAGTGACCTTCCCAGGAGAGGCCGGTAAGGGAGAGGGGAGCAGGACAGGGAAGAAACCATCACAGTGGTTCCATGTCAGGTCAAGTCCTGTGGATATCGGCTTTAGACTGATACAGCAGGGGAACTCTGGAGTATAAATTGTATCCCATTGTGTCCCAAAATTAAGGCAAGGGAGCTGATTTTAATTTTATTTATTTATTTATTTTTTTTTTTTTGTATTTTTCTGAAGCTGGAAACGGGGAGAGACAGACTCCCGCATGCGCCCGACCCGGCACGCCCACCAGGGGGCGATGCTCTGCCCCTCCGGGGCGTCGCTCTGTCGCGACCAGAGCCACTCTAGCGCCTGGGGCAGAGGCCAAGGAGCCATCCCCAGCGCCCGGGCCATCTTTTGCTCCAATGGAGCCTCGGCTGCGGGAGGGGAAGAGAGACAGAGAGGAAGGAGAAGGGGAGGGGTGGAGAAGCAGATGGGCGCCTCTCCTGTGTGCCCTGGCCGGGAATCAAACCCAGGACATCCACACGCCAGGCCGACGCTCTACCACTGAGCCAACCGGCCAGGGCCTGATTTTATATATCCTTACCAGCCAGCAATCAGCAAAAAATTGGCTCCCCAGGAGGAAGCAAGTTCTCAGACACTCCCAACTCAGAGAGCGGGGGCAGAGCTGCTCGGGAGCCTCAGGCAAGTAGCTAAAGTGGCTCAACTGGGTCAGGGGGTTCACTTCCGAGAAGGTTCACTCACAAGGCCAGCAGGACAGGCTGATGCTGGCAGGCCTGGGTGGGGCTGGGGCACGTTTGGTTTCTCTCCCTGTGAGCCTCCACGTGGGGCTGCTGGTTCTTCCCCCAGCCTGGCATCTTGGTTCCTGGAGGAGGGGTTCCAAGAGACAGGAAGTAGAAGCTGCCAGTTTCTTAACACCAGGGCCTGGAATTGGCCCTGTGATATTTGGTTCATTGGTGAAATCACAAAATCCATGCAGATTCAAAAGGAGAAGAAACAGACCCCTGTGTCGCAGTAGGAGTGGCAAAGAATTTGTGGATCTTGATCAGTCACAATTTTCCTTCTGGCCACAAACTGTTTACATTCATTCCTTTTATATGCAAAATGAAATTGCTTTTTCCAAAGTCCTCCAAATATTTTATCCTAATTTGAGCATTAGACTCAAGCTAGGACACAGGACTCTTGGTCAGACCTGCTAGACTAGAACGATAGGAGAAGGACTTTTAGCTTTCTTTTTTTTCCACTTAAAACAAATATGCGGTCCATAATAGGCTCACTGTGCATGCTTACTGAATGGGTAATCCTATTTCTCATTTTCAGTGGAATGAATCAACATTCAGAGAGGATAAGTAAATTTCCAAAGGTACAAGAGTAATAGTCAAATGAAAATTTTAAGGTCTTTTTGACTTAAAATGCATTCTTTTTTTGGGGGGGTTAAGGCTATTTTTAAAATTAATTTTAATGAGGTGAGATAGATAAATCAGGGTACATATGTTCAGAGAAAACATCTCTAGGTTATTTTGACATTTGATTATGCTGCATTCCCATCACCCAAAGTCCAATTGTCTTCCGTCACCTTCTAACTGGTTTTCCTTGTGCCCCTCCCCTCCCCCAACTCCCTCCTTCTCCTCCCCCCCCCCAACCACCACACTCTTGTCCATGTCTCTGAGTCTCATTTTTATGTCCCACCTATGTATGGAATCATATAGTTCTTAGTTTTTTCTGATTTACTTATTTCGCTCAGTATAATGTTATCAAGGTCCATCCATGTTGTTGTAAACCTACAAAGGAGCCCCCATAAGGATGACTTCCGACTTCTCAACATAAAATGCATTCTTAGAATATGTAATGTGGTCTGTAGCGCTGTGGGAATTAGAATCTGGTGGAGGGAGGCAAGATTAGGTATAATGAAAAAATGAGATGACAAAGGGTAAGCTAAGGTGTTGGCTGTGGGAAGGAACAGATGCAAGTGACAGCTTGAAGGTCGAGGTTTGGGGAGTGTCCAAGTGTGGGAAGGGTGGAAATGGACAGAGCCAAGGATGATCTCCAGCCTCTGAAACAGTAGAGACCAGGAGAATGAGGAAATAGGCACATTTGGAGAGAGACCTGGATTTGACAATTCAAGTTCATAAATGAGCCAACGAGCAGGGAAGGCAAAAACTCTAGATTCAGGAATCCTATACAGTTCACTTAAGTTTTAAATTTAAAATTATTAAAAAAAATTTTTTTTTGAAATTTTTTGAACGGTGGCCCTGGCCAGATAGCTCGGTTGGTTGGAGCATCAGTCCAAAGTGCAGAGGTTGCCAGTTAGATCCCTGGTCAGAGCACGTACAGGAACAGATCGATATTCCTGTCTCTCTCTCTAAAAAAAATCAATAAATTAAAAAAAATTAAATTGTGGTATAAATACATGTAAAATACATATAAAAGTTACCATGTTTAGGTGTGTAGCTCAGTGGCATTATGTACATTTACACTATTGTGCAATCATCACCCTCCACCATCCACCTATAGAACTTTCTCTGTCATCTCGAACTGAAATAATAACTCCCAATTCTGTCCTCCCTTGAGCTTCCGGCCACCACCACTCTGCTTTCTGTCTCTATGAACTTGACTCTGCTAGGTACCTCATATACATGGAATAACACTGAAGGGGAGAAAAAATAATTCCCCCTCTACCCTTCGGAGTTCTTGGCTGGGACTCCCTGTAATAAAAGACAGACTAACGGGAGAAAAACAGAAGTTTGTAACATGCATACCTCATGTATGATATATATGCTCTCAGGAAGAGTAACTCCCACCTTAAACACCATCCTCAGCAGAGACCAAAGGAAGATATTGGGGTGGGGTGGGGGGTAGCCAGTTAGGGGAGGTCACCAGGAAAAGCATAGTAAACAGAGGTAAGGTTTATTTTGCAGATTTAAGTCAGTATCTTCTCCATTGATAAGATTTCTTGTGATTTAGTCACCTTCCTCCGCTTGGTATAGAGGGGGAGACATCCTGGTAAATGGAGATTTCCTTTATAAATGTTCATTTCCCTTACGAAAGGGTGACTTCTGTGTTTTCAGGGCTTCTCTTGTGTCTGCTGTTTCTTTAAATAATTAGCTCAAAACAACCCGAATGCCAAAGAAGCGTATTTTGGGGTGGCACATTCTGCTCCTCAGCATCCCTGCCTTTGACACTTCTCCGAGTTTCACAGTCCAGAAGCAGAGTTGTTCGGTTGTTCCGTATCTCACCGAACCAGTCTTCTGACCCTGCCAGCAGGTCAGTTAGGTCAGGGTGGTCTTGTTTCAGGAGGTGGTGGTACCAAAGGGTCCCAAAGTTAGGCTTATAAGCTGCGAACCAGTCTTCTAACCCTGCCAGCATGTCAGTTAGGTCAGGGTGGTCTTGTTTCAGGAGGTGGTGGTACCGAAGGGGTCCCAAAGTTAGGCTTATATGCTGCGAACCAGTCTTCTAACCCCGCCAGCATGTCAGTTAGGTCAGGGTGGTCTTGTTTCAGGAGGTGGTACCGAAGGGGTCCCAAAGTTAGGCTTATATGCTGCGAACCAGTCTTCTGACCCTGCCAGCAGGTCAGTTAGGTCAGGGTGGTCTTGTTTCAGGAGGTGGTGGTACCGAAGGGGTCCCAAAGTTAGGCTTATAAGCTGCAAGCAATCAGGTATTTAAAGAGGCATTCCTATGGAAACAAAAGGAAAAAAAACCAAAGGCAAATGTTTAGAACAGACTATAAACTGTTTTTTGTTTTTTTAAATTTACTGATTTTAGAGAGAGAGAGGAAGGGAGAGAGAGAGATTGATCCATTGTTTCACTTATTTATACGTTCACTGGTTGACTTTTTTGTGGCAGAGACAGAGAGAGTCAGAGAGAGGGACAGATAGGGACAGACAGGAAGGGAGAGAGATGAGAAACATCAATTCTTCATTGTGGCTCCTTAGTTGTTCATTGATTGATTTCTCATATGTGCCTTGACAGGGGGCTACAGCAGACCGAGTGACCCCTTGCTCGAGCCAGCGACCTTGGGCTCAAGCTGGTGAGCCCGCACTCAAGCTGGCAACCTCGGGGTCTCGAACTTGGGTCCTCCACATCCCAGTCCAATGCTCTATCCACTGCACCACCGCCACTGCCTGGTCAGGCTCTGGTTGACTCTTATATGTGCCCTGACCAAGGATTGAACCTACAATCTTGGTGCATCGGGACAATGCTATCAAGACCAACGTCTAGAAGCCTTGACTAACTGCCCTCTAAGTTAGTCAAGATTTCTAGATGTTGGTCTTGAAGCATATTCAGTCTGAGCGAGAAGAGGCAGTGGCAATCTGAGAGATATTCCTGGTTTGAATGTTTCTGGTGATGTCATGAGGTGTTCCGGTGAACTTTCTGAGTGGCCTGCACAACAAAGGGCACAAAGGTCGTCCCTACGTGAGCTGTTGTGGTGATTTCTCGGAAGCTGACATTAAGCCATCCGGCTTCAGCATTCAGGACTTTGGGAAAAGGGTGGTTTTTGTTCTTAGTGATTCCAGCTCAGAAGGGCAATTGGAAATGTTAGAGTCATATTGGAGAAAGCTAGAATTCGGGATCCAGTCCTGTTTTCAGGTAGGTAATGGAACCTCAAAGGCAATGCATGGACCTAGAATCTCATGTCCACAAAAGTGAGCTACTAAAAATTATTCTTCCTCTCCCCTCACTCCCATACAATATCTGCCCTTTTGTGCTTGGCTTACTTCACTTAGCACAATGTCTTCAAGGTTCATCCACCTTCTAACAGGCCCGAGTGCCATTCTGTTTAAAGGCTGAGTAGTATTTCATTGTATGTATGTGCCACTTTTATCCATTTATCCACCAAGGGACATTGAGGTTTCTACCTTTTGCTGTTCTGAATAATGTTGCTGTGAACATTGGTGTGCAAATATCTGTTTGCATCTCTCTTTTTAAAATTTTTATTGATTTTAGAGAGAGGAGGAGATTTTAGAGAAAGGCGGGGGAGAGGAGTGGGAAGCATCAACTCTAGTTGCTTCTCACAGGTGCCTTGACCAGGCAAACCTGGAGTTTTGAACCAGTGACCTCAGCATTGCAGGTCAATGATTTATCCACTATGCCACCACATATCTGTCTGATTCTCTGCTTTCAATTTTTTGAGTGTATGCTGCTGATCAATAAACTGTGGCATATGGAGGTTTTTAAAGCATTTGGGCAGTCTGACCTGTGGTGACGCAGTGGGTAAAGCATTCAACCTGGAATGCTGAAGTTCCCGGTTCAAACCCTGGGCTTGCCCGGTCAAGGCACATACAAGAAGCAACTACTATGAGTTGATGCTTCCTGCTCCTCCCCACCCCTCTTTCTCTTTCTCTAAAAATCAATAAATAAAGTCTTAAATAATAAAAGAATTTGGGCAGACATTGATTTGAATTGGGTAGCTCCTACCCACTGAGTTAAGACTTTCATAGGAAAAATAAATAAAAGACTTGTATAGGGAAGATGCTAAAGCAAAGCAAGAAAATGATTTGGCTATAGCTTAGTGTGTGCTTTATTTGAGAAAGCCTGGTTGGCCGTTTGTGATGGAGACCTTTGCAGCTGTAGGTTCTAGTTTGCTTATATAGGCAGCCAAGGCATTGCAGCCACTGCAGTCTAATGGCCTCTCTGTTGAATTAACTTAAAAATACCTAGGGGTAGCCTGACCTGTGGTGGTGCAGCGGATAAAGTGTGACCTGGAAAGCTGAGGTTGTAGGTTCAAACCCCTGGCTTGCCCAGTCAATGCACATATGAGTTGATGCTTCCTGCTTCTTCCCTCTTCTCTTTGTCTTGCTCTCTCTCCTCTCTCTAAAGTCAATTTAAAAAACGTTGGGGTGGGATTCATTCACTAACATTTACAGGTTCTATTTAAATTAGGGATTCTGTAATAAGGAATATGCTCTTTAAGTGACAATCTAAAAAATATAATAATGACAGTCTGTCAAGCTGCAGTGTCTCTAGGGAACGTCCCAGTGAAGCTCACCTTGAGTTTTTTCCTTTTTTAAATAATTGATTAGAAAGAGGGAGAGAGAGCACGCGCGCGCAATAAACCGACCTGCTGTTTCACTCATTTATGCATTCCTTGTTGATTCTCGCAGGTGTCCACGGAGGGAACTGCAATCCTGGTGCATGCGGAGGACGCTCCAACCAACTATCAGGCTAGGGCGAGTTAAGGTCCTTTCTTTCAGAGACTCGACTCTTCCGATTACCAAAACAAAACAAGAATCATGTAGCTTTTTTTGGTGATACCTCAAAGCTGTTAGCACTGTGCTTTGCATATTATGGATATTATTTGCAAATACACTTCTGATATATAATTTGTGGTATACTAATGGCTCATTAGTTTATTAGTAAACACCAGCTTTTGTCTTTTAAAATAGGACAAAAAAATATGACTAAACAAAATCCCCCCCCCCCCCAAGGCAGCAAGTTCGCTTCTCTCTTTCCCTCCTTAAACTCTTCCACCACATTCGAGAAAGAACTGATTATGACGTGTCAAGCTGAATCTCGGCAGCGGAAGGAGGGCCCGATACAGTAACGTTGCTAGGAAACCAGACGGTTGCGTCCCCAGCACGCAGAAGCTACCGGCTGGAGGTTTGGGGCTGAAACTTCTGCGAGTTCAGACGTACTGAACCAACTTGACCCAGCTTAGGGGACCCCAGAGGCCCCTGTGGATGGGCCTAGGGACCCGAGCGGCGGCTGACTCGAACAGCAGCCGCCGCGGCTCGCGCTCTGGCCGGGACCGTTTCCAGCTCCGGCCGCGCACCCAACAGCCGCCGGAGCTCGGGGCCCGCGGAGGCGCGGGCCGCCTCCGTCCAACAGCCGCGGCTAGGAAATGGCTTCGGGCCACCCGCGGCTAGGAAATGGCTTCGGGCCACGCGCCACTGCGGCCGTTAGGAGAGGCAAGACCGACGCCGTGGAGCCCGGAGCCAGGGGTCAGCGGGCTGGGCGCCTCGCGGACGGTGAGGGCGCACGTCGAAAGCGCCGGCGGCGCAGGTGTGGCGGCCGGCAGGCACAGCCACGCAGCGAGACTGCGCATGCGCGGCCGTCGAGGGCGGGGCCAGGAGTTAATGAAGGAGGCTCTGCACCCGCCGCTGGTCCGCGGAGCTGCGGTTTGCGCCTCCCACGCGCTGTTTACTCCGGGGTAGGACAGGCGACGACTCAGGCTCAGGACCATAACGTGGGGTAGCTGGAGGACGGTTTCGGGATTCGAGTTGGAGAATAACTCAAAAAGTTAGGCGATTGACATGTTGCCTACATTTTAGACCAAGTTGTAGTTGATAGAGACAGACGTTCAGTAGGGACCCCAAATTGAACCTCAAGTTCATCCGCGCTGGTTGGATAGATGTTGGAGCATCTCTAGTTTATTACGCGTAACACCTTTTTTTTTGGCCTCGAAATTTCATTTTGACCATATGTGAAAGAGTAATTGCAAGCCATCTGAATGATGTCGAGGGCTCTAGTGAAATAGTCAAAACAGGTGGGATTGTACAGTTTGTATCAAAGTAAATGAACAGTAAAAGAACGAGCGTTACTGCATTTAGTTGGGTTGGGGTAGTGCTGTACCTAGGTTTTCTGAGCTGGTGGCGCTTGTCTGAAACAACGTACTGGAAACATTCTGTGAGGCTAAATGGTAATACGGAAAGAGAACGAACGGAGAAAGCCCACTTTCTCCCTTCTGGGTTGGTCTAGGCAGCTATTTAGTCCGGTCTTCTTTTTGTTTTTATTTTCTTTTCGTCCAGGCGTCTTCTTATAATTGATATTTTGTATTTACAGCGCCGTCCTTGCTGATTCCTGGAACTTGAAGGCTACATCTATATTTTTATTGTTTCAACAAAACTTTGAGAGACAAAATGGAACAGAGCAACACCGAAGAGGTAATTGCTGCCCTTTCTAAGCAGCTTGCATGACTCCCAAGTTATTCTGGCAATGGTAGATACGTTGAGTTAATAGGGCATGACAATTACACTTTAAAAATGTTTTTCTTTTTTTAAATAAAACTAGGCTACAAGGAAGTTGCATATTTGGCTTGTATTTTATTACTCTTGGACAGAAGTGAGTTTTGGACTGTACTCCTTTATGCTACGGTATTTAGAAGCAGGAATACAGTTGGGATTAATCATAATTACTTTCTTCTTTATTTTTATTTTTTTTCTTAAGTGAGGGGAGGGGAAGCAGAGAGGCATCCCCAACGGAGCTATTTTTAATACCTAAAGGGGAGGCTCCACAGAGCCATCTTCATTGTGCGGGGGTAGGGGGAACAGGCACAACATGATGGAATCAATCTAGCCATGGCTGTGGGAGAGGAAAAGAAAGAAGAGGGAGGGGGAGGGAAGGAGAAGCAGATGGGTTGCTTCTCCTGTGTGCCCTGACTGGGAATCAAAGGGGGAACACCTGCATGCCTGGTTAATGCTCTACCACTGAGCCAATTGGCCAGGGCTGTAATTTTCCCTAATGGGGTCATGTTAAAGATACATTCTGACACAATTATTAGGACTGTTGCCATAAGAGCATTTCAGTTAAGGGTGAAATTGGGCTCAACTCCATATATAATAGAGACTAATGGGGTTCATAGCCTGTGAGCAGAGTGAGGGGGGTCAGTGGATAGAGAAGAGACAGCAAGGGTATGAGGATATGGGGATTCTTGCTAAATAGATTTACAGATTTAAGAGGATTCTTGCGGCCATAGTGATCAGCTATAAAGGTTATTGGTCAGAGCCAGAGTTCGATCACATGTCAAGGGTAGGGGACTCTCTACTGACTGTGGAAATCTTGCTAAAATTGGGCAAGGCTGGGCCAAGACAGAACAGTGTCCAGATTCAGGCCTGGTCAGAAGAAGTCGCAAAGGAGCCTGACTTCAGTTTGGTCAGGAGAGACTTTGTCAGTTATAAACAGTTTCCAGCCTCCTACCTGCCTGAATTTCAGGCTTTGCAAGTTCACTAAAGATCCATTGTGGTGGAGAGGCTTATAATTGTTTTATCAAATGCATTTGTAAGTAATTTTCCGTTCAGCTGACTCTGAGCTATAGAAACTGTAAAACCAGATTCTTAATAAGAGAGGAGACTTAGGTAAACTATGGAGGAAATAAATTGCCTTCTAATGATTCTAGAACAGAGGTGGTTGAAGGACCAATCTGCCCTGCCAATTAATTGGGAGAAATGAAGCTGTTATTTTCTTATTTAATTCCTGAAGTCATGTGTGATTTAGAACATTTTTTGTTTGTAAACTTTCAGGGCAACGGTGTGGTTGATGGTAATGTTGACCTTCCTGTGAAGAAGGCAATTAATTTTTACCCTCCATTATACAGACAGCGTTACAACTTCGTTAAAGATCTAGTGAATAAACATAAACCCAAGAAGGTAGGTATCTGCTTCCAAACATTTAATTAAAATTATCCTCGCCCTGGTGGGTGGCGCAGTTAGAGCATCATCCCATAGTGTCAGGGTCACAGGCTCGATCCCAGGTCGCTCAACCCTGCAGGTGCCAGCTCAGCCCCCAAGGGCACTGGCTCGAGCTCCGGTCAGGGCACATGTGCGAAGCCATCAGTGGCACAACTAAGGGGAACAAGTCAATGCTTCTCTCTCTCTCTCCCTCTCTCCCTCTCCCAATCCTCTTCCTTCCTGCCCCTCTCTCCCTCCCTCCCTCCCTTCTCTGTCAGGAAAAAAATAAACTATTCTATAAAACGTTTTGTCAAATTAGAGGTCTTGGTAAGTACACAGAGCTGTTCAAAAAGTATTGCAAGGAGGGGAGGGGTTATAGAGAAAACTAAGCTCCAAAGAGCTGGGTGAGGGAAGAGGAGAAAGTTTGGTTAACATGTGATGTTAAAGAGGGCTTATTTCCTACCCCCACCCCAGGCTTATGTCTCAAGATTAATTTCCTTCTGTGTATTTTTTTTTTCTGCCAAAAAGATCCCTCCTTATAATGTTTTATTATGGTTTCATTTTTTGATGCCCACTCCCTATAAAAGAAAGTCTTTGATCCTATTTCACTTCTGGATATAAATGTCTTTGAAATAATCATTACATCTCATCTACAGGTTGCAGACTTGGGGTGTGGTAATGCTTCACTTATACAGATGATTAAATCACACAGTTGCCTTGAACTTATTGTTGGAGTAGATATCAATGAAGATAAAATAGGATCCAAAAGGTAATACCTCGTTTCTGGAAGAATGGTGCGTTAATCTAAAACTAGTGGCGCTATTGAATATGCTGAGAGGACCTGTCAATTTCATGCAACATATAAAATATGGTAAACATTAAAATGGGTTGTATGTTCTACACTGAGAGAGCCTCAGGCTCACTGAATATTGCCTGTGTGATAATACTAATTAGCTGTGTACATTGTATATAATACCTGTTTTCTACCAGTGTAGAAAGCATGGCCTCAATTAAGTAATTATAGTAGTCAAAGCATTGCAAATTCAATTTCATATGGCAGGAATCTAATTACTTTAATTGGACACATGGTAACAGCACAGCTCCAGACCACGACCTCCAATTTGAAACAGCAGCTCTCCAATCTCCAAATATATAATGGACTTCATAGATTGTTTCAAGAATGTTTTCCTTTTAAAGAACAAAAAGTTGAAAATCATTGGTCCAGAGTGAGCTAGGAGAACAAAAGTATATATATTAAAATGAGAGCAATATCAAATAATTATTCAGAATCTCCTTATTAGCCAGTTACTTCCCCATGAGAGGAAATTACTCTGTGACCTGGCTTTAATACATCACAGACAACGGGCCAGCCCCGGACACCCCACTGTAGGCAGAATATAACTCTCAGTTCAGCAGTTGGGATGATTCTAACCAGTTCGTGTTCAAATGTCCTGGCTTCTACAATGCCGCTGTTGCAGGTGTAACCTGTCTCCAGTCTCGGGGGATTACCTAAGTCCCCGGGACCTGAATTTGTCCATCGTCTTGTATCACGGCTCCGTTGTGGAAAGAGACTGCCGGTTGCTTGGCTTTGACTTGGTAGCCTGTATCGAGTTGTAAGTATTAAATGGACTTCCTTTTGTATCAATTCATTAGAAACATCTCATCTCATTGAATTAGTCTTAGTAAACTTTGTACGCTAAATATAATCTTAATTTTTATTTGTAAAGAAACTTGCTTGTGGGTTGGGGACTGGCATTTTGCCGTTCTCTCTCATCTGGAATGGGTGAAGGGAAGGGTGAGACCAGTGTAGGTCTCTATTTACCTCTTCAAAGAAGCAGATACCTACCTTCTTGGACAGATCAGTGCAGAAGTAGACATTGTTTTGCTAAATCAATGAGGAAAACATTTGCAAGTGAAGCTCGATTTTATTAGATCTTTCCCACTAACCATTTCAGAATAGAACATTTGGATTCCGAAGATCTGGCCAGGTTTCCTGAAGTCGTGTTTGGGTACTTGTGTCCGGCCATGATCGTCATCAGCACGCCAAACTCGGATTTCAACCCCCTGTTTCCAATAGTGACCTTAAGAGATTCAGATCACAAATTTGAGTGGAACAGGAAGCAGTTTCAGACCTGGTGAGTTCATAATTGGGTTTTTTGGACCCTCCCGAAAGTTTAAATTCCTGTGAAGTAAGTCTGGATCTATACTATTAACTTTCTTCCAATAACATTGATTTCCAAAGTGCAATTTAGCAAAAATAAAAAAAAGGGGGAGGGGAGTTTGTTTTATCTTAGGTCTCACGTAAGTGTGGGCACCAGGTGTGAAGGCATCAGAGGTGTTGGTGTGAAGATCAGGAAACAAAACTGAGGGAAGGTGTGGGACTGAGTGTGATGCCCTGGCCCAGGGCTTGACAAGGTCATGGCATAATTCCAAACCTAAAGAAGGGCTGGGATTAGAGCCCTGTGGTGTCCCTGCCACCCCTATAACCTGCACGGTAGCTTTCCTTTTCTCCATATCCGGTGCTTAATTGAACTCCCAGTCATTGCTTTAATGCCCCTCAGAGAGATAAGCAGACCCCCTGATGTGGCATTCTGTGGAGCTTGTAAGAATTTGCAACTTTGAAGTATTTTTGTTCATTGTATTTTTCATCTTCTATTCTACTAGAAATTGCTATCTGTTTAACAGGAGCTCTAAGTTTAGGAAAAACCATCTCCTTGTTTGGGTTTCAGGGCCTTAGATGTGGCAAATTGCTATGGTTACTCCGTGGAGTTTACTGGTGTTGGGGAGCCCCCGGAAGACGCTGGCAATGTCGGCTACTGTACCCAGATAGGGGTCTTCCAGAGAATCGGAGCCCCGGCAACCAAGTCGTGTGGTGCAGAGCAGTGTGGTGAACACATTTATAAAATTGTGAGTATTCTTTATGAGGTAGCTCTTGGGACGAGAATTACATTTACTGGGATGGTGAGCTTTTTTTTTTTTGTATTTTTCCGAAGTTGGAAGCAGGGAGGCAGTCAGACATTCTCCCTCATACCTCATGCCCCTGACCAGGATCCACTCGGCATGCCCACTAGGAGGCGATGCTCTGCCCATTTGGGGTGTTGCTCCATTGTGGCTGGAGCCATTTTAGCACCTGAGGCAGAGGCCATGGAGCCATCCTCAGCGCCCAGCCAACTCTGCTCCAATGGAGCCTTTGCTGCGGGAGGGGAAGAGAGAGATAGAAAGGAAGGAGAGAGGGAAGGGTAGAGAAGCAGATGGGCACTTCTCCTGTGTGCCCTGGCCAGGAATGGAATCTGGGACTTACACAAGCTGGGCCAATGTTCTACCGCTGAGCCAACCGGCCAGGGTTTGTTTTTTGTTTGTTTGTTTTTTTAAATTAGGAATTCCCAGTGTAGAGATAAGTATGACTTTTTTTTTCTTTTTAAAAGATTTTTTATTTATTGATTTTAGAGAGAGAAGAAAGAGAGAAAAAAAGAGAGAGAGGATGTGGGGGCGGGGGAGGAGCAGGAAGCATCAACTCCTTGTTGCTTTTCATATGTGCCTTGACAGGGCAAGCCCAGGGTTTCGAACTGGCGACCTCAGCATTCTAGGTTGATGCTTTATCCACTGCACCAGCACAGGTCAGGCATAATGACCTTATTATGAGTTTGGCTCTGGGAGAATTCTACATGCCCCACGACTGTCGGAGGTCTAGCATGGTCCTTGAGACAGCCCGGCCTTTCGCCACGGCTTCGGAGCCATCTGGGCCCACAGCCCCGCTTTGCTGGGCCTGCGCAGGGAGGAGGGGAGCCAGCAGCAGCCCCACAGCTGGGCTCCGTCCTGACTTGGAACTGAGCCTCCAAGCTCCTTGGACCTTTTTGGTTTCAGGAGGTAAAGTGAAGGACCAACACAGTTTCCTTTTAATTAGCAACGCTTTTTTGTTTAACCCTATGTGTCAATAGCTTGACACTCATTATAGGTGTGGCATTCACAATTAGTAAGGTTTGACGTTTGTACATACAACTAATTTGTGTGTGTGTGTGTATGTGTGTGTAACAGTGACAGAGAGGGACAGACAGACAGGAAAGGAGAGAGATGAGAAGCATCAGCTCAGTTGCGGCACCTTAGTTGTTCATTGATTGCTTCTCGTGTACCTTGAATGGGGGGCTCCAGCTGAGCCAGTGACCCTTTGCTTAAGCCAGCAACCATGGGGTCATGTCTGTGATCCCATGCTCAAGCTGGTGAGCCTGGCTCAAGTCAGTGACCTCAGGGTTTCGAACCTGGGTCCTCAGCATCCCAGGCCAACTCTCTATCCACTGTGCAACCGCCTGGTCAGGCTACAGTTAATTCTTCATGTGGTATATTGTTAGTACTAATAATTTAGAAGATTTTCCTATATTCTAAGTGGTTTAAAAAAAATCTTTTTTAAGTTTTTTTTATTGATTTTAGAGAGAAAAACGATGAGGGAGAGAAACATCGATCTGTTGTTTCATTTATTTATGCATTCACTGGTTGATTCTTCTATGTGCCCTGACTTGGGATTGAACCCATAACCTTGGTGTATCCAGATGATGCTCTCACCAACTGAGCTACCCGGCCAGGGCTAAGTGCCTTGTTTTCCCCCTTCAGGCTTATTCAGTTTCATATCCGAGTTTACAGCAGAAACAAGTCCGCAAACTCATGTTAACAAATGAGGTGTCTCGACAAGTCCAAAACATGAGGTGGAGCTACGCCTTGGGCCTGAGTCTCCTACAGAATGGCAAAGAAAACGGTCAAAAGACCAGGGACCCCGGGCTCCTCACCTTTCCCGCGCCGGTCTTCACAGAACTTGAAAAACTCAAGATAGAGCAGTCCCCAAAGCCTTTCTGTTTTGGGAATAAGTTTTACGTGCCGCTGGAGAGACTGCTGGCCTACCCCAGGGTGAGCCGCCTGTGCGACAGCGTGGACACGATGCGAGCGCTCATTGCCGACACGGTGCCACTGAACACGGACGGCTCCGCAGTCACGGTCGACCTGCGTGATCACAGTCAGTGAGCCGTCCGTCCCCAACCGTGGGGTCTGAGCCACAGATGGGCTCACCTAGGATATTTTTTGTGTGGCCATAATTCAAATAACTATTGATATTGAAATTACTTGACTTGTTCTTTTTTTTTTTTTTTTTTTGTATTTTTCTGAAGTTGGAAATGGGGAGGCAGTCAGACAGACTCCCGCATGTGCCCAACTGGGATCCACCCGGCATGCCCACCAGGGGGCGATGCTCTGCCCATCTGGGGCATTGCTCTGTTGCAACCAGAGCCATTCTAGCGCCTGAGGCAGAGGCCACAGAGCCATCCTCAGCGCCCTGGCCAACTTTGCTCCAATGGAGCCTTGGCTGCAGGAGGGGAAGAGAGAGACAGAGAGGAAGGAGAGGGGGAGGGGTGGAGAAGCAGATGGGCGCTTCTCCTATGTGTCCTGGCCGGGAATCGAACCCAGGACTCCTGCACGCCAGGCCGACACTCTACCACTGAGCCAACTGTCCAGGGCCTTGACTTGTTCTTTTTTTTAAAAAAAAAATAGGCTTATTTTGTTTGGGGTGTGTGCAGGGAGTTCCTGATACGCTTGATTTTTGTTGTTGTTGGAGCCCTATGTTGACATTAAAGAAATTCTAACAGAAATTGAGAAGCTTAACACTTCTTCCCAGGGGATATGGGTAGCTTTTAAATCTCGGTTGTCTACCTCCTTTGGGCTAATTTCTGAACTCCAATACTTAGCCTAAAACATGCAAAACAGGGATGCAGGTGATTGAAGCACGTGGAAACCTTATGTAAACCAGTGTTTTCAACCGTGAGTCCAGGGACAGGTCTGCCAGGAATTCCATGCCAGTCCACAAAAGAGCTAACCACCCTGACATTATATGGAGATTACAGACCCAGTGATCTTAGTCTAATTCACTTATGCTCGGTGATTCCTGCCTTAGCGGTCCCGGAAATTAGTTCTCCTATTTTCACTGGTCCCCAAGGGTAAAAAGGTTGAAGACCATGGGTGTAAACCCTGGCTGTGGTTTTTGAACAGCTCTTTGGCAGCTGCCTGGTTGGAACTGGAATAGAAGGGAGAGAAGTACAGCTTCGCCTAATGGGGGAAGAACAGTGATTCTCAGGAACATTTCTCCCTGAGGCATGGGAGTCCCAAGAGAAGCTGACCTGGCACGACAGCTCTGCCACCATACGGGCTGACAACTGCACATGGCTGTTCTGTACCTGGCATGCACCTCGGGGACAGAGAGAGATGCTTTAGCTGCCACTTGCAAGTTCCAGTCCAGCAGAAAGGAAGAAAGGGGACAGGGCGTTTGCCGGCTGTCGGTCAGTTTTACCAGTTCTACATAATTGCTTGCTTCTTGAGCTGCTGGTCTCTTAACACACACACAGAAGCCGTGAGGTGTGTTTTTATTTTATTATTTCTATCCTATTCCTATTCCTATTCCATTCATTTCTATTCTGTTCTGTTCTGTTCTATTCTGTGGAGTTGTGTGTCCACTTAGTCTCCTGCCAAGGAACAGGGAGTGAAAGGACATTGTGACATCCTTCTAGTAAGTGGGAGGGAAGTGGACTTGGTGAAGGGGAAAAGCAAGTCAGGAAGAGAGGACTGTCATCACGTTATCCAGTTGTTTCTTAAGTTTCAGGGACGGCTCCACTGCATGCTGGTCCCCCACCCCTGCCTTTGTGCTTAGACTGATCTTTCCCTCCTGAGTGTATCTGACAAGAGGATACACTTCCCACCCCAAAGGCCCTCTCGTTGGCCCTTACCTGTCTAGACCTCTGCATAACCCTTCTTATCACTGATCTTCTGTTAGAGCCAAGATGACATAGTAACCCTCACTGAATAACTTAAAAGTTTAATTTACAAAAGTAATGCTGCAACACTAAGACACTTCAGGACTATGTAGAATTTAAAGTAATGGTGTGCTGTCCACCCACCATGTTGAATTCCCAGTCTCTCAAATTCATTGTCTTCAAGGGAGCGGCCCTGTCACATTGTAGGTACTCGGCCTGCTTGGCTGCATTCGTCGCTGCCCACTCCATTCCATCCTGTCTGCTGGGACTCGCTGGGACCAGGCAGATGAAGCTCTGATCCTTCGTCCTTCCCGGGAACACCGCATGGCTCCCTACTCCCCACCTCATCCTGGACCCGGATCCTCCGCTTTCGTCCACAGGCTGACTTCCCACCGCTGGGTCTCTGTCCAGCCTTGTCCTCCTGTCTTCCAGCCCTTGATTATGCTGACTGCCCAGGCCTTCCAGTAGGAATCCTCATGGACCTGGATTTACAGAATCTTTCACTAATCCCATGCTGAAAGGGAAACAGTTCTACCCCATTTAAGCGAAGTATGCAAGGTTTCAGAATCTTTTCGCAAGTTATTTCAAATTACTTGAAATTAGTCCTGAAAAAATTTTCCCTTTGGTTGTGATAACGTGGACCATGGGCGAGGGCAGACACGGGATCACGTGGGAGAGGCATGTGTGAACCGAACCACTGAAGTCCAGTACCAGAAGGTGGCACACTCTTCCCACTTAAAGTAAATGCATTCTTTTGCTTTGAGGGCTCCCTGAAATAAGTAGGATGTAAAAAAAAGAAGAAAAAAATCTTAGTCATGCTAATTTTCTGTAGACGTTTGAAGCTTTTGCAACACAGGAATGTAGCTGCTGAAATGATTTAAAGATCTAGTGGTGAAGTCAGTTTCTTCAGAGAAATGGTTCAGGAGACATCTCGACCCACCTGAATTATAGCTGCACAGCAATGGGGTCTAAACTAACTCATACGGGGAGGTCTGACATTCCTCATGACCCGAGTCCATCCAGAATAGAGATCACCAGCTCAGGCAGTGGCTCAACGTAAGGCTCTTCTGTGTTGCATCTTGTGTAATGCGGGACGGATTAACCTCACCATAGATTTCCTATCACGCCAATGGACAGAAAGATTTCATTTCCTTATATGTGCTGCTTGCAGGTATATGATATACTCAAAAGAAGAGGTAACTTAAGGTGAAAGAGAGTGGGGAGGATGGAGGGAAGGAGGAAGAGAAAAACACGAGGCTAGGTTGAGTTATAACAAGAGAGCTGTGCCTGGGAACTCCACCCCTGGAAGAAAGATTGTGGGGACCAGACCAGAGGGGCCTGCGATGTTCTACTCTCTCGGATCTGGCACCAAGTTGTCCTGCGTGATGCTGTGTCGTCCTGTGTGCTGGAGAGGAAATTTGAAGGTTTCCCTTAAAGTGTCTAAACCCCACCCCACTGCACTTCTGCCAGCAATCAGGGAGCTCTCTCTCTCCTTAAGTTGCTTAACCTTTCACAGTCTGCACTGTCCAGGGAAGCCATGACAATCTGCAGAGAAAGATCTGGGTTCAGACTCATACTGAACCATAGTTCTTTAGTCAGTTTAAACTGCTATTATAGCCTGACCAGGCAGTGGTGCAGTGAATAGAGCGTTGGACTGGGACGCGGAGGACCCAGGTTCAAAACACCGAGGTTGCCAGCTTGAGCGCCGGCTCATCCGGCTGGAGCACGGAGTCACTGGATTGAGCCCAAGGTCACTGGTTTGAGCAAGGGGTCACTCACTCTGCTGTAGCCCCCACCCCCCAGTCAAGGCACGTATGAGAAAGCAATCAATGAACAACTAAGGAGCTGCAACAAAGAATTGATGCTTCTCATCTCTCTCCCAGCCTGTCACTATCTGTCCGTCTCTCTGACTCAGTTTCTGTCAAAAAAAAAATTGCTATTATAATTGAGTAGCAGCAGAAAGAATGTGTTGGCATTGTTTCTCCTTTGGGAGGACATTTGAGTCAATGGGAAGAACACTTAACAGGGTGTGGTGACAATGAGTATCATTTACCTGATAATCATAACCTCTAACAGTGGCACATTTATTGATCATCGTCTATGTCTAACACTAGAATTAAAGAGGTGTATATAGATCTACACAAAGGGAAATTTTGGCTTTGATAAAACACTGAGTTCCCACCAACTGGCCTATTCTTAACATCTTACAACCAAAAAAAGTTTGTGCTATTATCTCTGTCCTTAATTAAAGACAGGTTCAAAGGGGAGTCGGAATACAGACTCAGGCCTCTTATTCCAAGGACCAGGGGCTCTGCAGGAGCAGCCTCGGGGGGCAGTGTCTTTCACGGAAGCCCTCGGGGAAAGTTATGCTGGTCTTTTCACTTTTCACGTGTTTCCTCCTTCTCCCTATCTTTTTTCCTTTCTCTCTCTCTTTCCCTTTCTTCTTTCTTCATTTTATAAATTTTTAAGTAATAAGATTTTACTTTATTTTAGCGAGAGAGATGGAAACAGAGAGAGGGACAGATAGGGACAGACACACAGGAAGGGGGAGAGATGAGAAGCATCAATTCTTCATTGCGGCACCATAGTTGTTCATTGAGTGCTTTCTCATATGTGTCTTGACCTGCAGCCGGGCAAAGCCAGTGAACCTGGGGTCATTTCTATGATCCCACACTCAAGCCAAGAACCCCACGCTCATGCCTGGTGACCCCACTGAAGCCAGAGGAGCCTGTGCTCAAGTCAGCAACCTCGAGGTTTCGAACCTGGGCCCTCTGCGTCCCAGGCTGACACTGTGTCCACCGCACCACTCCCTGGTCAGGCTCATTTCTGTTTTCTGACCTTGGCGAGTAACAGAATCTTAGCCGTCCCTTCCTCACACTTAAAAAAAAAAAGAATCTTAGCTGAAAGAACATTCTAAACTTTAAGATATGATTTTTAAAATTTATTGATTTAACAGGGGGAGAGGGGCAGAAAGAGAGAGAAAGAAACATCAATTTGTTATTCCACTTACTATGCATTCATTGGTTGATTCTTGTATGTGCCCTGACCAGGGACTGAACCCACAATCTTGGTGTAGCAGGGTGACACTAACCAATTGAGATACCCGGCCAGAACTAAGACATGATTTTTATTGAACATGTATAAGATTCACCTTTACATTACTACAAATATCCATACTTTACAATAGAAAATTGGTTTTTGTAAAAAAACAAAACAAAAAAACATTTCCTGAATTTATAGTTGTGCAGGTAGAACAAAGAAATAGATAAATATGAAGGTCATTCTCCAAGTATTAGAACAGACTACTAATGGAATCGCTTCAATAAAAAAATTTTCATAAACATTTACATGACAACTGTAGCAACTTCCACAGGGACAAATAAATGCATAAAACAAAGGTAATCCCCCAAATAAGATGTATTTCCAAAAAAAAAAAATCAGACTGAATGTACCCTAAATGCCTTCCTCTGTGTGTTATTTGGTCAATGAATATTAACAAGAGACTTTTTAATAGATATGTATATGATAAATATAACATTGGTAAATGCAGAGTAGGTAGCCTGCGTAAATTTAAAAATCTGCCAGCTTTGTCAGATGGAGTAGTTAAAAACCACCTATACAACCACTTAAAATACACTGTGTATATATTATCTTATGAAAAGTCACTTATATAAGGGAATAATGTGGCGTTACTCCAGAGCAGTCTTAAAACGGTTAATACAGGCATATTTCATCCTTTATATTTTTTAGACTTCATATTCTTTAACATCTCAGCTATAAAAATTACACATAGTACCTAAGCCAACACAGATAAATAGCGGTGTAACACCATTTCAACTACAGTACCTGATTATACTCACCTGACGTACCATCTCAGCGAGCGGACTGAGTACACTTTCTGAGCTGCCCCAGTTAAAGACCTGCCAACATCAAGTACACCCGTTCTGAGCCCTGTCTCCTCGTCCCCTCAGGCACTGCTCGATGGTCTGGAAGCCCAACACCGCACACACACAGCACTGCAGTAGAGTATTGAGCTGCACTGTCTGCTTGAGCTTGCAAAGTGGTCACTAGCAGGGAAATCTTAATGTCTAAAATCAATTTTGGATGTTTTATTAAAACTCATTGCTACCTGAGTATGTTTTGACTGGAAGCTAGTAAATACTTTTAAGATTCTTGGTCAAGACTTGGCCAGATTGTACACACTAACCCACGTTAGTTGTATACAGAGCCTTCATCACCACCACCGAGAGTAGGCAACCATCGAAGTGTAAACTGGTGGCCTTCTCCGACTCTGCTACCCTCACGTCCTCTCGCGTCTCAGTCACCAGCGCAAGTCACAGGAAGTGGGCCCCCGAGCTGCTGCTACTGTAATTCCCCCAAATGAGGTGGTTACAACTCTTGTCACTTAAATATTAATACCATTCATCTCTTTCTCTAGCACAGGGTTAGAAAATGTTATATAGCTGCAAATTCTCCAAGACTGGATGATTGGAAATTTGAGTTGAATATTTTGAAATCGACGTATTAAGATCTATTTTTTAAAATTCGATTTTCTAAACTCAAAAAGGAAACCAAAAGTGGACTTGGTATTGAATAGCAGATTCTTTTTCAGTAGCTGCATGGTTAAGCTATTAACAGAACATGCTCAAGAAAAGAAAAACTTGGAAGTAGGGCAGACACCTAGGCAACCTGTAACAAGTTTTGTGGGCTTTTTTTTGTTATTTTTCTGAAGTAAGAAGTGGGGAGGCAGAGAGACAGACTCCTGCATGTGCCCGACTGGGATCCACCTGGCATGCCCACCAAGGGGCGATGCTCTGCCCATCTGGGGTGTTGCTCTCTTGCAGCCAGAGCCATTCTAGTGCCTGAGGCAGAGGCCATGGAGCCATTCTCAGTGCCTGGTCCAACTTTGCTCCAATGGAGCCTTAGCTGCGGGAGGGGAAGAGAGAAACAGAGAGGAAGGAGAGGGGGAGGGGTGGAGAAGCAAATGGGCGCTTCTCCTGTGTGCCCTGGCCGGGAATCGAATCCAGGATTTCCACACGCTGGGCCAATGCTCTACCACTGAGCCAACCGACCAGGGCCTGTAACAAGTATTTTTAAGAACTGTAGTGAAATGGGATTGCAAAGTATGCTGATGGAACACAAAAACAGTAAAATGACTCCAGACATCACTGACCACAGAGGACACTGTCATCTCTTTTCTTCCTAATGTTTTGATTTATTAAAATTTGTTATATAAATCACGATGTTATCTGGGAGCTGCTAAATTTATGAAGGCATCACTTCTTGGTCTTTGCTTAAGATCAAGTGTGAATATATATAAAGGCATAATGTTTATGCTTTTCAAAAATCCACATTTTGTTTATTAAAAATAATTCTGTATTGTATTTAAATACCGAGAGCCAGTCTCGTATGAAGGTCTCAGCCACGGGCAGCCAGGGATGAGGGAGGGTCAGTGCCAGCGCCCCGCCCCTCCGACGTGCCGACGTGCGGACGTGCCGACATGCCGGAAGGACGGCCTTACGGGGCCCCGCCCACAATCTGGTATTCATCATTGCAAAGCTGCAAAATCATTTTGCAGAAGAGCCCATAAAAAATACAGCCTAGGAATAATATTTTGAAAATAGAAAAATATGTTTTTAAAACAAGTCATAATAAATATCTCAATATCTTCATATCTCTACTGAAAACTTTGATTTTTTTTCTGTAATATACAACGAATGGGTTTATCATTTAAGACATTTTCCTTGGTTAGACTTAAATCTTCAAGTTGATTTTTTCCCCTTCAAAACAAATCTTAAAAAATAAAATTTAATGACTCAGAAAACCCTATCTCTTGACATTCAAAATATTCTAAACTGGGATGTCATCTCTTTAAAATCTTAGAATCTATTTGTAAAAGTAGTTTTGGATTCATTTGTAATACCCAATCCTTGAAATATTAAAAAAAAAAAAAGCCCTTAACATGAACTATTCACATTTTCTCCAACCTCTCAATTTGGATATTAAAGTAACATTTTCTTTAAATATAACATATTTAAAAAAAAACACATTTCCCTCCCTTATTTTGCCAACATGAAAATACCTAGACCAAAGCAATTCTAACATAGTAAGTTACTTGGACAGGGTTTTGAAAGTAAAGTCTGGGAATCTCTGGTTTTATAGAATCTACATTTTTTCCTCACTGACTAATTCCAAGAAAATGAAGCTCTTTCCATACAGAAACTGTATGGAAACTTCCATACAGAAGCTCTTTCCAAACATAAATCCAGAAAAGCTCTTTGGGTTCATCTGCTGTGCTCTGAGCCTGGATCCGGTTTCCATATTCTTACTTTAAAAGCTCCGTTTGACCTATGTTAAGGCCTAGTCTTGCTTCAAAACACCCGCTACAGTAAGAAGAAAGCAGGGTGTTTGATCACGGCAGGCGGTGGGCGGGGCCACGATAGAGGACCGCATGTCCAGTCAAACCGTTGGCCTCTGTCTTATCCACTGCCTCCTTGAAATCATTTTCAATTTCAGATAAGTGTGAACTTACAGAGAAAAGGCTGCTCCGTTTCTCATCCTATCCCAGGGTTTCTCCAGTTGTTCTAAACTGCGACTCCTGAAACTGGCAGCATTATTCAGTTAGTGAGAACGGCTCTTATGTTGAGGCGCCTTATGGTAGCTTAACATACCGAACGTCCGACCTCTCTGGACTCTCTACCTCGGTGCTTGTGGCAGTCCTGCGGCTCATCATAACAAGTAGTAATACACGCTGCATGATCATGGCATTCTACCCATTCTTGTAGCTCAGACTTAAATACACTTGTTATTTGACTTAAGACTGATACCTTTAGATTAAGTATTTTACACGATTCAATCCTAGTATATATAACTGTCTCAAAGCATGAACACCCACACTTTGGTATCAATTACTGTATCAAAAGGGTTAATAAACTGAGTATAATACTCTAAAGGTAGCATAATATGGAAGATTTCCTTAATAGGAATCATAGCTATCTTGACAGAAAGTGTAGGGTTTTTACCTTCAGTTATTGTCTCTCAAATACAGTGAAAGAACTGGCGCCCCACCCCGCTGAGCAGTCGACCACAGGGTTCACACCCCCACACTAGAGCTACACCCCGATGCCGCCTCCCCCCAGCTGTTCCGAAAGAGAAAGCAGTCCTCTCATGAGCACATGCGGTGACCGCAGAAGCCGTGGGCTTCTACACACCCAGGACACGCCGCCTCGAGACTGCCATTCCCACGGCCACGACGGCCCCTCTATGCGGGCGAAAGGAGTGTGGTGGCACTTCCGGGGAAGAAAATCAGGGCTCGCTTTCCTCTGGATAGATGAATGTGCTTCCTTTTTAAACGGGTTCGTTTTCTCAGAAGTGCTTGAATTGAATGTCTCGGCAGCCCAACGGCCCACACCTGGAAGCCACAGGGAAGCTTCCGTTCACCAGCAGGGGCCTCTAGCGTTTGATCACAACCTGTTCATAAGCTCCAGACACCGCCCTGAACAGTAAGGGGAAAAAAACAAACTTCAAAATTTTGAGTGGCTGTGTTTGAACCTGTCCCAGTTGACATTTGCTCTGAAGAGAGCGTGCATTAGGCATTTTCTACTAGATTTGATTTCCACGGGGTTTACACAAGATATCACCGATAGAAAACACTTGAAATATTAAATGTTTATACTTATTAATACACTGGGTTAGTCCAGTTTCTGATGCTCTCATACTTAACTCTAATGGTTCCAAATTCTTACCCAATCAAACACACTGGCAAACGTACTTACATAGAGATCCTAAAGTTGATCTCATCCAAGAACATACCCTGACTCTGCAACTTCAGGCCTTGCACAGAATAGGTAACAGTTTTTAGTTGCTTTAGTAGTGTGGTGTCTTAGTGCATTTCCCGAGGAAGGGCAACGGCTCTTTGAATCAATACGTGAATTTCTTTATCTGTGGTCTGTACTGTAAATTCTATCTACGTAATGGAGATTTAAAGGGGAAATGATTTAAAGGGGAATTTCTTCACTAGCTTGCTTTGACAGACTGCTGGTTGCACCCCTCAAATCTTCTCTCCCCTTCTGCACAGTTTTACCTAGGTCCAGGCTGCCTGGCTAGAGATATTTCCTAACTGTCTTTGTAGACAGGTGTGACCACGTGACTAAGTTTCCCCCAGAAAACGTGAATGGCGAAGTGACGACTTCTGCTTCAGTGGCTTCAGGGAAAACTGCCCGCCTCGGCTGCTAGCAGTCCAGTTTGGATAACACAGGTAAGGAGGACGGTGACGGGTGAAACGGAGGGCACCTGGGCCCATGAATCACTTCCCTGCAAGTTGGCCCAATGAATCGTTCCTGAACTGAATGAGTGGCTGAGTCAGTGAAAGTTATGAAAGGTCTAAACTGTGTTACACCCACGGTAACCCTCTTTTCAATGAACTACTTCCTGTAGCATCTCTCTACGTTCCTCTCTCATGTAGCGATCGCCTCTGGTCGTAGTCAGTGGCTGATGCGCGTGCTCGCATGGCAAACAGCCACATGAAAATCCCTCTGTATCCTCAGGGCCCTGCACTGCGCTGAACGCACAGGAGGCACTCAATGAAATTAGCACTGGAAGAGGAAATGAATTCTTGGAGAGCACAAGCAAGGTTAACAGCGTGGGTTGCTCAGTGGCTGCATAACAGCTTGTGACAGATAAGACCACAGACTGAAAATGTAGTTATACTTCGTTCTGTCTAAAGTATCAGACAAAGCAAACAAACCACCCCGCCCTCGCCCCAAAAGAAAAGAATAAGGAAGACTAAGCGCCACACAAAGAGCCGCGGCCCTTCCTGTGGACCCACCAGCAGGTGTTTCCTAGCCTCAGTCTCACACACTTGGTGACCTTCATCCTCCTTATTTTTTTTTGGTGACAGAGACAGAGAAAGAGACAGATAGGGACAGAGAAACAGGAAGAGAGAGATTTGAGAAGTATCAATTCTTTGTTGCAGCACCTTACTTGTTCATTGATTGCTTTCTCCTATGTGCCTTGACCGGGGGGCTACAGCAGACCGAGTGACCCCTTGCTCAAGCCAGTGACCTTGGGTCCAAGCTGGTGAGCCTTGCTCAAACCAGATGAGCCCGTGCTCAAGCTGGCGACCTCGGGGTTTTGAACCTGGGTCCTCCGTGTGCCAGTCCGACGCTCTATCCACTGCGCCACCGCCTGGTCGGGCTGTAGCCTTCATCATCTACTCATGGACAGTAAAAAGAAAAAGCCTATCCTTCCCTTAACAAGACAGTACTTGGACGACGTACCTGTTTGGGAGGTGATGGCTGCCGAAGGCGGTGCTTCCCCCGGGGCCCACGAACAACCGCAGTCCTTCTTCTGCACAGTTAAAATATTTGTTGTGAATACAATCAGTATCGTCAGACAATGTCCATGTTGTAACACATTCACATTTTACACTTCCATTCTATTAACGAAGTTAAAAACTTAGAAACGCTATATTCATGTTTTACAACAGACAATTCAAGGGCTATCCTAATAGTTATTCCTCATCAACTTTCCTAAATCTATTTTTCTTAAAACCGAGTCAAGAAGGCAGCTCTCCTCACACATTTCCAGGACAGGTTTAATCACTTCTCTTTACACCCAGTTGTATAATAAACCCAAGCCCATTGTTAACTGCTCTGTAGTCACACCAGCGTGAATAATTCTACCTTTCAAGCTGGTGGCATGTCAGTGTTCCCTTTCAGGGAAAATGGGAAGGACGGGGAGGGAGAGGGGAGTAGAGGGGGGAAGTGCTGATGGCGGGAGGCCTGACTTGGGGTGCTGAACACAATCCAGTAAGTACACTGATGATGGTTACAGAATTGTACACCTGAAACCCATATTCTGCATACTGCTCACAAAAATTAGGGATATTTCAAAATGAATATGAAGCGATAAAAAAAAGAAGCATTTGATTTTTTTTTGATTAAACAAGAACATCAGAAAAGCAAACGACAAGTCAAAGAAAGTTGCTTGATTATGCAGAGGAGATGCAAAACCAACTTTCATTTCATTGGTGAAAATGCACCATACAAAAGGCTGAAAGTATTGAAATCTGCATGTTCCCTGATCCCCTAATTTCTGTGAGCAGTAGTTCTATTAAGCACTAAAACCTCAATAAATTCAATTTTTAAAAAAATTAAAAAAAAAGAGCCTGACCAGGCATTGGCGCAGTGGATAGAGCATTGGACTGGGATGCAGAAGACCCAGGTTCGAGACCCCGAGGTCGCCAGCTTGAGCGCAGGCTCATCTGGCTTGAGCAAACCAAAAAAAAAAAAAAAAAAGCTCACCAGCTTGGACCCAAGGTCGCTGGCTCGAGCAAGGGGTTACTCGGTCTGCTGAAGGCCCGCAGTCAAGGCACATATGAGAAAGCAATCAATGAACAACTAAGGTGTTGCAATGAAAAACTGATAATTGATGCTTCTCATCTCTCTCCATTCCTGTCTGTCTGTCCCTATCTATCCCTCTCTCTGACTGTCTCTGTAAGAAAAAAAAATTTAAGAAAAAAATGCGAAGGAGGAAACGAAGGATTCTGTTATTCACTATCATTTCAAGTTTACAACCCAATCTTCCAAATTACAATGGTGACTTGAAGTACTTATGTCCAGTTATGACACAGATATAAATATCTATCATAAGGTAAAAAAACAGGCCCTAGCCAGTTGGCTTAGTGGACAGAGCAGTGGCCTGGACTGCAGATGTCCTGGGTTCAATTCCCAGTCAGGGCACACATGAGAAGGACCATCTGCTTCTCCTCCCTTCCCGCTCCCCCTTCTCTCTGTCTTTCCCTCCCACAGCCAGTGGCTCAATTGGTTTGAGTGTGGCCCCGGGCATCGAGGATAGCTCAGATGGTCCGAGCATGTCAGCCTCAGGTGCTAAAAATGGCTTGGTTGATTTGAGCACTGGCCCCAGACAGGGTTGCTGGGTGGATCCCAGTCCTGGCTGGCAAATGCGGGAGTCTATCTCCCCTCCTCTCACTTAAAAGAAAAACAAACAAACATATGAGCTACAAAGTTACCTTCAGGTTTTCATGGCTATAAAATTTCTCAAATATGCCACAAACAGTATGGCAATGCACAGCCCCTTACTGCCACCCCTCACAGGCTTGGGTCCCAGGCGTGTACACACGCTGCGTGGTTAGCTACACACCCTCTGCACTGGAGTCCAGGCTGAAGTCCTGACTCTGTAATATTTTCTCCACGATATCGTCCGCGTCCACTCGGGTGTCATCTACTCGCTTCAGCTGGGATTCTACAGAATCTTGTTTCACTGCGCACCTTGGAAAATAGTTTTTTAAAAGAATGTCCTTTTTATTGTTATGAAAACAAAGTCCCCCCACCCCCACCCCCACCCGCGTTAAGCAGGGACCAGAAGGCCACCTGCTGGGTGGTTCGGCGGCGGAGTCTTCTCTATCAGCTGTATCAAGATCCGGCTCGGCTCCCTTCCGCTCGGTCTCGTCACAGGGCTCTAGAATACTCTCGACGCCCGTCGACGTGCTTCCCACCGAGGTGTTCCTCCGGTGGCAGAACTCAGAGAAGCTGGCTGACCGGGAGTGGCACGTGCTGTACCCTGTCGGGGGAATCACTGTGGCTGTGACACCGGCACCAGACACTCTGCCGTCGCGCCCCAGCCCTCGGGTCCCTTAGCACCAGGTGTCCGAGGAGCTCAGCGCCACTTGCGGCCTCTACCTGATACTTTCGACTGCTGGCTGGCATAGCTCGACGTTCTGGAATGTCCGCAGGCACCAAGTTCATCGGGAACAGAGGCGCTCTTTGCTGAAAGATCTGTAATTTGTCAGAACATCATGTTACTATCCCTGCCAACCAGTCAGAGGTCAATTGCATTCTCATCGGCGGATTGATTTTTAAGCCGTCAAGGTCGTGATCAAGAAAAGCATGCCGCAAAGTGAAGAGATTCCTTCAAATCAGGACAATGTAAACAACTGGACTGCCGGAGAATTAAACAAAACTTACCTAGTTTACTAAAGAAGCCTGGTAGTTTTCCCTAAGGGTTAATGTAACTCTACCTTAAATAAAACTTTCATTCTTATAGCTTTATTTAGTATTTCTAAAAAAAAGTCCTGTATACTTTAGGTATGAGCCAACTCTGTGAGTTCAGGTTTTGTTGTGTCTGATCTGCAGCTTTAGGACCGCCATAAAGCAGGATGGCGGGGGTGGGGCTGGTTCGGATTGCGTCTTACAGCCTGTCCAGGAATGAGGGCCAGCTCGCTGCAGGGGCTCACGTGGGTGACAGCGTTTGTTGGTCCAGCTGCGTTCAGTATCATTTATTGAACTGCTGCCATGATTGCTATTACTCAGCCGGTTTCCTCTTGCCTCGAAGTGAAAAACTGTTGTCGTTGCCAAATATTAAAGATTTCACCCCAATGAAGACGGTCCCAGTTGTGCACTCCATGGGAGAGGCCTGGTTCTGGGAATACGTAGTTGGCATCTGGAGTGTGCACTGTACCAGGGGACTTCCAGAAACGGCTTTGACACTGCCCTCTTTCTGCACATTTACTCTGAAACTGAGTACCGTAATCTGTCTCTAAAGAACTTTGCCAAATGCTACAGCCGTGTTATGTTGACTTAAATACAGTCATTTGTCCAAATACGTAATTCCCAAGCGCCGGCAACACTGATGTCAACGTGACAAGTGCTCTTCAGTTCACTCCTGTGATAGACTTTTGAGAGCAAGATTTCCTCAAAAACCTGGCAATTTTGTGAGAATTTATAAGAACAGGGTGACCGGGAAGAAGGCTGGTGTTGCACATGTGGAGGGGAGACACCCGAGGACACCCGCCCACCGTTCACGGAGCGCCCACTGTGTCCCTGGCATTACGCCCGAGACACAAAGCCCAGTAAGACCTGATCGTGAAGGACTTAGCGTCTGGCTGAGGAGAAAGACAAACGGACGGGTTTCGGTGTAACGTGACAGGAAGGAGACCTCGCCAAAAAGCTCCTGGAAGTATGCAGCTGGAGTGTGAGGCCACATACATTCGTAAATGGAAACTGCTGGCCTCTCACTGACGTGACCACATGGACATTTACGTGACAGTTAAATCTGAGGGTGGAGAGGACATTGTCCAGGGAAAGGAGACAAAGGGGACAGAGCCCCGTGGACCATCAACACTTAGAAGAAAAGGAGAGAAGACGAAGGAGAGACTGAGACGCCGGCGAAGGAAAGGCCAGACACAGGAGCCCTGGGCAGAGAAAGCTCCGAGGAAGAACAGACGGCCATGTCAGACGAGAGCAGAAAGAGGGCCCGGGGGAAGGGACAGTCCTGTCACTGGAGGCGTCACCAGGAGAGGGCCGAGGGGAGAAGCCAGATGGCACATGTGTTTTGGAATAAATGGGCGGCATAGTCTTTCTGGAAGTCTGGCTTTAGTGGGGCGGTGGGGGGTGGGGGAGTACAGCCCACGGAAGACACTGGACAGAGAGGACGCAGGGCTGGAGAAGGAGTGTGTGTGTTTTCAATATGGGAAGGAATTCAGAATATTCAAATACTGACAGGGAGGAGCTAATGGAAAGGTTAAAAGGACACAGAAGCTTCACGAATCAGAGCCGTTGTATCTGCGGGGGCAGAACAGCGGTGGTGTTACAGTAATATAATGTCATAGTAACTAAATATATAGAGAAATATGGACGATTTATAGAAATAAGTTAGGATATAACGTTAAATCCATTGAGGCAAGTGAATAAGGCTATGCCGTCTGGTAGGAACTACTCTAGAGTGTACGGATATGATAGGCAGACTGCCTTTCCCTCAGGGCCCAGTTAGTGTGTGTGGAGTTATATACAGACAAAAAGTGGCTCGATGTGATAACTCTGTAGGTAACACAAACAAGAAGTTTCCTTAGGAAGACCTTAAAAGTGGCTTGATGTGACATTTCTGTAGATTAACATAAAAAGGGCTCCCTGCTAGGAACTCCCAAAAAGGTGGTTTGAGGTGATAATCCTGTAGGTTGACACCTGTTAGAAGGCATAGGCTGGAAAAGGTACTAAAGCTGAGGGTCCCCTGCTGCTGCAGTAGTGGCCAAGGGTCCAATGTTGAATGTGGACTGTGTCCACGCTGCTCTGAACAAGGACAGCCGAGAGGAGCATGCCAATGGGGCCCCATTAGGCTGCACCCAGGCACGCCGTAAGCATCTATGAGTAATAAATTGCCTGTGTGATTCTTGCAACTAACTTGTATGTCGGTTGTGGCTTTCCTCTGATGGCAGTTGGTCTCGGCACTGATCAGAAGCATCCTCATAGCTGCCTCAAGAGTAGTCTCGAAGAGGCTGCCAGCCCTGCTGTTGAGCAGGAGTGTCCCACTGCACGGGGAAGTTGAATCAGGGACGCTTGATCGACGTAGAGCTCAGGCTCTACTGGGACAGGCGGGGTCCTTGCAGCGTTGGGCTTTTAATCTGTTGGAGCCTAACACTCAGACAAAACGCAGCACTGGCTTACCCCAAAGCTGTGTAACTGAAACTGCTGATCCTCTGACCCACTGCAAGCCACACACCCCACGATCGTTAAATCTGGGAGGGAGGATGGGAGTCTCACAGATTAAGAAAACCGGTAAACTACACAGCCCCGTACCTGCTATTCCAAGATGGATTTTGAGAGTCTCTCCCCCTTTTCTGTCTTCTTCCAGAGACTCGGACTCACCAGCAATCGGTATAGACATCGAAGTAGAGGGAGGCCTGTAAACAAGATTTCTCAGGATCAGAACCCGGCTACGGGTCAGAGCTGGTTGAGCAGTCAGTACGCGGCCTTAGCAAGGTGCCCACGATGCTCCCTCTCTGAGGGGGATAGGAACAAAACTCAACAAACGAGCGTCCTCAAGACCCGAACAAAATTCACGGGGCGGGGGGTTTACACAACAAAACTGTGGGACCAGAAAGGGAGTCTGGGAAAGAGAAGGGCTCTGTCAGTGCGTCCCAGCACAATCAGTCTGTCAACGCCAATCACAGCAGAGCCAGGGAGGCACCTGCGAGGTAGGGGAGGGGCTCCAGGCCCCTCGGACCCGAGACCGGAGGGGCAGATCCCATGCCTCCTGCCTCAGGGCCTACGCTCTCTTATGGGAGAGAACGGAAAGGGTGGGGAGAGACACAGGAGAGAAACCTTAACCTGTTCCTGTATGTGCCCTGACCGGGGATCGAACCTGCAACTTCTGCGTATTGAGATGACGCTCTAACTGACTGAGCTATCTGGCCAGGGCTCCACTACCTTCTTTAATAGTATCCATGGTTTTCTCATCTACCTTCTTCCCCAAAAAGAGTTCACCTGCCCCACTGCGAGTCTGTAAAGAGCCTCAGTTGTTTAGACGTGCTTTCTGGCCTGGAGTCTCTGGAAGTGGGCAATGGGCATATTCTCTTGGCTAATTCAAGGCTCTTCTCTCCACGTGGAGGCTGTGAAGAGCAGGGGCAAGTCTGAGTTCTAACAGGATTTTTTAAGAAAACATTCCTAACCTTTTGAGGTTGATTTTCCAGAGGAAAGCCCCATTTACCTAGAGACTGCCCCTTGCTGACCTGAGATAAAGCAGGAAGGTGGTCGGAGGGACCATGAAGCCGATTCAGGTCTTTGATGACAGACTCGGTTGCCGTTAACCCTCTTATTTATAGATTAGCTACAGCCCAGGATCCCCGATCTCCAGACTCCCGTATCCCGCTGAGAAACCTTCAAGCAGTTGTCCACATTTCCCCGGCTAAATTCATCTTACGTTTTCTTTACTGAATTCACTGGGGTGACACAGGTGAACAAAACCGTACAGGTTTCCGGTGCCCGATTCTACAACACGCCTCTGCACACCGTGCTGTGTGCTCCTCCCCCTCCAGCACCAGTGATTCCCAGTATACCCTCCTCTAGCTCCCCCCAACTCAGCTTTTTACCCCAAATCAGTTTTCCTCTTGTATTCCTTATCTCCGTAATATCATTACAATCCACGAAGTCCCCGAAACTAGAACCCCAGATCCTGCTCTGTCTCCTTCCTGCTCATGTGTCTCCATCTCCAACCAGTTTCCAAATTCCACGGATTCTCTCAATATTTTTCCTATTTATCGCTTCTTCTCCACCTCCGCTACTGTCTTCGGTTTGGCCTTGATCCTTTCCCGGGACAATGATAAGAGCCTCCTAGCTAGTCTGCCTGCCTCTCTTCCAGGCTGCCTTCACTGTGGTCTTTCTGAAACGCTCATACCAGCAGCTTGCTTTCTGATTTAAAACACTTCAACATCTCCTTCGGGATAAAGCTACAGGGGGCTCTTAGCAGTCTGGCCTAAACCCATCTCTTCAATTACCAAAAGCTGTGTGTGTGTGTGTGTGTGTGTGTGACAGAGAGAGAGAGACAGAGAGAGGGACAGATAGGGACAGACAGACAGGAAGGGAGAGAGATGAGAAGCATCAATTCTTGTTGCGACACCTTAGTTGTTCATTGATTGCTTTCTCATATGTGCCTTGACCGGGAGCTACAGCAGACTGAGTGACCCCTTGCTCAAGCCAGTGACCTTGGGCTCAAGCTGGTGAGCTTTGCTCAAACCAGATGAACCCACGCTCAAGCCGGCGACCTCGGGGTCTCGAACCTGGGTCCATCGCATCCCAGTCAGATGCTTTATTATAATATAAATATAAATAATTATTATTCACTGTGCCACTGCCTGGTCAGGCCAAAAGCTCTATTTTTAATATAATAAGTGCTCACTTAACATTGTTGATAGGTTCTGAGACTATGCAAAACAAGACCAATTTTCCTATAGGCCAATTAATATAAACAAGAGTTAAGCTCCTGTGGTATCTCATCAGTGTTGTAACAAAACAGTGTCATTCGAGGCCCTGCTGTAATGTAAAACAGCTTGGTGAAAAAAAAAAAAGATCCCACAGAAAATCCTGTATTGCACTTTCTGCAAGAAAAACAAATTAATATAAAAGAAACACACTTACAAAGAATGGAGTCTCCAGTCAGCCATTAATCATTGATGGTGACTCAGGCCTGCCTGTCCCAACTCTTATCTTTTTCACGCCAGTGCCTTCAGTTTCCGTTTACAGAGGGCCTGGCTACAGTGCCTCCAGCCCCCCACCTCTCCGACAGGGCCCTGGCCCTCTGAGCCCCTGGCCCTCAGGCCCTCCCTCTCTCAGACCTGTCTCCCAGCCCCCCTCCGACACCCCGGCCCTCCGAGCCCCTGGCCAGAGGCCTCTTCCCTTCCTCCCTCCCTATCAGCCTCCCTCCGGCTCCCTATCTTCTGCCTGGCCTGACTTCTCAGCCACAACACTTTCTGCAATACCTTCCAGCTGGCACCCCTTGGCCTGCAGTCTCAAACAACTTGGGGAACCCAACCCTAGATCATTTTGGCCATCTGTACTAACTACTCTCGTACTGGGGCTACTAAGCATTGTAGAGAGGGCTCAGCAACATGGGGGCTGATATCAAGGCAGATGCGGATCTAAAGTCTGAGCTGGGCCTTGGCGATGCGGATCTAAAATCTTAGCTGGGCCTTGGCAACATGGAGACAGCTCAGCGGGGACGAGTAAACGGTCACTGAGTGCCTGTTTCTCACCGGCTTTAATTCTATTCCCCCTTCTGTTCTGAAGATGTTTTTATGGCCCTTATTAGACATTGTGGAATATAGCTCAATCACAGAACAAAAGAGATGGGATTATTTTGTTTTAGTTTCATGGTAACGTTCAGAGCACATGAAAAATGACCGCCTACAATGACAATCCTGTCCGCGTGGTGTTCTGCATATATTCCCCGCCCTGTAACGCCATAAACTTGTGCGAGCTGCTTTCTCTTCTGAATGTCTCTGCCTCCGCTCCGCGGCTTAGCAAGCTCCCAGTCACCCTTTAACACTCGGCTCAGTGTCACCCCTCGGTGGAGACCTTCCCGGCTTCAGGAAGTCTTTGTTACCCCTACCTCAAACGCCCTCTCCCCTAACACCTGCCTGGCCGCTTCCCAGCTCCTGCAGGTCTCTGCTCGATAGCTTTTCCAGGGAGGCCTCCCCGACTACTCCATATAAAATAGTAAGCCCACCACAATCCTCCTACCCTGCTTTATTTTTCTCCCAAGCACTCACTTCCATCTTGACATCACAGATTGACCTGTTGGCTTACTGTCTGTTCCAGAACATAAGCTCCAAGATGTCGGGACCTGGTCTGCTTTTCCCTGCTCTGTCATGTCTAGAACAGGGCCCAGCACATGGTGAGGCACACACTTGGTGTTTGCTGAAGACATGAGTAAGTCCACGGAGGTCACATTAAAAATTTTAATTTGTATAATTTCACCCAAAACCTGAAGGAGACAGAAGACCTATAGCTTAAATATAATTATAATTCAGGGTGTGGCGAGCTTGCTAGGTAAAAGGTAACTGTCTCTTCCACGTGGTCAGGTCAGGTCAGTCACCCAGGGGAGGGGCCATCCCTACACTGGTATGAGCCTGTGAACACCATGGAATCTGAATGTAAAAACTGAAAGAAAGAAACCGCTCTCCTACTTTCAGATAAATAACTCATTCACGGAGCACTGACTTACGTTTTAAAACACGGGTCACCAGACATCAGCTGCATACTGATTAAAACCTAAACACGAGAAAAAAGAAAGAGTGTGATTATGCAGGGTCCCCGAGGAGAAGCCACGTCTGCTGGTCCACGCCCAGGGTCCCCTACTTGGACAGGACGGAATGAAACGCTTGCTGAACTGGATTACACCCAATGTTAAACTGCTGCTCGATACCGACACAGATTAAAAATCTTTTTTAAAGCTCAAAATTTGATAATTGCAAAGATCAGAGTGGAAAGGATGGAAACAAAAAGTAAGCCCTAAAACAAACAAACAAACAAAACAAGCCCAAGTGCTTCAGCAGTAAGAGCCCGTGTGTGTGCTGTGCTGGTCGGGTTCAAGTTCATCTCCAGGGTCTGGAATGCTTCCCCCCACCTGGCCACGCTGTCCTTCCCAAGGGTGCCTGCTGGTGGCTGGAGGCGGGTGAGTAGAATGCTTCCCTCCACCTGGCCACGCCGTCGTTCCCAAGGGTGCCTGCTGGTGGCTGGGGGGGGGGTGAGTGGAATGCTTCCCTCCACCTGGCCACGCCGTCCTTCCCAAGGGTGCCTGCTGGTGGCTGGGGGGGGGGGGTGAGTGGAATGCTTCCCTCCACCTGGCCACGCTGTCCTCCCCAAGGGTGCCTGCTGGTGGCTGGTGGCGGGTGAGTGGAATGCTTCCCTCCACCTGGCCACGCTGTCGTTCCCAAGGGTGCCTGCTGGTGGCTGGTGGCGGGTGAGTGGAATGCTTCCCTCCACCTGGCCACGCTGTCCTTCCCAAGGGTGCCTGCTGGTGGCTGGTGGCGGGTGAGTGGAATGCTTCCCTCCACCTGGCCACGCTGTCCTTCCCAAGGGTGCCTGCTGGTGGCTGGTGGCGGGTGAGTGGAATGCTTCCCTCCACCTGGCCACGCTGTCCTTCCCAAGGGTGCCTGCTGGTGGCTGGTGGTGGGTGAGTGGAATGCTTCCCTCCACCTGGCCACGCCGTCGTTCCCAAGGGTGCCTGCTGGTGGCTGGTGGGGGGTGAGCGGAATGCTTCCCGCCCTTGCCCCAGAATTTAAAGCTTTGCTGATATTTCCTGACATGCTGCTGTTCACTAGCTGCTGACTACCTTGTAAGAATCAGCCATAGGCCTGACTGGTGGTGGCGCAGTGGATAGAACATTGACCTGGGATGCTGAGGTCCCAGGTTCGAAACCCTGAGCTTGCCAGCCTGAGCACAGGCTCATCCGGCCTGAGCACGGGGTCACTGTCTGGCTTGGGCCACCCAGTCAAGGCATGTATGAGAAGCAATCAATGGACAACTAAAGTGACTCAACGACGAACTGATGCTTCTCATCTCTCTCCCTTCCTCTCTGTCTCTCTCATTAAAAAAAAAATCAGTCATAGGATCTTATTACATTCTTCTGGGTCTAAATGATAACAAACAACAATCATGATTGGAGAACTTATTATGTGTCAGGCATACCCTAAGTGGGTTTTTTTTTGTTTTTGTTTTTTTTTTTAGTGAGAAGCAGGGAGGCAGAGTGACAGACTCCCACATGCAGCCAGACCTAAGGCAGGGCCATGAAGCCATCCTCAGCGCCCAGGGCCACCTTGCTCCAATCGAGCCATGGCTGTGGGAGGGGAAGAGAAAGAGAGAGCAAAAGAGCAAGAGAGAGAGAGAGAGAGAGAAGAGAGAGGAAGAAGGGTGGAGAAGCAGACAGTCACTTCTCCTCTGTGCCCTGACCGGGAATCAAACCTGGGAAGTCCATGCACTGGGCCAATGCTTGACCACTGAGCCAAGCAGGGTCAAAAGTGTTTTATACAGATTATTTCATTTAATCTTCAAAATTTCTATGAGAGATTGATACTTTGATACTTTCATTTTAATCCCAAGAGATTAAGTAATATTTTCTTTTTCTTTTTCCAAGTGAGAGGAGAGGAGACAGAGAGACAGACTCCCACATGTACTCCTACCAGGAACCATCTGGCAACCCCTGCCTGGGGCCAATGCTCGAATCAACTGAGCTATCCTCAGTGCCTGAGGCCAATGCTCAGACCAACCAAGCTATCCTCAGTGCTCAGGACCGACACTTGAATTGCTCAAACCAACTAAGCCACTGGCTATAAGAGGGGAGGAGAGAGAGATGGAGAGACAGAAGGGAGAGAGGGAGGGAAAGAGAAGCAGATGGTCACCTCTCATGTGTGCCCTGACTGGGGATTGAACCTGGGATTGGCCTGCACTTTATCCCCTGAGCCAACCGGCCAGGACATTATCCAGTGAGTTTTACTATGTGTGATGCCCTTTATAAACATTTTCTCAACTGGTCTCATTTGCTCTTCCCACCAACTCTCTGAAGTGCACCTCCTGTGCGTGGCCACCCAACTGTGTGGTTTCTGACAGCATTTGGGGTTGATGCCCAAAACGAGCTCCACCTGTCACTCCACCAGCTACAAGAGGACCCGGTGACTTCTACGTGGCCACCACAGCTGCTCTGGAAATCACCTTTTGGGAGCTGTCATGATAAGGTACTCATTCATTACACGCCTTCCTCCCAGCGGGCCCCGAGGCTGCAGTGGTCGTGGGCACTGTTCCCAGAATAGTCACAGCACCAGAGAGAAACACCTTAGGTTCAGGAAGGTGAAATTTTGTTGCTTTTCACTGCTTCTGTGACTTGGGTAGACTTTCCCCTATGGGTGAGTATTTCAGCAGTGTGGTCCGCTCATGATCCAGCATGGACTCCCTCCTTGGCTTTGACAGTTCACATCTGTGCTGATTTAGAGGCACAGACCCCCGTCTGTGGACATGTATATCGGGAGACGTGCTTACTTTGAGAATGGAGTTGTCCTGCCTCGTGTTTTTGGTGTCATAGCCTTCCAGTAAACAGCGCCGAGTGGTGTTTCCTGACCCAGCAAACTCTGCCAGGTTCAGGTCTGCAAAGCCCAGCTATGGAAAGAAAAAGAAACAATATTAATAGAATATCTACTAGGCTTCTCTCATATTCTCCTTAAAATAAAGACTCAACCCACGCTTTGGACAAGCCACCTCAAACTTCAGTCATTTGCAGTTTTTGCCATCTTAACAATAACTGTTCTTTTTTTTTTTTTTTTTTTTTTGTATTTTTCTGAAGTTAGAAGATGGGAGGCAGTCAGACAGACTCCCGCATGTGCCCAACTGGGATCCACCTGGCATGCCCACCAGGGGGCGATGCTCTGCCCATCTGGGCTGTTGCTCTGTTGCGGGCCAGAGCCATTCTAGCACCTGAGGCAGAGGCCATGGAGCCATCCTCAGCGCCGGGGCCAACTTTGCTCCAATGGAGCCCTGGCTATGGGAGGGGAAAAGAGAGATAGAGAAAAAGGAGAGGGTGGAGAAGCAGATGGGCGCTTCTCCTGTGTGCCCTGGCTGGGAATTGAACCCAGGACTTCTACACGCCAGGCCAACACTCTACCACTAAGCCAACCAGCCAGGGCCTCAATAACTGTTCTATTGTTTGCTTACGTGTCTTTACACTGGCTTACTTTTGGTAAAAATAAAAAGTGTATTACCTATTGTACTCTTATCGTACACAATGTAATCTTTGAAATCATGAATTTGATGTGCTAGATTTTTTCTATATACACACTATAGTATATAACGAAGTAAAAATAATGTATATCAAGCAACTAACATCACTGCAAGTAGCAGGGGTACAGTCCTCGCACCGAGGGAAATGCTAGCAGACCAAATCCAGATCATTTGCACAGACACACAGAACACTGCCCGGACGGCCCCTCCCTACTTGGCTCCAGCTGTACTCCCAGTTAAAGAGTGGCGGCTGCAGGCCGCTGAGGGTCATTAAATTCCCACCCTCCGTGCACGAACCAGGATGATTCGGATGTATGCCTCACACTTTCTTTGGTGCAAGGCACCTCTCCTCCAGCACCTTCTATATTGCCTTGCCGATCACCCCTGAACCGAATCTTTCTTTATAATCCCTACTTCCTCCCTCCCCCAGAGCTGAGCCCCGCACCAACCCTGTGCTGTGCTGCTGTCGTGAAGTTCAGCTCAGACCTGCTGCTCCCTCTCATTCCTGCCCAGGCCTGGTCACCCTTTCTGCAGCTACCAAAGACTGCCCTCCTGATGCCTGTTTGTTGTTTCCAAGTGGTACAGGTCAACCCCATTATATTTTAAAATTAAGTCTATTCTATGTGACGAAGTACTTAGAGAGTCTTTTGTTAACAACAAAAAAGCTTTGAGCCTGCAATTATTAAGTGCATCTCCCCGAATACAGAACAAAGAGAATTGACCGATTCAGATACCACTACAATTTTAAGTTTCCTGCTTTGTTTTAAAGACACACTGGGCAATAGGAATGACAGTCAAGGTGAAGATTTTAATTGCAGACTGGAACATTATTTTAGTAGCTTTTAACTGGTACAAAAAAGAATGAAGAATAAGAACTTGAGAGTCCGGCCGAAAGGCCAGAAACCCCAAATGCAGTAAGTCAGGATGTATCCGGCCACACGGTTACTCTGGTCTCACCGCCTCTTTTGGGGGGATGGCCGGGGCAGAGCCCCATCCGAGTGAGCACGTGAAGACCCACGTGGCTGTGTGATCTCACATCACCCGTTTCAAACATTACCCTTTCTCTCCAGACCTCCGCCCCCCCTCGCATCCGCGCCTGCTGATGCCTTGCGCTTACATCTCACCCAGGAGATAAAAGCATTCAAAGAGCACTTCACTTTCACCAGCTCTTATCACCGGCCACGTCCACTCAGCCGCCTGCGTCTGTGCCCGGCTATCTGCCTCCGCACTTACTGTAAGTGAACCACCGAGCTTGGCCCGAGGCCAATCGCTCCCCCTCGGACCACTCCAGTCAGGGCGCGGGGACCTCTCCCCTCTCCGCACCCTCGAATGTGCCTTCCCTGCTGGCGCATGGCCACCAGCACACGGCCCTGCTGGCTCCTCTCCCTCTTCAGGAACGTAAGTGGACGAAGCCTCACTCTACGTCTCTAGCCTCCGGAACTATTTTTCTGCTCCCCCTTTATTGCAAAACTCCTTGTAAACAACGGTTCCTGATGACAGTCTCTGGCTCCTTTGTCCTTGGCCGCCTCATCCGTGTCACCTCCTCGCTCCAGCCCAGTGCAAGGTCCTTTTCCTCGAAAATGCCAAGGGCCCCTCAAGGCCTTTAACTGGTCCTACTGCCTGAAAGTCCCCTCCTGGACCTTGTTGCTCTCTTCCTTACCCCATTCAGGTCTGTGTTCCAATGTCATCTCTCTGCAGGGGGGGGGGCTGACCACTCACACCACACTCTCCTCCTCCCTCTCACCCTATGGTGCCCCCCCCCCCAGTCTGTGTTTCCCTCCCAGCACTTACACACCAGGAAATACACATTTCCCATTTGTGGTTTACTGTCTGCGCCCTCCCCAACCCTCTATCAGGGTGTAAGCTCCACAGGGCAGACAACTTTGTTAGTAAGATATCTTAATTAGAGAGAAGAGAAAGAGAGAGAGGGGGGGGGGGAGTGTGGGGTGGCAGGGAGCAGGAAACATCAACGCATAGTGTTGCTTGTTGTGTGTGCCTTGACTGGGAAAACCCAGGGTCTCGAACCGGCAACCTCAGTACTCCAGGTTGACGTTTTATCCACTGCACCACCACAGGCCGGGCCGGGCCCAGATCTCTGCTTTGTTTCCTGCTCTGTCTCTAGTACTCAGAGAGTGCCAGGAACAATGTCCGGCAGAGGCACGCAGCTCACACATATTTACTGAATAATGAACTGCCCACTGGCTCACCACCCACTGTTGGAATGCTGACATTACAGTATAATTAAGCATAATAAAAGTTAAAAAAAAATAATCTGGCTTGCCCCCATTATGAAAGCATATTAAGCCTGACTGGTGGTGGAGCAGTGGATAGAGCATCGACCTGGGATGCTGAGGTCTCAGGTTCGAAACCCTGAGGTGACCAGCATGTGCACGGCTCATCCAGTTTAAGCCCACGCTCGCCAGCTTGAGCATGGGGTCTTTGGCTTGAACATGAGATCATCCACATGATCACAAGGTCACTGACTTGAGCCCAAGGTTGCTGGCTTGAGCAAGGGATCACTGGCTTGGCTTGAGCCCCCCAGTCAAGGCACTTGTGAGGAGAAATCAATGAACAACTAAGCTGACACAACTACGAGTTGATGCTTCTCATCTCTCACCTCCCTCTCTCTCCCTTCCTGTCTCTCTCTTTCTCTAAAAAAATAAAAATAAAAAATATATAGGACAGAATGAATTAACAGCAAACTAGAGATGATCTCTAGTTGGGAAACTGAAACTTAAGAACATCCCATAATCAGCATTTACAAAGAATATGCCTCTAATTTATTATTGAAGCCAACTGTTCAATCTCCAAGCGGCTTTATTTGAAAATAGCCTATCTGAACAGCAATTAGAAGAACACACTCCTGGCGGGTAGCTCAGTTGGTTGAAGCATTGTCTCTATGCACCAAGGTTGCGGGTTCCATCCCTGGCCAGGGCACATGCAAGAATCAACCTATGGCTGCATAAATAAGTAGAACAATATATCAATATTTTTTGCTCTCTCGCTCTCCATTCCTTTCTCTCTAAAATCAATCAGGAAATTTAAAATGAAAAATAGAAGAGGAAATTAAAGTTTATAAATAGCAATGAGTGATATTACACACTCCAAAAGAGTTAAAGGCCATTTACTTACCTTTGCATAAGCTTTTCCACCTTTTAATTCCTACCAAAGATAGAAAACACTATTAGATTATCATACAATTAAGGAATTAAGTGAAATATATATAAAATAATTCTGAAGTGACATTTACATACTGGCAAATATACAAACAGTATAATTCTGATTATCTTAAATCCTAAAATGACCAGAATTTTCACTTAGAATTTACCATAAATCTGCAAACAATGAATGGTGAGAAGACAAGCTAATATTTGGTCTGTTTGCTAAAGAAATTGCCAAAAAGGTCCTAGACACATTGCAAGAAACAGAATCACCAAAGAAAGGTTAAATTACTTAGGCATATTAACACATTGTAGAAAGATTTTAATGAGAGTCAAAACCCCTGCCTCAGAGACAATCACTGTTATCAATTTTTAGGAATTGTCCAAAAGATGCTCTATAGATATATATGTACACTGCTCACAAAACTTAGGGGATATTTTATCGCTTCATATTCATTTGAAAATATCCCCTAATTTTTTTTTTTTTTTTTGTATTTTTCTGAAGTAAGAAGTAGGAAGCAGACAGACTCTCACATGCGCCTGACTGGGATCCACCTAGCATGCCCACTAGGGGAGGATACTCTGCCCATCTGGGGCGTTGCTCTGTTGTAACCGGAGCCACTCTAGCGCCTGAGGCAGAGGCCATGGAGCCATCCCCAGGGCCTGGGCCAACTTTGCTCCAATGGAGCCTTGGCTACAGGAGGGGAAGAGAGAGCTAGAAAAAAGAGGGGGAAGAGTGGAGAAGCAGATGGGTGCTTCTCCTGTGTGCCCTGACCAGGAATTGAACCTGGGACTTCCACACGTCAGGCCGCCACTCTACCACTGAGCCAACCGGCCAGGGCCTCCCCTAATTTTTGTGAGCAGTATATATAGATAAGACAGATAGATAGATTCCCCTTTCACTCAAATAATAGCATACTATACACACCTAACCTTTATACCTTATTTTTTCCCACTTAATATATATAGGGCAATCTTCCATGTTAGTATAGAAGAAACTCTTATCTAATGTGAACAAAACTGGCAAAAATACAAAAGAATAAAAAATGATATATGAATGTCTTAACATTTTACTTTAAAATATGAAATCATACATTACTTTGCCAAATTTAGAATATCACACATGGTGAGAATAAGTGTAAAATACTTAGAACAATGCCTAGCACGCAATATACACTGTTTATGTGTTTGACACTATAATTAAGGCCAGCCTCCCCCCTCCCCTCACTTTAAAAAATGTGTTTGCTGCATGGAGTTGGCTTTTATCTTTCCTGCATAAACCAGATACATAATGTATTATCTACCGTTTCTGTCTTTAAGATGATAAGTTAAAAAAAATAATAAAGCGATGAATTCGAAGAAGTTGAGAAGCAATCGATGGTAAATTGTGTTCTTCGTGAATATCTGTTGCCCCGCCCTTCCTTGTTCCCACGGATGAGGCGTGGCCGTGCCGCTCTGTCTACCCCATTAGGAATTATGGATTTTCCTTCTTTATTAGGTTGTTGTTATATTCCTTAGAGCAGCACTCTTCATTAAATAAAGCAAAAAAAAAAAATAATCCACAAGACTTCCGTCAGATGATCCTTGTTTCTTAGCTGATTCTTTTCTTTGCTCCCCGCTGCAGCCAAGCTCCTCAGGACTTAACTGAATCTGCTGTACCCCACTCCCTCCTCAATCAGTCTGCTCCAACTGGCTCTGTCCTCGGTCTCCTGCTGCGACGGCTGTCGAGGTCCCCATGACCTCCACTTTTGTTAGAGCCAAGGGCTGGTTCATCTTCATCTCACGACAGCGCTGGACAGGCTTGCTGTCCCATTTCCTGTATTACACCGTTCTCTTCCTGAACGTCCACGGAGCCCACTGCCTGGTTCCACTCTTGCCTCCCTGGCTGCTCCTTCTCCCTCTCCTTCGCCAGACTTACCCCTGTACTTAACTTCTGTAGAAACAGTGCTGGTTGTACCCCAATTATCCATTCTCCCTCTCGCCATAGTAACAGAATCCTGTTTTTAGTTGGACATCTGGTGACCCAAAAGAATGACCGCATCTCCCACTGTTCTTCCGTGCTATGGCATCGTGATGAGGGTCTGGAGAGGGGCGTGTCAGAGTGGTATGCTTGAATGAATCCTTGCTCCTTTCTTGGACCTGCTAACGGTCATTTATACCACCCACCCTCACTTGTTCGAGTGAGCCGGGGTTTGGCCTAGGGCCTCCTGTCTTCTCTCTCTACACTTCTTCCCTGGGTCACCCCGTTCAAGTCTATGGCTCTAAATAGAAAATGTATGTTGATGACTCTCAAATCTTTATCTGGAAACGTTTCCTCTGACTTCCAGACTGGTGTTTTTAAATGCCTCCTTGACACGTCCACTTGATGTCTCATAGACACCTCAGCTTTAACACGTCAGGCCACAACAGGACTGCTGGTCTCTGCGAATCAACTTGTTCCCCTTGGGGTCTCTGCCATTTCAGTAAATAACAGAATCATCTACCTGCTTGCTCAGGCAGGAGGGGTAAGAGTTATCCTCAATTCTTCTTTCTCTTTCCTTTGCCACATCCAATCCATTAGTGGGGGCCAACCTCCTCGACACATCCTGAATCAGACCGTCTCCCATTACAACCGCATGCCGAAACAAACACTCCTCATCTGAACTGTCCCAGGCACCCGAGTGGCCTTTCTGCAACTCATCCTCCACATGGCAGCAACAGTGATCTTAGATCATGTCTCTCCTTATCAAAATCCTCAGACGGAGTCGAAGTATGATTAGAATAAAATCGAAACTCAGACTCATCCCCATGGCCTGGAAGGCCTTACCTGACCTAGTGCCTCCGACCTCACTACCAAGAGCTCTCCCTCTGCGGGTCTTCCCGGCTGGTCTTCTGTCGTGTAACATGCCGGATACGCTGTTCATCCTAAGTGGGGCTCAGGGTACTTCTGAGTCTGGGGCTTGCTGCCTTCCATCCGTTCAGAAGACTGCTAGCCACAGTCCCTCCCTCCTCCTAGGGCTCCGATCACACATGGGTGAGCCCGCTCCACTGTTTCCCTCGTCTTCCTCTCTTTTCGGTACATTCCACCCTTCTTCTCTCCGTGATTTACTCTGAATCTTTTCTTCTGTCTTGTTTTCCAGTTCACCAGAGCTCTCTCTTCAGTGGGGGTAAGCCTGCTGTGAAATCTATCGGTTGAGATCTGTTTTCATCTCTTTAGCTTTACATTTTAGTTACTGTAGTTCTAGAGCTCAATTTGCTTCTTGTTTTATAGTTTCTAGTTCTCTAATGAAATTCCCCATATTGTTTACTAATTATGTTTATTGTAAAAGTTGGTTTGTGATCTTTCTATAGCTCTATCTTCCATGAGTCTCTATTTTTTTTTTTCTCAAGAGAGACAGACAGACAGGAAGGGAGAGAGATAAGAAGCATCAACTCATAGTTGTGGCACTTAATTGTTCATTGATTATTGATTGCTTCTCATATGTGCCTTGACTGGGGAACTCCAGCTGAGCCAGTGACTCCTTGCTCAAGCCAGTGATCTTGGGCTCAACCCAGTGACCTTGGGCTTTAAGCCAATGACCTTTGGGCCCAAAGCAACAACCATGAGATTATGTCGATGATCCCATGCTCAAGCTGGTGAGCCCGTACTCAAACTGGTGACCTCGGGGTTCTGAACCTGGGACCTCAGCATCCCAGGTTGAGGTGCTATCCACTGTGCCACCACTGCCCAGGAGGATGGGTGTCTTTTTTATATATTTTTTCCTTTTGGTCTTTTTTTTGTTGTTGTTGTTGTTGACTGTTCTTTAATTGAACATCAAGCGTCAAGTGAGTTAAAAATCAGTTCTTTAGGGTTTGGGCTTTAAAAATCAGGCCTTTTATTTATTTCCTCTCTGCACAAATGTTCTTTGCATGCCTGCAGTCCCCTAGGAGTGAGCCGGACAAAGCACAGACTCTGCCCTACAAAGCCGCCTCCCTGTTTTCTTCCTTCTGATTTCTGGTCATGTAGTCACGCGTCTTGGTGTGCTTGGTAGTTTTTGTGCATGATAACTTGAGGAAGTAACTTGAGGCTCAGAGTAATGTTATTTCCTTCAGAGAAAAGGCACATTTGCTCCTGGGTAAGCAGTGAGGTAGGGGCTGACCACCTTCCTCTAAGCAGGACTGAGCCGACTGGAGCTGAGTCAGTCTCCACCAGGGCTGATTCACACCCACTACATCCTCCTTCTAGGCTGAAACTCTGGTGCAGACCCAACGAAAGCTTGGGGTTCCCGCCGAGGCCCCTTCTGCTGCTGGGTCCTGGACTTGGACTCCAGTGTGTGTCCCCTTAACCCTGCAACACTCCGGGAATCCCAGCTCAGCTCAACTTCTGTCACTACTTTCGGCTCCGTTCTTAACCACGCGCAGATTAGCAGAGGCTCTGAGGGAGAGAGCGATGGTGGGCCCATCTCCTCTGTTCCCGCTTGGGGGTTTCCACGGCCTTCAAGGAGCTATTTCAAATATTTCTGTCTAGCTTTTCTGGCTGTCCTCAGAGAGAGAGGGGTGGTTTGGAGCAAGCTAGTCCATTCATTTCAGAAGCATAAATCCCGAGGTTTATTATAATCTTAGGGCCTGTAATGGATTAAACTGTAGGCCTCTCCCTCCAAAAGATACATTGAAGTCCTAACTTCCAGTACCTCAGAAGGTGACCCTATTGGGAGATGGAGTCTTTGCATAACCTTCTACCTAGAATGAGGTCTTTATCCAATATGACTAGTGTCCTCAGAAGAAAGGGGTTACGGTGGCACAGTCACAGACACACACAGAGGGAAGATGACGTGAAGACCCAATGGGCGAAGACAGCCGTCCAACTGGAATGACATATCCCCGAGTCTACCAGAAGACAAGAGAGGGACCTGGGACCTGCCTTCCCCGGCGCGTTGGAGGGGCGTGGCCCTGCTCACACCCTCACTTTGACTTCTGCCCTCCAGAACTGTGAAACAGTATGTTTCTGTTGCTTTATTTTTTGGTATTTTTTATTTGCTTCTTATTTTTATTGACCGAATTGGGGCGACACTGGTGAGTAAAATTACACGGGCTTCAGGAGCACACGGGCAAGCCGTCACCTGTGCACTGGACTGCGTGCACTCCTGCGGCTTTAGCCCGCGCAGCCCGGGGGCTCCCGTAGAGCAGCGCCGGGACTCTGACTGCGTACACTGGACTGCGTGCACTCCTGCGGCTTTAGCCCGCGCAGCCCGGGGCTCCCGTAGAGCAGCGCCGGGACTCTGACTGCGTACACTGGACTGCGTGCACTCCTGCGGCTTTAGCCCGCGCAGCCCGGGGGCTCCCGCAGAGCAGTGCCGGGACTCTAGCCCGCGCAGCCCGGGGGCTCCCGTAGAGCAGCGCGAGGACTCTGACGCAGGCGCCTTTCCTCTCAGTTCTGTGATGGGTAACTTTCTGAGCCAACCTGAGTTAAAAGCCGGTACAGTAGCTTAATTCACCAGCAGTGGTGACAAATGGATTCTTCTTTTTCACACACGAGAATCGCAGGATCACATACTTGTCCATCAGTAGCAGAACCATCGGCAGGCGCCACATTTGTAGATTATTGATAACGTGCCTCACCCTGATATGTGGAAATTATATATATGGACTTGGAATTAGAAAAGGTTGTGTTTTGAGTCCCTACTTTGTCACATATTAGCTATGTGAATTTGGGCAAGGAACAATCGCTCTGGGCCTGAGTTTTCCTGTAAAAATGGAAAAAACACCCCCTCCTTTCGGGGTTGTTACTGAACATAATGTAGGTCAAGTCCCTCGAACAATGCCCAACCAAGAGGAAGGTAACGAATAGCAGCAAGATGCAGACAGAGCCCCCCACATAATCCAGTAAGGTCAATACTCGGACGTGTCTGAGGTGAGACGAGCTTCCTGAAGAACATCTTAATTTATCACCTCAGGCTCGTTGCCATATTTGCCCCAGTAATTTGAGTTTCTGCTGGAAGTGTGAAGCGAAACTGCCTACGACGGCCCCGAGGCCAAAGCAGAGCTCAATACAGCACGTCTGTGCCGCGGGACTCACCCGGGCCCTGAAAGGGGAGAAGGGACGGGCTCTTTGGTACCTTGCGCACAGACACCCTGTAGATGCAGGGGTCCAGGACGCCCGTGGCGGCGCTGGCGCTCATCTTGCACATGAACGAGAACTTCTTCCTCCAGTGGACACAGTTCGCGTGCACCACCTCCCTGTGGGGTGGGGGTGGGGTGGGGGTGGGGGGGGGGAGAGGAGAGAACCAGTTAATGAACTATCACTGACGACATGGTGATAAAGCACACACACTCTTTCCCCCACGTCCGCAATGCAAAAGGGATGCATCGAAAGCCAGGATTTGGAAACAGTGAAACATGCAGCAAACCAATTCGTAACAACGGGACGCGAAGACCTTGGAAGGTTTTTGGTCTTTTTTTTTTGTATTTTTCTGAAGTTGGAAACGGGGAGGCAGTCAGACAGACTCCCGTATGCGCCCGATCGGGATCCACCCGGCACGCCCACCAGGGGGCGAAGCTCTGCCCACCAGGGGGTGATGCTCTGCCCCTCCGGGGCGTCGCTCTGTCGGGACCAGAGCCACTCTTGCACCTGGGGCAGAGGCCAAGGAGCCATCCCCAGCGCCCGGGCCAATTTTGCTCCAATGAAGCCTCGGCTGCAGGAGGGGAAGAGAGAGACAGAGAGGAAGGAGAGGGGGAGGGGTGGAGAAGCAGTTGGGCGCCTCTCCTGTGTGCCCTGGCCGGGAATCGAACCCAAGACTTCCGCACGCCAGGCCGATGCTCTACCACTGAGCCAACCGGCCAGGGCCGACCTTGGAAGGTTTTAATCATCCACAGATGCCGAAATAAATGGAAGCTTCACTATTCACTCATTCAACACACAATGCATGTTTATTTTATGTGTGCTAAGCATGTGCTAGGTGTTTAAAATACAAAGATGAGAATGACAGTATTCCTACTCTTTTTTTTCCTTTTTTTTGTATTTTTCTGAAGTGAGAAGCAGGGAGGCAGGCAGACAGATTCCTGCATGTGCCCAACCGGGATCCACCTGGCATGCCCACCAGGGGGCGATACTCCACCCATCTGGGGCGTTGCTCTGTTGCAACTAGAGCCATTCTAGCGCCTGGTGGAGGCCATGGAGCCATCCTCAGTGCCCGGGCCAACTTTGCTCCAATGGAGTCTTGGCTGCAGGAGGGGAAAAGAGAGACAGAAAGAAAGGAGAGGGGGAAGGGTGGAGAAGCAGATGACCGCTTCTCCTGTGTGCCTTGGCCAGGAATAGAACCTGGGACTTCCACATGCCAGGCCGATGCTCCACCGCTGAGCCAACTGGCCAGGCCAATGTTCCTACTCTTGTAGGACTTATAGTAAATAGTGGAAAAGAAACATAAATACTTATTCTAGTCATAGATTTACTCCTGTAGCCTGTGACATGGAACCTATAATGTGCTACCATGTACCGACAGCCTACCACCCTAGGAGCTGGTCAGCATCCACTTTATAGACAAGGAAAATGAGGCATAAGGCGGGAAGTCAACTCAAGCTCATTTAGGGAGACAGTAGCAAAACTAGCATTCAAACCAGGCCCGTTGAACTCAAAAGACTGCTTGTCCACAAAAGAAAATCTATATTTTTCTGACAACTCTGCTTTTTTCAAGTTTCCAGGGCTTTTTGACCATGCTGTTCCCTCTACTGTTCTATGTGAGTACAGGGGGCTTAGCCTTACAAAGGAAGGATAATTAGTCTAACACAGGAAGAAAAAAAGGACAATGGTAGAAAATAAAGAAAAATTATGGAAAGCAAAAGGAAAGGCAAGAGAGCCCAGGATGAATAGTTTTGATTTTTTTCTTTTTTTTTAGCGAAAGAGACAGAGACAGAGAGAGGGACAGACAGGGACAGAGAGACAGGAAGGGAGAGAGGTGAGAAGCATCAATTCTTTGTTGCAGCACCTTAGCTCTTCATTGATTGATTTCTCATATGTTCCTTGACCAGGGGCTACAGCAGACAGAGTGACCCCTTGCTCAAGCCAGTGACCTTGGGCTTAAGCCAGCGACTATGGGGTCATGTCTATGATCCCTGTGACCCTGAGCTCAAATTGGTGAGCCTGCAATCAAGCCAGTGACCTTAGGGTTTTGAACCTGGGACCTCAGTGTCCCAGGTTGATGCTCTATCCACTGTGCCACCACCAGTCAGGCCAGATTTTTTTATTTATTTTATTTTTTATTGTTGCTTCCCTCTCAACACCTCTGGGCCTCAGACGTGATGGAGGCATCAGCCATGGCAGAACTCCGCAAAAGGTCCATTTGTAAACTTACATGTTTGCTGGGCCCTTTAGGGATGTGCACTTGGTTGTTTCTGTCACACAGACAGGAATCAAAGACAACATTAAAAAAGAAACAAAACCCAAAACTATTTACTTTTCTCAAAAAGTACACAATGATGGGAAGATGAGTGCTCCTCCTTCAAAACCTTCTACGTAATTTTGAAGGAAGGCATCAGCTCACAAGGACGGAGAGAACCGGAGAGGAGACCAAATCAGTGGCCAGGGACGGATGAAGGATAACTGATTCCGCAAAGCGCAGGAAGCCGAGGCGTGGCCGGCAACGGCGCAGGCGAGAGCGGGCATCTCGGGTGGGGTGGAAGCAGGACGCAGGAAGGACCAAGGGCAGAAGGGCTGACTGGACACTGCTGCACAAACAGACCCTCAGAGCCTCTTCCTGGCTCCCGCCGGCGGACTGAGATGGCTTCCCCTGCCCAGCAAGACGGCGGGACCTCCGCACCACCCGACTGAGGGCAGGCGTTGGCATGCGCAGCACCACCCGACTGAGGGCAGGCGTGGGCATGCGCAGCAGCATGGCCAGATTCGGGGCGGGGCTGGGGCTGGGGCTGAAGGAGGACTTACTGAATGTGGGGACTCCACCCCTCACCTGACTCCTCAGAATACGGCCTATTCTTCCAGACGTGGGAAGAACATTCTCCGGGGAATCCAAACAGCCCCAAAGGGGAAGATCTAAGGAGATGGATGTTGAGGGTTCCCAGCAGAACGGCTCAACCAGCTCCATCTACAGTAAAAACATGAGTCAAAAAACATCCCCCACATGGGCAAAGCTGCTAAGCAACTTTTGGTGACTGTGGTTAAATCTGAGGAAAGTCTCCTATTGTGAGAGACAGAGGGGAACGAATAGCGAGAGGCCTCTTACACAAAACAGAGTCTACGCCAGGTGAAGAGAACAGATTCTCAGAGAGACAGGACTGGCTACTGCATTTAGCAGAAGGGAGGAAATAACAGAGGTTAGAGTAGACATAAATCAAATAGAGACAAAAATAAATAAAAATAAGAGTTGTTTTTTGGGGCCTGACCAGGCGGTGGCGCAGTGGATAGAGCATCGGACTGGGACACGGAGGACCCAGGTTCAAAACCCCCAGGTCGCCAGCTTGCGCGCGGGCTCATCTGGTTTGAGCAAAGCTCACCAACTTGGACCCAAGGTCGCTGGCTCGAGCAAGGGGTTACTCGGTCTGCTGTAGCCCCATGGTCAAGGCACATATGAGAAAGCAATCAATGAACAACTAAGCTGCCGCAACGAAGAACTGATGCTTCTCATCTCTCTCCCTTCCTGTCTGCCTGTCCCTATCTGTCCCTCTCTCTGACTCTGTCACAAAAAAAAAAAAAAAAAGAGTTGTTTTATGGGGAAAGAACATCAACAAATCCTGAGCTAGACTCAAAAGGGAATAGACAAAATCACAAATGAACGAGAAGACATTACAATGAAGTCCTCAGAAAGAAAAAGAATTTTAGGGGGATATTATGAACAATTATATGCCAACAAACTGGACAACCTAGAAGAGATCAATAAATTCCTAGAAACACACAACTTCACCAAACCGAATCTAAAATAGTTACACTCCCAGAAGCACAGGGCAGGCTGGCGGCTGCCGGGGTCCCGGCAGTGGGGAGAACGGGGAGGCGGTGAGTCTAGAAGCCCAGAACTCAGTCATGCAAGGTGTGTATGTCCTGGAGACCTAACGTAGTGCATGGCGACCGCAGTTAACAACACTGTATTGTGCGCTTCAAATTTGCTAATACCTTAAGTGTTCTAGAAAGAAAAACAACAATGGCAAACTATGTGAGGTGATAGATATGTTCCCTGGCTTGACTGTGATGGTCATTTCACAATGAATACGTGTATCTCAAAACATTGAAGTGTACACCTTAAATATATACAATTAATTTGCTGTTTATGCCTCAAAATAGAGCTAAAAAATGAAATAAAATAATTATCTGGAGAAAATGCTTTGGAACTTATTGTAGTTGTTTTCATGACCTCTCCAGCCCTACCCAGTGAAAGCACAAATGAGCTCAGACCCACGTGCTGGGGTTAAGATACCACCCAGACACACGGACCCTGCCTCCTATGTAGTAGACGGACATATGCTATACGCTGGGGCCCTGGAACAGGCTCTTATGTGAGAGTAAGAAAGTCTGGTGAGTCAAGAGATCAGGCTGGAATGAATGAGGGCTATGGAACATGTCTCTGATTAGCTCACAGTGTCACACAATAAATCATCCTTACCCCTTTCAGCAGTGAGTTCTTTTCATGCTCGCTGACCCCTGGGAGTGAGTTTTTTTTTTTCAAAAAATAAAACCAGTTCCAGTTACAGTTTTATTAACTTAAAATCATGTTTGTTTGATAACCCATTTGTGGAAACAAGAACATACATTTGCCTTTTTGTTAATGTTGCCTTACACGTTTTTAAAATAAAAATTTTTGTGCGATCGCACTCTGGTCAGGAGGCACGAGGACGTACATGATCGTTCATACTGCCCAAAGGGTTATTGGAGGAGAAATCCAGAAAAGATAAAAGCAGAAAGTAAGAGCCCAGCATAACACTGTGGACAGCACACTGCCAACCACGGTAAACTCGCAATAAACTCTGTTGATTGAATGAATCAATGCCAGGCCGAGGCCACAGATGAATAGTTCCAGCTACCAGGTGTGCCCTGTTACTTCGCAACTATTCCTCAACCTACCCCTTTCCTGTGTCTGCACCACTACCCTCATTCAGTCCCTCAAAAGATCTTCCCTGAAAAATGGCAACAGCCTCCTACATGGTCCTTGCCCAAGTATACCTTCCCTACTTCTACCGCAGAACTCCTAAAATTCAAATTTGAGAAGATTATTCCTCTGTGTAAAATCCTGTACAGCTTCTCCATGTCTTAGAGGGTCTGGTCCGACCCCCTTCACAGGGCTTCTCCATGGTGAGGTCCCTGCCTGTCTTTTTTTTTTTTTTTTTTCTATTTTTCGGAAGTGAGAAGTGAGGTGAGGGGCAGATAGACAGACTCCCGCATGTGCCTGACCGGGATCCACCCGGCATGCCCACCAGGGGACATTGCTCCGTTGCAACTGGAGCCATTCTAGTGCCTGAGGCAGAGGCCACAGAGCCATCCTCAGCACCCAGGCCAACTTTTCTCCAATGGAGCCTTGGCTGCGGGAGGGGAAGAGAGAGACAGAGAGGAAGGAGAGGGGGAGGGGTGGAGAAGCAGATGGGCGCCTCTCCTGTGTGCCCTGGCTGGGAATCGAACCCGGGACTTCCACATGCCAGGCCAACACTCTACCACTGAGCCAACTGGCCGGGCCTCCCTGCCTGTCTTTTGTCTCCTCTCTTGACCCTTTTTGTCTCAGGCTGCTGGTCACTCCCCATTCACGTCACGCCATTTCTCACCCGTGTAACTTTGTTCAGCATGTTTTCCTTCCCTTGTGTGCCCTCGACTCTCCCTTTCAACTTCCCTTATTCGGTAGTTTAATTTTAACTCCCTTAGTTTAGTCATCACCTCCTCTAAGAATCTTTCCCAGCTCAGCCCTCTGGTGAAAGCCCGGTGTCCTGTGAGACCTGGGCCAGCTGGGCTCCCTGAGCACATCAGTATCTGCCACTCCCCATCCCCGCACACTGTCCCCCAGGAAGAGGCTGGCCAGCTCTGGCGGGGCTGGCTTCCTCCATCGCTCCGTAAATCCTTGTTCCCCAGGACAACGTCCTAATTTCCTTTTTCCTGCCTGTTTGTGGCAGATTCTCCTAGGATTAGATACAGGGGTGGGCAAAAGTAGGTTTCCAGTTTTGAGTATGTAAAACACAGAGTTTTTTCTTGTATCGTTACTTATTTAATATGGCATTATTTTCCATGTGAAGAACTATAACCTACTTTTGCCCACCCCTGTATACTTCAAATAAATACTGTCAATGAACTTTAAAAATGTACAAGCTTAGGCCCTGGCCGGTTGGCTCAGTGGTAGAGTGTCGGCCTGGCATGCAGAGTCCTGGGTTCAATTCCCGGCCAGGGCACACAGGAGAAGCGCCCATCTGCTTCTCCACCCCTCCCCCTCTCCTTCCTCTCTGTCTCTCTCATCCCCTCCCGTAGCTGAGGCTCCATTGGAGCAAAGTTGGCTTGGGTGCTGAGGATGGCTCCATGGCCTCTGCCTTGGGCGCTGGAATGGCTCTGGTTGCGACAGAGCAACGCCCCAGATGGGCAGAGTGTTGCCCCCTGGTGGGCATGCCGGATGGATCCCAGTCAGCCCATGCGGGAGTCTGACTGCCTCCCCGTTTCCAACTTCAGAAAAATACAAAAGAAAAAAAAAAAAAAAGTACAAGCTTAAAGAGTTGTTGACGATGATCTTCAGTAACAGAAACTCAAGTAGAAATAGATAGGTTAATTTTATATAATGTTCTGGATTCTGTAATATCAAAATAATAGCTCTGGAATATTAACAATTCTCTAAATAAAAAAACATTTCTGTGCCTAAGGCAAATACTCAGAATTCTTTTTCGATAAAAAAGTCGTTAATGTGCACATCCACACACACTCTCTCTCTTTCTCACACACACAGCTGTTAGAAGGCTGTCCAAACTACACAAAGAAACAAAATAAAGTGGCAAAGTCAGTTCGTGACAAGTTGTTATGGGTTACCATGGAAACAAACTCAAACTACTTGGCAACTGAGACAAAAGTCACATTAGTAAATGCTTTCCGTTAGATGAGTCATCAATTTCCTATGAGTTTTATACGGTTGCTTAACCACTTTCACGAAACAAAGCAACAGAATATGGAGTGTTGATTCTGAGGAAAGCCAAGTATTTCTAACGTAAAACGACAAAGGCGCTGATTGTGAAATGCATCAGCAGAGGACTTACCAGAAGACAGATGTTGCTATGGCTATTGTTTATGCTTCAGAAGAGTAAAAAATATATATAAATGTCTTTAAAAAAATAAAATATAAAGTAAAATAAAAATCACTTTGTGACTACAATACTTAGATACTGTACTAGTAAACTGCATTCCTTAATATTCTAAGCATGACTTGCATGGGTATACTTGAGGCACATATTTAAAATTATGCCATGTCCTGGTAATTCAACGTATTTCTAACTTTTTAGAAATGGAGATTTAAAAAAAAAACTGTTAGGAGAAATGGAAGCTGCTTTGCCAGACAGCACCATCGCTGGGAGATTACAGGCTCGAGTCCAGAGCCAGTCTGTCCGGGTTCAGAGCCGCGTCTGCTACGTGGCGGCTCCCGTGCGCACACCTGCCTGCCCTCTGGGACCTGCTCCTCCGTGAGGCAGGGCCGGCAGAGCGCCTGCAGCTCACGGGAACTCGGGAAAATCAAGTGAATTCTCCCATGTGGTGTTCGGCACAGCGCCTGGCTTACAGTGGATCTCAGTAAATAAATGTTGGAAGTTGCTATTGTCAAGGATCTAAGCAGTTGTAAGTCCACTTACCTGTGTCCTCCAGAGAGAAACTATAGCTAACTTTACAAATAGAGAATTTTCTTCAATATTAATTTATTTTAGGAAAGCTATCGATTCCTGAGAAAATAAACCTTTGGGAACTGAGGCAAAAAACAAATATTTTAAGACTCTAAGGATAAATCAGATCTACAAAATTCTGTCTTTTAATTACAACACCGAGGACAAACGAATCTGTCACACCCCAGGGTGTCTTTGGCTTGACTCACTGGGTGGTTGGTACGAGGATTCAATGGCAAACATCTGAACACAACAAGTTTTTTCTCTTGTGCCTTCTGTGGGCGGTGTGACAGTGAATGGAATAATAACCCACTTTCAGACATTTTGAGGTTAAGGAGCCCGCGAGTCCCTTGTCTGGAAATGCCCAGTAGGCGGAGAGGCAGAGAGACCTAGAACTCGGGGGGGGGGGGGGGGGGGGGGCAGATACAAACGTGACAGTCCTCAGCATGTAAGTGGTCGCGGAGGTGGCGGGAGAGGACAGGACGAGGCTGCGCAGGGGGCGTGGGCGGAGAGGGGAGGAGCAGAGTGCGGGCTGGAGCCCCAGGGGACAGCGGGAGGTACAGGACTGGGGGGAGGCAGGCAAGGCGATCCCGGTACCATGGAAACCAAACCAAAGGGAAAGATTTTAAAGAAACTGCTCAACACTGTTGAATGTGGCAGAGAGGTCACGTGGGATAAAGACTAAACCAGCCACCGTGAGGTCACCGGTGACATGGGTCAGTGCGGCTTCAGTGCAGAGGTGGCAGGGAAGGCAGGTAACTATGGGAAGTGGAGACGAGGAGCACAGACTACAGACTTCAACTATTTCAGTAATAAAGTGGAGAAGATTACGGTGGCACCCAGACGGGGACATGGGGCTGAGGGAGGGTTTCATTTTAACATGCGAGAGATGTATGTTTTCGTGCCAAGAGGAAAAAGAACCAGTCAAGAGAACAGGTCAAAGATCTGATGGGGTGTGAATGATGGCGTTGGAGGGGACGGCACCCAGACGGCAGTCCAGGGCGCTGGCCTGGGACCTGAGAAGGGGCCCCTCCTGCAGCTCGAGGAGGGACGAGAGCAAGCTCAATGCAGGTGAGTTTGTCCACAACAGCCCACTACTCAGTGCCCAGAACTGGTCTAACGAGAAACTTCCTCATCCCCAAGCGGTAATTAATGGGAAGGGAACGCATTTTAGACTCAGAAGACCTGGACTCAGGTCTAGTCGCAACCCTGAACTACGCTGGACAAATCACTTTTCTCTACCGGTTTCCTCTTCTGTGAAATGTTTTGTAGCCAGCTACAAATTGGTAAGACAGATGGGGCCTGAAATCTATAAATTGGTATAAAAACTTACTTCAAAGATAGTTTGAACATTAGATGATATAGTACACACACACACACACACAGCACCATGTAACACAGGGTGTTAGGAATCAACACTTCTGGGATACATTTCCTGAGTCCCGGGGTAAAGTAATTCACTTGGTCCTGCCATTTTCTATAAACATCTGGAGGTGCCTTGTAAACGCAAGCCACTGAGAGCAAGAGGAATGGGGCTCGACTGAGTCATGCCGGGGGTTCTGAAAGTACTCCTCCTCTGGCGTTTGTCCCAGTACAGTCACTGGAAGGGGACTTGACAGCACGAGGGGACATTTTCTGGTTCTGTGACATGAAGTTGTAAATTCCAGAGAACACATCCAGGCCCCCAAGACCTATCTGGAGACACAGAAAAGGAGACACAGACTGAGGAATGCTCATGCTCGAGAGAGAGAGTGAGGTCGGGGGGACTGTGACAGTGTCACTGAGAGCGTCATACGCCGTCCTGTGAGGGCTGTCTGGGCTGACTCAGTTATATCTTAGAATCATCATAGTGATATAACCATGAGGAAAAATGCAGATAAGTGAAGGAAATTAAAACCAAAGGCTCAGCACCCCAGTCTAGCGAGCTCTGCTTTGAAGGGGGCCCAGGGAAGAGACTGGAGAGGTCTGTGCAGGGGGGAGCGTGAGGTAACAGGCTTGGGTGTGAAAGGACCCCTGAGCACCCACCGTGGGATGTCCGCTGAGGGGCCCAGACCTGCCACGGCCGCTGTGCTGACCTTGAGCAGCGTCAGCGCGAACTTCAGGTGGACGCCTCACCAATGTGTTACTGACACGTCCGACACCCTCCCTCCCATGGAAGGAAACCCCGGCGGGAGAGGAGGAGGAGAGAACAGCTTCTCAGTTACTCTGCAGGCTGGTTTTGCACGGGTTATGTCAGCACAGAGAGCTCTCTGTTTCATTCTGCCTGTCAGCTGGTGCCACCTCGCAGTTCCTCAAGCTCAGAAGTGGCAGGTGCTCACACGCAGTCACTCAGCACTGAGTTCCTGGTAGCTTCAGGAAGGCTTACTACACTTGATCAGTGCCCCGAGCAAGTTTACCAATCTCAACTTTACATACTGACAAACGCAGAGTTAATAACTGGGTTTGTTTTTCCTTTAACAGAAGAAACGCATTAGTGGAAATTATAAAGGTACTTCAGGGTTGCTTATAACAAGTTCTTTACTAATTTGGGCTACAAGTAAAATCTTGGAGCCAACTCCCTTCTTCTGCAAGTTGGATGGACAGTCTTTCCTAACTACCTCCCTGAGGCTGTCGTTCCAGGAGCTTTCTGCCTTGTGCCCTGGCGCACACAGTGATGTCCACGGGACAGTCCGGCTGAGGCCGTTATCTGAGCTCTCTGGAGGTCACTCCGGAAGCAATGGCCAAGCTGGGAAGACTGTCATGCTCAGAATGGTACACAGAGGTGATCCTTTTAAAAATATTTATATAATACCTTATGCAATCCTGACTCGACCTCCAAAGGTAACGACAGAAGATAAATGTTAATGACTACATACTTAGACACCAGCACGAGAGAATTCCCAGAAATTGCTATGGAACTGTGGCTAGTCTGTGCACGGGCAACACATAACATCTGTACTAGGACGAAATGCCACTAAGTGAGTCCACGCGGATGCTATGCGACTGATGACTCACCGGAATGAAATGAGGCCAACACACGATGTCCAAAATCAATACCATGGGTCGCTCCTCGTTCCGGTGAGATAGTTAGTCTCGGGTGTAGGCTAGTTTCTGAGCCACAATGCTTGGAAATACCCTTTGATTAGGAAAAGCCTGAGCATTTCTTCTGAAAACAGTAAACAGGTTCCAGGACATTAAAAAAATTTTTTTTCTTTAAGACAAACAGAATGACAGACTTTCAATCATGGGTTTGTTTTGAATATTTGTAAACCTATTTTATCTTACACTATTCCTTTGCTCCAACCTAGAATCATGTTCAAGTCTCTATCCTAAAAATATATACATAAAATAAAATGGTTGTTCCTGTCCACCACCACCCCTTAACCTAATTCTACTTTTCTCCTTCTTTTATTAACAAACTCCCCAAACTGAGGATGCTTACACTCGATGCCTCTGCTGCCCACCTGCTCCCTCCCTCGCTGCCTGGAACCTGGCTCCTGCTCTGAGGTCACCACTGGACAGCCGCATGCACAAGAATAAAGCTCACCTCCATCTTACGTCACACACACAAATGAACTGAAACTGGGTTAAAGAACTGCATGGAAGCACTGAACTCATGAGACTCCCAGAAGAAAACTAAACAGCTTTTGCACAACACTCTATCCACTGAAACCATCAAATGATGAAAAAGCCACCTACTCAATGGGAGAAAATCTCTGATAAAGAATGAATATCCAAAATATATAAAGAACTCATACAACGCAATAGCAACCCCCCCCCCAAACAATCCAATTAAAAAATGGGCAGAGGATCTGAATAGATATTTTTTTCTAAAGAAAACATACAGCCCTGGCCAGTTGGCTCAGCGGTAGAGCATCGGCCTAGCGTGCGGAGGACCCGGGTTCGATTCCCGGCCAGGGCACACAGGAGAAGCGCCCATTTGCTTCTCCACCCCTCCGCCGCGCTTTCCTCTCTGTCTCTCTCTTCCCCTCCCGCAGCCAAGGCTCCATTGGAGCAAAGATGGCCCGGGCGCTGGGGATGGCTCTGTGGCCTCTGCCTCAGGCGCTAGAGTGGCTCTGGTGGCAACATGGCGACGCCCAGGATGGGCAGAGCATCGCCCCCTGGTGGGCAGAGCGTCGCCCCTGGTGGGCGTGCCGGGTGGATCCCGGTCGGGCGCATGCGGGAGTCTGTCTGACTGTCTCTCCCTGTTTCCAGCTTCAGAAAAATAAAAGAAAAAAAAAATAAAGAAAACATACAGGTGGACAGCAGGGACATAAAAAGATGCTCAACAATAGAGGTTAGCAGAGAAATGCAAATCAGAACCCCAATGAGATATCACCTCAATCCTATTAGAATGGCCACCATCAAAAAGACTAGAAAGAGCAAGCACGAGGGCGGTGTGGAGAACAGGGACCCCTCGGGCACTACTCGTGGGGCTGTAAACTGGTGCAGCCACTGTGGAAAACAGTACGGACGGTCCTCAAGAAATAAAAAAACAGAACTAACTACCATATGATCCAGCAATTTCACTTCTGGGTATTTATCTAAAACAAACAAAAAAATCCAAAAGCACTAACTCCAACGATATATGCACCTGTATGTTCACTTCGGTATATGAATAACAGCCAATGTATGAAAACAATCTGTTTTTCAATGGATGAATGCATATAGAAAATGTGACACACACACACACACACACACACACACACAGAAATACTATTCATCCAAAAAGAAGGAAATCTTGCCATCAGTGACAACACATATAAACCTTGAGGGCATTATGCTAAGTGAAATAAATCAGACCGAGAGAAAGATAAATGCTGTACAACCTCACTTATACGTGGAATCTCAAAAAACAACAAAACAAAAACCCAAAATGACCAAGGCCACAGAGACTAGACTGGCGGTTGCCAGAGTGGGGTGCGTGTGAAATGGACGAGGGGGTCAAACGGCACAAACACCCAGTTCTGAAAGAAGTGAGTCTTGGGGATGTAATACACAGCCTGGTGACTCCAGCTAAGAACACCACATCACACATCTGAACGTTGCTAAGACAGTAGGTCTTAAAAGTCCTCATTGCAACAAAAAAAATATTTGGTAACTATGCATGGTGACAGATGTTAACTAGATTTATTGTGGCAATCACTTTGCAACGTATACAAATACTGAATCATTATGTTGGGAGGTTAAAGTGGAAAATATGGTTCATGGAAGCCAAGATAGGCAAGTTTCAAGAAATAGGTAATTACCACAGAATTTCGAACAGAGCACACAGACGCAAAGGAGAAGACTGACTAGATGCAGCAATCAGAAATGGCCAAGGACACTAGCCAAGAGCTTCTGTGGAGCGGTGGGGAGGACGTCGGAGTCGGCAGACGAAGGCTATTTTTTCGTGAAGTTTGGATCAGAACGGTATTGAGAGAGAAGCGGAAAATCAGATAAAGATTGGATCGAAGATACAGGGAAACAGGTTGACATGGAACAGGAGGAAGAATATTTTGTCCTGTGAAATGCGAACAAAAAGATTGGTGAGGATGAAGATGAAGTTTGGAGGTAGCGGGGCCGTGAGACAGACAGACAGACAGACAGACAGACAGACAGACAGACGCACGCAGGCCGGGAAGGTCTCTTAGGAGGTGAAAGGTAAGCCCTAACACGACCTCATTCCCGCACTTCCCGAACTGGCAGCTGGAGAGACTGTCTGGTATGACCTAGGCCTTGGATATGACACTGATTTACATCGTATCAGAAACCGGAAGGCTATTGGGTTCTCTGCATACCTTTTATCGCTGTATCTGTGGGAAAAGACAAAACGCAAGTCCTGGTCACCCACCTCCCTGTTCTCCCCACTTCCCCATCTGCTCTCTCCACTGTTCGGCTCCCTCACGCTGATTCGCTCCTGTCATTCTTCCAGGCCACCTGAAACCCTGGCTCCAGGGTTAGACACCCTCTTCTATTCTAGGCCTCTTCACCTAACACTCGGCGCCCCGCCTGGGCCTGGCGGAGACCTGGCCATCTCCCCGACTGCTGCTGCCTGGACTGGAACCCCGCAGGGTGGGGGCTGTTTACGCCCCCCCATCTCCCACAGGAGGCAGAGCGGGCATTTCCCTCACTCCCCAGGAGGCTGTAACTCTTCCACTCACAACCCGAGGCACGCGGTATCTGCTGTGTCACACGCTTCCTCTCCTACTTAAGGTCACACTGAAGAACCTCCCTCTTTTCACCCCAACGCCTGCAATCACACAGGCTATTTTACACCGCACAATAACCCCAGCCTGGCCTCGGAGTCCCCGCCCTCTGCTATCCTCACACCATGTCAGTGACACCCACAGCCTGGGCCGGGCCACCTCTCCGGACTGCTCCCCTGAAGAACCCTGAGCTCTAACAGCCGACTGAGCACACCTCCTACCCCACCGACCTGTCTCAGCCACACCCCTTCCACTGTACCTTCGTCTCCCAACCCACCTATACTTTCCTGGTTTCTCTTCCTGGCCTGGCTTCTCCTCATGGAGTGCGGACCTCAGACGGAGTCCTTGAGCTCCCTTCTCACCAACACTCGATTCCCTTGTCTTTTTGGCCTATCCACGTACCTACAGACTTCTACACCTGACCAATGCCCCTGTCCATCTGTCCTGTCTCAGACCTATGGACACTGCTGGGGAAGAATGCATGAGCATGCACACTGCCATCACTAACAGTTCATGTTCTGAGTTTCGGCTGGGCCGTCTGGACCTGGTGAGCTTCCTGTTCCATTCCTTATGGAAGCTCTTCTGATCTTTGGTCATTATCCGCATGTCCCTCACTCCACCTTGCTTGGTTGCTGTGGAGAACGCGAAGGCCATCTGATGAGGATTCTCTTAAATGTCAGCCCTTAGCCAACCCACGGCCCGACAGCAGCAAAGCCGGTCCGGACTCCCTGAAATGGCGCCTCCTCCCTCTCTCCCTGCGGCAACCGCAGTCCACCCCTCTAACTCGGGGTGCGCCCAGCACGCACCTGCGCTGTTCCTTCAACCGCGCCATCTCCTTCTCTGGCTAGACTTTTTCAAAACCTTGCAAGGGACCCTCTTCCATGACACTTCCCGGACCACCCCCACCCAAAGAGAAAAGCTAACCACTTCTTACCTTTCCTTGTATTTATTTTCACTGCATGAGGTTTTACACTGCATGGTGAAATAGGTGATAGAAATGAGAACTATAGGAATTGAGTGAGAGGTGAGATCCTAGTGAGACAGTGAGGAGAGATTTCATTCATTCAACAAATAACCAACATTGAATAAGGACCAGAATGTGTAGTACGTGTCGGAGGGAAGCAGTAAGGGGGGCTGTAGGTTGGGACAGGTGCAGGCAGAAAGCTGATGGGACATTTGATCTAGACCTTAAAGAACGGTTGGAATTTAAAGAAAGAAAAATAAAAATCAAAGAAAAAAAAAAAAAGAACGGTTGGAATGTGAATCAACTAAGAATGGTGAAGGCGCAGGAAAAGGCGAGAGGATCAAGGACACAGAAGTGCACACATATTTGGGTCACAGAAGCTGGCCCGTCGCGGGTAAAACAAGAGGTTCAGGAAGAGCAGTATTAGGAAAATAAAATTTAAAGCTTAATCACAGAACCTTGGATTAGAAAGTCCTTAAGGGTCATCTATGTCACTCATCCTTCAAATGAAGGATAACATTTCTGCCAAATGGACAAGATACTGAGGTAGCCTATGCTATACTGTGCTCTTCTAAATGTTACACCACTACACCGTGCTGCATGTTACATCTAAATACTACCACACTGAATAAAACAGGCCTTCTTCAACATCTTCCCAGGCGGCACAAATCTCTCCCCTCCTTATGGGACAGTCTTTCAAATATCTTTCACTGAAGAGATGTGTGACCTTGAACAAATGATGTCACTTCTCTGAGAATCGACTTTCTCTCTTGGCAGAGGCTAACTGTCCCCCAGTATCTGTTCTCCCCTTCTCTTGGTCATAACTGGAGTCTCTTGCTGGGTGCATGGACACCCAGCATAGACTATATTTCTCAACCTTTCTTGCAGGTGGATGTGGTCTTGTTCTTACGCTCTGGTCAATGGGCTGTGAGTAAAAGGGACTTCCTCTCCCAGAGGCTGGGATTCGGACGTGGGTGAGCCAATTTAGTACTCATGGATGAGAACGAAACCCTGGGGGTGGCAGAGCAGTAAGACAAGGAGCCAGGGCCCCTGACATCTGGACAGAGCACAGCCACCACGTCAGCCTGGACTTCGGACGAGAAACAAACTTCTATCTCGTTTAAGCCACTTAGTAGTTTTTTTAAAATCTGTGTGCTATAGCACTTGGCATATATCCTAACCCAGTAGGAGGTAACACCTCTCTAAAAGAGGTTCTGTAAGAATTACAATAAGAATGTAAAATGCACATATAGACACAGTCGTTTTTTTAGTATTCGAAGACTATCATTTTCTCTTGGAGACTTACCTCAGACCCTATGATTGATATAACTCAAGGTTCCTTGGAATCTTCATTTATTTGCTGGATCCCTGTCTCAGAGGCTGACACCCCACACTGAACGTGGGGGAGCAGGTGCTGTTCTATGTACACAGCTTTTAAAGAACTCTCAACTGTCTACAGCCATGTCACCCGAATGCACCCAATCTTGTCTAATCCTAAATAAATAATAGGTGTGCATAAAATCTGGCTATTAGGATGCTCACTGTAGCGTTTGTGAAACAAACATGCAAGCACAGTATGATCCCATTTTGTTTTTGTTTTTTTCTTTCATTTTTCTGAAGCTGGAAACAGGGAGAGACAGTCAGACAGACTCCCGCATGCGCCCGACCGGGATCCACCCGGCACGCCCACCAGGGGCGACGCTCTGCCCACCAGGGGGCGATGCTCTGCCCCTCCGGGGGGTCGCTCTGCCGCGACCAGAGCCACTCTAGCGCCTGAGGCAGAGGCCACAGAGCCATCCCCAGCGCCCAGGCCATCTTTGCTCCAATGGAGCCTTGGCTGCTGGAGGGGAAGAGAGAGACAGAGAGGAAAGCGCGGCGGAGGGGTGGAGAAGCAAATGGGTGCTTCTCCTGTGTGCCCTGGCCGGGAATCGAACCCGGGTCCTCCGCACGCTAGGCCGACGCTCTACCGCTGAGCCAACCGGCCAGGGCCCATTTTGTTTTTTTTTAAAGTAGTGATAAGTGTGTATATGTGTGTTTAAATATATAACATGTAATATACACAATACATATATATGGACCAATAAAGATGCCTAGGTTATATACCAAATATTAATAACTGTGAGTATCTCTAGTTGGCTCATTTCTATGCAATTGTTGTTCTTTTTGTTTTGCTTTTGCATTTTCTAAGTTTTTTTACATGAATCTATATTACTTTTGCAATAAGGAAAACAGTTACTAAAAGGAAGTACACAATGTGCAGTGAACTCCAGCCCTGAGAACACGAACCCATACTCTGGCCAAAGACAAGAAATCCCTTCGGCTTGTTTACAAAGTAAGAGATCCAATACACAGATGTGCTCGTTAGCTTCCCGGACACTCCCTGCGTTCACATGGTTTTCCCCACAAGCGCATGTGAAACTGAGAACAGTACTTGGTTATGGGCACCAAAAAAGATGAACAACATAAGGCAAACTTGGGAATCCCCCAAGATACAGGAAAAATTTCTTCTTATTCCTTTTATTACAGCAGACCAGAAATTAAGCCTGCTTTGACAGTCTTACTAACCCTAACAGTGATTTAAAGATTTAAACGCTTTTATGAGGGAAGAGTGCTCTGAAAAGATTTAAATGATGCAACATTCTATCTTTGCAAAGTCTCCCAAACGTTTTTTTAGGCAATAAATTGGCTTCAGTTTACTATAATTGTACAATGTATTTTCTGAATGTTTTATTAAATATGGTATGTAAAACCTGATCGTTTTAATAACATTACAAATAAATACCTTTAGTCTTTATATTTTTTCTAACCTCTTCACTGGACATACCATCCTGGGAGAAACTGGATCCTTCTAAAATTAACTTTCACTAATAATCTTCAAAAGGGCAAAGAGAAAACTAATATAATATTACAGGTCAAATGCAGTTGGAAAATAAAGTTAATTTAATTTAAAATAAATAAGTAAATTTTTTAATAAGGGCAAAATGGTGTAAAGCAATTCTAGAGGAAAAGTTTAGTAAGCAGCTTACTTAAATAGATCAGAACCTAAGAAATACACAATAAATATGTCTCATCAGGTTGTCAGCTCCAGGTAGTATGTTAAATATATCTACCACCTCATATAATCCCCCATGATATACATATTATAATCTTTTTTAAAAAGCAAAATAAAACAAAGATGCTTCTTGACGTCTTTACTGTCATGGAGGCACTGGTGACAGCGTTATCATTTCTTCAGTCACTTACACGAGACACCTCCAAGTTTGGGTTCTTATTCAGCAAATAGCTCTTGCCTGGGTTATTTTAATAGACTCCTAATTTGTTCGCACATTTCTAATCTATCCCCAACTCGAATCCAAAGAGCATCAGCCCAGCAGCCAGTTTAAATAGCACCATAATCACGTTACAATTGACTGCAAGAATCGTAGATTAACTCTTATCTGTGAGCAGTGGAAAGCAAGCTGTATAATGACGTTCAAAGTCTTTGTGTCCTGCTTTTGTTCAGTGTGACTCTCTCTGCAAGCAGGCTGGCCTCACCAACTCCCGTTGACAGAGCTTAGCTGGAACCACCCCCCTCCCTCCCTTCCCTGTCAAAGCAAATGCATCCTCCGAGCATGCTCACTGGAAAAGCCAGTACGGTTTTCAGTAACCATTTAAGTAAATTCTTTACCTTCAGACTTTCAGCAACACTCACATATTGTCCAATCCACTGATCTGGCCCTAAATCATACTGTCTCCTACTGTCAAGCAATTACACGTCTATGATCTAAATTAATTAAACAGAGGTAATTCCCTGATGGGACTTTATATCTGTTGTATTCAATACTTCTCATAGCCCCTGACAGACAGCTAGGAACCTGATAAATCCTCAATGTCTGGGCAACCATGAGTAAGCAGCATCTTGCGTTTTTGCACAAATACAATTATAATTTCCTCTAAGGCTTTTCTCTAACAAAATGAATTATTATTTTGCATCTGGGGTCCGCAAGACCAGCCCGGGTTTAGTGATCCGTAGGCGGACCCACAGGACTCAGCATACAGTCATACTCATGTCTGGGATTTACTGCCACAAAAGGAACCAAGGCAGAACCAGCCCAGGGAAAAGGTGCAGGGGAAAGTCCTGAGAAGCCCTGTGTGAGCTTCTAAAGAGTCCCCTCCTGGGGGAGTCACCCAGAATACAGTTTTTCTAGCCTCAAACTGTGACAACACGTGCTGTCCACCAAGGAAGCTTGTTGGAGACACGGGGTCTCAGGCTTCTTTCTACGGATGGTCACACACGCACCCTCTGCCTGGCACAGAGCAAAATCCCAGACGCCAGAAAGTATTCAGCATCATTCACACTGTAGTCTAGGCACAGCAAGCACTCTGAGTGAAACATCAGCGTTGGGAACTGCTGACCACTCAAGGTCGCAGGTGCCAGCAAAATACTGCAGACCTTTTTTCTAAGGAAAGCAGCCTTGGGCCTGCTACGTGGTTCAGCTCCTATTTTTATGGGAGAAATGTCATAGTACGAATGAACTATATTTGACTTATAAGCGGCGTAGCAAGTGATTTAAAAAAAAATTTTAAACCTAGTGTTTAATTAGAAATGTACTGCCTATGCTGGCACCAAAGAATTAAAGTTATGCAATTTTTAAACCATCCATGTCCTTTAGGTATTTCAGGTTTTCTTTCTCTCTTGTAAAATGAGGTATAGTATTCAAACCAAGACTTCAGAGCAGTCAGAATAAAGGAAGTAAGTGCAGCATCCAGGGAAAACACACCCTCTTGGATAAGCTTCTGGTGTTCTCTTTAAAAGTTAGCTGGGATCCCAGGAGCACTGTGTGGTGGCTGTTTTAGGTACATGATGTTACTAAATCCTCATCATCACTCCCCACGCCAGTGAGGGTTTCTGTTTTATAGACGGCAGCACTGGGAAGCGAAGTTACCCACCCAGGTTTCCCGTGGCAGAGCTAGATTTTAGGCTCAGATCCGTCTAATTCCAAACCTTCTTAGCTTTATACCAAGTACCTCTACCTAACAAGACACACGCTCCTTACTATAGATCCTATGTGGTTTTTTGTTTGTTTGGTTCTACAGAGCACTATCCTTAACCTTACTGACTTTGATTAAAGTTAAATTTTAGTTGGAAGAGAAAAAGTTAAGTTTAACTCGGATACTCACCTTTTTCCCTTCCAACTCATGCAAATTACAAATCAAATCATACCCCTTGCTTGTTAAGACCGTTAGGAAGCTCCCAATTCAGCAGAGCACACAACTTTCTCCTTTATCTGGCAGACATCTGTTTGAGATTAGACAGGCCTGTATCAGAATCTTGGCATTTCACTTATTAGGTGCGGGGACCCTGGGAAAATGAGTTATGCTTTGAGTTTCAGTTTACTCATCCATAAAATGGGAATCCCTCTGGATTGCTGTGGAAATTAAATAAGATAACATATTTAAAGGGCCCAACCTATATGTATTTGCTGAATAAAATGACTACCTGCATCAGAACAACTGGTTTGAGAGAGACAAGCCAAATCAATAACCTGAGGGAGAAAGGAGGTGGCAGGGAAGTCCCCTGACCACCAGATGTCACCACTGGCCCAGAAGCCCGGGGCCTAACAGCCAGAAGAAGTGTTGGGTGGAACCCTGCAGAGAAAGAGCTTGGAAAGGTTCAGGGTAAGACCATCGCTTACACCTACAGGACATTCAAGAATTGAACTGGCTTTTCAACACCTTAACCGCTTATACAATATTTGTGGCACCATTCTAAGTTACACTGTTCTCTTAGCTGTGTTAAGAATGGTTGCAGTATAATTAATTAGCTGAATAGCCACATCTCTGTCAGCACAGTTTAACTTTAAAAACTACCCCCCGCTGACCACGTTTTAATTCCGAGAATCAACAGTGCTTCATACATACTTCGCTTCTGCCAACTAGATAGTACAGTTCTGGCTTCCATGGGCTTCAACACTGTCACCGCGGACAATTTCCTGGCCCCAATTTCACAATCTATTGATATCATGTCTTTTACATTATTAATAGGGATGGCAAATAAAAAGGAAAGCACACTTTTAGGGTAAAAATAAAATCTATGGACAGTAACTTCAGGCAAAAGAAGCATGAAGTATTAATCTTTTTCCTTGATCGCAGGAACTTAAAAGTTCATTTTTAAAATGCTGCACATTGTCTACTTTCTGAAGGAACACTTAGCTTAGGGTAAATCTGTCAACCTACCACCAGCCCTGAAATTACTCCAGAACGACTCCTGATTGTGCTGGGCAGCCTGCCAACGCCTCTCCCTGCGTGCCCAGGGGCTCATTTCAAAACGGGGACAGGATCTGGGCTCTCGTTCTGGTTCTGGTTCTGGCCCTCCGCACTGAATCCACTAGTGGCCAGTTCAAGATGGGAAATTCAGGGGCTGTTAGCACAGACCTGGAGACCCAGCTCCGCAGAGCGGCCCAGACCGTTGGCCCGGCCGCCCGGGAACACCTGCGTCAGACCAGCCAGGCCCGGCCGCCCCCTGGGCGCCGGGGGCCCCGGAACCGACCGGGAGGAGGGTTCGGCTCAGCACGCGCCTCGGAGCTCAAGCAGTTCGGGTTATTTCTGTTAGACTGAACAGCTCCAGCTCCACTTCGCGTTTCCCAGGTAAGAAACGTCTTCAGGGAGACCAGAAGCACCCTCTGCCTGCCGGCCACGCTCCCGGTCCTGGAGAACCCGGGAGGCCCCCCGTGCGGAGCGCCGGGTGCGGGTCAGTGCAGCGCCGGCGAGGCCACTGCGGGCGGGCCCGGGGGACGCGGCCCGAGGCCCCGCGTGCGGAGCGCTGGGTGCGGGTCAGTGCAGCGCCGGCGAGGCCACTGCGGGCGGGCCCGGGGGCGCGGCCCGAGGCCCCCGTGCGGAGCGCTGGGTGCGGGTCAGTGCAGCGCCGGCGAGGCGACTGCGGGCGGGCCCGGGGGCGCGGCCCGAGGCCCCCGTGCGGAGCGCCGGGTGCGGGTCAGTGCAGCGCCGGCGAAGCGACTGCGGGCGGGCCCGGGGGCGCGTACCTGGGGGACTCGGCGGCGAAGCTGCCGCCGTCCAGCAGCCGCATCTTGCAGAAGAGGACCCCGTTGACGAAGGGCACCGAGGAGAGCTCCTCGAGCTCGAAGTCCACCTTGAACTTGAACTTCTTCTTCTTCATCATCGTGAGAGCCGGGCGCCGGCGAGCGGGGTGCGGGGGCGGCCCCAGGGGGCGCGCGGGCCGCCGCCGCCTCAGCTCGGCCGAACCCCGGGCCCGCCCGGCCCCATGGCCGGGGCCGCGAGCTGCGCGCGGAGGCGCGGCCGGGGGGCGCCGCGGGCCGGCCGGGGCCGGGGCGCGGGGGCGGACGCGCAGCAGCTCGCCGGGCCGTGGGCGCCGTTCCGGGGCGCAGCTCGCCCCGCCGCCGCCCGTCTGAGAGCCGGAGGGGCGGCGCTCGGGGCCCGGCCTCGGAGCCGCGCCGCCCCCTCCCGCGCGGCCCGGGCGCCCCCAGCGGCGGCGGCCCGCAGCGCAGCGCCCGGAGGGAGCGGGAGGGCGGCGGGCGGCGGCCGCTCCTCCGGGAAGCCCGCCGCGGCGGCCGTTAGGGCGGCACGTCTCTCTCTGGTTAAAAAAGGCAAACTCGACCAAAAAGGAGCTTCCTCCTCCGGCTTCCTCTCGGCCTTTCTTCCGGCGTTGCTCCGCCTCCCTCCTCCCCGGGCCCCCGCAGCCCTGCGATTTTCCTCTTGGGATTGAGAGTCATCGATGAGTGGGGTTCATCAGAATCTCCACGACGTTGGTTTCACCAAATTGAAATCCTGAAACTATAATGTCCCCGTGCTCCAAATTCACGAGGCTTCTAATGCAGAATGAGGAAAGGGTAGGAAAGAGCAGGGGCATGAAAATGTGCTTGGGGACCTACCAAGTGCCCAGGACTGCTCCAGCCGTTTCCTCTGCTGCATACTCTAATCCTGTCACCCGGGATAAGAGTACAGAAGGGGTTAAAATAATAGCTTCTCTTCTCAAATTTGGCTGTGCACCCGGAGAACTGAAAAGCCTTAAAGTAAAAAGCCTCCCTAGATGCATAGCAAGTACCTGCCGTCTGCAGGCAGGTACCTCATTTCAATGTACGTTTCCTCCTTGGTTACACAAAGTTCATGTTTTCAAACTGAGTTATTAATGTCCTTTTAACTCAAAGAGTGCCTCGCAGTCATCTCTGAAAGGAGGTCATTGAGGAGGTTCTCGCTCCCTGGTCACTCCTTTATTCGTGCATGCATTCATATAAAAATATTTTTTAATAGCTTCAAAGGTCAGTCACTGCTAGACCCAATGATAAACGCAACAGAAGCCTGCCCTCCGGAACTGCACGATCTAGTAAGGGAGACATTTGTAAACCAGTCATTAGAAAACAAAACCTAGCATCTTGAGGTGTGTTTCTTCAGAATGCAGAAGCAATATGTCTACTACTCAGAAGAGGAAGTGGACTAATTGAAGTTAACCAGTGCTCTGAATTTCAAAGAACACCCAGGATTTGGCACAAAAGGGATGAGGTGTTGCACGTGGGAGAAAGAAGTAGAGACCTTGAGGCTGAGTTTAGGATTAGGGACTGGGGGTTGGTCGCAGATAACGCTGGTTGCCCACCCAGCAGAATGGGGGGAGGGGAGCAGTGGGAGGAGGCAAGGGGACACTGAGGTTCTAACTTGGACAACTACATGGATGTTCAGTCTATTAAATGAGCTTGGAAGGCTGGAGGCGGGCAGGCTGGGAACAGAGCGATCTTGAGAACTTGAACTACCTGAGGGACAGTCAGGGCGAGAAGGGCAGCCTGAGCTCAGGTGACTGGGGAAGACCAAAAGCAGGCACTTGGGAGCATCCCTGACTGCTGACGCCCCGAAGGTGGGTAGACATGGGTTACTCTGAAGAACGTTTAAGGGGTAGACTGAGGAAGAAAACCTGGTGAAGGTGCTTGAGAACAGTCAGAGAAAGAGATTAAGAACATTGGCCTGGGGCCCTGGCCGGTTGGCTCAGTGGTAGAGCGTTGGCCCGGCATGTGGATGTCCTGGGTTTGATTTCTAGTCAGGGCACAAAGGAGAAGCGCCCATCTGCTTCTTCCCCCTTCCCCCTCTTCTTTCTTTCTGTTTTTCTTTCCCTCCTGCAGCCAAGGCTCCACTGGAGTCAAGTTGGCCAGGGCGCTGAGGAGGGCTCCATGGCCTCTGCCTCAGGTGCTAGAATGGCTCTGGTGGCATCAGAGCAACGCCCCAGATGGGCAGAACATTGCCCCCTGGTGGGCTTGCCAGGTGGATCCCCGTCAGGCGCATGCAGGAGTCTGTCTCTCTGCCTCCCTGCTTCTCACTTCAGAAAAATACCCCCCCCTAAAAAAGAACGTTGGCCTGGAAGCCAAGAGTTTCAATAATTTCATGTTCATAGTTATTAAGACCTACTATGTGCCAGGCACTATGCTGGTGACTAGAGATACAAATGAACAAGACAGGGGCAGGTGGGGGGCGATTAATGTATGAATGGAGAATGACATAGATGTGCAAACAGATCAGAGAGAGAGAGAGAGAGAGAGAGAGAGATCATGATCCATGGGGAGCAGAAGAAGTTTCCAGAAAGTACGGCAGAGCAATTCTGGAGAATTTGGACTGTGGGGGAAGCAGAGTTCGCTACCCTAAATTATGTCATTTGGGATATTATTTTAAACTGGTTATTTTTTAAGAAGCAAAAGACTCAGAAAGAACCTTTGAAACCCCCCCCCCCTTACCTGTCTAAAGGAATTCAGGTAGAAAAACCTGTTTAAAGGAAGGGAGCTATCACCTTACCTTAAACCATGTGTGACAGAGGGGAGGAGCCTGGCAACCTGTTTGTTGGACTCCCCTCAGTGTCTCATTGTTTCTGGGTGGCTCCGCAGGAATTTGTTTACCAAAGGTTGGCTCTGTCTCACCTTCCTTCCTTCCAAATTCCCAGACCTCTGCCTCCCTATCCTTAATCCAGAACAGCACATAAACCTTAACTGCCCTATATGTATGTCCTCAGGGTCCCCTATTCTATGGAATCCCCATCTGTGTGTGTATGTGTATTTTATATATATATAAAATAAATTAGCTTATTTTCTCCTGTTCATGTTCATTTGATTATTAGATCATCCAGAAGAACTCAGACAAGTAGAAGGAACATTCTTTCCTCTCCTACAATGGAAAAGAAGCTGTTGAATGGAAGAGCTCATAGATCATTAATAATCTCGGCAGGAGAAGTCTCCATAAAAGGTGGCGGCAAAGTAAGATTCAAATGGTCTGGGAAGTGAATGGAAGGTAGTAATGAGGAATGGGCGACTAAAAATTATTTTTAAAAAATTGTCATTGAATGAAAAGAACAAGGACAGTAGCTAAAGGAGGAGGGCTCAAGCTTTTTCAGTAACATTCGGGGACTAACCAAGATTCGCTGAGAGCCTGTTAGGTGCCAAGCACCTCATAGGCCCTGGAGATCTGAGAAGCAGTGCCTGTTCTGTGTCCTACAGTCTAGTGCAGGATGCTCGTACTGGAGCTCCAGGCAGTTCCAGTGCAATGCATCACCGAGTTCTGTCTATGTGACGGGAAGCAGAGGCTGTCTATGTGATGGTAAGCAGAGGCTGCTGTGGGTGCATATAGTAGTAACATCTGACTAGGAAAGTAGGTTGTGGAAGACTTTCTGGGGTAAGCGATTTTTGAGCCGATGCCTGAATGATGAGAAGGGGGGTGGGGAGTGGTTTCCAGGAAGAAGCTACTGCATGTGCAAAGGCTCAGAGGAAGAGAGATCATGCTGCAGGAGGAACTGAAAATATCGTAGTTCAGTCTGGCTGCAGCTTAGAGTGGGGTGTGGTGACAGGGATATAATAGGGAGTCTTTGAAGTTCTAAAACAGAGGAATAATATATTCAGATTTGCATTTTATAAAGAGCTCCAGCTGCAGTAAAACTGGAGGTAGAAAGCGAGTCTAGCACTCTTTTTCAGATTCATGTTTGATTATTAAACACCTTGTATGAGTCAAAGTCCAGGCAAGAAACAGACATCGTTTCAAAGTGTTTGAATAAAAAGTTTCATGAAAGGACTCTATACAGAACTCTGTACAGGGCAGAGTAAGTACCACATCTGGTGGTACCTCTCATTATCCAAGTCCAACCAAAGCTAGAAGGCAACAGAACCTGGAAATGGAGTTCATAGAGGACACCCTCTTGCAGCACACAGCAGGGCACAGAACATCAGAGTGGAAGTCAACAGACTACCGAATTCAAGGTCACATTATTTGTAACAAACGTTACTACCGATACCTGGTTCTCCTTTACTTCTTGGGCATACGGGAGTTTACATTTCTGGATCCCCTTGTAGTTAGGTGGGGTCAATAACATGTGAGGAGTCATGTATCACTTCTAGGAGGAAACAGTGGAAAGCTTTTGAGCAGTTTTCTAGACTTTCTCTTCCTTGCCACAGTAGTCATGGGGGAGGCCTCGGGTTAAGACGTAGCAGCCCCAAGACTGAAGCCCCCAGATCACTGAGTCAGCAGGTGGAGAACTGCCAGCAGCAGCAGTGAACTGTTCCCACCCCACTCCGCTGGTTTCATTGAGATGTAATTGACATATGACATTGAATTAGTCCGAGATGTACAACACAATGATTTGATACAGGCATACATTGGGAAATGATTACCATCAGAGCTTAAGAACATCAATCACCTCTCTTTCTGGTTGGGATTTGACGTCAAGGGAATTGTTGGATGTTACATGCTGAAGATGACAGAGGCTCTATGAGCCTGGACCTCTAGGTGACCGTGTGGCTAAAGCTACTCCCTCTCTCCTCCAGCCCTGACCAGGGACACTTACATTGAACTGTTATGTGAGCAAGGAACACACTTTTACTGTGACCTTTAGAGGTATGTGTGTCACAACAGCTAGCATGACCTTGCTACAGAAATGATTACAGAAGTACAGTGCTATCATAAAAATCTAAAGATAGTCAGGCAGGCGGTACACAGCAAGGAAACTATTATCGGGAGCTGGAAAATGGAAACTTGTGGCAAGACATTCAGTGAGAGAGATGCCTGTGATAATCAGAGGGCAAGTCAGTGCCTACAAAGCCCAGAGCTCCAGAAGAGGTTGGGAAATGGAAGGTTAGTGGGCTGTGTTTACTAGCTGCATTTAGCAAGGTATTAGGAACATGAGATGAGCTCATGCAATAATAAGGTTTGCATGCATAAATGAAAAGGAATGGAGAGAGCACAGAAGTTCGGAGCCTCAAGGGATCGGGAAAAAACTAGCTGCTCTCTACTGCGAAGAATAGGAAGCAAGACTGAGAAAGCCTTTGCTGTCATGGGCCAATTAATCCTCAGCCATACGGCCGAGATTAGACTGAGGGTGTGGCCTGCGTATTCAAGTCTGATGGCCCCTTAAGTGGAGAAGAAGAGACAGAAAGGGGCGAAAAAGCAAAGAAATCAATTAGGATGGAGACTTACCTCTAGGAAAGGACTTGCGTGTCATTGGCATAGGAAACTGACTGGATGTCAACAGATCAGAGGCCTTTCAGTTTTTGAGGGACTGAAATGCTAAAGGAACCATGAGCCTGAATTAAATTCTTTACTGTCTATAGGAAGTCATACTTCCCAACACCTACTTCGTTGTGGGCTTAGAGGAAAAACTCCAGAGGGCAGAGCCAGTGACCGCAGAGGACAGTGTCCTGACGGAAAGCAGAAACCAGGTCTAGCCTAGGAACTCCGCCGGCAATTTCTGGGCCATCACAATGCCCCCATGCAGACTTCCATTTTTGTAGTGGGGCACTGTTTCCCTTCTTCCCTCTTTCCCTTCTGGAAGTGTCTACTGTAATACTATTGTTTCATCATTATGTATTAGATGTGATTGAAGAAGGTATCTTACTAGTTTATAGGCCGCAGTGACACTTTGGCACTATTGACACATTAGACCAGACAATTCCTTGTCCTGTGCATTGTACAATGTTTAGCAACTTCCATGGCCTCTACCCACTAGATGCCAGTAGCAGCCACCTCCTTCCCAGTTGTGACAATCAAAAATGACTCCAGACCTTGCCTCGTGTTCCCTGGGGGACAAAAGCACCCTGGGTTGAGAATCACTAGGTCACTAGATGATGCGGGTTATACCCAGCCCGATGGAGAAGCCTGTGTGGTCACGTGGGGACCCTGCACTTTGAACTTGACAAGGTGCCTGGGTGAGGTTTTAGGTGAACTCCCTTGGGGAGAGAGCATGTATTATTTGGGAAGAAGGGAGAAGTGGATATTTGATGACCAAATGGATGGACTGTGGCATAGACTGCTAGGTCATCACCAGGCCTGTTTCTCTTCCCGAGTCCATAGTTAGACCTGTGCTTTCCGGACTCCCTTCCCATCATTGCTCCTCGTCTGGGTTCCAGCCCACGGAATGTGTGCGACTTCCAGCCTGGCCCATAGAGACCTCCTGCATGCGATCCTTTCTCTCTCCCCCTCTGAGGGCTGAGTGTGGACGTCACGATGGCCTTGGAAGCCAGGTGTTAAAGATGAGAAAGCCTTTATCAGCTTGGGTCTTTCTATAAGCAGAACCAGTTAAAATGCCTCTCTCAAACCCATGGATCAGTATGTTGGTCTATGAGAAATTAGCATTTAATTATGTGTGTGATTTTTTAAAATTACTTTTTAATTGTGGCAAAATACATATAACAGAATGACCATCTTAGCCATTTCTAAGTGTCCAGTTCAGCGGTGTGAAGTACCAGCACATGGCTGTGCAACCATCATCACTGTCCATCCCCAGAACCTTTCCATATGGCCAACTGAAAGTCTGTTCCCATGAACAGTGTTCCCCACCCCACCTCCAGCCCCTGGCCACCACCATTCTGCTTTCTGTCTCTGTGAATTAGACTACCTTAGTACCTCATAGGACTGAAATCCTACAGTATTTGGCCTTGTGTGACTGCTTATTTCACTTACGCATTTAATTAGAAAGCTACCAAAATGTGGGGTGTGTCCATTGTACCAGCAAGAATTACAGACTCAGTGCCTGGAACAGAGTAGATACTCAAATAATTGTTTGCTGAGTGAGTGAACATTCAGTTATTGTAGTCAGTTTGAAACATTTGTTTAGACTATTATATTGTATTTAATTTGCAAATTTATTGTTTTAGAGTTAGATACAAGTTAGATATATGTTATAAGATATCTAATTTTATGTGTAATATTCACTTAAGAAAACTTATAATAAATTAACATTGGAGGCCCATGACTTTTTTTTCTATACATTATTCATTTTAGGGAAACACTGCTATACTGGTTTGTTTGGAGAGCATCTATTCTAAGAATGTTAAATCAAATACTTGCCTTAATTTTCTGTTGCCCCAAAGCAAACCAGACTAGAGTTACTGAGAAATGATTATAGGAAAATGACACAGCAGTTTGAATAATAACATGCCCAGCCAAACAAAAGCTTTTTAATTTCACCGGGAAGGAAATAATGGCAGTAAAAACACCCCCCCTTTCTTTGGTCCTGTGGTTAAATCGGGATGCCACAGACACCTAAGTACTGACATTGCTCTGTCTAAAGGAAGAGGAAAGGTTTTCAAGGAAAGAACCAGACAATGGTCTGAGGTGTCTCCTTTAATCCTAAACCTTCATCTCTCTCATCACTAGTTCTGGTTACCTTTTCTTTTCAAATTGTTATGGAAAGATGGTAAATTGCCTTTGTGGTTCTTAAAAACAAACACTAACCTATATGCTCTTCTATCAGAAACTATACTGTTTATTCAACAATTTCACTCCAGTCAGGACGTAACTAGAGTGGATTACGAAGCGTCCTTTCACTTACTGAGTGTGTTAGCCTAAGTGCCTAGACTGACAGCATTTGGGAGACAGTTAACTGCTATTTGGTCCCCCTTCCCTTGCCTCCTTCGATCTAATGTTAGGGTACCAATGGGAATGATCACTTTCTCACTTCTTTATAACTATACTGGATCATATATATTTACAACTATAATTAGGTAGAATGGGATTTCTCTTTCCAAAGAACATTAACTGCTAATTTCATAAACAAATACATCATGGAAGTTGTAGGAAATAAAGCTTTCTCTAAGAGCATTTCAGAAACTACTGACGATCTCAAAAAAAAAAACCCAAAAAACAACAAAAAGCTGAGAAAATCTTTTAAGAACTCAAACCAAACCAACTGTGAGTCTCAAATCCGATCTGCTGATTTAGATGCAAATAATTTTTATGAATTAGTAAACCAAGGAGGAATGTTTTAAAGAAACCAAACTAAAAAGCAACCACTAAACCAGTACCTAGTCTATGCATTTTCTAATTAAATTAGCGCAAAACCAGAACACTATAACATTTTGTTTAGCTAGACACCTGGAAAGCATTTTTAAAATTAGCATTATTTTCTCCTTTTACACCAGAGGTATAGAACTTTCAGGTACATTTTTTTTTTTTTTTTTACAGAGACCTAGAGAGAGTCAGAGAGAGGGACAGACAGACAGGAATAGAGAGATGAGAAGCATCAATCATTAGTTTTTCGTTGCCACACTTTAGTTGTTCATTGATTGCTTTCTCATATGTGCCTTGACTGTGGGCCTTCAGCAGACTGAGTCAGCAACCTTGGGTCCAAGCTGGTGAGCTTTTGCTCAAACCAGATGAGCCTGCGCTCAAGCTGGCGACCTCGGGGTCTCGAACCTGGGTCCTCGGCATCCCAGTCCGACGCTCTATCCACTGTGCCACTGCCTGGTCAGGCTCAGGTACATTTTTTAACGTGTTATATTTTTTGTTTGTAAAACACGCATATTGACCAGTTACAATACAAAAATAAAATAGCCTCTATGGCAACCATAAGACAAAGACTATGCCTCCCATACTATCACTAGCTCTAAGTTAGGGCTACAAACAGCTGGAATTCTGAAATGAATCAGAGCCATGACTTAACCACAATGAACATTGACTTGGGAGTTCCAGGTTTAATGCCAGTTCTGCTTCTGACGGTTTGATTTTGAGCAAGTGACAAACAACTTGAGAAAGATAGTCCAGACCGGTATTGTCCCATAGAACTTTCTGTAATGATGGAAATATTCTCTGCTCTGTTCAAAATGGTAGCCATATGTTACTGAACACATGTGATGTGGCTGGTGTGACAAAAGAAATGGATTAAAGTTTTTTTATTTATTGATTTGGGAGAGAGAGAGAGGGAGAGAGAGAGAGAGAAACATCGATCTGAAACATTGATTTGTTGTTCCACTTGTTTACGCATTCATTGGTTGATTCTTTACGTGCCCTGACCTGGCATCTAACCCGCAACCTTAGCTTCACAGGGTGACGCTCTAACTAACTGAGTCATCAGTCAGGGCAAAGGAAATAATTTTCTTTTTAAGTGAAAGGAAGGGAGATAGACAGACCCCTGCATGTGCCCTGACCAGCATCCACCAGCAACCTGTCTGGGGCCGATGCTTGAATCAACTGAGCTATCCTCAGCACCCAGGGCCGACACTTGAACTAATTGAGCCACTGGCTGCAGGAGAGGAAGAGGGAGAGAAGGGGGAGAAGGAGAGGAAGAGAAGCAGATGGTTACTTCTCATAAGTGCCCTGACTTGGGAGCAATCCTGGGATGTTTGCACACAGGCTGACGCTCTATCCACTCAGGCAACCATTCAGGGCCCAAAGAAAACACATTTTAAATTGTATTTAATTTGAATCAATTTAAGTAGTCATATGTGGCTAATGGCTACCATACTGGACGGACAGCAAACATTTCTCGCTCTCATTCAGCAAGCTTTTGAACGCCTGTAATCTGCCAAGCTCCAGGCGACGTGGGATAGGTGGGGCATCACAAGGTCTTTGCCTTCAAGGAGTTAACTAGGAGACAAGCTAAATCAGTATTTGTTATACAGGACGCGCTGCAAGAAACGTGCAGAAAGCACGGAGCACACGGACGGGAAAGTAGTTACCGAAGGTGACTCGTCTCTAAGGTCCTTGTGAGCTCTACAACTATGAAAACTAATCTTAGCAAATATTTACTGAGCACCTCTTTTCTGTCCAGCTCATTTTCAGCTTGATTTCTGAGCACAGCATTACCGCTCAGAGGTATGGATAGTAACTGACAAATACCGTCTGCACTCTTAATTTGTAGTAGCTGACAGATACTCTCGGCACTCTTATTTTGTAGATTCATCCATTCGATATTTAGGGAGTGTTTATCTACCAAGCACTTGTATGCAAAAAAAATGAATTTGATATTGTTTTCAAGTTGATCTCAAAAGTGTATAGTGAAATAAAAACAGACTTTGAGTCTATTTTTCAGGAATGCAAATTACCAGGAGATGGGTTTGGTTATATTTAGAATTGATAGTGTTTCAATTCAGTTCAATTCACTTTTATATTTATTGGTCTAAATATGACTTAGGCAGTCATATTTAGAACTGATGGTGTTTCAAGTATTATTTCAACTACCTACAGCCAAATCAGCAGCATTGATTAGTAGTAATAATAACGACAGTTGCCCCTGACTAGGTGGCTCAGTTAGTTGGTTAGGCGTCCTCCTGGTATGCCAAGGTGGCTGGTCTGCTCCCTGGTCAGGGCACATACAGGAATCAACCAATGAAAGCATAGAGAAGCGGAACAACAAAAATCAATGCTTTCCTCTCGCGCCTCCTCTTTCTTCTGTCTCTAAAATCAATAAATTTAAATTAAAAAAAAACTAATGCCCTGGCCGGTTGGCTCAGCAGTAGAGCGTCGGCCTAGCGTGCGGAGGACCAGGGTTCGATTCCCGGCCAGGGCACATAGGAGAAGCGCCCATTTGCTTCTCCACCCCTCCGCCGCGCTTTCCTCTCTGTCTCTCTCTTCCCCTCCCGCAGCCAAGGCTCCATTGGAGCAAAGATGGCCCGGGCGCTGGGCATGGCTCTGTGGCCTCTGCCTCAGGCGCTAGAGTGGCTCTGGTCGCAATATGGCGACGCCCAGGATGGGCAGAGCATCGCCCCCTGGGGGGCAGAGCACCGCCCCTGGTGGGCGTGCCGGGTGGATCCCAGTCGGGCGCATGCGGGAGTCTGTCTGACTGTCTCTCCCTGTTTCCAGCTTCAGAAAAATGAAAAAAAAAAAAAACACAAAAAAACAAAGAAAAAAAAAAAAAACTAATAAAGAAAGTAGAAGTGAAAGGATTAGGCATGTTTGTCCATTTAAAACTTCCCGTAGAAAAGAGAAACAAAAAGCTACCCATTAGTTCTGCGTTAGAATATATCAGAATAAATATTTTGAGGAGCTGTTTCTTAGAAAAGATTCTTTTCTATTGTCAGCTAGGTATAAATACACATTCCTCTTTCAGTATTCTGTGGCTTCTTGTTTACTGGTGTCTGGTTATAGTATCAAGTCAGTATTTTTCTTTTTTTGTTTAATTTTTTTAAGTGATTGATTTTTAGAGAGACAGAGAGAGGAAGGGAGAGAGAAAGAGAGAGAAGTGTTTATCTGTTGTTCCACTTAGTTGTGCATTCACCTGTTGCTTCCCATACATGCCCTGGCTGGGGCCTGAACCTGCAACCCTTGCATTTCGAGGTGATGCTCTAACTGACTGAGCTAACAGGCCAGGGCTCAGGTCAGTATTTTTCTATGTATTAGATCATGTCTTATTTTACATAAAACTCTTCTTTGCCTTGAATGCCTCTTATTTATTGGACATATACATATTTATTTCAACTATTACTTACTTAGTTGGCCAGTATGCAAGCAATCAATTATACAAAAGCAAGTAAGAGCTGGATCTTCTCAAGCGGAGAATAAGGAAAGTAAAACAGAAGAGAGTTGAGAAAGAGGCATTTACAAAACCACCATAGTATTTCAGAGGAGGAAGCAATTACTTCCAGATGAGAAATTCAGAGAAGGCTGGGGGAGGATGTGGCGTTGAGCTGGACCTTGAGCCCTGGAGGAAGCGGAGCATCTGCACATGCAGAGAAGGAAGCATAAACCATTTCCGACCGGAGCCCAGGCACAGAGGCGAGACAGCAGAAAGCCGGGGAGGAGAAGAGTCTGGGTTGAAACAAAGGGAAAAATTGCTATAACAGAGTAGCAGAAAACAAGGTTAGAAACCGATTGTGGCCAGAACCTGGTCTTAAGTGCTAGGCTGGGTAGACAAGACTTTGTTTTGTAGGTTGCGAAGCATTTGAACAAGGGAATGAAAAACCAGAGCTGTTCATTAGGAACGATAATCCAACAGAGGTCTTTAAGATACATTAGGCTGGAAAGAGGCTATGGAAGGGCCAGTTAGAAGGCTGGATAGTACAGCCGTGCAGACCACAGGTCAGGGGGTTCCAAATCAAAACTCTGGGAAGCTATTGCGTGTGGTGATGGAATACGGGGAGGAAGTAAAAAACATTTTCGATTTTATAAATCTTCAAGACAGAGAGGATGGTGGCACTTCAAGCAAATTTAGGGGGTGCAGGAGGAGAAACAGATTGAAGTTGATACAGAAAATATGCTCTTGAAAGGAAGAAGTCAATTTACACTGTATTCTGGAAATACACATATGCGATTCATTTTGAAAGTGAAAATGTGAGCTGCACTGGGGGACATCTTGACTTCTGCACTGTGACAATGAGTGTCCAGGGTATTTGTATTCAGTGTTGTTTCATTATTTAAGTATATTTATGTTCTCACACTGCTGAATTGGAGAAATGCCTCTAGTAACCTTAACCTGACCTTCCTGGTCAGTCCAGTGTCTGAGGTATATAGATTTTTTGCTGCATTCAAATATATAACCAAGGAGATTCTTAAAATAGCACACAAGATCTTTATCATTAACGATAACAAGAAGTGCCCATCCATGGATGGACTCAATTTCAGCTTTTAGCTTACTTGTTCTTTGAACACTTAAACTAAGGGGCTTTCTAGATTAAATCTGAGGTGGTTAATATATTTCAAATAATAAGTGTATAGACAATTTCTGTCATTATCATGACTAATGCAATCAAATATAATTTCCCAGTTGGAAAAAGTAATTTTCATTTATACAATCTTTCTAAAAAGGAATATTCAGGTTTCAGTAGAATTGGTTAAGATCAAAAACATTTTTAAGGGTTTAACAGTTGTTAGAAATTACTGATGTTCTCAAAGAAAGCTCAGAAAATCTTTAAAAATTCAAACCAGAAATTTAATTAAAAAAGAAAGAATAGAAGAAAGCAAAAAGAAAAGAAAAAATTCAAACCAAACCAAAGTACTTTCTGCATAGGTGGAGACGGGAGATCAGTTATGAAAAAGTGAGTCCATTTCTAACACAAAATGTTCAAAGCAGTACCTTCCTCCATATCTGTGGTGTTTATTTTCAATATGAAAAGAATTATAGTTGGAATATGCAGTAGGCCTATTTACTCTGACATTTTGAATGCTATGTTTAACTTTACTCATTTAAAACCTTAAGAGCTATCTTTATAAAAAAGCTTTTTGTTTTTTGAGAGAGAGGAGGGCCCAGACTTAAGGACTTAAGGTATGTTGAGACACCAATCTCACTTCCTTTCTTTGGCGCACTTCAAAATACTAGCTAAAACACCAGAGGTTCCTGCCTGCCCTGTGGTGGCGCAGTGGATAAAGCGTGGACCTGGAACGCTGAGGTCACTGGTTCAAAACCCTGCACTTGTCTGGTCAAGGCACATATGAGAGTTGATGTTTCCAGCTCCTCCCCCCTTTCTTTCTCTCTCCTCTCTAAAATGAATAAATAATGAAAAATAAATAAAACATAGGAGGTTCCTTTGTGGGAACAAGAAGACTGCCACCCACCTGGCAAGTCAGTTTGGCCAAAGGAAAGTGTAGCAAGATCTCACACTGATGGTTTTACTATGAAGCAAAAAACCAGAATAATAATGTGGGATATAAAAAATAAAAGAAAAAATTTCCCTCCAGTGATATGTAGGAAAGGAAACTGTGGGAAAGGCACAAACAACTGATTTTAAAGTAAGTTTTATCAAAATTACCCAGTGACTTGTTTCCATTATGCCCCCCCCTTTTTTAAGAGCAGACTTGACTTCTTAATACATATTTTGGTTAATCAAGCACCTTCATTTGTGGAAACCTTTTTTTGGGCCACTGATATGCTAAGCCTGCGCTGGAGCAAGGGCGACAGTGCCGCTCCCCTTCAGAAGCTGTCAGCACAGGGGCTGTAGCGCGTATGCGGTGGAGAGGGGGCGGGGCAGGAGGAAAGGGCACACGTCTGTCTTTGCTGATTAGCGTGGCATCTGCATTCGCCAATACGGATGTGCTTTAACTTACGCTGTGGACGTGTTCCCGAGAAGTTGTATACAAACTGATTTTTTATTGTTAATTAAATCTGAATGGCTGTGCTGTATTTTCAGAATTCCTTTATTTACGTTTCTGATTGGTCTGCAACTGGCAGAGGTTTTCTAAGACTTTGAATTTCTCTGATACTTCTTTCCTCTCATGTAGTCAAGCCCTGTTAATCCTAATACACGTTTATTGGTTATGATTTAAAAAATTCTTCTATATGTGAAAAATGTTTTTCCTTTACCTTATCAATTTAAACCTTGCACATCTGTATTTATCTTATTCCATATATTTATAAGTCTGTATTTCCGGCTATTCCATAGATTTGCTGATATTATTACTGTTACTCTATGATGATAGTAATAATAACAGCATTTACTGAGCACTTACTATGTACTAGGCATTGTTCTAGGCTAAGAACTTTCATGCATTCATTTATTTAAACCTCACCATTCAATGAAGTAGATATTATTCTTCCATTTTACAGATGAAGAAACTGAGGCACAGAGAGATTGAGCAATTCTCTTAAGGTTACACAATCAGTAAGTGGCAGAACCCTAACATTAGAGTTTCATAAATGAGGTTCACAACTGTAATGGAGTCAGACTTGGAAGGCTTTATGCCTGGAAGTGGTCTTTTCGCTTACATTCCGTTTGCTAGAATTGAGTTACATGGCTGCACCTAATTGCAAGGAAGGCTGGGAAATGTAGTCCAATTTTATATCCAGAGGAAAAGAGAAATGCTTTGGGAAATAGTTAAGTAGTCTCTAACTGTGTGACCACAAACTAGTAAACCACAATTACATAACTTGTGATAAATGCTGTAAAGGGAAAACAGTATGGACTTTCCTCAAAAAATTAAAAATGGAACTGCCTTTGCACCCAGTGATCCCACTTCTGGGAATTTGTCTGAAGAAACATGAAACATTAATTTGAAAGAATACATGCACCCCTATGTTCACTTCAGGGTGATTTACAACAGCCAAGATCTGGAAGCAGCCCAAGTGCCCATCAGTAGATGAGTGGATAAAAAAGCTGTGGTATATTTACACAGTGGAATACTACTCAGCTGTAAAGAAAAAAAGGAAATCTTACCTGTGCGACAGCTCAGATGGATCTGAGAGTATTATGCTAAGTGAAATAAGCCAGTCAGAGAAAGACAAACACCATATGACCTCATTTATTTCTGGAATCCAATGAACAAAATAATTTAACAAACAAAATAGAAACAGAAGCATAGATACAGAGAACAGACTGGGAGGGGGTTTGGGGGGATGGGTGAAAAAAAAGGTGAAGGCATTAAGCAAAAAATCTATGGGTGCACAATGTGATGGGCAGATGTTTTGCTGAATTGTAGGCTTGAAACCTGTATGCTTCTGTGGACCAATGTCACCCCAATAAATTCAATTTTAAAAAATTGAAAAATAAAAAATGTTGACCTAAAATATTCTGTAAAGTAAAATAGTATATATGAGCGAGAATAACGGAGAGGCGATGAGGAGCTACATAAGGAATGTCCTTTGTTAGGAGGTAATTTTTAAACTGAGACCTGAAAAATGAGAAGACAGAGTGGTAGGAGAAGGAACATTCTAGGCATGTACGGCGTGCTCCGAGGGAGGAACAGCTGGGAGAGTCTGAGGACCTGGAAGCCCCGTGTGGCTGAGCCCGGGAGACAGCGGCCTGAGACGAGGCTGGGGAGCTGGCCAGGGGCCACGTCATGCAGCGCTCCATAGAACACAGTACAGAGTCAGAATTCAATCCTAATAGTAATGGAAAGACATGATATTTTGGTATTTTTAACAGGATGTTAAAACGGGACTCTTTCTGACTCACTTGCAGCTGAAATCCCAATGACCCCCACCTTCCGAGGTGAAGTGTGGGGGACGAGTGAAGAGGTAAAGCAGTCACTAACTCAAACTGATGAGTAACAACTAAGACCAAGTAGGCTGAGGCATGAAGAAACGATTTTTTTTTTTTTTTTGGAAAGAGAGACAGACAGAGAGGAAGGGACAGAGAGATGAGAAGCATCAACTCATAGTTGCGTCACTTTTAGTTCTTTGATTGCTTCTCATATGTGCCTTAATGGGGGTGTGGGGTGCTCCAGCAGATCCAGTGACCCCTTGCTCAAGCCAGCGACCTTGGGCTTCAAGTCAGAGACCATGGAGTCATGTCTATGATCCCAAGCTCAAGCTGATGGGACCTCAATCCAATGACTGGTGTCCTTATAAGAAGGCCATGTGAGGACATAGGGCACATACAGGAACAGATCAATGTGCCTGTTTCTCTCTCTCTTTGCCTCTCACTAAAATCAATAAACAATATTAAAAAAACCATTTAGATAGTAATGTGCAAAACATAAATGAATGTGGCTCACTGTCAATAAACAGTGTATGCTTTTTTAAGGGGGTATTTTTCCTAAGTTAGAAGCGGGAGGCAGTCAGACTCTCTCATGTGCCCAACCAGGATCCACCTGGCATGCCCACAGGGGGCGATGCTCTGCTTATCTGGGGTGTTGCTCTGTCACAACCAGAGCCATTCTAGTGCCTGAGGCAGAGGCCATGGAGCCATCCTCAGCACCTGGGCCAACTTTGCTCCAGCGGAGTCTTGGCTGCGGAAGGGCAAGAGAGAGACAGAAAGGAAGGAGAGGTGGAAGGGTAGAGAAGCAGATGGGCGCTTCTCCTGTGTGCCCTGACCAGGAATTGAACCTAGGACTTCCCACATGCTGGGCTGACACTCTACCGCTGAGCCAACTGGCCAGGGCAAACAATGTATGCTTTTTTGAGACCCAATAGAAGTAGAGGTTTAATAGTAAAAGAAGATATAGTCAAACCTCTTAATAAGTGGAATCCCCAAAGTTTTATCACATGAAATTATGGTCACATTATCAAAATGTTAATTTGTTTGCTAGTTGTTATGATTTTGCTTGTTCTGATTTATGAGATGTGTAAAAATAGACCTATTATTACAAATGTGTGCCATACACTGAACTGAGAAAGTCTCAAATTATCCCAAAGTAGTTTCATTTTCTGATCTTGTATCCTGAAGAAGATACTCCCTTTACCTGGGACTCAGTTGAGAACTGCAGCCAGCTGGAGGATGGCGCCAACTACCGACTGAGTTCTATCTCCGTTCACAGTAACGATGTGGCTCACAGATAATCTAGTCTATCATTTCTGTTTTCCTCTTTATTGAATTTATGGGGGTGACATGGTGAACAGAACTGTACAGGTTTCAGGTGCTCAATTCTATAGTGCATCATCTGTTCACCCCGTCACATCTCCATCCATCACCATTTATCCCGCCTATAACCTCTTCCAGCCCCCATTACCCCCCCACCGCCACCCGGCAAGCACCACTGTGGTCCATGTCTGTGAGTTTTCTCTTCCCCCCCTTTGTCCCCAATCCCTCCACCCCTGTCACTCAGTCTCCCTCTATCATTATTTTCTGTCAATAGTTACAGCTGGCTTGGTGCACCCATTACACTGAGTTTCATTAATTTGACTACTCTTGAAAGATACTGGTAAAACAAATAAATGATGTTTGGAACACTCATGATTAAAAAACAATTATGATGCAATATATTTCTTTGGTTGATAGCTTTCATGATATTGTAGGACATAAGGGGAAAAATGTAAAATGGAATAATAAAGTAATAAATGAAAATTGTTATTTTTTATTTTTATAAATCATGAATGTATTTTATTAGAATGGATCTATATACTCTGTCTATTCAATAAATAAATATGTAATGAATTGGGGGAAAGTATTAGTTGAGTAAATTATGTTTATAGAAAACTAAAACAGTCCATAAAAGGCATTAAGCTGTCATTCTGTGTTCTATCACCCTCTGCTGGTCAGTGAGAAAATTACAGTTAGCCTTTCCCCCACTGCAAAATGGATTTCTTTCATAAAAACTAAAAAAATGTTTTTGTTCATTTGCTAAATCAAAAACAAAAATATGCTCATGAATAAAAAATTATACCGAAAATAAATACTTCATAAGTCATCTGTTTGTGCCTCTCTCCGCCATTTGCTGGGAGCTACTCAATGGAAGTCAGAGACTCAGTTATCTTCTTCGTATCTCTAGTAGCCAGCATACGGCTTTGGCACAATATATATTTATATATACACTCAGTAAATATTGGATAAATGATGTGTTGAGGCCATTTGTGTATTATAACAGTCTTCATTTATCGTTAGTTTGTAAAGTTCTTTTGTTTCATAAATATTCCTATGTGGATTTATATAAAATTAGTAGAATAGTTATTTTCAACATATTTCATATAAAATGCTCAAGTTATTTTAACTTCAATATATTTTCACAGTTTCAACCCTATGTTCATAGTCAGTTTTATTTACTTTAAAACCCTTCTTCACTATGGAAAACTTTAGGGAAGTGTAAATAATAGCTTATAATTACTGAGCATCTCTTTGTTACTATTTTTCTAAGTACCATATATACATATATAAAATCTCCCTCAATCCTCACAAGCCTTTAGAGACAAAGTCTATTACTATTTGCTTCACTTTAAAGGTAAGGAAATTGTTGAATAGTGAGGTTAAGTAACTTCCAGACTCTGCACAGTTTTGGTTTTTCATTTTTTAAAAACATCTTCATATTACATGTTTTAAATGGTATCATGAATGCAAACTAAAATAGAACTGCACTACTTTAGTGGAAAAAAGTTCAACATTGTGCAATTTTCTGCCTCTTAATTTAAAAAAAGTGGCAGCAATCCCTGCATTTGTATTTGAAACAAGGATTTGAGAAACTTTATTAAAAAAGGTAATGAAGGCAAAAATTGGCAGACATCCAGCATCTTGTTTCTTTTTAAAACAATATGGATGGTAAGTAATTTCATGATTAAAAAACGAACCTTTTAAATAAATATTGTATCTGACATATGCACTGACTGATTTGATAAATCTTTAAGTAAATAACGGCTTTACTATACTCCCTGTAGCCTCAAAGCCACTGGCTTTAGGTTCTGGAGTCCTTTTTCATTGAGTTTCATACCCTGCCACTCGATACCCTTTTTCATTGAGTTTCATACCCTGCCACTCGATACCCTGCAGGCTGATTAGGCAACATGCTGCCATTCTGTCCTGGAGGTGGCTGCACTCCGTAATTTGGTCCCATCCATGGTGCAGAAGACTGTGTCTGACTGTTGTACGGGATTTATCATATCAAGAATTTCTTTGTCCCAATAGCATTTCACAACATGACCTTCAATGGTAGTTCCATTAACAGAAACAATTGCATGTGCTGCACTTTTGTGGGAGTTGAATCGAACAAATGAATATCCTTTATCTGGAAAGACTCGAATTTCCATTATTTGTCCAAATGGCAAAAAAGTTTGACGCATAAGTTGTTCTGTTAGCCCAGAAGTGGCGCCTCCACAGTACCCGGTACAGTTACTAGGACTGAACTGATTTACAACCTCATCATATGACAGCTGTTTGGTGTTTGACTCATATGTACTCTTTGGATCTGGAGGCTTTCGGGTTGCCCAGTTAGTTCTTATTTGTCTTCCACCAAGCCACTGGCCACCCATCTGCTGAATGGCGTTTTCCACATCCCATTTGTTGAAAAAGGAGACAAAGCCATATCCCTTAGATTTTCCTGTTGCCATGTCTTTTGCCACTTGGGCATCTGATATTCTTCCAAATGGTGCAAATGCAGCTTTTATATCTTCAGTTGTAATTTCTGGACTGAGATCACCAACAATGACATGGAAATGATCTTGTGAACGCTGTGTGCTGACAACGGTACTACTGCTTGTATCTTTTGACAGCTGGGGGTTGTTGCCCAATTCACTTTGACTTCCTTACCCATTTTCTTCCGCCCATTCATAGCAGCTAATGCTGCAGCTGCATGACGATGCTCATAAAACTCCACAAAACAATATGGATCATTTCCAGCTGTATCCATAATCATTTTGCAGTTTTTACAAGGTCCAATCTGGCTAAAGAGCTGGAGAATCAGAGCTTCTGTCATATCTCTGGATAGGTTACCAACATATAGCCTTGGGCATCTCATCTTTCATGGCTGCTGCTGTCGCTGCAGCACCTTTAGGTCCAACTCCCTACCTTTTACTACGTCCCGGGACGGGACGTTTGAGCGGCTCTAGCTGCAGAATAGCGGGGTTTCTCGGCTGACCAGAGGTTACTACGCCTCCTTCTTCGCCAGCAATTACACAAAACCCGCCGACCCAGCGTGAACAATGAAGCCCCAATTCGAGATGGCGGTGAGCCGGGAGCCTAGGAGCAGCCAGAGCAAGAAATTCTTTATTCTATGAATTACTTAGTCATGACTTTTGCCCATTTTCAAGCTGGATTGGTTATCTTTTTCTTAATGGCTTGTGGGTGTTCTTTCTAAATTGTGGTTACTAACTGTATGTTGGTTACATGCACTGCAAATGTACTCTTCTAGCTTGTTGCTTATTTTTAAATTCATTTTTTAGTGTTTTTTTTTTTTTTTTAGGTGTCATTTTAGGAAATTCGCTCTTAGCAAGCAATGTATTTCACTATCTTTCTTCAAGTTCTTAATTTCATCCAGGGATTTGAGAAATTCTCTGAGGGGAAGAAGCTGTTGCAGCGGACCTTGAGCATTCTCAAGATCAGCTTAATTGCTGTTATTTCACGTTAATGGACTTCCTTGGGGGAGTACTGCTTGAACTGAGAACTGCAGGCTGAAGTGGGGTTAAATAAGCTAGCGTGGGGGCGGTGACTTCCAGGCAAAGGGCAAAGCCTGGGCCATCTGAGCGGCTGAAAGCAGGTGTGTAGCTGGAGCTCGGAAAGCAAAGGAGTGGGACAAGTGAGGAGGGAGGAGGAGATGCAGGCCAGTCCACACTGTTTCTAAGTATAACGGGATATTACTGAAGCAGGAGAGTAATATAATCAGATTTGCTTTCTTCAAACTTCTCCCTGTTTAAAAGATGGAGAAAAAGTTTAAGTGATTATAGTAAAGGGCTGCTAAAATGGTCTCAGAAAGAATCGATGGTAGTTTGCCTTGACCGGTAGCTCAGTTGGTTATAGCATCGACCTCCTATGCCAAGGTTGCAGGTTTGATCTCTGGTCAGGGCACATACAAGAATCAACCAACGAGTGCATAAATGAGTGGAATAATGCCTCAATGAACATAGGTGAACATATATCTTCATGAATAAATATTTTCAAAAATTTTGAGTAGATACCCAGGAGAAGGATTGCTGGGTCATATAATAGCTCTGTTCTTAATTTTTGAGGACCCTTCATATATACTTTTTTCCATAGTGGCTGAACCAATTTACATTCCTACCAGCAGTGTATTCAAGTTCCTTTTTCTCCACATCCTCCCTAACACTTGTTGCTTCTTGTCTTAATAATAATAGCCGTTCTGACAGGTGTGGAGTGACATCTTATTGTGGTTTGATTTTCATTTTCCTTATAGCTAATGAAGTTGAGCATCTTTTCATATATCTGTTGGCCATTTGTACGTCTTCTTGGGAAAAGTGTCTGCTAATTTGTAATTGGATTGCTTTGTTGTTGCGTTGTGTCAGTTCTTTATGTATTTTGGCTATTAGCTTCTCAACAGGTTTTTTTTTTTTTTTAATTTATTCACTTTAGAGAGGAGAGAGAGAGAAGGGGGGAGGAGCTGGAAGCATCAACTCCCATATGTGCCTTGACCAGGCAAGCCCAGGGTTTCGAACCGGGGACCTCAGCGTTCCAGGTCAAGGCTTTATCCACTGCGCCACCACAGGTCAGGCTCAACAGGTATTATTTGCAAATATCTTCTCCCATTTGGTTGGTTGTCCTGGTTATGTTGAAGATTTCTGTTGCTGTGCAGAGGCTTTTATACTTGATGTTGTCCCATTCATTTATTTTTGCTTTTACTTCCCTTGCTTTTGGGGTCAAATTCATAAAAACCTATTTGAGACCATGGTTTCCATGTTTAGTACCTATGTTTTCTTCTATGCATTTTGTTTCAGGTCTTAAATTTAGGCCTTTGACTCACTTTGAGTTAATTTTTGTGTATGGTGTGAAATAGAAGTCTAGTTTCATTTTTTTTGCATGTAGCTTTCCAACTTTGCTAGTACCATTTATTGAAGAGGCTTTCCTTTTTCCATTGCATGAGTTTGGAATTTTTGTTGAAATTAGTTGCTCATATACTTCAAAATTTTTTACAACTGTTGTCATACATTTTATTTTTTCATTTTATATAAGCTCCACAATGTTATTACATTTGCTTTGACAGTTAATTTCTTTTTTAAAAAAATCTTTTATACTTATAAATGCACAGTACTTATATTTTCTAAAAGTTTTATTTTATTTTAAAAGTTTTATTAATAGCTTTTTAAAATTCTGTTTACTGATTTTAGAGACAGGAGAGAGGTGGGGGTGGGGGAGAAGTGAGAAGCTGCTTCCCAGACACGCCTTGACCAGACAAGCCCAGGGTTTTGAACCAGTGACCTCAGTGTTTCAGGTCAACACCTTATCTACTGCACCACCACAGGTCAGGCAATAGCATTGTTTTATTTTTAATTCCAAACTCATTAATTTAAAAGGTACATACTTTATGACATCTGGTTACATCTTTAGTATAGCACTTAAGCTGATTTTTTTCTGTTGTTGTTATTTTAGAAGCCTACAGCAGTAGTTTTCAAGCTTTTTACACTTGAGGGCTGGTGAAAATAGGAGAATTATTTTGGGGATGCTTAGGCAGAAATCACCCTGAGCATAACCAGATTCGTCTGAAATCACTGGGTCTATAATCATCTTCATACAATATAAGTAAGGGTGGTCAATTCTTTTGTGAACAGGCATGAAATTTCTGGCAGATCAGCAGCTGAAAAACACTGGCGTAGAGCATACTAGATGTTGAGCTTCTAGGAGAGCAGGTTCAATTGTCTTCATTTTTATAGCACTTAACAAAATACTATTGTAAAAACTATGTAATACATTATCTTAAAGTGTATCTAACAATGGTATTTTAAGAAATGAGTAAACTTTACTCTGTGGCCCATAATTTGGGTATTATCAAGAAAAAAAATCCTTTTAAAAACATTGGTCTGGGCCTGTCATTAGACTGTTTGATGACAAACCTTTGAAAGGCCATGACCAAAGACTGAGAACGCAAAAGCTTCAGGGCAACAAACCACAGAATTGGGTTTCTGCACACTCCCCAACCTTTTCTCCTGCAATTCTGGAGAGCCTCGACTTTACTTATAATGTTGATTTTATTGATTTTAGAGAGAGGGAGAGAGACAGGAACATCAATTTGTTCCTGTATGTCCCCTGACTGATGGTGGAAATGGAACCGCAAGCTCTGAGCTTCCGGACGATGCTCTGACCAGCTGAACTATCCAGCCAGGGCCCTAGTGCCTCGACTTTAGACCTCAGCCTCCGTGGTGAGAGCCTGCGTGGTGGGCCTGCGAGAGGCTGAGGCAGGGCGGAAAAGGGTGGTGTCCCCCAAGACAAAGGAAACTGGGTCAAGATGGAGGGCCGGGTCATCAGCGTCTAAACAAGCCCAGGATTAAATAAGGCCAGGATTTCAGAGTGTCCTTTGGGTGCTGTGACAAGGAAGTTCAGTAGGGTAGGGGCCTGAGATGAGACCGCAGTGGAGCTGGAGCAGGTGGGAAGTGAGGACGAGGTGACAACCAGGTTGGGCGAGGGAGGGCAGGGGGAGACGGGAATGGAGGGAAGGCTGCCCTCTGCAGACCTCTCCCGCAGGGTCAGTGGGGTCCCGAATGCAAGGTGATGACCTGCCCTGGGAGAAAGGGTGGCTCCCATCAGAGGTGCAGGTCACAGCCACTCACCCGCCACAGGCAGAGAGTTTGCGCCCACAGACTCTGGACCTCTATGGGTCGAGGCCACCCGAACGTGCTTCACCACTCCACACAAGCTTCTGCTTCCGGGTCGGCCGCAGACCGGAAGTGCGCTGCACTTGGCGCCTAGAATTCCAGCTTCCGGTGGGCCAACTCTCGCGTGGCGCTCCACAGGGTTCCCACGAGGCCGCGCGCGCACGAGGGTCGTGTCCGAGTACCTGAGAGCCCACCGCCGCCGGTGCCCTCGGCCCGGGAGGCCCCGAACCGCTGCGGCTCGGTCAGGCCGTTGCCGTGGCCACACTGACGGCTTGGACTAGTCCCCTGGCGTCCTCGTCGTTGAGGTGGCGACAGGTGGTGCGGCCAGAGGGCCGGATGTCCTCGCTTGGGCCGGGAGGAGAGGCGGCCTGGAGGTCCCCGCTGGCAGCGACCAGCGCCGGAGGGGGCATGCTGCGCTGGCTGCGGGGCTTCGTGCTGCCCACGGCGGCCTGCCAGGACGACAACGAGGAGGACCTATTCAACTACGAGATCCTCTTCCGAGACCTGGACCGCAACGGGGACGGGGTGGTGGACATCACCGAGCTCCAGGAAGGGCTGAAGAACTGGACCTCCACGTTTGGCCTGCAGTCGGAGAAGGTGATTGGCCCAGAGCACGTGGCACCGGGAGTCTGGAGAGAAGATGGGTAGAGGGGGGAAGCCCGCCTTGCCCTTGGTGGAGCTCCTTTCGGAGCCGGTGTTGTAAGGTGGAATTTTCATCCGTGAGCCTTAGAATAGTGCGGCCCAGGGACACACGATGTCCACCTTCCCAAGACCACCCTTGTCCGCAGAGAGCAAAGCCGCCTCCTGGGCTTTTGGCGAGATGCTGAGTGGGTTTCTGGTGACTCATTCAGCCCTTACTGAACTCGCACAGAATTTCAGGAGCCGTGTCAGCCTTTGTGAGTGCAGGAATAAAAGACTTCCTTAATTAGGATGTTCACACTTCAAGACAGGCACAGATGCGTCCCCAGAGCTGCTGTCTCTTCCTGACGTCCATAGGGTGTAGGGCGAGGCAGACCTTGATCCATGGGTTTACACTTGAGCTGGTGGTTCAGCACCTTGCCTAAATTAGGGGTGTCTTCCTCCTCAGAACGGGTCTTTGATTTGGTTATTTAAAAACTGTTTAGATGGAAGTTTCAAGATATCAAGAGAAAACAATTACTCCGTTTCTCCTCTATCAATGGTAGACAGTCTTCGGATACTACACTCGTTTCTGCTCTGCACCAGTGAGGTGTGTGTGTGTGAAGTCCAAATGTTCCCATAGCTCAGGAAATTCCTTCAGGGTTCTGTGCTCCAAAACCCACTGCTCCGAGTTAATTTTTATCTTATTATCACATACCTGTATCCTCCCACTCTGTTTAGTCCCTTCAGATTTTGATGACTTAAACCATCTACACGGTTATTCTTTTGTTTCTGGGCCCTGTCTCCTGGAACCTTCTCTGTTTCTATTCCCTTTTCTTAGCCTGGAATCCCAGGACACGGCACCTCGGCCTGTCAAGCATCTCAGGCTTCTGCTAACCTGAGAGAGAGGCAGGGGTCAGAGAGGAATGGTAGGGATATAGGAACATTAGCATGAATACCGACAGAAGGTGTATAACCCTCTGTCTTCAGGCATGGTATCCCATTCTGGAAGGTTATTATCGCCAAGCTCTCACTTGGAAGAAAACCACTTATTTGTGCTGTCACTCCCTGAGGCTGGAGGCTCCTAGGTAGTATTGTCTGTGACGGGACTGGTGGATCCTCTGGTTATTATGTAGCTGCTCTGTTGGATCTTTGGTTCAATGCAATGTAATGTATATACTCTTTAGCCGTTGGGCAGTCCTGATGGCCGAGGCTCTGCAGCCAAGTAAGGCAAACTTATGCTTAGAGTACTTTTCAATTCCAGTCATTGCAGCTTTTCAGGGTGGAAGAGTTTCAGAGTGATCAACTTGCTGCTCAGTGGCTGGTTGGCGTCCTGAAAGGGTACTGGTGTCTCTGATGCTGGTAGGTTTGGTATTTGGCAGCAGCAGTATCTATCTATCTATCTATCTATCTATCTATCTATCTATCTATCATCTATCTAATCTATCTAATCTATCTATCCATCCACACTAGGCATGGTGGGTGGGCCCACACTCCTTGGTCCATGGATAGCGTCTATTTCCACCACCATGGCTACTCTATTCATGAGCACATTTGGTCAGCACTGGAGTGCATTGTGTCAGCTGATGAGAGTCTGGCTGACTTCATCTGGCCTGGTCATTCTGTCCACTTGGTTGTTGTTTTTTTTCCCTGAAGTTGGAAACAGGGAGGCAGTCAGACAGACTCCTGCATGCGCCTGACAGGGATCCACCCGGCACGCCCACCAGGGGGCGACGCTGGAGGAAGGAGAGGGGGAGGGGTGGAGAAGCAGATGGACGCTTCTCCTGTGTGCCCTGGCAGGGAATCGAACCCGGGAATCCTGCATGCCAGGCCGACGCTCTACCTCTGAGCCAACCGGCCAGGGCCTGTCCACTTGGCTGTATTCTTCCGTGGTAGCTGCCATACAATAAGAAAACATTCCGCTTTCGTAGATCCATTCTCGTGCATATCCCCCAGACCATTTTGTTTCTGATCTTCTAGTCTTTTTCTTTCTAGGCCACTGATCATCCGGTCAAGCTATTCACCACTTTCCATGTGTCTATTTACAATTGACCCTGAACAATGTGGGCTTGAACTGTGCGGGTCCGCTTATCTCACTTTCTTTTATACTGTAAATGTATTTTCTGATTTTTTTTTTTTTTTTAATTTCTCTGAAGCTGGAAACGGGGAGAGACAGATAGACTCCCGCATGCGCCTGACTGGGATCCACCTGGCACGCCCACCAGGGGGCGGCGCTCTGCCCAACAGGGGGCGATGCTCTGCCCCTCCTGGGCATTGCTCTGTGGCGACCAGAGCCACTCTAGCGCCTGGGGCAGAGGCCAAGGAGCCATCCCCAGTGCCCGGGCCATCTCTGCTCCAATGGAGCCTCGGCTGCGGGAGGGGAAGAGAGAGACAGAGAGGAAGAAGAGGGGGAGGGCTGGAGAAGCAGATGGGCGCTTCTCCTGTGTGCCCTGGCCGGGAATAGAACCTGGGACTCTTGCATGCCAGGCCGACGCTCTACCGCTGAGCCAACCAGCCAGGGCTGTATTTTCTGATTTTTAAAAATAACATTTTCGCCTGACCTGTGGTGGTGCAGTGGATAAAACCATCGACCTGGAATACTGAGGTCGCCGGTTCAAAACCCTGGACTTGCCCAGTCAAGGCACATATGGGAGTTGAAGCTTCCTGCTTCCTACTCCTCCCCTCCTCTCTCTCTCTCTCTCTCTCTCCCCCCCCTAAAATGAATAAATAAATAAAAATAATTTAAAAAAATAACATTTTCTTTTCTCTAGCTTACTATATTGTAAAAATACAATATATAATATATCTAATGTACAAAGTATGTGTTAAGACTGTTTATGTTACTGGTAAGGCTTCAGGTCAACAGTAGGCTACTGGTAGTTAAGTTTTAGGGGAGTCAAAACTTACAGACAGATTTTTGACTGTACAGAGGGCCAGCACCCTTAACCCTGTGTTCAAGAGTCAGCTGCATATGTTATCTCGGGTCACTTCTTCCACATAAAATGAATGATGAATTACAGCACTTTAAAATCTCACTGGACGGATTTCCCTTGTTTTTTAGCGTATTCTTCAGTGATGCTGAGTAGTGCATGACAGGCTGTTTGCAATTTGCAGTCACATACTAAGAAAGCTGTCAATGAACCAGGCTCATCCTTTTTACTCCTGTCTCAGCTGGTCGTAGGTGAACCCCATGTAGTGGTAGGTGTCAGTATAGGAGAGGTGCTGGTCTGTCAGTGGTGAGGAGGGTGTGACCCCATGTAGTCACAGGTGTCAGTGTAGGAGAGGTGCTGGTCTGTCCGTGGTGAGGAGGGTGTGACCCCATGTAGTCACAGGTGACAGTGTAGGAGAGGTGCTGGTCTGTCAGTGGTGAGGAGGGTGTGACCCCATGTAGTCACAGGTGTCAGTGTAGGAGAGGTGCTGGTCTGTCAGTGGTGAGGAGGGTGTGACCCCATGTAGTGGTAGGTGTCAGTGTAGGAGAGGTGCTGGTCTGTCAGTGGTGAGGAGGGTGTGACCCCATGTAGTCACAGGTGTCAGTGTAGGAGAGGTGCTGGTCTGTCAGTGGTGAGGAGGGTGTGACCCCATGTAGTCACAGGTGTCAGTGTAGGAGAGGTGCTGGTCTGTCAGTGGTGAGGAGGGTGTGACCCCATGTAGTCACAGGTGTCAGTGTAGGAGAGGTGCTGGTCTGTCAGTGGTGAGGAGGGTGTGACCCCATGTAGTGGTAGGTGTCAGTGTAGGAGAGGTGCTGGTCTGTCAGTGGTGAGGAGGGTGTGACCCCATGTAGTGGTAGGTGTCAGTATAGGAGAGGTGCTGGTCTGTCAGTGGTGAGGGTGTGACCCCATGTAGTGGTAGGTGTCAGTGTAGGAGAGGTGCTGGTCTGTCAGTGGTGAGGAGGGTGTGACCCCATGTAGTGGTAGGTGTCAGTAGAGGAGAGGTGCTGGTCTGTCAGTGGTGAGGAGGGTGTGACCCCATGTAGTCACAGGTGTCAGTGTAGGAGAGGTGCTGGTCTGTCCGTGGTGAGGAGGGTGTGACCCCATGTAGTCACAGGTGTCAGTATAGGAGAGGTGCTGGTCTGTCAGTGGTGAGGAGGGTGTGACCCCATGTAGTCACAGGTGTCAGTATAGGAGAGGTGCTGGTCTGTCAGTGGTGAGGAGGGTGTGACCCCATGTAGTCACAGGTGTCAGTGTAGGAGAGGTGCTGGTCTGTCCGTGGTGAGGAGGGTGTGACCCCATGTAGTTACAGGTGTCAGTGTAGGAGAGGTGCTGGTCTGTCAGTGGTGAGGAGGGTATGAACCCCATGTAGTGGTAGGTGTCAGTGTAGGAGAGGTGCTGGTCTGTCAGTGGTGAGGGTGAGGAGGGTGTGACCCCATGTAGTCACAGGTGTCAGTGTAGGAGAGGTGCTGGTCTGTCCGTGGTGAGGAGGGTGTGAACCCCATGTAGTGGTAGGTGTCAGTGTAGGAGAGGTGCTGGTCTGTCAGTGGTGAGGGTGTGACCCCATGTAGTGGTAGGTGTCAGTGTAGGAGAGGTGCTGGTCTGTCAGTGGTGAGGGTGTGACCCCATGTAGTGGTAGGTGTCAGTGTAGGAGAGGTGCTGGTCTGTCAGTGGTGAGGGTGTGACCCCATGTAGTGGTAGGTGTCAGTGTAGGAGAGGTACTGGTCTGTCAGTGGTGAGGAGGGTGTGAACCCCATGTAGTGGTAGGTGTCAGTGTAGGAGAGGTGCTGGTCTGTCAGTGGTGAGGAGGGTGTGACCCCATGTAGTCACAGGTGACAGTGTAGGAGAGGTGCTGGTCTGTCAGTGGTGAGGAGGGTGTGACCCCATGTAGTGGTAGGTGTCAGTGTAGGAGAGGTGCTGGTCTGTCCGTGGTGAGGAGGGTGTGACCCCATGTAGTCACAGGTGACAGTGTAGGAGAGGTGCTGGTCTGTCAGTGGTGAGGGTGAGGAGGGTGTGACCCCATGTAGTCACAGGTGTCAGTGTAGGAGAGGTGCTGGTCTGTCAGTGGTGAGGAGGGTGTGACCCCATGTAGTCACAGGTGTCAGTATAGGAGAGGTGCTGGTCTGTCAGTGGTGAGGAGGGTGTGACCCCATGTAGTGGTAGGTGTCAGTGTAGGAGAGGTGCTGGTCTGTCAGTGGTGAGGAGGGTGTGACCCCATGTAGTCACAGGTGTCAGTGTAGGAGAGGTGCTGGTATAACAGCGGTAGGTCATGGAGCTCTGGATCACTCTGTGTAGCTTGCTTGTGCTCTGTGATTCGGCCAGTGCTTGATCTCAGATGTACTGTTTCATTGTGTGGATTGCTGCCAGGCTCACCAAAACTTACCACTTGGTGGTGTGTCTGACAAAACTCAACTCATGTTAGGCAGCTCACACACGGTAATTTGGTGTCCTGTAGTTAATCATTGTTTCTGCTATGGTCCTGTTGCTTGTCAGGAACTGTGATAACTTTCTAATGCAGATTCCTTTTGAGGACTTGTTATAAATTCTAGGCAACATTTTTCCTACCACTGGTCCTGGAAATAATTGATGCAGTAGATTGCTGAATCTTCATTGACTCTATTTCAGGGGTCCCCAAACTTTTTACACAGGGGGCCAGTTCACTGTCCCTCAGACTTTTGGAGTGCCGGACTATAAAAAAAACTATGAACAAATTCCTATGCACACTGCACATATCTTATTTTAAAGTAAAAAAACAAAACGGGAACAAATACAATATTTAAAATAAAGAACAAGTAAATTTAAATCAACAAACTGACCAATATTTCAATGGGAACTATGCTCCTCTCACTGACCACCAATGAAAGAGGTGCCCCTTCCGGAAGTGCGGCGGGGGCCGGATAAATGGCCTCAGGGGGCCGCATGTGGCCCGTGGGCCGTAGTTTGGGGACCCCTGCTCTATTTAATCTCTCAACCTCTGGAGTGCACATATTTTTTTTTTTTGGACAGAGAAAATCAAGAAAGGGACAGCTAGGGACAGACAGACAGGAAGGGAGAAAGAGGAGAAACATCAGTTCTTCGTTGCAGCACCTTAGTTGTTCAATGATTGATTTCTCATATGTGCCTTGACTGGGGGCTACAGCAGAGTGAGTGACCCCTTGCTCAAGCTGGCGACCTTGGGGTTTCAAACCTGGGTCCTCAGCATTCCAGTCTGATGCTCTATCCACTGCGCCACCACCTGGTCATGCTGGAGTACATGTATCTTAACAAGGCCTTTGACATAGTGCAACTTCTTTATCTAGTCCAATTAGCACAATGCCATCAAACTCTTTTTCTTACAGCTCTGATTGCTCTCAGAGAAAGCTTTTACTATTCACCTGGTGACCCAAATAGCATCTTCACAGTTCTAGATTCCTCTCTTTCCCGAACTCTAGATTGTGTCAGTGATGAAGGTACCTCCCACTTTCTAAAGATCTTTGCTGTCTGCTTGCCATTCCTGCCACCCTCCCCTAGTTCAGAGGTTCATTTCTCCTCTGAATTGTTTGCAGTGGTCTCCTTACTGATCTTTCAATATTTTTATATTTTCTCTCTTTCTCCAGTCAACCACTGGGATGACCTTTTTAACACTGATCATGGCACTCCTGTCCTTGAAATTCATCAGTAGAGCACTATTCCTTACAGCAGTATTACCCAACTTCATGAGGCTTGCTATAATCAAGAACTGACTGTACTGTTATTAATTATTTTTCGTAAATAGATTCATTTGCATGTCAAGAAATTTATTTTAGCCCTGGCCGGTTGGCTCAGCGGTAGAGTGTCGGCCTAGCGTGCGGAGGACCCGGGTTCGATTCCCGGCCAGGGCACACAGGAGAAAGCGCCCATTTGCTTCTCCACCCCTCCGCCGCGCTTTCCCTCTCTGTCTCTCTCTTCCCCTCCCGCAGCCGAGGCTCCATTGGAGCAAAGATGGCCCGGGCGCTGGGGATGGCTCTGTGGCCTCTGCCCCAGGCGCTAGAGTGGCTCTGGTCGCAACATGGCGATGCCCAGGATGGGCAGAGCATCGCCCCCTGGTGGGCAGAGCGTCGCCCCTGGTGGGCGTGCCGGGTGGATCCCGGTCGGGCACATGCGGGAGTCTGTCTGACTGTCTCTCCCTGTTTCCAGCTTCAGAAAAATGAAAAAAAAAAAAAAAAAAAAAAAAAAGAAATTTATTTTAAAACAAAAAAAAATTACACTACTATAGCTGGAAAACTAGTAGATCGAAAGAAAGCATAAAATAAAATAAAAATAAATTAGTGTTATTGATTTCTAGCTAAACAGTACATATCTGACAAAGTTGAACGTGACACTTATACTCTGATTTTTTTATTTTTTATTTTTATTTTTTCTGGTATTTTTCTGAAGCTGGAAACGGGGAGGCAGTCAGACAGACTCCCGCATGTGCCCGACCGGGATCCACCCGGCACACCCACCAGGGGGCGATGCTCTGCCCATCCGGGGTGTCGCTCTGTCGCGACCAGAGCCACTCTAGCGTCTGGGGCAGAGGCCAAGGAGCCATCCCCAGCGCCCGGGCCATCTTTTGCTCCAATTGAGCCTTGGCTGCTGGAGGGGAAGAGAGAGACAGAGAGGAAGGAGAGGGGGAGGGGTGGAGAAGCAGATGGGTGCCTCTCCTGTGTGCCCTGGCCGGGAATCAAACCTGGGACTTCCTCACGCCAGGCCGACGCTCTACCACTGAGCCAACCGGCCAGGGCCCTCTGATTTTTTTTAAGTTGGCAAATATTGAGGCATGTTAACACAACACTGAGATGTTCTCCATGATGCAGTCAGAAGGATTGAAAGGTCATTGAAGTAGGACTTTCTCACATTGTGATTTAGTGTTATTTAATACTGTTTCCATATAACAATCATAGTATTTCACTGGTTGAGAAATACTTACTAGGAATCAGTTGGAAATCCTTTTTGTGGCATATAACTCCTCTCTCGCTCTTTCCCCCCGCTCCCCACCTTAGTTCCTACTTTTCTCCTTTGCATTTCATCCTTAGCAAATTGGACACATATAAAGTTGTTATGAAGACTAAATGAATTTATATATATAAAAATACTTAGAAGTGAGTGCTCAATAAATATTAGTTGTTACTGTGTTTTCTAAAGTTAACAGGTGTTCTGCTTGCTTTCAAATACTATCAGATGTTCTCGGAATGTCTTCTCCCGTTGGTCTGCCCAGTGAATGTTCATTTTCTCTGAAGACTCAGCTCCAGCACTCTTCCTCTGTGAAGGCTTCCCAATCCCCTGTGCCTTGACTGTGTTCCCATTACGACATCTCATAAGTATTCTCTTTGGTTATGTGAGGGGTCTCTACTAGTCTGCAATTTCCTTCAGGGCAGGGACTGTATCTTCTTGTCTTTGAATCCCTAGCACCTAGTCCAGGGCCCAGCTCACAGTATTTTTCAATTCAGCAGGTATTGATTAGCCCTGGCCATGTAGCTTAGTTGATTAGAGTTGACTGGCTACACCAGGGTTGCAGGTTTGATCCCTGGTCAGGACACATACGAGAAACAACCCATGAGTGTATAAATAAGGTAAAAAACAAACTAATGTTTCTCTCTTTCTCAAATCAATCAAAAAAGAAATTTTAAAACCCCACAAATGAAATCTTGACTAAAGACCTTGGTTTGCCACAGTTTATAGTAGGCATTGATGGTACAAAGATCAACAAGACATACCTTATGCCCTTGACATAGGAGTCTACTGGAAATATAAATGATGTGCATTTAAAATTTATAATTTTTAGTTTTTTATTTAAAAAAATCATAGCACCCCAGTGAGACTTGAACATACACTCTTAGTTCATAAGGCTAGGTCTCAAACCATGAAGCTGTGGGTCATACTAGATTGTCACATATTTTATCTCATTTAATTAATAGAGTGTGAGGTCTCTGGTGGCAAGAACTATGTATCTCAATATCTTTATTCTTTCAAGGCACTTGGCATTCATTGATAACGTCAGATAAATACTTCTAAGACTCATAATTACTTGGAATGACATGATGGCTGTTGACTCTAGTATCGCACAAATCAAAAAAAGAAAAAGAAAAGATTATACCCTGTCCAGTTAGCCCAGTTGGTTCGAGTGTTGTCCCGGAACATCAAGGTTGTGGGTTTGATCGCTGATCAGGGCACACACAGGAAGCAACCATTGGATGCACAACTGATGAGTGCTTCCCTCTCTCTCTCTCAAAGCAATCAATCAAAAAGAAAATAAAGATTACTTAATGTACTTTGCCTTTAGCTGTGACGTGACTGGAAAGTGGGGCCAATGGCTGCTGATGGAAATCCTAGTAGAGTGCAGCGCGCTGATGCTAGAATGGTGCAGGGGCTTGACTTGCAAGGGGGCTCTGCAGTGGTTTCTTCTTTCTTGCAGGACATTTTAAAAGCTGGAGATACTAATGCTGACTCAAAATTGGACTTTGAAGAATTTGTTAAGTACCTGACAGACCATGAGAAAAAGATGAGGCTGGCATTTAAGAGTCTGGACACAAATAATGATGGTTTGTATGTGTGTGTATGTGTGTTTTATTCACAATTAGCTTAATATGAATGACAACTGTCAGTGCTAAAGGATATTTTTATTGGATATTGGTATTTTCTGGGTGGTTACCATCTTTTTTTTAATAAAATAATTTTTGCCCTCTAAATTTATAGCTTTTTGGCTTAGTGAGTAGGTCTTTCCACTCTTTTGCAATATATGAGCCGAAAGTATGGTTGTTTTAAAAAATGACATATGCCTGACCAGGCGGTGGCACAGTGGATAGAGCATTGGACTAGGACACAGAGGACCCAGGTTCGAAACCTCAAGGTCGCCAGCTTGAGTGCAGGCTCACCAGCTTGAGCATGGGATCATAGACATGACCCCATGATTGCTGGCTTGAGCCCAAAGGTCGCTGGCTTAAAGCCCAAGATCGCTGGCTTGAACAAAGGGTCACTCACTCCGCTGCTGACACCCCCCCCCACCCCCCCACCCCCCGTCAAGGCACATACGAGAAAGCAATCAATGAACAACTAAGGTGCCACAACAAAGAATTGATGCTTCTCATCTCTCTCCCTTCCTGTCAGTCCCTATCTGTTCTTCTTTCTGTCTCTTTCTCTGTCAAACACACACACCACACACCACACACACACACACACACACACACACACACACTACATGTATTGTTTTCTTGCTAATTTTGAAAATATTTCAGTTTCAGGAAAATTATATAACAAAGTTTCTGTTAGAAAGTGAAAGTTACTTATAACCCTGCTGTCTAGAGATCAGGTTTAGCATTTGAATATTATTTTTTAATTTCCTTCTAGACTTGCTGTTTTTTTCTTGGTTTCTTTCTCTCTCTTTAAATGAGGTTGCAGTCGCATTGCATGCATAGTTTGGTGTGCTATTTTTTTCTGTTATAAACATTTCTACATTCAGTATTCTTCACAAATACAATTTTTATTTATTTATTTTTGTGAGAGTGAGAGAGTGAAAAAGACAGGGACAGGAACGGAGAGAGATGAGAAAAATCAGCTCATTAGTTGCAGCACCTTAGTTGTTCATTGATTGTTTCTCATATGTGCCTTGACCGAGTTAGGGGATGGCTCAATCTGAACTAGTGATCCCTTGCTCAAGCCAGTGACCTTGGGATCATGACGATGATCCTATGCTCAAACCGGATGAGCCCATGCTCAACCTGGGGACCTTGGGGTTTTGAATCTAGGACCTCACTGTCCTAGGTTAACACTCTATTCACTGTACCACTGCCTGGTCAGGCAGAAACCTAAGTTTTAATGACTCTAAAATATTAAATTTGTGAGTAGACTTACCTAGTCATTTCCATATTGTTAGACATGTAGAATGTTTCCAATTCTTTACTCTTATACATAATGCTGCAACCAATATCCATGCTAACTGGCAGAGGAAGAGGATGTTGTCCTTTGCTACAAACCCTGAAATCAGAGAGACTAACTGTAGAAGTGGAATACCCCTCCTGCGTCTGTATGTGCTAATCCACCAGGAGGAATTAGAACAGGGGTCCCCAAACTACGGCCCACGGGCCACATGTGGCCCCCTGAGGCCATTTATCCGGCCCCCACCGCACTTCCGGAAGGGGCACCTCTTTCATTGGTGGTCAGTGAGAGGAGCATAGTTCCCATTGAAATACGGGTCAGTTTGTTGATTTAAATTTACTTGTTCTTTATTTTAAATATTGTATTTGTTCCCGTTTTGTTTTTTTTACTTTAAAATAAGATATGTGCATTGTGCACAGGGATTTGTTCATAGTTTTTTTTATAGACCGGCCCTTCAATGGTCTGAGGGACAGTGAACTGGCCCCCTGTGTAAAAAGTTTGGGGACCCCTGAATTAGATTCTGGTTCTATGCTCAGAAACATTTTAATTTTTAAGCTTTGTGAAGTTAATTTTTGTTGATTAAAAAATTCCAAATGTTTAATATACTAGGAAAGTGATTTAAAAGATTCCACTGATGGATTCTTGGGTAAGACAAAATATGATCTGAATGTCAGAGGTGTTAGTGACCTGTGAGCGCAGAAGTGGTTACATGTCCCTTAACAGGAAATGACAGCTTTGAGTTTCCACTTACTTTCTAGAAGGAAGTTTAGGCCTTTCTGGGCTCTTGCACTGAAATAGCAGCCAGAAGCGTTAGAAGTGCTGCTTACTAATTCGACCTTGTCATCATTTGCTGCTGATTCAGAGCTGATAATTCTGCTCTTGGTGCTGTTTTCTATATCCTGTTGATGGTTTTTGATCATCATCTGTCAGCTGGAAAGCCCCAGTGTCAGACAAGTCAGTGACATTAGACTGTCGGTGGTAAGACTGTCATGCCACTGTTGCCACTGGTACAACTGCCTGTAGTCGTCCGTGATAACAGAGAAGACCCTCTCTGTGGCGAGAGGGCGTTCGCAAGGTAATATAGTGATTAGCAATATAGATCTTTTAACTTCTGCCTTAACTAGCCAAACGGGACATCACAGCCCAGCCCCCCAAAGTCTGCAGAGGTACCACTCTGGTAGACCCAGTGTCCCAAGCCCCACTGGCTCCATGTGTTCTGAGTGCCTGAGCTGCGACGTAGGCGGAAGCTCTGCTGTGGCCCCCAGGGCTGCTTCCCCTGCTCCCAGCGGCGCCGCTGCCCCCCCCCCCCCCCCCCCGCCCTCGGAGCCGAGGCCCGAGCAGCCCTGCAGAGGCCCTGCGCCCACCATGCCTGCGCCAGGGCTTCGCTGCCGCCGCCTCAGTGAGCCCCTTTGGGCAGAGTTCAGCCCAGCCACTTCAGCCGGGCTGGTAGTGTGGGTGGGAGAGCGAACACTTACTTTGTTGTGGTTGGAATTGTGTCCCCCCCGCCCCCTAAAAAAGACATGTTGAGGTCCTACTTCCCAGGACCGCAGATGTGACCTTATTTGGAAATTTGGGAGAAATTTGGCCACAGAGACAGACATGCACAGAAGATGGTGGGAAGTGGCCATTTGATGACAGGACTGGAGTGATGTACCTACAAGCCAGGGATCACTTGTGGCGACCAGAAGCCAGGAGAGGGCATGGGACAGACCCTTCCCTGGCGCCTGGGAGGAGGCAGGGCCCTGCCCACGCCCGCTGTCAGACCTTCGGCCCTTGGAGCCGTGAGACACCAGACTCCTGTGTTTCTGCGCAGGAACACACTCCGCTTGTGGTGCACTTGCTTAGCCAGGAGTCTCATACCAGAATATTTTGGACCTAAAAGTACAGTCTTTTCAGTTCATATAAGTGCACCGCCACTTCCTCCCTGAGTGTGCAGGGCTTCCGGGTTGTCTGGGGTAGGAAAGTTTTGGCTATCAGGCGTGTCTCATTGACCCTGGGCCAGAATTTCCCCCCAAATCCTACTACGGGATGTGGCTCACTGCTTCAGCCCTTTTCCCCTCTTGTCTTTCTCGACAACACTGTTCCTCTTGGGACTCGTAACATTTTTATGTGTTAAATATCATAGTAGACAGAGTTCCATTTTTACCACCCTCTTTGGTCCACCAGGAGGCTTTCTGGGCCTTACAACTGGTAGAGTCAAGAGGATGTATGTGGGCTGGTGCATTATTAAACTCATGAGCTGGAAGCATTTAAGTCTCAATGTGAACTGATCTGTTTAACTTCTCTCATCAAGAAGTATCTAGTCTGACTCGTGGTGGTGCAGTGGTTACAGCGTCGACCTGGGATGCTGAGATCCCAGGTTCAAGACCCCGAGGTTGCCGGCTTGAGTGTGGGATCATCATCATTATCCCATGGTCACTGAGTTGAGCCCAAAGATTGCTGGCTTCAGCCCAAGGTCACTGGCTTGAGCAGGGGTTTACTGGCTCAGCTGAAACTCCCTGGTTAAGGCAGGAATGAGAAGAAATCAATGAACATCTAAAGTGCTGCAACTATGAGTTGATACATCTCATCTCTCTTCCTTTCTCTCGCAAAATAAAAAAGTATCTAGCCCTTGTTCCTGTTCACCCAGGATGTCCATGGAATGCTATTAAAAATATGTGAAGGAGGCCCTGGCCGGTTGGCTCAGCGGTAGAGCGTCGGCCTGGCGTGCGGGGGACCCGGGTTCGATTCCCAGCCAGGGCACATAGGAGAAGTGCCCATTTGCTTCTCCACCCCCCACCCCCTCCTTCCTCTCTGTCTCTCTCTTCCCCTCCCGCAGCCAAGGCTCCATTGGAGCAAAGATGGCCCGGGCCCTGGGGATGGCTCCTTGGCCTCTGCCCCAGGCGCTAGAGTGGCTCTGGTCGTGGCAGAGCGACGCCCCGGAGGGGCAGAGCATCGCCCCCGGGTGGGTAGAGCGTCGCCCCTGGTGGGCGTGTCTGGTGGATCCTGGTCGGCCGCATGCGGGAGTCTGTCTGACTGTCTCTCCCCGTTTCCAGCTTCAGAAAAAAAAAAATATATATGTGAAGGAAGTAATTATTAAACATCATTTTACCATTAAGATTCTTTTTTTTGGATGGAATTTTGGATGTTAAGGAAAAAGTAGGAAAAGAACTAACATTTATTGGACTTTTCCTATCTGCCATGTCTGTTCTAGTTATTTTATCTTCTGTATCTTGTTTTTATCACAAAGCAACTATGTTTGACATATGAGAGCCCCAAGTCTAATGCAGGTGCAGTGATTTTGCTTTGTACTGGCTATCCCGTGAACTGCAGCTCCCAGGACTCGTGTCCTGGAGTTGGCCTGGGCTTGGCCATTGGACTTGCTTTGGCCATTAGGACATTGGCAGGGCTTGTTAAGTACTTGCAGCCTGGGGCTTGTGCTCTTGGAATGCTCCCTCTGAACACTCTGAGCCACCAGAAAAGAGGGCTAGCTCCCCAACTGGAAAGACCACATGCTGAGAGATGCCCATTTAGTCTGTAATTGCTCTACTTTCCCATCTGAGGTGACAGGCATGTGAGGGAAGCCATCTTGGATTTCCAGCTGCAGTCAAACCTCCATATAATTGAATTCACAGGAGTGACCCAAAGTAAGATCAGGAGAAGAACCAACAAGCCGATCCAAGCTCAGAGTGCATACTCATTAAATGCAAATTAAAGATATAACAATTTATAGTAGCTTTTCGACATTACATATTTTTCAATGAGGTGATACCAAAGTTGATTATTTTTTAACGTGAAAAAGTTGTCCTCATATTTTAAAAGACTGAGTATCCTCAATTATTTTTAAAATAAATTTATTGAGGTGCCATTGGTTAATAAAATTATGCAGGGTTCAGGGGCACAATTCCATAATACATCAACTGTATATTGCATTCAGCACCCCAAGTCTCCTTCCATCATTTACCCCCCATCCCTCCTTCTGCCCCCACCCCCGCACTCCAACTGTTTGACACGAGAGAGGAATCAAAGATATTTTGAACTTGGGGAGGGATATGATTGGATATGCATTTTAGAGTTTGGAGTACTTAAGTTTTCTTTTACAACACCCAGCAATGTGAGATTGAAGTACACAGTAGGCTTGTATTAAATATGTTGTTTGGTTTGAGTTAGTTAACAGGATGTGGTTGTGTTAAAAAGAGCGTGGTGCTGTATTTTAAGTGTGTTGTTTCTTTTGAAGCCTTCCTTATGAAATGTTGAGTGGCCTTATTTCCGTGTCCCTGAATCAGGTCCTCAGAATTAGTTTTTCAGTTCTTTCCAAGTGGGTACAACTATCAGGATTTGTCAGAGACCTATAATTCTTCTTCTTCTTTTTTTTTTTTTTTGAAACCCTTGGGGCCAGATATGCTTAGACATTTAGAATTTGAATTTTAGAAAAGCAATGCAGTACCTATATGATATATCATTTAATACTCCGAGTGGGGTCTGGGGCACCGCTGTGCAAGTATATACAGTTGACCTTGAACTGTAGGTGCTTAGGAGCACCTACCTCCATGAGGTCGGCAATCTGAGTATAACTTTTGAGTCCCCAGAAAGTTAACTGTGGTATGCCCGTAACATCTGTGGATTCAGCCAACTGCAGATTGAGAAACATCATTTTGAATTCATAGTTAGGAAACCACAGTTGTGACTGCAAAAATACTGATTTTGATTAAGAGGCTGGCTGAACCCAGGGACACAAATCCTCTATTGTATTTGTTGTGTAAGTGGACCCGTATTGTTCAAACGTGTTGGTCAAAGGTCAACTGGACATGAATATTCCGTCAGTGAAACAAGTGAATAATAACACTAAGTTAGATAAATAATTGACAAATTAATGGCACATCAGCGTACGGCAGGTTTTGCCACCAAATGCATTTATAAAATATTATTATTTTCATTCTGGAATGTAAAACTTTTTAATTAAAGTTGAGTTAGCAAAAATGTCTTAGTTTTTAGAGGTTTCTAGTCTTTGGGTTGTGAATATGGGATTATAGGCCTATAAAACCCCTGGGCTTTTTAAGACTATTGTGTTCTAAGTATACATATATTTTGTCTGTTATGTTCTCAGATGCTTTAACTTGACATTTTTTCACTTTTTAAAGGAGTAATAGAAACTTCAGAAATAATCGCTGCTTTGAAATCACTGGGTGTACATGTTTCTGAAGCCCAGGCACAAAGTATTCTACAAAGGTCAGCCCTTGTCCTTGTTTTTCATAGTTTCCACTTTGTCTAATACTCCACATTAGAAACTAATTTCGATAAATGTAGCTCCCCCTCCCTCCCTCTCCCTTCCTTCCTTTATTCCAACGTTGCTCCGCTATAGAATTTCCATTAAGCCCTCTGGTAACTACTTTTGTCAGACTGATGGAGTCATGCATGGCTCAGCATTTGGCCAAAGATGCAGAGAGACACCTAGACACACTGCTCACAAAAGTTAGGGGACCAGGGACCGTGCAGACCCTCCAGGACTTCCAGCCTTTTGTACAGCGCATCTTCACCAATGAGATCAAAGGTGGTTTTGCATCTCATTTGTATAATAGTCAAACGAGTTTCTTTGCTTACTTGCTTTTCTGATGTTCTTGTTTAATAATTAAAAAAAATCAAATGCTTCCTTTTTTTATTGCTTCATATTCATTTGAAATATCCCCTAATCTTTGTGAGCAGTATATTTACTACAGCACCCTGCAGAATTTGCTGTGCAAATTCCAGCCCCTTCGCAGCCCTCAGCTCCAGTCTCTGCTTATTCCATCTGCTGACTCTGGTTAGGCTCTTCCTTTCCTATGCCACACTTTGGAAAGTGTCCCCAGACAAGGACCGGGGTGAACGGGAGCTCAACTCATGAGTTCTCCTTCTCTCAAGTGTCAGACCGTGTCCTGCTTGTAGCCCCGTGCCTGGAAGCAGTGGCTTCATATATATACTGTGTCCAGTTCCGTAGTTGTTGATAGTGAGAGGATAAACCACGCCCACTACGTCGTCTTGGCTGGAACTGGACATCGTGCTGATGTTTTTGTTGGCCTCATGGAATTTGTTTTTTAGAATTGCTGTCGAGAAAAATGCAGTTGAAAAACATTTCACTTCATTCCAATTTTTACTCAGACTTAAAACAACAACATCTGATGCATTTTTTTGATTTGATATAAATCGGGAGAAGAAGGTCAGAGGAAAAATACTATTAGAAGAGTCAAAACGTGTAAGATTCATCTTCAGACAATTTTATTGATTCATTCATTCATTCATTCATTCGTCAAACATTTACTGAGTATGCAGTGCTAGAGATATAAAGGTGACTTTAAATAGCTTTTCCCTTTAAAAGATCACAGGCACATGTGAGAGAAATAGAGGTAATTAACTAAAAAGCAATATAGAATAAATTCCACCAGAGGGGCATTCTACAAAATACCTGATCATACTCCCCAAAGCTGTCAGGTTACCAAAAGCAAGGCAAGTCTGAGAAACTGTCACAGCCGAGAGGAACCTAAGGTGACATGACAATGACATGGACATCCTAACACAAAAAAGAGACATTAATTAAAAACGAAGGAACTCTGAGTAAAGTAAGAAATTTAGTTAATAATGACGTGTCAATATTGGTTCATTAATTGTAACAGATGTACCACAATCATGGTGCCATTAGGAGAAACTGAGTGTGATTCTCTGTATTCTAGTCTCAATCTTGTTCTAAAAAATAGTCTATTAAAATAGGAAAATACAGCAATATTCATGAAGTCTGGAGGAATGGCTTCTACAAGAAATATGTAAGAAGCATTTAATTTTTATAGTGATGCTAACTTTGTTCTACATGTTTTAAGAACAATTTTTTTAATATATATATTTCAGCATGGATACCGATGGAACCATGACAATAGACTGGGATGAATGGAGATACTATTTCTTGCTTCATCCCGCAACGAGTATCGATGAAATTGCTGGCTTCTGGAAGCATTCTACTGTAAGATTCCTTTGTATTTTACTCTATTTTTATTTGCTGTAAATATCATAGTGGTTATTATGATCACATAATTCCTATAATACCATAATCCTCAGTGGCTAAAATAACAGCATTCTCTTCTAATAGTGTTTGACCAATTTAGCAAGGAGTGTTAGTATTACATACACAAGCCCAGCTTCCATACTGTATTTGTTTGCTAAAACCTAGAACTCAAAATAGATACCCATCTGATGAAAGGGCCTACTTCGTTGAGAATAAATTACTCTGATACAGTTTACTCTCCTGTAAAAGTAGAAAAATAATATACTTTTAAAAATTCACAGATATGCTGTTCTCACTTCAGGCTTCAGTCATAGGAAATGTCAAGTCAGATTAAGGCTTAAAATTTTAGAATCAGAAAGGCTCAAACATTAGTTGATTGTATGTGTGAGGGTTTATTTCTGGGCTCTCAATTCTTTTCCATTAATTTACGTGTCTATTTTTATACTGTTACCATATTGTTTTGATCACCATAGCTTTGTAGTATAGTTTAAAAGCAGAAGTGTGATACCTCCAATTTTGTCCTTCGTCTGAGGATTGCTTTGGCTACTCAGGGTCTTGTGTTTGCATGTGCATTTTAATATTTTTATTTCTGTGAAAAATACCATTGGAATTTTGATAGAGGTTGCATTGAAACTACATATGGCTTTGAGTAGTATGGACATTTTGACAGTATTAATTCTTTCAACCCATGAGCACACTGTATATTCTATTTATTTGTGTCTTTTTTAATTCCTTTCATCAGTGGGAATTGATTTTACATCTGACCTATATCTGAATGCATTACAAAAAACCATTTGGTCTAGAACTAGTGCCAAGAACATTGTCAATCTTCATTCACAGGAGATGAGATATGAAAAAAAATCTTGTGGTTTTTGGTCTCTATATAAAGTTATCCTCTTAATTTGTCTATTGTTTAATTCTGTCTTCACATTTTATCAGATGGTCGATATAGGGGAGAACATGGCTATTCCCCATGAATTTACCGAGCAAGAAAAGCGTTCTGGAGGCTGGTGGCGGCTCCTGGTGGCGGGAGGAGTGGCGAGCGCGGCGGCGCGGACCTGCACGGCTCCTTTCGACCGTCTGAAGGTCATGATGCAGGTCGGTGGCACGTGCCCACCGGCCCCAGTGCCTTAGAGCAACTGGAAAATCCTTGGTCATTTGCCAGAGAAATGTTTTGCCACATTTCATACTAGTCATTAAAGTTGTACATTTTTCTGAAAATGTAAATTATCTTATTTATCTATATTAAAAGATTTTTTTTTTACAGAGAGAGGGATAGACAGGGACAGACAGGAACGGAGAGATGAGAAGCATCAATCATTAGTTTTTCGTTGCGCATTGCAATACCTTAGTTGTTCATTGATTGCTTTCTCATATGTGCCTTGACCACGGGCCTTCAGCAGACAGAGTAACCCTTGCTTGAGCCAGTGACCTTGGGTTCAAGCTGGTGAGCTTTTGCTCAAACCAGATGAGCCCGTGCTCAAGCTGGCGACCTTGGGGTCTTGAACCTGGGTCCTCTACATCCCAGTCCAACACTCTATTCACTGCGCCACTGTCTGGTCAGGCTTTTTAATTGTCTTAAAGATACTTGTGTGCTTTTTAAATTAATTTTTTTTTTTTTGTATTTTTCTGAAGCTAGAAACCGGGAGAGACAGTCAGACTCCCGCATGCGCCCTACCGGGATCCACCCGGCACGCCCACCAGGGGGCGACGCTCTGCCCACCAGGGGGCAATGCTCTGCCCCTCCGGGGTGTCGCTCTCCCGTGACCAGAGCCATTCTAGCGCCTGGGGCAGAGGCCAAGGGCCATCCCCAGCGCCCGGGCCATCTTTGCTCCAATGGAGCCTCGGCTGCGGGAGGGGAAGAGAGAGACAGAGATGAAGGAGAGGGGGAGGGGTGGAGAAGCAAATGGGCGCTTCTCCTGTGTGCCCTGGCCGGGAATCGAACCCAGGACTTCTACACGCCAGGCCGACGCTCTACCACTGAGCCAACTGGCCAGGGCCTAAATTAATTTTTATTTGACATAAGAATAGAACCACTCTATCAGAAGTTTTTCAGAAATATAATTAAATCTCTTAAAGATATGATAAGATATCATTAGTCCAATTTATTAGTTATTTCCAGTTTCTGATACCTACATAATAGCATGGTTCTATTCTACTATTGAAGTACTTAGACTATTTCTAAAAATTGGAAAATAAGTTATTTAGAGTGTATTATTGACTTACGATCTCAGTAGAGGTGGTGTTGTCTAATTTAATTACCTCTTATTTTACTGAATAATGGATTGATTATTAACAGTAGTTATAAAATAGTGCATGGTTTAATCTGTTAATTAAAATATAATATTTACTGAATACTTTCTCTGCAATGATATAAAAATTAATAATCCATAATCTAGCGAATTTAAATTTGCAATTAACTTTATGTATCTTGGTGTTTTATTGTCTTGGATTTTTGGTAACATTATGACATTTGGTAATGGATTATGAAATGTGTGTGTGTGTGTGTGTGTGTGTGTGTGTGTATTTATTTATTTTTTTTTTTGGGAGGGGTTGACTTCTGATCTTATTTTCTAAGATCTGAGAAAATCTTATTTTTGATCGGCTCAGATTTAGAGGTAGGAGCTGTCAGAGCAGACAGCCTCTGTCTCTTGGCAATCTGTTCTTGGCGTTTTTCTTGTTCTTTTTCGTTCTCCCGCCAAGTTTGCAGCCTCTTCACTCTGAGCCTCTTTCTTATGTTATCACTATGCTGCTGTTTCAGGGAAGTGGCTGACGTTGGGGCTGCAGGGCCGGCGAGCAGCGAGGTGCTGAGCCCCGTGGTCTCCCGTCCTGGGTTTCATACCTTCTTCATTCCGGCTTTCTGGCATCTTGAGAGAGACCGGCAAGTTCACAGATCCCACTAGTTCTTCTAGGTGCAGAGGTACAGCCGGTGTTGTTAGTCCAGGAATAATATCTTTCTTCTCTTTTTTTCTAGGTTCATAGTTTAAAGTCAGGAAGAATGAGATTAATTGGTGGGATAGAGCAGATGGTAGAAGAAGGAGGAATTCGTTCTTTTTGGCGAGGAAATGGTGTAAATGTTTTTAAAATTGCGCCTGAGACAGCCATCAAGATTGGGACCTATGAACAGGTAAAACGCTGTTGTCTGTGGAATTTCATAACAAAGCTCAGATTTTAAGTTTAGTGTTTAAAAAGTTGAGGCTTTCACGAGAGAGAAAACTGGAGTGTGCACAAACAATAGATGTCAATTAAAAGTGACTTTGTTTATTCTTATTTGATTATTTTTTTCATATTGCTTTTGTTTATGAGAGACATTCCATGGATTATGGTATATTATCAGAACTGATGTATATTAGTAATACTTTTAATTTCAATGTCATCGTGAAAGAAACCCTCACAAAACATTCGAATATTAATTTTCCTTTGAGCAATTTGAATGTTTTATCTAAAAAAATTGTTCAATTTAGGATTGTAGTTTTGTTTAATTAATTCACTTTGAGATGCGCTATATTTGTTCTCAAGCAGTATAAGTTATTCGCATCACATAGCAGCCCAGGAGGGCTCTCTGCACATTTCAGGTTTCCCGTTTTCTGGGCTGGCAGGCTCCGCTAGCGTGGAAGCCCGCCCTTGACGCTGATAGTTCCGTTTTCCTTACTTCCACGTGGGCTCTCGCAATAACCTCCTGATTTCTTGAGCTAACAGGAGTTCCTAACAAAAAGAGCTTTCTACATTAACTTACCATTCCTGATTATCCAGTAACCAAACAGTAAGCACCCTCCCTGTGGAGGGTGTGGAGGCTGAAAAGAGAGGGAAGACACAGTCCCTGCCCCTTGGAGGCACCGGTATGCCTTTATGAACTAGTACTTCCTTCGCGAATATGCTTAAGTGATTTCATGTTGCAACTTATTCTGCAGACAAAGAAGGGAAGGGAAAGGGGTCTTACTTGTTATCTCGGACAACTGCATAAAAATTAAAACGAAGTTTTGTACTAGATGCTAATATCAGGTGTCTAGAATACCTCTGAAATAATTTTATAGTGCTAATTAATGTTATAAACTTAGAAACTATATATATTCCATTTCAGTAATTTTATGCATTTCAATACTTTTATTTATACAGTACAAGAAATGGCTTAGTTTTGATGGTGCTAAAATAGGAATTATTGAGAGATTTGTATCTGGCTCATTGGCTGGTGTAACTGCTCAGACCTGTATTTACCCCATGGATGTATGTATTATTATCAAATTTTAACTAAAGTAATGCTTTTAACTGAAATTATAATTTTTAAAGAAATAAATGAATCCTAGATCTAGAATTGGTACGAAAAACAATTTTATAGCTATAAGATTTAAATGTCATATCACATGTCAGTTGTATCAAATGGCCGTAGTAGATTTTTGTTTTAGTTGTGTAGGATAGAGGTAGCTTTATAGATGTACCAAGAAGGTAACAGTTTCATTGTCTGCTAATTTATTTGTTAATGTCGCACCCCCCCCCCCCCATTGTAAGATTCTTTTCTAGATCCAGAGGTGAGTCAGACAGGCATTTGGTCACGCAGCTGCTTCTAGTCTAGAAGGGAGCTAAACATGCACATCAGTCCGAAGAGAGAATATAATTCTGGGAGAGAGCGCCGTGTGAAGAGTTAATGGGAGTGTAGGGGGAAGTTATTTCCAGTTAGGGATTGCATGAAAGACGCGAATTACTGTGTGAGTCTGGTTTAGGATTCGGACTTTGAGAGACGCTGGGTAAGAGGGCAGTGCATTGCCCCCGAGCGAGGGGGCAGGGCTGTAAGGATGGGCTTATCCACAGAGCAGGGTCCCGCAGAGAACTCATAAGACAGGGCTCCCGTCTGACTCAGAAGCAGCTTCAGCGAGACACACCATTTGCCCAATCAAGACGAAGTTGACACTGTTTTTTCATCTTGGCTGCTTTGGAGAGTTATTCCTCCCAATCTGCTGTGTAGAGCCTCCTTAAGGGAAATGAGTGGAGGAGAAGAGGGCAAGGAGTGAGGTTCTGTCAGAATTACATTGAGTGTAGGCATATCGGGCAGAGCCTGCCGAAGCCCCCTGTTGTGTTGCTGCTTCATGAGCACAGATCCGCCCCCACCATAGTGAATTTCAGCTACAGGCCTCACTGTTACAGTAGTTCCCAGAGTATGTATTTCAGCATGGGTAGGATTTGTTTTCTCATCGGTTCTTCACTCTCACATGACCAGGTACTTCTTTTAAATCTTGGCTGTAGCTGCTTTATTTTGAAGCAATAATGTTGTCTCAGATGACTTTGTTTCAGAATATGCTGCCGTACAGACCATTAAAGGAGTCTGAACGGATGTATCAATCAGAGCCACAATGATGATTTATATTCTCCTGGTTAACTTTCTTTTTTAAATGAGAGGAGGGGAGGTAGAGACAGACTCGTGCATGTGCCCTGACCAGGATCCACCTAGCAACCCCTGTCTGGGGCCAATGCTTGAATCAACAGAGCTATCCTCAGCGCCTGAGGCCCACGCTCGAACCAATTGAGCCACTGGCTGGGAGAGGGGAAGAGAGAGAGAAGGGGTAGAGGGAGGGGAAAAGAAGCTTTTTACATGTGCCCTGACCGGGCCAAACACAAAACGTCCATATGCCAGGCCGCTGCTCTATCCACTGAGCCAAATGGCCAGGACTCCTGATTAGTTCTTTTAAAAAAAAGCTCTGTACTAGATCAGTTTATTATTGAGTCAATTAGTAAGAATTCAAAATTATGTTTAAGCTTGCTTTCTCTTTTGATTTCTGTGATGATCAGTAAACATGGTGATTTAATGCAGTTTTCTAGATTGCTAGATATGCCCAGTGACTCTGATCAATTATTTTTATTATTTATTCCCTTTCACATTTAGGTTATAAAGACCCGACTGGCTGTAGGGACAACTGGACAGTATTCAGGAATTATTGATTGTGGGAAGAAGCTTCTGAGACAAGAAGGCGTGAGAGCCTTTTCCAAAGGCTATCTCCCGAACGTGCTAGGCATCATACCCTATGCAGGCATAGATTTTACTGTTTATGAGGTGAGTTTATTCTCATCATGTGACATTATCTGTTAGATTTGAAAATTTGGCACAATAATTTTTATTCTAAAAACCTGGTTATAAATGACTTGTCATGAATTAGCTTCTAATCAAGAAGTAAAATGAGCACTTTTCTTGGGCTTTTCGTTTATGTGTCAGTTGTCTGATATTCTGATCATCTGTGTGTGTGTCTGCGTGTGAATTAGTTTCTGGTAATCATAATTATAGACCAGAATGCTGATAACATAGTGGTTCTCAACCCTGGATCCTATCAGAATGACCTGTGTGTGGGTGGATCAAAAACAAGATTACTGGGCTGCACCCCGAGACACTCTGACTTAATCATCCCAGGGAGAGGCCTGGGGTTCAGGTTTGCAGCCCCCCGGGAGAATCTGATGTCCAGTTGAGATGGGGACACTGAGATATTATTGGTTAGAAATAAACATGAGAGTTGAAGGCAAGAGTAATTAGGGGTGTTGGGGGCCAGGCGGCATGGAGACGGGCGGACTCCCTGACAGGGTCGTGCCGTGCCGAGCAGGCAGGATTCCAGGTGACACCCCTTTCAGACAGTCATTTCATTTCTGGGACCACACAGCCCTCTCAGGTAGGCCGTCTTAACAACACGCCATTTGGTCATAAGGAGCCGGGGAGAGAACAAGACTAGTATAATGTCCATTCATTCTCCGTTCAGGAAGGACAGCCATCTAGGCACAGGCCCCGTGGCATTTTTGGTGAGTGGTACCACCCTCATGAGAAAGACAGCCAATTTCATTTAGCGCTGAACAAAAATACTGTTCCTTTTCTTGGTGGAAGATTAAAGTATTGAGTATTATAGTATGTATTTCTTTCCCTGTTTGTTTTCTTGCTTCTGTGGTCTTACTAAAATAATTTCATTGCTCGTGTTTAACATTGGCCTCTCTCCATTCCTTTATTTCTACATTTCAGTGCCCACACTTCCATACCAGAGTGGCACTGCACATTTCTCTATTGGTGCATGGCTGTAGTAAATGCACAGAGTAAAGACATTCTTGGATTTTCCTTTTTCCAAAGCATCAGATTATATGTTTCATAGTAAATTGTCCCATATGTAATGGTCAGTTTGTATCCTTTAATAAATGAACAGTTCTAAAAACACTTAGTGGTGTTTTAAACCCACTATAACTGAATAATTTCTTCTAGCTACTTTCTTGATTTTTTTTTTTTTTTAGTGAGATAGAGACAGACAGGAAGGGAGAGAGATGAGAAGCATCAGCTCATAGTTGTGGCACTTGAGTTGTTCATTGATTGCTTCTCATATGTCCCTTTACCAGGGGCCTCCAGTAGAGCCAGTGACCTTAGGCTCAAGCCAGTGACCTTTGAGCTCAAACCAGCAGCCATGGGGTCATGTTTATGATCCCAGCTTCCAGCAGCCATGTGGTCATGTTTATGATCCTATGCTCAAGCTGGTGACCTCACACTCAAGCTGGAGCCTATGCTCAACCTGGTGACCTTGGGGTTTCAAACCTGGGTCCTCAGCATCCCAGGCTGATGCTCTATCCACTGCACCACCTCCTGGTCAGGCACCTTCTAGCTACTTTCATTCAAGGACAAGCACATTTGGAAAGATGGATTTTTCTTAAAAGTTGCAACAATATGGTTTTATTAGCCTAAAGTGGATTACCAGTCTTTTCACAGTGTTCTGTCAGTCCCTCTGAGAATCCCCTGAATTTTGCTTGGGTCTTTGAATGTCACTGCAAACTAAGCAGTCAAGCAAAACTAAACAAACACAACCCAGAATAAACAGAACCTACATGGATACAAATAGAGGAAAACGTGAACTGAGGTTGCATGAATACCTTTGTTTGAAGACATCCGCATTCCAGTCCCTGACAGGACTGTGTGGATAGCCTCCTCTGTACACGACGCAGGGACAATCTTTGGTAAAGATTTTGGAAAGAACAGTTGTTAACATCAAGCTACCAAGTTTGACTCCAATTTATCAGCATTGCAGCTGGATAACTTAGTCTCTCTGAAGGAGTTTCCTCATGTATAAAATTTATAAAATGGAGACAACAGTATTGACTTGTCAGGTTTCCATAGGGATTGAATGAGGTAACATCCATAAAAATGCTCAATAAAATTCTTTAATCAAGAAGCTACCCAATAATGCTCACCGAAGTTGGATGAGCTATGAACTTATTTTACTCAGACTGGCATAGTAGTTAAAAGATATTTACTGCTTTCTTCTCTTCCAGCTTTTGAAGAATTATTGGATAGAACACTATGCGGGAAACTCGGTCGACCCTGGGATAATGATTTCACTGGGATGCAGCATGTTTTCTCATATTACTGGTCAGATAGCCAGCTTCCCAATGAACCTTCTTAGAACGCGCATGCAGGCTCAAGGTGAGTTTATTTTTTTAAAGGAAGTAATAAATTTAAAAAGTTAGTAATGTAAATAAATAATAAAGTTATTAGTGTAATGAATTAATTATAAAAAATAAGTTCAAAAGTTAAAATATGTTTTAAATGAGTAGAAATTAATGATGTCAAAATTTGAAAAACTGTAGTATTGCTAAATAAAAAGCTAACTTTCTGGTTTTTAAAGCATGAGCTTGAATTTATTGTTTTATCACAGAGCCTGTTGTGGGGTTTTGATTTTCTTTCTTCTGGAAAGTTCTGTATGGAATGCTCCACATTTATTTCTGTTACCAATGGTTCTTTTTCCAGAGTTTATGATTAGGAAGTGCCAGTTGAGCCCGCAGTGACTCAGTGTGAACATGTCATTTCCTAGTCATATTCTGCACTGTGGTTGTGGAGTTGGACACTCGTTCTTTTTTCCAGTCCACGGGGCAGGAAGATAAGCAGAAGGGAGGGCACCTGTTTTGTTCCTCTCAAGTGAAATGTCAAGAATTTAGATTTTAACAAAATGCCTGGCCCCGGCTGGTTGGCTCAGCAGTAGAGAATCAGCCAGGCCTGTGGAAGTCCCAGGTTCGATTTCCAGTCAGAATACACAGGAGAAGTGCCCATCTGCTTCTCTACCCCTCCCCTCCCCCCTTCTCATTCTCTCTCTCTCTCCCTCCTTAAGACATGGCTTGAATGGCTGGAGCAATTGGCCAAGGCACTGAGGATGGTTTCCTGGCCTCACCTCATATGCTAAAATAGCTCGGTTGCTGAGCAACGGAGCAAGCCCCAGATTGGCAGAGCATCACCCCATAGAGGTTTTGCAGGGTGGATCCTGGCTGCGGTGCTAGTGGCAGTCTGTCTCTCTGCCTCCCTGCCTCCCACGTAATAAAAAAGGAAGAAAGAAAGAAAATGAAAAAGGCACTTTTTGAGAAAAAAAAACCACCTCACATAATCTTATTATCTTCTTGAGTAAACTCTTTTATTTTTTATTTTTTAAAGTGAGAAGCAGGGAGGCAGAGAGACAGACTCCCACATGCACCCAACTGGGATTCATGCCCCCAGACAGCCCACTAGGGGGCAATGCTCAACCCATCTGGGGTATTGCTCCATTGCTCAGCAACTGAGCTATTCTTAGTGCCTGAGGCGGAGGCCATGGAGCCATCCTCAGCACCTAGGCCAACTTTGCTTCAGTGGAGCCTTGGCTGTGGGAGGGGAAGAGAGAGACAGAGAGGAAGGAGAAAGGGAAGGGTGGAGAAGCAGATGGGCACTTCTCCTGTGTGCCCTGGCCGGGAATTGAACCTGGGACATCCACACGCTGGGCCGATGCTCTACTGCTGAGCCAACTGGCCAGGGTCCTGAGTAAACTCTTAAGGGATCATGTGGTAAGTGATATTCTTTTACATTTTTTTGTTGTTGTTTTATTCAGTGAGAGGAGGGGAGGCAGAGACAGACTTCTGCATGCGCCCTGATGGGGATCCTTCCGGCAAGCACACTAGGGGCAATGCTCTGCCCATCTGGGGTGTTGCTCCATTGCTCAGCAACCGAGCTCTTCCTAGCGCCTGAGGCAGAGGTCATATAGCCATCCTCAGTGCCTGGGGCTAACTCACTCCAATAGAGCCATGGCTGCAGGAGGGGAAGAGAGAGAGAGAGAGACAGAGAGGAAGGAGAGGGGGAAGGGTGGAGAAGCAGATATGCGCTTCTCCTGTGTGCCCTGACTAGGAATTGAACCCGGGACATCCATACACCAGGCCGATGCTCTACCACTGAGCCAACCACCCAGGGCCTCTTTTACGTTCTTTTCCCCCTTTGTTCTGGGAAGGTTTGAGGGTTTAATTTATATTGTAATCCAGGTGGGGAATCTGTCCATCCCATCACCTGTCCATCCCTCAACCAAACTATTTATGTCATACCCAATTCCCAGTGCTCCTTTGAGGTCCCTTGTTAAACACTTTCAAGTGCTGTTCAGTAGAATTTCCGGCAGTGATGTGGGCATTTTATCTGTGCTGTCCCGTAGGGCAGTGGTCCACAACCTTTTTTGGGCTATGGACTGGTTTAATGTCAGAAAATATTTTCACGGACCAGCCTTTAGGGTGGGACGGATAAATGTGTCACGTGACCAAGACAAGCGTCAAGAGTGAGTCTTAGACAGATGTAACAGAGGGAATCTGGTCATTTTTTAAAAATAAAACATCGTTCAGACTTAAATATAAATAAAACAGAAATAATATAAGTTATTTATTCTTTCTCTGTGGACTGGTACCAAATGGCCCACGGACCGGTACTGGTCCACGACCCAGGGTGCATCACAGGTACACACAGTTGTTGGGCACTGGAATTGTTGTAGTGCAACTAAGAAACTGAACTTTTGCCTGACCTGTGGTGGCACAGTAGTTAAAGCATTGATCTAGAATGCTGAAGTCACTGGTTCAGAACCCCAGGCTTGCCTGGTTAGAGGCACATGTGGGAGTTGATGCTTCCTGATCCCCCCCTTCTCTCTTTATCTCTTTCACTCTCCTCTCTCTCTAAAAAAAATAAATTAATAAAATCTAAAAAAAAAATTATAAAAAAAAGAAACAGAATTTTTAGTTTTACTAATCCTTTTTTTTTTTAAGTGAGAGGAAGAGAGGTAGTGAGGTAGACTCCCGCGTGTGCCCCGGCTGGGATCCACCCGGCAACCCCCGTCTGGGGCTGATGCTTGAATCAACTGAGCTATCCTCAGCACCTGAGGCCGACACTTGGACTGACTGAGCCACTGGCTGTGTGAGAGGGAGAGGGAGAGAAAGGAAAGGGGGAGGGGGGAAAGAAGCAGTTGGTTGCTTCTCATGTGTGCCCTGACCAGGAATTGAACCTGCGACATCTGCATGCTGGACCAGTGCTCTACCCACTGAGCCAACTGGCCAGGGCTGAGTTTTACTTAATTCTAATTAATTTAGAGTTAAATAGCCACATGCACCTATTGACTGCAGTATTGGACCACACAAGACTCTTCTTTATGTAGGAAGAGAGGTGTACCCTGAAGTAATTTCAGCCCCTGAAAATTCTCATTAATCACTGGACTATCTTAATATATAAAGATTAAATATTGAATTATACTGATTTCCCCCTCCCAATTTATAGCACTAAAGGAAAAAGAAACAACTATGATTCGTCTCATTCAAGATATATATAACAAAGACGGAAAAAAGGGATTTTTCAGAGGTCTCACCCCAAGCATCATGAAAGTGCTTCCCGCAGTAATCATCGGCTCTGTGGTTTATGAAGAAGTGAAACGTCATTTTGGATTAACTTAGAAGTGAAATATGAAATTGTTGTCAGTACTGTAATCACTTAATTGTAAGATAATACCTGAGTTGTAAAGGGAAATTGATCTCTTCCTAAAAGATTCCTGAAACAATTATTCAAATAATTGTTAAAACATTTTCACTTTATTATAAAATCTATAAATTAAATAATCATTTTGGTAAAGTTCCTTAATAATTTAAAATCCTTAATACCCACAGAATTCAGTTTACATTTCCCACTACTTTCCCTTGAATCCTGACTTGAAACTTCTTTTTATTGGGTTTAAATATACCACAGTAAAATTATAAAACATTTGGGCAGCGGTAGCAGTTTGTGTTAACCTTTTTGTCTTTAAACAACTTTCTAAAAAGGCTGACCTTGAAAATGTCTTACACACTAAAAGAAAAATCAGTGGATTTAAAATTGATGTTATAGGCCCTGGCCAGTGGCTCAGTAGATACAGAGTTGGCCTGGCATAGGATTTCCCAGGTTCGATTCCTGGTCAGGGCACACAGGAGAAGCAACCAGCTGCTTCTCTCCCTGTCCCTCTTCGCCTTCTCTCCTTCTTACTCTCCCACAACCAGTGGCTTGATTGGTTTGAGCATGTCCCTGGGCACTGAGGATAGCTAGGTTGGTCTGAGCATATTAGCCTCAGGTGGTAAAAATAGCTCGATACCCAAGCATTGACCCCAGATAGGGTTGCCTGGTGGATCCTGGTTGGGGTGCATGTGGGAGTCTGCCTAACTATCTCCCCTCCTCTTACCTTAAGAAGAAAAAAAAACCCCCAAATAAAAAAAAGAAAATAAAATTGATGTTATAGCAAATGATCAGAGTATAGCTCTCTTGTTTAAGCAAAATGAAAAGTTGGTTTCACAAATCCTTCTGTCAGATTGTGGATGGAATAATGACAATATGATAAAATATTTCTTCTCTGGGTACTTTTATTTGTAAATATAAACATGGTTGGTTTATTTTTATTCCTTTAGGGTTCATTTTTATTGATATTTTCAGCTGTTATAAGAGAGTCAGAACTGAGAACAAATTCGCATTGTACCAATTTTTATCTTCTGGTTGAGAGGAAGAACTTAAAAGATTAAATCCATTATTTCATACTTGTTGAAGCAGTTATTATTCAGCTTAGGCATTGATTGAATCAACCCTTTGAAATCCTAAGTATGTCTTTTCACTTTTTTTTTTTTTTTTTTTTAATTTTTTTTATTTATTCATTTTAGAGAGGAGGGGGAGAGATAGAGATAGAGAGAGAGAGAGAGAGAGAGAAGGGGGAGGAGCAGGAAGCATCAACTCCCATATGTGCCTTGACCAGGCAAGCCAGGGTTTTGAACCGGCAACCTCAGTGTTTCCAGGTTGACGCTTTATCCACTGCGCCACCACAGGTCAGGCTGTCTTTTCACTTTTATGGAAAAGAAAAAGTGAATCCTAGTCTTTGTTGGACTGGAGTCCTGACTATTGAAATTTTTAAATAAGAGCGTGGGGAGGCGGTGGTAATGGGCCGTTTGGCCACAGTACTGCTCAGCTGAAGGACTGCCTAGCCCTAGCTAATCTGACTAATGTCCCGCTCTGAGGTTTGCCCTTGCCATCCAAACATTTGCCTTTATTTATTTCCTCAAGATGATCAGTTTCTTGGTGATAGATTAATTAAAAATGATGAGGTTGAGGTGCATATCACAATGCAAAGATTTAATTTGTAGTGGAGCATCACACTTCCCATAAAGCAGGACACTTTTATCTTCTCTGGGGCGCAGCCCTGGTGTCCAAGGCCCTGGGAAACCAAGTCAGTAATGAGAAGATCCATCTGGGATTGGAGCAAAGAGAAGGTGGTATTTTGGAGGACTGTTGTACTCAGACCCAGACCCGGCAGTGCAGGTGGGAGGAGTAGGAGGCCTTGTCCCCAGGGAGAGGGCCTGAGACCTGTAGAACTCTGATAATGCTGGTGACATTCAGTAAATAATATTGATGCTAGCACTACTAATAGCAAACTTCAGAGGGAGGGGGGGAGAAGGTTGGGTTTCCTGTTAACTCCTGCGTGGCTGAGAGTGACGGAAATGGGATAGGAAAGACAGAATGCTGGCATTCCTGCGATCTTCCTGTGTCTTCCTGTGAGCCGGGAACATCGCCGTTTGTATACACTGGGCTTTCAGAAGAGTGGGCTCACTCTGTTAGAATATGCAGGGCTGCCAGCCCGAGCAGTCTGTTAGCAAAGGTAGTCAATCTACATATAATCAGAGAGGACAAGCCTCAGGAGGGAATGAATTTTTTTTTTGCTTTTTTGTTTTCTGATTTGTTTGTAAGTGGAGCTGACCTTTGAACCTTTGATAAATTAGTACAATCTGATCTACTGAAACCCACGTCAATTACATTTAATTGTTAGGAACATTTACCTGTGAAAACGCCTTCTCCCCTTTAACTTGGATTCGTTGGGCACACAATGCTTTGGGCTCAGGAACAATGCTGAGGTTTTCATCAGTGAGCACCTGAGATAAGTCCAGGAGCCTCTTGCGAAGATTTGCAGAATTTAGCACCAGGAGTGTTAAGAAAGTGTCTCTGGCCTGACCAGGCGGTCGCGCAGTGGGTAGTGTGTGGGACTGGGAGCGGAGGACCCGTTTGAAACCCTGAGCTCGCCGGCTTGAGCAAGGGGTCACTCACTCTGCTGTACCCCCCCCCCCATCAAGGCACATATGAGGAAGCAATGAATGAACAACTCTCTCCCTTCCTGTCTGTCTGCCCCTATCGGTCCCTCTCTCTGTCTCTGTCACACACAAAGAAGAAAGTGTCTGTTGTGCTTGAGAGGTAGTAAGATAGGAAGAAAGAAAAAAAGTGAAAGAAAATGTAAGAGAAAACTGAGAGCTGCCACAACCATGTCCTCGGCCACGTGAAGAAAGCGGTCTGGAGGGTTGGCAGGGCACAGGGAGGAGCAGAGAGAGGCCCGTGGGCAGGGCCAGGCTGTGGTTCTTGTTTTGCCCGAGTTCCAGCTGCAGCCAGTTTGCATAAGTTCACTCAAGTGGGATTTCTGGCCCTTGGACTCGCCACACCCTGTCTCTGCATTGCCTACTTAGGTTCTTAAACATAACTTTTTTTTTTTTTTTTTTAAATAGAATATATAAAACTTAGGATTTCATATGACTATAAATTGGCCGCAGACACGCACATGTAAAATCATGCCTTACATGGAGTCAGCATCTAGAAGACATTTGAAACTGTATAGACGTTAAAAAGGAGGGTTAATGAAGAACAGCAATAATGACTAAGAAATACTAGAACCTCTTTAAAAAGTGTTTTGACAAAAGAAGCCTTCAAGAGTTACAAAATGAGCTCTCACTGTCCCCCGCCCGCCCCTTTCTTTGCACCACAGTCACGCTCTGTGCTTCAGGGCTTTTTAAATAGAAACTGTTCACAGGGATGAGCAAGTTTCAGACTCCAGAGGAATTGTTGCTTCGTTATTGACGGAAGCATGCTGCCATGAGAGGTTGTTTTGCAATATAGAAAATAATTGGAAAGATGGATATGCTACATTTCTGCTGTTGATCTCCAGTTTAATCAGAGTGGACAATGAATACGGACAGAGAATAATTTTTTAAGAAGGGAAAAAATGTGTTACATCCAGTTTTAAAATATTTTAGTTCTCTATCTTTTGTGAGGGTATTTTAGGGACACATAACTGTGCGGATGACTAAGGAAATACCCACTTCCTTCTTTCCTTTGTTCCCATTCAGCCTGCATTCCCCGGTTCTGTAGCCCCAGACCGTTCTTCATCCTTAGTTACAGCACCCTCTACTGACTCATTCACAACATTACACTGTGGCCGTTTTCCCAGTGTGGCCGCTTCACCTTCAGAAGGAAAACACTTAGAAAATGTACTAAAGAGTTGAACTTTCAGCAAATTGAACTGCTTTCAAACCATTTGAAACTTATTACACAGATACTAGTACACTCGCATCACTACAGAGAAACAAGTGGCTGTGAGTTTGAAGATATTACAAGTAAGCACGCGGACAAATCTTAATGTCAAAGACATTCAATTTTTGAATACCACATTTCCCCATTTTTTGAAAAATCTGGGGTCTAAAACCTGGTGCGTCTTATGCAGTGGTAGTGGCATTTCAAATGCCGTGGAAGGAACTGAGGACGAGGCAATCTATGAAGACAGTGATTCGTCATCAGACACAGATGAGGACAAGCTAACGGATGGGAGTTCTGACAGTGATGAGGAGTTGTCTGAACTTTATAATGAATAAAACTTGAGTTCAATAACTTTATGTAATACATGTTTTTTCAAATTTCAGGCCCCCAAATAAGGTGCATCTTATATTTGGGAGCATCTTATACACGGGGAAATACAGTATATGTGCCAAAAAACAAGAAAAGATGGCAAAAATTTCTGTTTTCTGTTTTTTTTTTTTTTGTTTTTTTTTGCGTTTTTCTGAAGCTGGAAACAGGGAGAGACAGTCAGACAGACTCCCGCATGCGCCCGACCGGGATCCACCCGGCACGCCCACCAGGGGGCGATGCTCTGCCCACCAGGGGGCGATGCTCTGCCCATCCTGGGGGTCGCCATGTTGCGACCAGAGCCACTCTAGCGCCTGGGGCAGAGGCCACAGAGCCATCCCCAGTGCCCGGGCCATCTTTGCTCCAGTGGAGCCTTGGCTGCGGGAGGGGAAGAGAGAGACAGAGAGGAAAGCGCGGCGGAGGGGTGGAGAAGCAAATGGGCGCTTCTCCTATGTGCCCTGGCCGGGAATCGAACCCGGGTCCTCTGCACGCTAGGCCGACGCTCTACCGCTGAGCCAACCGGCCAGGGCAAAAATTTCTGTTTTCAAAATGAGCAATGAACACTATGAAATGAGAAATCTGAATTTTATTTTTTTTTTATTTTTTTTTTTTTTGTTTTTTTTTTTTTTTTTTTTTCATTTTTCTGAAGCTGGAAACAGGGAGAGACAGTCAGACAGACTCCCGCATGCGCCCGACCGGGATCCACCCGGCACGCCCACCAGGGGCGACGCTCTGCCCACCAGGGGGCGATGCTCTGCCCATCCTGGGCGTCGCCATGTTGCCACCAGAGCCACTCTAGCGCCTGGGGCAGAGGCCACAGAGCCATCCCCAGCGCCCGGGCCATCTTTGCTCCAATGGAGCCTTGGCTGCGGGAGGGGACGAGAGAGACAGAGAGGAAAGCGCGGCGGAGGGGTGGAGAAGCAAATGGGCGCTTTCTCCTGTGTGCCCTGGCCGGGAATCGAACCCGGGTCCTCCGCACGCTAGGCCGACGCTCTACCGCTGAGCCAACCGGCCAGGGCGAGAAATCTGAATTTTAAATTCCTCTCTGCATGACATAACTTTTAAAATGATGTCAGAGAAGCATTTTTTTATTGTTTTGTACATTTTTAGTTTTATGGTTATTTGACCCAAAGTTCTTCTATAGCTCCAGAACCCTGGGGGGGATGAGTGAGTGATTTTCTGTCACCCCTAAATTGTGTGCTCCACGAGGACAGAGGCCCCTTTATATTTCAATATCTAAAAATATTTAAAACCGCGAATTCTCACCAACACCACTAATTCAAATCTGACCCTCTAGGGGTCGCTCTAGCTTTCCCCTTTGCATATTGGTAACTCATTTTTCTGACAGCAAGTAGCTTAGATCTCATTATCCTGAATGTATTTGTTGCTTTTCTCAGTCCCCTTATAGGCAACCAATCTCCCAACCTGCTGGGCTGCTGCCCTGCTCAACCTCTTCCTTTGAACTTTGATGCGAAGGTGACCAACTTTTTTACAATGAAAAGGAGGACAAAAATAAATGGAAGGAAACAATATTGTAAATAAAAGAAACATTTCATTCATTGCAACAATAATACACTAGAATATGATAAATGCATAATAAAAACATTTGTAATATTTTATATTGTAATTATGCTTACATGCCTATTAATTTTTAATAATAATTGTAAGAAAAAAGTACTCATTTAGATACAAATACGTCACATCACACGCAATGGATCGACTCTGCATCGATCAAATACGGACATTTACAGATTAGTCTTCCAATATCAAAAAGGAGGACATGTAGGAGGACACTTTTCGAGAGAGAGGGAGGAACTAAGGAAGGAAGGAAGGGAGGGAGGTAGTGAGAGAGGGAGGGAGGAAGGGAGGGAGGGAGGGAGGGAGGAAGGGAGAAAGGGAAGGAGATGAAGGTTTTACATAAAAAATATAGTATAGAATATGGACCCAATTCCCACGATTATCAATTCTTCAATAGATGTGCATGTTCTTTTTGTGTTTTGAGTTTATCAGTCTTCAGAACAATTTACATAAAATGTCAAAACCAAAGGTGGTCTTTTATATAATTAGGTTCAGAATCATGCCATATGTGGATTAGAAGCCCATTTGAACTTGACACAAGTGTTTTGAAATCAAAAGCATTTACATGACTTAGAAATGGTGGCAATTAAGGACCATGTTTGTATGATGGAAAGCTGTCTTCATTCCTTTTGGGGGGTTGGGGGTTGGGGATGAGTAAGGGGCAGAATGCACCTTCTTCTCTGGAATTCTGTCCCCTAAATGACTTGGAAAATATGGGGCAGAATAGCCACTTAGCTTAATATGATAGATGAGTTAAAACTTACAATGATTATCTGCCTAAAGACCACTAGGATTTTCAAGTTCAAAATTCATTGCTTCATAAAATTATCTTTCTACTGATGGTGATGGTGTGACATAGAGCCAATCAAATTCTCTTACATAGCCCGCTGAAATTTGAGACAGCAATGGCCAGGATTTTGAAATAGGACCAGGTCCTTGTGGACAGGCTGTAGCTTTGGTCTTACTAGCATCACATAATTACTAAGGGGTTCAGTTTACCAGGCAAACCATGACAATCTGGGATGATTATTCAAGCAGTTTTCCCCTAACTACAAGGTATTCAAAATAGGTGCTGAAAGAGGTCTTTGAACATCAAATTAGATTAAATTGATAAAGTTTGGAGGTTGTTCCCATGGAAGACGGTAGTTCTCAAGAAGGCTAGAAGTTGAAGAAAATAGAAGAATTGGTCTGAACTGTAAATTTCTGTCCTGACCACAGAAATGAGTTAAGGAAGTATGAGTTCAGGGTTCTACTGTTGGCCTCTGCTGGAACCACTGGTCTTTGGGGACTCCCCAACACAGAAGTAGGCAGGGGTGACCCCTGTTATGCAGATATTCAAGTCCATTCATTCATTCATTCATTTTAGAAAGTGAAGTGAGGAGAGAGACAGAGAAGGGGGGAGGAGCAGGAAGCATCAACTCCCATATGTGCCTTGACCAGACAAGCCCAGGGTTTTAAACCGGTGACCTCAGTCTCTGGCAACCACTGATCTGTTTCCTGTCCCTGGAGTTGTCATATAATGTGCTGCTGCATGTATCTTTCCTTCTCATTGCTGGCTAGTATCCCATTGTATGAATGCAACACAGGTTGCTTATCCATTCATCCACTTAAGAACATTTTGCCCCTGGCCAGGTAGCTCAGTTGGTTAGAGCGTCGTCACAATATGCTGAGGCTGCGGGTTTGATCTCCAGTCAGGGCATACAAGAATCAACCAATGAATGCCCAAATAAGTGGAACAACCAATCAATGTTTCTCTCAAATCAATCAATTAAAAATTATTAAAATAACATTCTGCTGTTTCTGGATTCTGGCCATTAGGAATAAAATTGTTACAAACATTCCTGTAAAGTGTTTGTGTCTAAAGTTTTCTCAGTCAAAATTTTGACAATTATTCCTCTAAGGCAAAGAAAAAAAAGGAGGGAAATAAAAATATTCCAAGTCTGGGATGACTATGTTAAGCAGCCTCTCTTCAAGTACAGAATACTCCCAATAGGGGTTGAAAAGGATTTTTAAGAACAGATAGAAAATCTGATGGAACTTGAAGGTCCTTCCAAAGGAAGAGGATAATTCCTAGCAAGACTGGAACTTGGAAGTAATATAAGCAAATAAATAGGTTTCCAGATGAGTTTACTCTCCACGCAGTCGTGAATTCACAAACTCTAGATTCACAGATTCTGTACATTTAATATACAAAATGGTGTGAGGGGAGGTGAATGCAGAGTCTGAGTCCCTGGATTTGGTTTGAACGACTGGTCTTTGTACAGTGATTCCGCCGATGAGGGGAGTTTTATTTACAAGTATGTGTTTGTATCTCCTTCAGATCACAGACAGGCAACGATAGTTTCTGTTAAGCAGTGAAGAGAGAATCGTCACAATTATTGATATCTCACTTGATTGGCACTTTCACCTACAATATACAACTTTGTTGCTTTGAGGCCAGATACTGATCATGCTACTCAGAAAGGCTATGCCACATCTCTGAGTTCACACAGAAGGATCAGGACCCTGGTATTTTCTCTCCAAGCCCAGTGGTCCTTCCCTAATCCCATCTTATACAGTAAGAAGTCTGTCTTCCTTGGGCAGTGAACCCCAAGCTTTGTACCTGCATCCATTTTGAAAGGGAGGGCCTGAGGTTTTCTGACAACTGCTGTTGGCAGATGCTACCTATTATCAGGGGGCAGTTCCTAGTCACTAAGCTGTGGAACAAAGTAAGCCTTCTTTTTTTAATTTTATTTTTTTGTATTTTTCTGAGGTGAGAAGCAGGGAGGCAGAGAGACAGACTCCTGCATGGGCCCAACTGGGTTCACCCGGCAGGCCCACTAGGGGGCAATGCTCTGCCCATCTGGGGCGTTGCTCCGTTGTGACCTGAGCCATTCTAGCGCCCCAGGTGGAGGCCATGGAGCCATCCTCAGCGCCCGGGCCAACTTTGCTCCAATTGAGCCTTGGCTGTGGGAGGGGAAGAGAGAGGTAGAGAGAAAGGAGAGGGGGAAAGGAAGAAGCAGATGGGCGCTTCTCCTGTGTGCCCTGGCTGGGGCTTGAACCCTGGATATCCACACGCCAGGCCAGCGCTCTACCACTGAACCAACCGGCCAGGGCCAAAGTAAGTCTGCATATACCTACGTTGCTGTTTCTTGTAAAACACCTGAGTTTTTCCAGTTTTAGTTTACTGTGCCCCGCCCTGTTCCTCTTCCCTCCTCCCCCACCAGTTTTATTGAGATATAATTGATACAACATTGCGTTACTTTAAAAATAAAATTGCCTCCAGATTTGATTCCTCTGCCTCTTAGGGCAGAATTCCCATCCCAGGTGTGCGTTCCTTTGAATGGGAATCAGGCCCCGAGATGCGCGGTGTTGGGGGCGTGGCAGGAAAGAGTAGTAAAAATCCTGTCGACAGAGCCCGACCCCGCCTAGAGTCCAGGCGGGGAACCCCCTGTGGGCAGGGCGCCAGCGCTCCCAGCAGGCGGGAAGGGGGCTTGAAGTTAAGGAACTCGGACTCCGAACTGTCCCTACCCAGCACTAGAAGCTGACGCCGACGCCCACGACTTTAGGGGTCTTGATCCGCGGCACCGCCCCTGGGGCTCGCAGTCCGGCCCCTTCCCCTTCCTGCCCGCCCTCCGCCGCGCCAGGCCCGGCCCTCCAGCCCCGGTGGAGGCGGTGCCGGCACGCTCCTCCCCTCCCTGCGCGCACAGCGGGCTTGGGTGGGGTCCCCGCTGCTGCATCCTGACACCGCGAGCCCTGCAGCCAGGCCGGCGGCTGTCGTACGGGCTCCTCGGTGACTTCCCTCGGCCGGGACCATGCTGCGCTGGCTGCGGGGCTTTGTGCTGCCCGCGGAGCCCTGCCAGGACGCCGAGCCGCCAACGCGCTACGAGACCCTGTTCCGGCAGCTGGACCGCAACGGGGACGGCGTGGTGGACATCGGCGAGCTGCAGGAGGGGCTCCGGGCCTTGGGCATCCCCCTGGGCCAGGACGCCGAGGCGGTGGGTAGCTGCGGGGTGCGGCCCGCGGGGACACGGAAGGCGGTGGCCCGGCTGGGCCGGGGCGGGGGCGGAGCCGGGGCTCCCAGCGGGCGGTTGGGTTCGGCCTCCTCGGAGTGGCGCGCGCGGCCAGGTCCCTCCGCGGACCCGGCACGCCGCGTCCTGAACGGCCCCGGGTGTTTTTCCGATAAAACGTGTGCAGTGGACACGCCCACTGGACCTCAGCGCGTTTGGTCTGAATGCGTGCCAGGTCCTTTACCTGCTTTTTTGCACCTTTGCAGGTAGGACCTGCAAACTTGAACTCTTTAGCTCTCGGGTTTCAGCGGGCCCCAAATTCTGTCCGAAGCTCATACTTCGAATCTCTTCGAAGCTGCTTTGTTGCACCGGCTGGTTTTGTCCACTGTTTCAGATGTGTTTGAAAACCAATCCTATGTTTCACCAACTTCCTGTCAAATGGGAGCGGCGACATTCCATTGATTGACGTTCTTCATGCCTTAAGTGCGTGAACTGATCTGGAGGATTGGCCGGTCTCTGAGTCATTTTAAGTGTGTCGCTGAAGTTCAGACCCCTTAGCAGGGCGGAGGTATTTGGAACCTCTCCAACCCCACTGAAACCTTAGAGGAGTCTTTGACATCCCTGTCCCGAGCGGGAAAGTGATTCCACTCTGAGAGCAACAACTGTTTTAGAGTTTTGTATTTTAAGTTACCCATTGAATGTCTATCGTGGTGACTGCTGACCTCTTCAGTTTACTGCTTCCTCTAGAGTCAGATTTGGTAAGTTACACTTTTTAGAAAACGGCCCATTTATATAAACATACATATATTTGCCCAAGGATCATGATATTCACTTATAATTTTTAAAAAGTTCTGACTATATCTGTAGTTCTGTTCACTAGTTCATTCCTGGTCCCTTTTGCTGATTGTCCCTTTTTATTGTCTTCCCTGAGTTTCTATTTATTTCCTTCTACTTTTCTTTGGATTTACTCATTTGCTCTTTATCTTTTTTTTTTTTTTTTTTTTTTTTTTTTTTTTTTTTTTAGAGAGAGAGATGAGAAGCATCAACTCGTAGTTGTAGTTGCAGCACTTTAGTTGTTCATTGATTGCTTCTCATACCTGCTTTGACAGGGATGGGGGGCACCTCCCGTGGAGCCAGTGACCCCTTGTTTAAAACAATGACCTTGGGCTTCGAGACAGCGACCATGGGCTTCAAGCCAGCGACCATGGGCTTCAAGCCAGTGACCATGAGGTCATGTTGATGATCCCACACTCAAGCCAGTGACCCTGCACTCGACCTGGTGAACCTGCTCTCAAGCCGATGACCTCGGGTTTGAACCTGGGACCTCAGCATCCAGGTCAAGGCTCTATGCACTGAGCCACCACTGGGTCAAGCTCTTTTTCTAATTTCTTGAGTTAAATGCCCAATTCATTAATTTTGAGCTACAACAGCCCTTTAATCACTTCTTTGGCTGCGTCCCCCAAGTTTGTGCTTTTGTTGTTAGTTAGTTCCAAGTATTTTCTGGTTTTCAGTATGATTTCATCATTGACCCATGAATTATTTAACCATGTGCTTTATATTTCCAAATATATGCTTTTTTGGGGGGTTGGTTCTTTGCAAATATGAATAAAATAGACAAACCTCTGGCTAGATTGATTGAGGAAGAGAGAATTAAAAATATCTTTGTTCTCATATAAATTTTGGATAAATAAATATAAAATAGGTTCTATAAAACTGTGTGTATGCAAATGTATAAAACAGGATGGCATATGTTTATCACTATAATATATGTATTTCATACTTATACATAAAAGATGCTTTTATTTCCAGCATATATTGGAAAAGATAACCAAAATTCACCTAATGCAGCGTACCTAGAAATGCTGGATAAAACAGGATAAATATCTTTTTTATAATAAAAAATATTAAAAATTTTTATTTATTGATTTTAGTGAGAGAGGAAGGAAGAGAGAGACAGGAACATCTATATATTCCTATATGTGCTCTGATCTGGGATCGAACCAGCAACCTCTGCGCTTCAGGATGCCGCTGCTGTCTGGCCAGGGCAAAAAACAGACTTTTTTAAGAACCGTTTTAGGTTTACAATAAAATTGAGAGGAAGGTACAGAGATTTCCCATCCACCTGCCCCAATACATGCACAGCCTCCCCATTATCAACATCACTCACCAGAATGGGTTATTTATTTATTTTTATTACTGAGGATGGACCTTCATTGACACATCGTCATCACCCGAAGTCCCTAGTCTCTGTTAGGGCTCAGACACCCTGCGGGCTTGGACAAGTGGATGATGGCTTGTCCCCATCGTTAAGAGTTCCCTGCAGTGTTTTCATGGCCCTGACCGTCCTTCTTGCTCCCTGCTCTGCCTCGTCTCCCCCACGGCCAGTCTTTTTATTGCCTCCGTACCTCGTTTTCCTAGATAAACATCCTTCTACAGGCGCAGCTGAGCTTGTAAGAAAATAAGGAAAACATAGCCAAACTGCCTATGTTTAAAGCGTGGTTCCGCTACTGCCTAGTTGATTTTGGACCATTTCCTTTGCCTCTCTAGCCTCAGTTTCCTCTCTGTGACAGAGGTAACATTAGTGCCTATCTTATAGGGTTATTGTGAAGAATACATAAATTAATGCCTGCTACCTAATAAGCAATCAATTAACAATTCGCTTTTAAGTTAATTGTGTTTAAGCTTTTAGTGTAACACTAAAGGTGTTTACAATCACTAATAGTGTTGTTACAATCACTGCTATAGGAGGGGAGTCAAAACCTCTCGCTAAGACTGTGGCTTTACCGCCATTTCTTTATAGTTCTGTCAGTTTCCCTGTTTATATTTTGGGACTGTACTATTAATGTGCACGGTTGTGTCTTCCTGGAGAGCCTCTCCTTTTAGCATGCTTTCATGCCTACACGCATGGCCCATCGCTCCTGAGATTTTTCCAGTGCCCAAACCATTGCACTGGTCAGTGTGTCCCCTCCACCAGGCCATTTTCCCAGGTCACCACTGGGGCGCCTTCAGCACCGGGCCTCGTGCAGGGCATTGCCCTGCCCCCTGTGCCACTCGGGCGCTTTGCCTGCGGGAGGTGAGTGAGCCAGTTCCCCAGCCCCATGTCACCACATCTCGAGAGTCTTGGGTCACGCCTGGTACTGAGTCAGCTCTGGTCCTCTGAGGGGCAGAAACCCAGATGGCGCTGGGGGTACAAGAGATTTGTGGGGGAAATGCCCGTGATGGGTGCGGGAGAAGGAACAGGAGCGAGTTGAAGGGGTCTTCTGAGCACGAGGCCGGTTTAACCCTGTGAGGAGAGAGCAGGGGGGCGGGGCTGCTTTAGGGAGGACTGCGGACCGAAGCGGGGTTCTTAGAAAGCCTCCATGAGGCTGACGGGCATCCACGGGGAAGTGCTGTTCTTCAAGGGAGTCCCACGTTGGTGTCGGCTGTGTCCTGCCGAGTCTAGTCATGGGTCGGAGCAGCCCAGGGCCAGCGCGGACACGTGAGGGCGGCAGTCCGTCCGAAGTTCCAAAGGTGGGGGGGGGAGGGTAGGCTTTCGGTCACCTGGCTTCCGCAGCAGGCTCTCCTGCAGGGCGACCTGACCTGGTCCCCACAGACCGCTCCTAGTACGAGCAGATCCGCCTCCTGGCATAGGTTTGGGGAGTGTGTCCTCAAGAGTCCTCGGCCTCTTCCTCGGGGAGATCGGCGGGACAGAGGGACAAACCACAGCCTCACTGCTCACACTTGGGACTAATTATTTCCCTTTCTTTTTTTAAAAAAATTTATTCATTTTAGAAAGGCGGGGTGGAGGGGAGAGAAGTGGGGAGGAGCAGGAAGCATCAACTCCCATATGTGCCTTGACCGGGCAAGCCCAGGGTTTTGAACCAGCAACCTCAGTGTTCCAGGTTGACACTTTATCCACTGAGCCACCACAGGTCAGGCCTATTTCCCTTCTTGACTGTCTATTTTAAATCCACCCACATCCAGCTATCATGTCTGCAGGCCTTTGTGACTTACCTGGTGGTGTGACCCAAACCTTCTTTCCCCAGGGTCTGGGCTTGTCAGGCCAGTGTTACTGCGGTGGCTCCATTCACTGTTAGAATTGTGCATGTGGGTCACCTGAGTTGCATGCATTTTTCTTTGTCTCCCTTGTGTAAAAGCAGCCCTACCTCCTGCTGATCAGAGTCAGTTCACACTCCTAAGATGGTGACTTCTTCTCATGCCTGTTGGTCCCCAGACACAGAGAATTGCCAATGTCTAGGGGCACTTGGAGCTTGTAGTTCGGTGGACCCTTGCTGTATTCCCTGGCAAGAATATACCTTGTTTGGGGACCAGGCACGAATCCTGCAGAGCCTGATATGAAAGAGTCTGCTGTTTTGGCTGGAAGTATGCCTGCTTCATTTCAGGGGAGGCTTGGAAGACTTTGGAGCAGAGTAAGGCCAAAAAAAATTCTGAATTTAGAATTAAGGCAATAAAATGAAGGAGATCTTGCCCAATAGGATTTTACAGGTATTTTTTCTTTCTTCTCAGATCTTGGAATCATTTTAGTGGTAACTCTTATTAACATGTGGAAGAGAAAAGGGGGCCAGGTTTTGTAGAGTAGGAAGGGATTCCTGTACCGACGTTCAGGGCCAGCTGATTTAACAGGTCAGCCTGGGAAATTATAGGCAATTTTTTTGTTTGTTTGTTTTTTTGTTTTGTTTTTCTTTTTTTTTTTTTCTGAAGCTGGAAACAGGGAGAGACAGTCAGACAAACTCCCGCATGCGCCCGACCGGGATCCACCCGGCACGCCCACCAGGGGCGACGCTCTGCCCACCAGGGGGCGATGCTCTGCCCATCCTGGGCGTCGCCATGTTGCGACCAGAGCCACTCTAGTGCCTGGGGCAGAGGCCACAGAGCCATCCCCAGCGCCCGGGCCATCTTTGCTCCAATGGAGCCTTGGCTGCGGGAGGGGAAGAGAGAGACAGAGAGGGAAAGCGCGGCGGAGGGGTGGAGAAGCAAATGGGCGCTTCTCCTGTGTGCCCTGGCCGGGAATCGAACCCGGGTCCTCCGCACGCTAGGCCGACGCTCTACCGCTGAGCCAACCGGCCAGGGCAATTATAGGCAATTTTACAACTAAGTTGTTTGCCATATTTTCATAGTCACACGCTCTTACTGAAACTTTCTTAGGGGAGATGTCGAGTCAAAAGAGGTACAGGACTCTTACATGGAGAGGAAGACGAGAGGGAGGAGGAGCCAGCTTAGAGTCAGTCTCACACGAAGTGATGAGGCTGTCAGCTCTCTGTTTTGCTCCCTATCAGTAGTTCTCCTCCTCCTCCTCCTCCTCCTTCTCCTTTTTTTCATCCTTCTTTCTTCTTCTTTCTTCTTCTCCTCCTCTTCTTCCTCCTCCTTCTTCTTCCTTCTCCCCCTCCTTCTCTTCTTCCTCCTCCTTCTTTCTCCTACTCCTCCTCCTCTTCTTCTTTTCTTCTTCTCCTCCTCTTCCTCCTCCTCCTCTCTTTTCTTCCTCCTCCATCTCTTCTTCTTCCTCCTCTTCCTCCTTCTCCTCCTCCTTCTTCCTTCTCCTTCTTCAATATTTCATTTATGGGGTGGGGTGGAGCAAGAAGTATCAACTCATAGTTGCTTCACCTTAGTTGTTCCTTGATTGCTTGTCTTGTGTGCCCTGACTGGGCAAGCCCAGGATTTCAAAGGGGCGATGGCATTCCAGGTGGATGATCTGTCCACTGAGCCACCACGGGCCAGGCCACTCCTTATCAGCTCTATAAAACGCTGTCACTCTGTTCCTTATTACCCTGGCCATGACTTCTGTCTTTTTTACTTGGCCCTGTGCATTTTTGTGCCCCGACTGGATGCCTGACTTCTGTGACTCTTTATAACTGCTTGGATTCTCTGCAGTGCACAAGGAGGGACCATTCCCCGTGGACTCTAAAAGTCTCTTTTGTGTGAGAAGTCATTCTTGATTGGGAAATCAAGCACATCTTGGGAAATAGCATTAGACAGTTGCCCCTGCGCAGCAGCCATGTGGGAAGTGTTTATTGCAAAGCCTGTAGAGGTACTGATGACTAACCGTGGCACAACCCGCTCCCGAAGGCCGACCCACAGGCACTTCCAGGGCAGGGGGTGAGCTTCTCTATGCTGTCAGTGCTTGACAGGATGACTCAGCAGAGCGAGGACTAACGTAGAAGGGCTCGATTATGTTTTCTTTATGAATTTTTAAAAGATTAATTTGGGGGGAGCAGTTTTAGGTGCACAGCGAAATTGAAGAAGGTGTAGAGATTTCCCATGTCCCCCTTGCCCCTACATATACACAGACCCTGCCATTGTCGACATCTGGCATCACAGTGACACATTCATTACAACTGATGACCCTACAGTGACACATCTTTATCACCCCAAGTCCATACCTTACCTTAGGCTTCACTCTTGGTGTTGCGTTTTCTGTGAGGCTGGACAATGTATAACAACATGTATCCTCCTTTATAGTGGATACATACATCCACTCACAGAGTATTTTCACTGCCCTAAAAAACCCTCTGTGCTCTGTCTGCATACTCTCCCGCAAGCCCTGACTTCTGGCATCTGCTGATCTCTTTATTGTCTTCCGATTCTTGCCTTTTCCAGAATGTCATAGAGCTAGAATCATATGGTAGGTAGCCTTTTCAGATTGGCTTCATTCACTAATTGGCACCTTAAGGTTCCTTCATGTCTTTTTTATGGTTTGGTAGCTCATGTCTTTTTAGTGCCGAATTGCCGTGGACCAGCATGGCTCCTAATAACGGTGCAGAATTAAGGAAACACACTTATTAAGAAAAAATGGGACTGAGAGGACTCTTCAAATGCTGATGGCAATATCCGAGTGCCCCATAGCCCCAGTTTGCTTTATTTTATAGCCATATGCAAATCAAGGAAGTCCTTGATACAAAGTTACACATCCAGGCTAAAACTGGAACTCTCCCAAGGTATAAACAGGAATCCCCCTACCATGCATAAGTGAAATCAAGCAACATCTAAACAAAGAGGAAGAGGAAGAGCATGTAAATTGCTTCCAGCAATTTAAGCAAGTAAGTGAAGTGGGTGCAAATACTCAGCATCATAGCCAACATAAAGATGGAAGGGGGAGAACTTAGCCTTTTGTTAAGCCTCGAATCTGCAATGGCTTTTTGCTATTTACAGTCCACAACACTGAATAATACTCCATTATCTGGATGTACCACAGTTTATGTACCAATCACTCCCTGGAGAACATCTTGGTTGTTTCCAAGTTTTGGCAGTGATGAATAAAGCTGCTATAAAAGTTTTGTATGGAGGTTTTTCTGTAGACATAAGTTATGTAAGTTTTCAACTCCTTTGGATAGTTATCAAGGACTGTGAGTGCTGGATTATATCCTAAACATATGATTAATTTTGTAAAAAACTGCTAAGATGTCTTTCAAAGTGGCTGCACCATTTGGCATTCTCACCAGCAATGAATGCGTGTTCTTGTTGCCTCACAGGAATTAATTAATTAATTAATTAATTTGTGTGTTTGTTTGTTTTTAAGTGAGAGGAGGGAAGGGAGTTAAGGCAGACTCCTGCATGTGCCCTGTTTGGGATCCACCAGCAACCTTTGTCTGGGGCCTATGCTTGAATCAATAGATCTACTTTTCACACCTGAAGTTGACAGGCTTTGACCAAAGAGCTATTCTCAGTGCCTGGGACCAACGTTCCAACCAGTCAAGCCACTGGCTGCAGGAGGAGAAGAGAGGGAGAAGGGGGAGAGAGCGGGGGAGAGCAACAGATGGTCACTTCTCTTGTGTGCTCTGACCAGGAATTGAACTTGGGATGTTCATATGCCTGGCCAATGTTCAATCCACTGCATCGACTGGCCAGGGCCATGTGAATTTTAATATTCAGCATTTTAAAGAGTAGTCCATATTTAGGAAAATAAATTACATAAAAACATGGTGTTTTTACTGTGGAACCACATTTCCAGTGGAGCAGGATGAGGGACCGTCGGTATATGCACAGCGAAGCCAGAGCCCTCTGTGGTTTGGAGAGCGGGGGTTAAGAAGAGTCCCAGACATTGTTTGTTTGTTTTTGTATTTTTCTGAAGTGAGAAGTAGGGAGGCAGACAGACTCTGGACCAGGATTTACCCGGCATGCCCACCAGGGGGCGATGCTCTGCCCATCTGGGGCATTGCTCCATTGCGGCCAGAGCCATTCTAGCGTGTGAGGCAGAGGCCATAGAGCCATCCTCAGCGCCCAGGGCCAACTTTGCTCCAGTGGAGCCTTGGCTGCAGGAGGAAAGAGAGAGAGAGAGAGGAAGGAGAGGGAAAGGGTGGAGAAGCAGATGGGCGCTTCTCCTGTGTGCCTTAGCTGGGAATCGAACCCAGGACTTCCACACGCTGGGCAAACGCTCTACTGCTGAGTCAACCGGCCAGGGCCCAGACATTGTTTATGGGTATCTCCAGACCTCTCTGGGACCCCAGCTGACTTAACTTCTGCCCACGTTGAGACTTCCCTCCCAAGTGTGCATCTGTGGGGACAGAGCTGGGACCCGGTGACTGGAGCATTCTGCCTGCAGCCACCGCCAGGCTGGGGAAGGCAGGACCTGGGGTCGGGGCGGGAGGAGGGGGAGGTGAGAGGCTGTGGAGAACGGAGGAGGAAAGGCCCACATGGGCAGATCCCATTAGGTTCCCAGTGCCCGGCTTCACTCCAACAATTCATCAGGGCCTCAACCTTAGGAGAAGAGTTCTCAGAAAGTTGAGACCAAACAACTTTAATAAAAAGGTCGGGCCTCACGACCAGTCACGGTGGCCCCACAGTCCCCGTCCCAACATTCCTCTACCCACTTTCTCTGAAAAGCAGTTCTGTGTGTAGAGACAGCCCTGTCGAAGGTCTTTCCAGAAGTCTTGGGGGAAGGACCTGAGTTGCCCCACTAGGATTCTCCTGCAATGGGGCGGAAACGAGGGCGCCTGATTGGCTGACCTGCAAGTGCAGCTGGAACGCCAGGGCCACGCCCTCCAGGTAGACCCCCCCCCCCTCCAGCCCTGCCCCCACCCGGCTGCAGGCTGCGGGGCACCACGTGCCTCTGTTCTGGAGCCTGGAGCCGTTGGGATACACCCCTCCCCCCTTCCTGCGCTTTATCTGGAGGTGGGGCCTTGTCCTCGGTGCCTCAGAGGATGCTGCTATCTTAGGTCGGTACCAGTTGGATACGTGGTGGGCAGACATCCCCCCTTCTCCCTCTCACTTCCACTTCTGGGAGACTCTTGGGGGCGCAGCGTGGACCATCCCTGCTGGACTCCCTCTATGAAGAATTTCTTTGTACCCAGAGCATAATGAAGAGAGGACCCTGGACATCCGTGAGCTTCAGGAAGACCTGGAGGATACAGGGATCATTTCCTTCCAGAAGGGAGGGCAGGTGGTCAGAGAGATGCTGGGGCCGGGAGCCCTGGAGAGGCCTTGGGCAGAGAGGGGCCAACCCTCCTCACTCCCGGCTCAAGTTCCCAAGTTTGACCTGGGCCCCACTTTGGTCTTCAGGTCGATTATCAGTGGTACTGTATTAAGAATAACTTAGCACAGCTAATACTTTTCTCAAATAGATATATTTTTCAGTTTTCTCCCTGATAAAAAAATAAGAACTTCCAAATTCAGATTGCTCTCAGGGTATTGGCTACATCCTTGTTTTGGGGGTCATTTTCAATGTCCTCACTTGTTAATAGTCTAGGTAGGCGCCTTGGCCAAAGATGCTTCCTCCCCATTTTGGGCATGACCTTTAACGTGTAATTTGTAAAATCATTGTTCACTAATATTTCTGTTGATTATCATTGGATACTTGGATTATGAGGCTTTCAGTATGAGTAATCGGGAAATAATTTTCAGATGAAAATCATCCTCAGTCTAAGTGGTAAAAGGAATTAACTTTAGCAATAATTTTTCATTGACAATACAAATGTGTTTGCCTTTGAAACGGTAAGTAGTAAGGGATGGTATTTGAATCAAGGCTGTTTATGTTGCCGATAAGAAAATTCTGCTCACATTCATTTAACAAAAAAGTCTAGAGTTCTTCGTAGATACACTCTATTGGATTAAGGAAGCACCATTCTGTTCCTGGTTTGCTGGGAGTTTTTAATCAAATGATGTTGAATCCATCAGATGTTTTTCTTCATTTTTTCAGATGATCTGTTAATATGGTAAATGACAAGATTGAAAAAATATGTTAACCTAACCTGGCAATCCTAGAATACTTTCATTATATATATTTTTCATTTTACATACTGTTATCCATTTTACATATTATTATATCACATTTATATAGAGAGTATTATACATGTTATGTGTTAGATTTTATTTGATTTTTTAATGTTTTATTTAGGATTTTTGCATCTATTTCACTAATGACATTACTTATAATTTACTTTAGAGGGAATTTTTGAATTACAAATTAAATTCCTTTTTTTGTGTGTGTGACAGAGACCGAGAGAGACAGAGAGAAGGACAGGTAGGGATCAACAGACAGGAAGGGAGAGAGATGAGAATCATCAGTTCTTCATTGCGGCTCCTTAGTTGTTCATTGATTGCTTTCTCATATGTGCCTTGACTGGGGGACTATAGCGGAGCAAGTGACCCCTTGCTCAAGTCAGCGACCTTGAGCTTCAAGCCAGCGACCTTTGGGCTCAAGCCAGCTACCATGGGGTCATGTCTAGGATCACACGCTCAAGCTAGCGACCCCGTGCTCAAGCCAATGAACCTGTGCTCAAGCAGGTGTGTTTCCCAGTCTGATGCTCCATCCACTACACCACCACCTGGTCAGGCTAAATTTCTTGGATACTTACAGGACTACTACTTAGATTTTTTTCCAGTGATTTTTGGTAATTTCTCTTTTTGTAGCCATTTGTTTATTTTATCTCGATTTTCATACTTTATATGATACAAAGTTTATAATATCTTCAATGTGTATTAGTGTCTAGTGATTTTCATTGTTACTGTCTGGTGTTGATTATCTGCCAATTTCAGGAGCATATTAATTTTACTGGTTTTTTCAAAGAGCCACTTTTAGTATTGTTGATCCTTTCTATGGTATATTTGTTTTCTTTATGATTACTTTATTACTCTTTATTTTTTTAACTTGTTTTTTTTAATTTTAATTACTTGAGATTGAGAATGAAGCCTTTGATTCATTGACTTCCAGCCTTTCTTCTTTTCTAACTATGCATTATAAATCTGTAATTGTCCCTCTAAGCTTTTGTTGCCTCGTATGAGTTTCAGACCACTGTCTCTTTGAGTCCCCAGCTTGGAGGTCTAGCATACCATCTCGCCACAGTGAAGCATTTTTTTCCCAGAAGAGCATGGCCATCAAACCAATAAAATTTTGGGTTTTTAAAAAGATTTTATTTATTTGATTTTACAGAGAGAGGAAAGAGGAGAGAGAGGGGAGACAGAGTGAGAAGTATCAACTCATAGTTGCTTCACTTTAGTGGTTCATTGATTGCTTGTCGTGTGTGCGTTGACCAGGCAAGCCCAGGGGTTCAAACGGCAACTTCAGCATTCCAGGTTGATGCTTTATACACTATGCCACTGCAGGTCAGGCAAATCAATATAATTTGTAAGGTTTGAGTGGGTGGTTGCAAATGTCTTACCAGGTAGAAGGTGTATACAGTGTGTCTGTAAAGTCATGGTGCACTTTTGACCAGTCACAGGAAAGCAACAAAAGACAATAGAAATGTGAAATTTGCACCAAATAAAAGGAAAACCCTTCCAGTTTCTGTAGGATGATGTGGCAGCATGTGCAGATGATGATGTAACACCGTGTATATAGCGGAGCAGCCCATGGCCATGCCAGTCGAGATGTGGACGGTACAGAGGAAAGTTCAGTGTGTTCTGTGGCTCACTAAATTAGAATCCGTGACCGAAGTGCAACGTGAATATCGGCGCGTTTATAACGAAGCGCCACCACATAGGAATAACATTACTTGGTGGGATAAGCAGTTGAAGGAAACCGGCAGTTTGGTGGAGAAACCCCATTCTGGTAGGCCATCAGTCAGTGATGAGTCTGTAGAGGCTGTACGGGATAGCTACCTAAGGAGCCCTAAAAAATCTGTGTGTGAGCCCACATCGAACTGCACTGAATAGGTATGAAATTGGGAGAGTTTTCCTTTTATTTGGTGCAGATTTCACATTTCTATCATCTTTTGTTGCTTTCCTGTGACTGGTCAAAAGTGCACCATGACTTGACGGACACGCTGTATTTTGGGTGACAATGGAAGAGATCTTACATGTAATATCAAGTACCATAGTTTTTGTTTCTTTTGAAAAAGCAATGGTTTCTACTCATAGAGTTAATTTGATATGGCAGCTTTTTATAAGCATCATCTTTACGAAAAGATTATTAAATTTTGGAAATCCAAAGGAAAAAACACTATTTTAGAGATTTGAATCCCAAGTGTTTGTCTTCTATTTTGGGATTTATGAAATACATGTCTTATCGGAAAACAGCCAATCTACTTGAAGTGTATGTACAAAAAATTTAGTGTTTTAACCTGTATTAAAATACTTATGCTTTTTTCTTTTTTTTTTTTTTTTTTGTAGAAAATTTTTACTACTGGTGATATCAACAAAGATGGGCAGCTGGATTTTGAAGAATTTATGAAGTACCTTAAAGACCATGAGAAAAAAATGAAATTGGCATTTAAGAGTTTGGACAAAAATAATGACGGTGTGTTTTATTTTCTGTTCATCACCAGCTGTGTGAAAATTCTTACACTTCCCAGGGTCTAAGCCAGGGATAGTCCACCTTTTTATACCCTACCGCCCACTTCTGTATCTCTGTTAGTAGTAAAATTTCTAACCGCCCACCGGTTCCACAGTAATGGTGATTTATAAAGTAGGGAAGTCACTTTTCTTTATAAAATTTATAAAGCAGAATTACAGCAAGTTAAAGCATATAATAATAATTACTTACCAAGTACTTTATGTCGGATTTTCACTAAGTTTGGCAGAATAAATCTTTATAAAACAACTTACTATAGTTAAATCTATCTTTTTATTTACACTTTGGTTGCTCCGCTACCGCCCACCATGAAAGCTGGAGCGCCCCCTAGTGGGCAGTAGGGATCAGGTTGACTACCACAGGGCTAAAACAATGTCTATTTAGTCTTTCTTTTATTAGGTGATAATTATTACTGGTATTAATACTTGTTTTTCTTAGTAATGTGATTTTTTATATAGAATTCATGTTTTTAGTAAAGAAACTTATTTGTTCAGTGAATTAAAATACTGGGTTAGGGTTGTTTGTAAAATATTAACTATGGAACATTATGCTGATTCGACTTAAAGCTGTGGGTTAAGAATCATTATGTTTCCTTGTTCTCTGGGCAAGAGAAATGTATGTTTCATTCATGATTAGCTGTAAATGTTACGTAACCTAAATTTTAAAATCTTTTTTGTTTTTTTGAGAGGGAGGCAGGAACATTGAGCTGCTTCTTTACGTGCTCTGACCGGGGAATCGAACAAGTAACCTTTGTGCCCTGGATGACACTCCAAACCATATCCAGCCACAGCTTAATCTTTAGAGAGAGACAGAGATAGGGGAAGGGGAAGGGGAAGGGAAGCATTCATTTGTTGTTCCATTCAGTCGTGCATTTTTTGGTTGCTTCCTCTGTGTGCCCTGACCAGGAATCGAACCGCAACTTTGTTTTGAGATGACGCTCTTAATCCATGGAGCTAACCTGCCAGGGCCAAAAACTAGACATTTAAATATATATCTTCTATCGACCTGGAAATGCTGAGGTCGCCAGTTCAAAACCCTGGGCTTGCCTGGTCAAGGCACATATGGGAGTTGATGCTTCCAGCTCCTCCCCCCCCTCTCTGTCTCTCCTCTCTCTCTGTCTCTCTCTCTCCCTCTCTCTCTCTCTCTCCTCTCTAAAAATGAATAAAATAAAAAAAATAAAAATAAATATATGTCTTCTGACTTACGGTTTCACTATTTAGATTTAAAGCTTGGAGTTCAAGTTCCATTTATGTAGAGCAAAAAGCAAGAATCACAGCAGGAGAAAAGGATTAGGAAACCCTAGTCACCAAAGAGAACTAACTGATAGGAAGAGAGAATTTATTTATTTTTATTTATTTTTTCTTTTGTGACAGAGACAGAGAGAGTCAGAGAGAGGGACAGATAGGGACAGACAGACAGGAAGGGAGAGAGATGAGAAGCATCAGTTCTTCGTTGCAGCACCTTAGTTGTTCATTGATTGCTTTCTCATGAGACCTTGACCCAGGGGCTATAGCAGAGCGAGTGACCCCTTGCTCAAGCCAGCGACCTTGGGCTCAAGCTGGTGAGCCTTGCTCAAACCAGATGAGCCCGCACTCAAGGTGGCCACCTTGGAGTCTGGAACCTGGGTCCTCTGCGTCTCAGTCCGATGCTCTATCCATTGCGCCACCTCCTGGTCAGGCGAGAATTTATTTAAAAAAAATTTGAATGAGGCCTCCAGCTCCTCCCTAAATATGAGCTCTCAGGACCAGTTCATTCACAGACTTATTATTAAGAAAATTAAACAAATAGATTGGGAGGAAATGTGGTTCATATCAGGGTTGGCAGACGTTTTTTGTAAAAGGCCAGATAATAACTCTTTTAGCTTTGTGGGCCTTGTAGTCTCAGTTGCAGCCACTCATCTGTGCTGTGATAGTACAGACGCATCCATAGATAATACGTAACGAACAGGCGTAGTTGTGTTCCAATAAGACTTTATTTCCAAAAGCTTTATTTGGCTAGAGGGTTATATAGTGTACTGGCCACTATATTGTACTGTACATTACGTTCAGTTAGATTCGAGGCAGGTTCCTGCAAACAAACAACTCAACCCTTTGAGTGGTTTTGAGGACCATTCAAGTGTGTGACTCGGTCAGGAAGAGCCGAATTTGAGGTGGAAAGTTGTGCTATGAGACCATTTGCTACTTCCATAAGCCTTACATTTTATGCCCTAAGTCTAGCCTTGGTCTAGTCTAGTAAAATTTAGTTCTTACAGTCAACTTAACTTCTTTGCCATAAGCCTTCACCCCACCCCAGACCCTCTCGCGTTTGGCCGCAGAGGTCAGGCTGTGTGGATAGTGTTAGTGCTGGTAGTAGCCGGGAGGTGGTGTTACCGCAAGGTCGCCCTCCAGACCGCTAGAGGTCAGTCATCCCAGGGCACAAGTTGTGCACACATGGTAGTCCATTTCAGAAAACTCTAACTGAACCAGAGGGAACAATGAAAGATGAAATTTCATGATACATTTGTAGTAAATAAAAACAATTTCTCCTTAATTAATCTTACTTGTATATTTTCAAACAATTTCTCGTTCTAGGTTTATAAAATTTTGTTTATCAGACTTCCTTAAAGCCAAACATGCTCACTCTATCCTCATTGTGGGTTCTGTATTTCAGGATTTGCCTGCTTGCCAAAATTGAACCCCCAAAGTAACCCCCAAGTCATTAGCATGTTTACAGTCATTCATAGACCATGCACAGAGCAGTGAAAAATTTTAGTTGAGGCCCTGGCCAGTTGGCTCTGTGGTAGAGCGTCGGCCTGGTGTGTGGAAGTCCTGGGTTCGATTCCTGGCCAGGACACACAGGAGAAGCACCCATCTGCTTCTCCACCCCTCCCCCTCTCCTTCCTCTCTGTCTCTCTCTTTCCCTCCTGCAGCCAATGCTGCATTGGAGCAAAGTTGGCCAGGCACTGAGGATTGCTCCATAGCCTCTGCCTCAGGCACTAGAATGGCTCCGATTGCAGCAGAGCAACGTCCCAGATGGGCAGAGCATCGCCCCCTGGTGGGCATGCTGGGTGGATCCCGGGGTCAGGTACATGTGGGAGTCTGCCGACAACCACCCCTTCTCACTTCGTAAAAATACAAAAAAATTTTATTTGCTTGACGTGCACATTTGTAGCTGACACAGAGCAGGTGATGCTCTCTGCTTTCTTTTTTTACAGAGTCAGAGAGAGAGTCAGAGAGAGAGATAGATAGGAACAGACAGACAGGAAGGGAGAGAGATGAGAAGCATCGATCATCAGTTTTTCGTTGCAACACCTTAGTTGTTCATTGATTGCTTTCTCATATGTGCCTTGACCGTGGGGCTACAGCAGACTGAGTGACCTCTTGCTCGAGCCAGCGACCTTGGGTCCAAGCTGGTGAGCTTTGCTCAAACCAGATGAGCCCGCGCTCAAGCTGGTGACCTCGGGGTCTCGAACCTGGGTCCTCCGCATCTATCCACTACACCACCGCCTGGACAGGCCTCTCTGCTTTCTTGTTTTAGTTTCCATCCTTTCAATAGGCTACGTTTAAGTGTCCTTCTTTAATCTACTTAGTGCCATGTTTAATGCATTTTCGTGCTTTTGGTTGGTGATTTTGCCATTTAAAATGGCTCCCAAGCATAGTGCTGTCTAGCATTCCTAAATGCAAGGAAGCTGTGATGTGCGTTAGGAAATAAATATACGTGTTAGGTAAGCTTCCTTCAGGCAGCGGTTATAGTGCTGTTGACTGTGAGTGCAATGTTAATGAATTCATACTACAGTAGTATGTATTGAATAAGGTGTCCCTAGTGCTGTTGACTGTGAGTGCAATGTTAATGAATTCATACTACAGTAGTATGTATTGGATAAGGTGTCCCTAGTGCTGTTGACTGTGAGTGCAATGTTAATGAATTCATACTACAGTAGTATGTATTGAATAAGGTGTCCCTAGTGCTGTTGACTGAGTGCAATGTTAATGAATTCATACTACAGTAGTATGTATTGAATAAGGTGTCCCTAGTGCTGTTGACTGTGAGTGCAATGGTAATGAATTCATACTACAGTAGTATGTATTGAATAAGGTGTCCCTAGTGCTGTTGACTGTGAGTGCAATGTTAATGAATTCATACTACAGTAGTATGTATTGAATAAGGTGTCCCTAGTGCTGTTGACTGTGAGTGCAATGTTAATGAATTCATACTACAGTAGTATGTATTGAATAAGGTGTCCCTAGTGCTGTTGACTGTGAGTGCAATGTTAATGAATTCATACTACAGTAGTATGTATTGAATAAGGTGTCCCTAGTGCTGTTGACTGTGAGTGCAATGTTAATGAATTCATACTACAGTAGTATGTATTGAATAAGGTGTCCCTAAACAGAACACACATAAAACAAGGGTGTGTATTGGCCCTGGCCGGTTAACTCAGTTGGTTAGAGTGCTGTCCGGAAATGCCAAGGTTGTGGGTTCGATCCCCAGCCAGGGTACATACGGGAAGCAGCCAGTGAATGCACAATTAAGTGGAACAACAAATAAATGCTTCCCTCTCTCTCTCTCCTTTCCTCTCTCTGTCTCTCTAAAATCAAGCAAGAAAAACAAAAGAAACCAGGGTGAATATTGATTGGTTGAAAATGTTGTGGCCGGAGGCTCATAGGAACCTAACCTCATGTTTTCCCAGGAATAATGGTTTTAGTATACACTAGTTCAGTTGTGGAACGTAACTACCACGAACAATGGGCACATCAACTGTATCTCTTTAAGAGTATGATATTCGGAGTGCTATTTAAGGAATTCCATTGCTAAGAGATGGATGCCTCTAATTGTCCTTATATGGTCCTGACTCTCACACTACTCCTTTGCTCTCTGCAAGAGAATTCACTGCAATCCTGTCATTTCTTCCAACTCCTTTCCTTCAGTTAAGTTCCTTTCACTACTACCGGTAATGTTTGTCTCTCTCTTTTCTTGGAGAACTTGACCGTTGATACTGCCTTGGCACCGGGTCCTCTCTGTCTCTGTTTTGTCCCATCCTATCCCGCGCCTGTTAGTCTGAGGGTCCTGACGAGTCCGTGAGCTGTGTGAGGGAGACACAGCATCACTCACATTTACTGCCTACGTCTTCCCTGCTTCTCTTCCGGTTCTTCTTCTGTGTACGGACATGCTCTGGTTTCTCTAATCATCATCGTTTTCCATCATCCTGATCTCCCTGCTCTCATTATTTTTATTCCCAGATTTCTCTTCAGCTTCATCTAGTCATTTTCTACTTCCTTTTAACCTGGTGCAGTTGGTGTCCAGTCATTTATTAAAATGTAGAAAGGCATACTTTAAAAATGAATAATATCGGCCTAGCGTGCGGAGGACCCGGGTTTGATTCCCGGCCAGGGCACACAGGAGAAGCGCCCATTTGCTTCTCCACCCCTCTGCCGCGCTTTCCTCTCTGTCTCTCTCTTCCCCTCCCGCAGCCAAGGCTCCATTGGAGCAAAGATGGCCCGGGCGCTGGGGATGGCTCTGTGGCCTCTGCCTCAGGCGCTAGAATGGCTCTGGTCGCAACATGGCGACGCCCAGGATGGGCAGAGCATTGCCCCCTGGTGGGCAGAACGTCGCCCCCTGGTGGGCATGCCGGGTGGATCCCGGTCGGGCGCATCTGGGAGTCTGTCTGACTGTCTCTCCGTTTCCAGCTTCAGAAAAATGAAAAAAAAAAAAAAAAAGAATAATAGATCCTAGCCTAATTGAATTTACCTCAAAGTCCAAGTATCTCCCCCCACCTGCAGGATTATTTTGTGCTGGTCTCAGGTGTATAGCACAGTGGTCCGACAATCATACCCTTCCCAAGTGCCTCCCTGATATTTCCAGTGCCCATGTGGCTCAAAGTTCACGTATCTTGTTTTGAATCTCATTTCTGCTGCTACTTAATGTTGTTCCTTGATAAGGACACGGGAGCTGTCAGTCTCTTCTTCTTTAGAAGGAACATCATTATTTACCTACAGGGCTGTTACGACTTCTGAGTGAAATAATGTGTGTATACTTGCTTAGTGTATGTGCTGACTTTTGAGTCGGTGTTGCAATGTACTTAAGCAAATCTGATACTCTCTGAAGTTCAGTTCAAGGCTTTCCCTGATGAATGAGGGATTTGAAATTCTGATTTATAAGGTCTTTATAGCTCTGAGTCTGAATCTGTGCCCTCTTTATTGTTTTAAAGGAAAAATTGAGGCTTCCGAAATTGTTCAGTCTCTCCAGATACTAGGTCTGTCTATTTCTGAAAAGCAAGCGGAGTTGATTCTTCAAAGGTAAGCTTTTCCATTGACCGACAATTTTTTTTTTTTTACCTTGACTTTCATTGTCATGTCCTGCATTGGAGAGCTGCATTTATCAGTGTCGTTCAGACAAGTTCTTGCAGGCCCTGGCCAGTTGGCTCAGTGGTAGAGCATTGGCCCGGTGTGTGGAAGTCCTGGGTTCGATTTCTGGCCAGGGCCCACAGAAGAAGTGCCCATCTGCTTCTCCACCACCCCCCTCCCTGCCACACACACTCTTCTCCTCTCCTCCTGCAGCAGTGGCTCGATTGGAGTGAGTTGGCCCTGGGCTCTGAGGATGGCTCCATGGTCCCCTCAGGTGCTAAAAAATGGCTCTGGTTGCAAAGGGCAGAGCGTCGTCCCCTAGTGGGCATGTCAGGTGGATCCTGGTCGGGGCGCATGCGGGAGTCTGTCTCTGTCTGTCTTCCTCTCACTAAAAAAAAGAAAGATAAAGTCCTTGCAGCTCGCTGTCTCACTGTGCACGTTGACTGTCTCTCTTCCTTTTCATTTGTGTGTACAGATCATCTGAACTGTGGGAGTGGGAACTGTAAACTCAGACAGGACTCTTCTCTTCAAAATTTACTATTTTATCGAAGTATAGTTAGTTGGGATACACGCTTATATTAGTTTCAGGTTTGCGGTATAGTGACTCACCGTTTTTACGCCTCACCATGTGACCGCCCACTAATTCTAGTCACTGTCAGCACGCAGACCCATCACCCTGTCAGTGACTGTCTTCCCCTTCCCTTCCCCCCACCCCCCGCCCCCCTCCGGAGACCGTCCCTTTGGTCTCTGTTGCTGTGAGCCTGTTTCCATTTTGTTCTGCTCATTTAGCTTCCGGGAAGGTGTTAAATCTGCAGAGCAGTCTAGGAGGGTCAGTGCTCTGCTTCCCATTTGGCTTCTGATGGGACAGCAGACTCCTTGTTTCAAGAGAAGGAGTGTGGCGGCGTTGTCACATTACAGTGACTGGACAAGAGGGACGTTCCAGCGCTCTTCCCGCTGACTGACACGGAGACTCTGCCGTCGGCTCTCAGGAGACAGCGGTGCTGGTCTGAGCACCACGGAGACTCTGCTCTCAGCTCTCAGGAGACAGCGGTGCTGGTCTGAGCACCACGGAGACTCTGCCGTCGGCTCTCAGGAGACAGCGGTGCCGGTCTGAGCACCACGGAGACTCTGCCGTCGGCTCTCAGGAGACAGCGGTGCCGGTCTGAGCACCATGGAGACTCTGCCGTCGGCTCGGCTCTCGGGAGACAGCGGTGCTGGTCCGTTCAGCTGCTGCCTGGGCCACACCTGCCGGACTTGACGCTTCCTTTCACAGGGCGCGGCCGTAAAGCTCTGGGGTCCAAGTTCCTTGAAGACTCTTTTGATACAAATACACCCTAGGAACTAATTTTTCTCTTACGACATCAGAAAACCAGAAAGGGCGGTTACATTATATTACTACTTTGATGAATGTTTCTGGTTTTCAACATTATAAGAAAGTGTCTTCTAAATAGTGTTTTGTAGCTGTTATCTCCTTCTGTGTCTGCCCCGGTGGCCTCTTCCTCTTTTCTATCTGTTTGGAATTTGTTTTATAAGCAGCTTCTCAGTGAGAAGGCCGCAGGCCTCCGGGCTGAGGGGGGTGACTCTTGTTGACATTGATGAGTTAGGCTTTCCTGAGGAAATAAAAAGCTAAAACATGAAAAAGATGTAAGCAGCATTTTGATAGTGGGAGGTGGAACATGTAATGTTCTGCTTCTAAAGTCACATTCTTCCAGGGAAGTGTGGGGTTTTTCTTGTTGTTGTTGATCTTAAGCCAGAAATCATTTTCCTTTATTACTTTTGCTAGCTTTAAGAATAATATCGATGTTAAGCCCAAGCTCTGGAATAGACCATGGGTTATGCAGAGTGATGAGTATTTAAAAGTGGCTGTATATCCCTGGCTGGGTTGCTCAGTTGGTTAGCGCATCATCCCAATGTGCCAATGTTGTGGTTCAATCCCCAGTTAGGGCACATATAAGAATCAACCAATGAATGCATACATAAGTGGAACAACACTTTGATGCTTCTTTCTCTCTCTTTTTTCTAATATCAATAAATAAAAATTTAAAAAAAATCAACAGAAAGTATATATTGTATATATAAATACTACCTGACAACTTTATTGATATATAATTTGCACACCAGAAAATTCACTCTTTTAAACTATACTATTCAGTGATTTTTTTTAGTGTAGTTACAGAATTGTACAGCCATTGTCACTATCTAATTATGGAACATTTTCATCACCCCAAAAAGTAACCCTGTACGTATCCACAGTCATACCCTGCTCATCCACTGCAAGCCCCTGGCAGCCACTGACTGACTTCCTGTCTTTATGGGTTTGTCTGTTCTGAACATTTCATATAATGGGATCATATAGTACGTGGCCTTTTTTGGTCTGTTTTATTTTTTTTCACTTAGCTGTGGTGGCTAAATGATAAGGTATATAAGGTTATATATATACATATATATATGGTATATAAGGTTATAAGGTAAAATTATAACTTCACATTAATGAAAATAGAGTGTCATCACATTTTAAAATTCACGAAAGAAACATAAAAAATTTAAGCTGTTTGATTATTTTTCCAGGGATAAATAGAGAAATCCATCATAGCGATGAGAGACTTCAGTGCACATCTTCCTATATGTAGGCCAAGCAGAGAAAAAGTTTAGTTGAAAGATAGGATTTAAATAAATAAGAAGCTTGATTTAATGGTCATGCAATAGGACCTTGCACCAAAAAATTATAATTTTGTTTTTAGCTGCATATAGAACACGTATAAAAGTTGACTTCACAGTACATCATAAAGCCAGGCTCAAGTCATTTAAAAAAAAATTGGTTTTACAAAGACCACCTTCTTTGACCACGCTGCATTAATTTAGAAGTCAATAACAGAAATAAGTTAGGAAAATTCCAGTGGATTTTGAAATGATATATACTTCTCAGTAACTTACAGGTCTAAGAGGCAGTTATATGTGGACATTCAGAAGTACTTTCACTTGACAGAATGAAAACATCACATATTAAATCTTTTGAGATATAGCTAAGGTGGTATTTAGGGGAACTTTCATAGCCTTAAAGCTTGTATTAGAAAAGAGTGAAGGTTGAAAATTTATGTGCCAACTCAAGGTGAGAAATCAGAATAATCTTTAATAAGGGAGGAAGAAGGAAGAGATAAAGACAGCAGTGGAAAGAGAAAGCAAAGATACAGTAACAGGATCACAAAGCCAAATGTTAGCTGTTAGAAAGAAACTTCTGGAGAGTCTGATGAGGAAAAAGAGAAATGACTTGTAAATAAATGAAAGAAACTTCTGGAGAGTCTGGTGAGGAAAAAGAGAAATGACTTGTAAATAAAGGATGCCCGATAGCACATGGACTCATCATGTGTCTAAGAAAGATAATAAAATATATGAATAGTTTTATGCCAGTAACTTTGAGAACATATGAAATAGAAGAATTTCTAGAAAAATACCATTTGCTAATATGAAATCACAAGGAAACAGCCAGTAGTTCCTAAATAAAGAGATTGCATCAGTAACTGAAATTCTTCCCATAAGGAAGGTTTAACTCCAGGTGGTTCTTAAAAACTCTCGGACAGACCCACAAATATTTGTAGAGTGTAAAAGGGCCCCACCCAGTCCATTCTGTGGGCCATTAGAACCATAATACCAAAGGCAGGCAATTAATGGGAAGGAAATTACAGGCTAATATCATCTGTGACATAGATGTAAGTATTTTTAAGAAAATATTAGCAAATTGAATGATCTGTATATAAAAAACAATATATCACAAGTAATACTTTTTATAAGGGCAACTTAAATTAATTTCATTAGAAGACATTAAAGAAGACTCAGTACAGAAAAGATGTACGTTTTTTCCATATTGATAGTAATGATTCAATGCCATTAAAAAATCCTATATAGTTTTTTTTTTTTTTTTTTGAGGAACTTGTTGAATTAAGTCTGAAATTTATACTGAAGAGCAAAGGCCCAAGAATGACCAAGACATTCTTTTTTTTTAATTATTTTTTTTCCTTTTTATTGAATGTATTGAGTGACAGACACCGGTTAACAGAATTATACAGGTCCCAGGTACACAGTTCACAACACATCTGTACACTGTATTGTGTGTTCACCTCCCCAAGTTAAATCTCCGTCCATCATTTATCCTTCCACCTCCTCCTCCAGCTCCCTGATCTCCTCCCGCTGTCAGCCACCATACTGTTGTTTGTGTTCATGACTTTTTTTATTTTTTGCTCAATTCCTCCATGCCACCCCAACCAAGATATTCTTGAAGAGCCATGAGGAGCCTGACTAGGCAGTGGCATAGTGAATAGAGCATCAGACTGGGACTCAGAGAACCCAGGTTCGAAACTCCAAGGTCACCGGCTTGAGTGTGGGATCATAGACATGACCCCATAGTCACTGGGTTGAGCTCAAGGTCGCTGGCTTGAGCAAGGGGTCACTTGCTCTGCTCTAGCCCCTCAGTCAAGGCACATATGAGAAAGCATTCAATGAACAACTAAGGAGCTGCAGTGAAGAACTGATGCTTCTTATCTCTCTCCCTTCCTGTCTGTCCCTAGTTGTTCCTCTCTCTGTCTCTGTCACACACACACAAAATAGAGCCATGAGGATCCAGGAGCTTGCACTATTATAACATCAATAGTTATTATTAAGCTATACTTTTTTTTTTTCTTTTTTCTGAAGCTGGAAACGGGGAGAGACAGTCAGACAGACTCCCGCATGTGCCCTACCGGGATCCACCCGGCACGCCCACCAGGGGTGAAGCTCCGCCCGCCAGGGGGCGATGCTCTGCCCCTCCAGGGTGTTGCCCTGCCGCGACCAGAGCCACTCCAGCGCCTGAGGCAGAGGCCAAGGAGCCATCCCCAGCGCCCGGGCCATCCCTGCTCCAATGGAGCCTCCGCTGCGGGAGGGGAAGAGAGAGACAGAGAAGAAGGAGGGGGTGGGGGGTGGGGAAGCAAATGGGCGCCTCTCCTATGTGCCCTGGCCAGGAATTGAACCCCGGTCCCCCGCACGCCAGGCCGACGCTCCACCGCTGAGCCAACCGGCCAGGGCCTTAAGCTATACTTTTGACAGTGGTATTGCTGCATACATAGACAAGTTGAAAAATAGAACTTAATATCCCAGACACAGAACCATTCATATTTGAGATTTGTCACATGAGAGAAGTAGCTTTGCAAATCACTGGGGAAAGGAGAGACTATTCAATAAATGGTGCTGGTACCCCTGGTTATTCGAGCAGACAAAAATGAACCTCACACCGTCACAATAATTAACCTGATGTGAAAGTTAAACTATAACACTTTTAGAGGATTATAGGGAAATGTCTATGTCAATGTAGGGAAGATTTTGTTTCAAAAGAGATACAAAGGCAGTAACCGCAAATGAAAAGATTGATAACTTCCGTTACATTAGAATTGAGAGCATCTGTCATGAATGAGTTCCTTTTGTTCCTTGACCTTTGTAAATGATTATGTCTGGCAAATAGGAAAGCTGTTCACTTGAGGCATATTGATCTTATAGCCAGCTACCTTCATGCATTAAAAATTGTATTTTAATGGTTAAAAAAATAAAATTAAATTAAGAGCAGCTATTCAGGGACACTGTAAGCAAAGTGTAAAGAAAAAGAGAAGGTATTTGCATATCATATTTATAACTTGAAGGATTAGAATCAAGTGTATAAAGAACTATACATATAAAGAAGAAGATACATAACCCATTAGAAAAATGGGCAAAAGGCATGAACAGGTATTTCACACAGGGGAAAAAAATGAATAACAAATTAGGAATGGTTGAGAGATGCTTGACTTCATTAATAATTTGAAAAGAAATACAATATAATAATATACCATAAACTCACAGCAAGACTTGCTGATTTAAGAAGTTTATCTATACTAAGTGTTTTGTGGCTTAAAGCTAAATCATTTGGAATTTTATTTATTCCTTCAATGAATATTTACTCTGTGCCAGTAACTGTTCTAGACACTTGGGTCGTATCAGATAACAAAATCAGCAAAAACCCTTTTCATCTTTATGAATAATTTCCACACAAATTATAGGATAAATTTAAAATCTGGAAGCAACATCAAAACTTCCTTTTTTCAGAGCTATTCATTAATTCAACAAGTGAACATCTTGTTCCAGCCACTGCAGGTGCTGGGTCTACAGGAGTCACAAAACAGTCAAAATTCTGGCACAAATTGGAGTTGCTCATAGGAAAAATCAGGTACAGATGGCATTGTTGTCAGAAATTTTATAAAATAAAAAAGTTAAATGAAAAATAAGGCTATAATATCTTAATATATTAACTTTATTTTTTTAATTTGGGAGCTACACGTTGTGGGTTTTTTTTGTTGTTGTTTTGTTTTTTTTTTAGAGGGAGAGGGTTAGGGGACAGACAGGAAGTGAGAGATTTGAGAAGCAAAAACTCGTAGTTGCAGCACTTAAGTTGTTTATTGATTGCTTTCTCGTATGTGCTTTGACCGGGGGCTACAGCAGAGCCATTGACCCCTTGCTCAAGCCAGCGACCTTGGACTCAAGCCAGTGACCTTGGGCCTCGAGCCAGCAACCTTTGGGCTTCATGCCAGCGACCTTGGGCTCAAGCCAGTGACCTTGGGCTCAAGCCAGTGACCTTGGGCTTCAAGCCAGCAACCTTTGGGCTTCGAGCCAGCGACCTTGGGCTTCGAGCCAGCGACCTTGGGCTTGAGCCAGCGACCTTTGGGTTCGAGCCAGTGACCATGGGGTCATGTCTATGATTCTACACTCAAGCCGGTGAGGCTGCGCTCAAGACGGTGACCTCAGGATTTTGAACCTGGGTCCTCAGCATCCCAGGTTGACGCCCTATCCACTGTGCCACTGCCTGGTCAGGCTGTAATATATTAACTGTAATGTTGAACATAAAGTACCAGGATTTCTGAACTTGAAAGGCTCAATTACCAAGTTTGGTGTGTTGTTTTTTTTCACAATTACTGCTGATTTTCATAGTGTAGAGAAAGTTAAAGAAGGAAACATAGGGAATATTTTGAGTATATTCCCAAATCACATCCAAATGTTATAACAGAATATTAGAGAAATAACTTCCTGAGCCAGTGCAAGAATAAGTGGATCATAAACCATTCATTACTACCTTACAGTATTTTACCTTCCAGGTTTTGTGTCTGATAACTCACTGCCTTAGTTTGACAAAGCTCTAAACGTAGTCTTTCGTGAGATCTCTCTGTAATTTTAGGGTCCATTTTTTAATCTAAATGGTTAAAGTAGGCCCTGGCCGGTTGGCTCAGTGGTAGAGCGTCAGCCTAGCGTGCGGAGGACCCGGGTTCGATTCCCGGCCAGGGCACACAGGAGAAGCGCCCATTTGCTTCTCCACCCCTCCGCCGCGCTTTCCTCTCTGTCTCTCTCTTCCCCTCCCGCAGCCAAGACTCCATTGGAGCAAAGATGGCCCGGGCGCTGGGGATGGCTCTGTGGCCTCTGCCTCAGGCGCTAGAGTGGCTCTGGTCGCAACATGGCGACGCCCAGGATGGGCAGAGCATCGCCCCCTGGTGGGCAGAGCGTCGCCCCAGGTGGGCGTGCCGGGTGGATCCCGCCCGGTCGGGCGCATGCGGGAGTCTGTCTGACTGTCTCTCCCTGTTTCCAGCTTCAGAAAAATGAAAGAAAAAAAAATAAATAAATGGTTAAAGTATATAATGGACCATCAAGTACTTGCTCTCATTTTCAACATCCGATTGTGATTTAGGATTTTTAAAAATTTAATAAGACTATTAAGTTGGAAAAGAAACTGTCATTCTGCAAAATAGTCAGTAATGTTAGATTTATTTATGAATGTTGTTTTGTTCCCTTATTTTCCAGCATCGATGCTGATGGGACAATGACGGTCGACTGGAATGAATGGAGGGACTACTTCTTGTTTAATCCTGTTACAGACATTGAGGGAATTATCCGTTTCTGGAAACATTCAACAGTAAGTACATTTTACGTATTGATTTATACTTATTTGGGGTTGTAAGCCATTGGTATAGTTACCACCTGAAAATACTGTAATGTTGCAGCTCAGGGTGCCCAACCAAGTCCCAACGGCTCCTTAACTTGTGGAGCTTTGTTTATTCTATTGCAGGTATATCAGATTCTTACTGTATCTTTGGAGATAGTTGATAACAGTAACCATTTTACTTACAGCAAATGAAGAAAGAGAGGGGTTACGACTATTGCATAGCTCCTTACCTATACAATCTTTTACACTGAAATAATTTGGGGAATAAAATTGTAAAAAATATTACCATTAGAGAATTTTATTTCTCTCAAGCTATGTCTGCAATCTATAGTAATGTTTAACATAATAATGTTTAAAACAGATTGGAGGGCAGATTATTTTAAAGAATACCTCCTGTTAGCTAAATTTTATATAGAATCTTTGGCGTGTTTTAAATGACAAGTCAGATACATGAAAATATTCATGGTTTATATGGGAAATAAGTTTAAGAGTATTCATATACATAGTTTTCAGTTAAATTAAAATTCTTTTGATTGAATTAATTGGGGTGATGTTGGTTAATAAAATTATACAGGTTTCAGGTGCACAATTCTACCCCAAGTCAAGTCTCTCTCCATCACCGTCTAACCTCCCTCTACTCCTCCCCCTCCCCCATCACCTATTTAATTTTAATTTACGTATTTAAAGCATATATCATGGTACAAAATGTGACGTAGATCTAATAGTATACACCATGGTATACTATTCAGCCGTAAGAAATGATGACATCGGATCACTTACAACAAAATGGTGGGATCTTGATAACATTATACAGAGTGAAATAAGTAAATCAGAAAAAAACAAGAACTGCATTATTCCATACATTGGTGGGACATAAAAACGAGACTAAGAGACATGGACAAGAGTGTAGTGGTTACGGGGGGGGGGGGGGGGGGGGGGGGGGGGGAAGGGGGGGGGGAGGGGCACAAAGAAAACTAGATAGAAGGTGACGGAGGACAATCTGACTTTGGGTGATGGGTATGCAACAGATTTGAATGACAAGATAACCTGCAATGTTTTCTTTGAATATATGTACCCTGATTTATTGATGTCAAAAAAAAAAAAGAAAAAAAAAAAGGTGTATCTGGAGAATTGACAGACTAAATCCTCTCCCTAGCTAAGAAGGAATTAAAATGCTTCCTTTTTATTTTGACTTAGACCCAGAGGAGAAAGGTCACTCTGAATCTATTTGGAAAGAAAGTTGTGATTGTTGGTTTAGTAAATTTGTAAGTACTGTCAGTGTTCATGTCTTGTGGACTGACCCCATCCTCTAGCCTGGTGGGAAGAAGCTACCGTATTTCCCCATGTATAAGACGCTCCCATGTATAATTTTGGGGCCCGAGATTTGAAAGAAAAAATGTATTACATCAAGTTATTGAACTCAAGTTTTATTCGTCATAAAATTCATAGAACTCCTCATCCACGCAAAAAACCGGGAAATATCAGTAAAAAAATCTACAACCACTGTATAAGATGCACCCAGTTTTTAGACCCCAAAGTTTTTGATAAAGGGTGCATCTTATACATGGGGAAATACAGTATTTATAGTCATCTTCATGCTCAGATCGCTCCATTGTGCTTTCTAGGGATGAGCTGTTAACGACAAAACAACACATGCTGCTTCTCTGAAACAGACTTGCTGGGATGATCTATTTGTAATTGGAGGAGCCTGAGGGTCTTTTTTTATTTATTTTTATTTTTTATCTTAACAGGGTATTGACATAGGAGATAGTTTAGCTATTCCGGACGAGTTCACGGAAGAGGAGAAGAAGTCCGGGCAATGGTGGCGGCAGCTACTGGCGGGGGGCGTGGCCGGCGCCGTCTCCCGGACAAGCACTGCGCCCCTGGACCGTCTCAAAGTCATGATGCAGGTGAGCTCGGTGACCTTGTGTCTGTCCTAAATATCCCCAAACGACGAATATGGTGCTTTGAAAAAAGTTAAAAAACACCCTCTCCTTTGACAGTCTTTCATACATTTTTTAAAAATTTATTTTATTGCTATTAACCTTAAATTCAGTCCATGTAATATTTCTGTATTCTGTGAAACCTTAAATTGTTGGCACATGTGTGCGCTGAACTTCTAATCTTTGGCATTCTATGACTATTCACGTGTTTAATATGTCTAGTCATTATTGTAGGGTTCTCCTTAAATTATTTCTTTATTATATATTTCCTCAGCCTCCTATATTCTATTTTCTTTCTTTCTTTTTTTTAGATGAGAGGAGGGGAGATAGTGAGACAGACTCCCACATGTGTCCCCACTGGGATCTACCTAGCAGCCCCATCTGGGGCCAGTGCTTGAGTACCGAGCTATTTTTAGTGCCTGAGGCTGATGCTCTGCAATAGAACTATCCTCAGCACTGGGGGCCATGCTGGAGCAAATCGAGCCACCGGCTGTGGGAGGGGAAGAGGGAAAGAAGGCAAGGAGAAGCAGATGGCAGATGGTGGCTTCTATGTGCCCTGACCAGGAATCAAACCTGGGACATCCATACATGGGTCTGATGCTCTATCCACTGAGCCACTGGCCAGGGCCTATTCTGTTTTCAGATACATCTTCATACAGTATTGGAGGAAAGAGAGTGGTTTGGAATAGTGCTAATAACGTCACCAGCATTTTATATCATTTTACTTTTATTTTTAGGTCCACGGATCAAAATCAGACAAAATGAACATATATGGTGGCTTTCAGCAGATGGTTAAAGAGGGAGGGATCCGCTCCCTCTGGAGAGGAAATGGCACAAATGTCATTAAAATCGCTCCCGAGACAGCCGTGAAGTTCTGGGCCTACGAACAGGTAATTATCGCGATACTGTTAGTGACGGTATAATGATAGGGGTCACCTCCCAAAACTGTTTTTCTAAGTCATTAATATTCGTTTGTCACTAACTTGACAGTTTTGTTTGTTCTGGTGAAAATAACTCACCTTCACAAAAGGAAAACTAGAGGGCATTCAAAAATCGTGAACACTCTGTTAACCCTGTGTTTTCCACACAGTCGGGAATGCTATCACTCTGTTTTAGCAAAGGAGCAGCTGGGCCCCATCTGTGCAGCATCTGTGTTCTGTGGAAATCTCACTTGAAAACCACTGTCCAGTACCCTGAATGTACTAGCATTTAAGCCCTGATTTTCTGCTCAGAATTGTTAATGTAGTGTACGCATTTTGAGAAACATAATCGCACTGTCAATTAATCGATTTCTAGGAGCTGATTTGTATTTTGGTAGTGTCTCATTCAGCTCGGGAAATAAACAACATAAGTTTATTTCTCATAGTTACAGAAGCAGGGAGTTTAAGACCAAGGCCAGTTGGATCTGTTGAGGGCTCTCTTCCTGGCCTGCAGATGACTGTCCCCTTGCTGTGTGCTCACTGGCCTTTCCTTGGTGCATGCATGCAGAGAGAGAGGGGGGGGGGAGAGAGAGAGAGAGAGGGAGAGAGCGAGAGCTCTCTGGTACTTCTTTTTGTAAGGACACTAATCTAGTCACGAGCGCCCCACCCTCATGCCTTCATCTAACTGTAATTACCCCCCAAAGGCCTCATCTCCAAATATCATCACACTGCGGGTTATAGCTTCAACATACAAATTTGTGGGTGGGTGGGGACACACAATCCTATCTCTAGCCAATAATCACTTGCATTTTAAAATTTGTTTACACAGTACAAGAAGATGCTTACTGAGGAAGGACAGAAAGTGGGAACCTTTGAGAGATTTGTTTCTGGTTCCATGGCTGGAGCGACTGCACAGACGTTTATTTATCCCATGGAGGTCGGTGCCATTGTGAAGTCTGACAGCGTTAATGGCCTTCGTATTAATGATCCATCACTGTGTAACAAGCATTCCCCAAATTAACAGTTGAAGACGATGGGCATTTCTCATCTCCGTTTCTGTGGCTCCGGCTTCTGGGAAGAGCTAGGCGGGGTGCCTCTGACCCCGGGTTTCTCACAGGCTCCGGTCAAAGTGTCGGCCGAGGCTGCAGTCACTGCGAGGCTCAGCTGGCAATGGGTCTGCTTCCAAACTCATTGTTTTTTTTCAGGTCGTTCTGTCTGTCAACTGGAGACATTGGGTCTGACCACAGGGGCCTCCCCAGAATCCACTTGAGTATCCTCATGTCATGGTGTCCCGTTTCTCTAAACTGGTGATCTGAGGGGCATAGACTAGCATCCAAGATGGAAGCTGTGATCTTTGGTCACTTCCGCTGTAAACTGTTGGTCACACAGACCACCCCGGTGGAGTGTGGGCGGGGACTGCACAGGGTGTGACTATCAGGAAGCAGGGATAGGCGGGCTGCCCCGAGGCTGGCTGTCACAGCATCGGTTAGAACGATAACACTGTTCCTCTTCAGAGAGTTTCAATACCATAAATGTTATCATGGATTCAGCATTTGATTAGGTGATGGTAGTTCTACCTAGACATCCTTGGAGCAGAACACGGGTTGGCAAATGATGGTCCTGTGGATTATTTTGGAAAGCCCTGGAGCTAAGAAGTTTTTACATTTTTAATAGTCGGTTGACCTTCCCCTCCCCCAAACCAATATACATCAGAGACCTGATATGTTGAGCCTGCAAAGATGAAAATATTTACCATCTGGCCTTCACAGAAGGAGTTTGCCAGCTCCCACTTTAGAGCAAAGACAACACTGTGGATGTGGATATTTTTATTGGTATGACAAAGGGTTTTCAGTAAATGATAAGACGTAGGCAAGATATGCTAATAATTTTTGTTTTTGTGGTATGCACATCACCAGATCTTTCCCTGCAAGCATTTTTTTTTTTTTTTTTTTTTTTTTTTTGCATTTTTCTGAAGCTGGAAACAGGGAGAGACAGTCAGACAGACTCCCGCATGCGCCCGACCGGGATCCACCGGCACGCCCACCAGGGGGCGACGCTCTGCCCACCAGGGGGTGATGCTCTGCCCATCCTGGGCGTCGCCATGTTGCGACCAGAGCCACTCTAGCGCCTGAGGCAGAGGCCACAGAGCCATCCCCAGCGCCCGGGCCATCTTTGCTCCAATGGAGCCTTGGCTGCGGGAGGGGAGGAGAGAGACAGAGAGGAAGGCGCGGCAGAGGGGTGGAGAAGCAAATGGGCGCTACTCCTGTGTGCCCTGGCCAGGAATCGAACCCGGGTCCTCCGCACGCTAGGCCGACACTCTATCGCTGAGCCAACCGGCCAGGGCCCTGCAAGCATCTTAATGTGAGTGGTCATAGTACTCCCCACGGCCCTCAAAACAGTATCCTGGCTGAGCACCAGGTGCTGCTCTTACATTGTTCATCTCCGTGAATAGCGGCACCTTCCCGCCTCTCTGCTGCCCCTTGTCCTGTGCTCCAGACTAGACACACAGCAATCGTCTCTTTCTCTGCCATTTCACTCCATAGCTAATTGGTCACCAGTCCCTTTTGTTAAGACATCAGTAGATTACCTTTTCTCTTTCCTGTGCCACTGCCCTCATTCAGGTCCTCTTTGCATTAAATGGCTCCTCTTGGCTCTTGTTGTAGTCCCTCAATAGAGACTACATGTGAGGCTACAGTCATACCACCCTGAACCTGCCCGATCTCGTCTGATCTCGGAAGCTAAGCAGGGTCGGGCCTGGTTAGTACTTGGATGGGAGACTATATGTGAGAGAGGACACATCAGCAGATGGGACCGTCACTTGAGTGACAATATGAGCGAGGTCGTTGTCCTTTGTCAAATTACTTGTTTTAAATTTCATGATAATAGGGTTCATACGAGTGACCATATTTTGTTACATTCTTTCATAACCAGGTTTTGAAAACCAGGCTGGCTGTAGGCAAAACTGGACAGTACTCTGGACTCTTCGACTGTGCCAAGAAGATTTTGAAACGTGAAGGCATGGGAGCTTTTTACAAAGGATATATTCCCAATTTGTTAGGCATCATACCTTATGCAGGTATAGATCTCGCTGTGTATGAGGTGAGTTTGTCACAATCCTTTGAATCTGAAAGTGTAGTTAAATTGTTCATAGTGTTTGAGTTTGTCTTTGAATGAAGAAGTACATATATACCAGGGAACAGTTTGTGACCAAAAGTAGATTCAAGGGTGTTAGTTGATTTTTCTTTTTTAAGTATCTTGAACATGAGACCCCATATACCTGTGGTCAGTTTTGTATTACACTTCTCTGTGAAGTATCTTTTATTAATGAAGAGAGTGGACTTATAGTTCAGATGTAGTTGTTTAGCTTAGAGGATGGTACTAGGATTTGAGGGGAGGGAAGAGAAAAGAAGCAAAAATGACATGTGGTCTTTAATCCATTTTGAGTTAGTTTTTGTATATGGTGTGAGGTAAGGGTCCATTTATCCTTTTACATGTAGATATCCTCTTTCCCCAGCGCCATTTGTTGAAGAGTCTTTCCTTTCCTTACTGTGTAGTCTTGGCATCCTTGTTGAAGATCATTTGACCATATATCTAGGAATTTATTTCTCGGCTCTCTGTTTTGTTCTGTTCTATGTATCTGTCATTATGCTAGCACCACCCTGTCTTTATGACTGTTGCTTTGTAACATATATTGAAATTAGGCAGAGTGAGGTCTACAACTTTATTCTTCTTTTCTGAGATTATTTTAGCTAGTTGGGGTCCCTTGAGATTCTATATAAATTTTAGGATGCTTTCCGCAAATAGATGTCATTAGGATTTGAGCAGGGACTGTGTTGAATTTGTAGATTGCTTTGGGTAGTGTTTTAGTATTCTTGGGCTACCATAACAAGATATAAGTTCCCCATATATTAGCATTTATTTTCATATTTAAAATACTTATATTTACAAAGTAGGTTTGCAAACTTATTTTATGTAACTCTCTCAATTATTGCCTTCTAACGGAAAGACAGTGACCTAAAATAACGGAGAAAAGCATGATGGGGGGATTAGTACTTGATCCTGCTCCCTTGTTAAAAAAATTGAAGAAAAAGAAAACAACAAAAGAGCAAACCCACTGAGACCAATTTTCCTCATTTCTAAAATCAGAAAAATAACCCTACTTTAGAGCTTTGGAAAAGGACTAAATGAAATAACACATGTGTCAAGTACAAGATTATATGCACTTAGTAGTATTGCGTTATTTTTGTTCATCTGCCGGCGGTCCGGCGGAGGGTGGCCTGGGTCTCCTAAGGACCAGAGTAGCCGTGACGATGTCCACGTTGAGCGAAAGTGGTCGCTGAGTTCGCTGTTCACTGTTCCTCTCCGTTTCCGTCTCTCC